>NW_028270189.1:27652989-28852989 GCF_037043375.1 Chiloscyllium plagiosum | reverse complement strand
TTATCCTCTTAGGATTGGAATTTGGCATTCAGGAAAAGAAATAGTTGTACAAATGGCAATGTTGACAGAGGATGTGGAGAAAGAGATAGACCCTATTGCATGGGCTAGAGAAGGGAATTGTGGAAAACTACAGATCCCTCCCCTAGAAATACGTTTAAAAAGGAAAGGGGACATTGTCTGTGAGTAACAATATCCCATTTCCATAGAAGGTAAGCGAGGACTGCAGCCAGTAATTGAGGGAGTGATTAGAGATGGACTGTTGGAGCGATGTATGTCTCCTTATAATACCCCAATTCTACCATTGCGAAAATCTGATGGAGCTTATCGATTGGTGCAGGATTTGAGAACATTGAATCGAATAGTGGTGCCAAACCCCTATACGTTATTAAGTAAGATCCCTCATGATCACAAATGGTTTAGTGTGATAGATTTAAAGGACGCCTATTGGGCTTGTCCCTTGACGAAGGAAAGTAGGAATTTGTTCGCCTTTGAATGGGAAGACCCGAAGACAGGACGGAAACAGCAATACCGGTGGACTGTGCTCCCCCAAGGGTTTACAGAATCCCCGAATTTATTTGGACAGATGTTAGAACAAATATTGGAGATATTTAGCAGCCCCATGGGAACTACCCTGTTGCAGTATGTAGACAACCTCTTAGTAACAGGAAAAAGAAGAGAAAAAGCAGGAGCCACTAACAAATTATTGAATTTCCTGGGTCAGCAAGGACTGCAAGTAGCTAAAAACAAATTACAATATATGGAGCGGGAAGTGAAATACTTGGGACATTTAGTTAGCGAGGGAAAGTGAAAGATATTGCCCGGAACGGATATAGGGAATAATGGGGATGCCACTGCCCAGCACTTAACGGGAGTTATGTACATTTTTGGGTCTAACGGGATATTGCAGATTGTGGATAGATTCTATGCTCAGAAGACTAAGATATTATATCTCAAACTATTAGAGGGGGAACCAAAATGTCTAAATTGGGATGATGAGGAAAAACAACTAGTTGAGAAACTCAAAAGAGATCTGATTCATGCCCCCGTGTTAGCCTTACCTTCCCTAGATAAACCTGTCCACTTCTTTGCTACCGTAGATAATGGAGCGGCTTTGGGAGTATTAACCCAGAGGTGGGGAGGAATGAAACAGCCAGTAGCATATCTTTAGAAACTATTGGATCCAGTATCCCGGGGGTGGCCTGAGTGTATGCAGGCTGTGGCTGCCACTGCACTGTTGCTGGAGGAAAGCAGAAAGCTTACATTTGGGGGAGCCCTAATAGTAAGCACCCCACACCAAGTGAGAATGATCTTAAACCAAAAAGCTGGACGATGGTTGACAGACTCGCGGGTTCTAAAATATGAGGCAATATTAATAGAAAAGGATGATCTAGTGTTGGCCACGGACAATTGTTTAAATCTAGCTGCCTTTCTTTGGAAAGTGGAAGGAGACTCTCCTCAGAATCCAGAGCACAACTGCCTTGACATTATAGAATACCAAACTAAGGTCTGCATGGACCTGAGAGATGTTCCGCTTAATGCAGGAGCCTGACTTCTTATATACAGATCATCCCGGGTGACTGAAGGGAAAATAAATAATGAGTATGCATTTGTAGACAGGACAAAAGGTAGTGTGGTAGAGGTTTGAAGGTTGCCAAATGGGTGGTCAGCTCAGACCTGCGAACTCTATGCATTGGTAAGAGCCCTTCGGGCGTAAGAAAATAAAGAGGGAGCAGTATACAGTGACTCTAAATATGCATTTGGTGTTGTGCACACTGTTGGAAAGATATGGCAGGAAGAGGACTGATCAATAGCCGGAGGAAGGAATTAGAACATGAGGAGTTGATTAAATGGTTCTTGGAGTCCCTATTACTCCCCCGAGAAATAGCGGTAGTGCATGTAAATGGTCATCAGAAAGGAAATGAACCAGATGTTAGGGGGAATAGATTAGCTGATGAAGTGGTTACGGAAGCAGGCCTGGACGCACAAGGAGTGCTGATTCATTCCCTAATACCTGCTGTCCCTGATCCCCGGAAGCTCCTATATTTACTGAAAGAGAAGAAAAAGAATTGAAAGATTTTGGGGCGGCAAAAAACAGCAGACGGGCAATGGATGTTACCTGATGGAAGGGAAATGTTAAACAAAATGACATTGCGAGAGAGATTATGGCCATCGTACACCACGGCAGTCAATGGGGAGTACAAGCAATGTGTGATTTAGTTCTTAGGAAATATGGATGTAATGGAATATATACAATTGCATGTATAATATGCACAAAAGTAAATAAGAAAGTCTTGAGAAAACAGACCCCGGGAGGAAGAGACCCGGGATTGAGACCCTTCCAGAGTATACAAGTAGATTATACTGAAGTACCCAGAGTAGGAAGACTAAAATATATGCTGGTCATAGTAGATCTTCTATCTGGTTGGGTTGAGGCATACCCGCTAGCTACTGCCACTGCGAGTGGGGTGTCTAAAACAGTATTAGAGCACATAATTCCCCGATATGGGCTCGTGAACCATATAGATTCCGACCAAGGAACTCATTTTACCTCTAAAGTGTTACAGGGGGTAATGAAGGGGTTGGGAATTTCCTGGGAGTTCCATACTCCATGGCACCCGCCATCATCGGGAAGGTTTGAGAGAATGAACCAAACACTCAAACGCCAGCTCTCTAAATTGATAATAGAAACCAGACTCCCTTGAAACAAATGTTTACCGAGAGCTCTCTTGTGAGTACGAACAGCCCCAAGGAAAGATTTGGGACTATCCCCCTATGAAATCATATTTGGATTACCTTATCTGGGAACGAACGGAGAATTGACAATTCCCGAAACTAAAGACTTGTTCTAAAGAAGTATGTACTGGGCTTGTCCGCCTCTTTGTCTCTCCTCAGAAAACAGGGTTTATTGGCACAGACTCCGCCCCTTGAATTCACCATTCATCCCATCCAGCTAGGAGATTGGGTCTTTGTAAAATCATGGACAGAGACTAAATTGCAGCCGGACTGGGAAGGGCCATATCAGGATCGTTTGATTACCGAAACGACAATAAGGACAGCGGAGATCGGCAGGACTCACTACACTCGGATCAAAGGGCCAGTGAAATCTCAAGTTGAGGAAAAAGTCTGGACAGCCGAATCAATGCAAGACCCGCTGAAACTCAGGCTGAAGAGACTTAGAGTAACTGATTACACAGTGACGACGTGAGCGCGGGATTATTTCTGTAGGATTGTGTTTTAAGTTTTTTTGTGCTTCAGCACAATTTTTAGAATGCTGGGGATGCTTCGAGTGATGATGCTCCGCAAGTAACAGACCTGATGCATGTAGCTTATTAAATTGTGGGGATGTAGATAATCAGAGACAGTACCGCAGCTCAGAGATACATCTTAAGTCCTTTGGGGATGGTACTTGGTATAATGGTTTGTCACAATACACCGGGCCACCTTCCAATCACCTCACGATTGTCGCGATAAAGAGCGTAACCCAATATACCTAATGATAAAGAAAACCATATGGCACAAAGCAATTCTCGCGGTTGGGGGGGCACCTATGAGATACAGTTAGATGAAACATTTGGGATAGAAATGTCAGCAAACGGGAAGGATTTCTCGGACTGTTATTTTCAAATTAGCGTAGGACAGGGAAAACGGGCAGAACTATTGGATAATAAGGTACAACCTTTCACCCCTCCCGATGATCCTAAAGTAGTAAAAATTATAGAGATAAAGGACTTGAAACAGACCATCTAAATAGAAATTGGGTATGGTGATGCAAATGTCTGGGTTGAATGGGTAAAGTGTACTGTAAAAAGTCTGAACAAGAGCAATTGCTAGGCATGTGCCTCCGGTAGACCAGTGGCCCAAGTGGTTCCCTTTCCGCTTGGGTGGAAGCGAGACAGGAAGGGCATAAAATGTATGACAACCCTGTAACAGGATGAGACTGCATGGAATGATAGGAATTGTACCTCCTTATCTCTGATGCTCGCTCCCTTAGAGAAGAAAGATTCAAAAGCCCCCCCCCCCCCCCCCCCCCGCCACGTTTTCAGCCGCAGTCGGAAATCACACGATGTGTGTGCATAGACAAGGTACAAATCGGTCTCGAGATTTGGGGGAGCTGAAAGTATGTACAGATATTAAGAATGTCACTGAAACGGACAAGGGAGGGAACTACTCAGCACCAAAGGCTCCCCGAGTGGATCTGTGAAGGTACTGCGGACGCAGAATATTGAGACTCACCCTACCAACGGATTGGAGAGGGATATGTGCAATTGTACAATTGGCAATTCCATTTACCCTGGCATTTGAGAAGGAAAAGATAGTGGGGTAAAAGGTAAGGAGTAAGAGATCACTGTCAGACACTTCTTTCAATGACAGGATTTATCTCGATTCTGTAGGAGTCCCTAAAAGGGTACCTGATGAGTTCAAGGCTCGTCATCAGATTGCAGAAAGCTTTGAGTCAACTCTCCTTTGGTAGGCAACAATATATAAAAATGTACATAGGATAAATTGCATTTTCTATAATTAACAGCGATTTATAAATTATACAAGAGATGCGGTTAAAGGAATATTAGAACAGCTTGATGCGACAAGTAAGATGGAATGGGAAAACAGAATGGCCCTTGATATGATTTTAGCGGAAAAAGTGTGTGTGTGTGATGTTAGGAGGAAGCTGTTGCACCTTTATTCCTAATAACACTGCACCTGATGTTTCAATTACTCGGGCGTTAAGGGGATTGACTACCTTAGCAGAGGAACTGGCTGAGAATTCAGGAGTAGACACATCTCTCACGGGATGGCGTGAATCATGGTTTGGAAAATGGAAGGGGGTGGTGGTTTCCATCCTAACTTCCCTAATAGTAGTAGCCAGTGTATTGGTAGCCATTGACTGTTGTATCATGCCCTGTATACGAGGACTCACCCAAAGACTGATTGAGACAGCCTTAATAAAACAGATACCCCTAAAATGGAATCAGGCAGAGGAACTTTGCCGATTAAATAATGAGGGGATGACTGAGACCAAGATGGATGAAATCTCCAGAATGATGCTTGCGAATTTTGGAGGCTATGCTTAAAAGAAAAATGCAGAAGATAACAAATGGTAATTAAAGAAAAAGGGGGAAATTTTGGGATATAGATAAAGTAGTGTCACTTCTGCAGTCATAATTATTTATGCAAGGTAAATGCACTCACACCAGTGTGTAATTATTTCAACCAAAAGCTGAATCAACAAGAATGAAAACTGGGTGAAGGAAATATATAATTGTTTTTGCATTAGCTAACATGTGCATACAAGAATGAAACGTGCCGGCAAACAATGGTAGATGTTACAGACAACGAGATAAGGTGCTGTGAGGATGTAGGTTACCCAGATATGCTTGTACAAGCAATAGTTATAAGCATCTGTTTCCCACTTTTGCAAAAACACAAAAACAATCCTCAATTAAAAGGTCATTAGAATCAATATGGTTGGGGAAAGGGAAGAAATGTCACAAGTGGGGGATTTAGATAACAGTGATGGAGGATATACCTAACAATGGACCACAGCAGGATGTGGTGAAATGGACAAGTAAAACTTGTAATTTGTTAAGCACAAGGCCGGATAAGGCAAGCGAGAAACAATAGTAATGGGCTCCGGGTTTGGAGTAGTGAGTCCTATATAAGATATGTATTTGCTGAACTCTGTGTGCCTTATTCCAGGAACCACGCTTCCAAGCGTCTAATAAACAAACTGATTGCTTCAGATCTTGTCTTGGGCTGAAATTATTGAAGTGAGTGAGCTTTGTTTCTCACAGTCTGTCATTTAAATTTACTGTGCTTTCTATTCTCTCAAGTTCTCATATTAATTGCTCCTCGTTTTCTTATTACCTTTGAGGCAAGTTTCAAAATTCCGGGCACAATAAAAGCAATATGAATTATAAATTAGTATCTGGACAAAAGAACCAATGAACAACTACATAGACCTCTTGAACATGGGGGCTGGGCATTGAGAACAGAGGATCAGTGGTTAGCACTCGTGTCTTACAGTGTTATGCACTTGGGTTTGATTCCATCCTCGGCCACATGTTTGTGTGGAGTTTGCATGTTCTGGTTTTCTCCCACAATCCAAAGATATGCAGGTTAGGTACATTGGTCATGCTAAACTGCACGGTCTGTTCGGAGATGTGTAGATTATGTGCATTAGTCAGGGGTAAGTTCGGTAATCTGATAGCAGAATGGTGCTGAGTGGATTATTCTTTGGAACGTCAGTGTAGACTTGTTAGGCCAAATGGCCTGTTTCCACACAGTAGGGATTCCATAAACTTAGAATTGTGTTTCGCTAAACAAAACTGACATTTTTTTTAAATGTTGCATTTAAAACTTATCTTTAACTGTCCATTGTCAATCTTGTAAAATATCTCAATGTTAATTAAATCAATGTTCAAGCAAAACACTGCACATAAAGCCACACAAAGATCTTCATGACCATCTAATTACTGTTCAGTGGAATAATCACGGTAAATATCTTATTGTTCCTGAGATCAATCACCACTATCACAGTAAGGATCTGGTTATCATTCCCTTCAATAAATGCAATCGTTGTCCCTCTGGTATTTCAGTTCAGTCGTTATACACCACACTGGTTGTTCAAAGCATGGTAATTCTTTATTATGAATGGCCAAGGGTTCTAACGGCAAGAGATGTTGTTCGATCTGATTTGTTGCATGTTCTCAAACAAGTTTTCACTATAAATATTGCAAAAAATGTGTTAATTTGGTCTTGTTCAACTGCTGATGCGAACGCTTTCAGTTCGTGTTCATTAAACATATTTGGAGAAAGTGAGGAAAGCTGTAGCATTGGAAACGGGCAGGCACATCCAAAGAGCAGGAGTATCAACCTGTCGGGCATTAGGCCATCATCAGAAAAGATTCCTGACGAAGGGCTTATGCCCAAAACGTCGATTCTGCTTCTCCTCGAATGCTGCTTGACCTGCTGTGCTTTTCCGGCATCTCGCTCTTTTGACATTAGAAATATTTGACTGAATATTCAGAGACAATACTAAAAGTTACCTCTGTCAATTTAATTTACCGTGCTTTCTATTCACTGAATTTTTCATGTTAATTGCTCCTCTTTTTCTGCTTAAATCTAATACAAATTTCAAAATACAGAACACATTAAAATTCACATGAATTATAAATTTGCATTCTCGACAAGAAAACAAATGGAAAGCAATATAGAATTCTTGAACAGCCTACACATTTGAATGAAAAAGAAATTCCTGCTAAAAAATGTTTCCACGTCTGTATCATTTTCTCAATTCAATAATCCTGCAAGTAGTTTATAATTGTCAGTTGATCTCTCTGAATGAGTACCTAATCAATTTCAATGTAACAGCTGAAACATTAACAATAGATTGATAACTGGGGGTTAAAGACCTTATTTGAAGCCAACAAATGTTTGGTATTTACTAGAATTCCACCAGAAAACATTCTTGAATCATAATATAAGAAGTGAGATATGTGAGAGATGTGCAAACGCTATTTTTAAATGAATAAACTGCAAAATTTTCAAAGCATTTCAATCTTACGGTCAAAATGAACAGGTGAATGGAAAAATAAAAACAAGTTTCTGACAATTCATAAACTGAACAACAATCACAAATTCACTTTGATCAAAGGACAGAGTAATATTTAGATGAATCACAACATTTGGTTACAAAGTAGGTAATCAGCTGACTGACAAGTAATAGGTGGGAGCATTTGTTAGTTTACTGAAGAAGATATCAACGTGAAGGTGTGATTTGAATCCTTCTCTCGGGTCTAGTAATAGAGACACTGCCACAGCTCCACAGGCTCCTTTCATAATGTTCCCACTCAGGACGGCCGGACTGCAATATTATGTTAAAAGTGGTTACACAAATGAAAACTAATCAGCTGTTTATTATAGTAATTCGAATGGAATTAATTAGGTAGTTTCTGTGTGTAATGGACTGGAAATTAAACAATATTTTGCAATAACAATAGAATAAATGAATAATAGTCTTAAATAAAGAGGAATCTCATGACAATTCTTTGAAAGACAAATTGGCAAAACTGCGTGATCATTGTACTTTAATTTTAAAAATGCATCAGTCATTCAATGTGAATATTCAGTCGAAGACAAGTTCCCTTCCTTTCAACAATGTACAACTTCCACAATTTCAAAATGAACACTCATCGATAAAGGAAGAAACAAGCAGATGTTAATTCTATTTTCTTCACATAAACGTGCGACTAATTTAAGTAAGTTACATATATATAAAAAAGAAATTCTTTTTGTGGTTCGAAATACAATAAACCTTAGCGTGAAGTGAAATATAATCAAATCAATTCAACTGTGTTTTCTCAGTTAAAATACCGTTCAATATTCAAAGTAGTCGAGTGATTGTACACTGCAATATCTTTACATTAATTCAGTGCTGAGACATAATTCCACATTTATACCCCTTACAGTGAAGCAAACTTGTGCCAGGAGTCTGAGCGATAGGGGATGTTTTTAATGAGTACTTTGCTTCAGTATTCACGAGTGAGTGGGACCTTGTTCCTTGTGAGGACAACGTGAAAAAGGCTGATATGGTCGAACTGGTCGATGTTAAGACAGATACTGTGCTGAAAATATTTAAAAATCATGGGGATAGATAAGTCCCCTGGGCCAGAAAGGATATAACTTAAGTTGTTATGAGAAGGGAGGCAAGTGATTACTGTGTTTTGGCGATGATCTTTGCATGCTCACAGTTCACTGAAGTCATACCAGATGATTGGAGGGTGGCAAACGTTATTCCTTTATTCAAGAAAGGCAACTGAGATAATCCTGGGAATCATCGATGAGTCAGTCTTACATTAGTTGTGGGCAAATTATTGGAGAGGATTCTGAGAGACAGGATTTATGATTATTTGGAAAAGCATAGATTGATTTGAGATGGTCAGCATGGCTTTGTGAGCGGCAGGTTATGCCTCACAAGCGTCATTGAATTATTTGAAGTTGTGGCAAACACATTGGTGAGGACAGAGTAGTGGATGTGGTGTATAAGGATTGTAGCAAGGTGTTTGATAAGGTTCTCCATGGTAGGCTCATTTTGAAAGTAATGAGGCATGGGATATAGGGAAACCTGCCTGGTTAGATAATAAATTGGCTGACCCCATAGAAGACAGGGTGTGATTAAATGGATAGTTTTCAGCTTGGAGCACGGTGTTCAATGGTGTTCTGAAGGGATTAGTTCTGGGACCTCTGCTCTTTGTGATTTTTACAAATGACTTGTGGAGAGTGTGGAGGGCTTTTGTAGGTTGCTAGAGGACACTGACAGGATGCAGAGCTGGGCTGAGAAGTGGCAGATGGAGTTCAACCCGGGAAAATGTGAAGTTATTCATTTTGGAATTTCAAATTTGAATGCATATTTTCAGATTAAATGCAGGATTCTTGACAATGTGGAGGAACAGAGGCATTGTGGGGTGCACGTCCATACATCCCTCATAGCTGACATCCAAGGTGATATGCTTATTAAGACGGTGCGTAGTGTGTTAGCTTTCATTAGCAGGGACATTGAGTTTAAGAGCCACGAGGTTATGCTGCACCTCTATGGATCCCTGATGAGACTACACTTGGAATATTGTGTTGTGTTCTGATCACCTCATTAGACATAGGGTGCAGAAGCTTTAGAGAAGGTGCTGATGAGATTTATCAAGATGATGCCTGGACTGGAAGGCATGTCTTCTGAATAAAGGTTGACAGAGCTGGGGCTTTGGTCATTGCAGTGAAAGAGGATGATAGTTTACTTGATAGTTTTGTGTAAGATGATGAGAGGCATAGATAGAGTGGATAATGAAAGATTTTTCCCCACAAAGTGCCATAATTTTAAGATGAATGGGAGAAGTTGTGGGGAGATGTCAAAGATAGTTTCTTTATAGATAGTGGTGAGTGTGTGGAATGCACTGCCAGTGGTGGTAGTAGGTTCAGATCCATCAGGGACATCTAAGCGACTCTTGGATAGGCACATGGATGATAGTAAATGAAGGGCATGTTGGTTAGTTTGATCTTAGAGTAGGATAAAAGGTCGGAACAACATCGTGGCCAAAGGGCCTGTACTGTGCTGTACTGTTCTAAATTCTATGGATTGAAATGAACAATTATTATATATTAGCAACATATAGATTTTCAAAATTCTATTAGCATACTTACAAATAATGATAAATTACATCTTGCTATTTGACTGTGCTATCTGCAAAAATGAACAGGAATTGTTGCAGGGAAAAGTAATTAGGTTTTTCTAAATTTATAAGGCTGGGATTACACAGATCATTCAAATAAGCAAAAGTCATATTTTTAACAGTGCGCATTGCATCAGAAATAATGAATTCTTTGGTAGGTGTGTTGATTGCAAATAAAATGGATTTTTATATTACTGTATAGGTACTAGGAAAGATTGGATTAAATTCAGATATAAACTTCACTGTAGTTGTTAGCAAGACTAAACTAAAGCATACTATAATTATTGTCAAGCAAATGTCTTAACAAATACTGTTAGAATCCTGAAAAAATGATATATTGTACCATTTTTCAAACAGTCAATAAATTAAATTGTGAACCTCAGTATACTTGTTACCCAGACCAATTATTATGCAATTATTATAATGGTAATGACTTGATAACTAATGCTAAAACCTAAACAGATAAATTGGTTCAATACTTTGTCAGCATGTTGCTCTAAAATTGATTGGATATTTATTAAGAACGGTAAACTGAGGGACAAAATATAATAGCTCGCTTGATAGAATTGAAGGAAAAAATGAGACAGTGTTTATTGAACAGAATTGTTTTTGTTTAAAAATGCTGTTGATTCCAGAATAATATATTTTCCTCCATTGGTTTTCTTGTAGAGACATGTTTTTTTTTTAAATTGTTCTGATTCAAGATTGAGACACTTGTGTCAGAGTCTGCAAAGGGGAGAGTGAGAGAGAATGAAATTCTAAAAAAGCAGAAAGGAAAGGAACTGGCGAACAGAGGAGCTCCAATTGTAGTGTCTCACCCTGCTAGCATCGTATTGCGTGAGCTGGAATGCAGTCTAGTCAATCAACAAGCTGACACAGTCATACACACAGAATCATAGCTTACAATGTCCTAGACACCATCGTCACCATCCCTGTATGTCCTCTCCCACCGGCAGGACATGGATGTAACTGAAATGCTGGAATATGCAGGGTAATGGACTAAGATCTGCAGAATGTGATCGATGTGATTTATTTGACATTTCTCCAGAATATTAAACTCCAGTCCAATTTGAAAAGTTAATAGCGTCATCAGACTTGAACTACAAATGGCAGAAAAAAATGATCAGAAAGTTACAGCACACTTGGCCAATCCTGGGTATGTGTTGGCTGTAATAGAACTTGAGGTAAAACCAATGACTGCAGATGCTGGAAACCAGATTCTGGATTAGTGGTGCTGGAAGAGTGCGAGCAGCAGCAGAGTTTAAAGGAAACCAAAAGGCTACAGCTAAGGTGAGACAGTTTGTTTTAAAATTACTTACCGGTAGCGGACAGCGGTGTTTTTATGTTCCTTCTCTTCACAGAAAGAGCGGGTGCAGCAAGGGGAAGTGACGAAGACCAGAGGGGCAGCTGGGACCCGGAAGCAGGTATAGCGTAAGCTTACCTGGGTAGGTTTTTTCCCTATAAAAGCGTGCAGGAGAATAAAACTCTTTCGGTACGACTTCCCTCTGATATCTTCATGCTAATGATCCTGATCAAACATTGCCTCTCTAAATGAAGATCAATTTTCTCCTTCCTATTTCCCCGAGTAGTTATCTTGACACTGATCTGATACTCGCTGATCTACAGTTCCCTGGTCTACCTCCACCAGCACTCCTGTAAAGGCTCCAGTCCTCTAGCACCTCCCATGTGACAGGATCCTACTTAAACATTTGAATCAGTGCCTTTCCTCCATTGTCTCCAACAGCAGCCTGTGAAACAACTCATCCAGACCTGGGGACTTGTCCAATTCTATACCAGCCAAACCATCAATCCCTGCTCGCATCTTATATCAATCTGTTTAAGAACTTCCCAGTCCATCTTCTTGAACTAAGTATCTGCCTCCTCATTCTCCCAAGTAAAACAGATGGGAAGCTCTCATGTCACAATTCATCAATGTTTTCCAGCTTCGCACACCGATTGCCCTCTTGGTTTCTAATGGGCCCTGATTGTTCCCTGGTTAGTCTGTCCTGCTTGATGTTCTTGTGGAATATCTTGAAATTCTCGCGAATCTTGCTCACACTTTTCAATGCCCTACGTTCGTCACTCCCCTCTGAGTGATATTTTGAAAGTTTCATTTCGATCACCTCTCATTCTCTGAAAATCTACAGCATACAGGAGGAGTTCCCTCATTGGACAATATTTGCCATCCGAGGGATTAATCTGGAAAATGTCCATTCAGTATATGAGATCAGTATGATTTACTTGGATCAGGAAATCAAAGCTGTACTCAATACTCCAGGTACAGACGAACCAACATTCTGTGTCACTGGTGCGGAACATTTTTACTCCTAGTCGGTGCAAGTTACTTCAGAAGCTGGAATTTGTACTGAAACTAACACATGCTGGAGATCACAGTGAATCAGATATCATCCATGGAGAGAGAGCACAGAGCCCTTCATCGTCTATATTCTGATTCCCTTCAAACAAAGGGAAACTTAACTTTTACCTTCCCCCATTTGCGTATGTTCCTCCCAATACAATTTTCTTTATTGTTGTAGGGATAACTTACTATATGAATTCTTTAACAATCCTCCTGATATCCAACTAGACTTCATCTTATGGTTGACCATTGTTTATATCGACAAGCGACATCTTCAAACAAAAATTTGGTAAATATTGCCATCCCTTTCAGAAATCTAGCATCATTCTCTCGACTATGCTATAACTTTCCAAGTGTCCAATATCACATTCTTCAAAATAAATTCCGACAGATTCCCCACTGTGAACAACAAGTTAACTGGTCTGTCGTTCATCATTCTCCCTCTTCTTCACTTTGTAAATCCTTAGAATGCATTTATAACTTTCCAAATTGAATATGGAAAAATAGAATGATTCCCAATGCAATTATTATCTCTATTTCTGCTTTCTCTGAAATTCTGGTACGAAGTACATTTGGTCTGTCACACTTATCAATACAGTTATGTTTTCAAATGCTACCTCGTCACTGATTTTAGTCTTTAGTTACACAAGTCCCATGGTCACTTGATATTTCTGGGAGATATTGTGGACCCTCCTCCATGAAGACAGATATAAAATAACTGTTTAGTTTCCCTATCATTTTTCTGTTCTCGCCATAAATTATCCTGTCCACACATTCACTGTTCCACATTTGACCTTGTTTTTATTTTCCTTTCAAATATTCATAGAGGCTTTTCGACAGTCTTTTTGTTTCTGGTTAGTTTGTATTGCTGTTCTCTTTATACTTTACTTACCAGTTTATCAGTCCTCTTTTGTTGTGTCCAAAAGTTCAATGAATGAACAATATATGACCCTTTTCTAAGGCACGCTCTACGATGTAATGTAATTTTAACTTCTGTTGTTCGCCATTGTTGAGTCACCTTTGGATTTTGCGAATTATTCCTTGGAGGGATATATGTATATTACAGACCTTACAGTGCTTCTGTAATTAACAGATATTGGCTGTCTTTCATTTAGTCATTTTAATGTACTTTCCAATTCACTAAAGCCAACTTTATTCTTGTATCTTAATGGCTTGCACGACTCAGGTATATATCCGTAATATAAGAAAAAAAACTGCTTGCATTCAGACGTCATGTAAAATTCAACATGTTAATATCACTATTCCCCAACGATCCTCAAGAGCAAAGTATTAGATTTGCTCTTCTGACCACACAACACCAATTCCAAAATTTCCTGATCAACAGCCCAGTGCTCAACATGCTACTAAAGCAACCCAGTTCATACACACTCAACATTAACATTCACTTGGGTAAACATTCGTAGATGTAACTTGAAGCTGCCCATTATTACTGCAGTACCCACAAACATGTATGTCTAATTTCCTGTTTTATAACATAGCCATCATTTGTATTGCAGCTTTCAATTTGATACGTAACTCTCATGAATGTTTGCTTCTCCTTGCTGTTTCTAAGATCACTTCAACAGATTCTGTGGAATCTGAGTGACGTGGGCTCTGGCGAGGTTAATGGTAGATTCAGGCGAGATGTTTGGCGAGGCATATCTCAACATGGATATTATCTCACCACATCTTCCCCGTTCTTCTCAAGCGGCATTGTAAGATTTTCTCCAGATCACCCGTTATCGTGGTGTAGTAGAGAAGGACAATGATCTTTCAGCAATGCTGTGTATTCCCCAGAGACCTGAGACTGCTCTAACCTGGGCGGGAACCTTATAGCAGACTGGTAAAGTGCTCCTGCTGCTGTACAGGTTCTTCGTGAGATCACATCTGGAGTCGTGTGCACAGATGTAATCTCCTCACTGAGGAAAGGATATTGTACATAACTCAAAGATTGTTCGCTCAACTGACTTCTGCAACAAAGGTGTTAATCATCGAATCTCTCCAGAGTGGAAGCAGACCATTTGACCCATCGATAACACACTGATACTCCGAAGATCATCCCATCCAATCCCCACCACCCACCCCACCCAACCTTTATAACCTGCCATTTTCCATGACTGATGCGCCTAGCTTCCACATCCCCAGATATTATGGGTAATTCAGCTTGGCCAATCCACCTAACCTGCATATCTTGGGACTGTGGGAGGAAACTGGAGACTGAAATTGAACTAGGATCGCTGGTGCAGTGAGACAGCAGTTCTTACCACTGAGCTACCCAGTGTGGACAACAAAAACTGCCTGCATATTTCAGCCCTTGAAAAGTGGCAGTTTTGAGCAGGGAGATTCCATAAGTCCCCAAAACTGTGATTGAACGACAGAAGGAGAACATTGAGATCTTGAACGGCTTGGTCAGGAACAGGAGCAGGACATGTAAGCCCATTGAAACTATAATGTATGAACACCGGGCGGACATTCCGCCCAGCGAGTGTGCAAAGCAGGAACAGAATGAGTCCAATTAGCCATTCAAGCCTCTTACACAGCAATTGGAACAGATCTTTTACAGCCTTGTGCCTGTTACACAGGAATTGTGAAACAGAACATAATAGTTATAGAAAGGGAAGAACTTCGAATAATCAGCTTCACTCGGGAATGATAAGTGGTGAGAAAATTATTGGGATTGAAGACAAATTGTTAGGATGCGTTATGACAGAATTAATAACAGGAGATTTCCAAAGTCAAGCCACAATCCAGCACAGTCAACATAGTTTTATGAAGGATACATCATGTTTGAATGATTTGACTAACTTTCTTTAAAAAAAAACGTAACAAGCAAGGTGGATAATGGGGGTTCGATAGATGTATTATATCTGGACTTCCAGACATCAGTGCGTAACGTGTCGCAAAAGATTATTATGCAAGACAAAAACACTTGGGATTAGGAACAATTTACTTGCTAGGGGAGAGGATTAGCTAACCAGTAAAAGTCATGATATGGAGCCGTTTGATTTGGACTGGGTTGGACAACGTCAAAAATGAAATGAAACCCATTAGAGTCCAATGGGTTTATTTGTAAACACAAGGTTTCATTGTGCTGCTCCTTCATCAGGTGTAAGCGACAGGAAGACCTTAAACACAGAAGATATAAGGAAAAGATCAAAGGGTTGTACAACTCATGCACATGAATTGTACACACACCTATGATGGCTCTTAAATACTTAATCAGTTAGAATGGAGGTGCGAGTTTGATTGGTTAATATAAAAATTGCCGAATTTATTTCAAGTCGCTGCCTGGAGATACCTTCAGGTATTATCGATGTAAATGAAGTAACAGGTGCGGTCAGACAATGTATTCTAAGCTTGACGCCTTGTTTGGACTCTGTCTGTGTCTTGACCTGGAGTTAGACTGGTTTTATTTACAAAGTACGATATGTAAAATAACACATTGACTGAATGTCTACAAATTGTATGTTTTGGAACAAAATAAAATGTATCTGCAAATACAAATGGGAAAATGTAAATTCAACCCACAGGTTTATGTGTGCATTCGTGTGTGTGCGTGTGCATATGTGTGAGAGAAGGGCGTGTCTGTGTGAAGGGGAGAGAGACATTGTCTGTATGTCGGAGACAGTGAGGTGGAGAGTGTGTGTGTGTGCGGGAGGGAGAGAGAGTGGTTGTGTGTGCATGTGTGTGTGACAGAATGGAGTACGTGTGTGAAATGTGAGAGAGTGTGAGTGTGAGTGTGTGTGCGGGGCAGAAAGGGAGAATGTGCATCAATGTATGTAACAGGGAGAGTGAGAGGGTGTGCTTGTCCAGGCTAAGACACAAACAGATATGGCTGATCCCTTTCCACACGCACACTCACTCCATGGTTTTCAGAGCTTCCCCTCCCTGCAGCGTCTGCTCCATTTGTTGTTCATGTTACAGACCCAGATGCTGTTACTGCAGTCCCATGCTACGTCCCGAGCTGGGACACAAAATCCTCCGGTCTCCTGGAATGTCTGAAGCAGCTTACAGCACAACTTCTAGCAAACAATCCCCAGTACCTCCACTAACAGGAGGTAGTCAGAGTCCCCTCAGCTACAAGTTAGATGCCTTGTCCTTTACAATTATACTCAAGGACCTTCCTTACGTTACTGACCGCACCATCAACTGAGAGGGACAATAGAGGCATTCCATGAGAAGGCGCATACCAAGATTCAAACACGTGAATCAAAGCTCCTGGAACACCCTTGCTCATGGAGTATCACATGGGACACATTGAGAAGTGATCAAAAGCCGGACACACACTATTTCAATGTTTCTGAGCTTCACCTTGCCGATACACGAGGGAGTCCAGTCTTCCGGCACTTTACCTGTGGCTATTGATGATATCACGAGGCCCAGCAATCACTTTCCTAGCTTCTCACAGAGATCTAGCGTACATCTAATAAAAGTCAGGACATTTTCCTTCCTTTGCATGTTTTGAGACCTCCAGCAGCTCCTCTGTGATACAGACACTTTCCAAGATGTCATTACTTACTTCCCAAATTATTTAGCTTCCATATCCTCCTCCACAGTAAATACTGATACAAAATATTCGTTCAATCCCTCCCCCATTTCCTGTGGTTCTGCATATGGGCAGCCTTGCTGATATTGAAGGACGTCCTGTTCTTTCCACAGTTACTGTTTTGTCCTTGACGTATTTGAAGAAGCCAAAGCTATCACATGTCCCCTTTTTTACGCTCGCAATTTCCCTCTTAAGTATACTATTGTTGCCTTCAGACTCTTCTATTGATTCACTTTAAATCAGGAATTAAGAGGCATGCTGACCATTCCAGTTGTCAAAAAAATCCATCTGGTTCACTGATGCCCTTTAAGGAAGCAAACTGCCATGCTTACCTGGTGTGGCCTACATGTGACTCCAGACCCACAGCAATGTGGTTGACTGTTAACTGCTCTCTAGGCAATTAGGGATGTTTAATGGATGTTTGCCTAGCCAGGGACGCCCTCATCCCGTGAATGCATTAAGAAAAAACACTCTCAATTCCTGCTGTCTATAACTGACATATTCTTCCCTCTTATCCGTGACCAGAACCTCAATTTCTCCAATCCTCCAGCATTGCTTACACGTACCAGCCTTACCCTTCAACCTAAGAGGGGCATACTGTCTGTTTACTCCTGACATCACATTTTTGAAGGCTTCTCACTTCACAACTGACCAATTTCTCTGCGAAGAAATATCCCAACCGACGTTGACATTTTCATTGAGTAGGACAGAGGGATTGTCTGCATGAGGCTGAGCTAAATGATGCTATCTTATCAAACTCACCTCATTAACTACCCACCCCACCCCATGGAGTCCCTCTCATTCAATGCCAGCCCGATTATACATTCATCATGGCTGGAGCTTCTCACCATCGCCCAGATGACCCCGATACTCCACGACCCCTGGCATTGGTGCCATCTTTAAAAGGCCAATGGGCATATGGTTGTGCTTTCTCAAGTTGGAGCTGCCCTCCATAGTTTATCCTGAACATTGCAGATAAGTGGAAATCATACCACAGTTAGTCGACTGGGGCCCGGAGATCCTGGTGGATTGGCTTGTACAGAGAGGGAAATTCTCTTTCCAAAAGGGGGGCCACACCACCAGACCCACCAATCATGGTCTGAGCTCAGAGCAGTATCTGCGGTCTGAAGAAATGTCCAGCAATACAGGACAAGAATCAATGTCCTCCCCACTCTGTCAGGATAAGATCAACGTATTTTCTCTACTCCCTCACAGTCACTGTATATCTGTTATAACACCTACCCCGGGACAAAACTTATGCCCCACCACTCTCACTGCTGCATGCAGCACCTTCCCTTTCTCTCTTTTACCCCTCTACTATATCTCCTTCACTAATAGCACTGCATGGATACAACACTCTTGAACAACTCCCTTTGGACAAGTCACCATCTCACCCACCCAACCCCCCCCCCCCCCCACCTTCACCAGCACTAACAGTAGTATAAATGACTTTCCACCCTCACTGAATCCTTCCCCGTCTCCTATTCCAGAAGAAACAGCTCGGAATACAATAGAAAGTGCAAATCCGGGTAGTGGAGTGGTCGATATCCACCTCCCCCCACCCCCGTATTTGTGTGTCTGTATTTTTCTCTGTGAGGGTCTGCGTGTGGTTGCAGGTCTGGCAGTCTCGGTGGTGCTTAAAATGACATAATCTCTGTCATAATGACACAATCTTTGTGGGCGGCACGGTGGCACAGTCGTTAGCACTGTTGCCTCACAGCGCTAGAGACCCGGGTTCAATTCCTGCCTCAGGCGACCGACTGTGTGGAGTTTTCACATTCTCCCCGTGTCTGCGTGGGTTTACTCCGGGTGCTCCGGTTTCCTCCCACAGTCCAAAAATGTGCAGGTTAGGTGAATTGGCTGTAGTGTTAGGTGTAGGGGAATGGGTCTGGGTGGGTGCGCTTTGGCGGGTCGGTGTGGACTTGTTGGCCCGAAGGGCCTATTTCCACACTGTAAGTAATCTAATCTAATCTCTCTCTTATCTGGCCACCACACCCTACTTCAGTGATGGTGGCAGAGGGTGATAACCCTCGTTGATTCAGTCTGAGTGGGAGAGAAGGCAGCAGCTCACAGCACCATCAACACACACACACATTCCCGCCCGCTACACCCCGCACCCCACCACACACACACACACAATGCTGGTAGATGGAGAGTTGCAAATATACTTGGGGTCGTCAGAATGGAAATGCTCACCTCCGAGTGAACCATTTTGTCAGGAGATGACATGAATTGATTTCTGATTCTGTGACTTGCAACGCTTAAAAATTACGTAGAAAAGTATTGGAAATTCCCAAAAAAGGCCTGGTAGTGTTGATAATGACGCAGGGACAATGTCGCTTCGTATCAGACAAAACTGCTCTGTGTTTCCAAAGATATTATTTGAAAAAATGAAACGAACGTGTACTTTGAGGATTTGCTATCTACTCAGAGCCAAAAACTGTGACACTGATGCAGTGGCGTGGGGAGGCCAGCAGAGGGTAGTACTGGATGAATCCAATCATAAAACTGAGTGGTTCGCACTCCCTCTATAAGGATTAGAGATGTTGGCCTTACAAACCTTCCGAACATTCCGTAGAAAAATAAAGGGAGTGATAGATAATTTTCGTCTCCATGGAGACGATGTTCATGAACTGGATAGATAAAATTTACCTTATTGTAGTTTATATATAGAGAAGTCATATTTAAAAAGCAGAGTTCATAGTGTAACTGTAAAATCGTTAGGTCACCCTCAGTAGGAGCATTGTGTGTAATCCTTTTCCTCATTCTCCACCAAAAACATGTAAAGAAGTTAGAAAGGGCACAGACGCTGTTCCCTGGATAGCAAGATATTAGAAAGCCAAGTGACGTTGTTTACTGAGACATAAAAATATCAGAAAGGATACAAAAGGTTTAATCGGGATGATAGAAAGAATGAAGGAGTTTATGCACGAGATTTGGAAATGCTGGAGCAGAAACACGCAAGTTTTTATGTAAACAAATGAGATTTTCACATAACGCGAGGTTTGAATGACTAAATCAGGGAAATTCCCTCTTTCGAGTGTAACAATAACTTTAGTTAGAGCTTCAAAACCATTAGTGAATGATTAAGAAAGGTTTGGATGAGAGTTTCTTCCACTCAATAGAGTTAGTTAAATCGTGAATAACTTTCCAGAAATAACGCATAGAAGCTGATTTCACAGTGTTTTAAAAGATACACGAGCAAACATACAAAGAGGGAATTTACCATTGAGAGAAAGTCAGTGTGGTTGCGTAACACTTTCGAATTTGGTTGACTTCAGACAAAAAGACATTTCATGAACACGTACAACTGAATGAGATTGAATATAAAATGTTCATGGATTGTTAAGGTGTGACGTATTATTCAAAGTGAAACTCTGTAAATGGAGCTGATGTCCTAAAATAACTGCAGACAGAAGTTATATCCTAATGAGTAGGAACTGAACCGTCACTTCGAGATGCAACACCTACTTTAAAGCTTTGACCACATTCACATGATGTTATGTATATTTCGAACATTCTTAACTCCACCCAAGAAATCCACCAAGAAGACTCTGTCCTTTTGTGTTGTTTACCCTCTGTACTTCTCTGCAGCACGCCATTGAAGATAAAATATGCTCAGACCAAAATACAATACAATATTCAAACGGTCCTATGTGATTTATTTTTTTATTATTGCAATAACCTTTGTGAGTTTGCAACAAACTGTGTAACATGAAACCAGTTCAACATCTATTTTCCCGGAATTTAACGCAGTGCACATGGGAAACGTTATCCATCTGCTGAAAAATCACCTTTGGCTCTCTCTCCACACATGTCTCTACACGTTTTAAATACTTGCAGTATGTTTGTTGATCAAGGAGTCATTATCCAGAAAAGGTCGTTTCTCAATCCACAAACACGGTAATCTTCCCATAAACCTGGCTACAGCTCAGGAGCAAACGTACACCCTACATTTTAAATAATTTTTCATGTTTATGTTGCATGAATCTGCGGTTATTGATCCACAGTTTAATTTCACTCCCTACGTAACATGCTGATTGTATTGTGTTGCTGTGACTTGGTGTCGCACGGCCCAGGAAAATGATACAGATCAAGGTTTTTGCCTTGTTGAGTTCAATTTTCAGTTTGGCCATATTTTGGATTTTGGAATAGTCTGTTCTGTACACAAGTGCGTGTCAAAAACATCTGAGCAGAAGTTAGGTGTTCCGAATAATGACATTGAGCACTGTGCACTCTCCTCCAGTCTGAAAAACAATTCCTCACAGGCAATTTAACAGACAAGAGACAGCAGGTGCAGGAGTAGGCCATTCTGCCCTTCGAGCCAGCACCACCATTCATTATGATCATGGCTGAACATCCTCAATCTGTATCCTGTTCCTGCCTTATCCCCATAACCCTTGATTCCACTATCCTGAAGAGCTCTATCCAACGCTTTCTTGAAAGAAAACCTCCTGCTGTCTCGGGTTCTTCATTCCGTTGACTTCAAATCTTCACAGAATTAAACAGACCTTGTTACATAGTCATTTACTCATTTTTGTTCATATCACTGTGTGCATAGTGTGACAGTGGGAGTGCGCTTGCCCCACAACCCAGAGTTCAAAACATAGTCTTGGAACTGTCCTGTGTTATTTATCATTTCACCAACACCAAGGAGAAATATCTGCTGCTCTGCATAGTTTACGCAGTTCAGTTATTCATAAGGTCATAGCATACCTCGCAACTGTGACGAGGTGGCCGAGAGGATAAGGCGATGGACTGCTAATCTGTTGTACTCTGCAAACGTGGGTTCGCATCCTACTCTCGTCACCGTTAACAACGGCTTTCAATGGTGCTGCTTTCAGATTGAACACAGCTACCATATTGAAATTGTGACTCCACTGGTCAGTTGATATGCAGCGCTGCTATTACAAAATCTCAAAGAAAAGTTTGGGCCTGTTGACTAAACTGCAGTGAAATGTAGGTTGCATTGGAATAATGGAAAGGAGCGCGGCATTTTTTTTTTTTTAAGTCAAGTTGCTGTGAACGTTTTTTCGTATGAAAGACATCCAGGAAAATCAAATAACGAGAGATGCGGAGTGCATGTTTATGCAAAGGGATTCTTAATGAATGTTTTGTCAGATGAAATCTGGAGGAGGTTGAGTAGAAGTACTTCATCCTGGTGAGAAGAGTACAGTGAGACAGCACAAAATAATGGAGATATATCAAAAGGGGCAGGGCATGGATGTAGGCGCACTGAGAACTGGCTGTAAATGCACAGTGGAGAATTGCCGATGTAGGTGCCGTGTATGGGCACGGAGAGACTTACACATTGGTCTCGCCCTCGCCCCTTGCATTCGCCATTGATGAATGCTGGACATAAGGCACAGCTCCCTCTCGTTATGCACACACTGGATGCATCACATTGAACGATGAACAACGGGAGAAATCAGCATGTTACGGAGGGAGTGAAATTAAACTGTGGATCAATAACCGCAGATTCATGCAACATAAACATGAAAAATGATTTGAAATGTAGGGTGTACATTTGCTCGCTGAGCTGTAGCTTTGATATCCAGACGTTTTATTACTTGGCTAGGAAACAGCAGCATCAGTGGCGACCTCCAAGCGAAGCGAAGCTGTTGTCTCCTGCTTTCTATTTATATCTTTCTCCTGGATGGGGTTCCTGGGGTTTGTGGTGATGTCATTTCCTGTTCGTTTTCTGAGGGGTTGATAGATGGCATCTTGATATATGTGTTTGTTTATGCGTTGTGGTTAGAGTGCCAGGCCTTTGGGAATTCTCTAGCATGTATTTGCTGAGCCTGTCCCAGGATAGATGTATTGTCCCAATCGAAATGGTGGTATTTTTAATCCGTGCGAAGGGCTACGATGGAGAGAAGGTCGTGTCTTTTTCTGGTTATCTGGTTTTCGTATATCCTGGTGGCTAACTTTCTTCCTGTTTGTCTTAGTGTTTGTGGCAGTCCTTGCATGGAATTTTGTGGATGACGTTGGTTTTGTCCATGGGTTGTACTGGGTCTTTTAAATTTGTTAGCTTTTGTTTGAGAGTGTTGGTGGGTTTGTATGCTACTGGGATTCCGAGGGGTCTTAGTAGTCTGGCTGTTATTTCTGGAACTTCCTTGATGTATGGTAAGGTGGTTAGGGTTTCTGGCTGTGCTTGGTCTGCTTGTCGTGGTTCGTTCTTGAGGAATCTGCGCACTGTACTTTTTGAGTCTCCGTTCTTCTTGAATACGTTGAGTATAATATGAATATACTTAAGAGGGAAATCAGGAGGAAGAAACCGACAACAAACTCGCATTCCTGAACGTCACAGTAGAAAGAAAGGACAGCAGGTCAGGCAACATCCGAGGAGCAGGAGAATGGACGATTTAGGCATAAGCCATTCATCAGGAATTAGGCTTGTGAGTCGGGCAGAGGGACAAAGCTGAAGCCAGGTGCCAACTCGCAGGCACTTCCTCCTACAGACCACGATCACAAACTCTCTTCCCCTCACCAAACCATCATCTCCCAGACCATCCACAATCTCATTACTTCTGGGCATCTCCCTTCCACAACCTCCAACCTCATTGTCCGTGAACCGCGCACTCCCCGATTCTACCTCCTTCCTAAGATTCACAAAGCTGACTGCCCCAGTCGACGTATTGTCTCATTCTGCGCCTGTCCCATCCGAATAATCTCTTCCTAACTCGACACAATCCTATCTCCCCAGTTCAGGAAATGCCGACTTACATTCGTGACACCCCTATGCGCTTCACCTCCGCCAAGAATTTCGTTTTCCTGGCCCCCAACGCGTCATCTTCACCATGGATATCCAGTCCCTGTAGACATCCATCTGCAAGCCTTCCATTTCTTAATCTCACACCATCCAGTACCCTTCCACCGACATCCTCATCCACCTGGCTGAACTGGTCCTCACAATCAACAACTTCTCTTTCCAATTCTCCCACTTCCTCCATCGAGACTGGTAGCCATGGGAACCCGCATAGGGCCTAGATATGCCTGTCTCTTTGTCAGATACGCAGAACTGTCCATCTTTCGCAATTACACAGGCACCATCCTCCATCTGTTCCTCCACTATATTGATGAATGTTTGGCGCGACTCTGTGCTCCAACGAGGAGATTTAATAGCTCACCAACTTTACCAACACCTTCCATCTCAAATTTATCCGGATCATTTTGGCAACTTCACTCACCTTCCTGGACCTCTCCATCACCGACTCTGGCGACTGACCAATTGCAGACATATACTACAAACCCACCGACTCCCACACGTATCTAGACTACATCTCCTCAAACCCTACCTCGTGTAAGAACGCCATTCCTTATTCCCAATTCCTCCACATCCACCACATCTGTTCCCAGGATGACCAATTATATCTCAGAAAGAGCCACTTGGTCTCCTTCTTCCACGATCACAAATTGCCTTCTCACGTGGTTGACAGCTCCCTCGAGTTCATCTCCTCCACTTCACACACCACCACCCTTGAAGCCACGCCTCTCAACGCAACAAGGACAGAACCACCTGATGCTCACCTTACACCCCATCAAACCCGGCATAAAACGTATCATATTCTGCCACTGATGCCACCTGCAAACAGACACCACCGCCAGAGAAATATTTCGCTACCCAGCCCTGCCAGCATTCCGTAAAGACCATTCCCTCCATGACCCCCTCTTCAGGTCCACACATTCCCCCAACAGCCCACAACCCTCTCCTGGCACCTTTCACTGCCACCAAAGGAAGAGTGAAACTAGCACCCACACCACTCCCCTCATCTCAGCCAAGGCCCGAAGGAATCATTCCACATCCATTAGAAATTCACCTGTACAGCTACCAATGTTATCTACTGAATCCGTTGCACCCAGTGTGGTCTCCTCTACATCAGGGAGACAGGAGACCTTCTTGCAGATCATTTCAGAGAACATCTCTGGGACACCCGCACCCACCAACTTCACCATCCCGTTGCTGAACACGTCAATTCCCCCTCCTACCCCATCAAAGACATACAGGTCTTGGACCTCCTCCACTGCCAAACCGTTACCGCCGAATGCCTGGAGGAGGAACACTACACTTTCCGGCTTGGGACCCTAACACTATACAGGATAAATGTGAATTCGAATAGTTACCTCATTTCCCCTCCCCCAAGCCCAAGCTTTCAAGTCGGCACCGTCCTCTCGACCGATTCCATCAGTGCCATTTCTGACCTTTCTTCTTCTCCCTCCTATTCATCCTTCTATTACTTTCCAGCTATTTCCCCTCAACCCCACACCACTTCCATTTATCTCTCAGCCCCGACTCAGGCCTTATTCCTGATGAAGGTCTTAAGCCTGAAACCTGAATTCTCCTGCTCCTCGGATGCCACCTGATCTGCTGTGCTTTTCCAGCATCATACTGCCATCTCCAGCATCTGAAATCCTAACTTTATCCTTAGAATTATCAATAACCTTGGAGTGAAGATATCCCTCGATTGCAGTGATCACAATGTGACTGAGTATTCCATTTATTTTGGGTGATGGCAGGCTGGGTCTGAGACGAGCGCTTAACACCCAAACAACGAGAATGGTATCAGATAGCGAAGTTAAGGCGGGCTGAAGTGAAGTGGAAAATTCTGTCAGAAGATGAGTCAATACAACTGCCCCACATCACCCAGATTGTGAAAGACGCAGAGAAGGAGCAAAGCACCTTCACTGCAGGCACAATACAGGTAAAGTGGAAAGGAGACAATACAACACACTGAGGTGGTGTGGAATTATTTATGTGAAAGGGTTCGATGTATAAGCAACTTTACACATGGTTTGCCCTCAAATTGGAAAAAGGAATTTCCTGCAGTGTAACGGCGACATTTGCCTGTGACATCACAATGCTAAGAGGCACTGACATATTATCTTCTGGAGCAGCGTGGCCGAGTGAAAGCATGATCGTCCCATCAACCAGAATGCAATACTTCAAAGCTCTCCTCTGCGCTGTACGACTTATTTGCTGCTCCTGTAATCAGATCTCAATCGCTTCTTCAGCTTCCTGCTTCACGGAAACACTTGAAACATGAACTAGTGTTTCCACTTTCATCAATGTTTTGCAACTCCCAAGTTGGCACAGGTACGAGTGACCGATTGGCATTCTCGAGCGCCCTCACTCTAGTATGATCTGAACGATAAAGTGTCTGATCTGCAGAATGTCCCCAGCGGGACGGTGCTGTTTATCCCATCCCCGTAGAATGAGCTGTCTCTATTGGCAGAGTATTCAGCCATTTCCCTCCGCTTGCAGACATTATGAGGGATGTAAGGGCGGATATGCTCTGAAGCATTCTCTCACGGGCACAGCCAGGCGCAAGAGTGCCGCTCGAACTTAGCAAATTTGATTGCGAATTTCCTCCAAATATCATTTATTTGAGAGAGAGAAAGATGCTGAACTGGTGGGAAAGAGAGAAATGGACTGTGGACTCTCTTCCCTCAGTAAAATTCAAATAACTGAATTTTTGTGCTGCCCATTTGATGTTCAGAATCTACCTTCGCAGAACAATCCTGCAGAAAGGTTTTTGTTTCACAGGCGTCGGCTTCTTGCTGCAATCGGGCATTAGTTAACATCTGAGCCCCAACTGTCCCAGATGAAGCAACTCCGAATGTAACCCTCACTTACTGAGAACCATCCCCACAGGGGCAGCAGGCAGTCCAAAGCGGAAGGGAGGATTAAAATCGAGCCATTATTTCTCCCTCAGCCACTCTGTCACAGAGACAGGCAGAGGGACGGCAGAGACGTGTGATGTCATTAACGTGCCGACTTTCTATAGATATGTTAGGAATAAAAGAATGACAAGAGTAGGAATAGGTCCAGTCAAGGATAGTAGTGGGAAGTTGTGTGTGGAGGTTGAAGATATTGGGGAGACACTGAATGAATACTTTTCATCAGTATTCACTCAGGAACAGGACATTGTTGCCGATGTGAATACTGAGTCATAATTAAGCAGAATGGACGGCTTTGAATTATGTAGGGAAATTCTGGAAAGGGTGAAAATACATAAGTCCCTTGGCCCTGATGTCATTTATCCTAGGATTCTCTGGGAAGCAAGGGAGGAGATTGAAGTGCCATTGGCCTTGATTTTTATGACATCGTAGGGCACCCTCCATTAAGATTGATGCCATGTTCCTAACCTCCCTACACTCCAGGTCCTGCACCCTAAAACTACAGTCCAGGTTCTCATGCCCCTGCAAGTTAGTTAACCACCCCCCCTCCAAGAGCACTAGCAAACCTCCCGCCAAGGATACTGGTGCCCCTCAGGTTCAGGTATAGACCATCCTGTTTGTAGAGGTCCCACATTCCCCAGAAAGAATCCCAGTTATCCAAATACCGGAATCCCTCCCTCCTGCACCATCCCTGCAGCCACGCACTTAAATGTTTTCTCACCCTATTCCTCGACTCTCTATCACGTGGCACGGGTAACAAACCAGAGACAACAACTTTGTTTGTTCTAAATCTGAGCTTCCAACCTAGCTTCCTGAAAGCCTGCCTAACATCCTCAGCCCTCCTCCTACCTATGTCGTTGGGGCCAATGTGGACCACGACGTCGGGCTGATTTTCTTCCCCCTGAAGGACCCGGAAAACACGATCAGAGACATCACGTACCCTTGCACCTGGGAGGCAACACACCAAACGTGAGTCTCTCTCACCCCCACAAAACCGCCTACATGTGCCCCGATCTATCGAGTCCCCAATTGCTATTGCTTTGCTCTTCTCCACCCTTCCCTTCTGAGCGACGGGGATAGGCTTCGTGCCAGAGGCCTGAGCCCCATTTCTTACCCCTGGTAAGTCGCCCCCCAACAAGTATCCAAAACGGTATACTTGTTCTTGAGGGGTACGGCCGCAAGGGGTCCCTGAACTGGCTGCTTTCTCCCAGTCCCCCTCACTGTGACCCATCTGTCTGCAATCTTTGGAGTTACTACTTCCCTAAAGCTCAGATCTATTACCCCCTCTGCCTCGCGAATGATCCTTAGTTCATCCAACTCCAGCTCCAGTTCCCTAACACGGTCTTGGAGGAGCTGGAGATGGGTGCACTTCCTGCAAGTGTAATCAGCAGTGACGTCCATGGCATCCCTCACCTCAAACATGTTGCAAGAGGAACATTGTACTGTCTTCACTGTCATCCCTCTGAAGCTAACCTCTTTTTAAAAAACTGGGTCTAAAGAATGGAACAAGCAAAATGCAGCACTTACCTACTTAACACAACAGGTCTTATTATTAGGTTAGAGGAGGAGGGCGGGTGAGAGGCACTGCCTCTAGCTTGTACCTTCGAGGATGATGTCAAAAGATCTTCACTCTTATTGTGTGATACACTGTGGCATAGATGTGTCCCGGCTGTGTCAATATATCTACTCTGTAACTTCCCAAATGCTTCTGTTTTAATTGCAAATGCAATCAGAATCACAAAATATATCACGCTGCAGACTGAGGCCATGCAGGCCACCTTCGCTCTGCTGGCTCCACGCAATGAGGAAATGACTGTGTTTTGATTGATTGATTATCATATGAACCTAAGTACAGTGGAAAGCATTGTTTGTGAAAGGTAAAAGCAGATCATAGTAATCAAGGACATGCAGAACACGGTGTGAGAAAAGCAAAATTTGACGAGACTCAGGAATTCAGGTTACTACGTATAGGACGTACGCTCAGCAAAATTCACATTGGCAACATCAGCATTATTTCAAGTTAGACAATCCATTTCTCAGAGCAGCAACGGCCGAGAAGAAGCGATTTCTGAACTTACTTGTGTATGTTTTCATCTTTGGATTCTTTCTCTGAACTCGATCTCATCGAAATCATATCTTCTCAGGGATGAAGTAGTGTGCAAAACTCCAAGGCTCATCCGCAAGGTGAACCCGAGACCTCTCGCACGTATGTCACCTGTCTGAGGCAATATCACACCAGAGACAAACGAGCCAGAATGGCGGCTGAAGTGGTAACCAGAAATCAGGTGAGTTTTTTGCTATTTCTTCTGTTTCAGAGTGAAAGAAGCACAGAATTTTCATCACAGCTCCTTTCCATTCTGAATCGCTTCTCCCAGGAGGCTCTGCTTGCTGCTTTCCCGGAACAGGGCGGTCTTCATTGATAACTGGATGAAATCATCTTCCATTGTCACGTAGTGTTGGGGGAGAGCAGCTTGAATGCGGTCTTCATCTCCCTATCAAACACGGATTTGTGGAGCGGGCTAGGGGTCAGCCGGGTGTGGGAAGTATGGAAATTCTGGAAAAGTGAAGAAAATTGAGATCGTGCATGCACAAGAAATCATCTTCTGTTGGCAACCCTTGTCCAAATAATGCGATCTGAGACAGATAGAAAATGCAGAACTGCGAGGAAAGAGTGAATCTCTCCCCATTATTCGGGAACAGTGTCTGTGCTTCTCGAAGTCACAGGGAGGCTTCTGCTTTCTGAATCAGCATGGAATGTTACTGCAGCACGTCCCGTCGCTCACGCAGCTGATGTGTATACATTTTTCCACGTTCCTCCAGTTCACATCAAAGATTTCACAGCTCACATCATCCTAGAGTTACAGGGAAGAGAAGGAAGCGATTCAGACCATCATCTTAACACAAACTGGGGATAAATTGGATGTGCGAGAGCGGATAATCTCGACTGGTTCCAGCATTTACAAACTTGGTCCGTGTGGCAACAAAGCAGGAACCAGGAACTGTTTATCTTGCTTCTTAAAACAGGTAATTAAATTGTGAATAGCATAGATATTTCTTCCTGGTGTTCATGAAATGATAAAGAGCAGAATACGGTACCCTGAGTTTGGTCTGACTTCTGGGTTATGGGCCCAGGGCACTCCCACTGTGATATTCTGTTCACAAGATCTGACGACATAGAAAGAAATGACACAGTGACAAGATCGATTGAATCGGATTCTGTGAAAAACAGAAGCCGATGGAATGAAAAAAGCCATGAGAGCGGGAATGTAACATCATCTGTGAGGAAGCTGTTTTCCAGACTCGAGGAGAGTGCTCAGTGCTGTTTCCAGGGGTCAATATCTGGATAATTAGACTGAATCAGCATCGGCTGTTATTGTACTGCATCGTTTGTACAATGTTGCAAATGCACGGGCCTATTGTATATAAAGCGCAACTTCAAAATCCTAAATAATGCAAAATACACAAATGAGGCGAACAACAAAGCAACCGCAGAAACTCGTGTTACATCATGGGGTAAACACCTCTGCTCAATTTTCGCACAAAATCGCTCTCTGTCAAGTTCCTGAGCCTGAGATTCGAACAGTGTATGGTCTATGTTAATAAAAACTGCTCGAATCTCACAACTTCTGTATTTAATACGCCTGTAGATGTATGTCTGACAGCAATAATTGATCACTCACTGTGTTACTTCTGCACACGTAGAGAAGAAATAAACATAAGAACAATAGTCACGTATGCGACGGGGATTTGACCCGATGCAGCCAATCGATTCAGCTGTATGAAATTGCTTCCACCTTTCCTGTGTTGGAAATAAGATTGCACAGCTTAGTGGTGAGTTTTCATGCGTTAAACTGGACGCAGCATGCTTTCTCAGGATGAAATTTACTGGGATATAAAGGCATGGAGAAAGACATGGTAGAGTTTACTAGAATATAAAGACGTTAGGAAGGATAGGTTCAGAGTTCACTTAATACAAAGTCGATAGAAACGACAGACATGAAGCTTACTTTGAGCTAACACCACTAGAAAAGGAAAGAGCAGATGTGATGGGACGGTGAGATAGATAAAGAATCATGCAGGAGAAATCAGGAAAGACTTAGCAGTGCCTGAAGGGGGGTGATCCTGCTGATGTTACGTTGGTAAGAGTAAAATCTGAGGGAAAATCCTTCGTTTAGACGAGTGGAAACTAAAGGTTAGAGCTTCAAAACCAACGGGGAATGATGAAGAAGTTTGGAGCAGATTGTTTTTATTCTGAGAATTATTGAAATCGGAGATGAATTTTCAGTAATTAAAACATTTTCGGAACTGATTCCATTATATTTCAAAAATCGTGTGCAGGCACACAGGGACTGAATTTAACAGTGATAGAGATTCTCGGCTACTTGGCTGGCGAGGCAAAAGGGACATACTCTCGAAGTGGATAACATGCATCGGAAAGAAATGTCATCATACCTGCACCTGAAAATGTTAAGTATAAGAAGAGCTGCTGGCGTTGATAGCTGTTGCAGCTTATTCTACATGAAATATTATATATTGTAAATACAGTGAACTGTTTGGTTTAGCTCTGAATTCAATGGAAGTCGGTTAGCTCAGTCCGCTGACTACCTAGTTATGAGAAAATGAGACCAACAGCATGGGATCAATTCTCTCACTGTCTCAGGTTTGCATAAGGATCATCATCTACTCCTGAAATACTATGGTGCCTCTAGTGAGTAAGATTTGGCCTGTAGATGTAAAACATCATTATCATTGCCATCTGTTGCCTTGACCATTTGGTCACAATCACTCGAAAGGAGAGTGAGTCCATTTAATCCTCACTGATCTCTGCTTGAAAAATCCTGTGACAATACTCGACCTTATCCCAGTTTGCATTCCTCTGCACCTCCCAAAAGCTAAACTACTTGTTATGCCTTTGCTAGCTTTACTGACAACAATCAAACTCCCTAAAGAGATAAATCTAATACTTTCGATTGGATAATGAGCTGATCGTGTTGGCAGGAAATGGAATGATATGAAATGAATTAAGCAGACTTTCCCAGAATGTAATGCAGTGCAGGCTGAGCGATTTGAGAAAGGTCATTAAGCTAAAATTTCACCTGTTTCCCTACACACAGATGGATATTCACCTGGGGAATATTTGCATCTTTTGAGATAATAATTGACACAAATTTGAAACTGGAGTTTTCAAATAAATGTTACTACACTCAATATTCATTTCAACTGCATTTTAGTATGATGCACTAATAATCCCTTGTCAATGTCAGTAACAACATATTTAGGTAAGCATTGAACTTACAACCATGGCATTTTCCGCACCTTTAAGTAGCTGGCACTAAACAATTGAGCGATTGAAGCCGCAGACAGCAAGCTGGTCACATGTCGTACTCATACCTTAGGAACTTTAACTCAACTACTCTACTTTTGCTGTGGTTCTGAAATTAAAGCTAAAGCAGACCAGGTGAAACCGCCATAGACCTGTGATTATTGAAGCACCAGGTTCATGAAAGGGACACGTAAAAATATACAAAATAGACTTCATCGAAAAATGGGTTTCCGTTGGTTCGTGCGTTGTTTACAGACAATGTTACTTTGCCGCTGTCGCCAGGCCTTTCCTCCGATCGGCTTCAATTCGAATCAATAAAACTTCACAACTTCCTTCTGAAAGGTCATACTGGTAACATGAAACATACTGCATTTATCAATAATCTTCACTATTCCTACATCCATGAACACGCTGCATGGTTTCCATGAATATTGAGGATGTAAGATTGTGATGCAAGAATAAATTCAATTTCAGTTTAAATTGTAAAGTTGGAAGAACACACAGAAAGATTCAGAATGTCAGAAATTCATGTGCATCTCCGTGTCCAGAACTGCACCAAAACAGAGGGGTAATCTGTCCCTGAATGCCCACGTTTGCTTGCTCCATGTGTTCAGTTGGAAACCTGTGTGAAGGAGCATGCAGAATGACAGAGCGCCGGGGAGAATCCTCGATTGTCTGATATAAAGCTGCAATAGGAGCTCTCCATTCTGGCTGTGAGAGCGGTGGGGTAAATGGGAGGACCTTGATATTCCGTGGTGTAGATTCACGTTTCAACATGTTATTGTTGAAAACCCTCTGACAAAAACAGCACTGACAGATAGGAATAGAAGGACGCTGTACTAAACATCGTTCCTACTCTGTCATTTGACATCGTCATGACTGAATAATTACATCAATATCTTTCCCCGGTCCATCCAAAACAGCCTGTCGCCCAAAGGGAAAATTACATTTAAGCAATCGATAATGCCTGTGCAATTATTGGAGCAGAATACATATAGAGACAGTGGATTTCTGCACGAAGTTTGTAGGTTTCCTGAGTGAGCAGTTGATTCTGGTCTGATCATGCTTCAAATGATATGATTCCGACAAATCTCACCAACAAGGGGGTAAGGAATTTTCTGTGGTAAACAGCAATTTCGAGAACCCCAGACGATGGGAATTAACGATATATCAGCAGAATAATAATAGATTCAGCTGAAATCTGAACTCCGATTCTGGTGGAACTCAAAACAACAAACTTTGTATAGCAATGTTAACAATGCTGTAAAAATTTAACGCACTTTTCATTGCACTACCGAGCCTCGCTAGCCACAATTTTAGATTAGATTAGATTACAGTGTGGAAACAGGCCCTTCGGCCCAACAAGTCCACACCGACCCGCCGAAGCGCAACCCACCGATACCGCTACATTTACCCCTTACCTAACACTACGAGCAATTTAGCATAGCCAATTCACCTGACCTGCACATCTTTGGACTGTGGGAGGAAACCGGAGCACCCGGAAGAAACCCACGCAGACACGGGGAGAACGTGCAAACTCCACACAGTCAGTCGCCTGAGGCGCGAATTGAACCCGGGTCTCCGGCGCTGTGAGGCAGCAGTGCTAACCACTGTGCCACCGTGCCGCCCACTACTGTACCCAAAGTTGTGGATGTCGTGGAAAAAATGTAATAAATCTCCAGGAGATGCGAGGGGTTCTTCAAGGCGTCGATCTTTTATTAACAGACAAAAAACCGTGACACTCAAAAAGCAAGTTCTTGAACGTCCCCGAAACTCAGGATCCGTGGCTCTTTATACCCTTTCGTCAATTATATTTTTGTTAGCTTACCAGGATGCCCAACTGTGTTTGTCAGAATTATCTCACTCCAAGTATACAATAAACCATTATTGCTCTACTTCTGCCAATAGGGTTTTCTATTGTCACGATTATGTATTTTACTGCCACCTCTGCTGCAATGATCTTACAGCCCAGACTAACCTGTCATGATTAAATGTTTAGCTACTCCACCTACCAAAATGTTTTCCTGTCCCAAGCTGATTAGATAGTTAATGTCTTTTTTTTTCTGCTACAAGGGTTTCAAGCAGGCTAACTATCAATTAAATATTTAAAGTCAAGTCCTAAATATTTATTGTCACGACTTGTCCCAACCTGCAATGATGATATTTAGCTAGCAAGGTTGACGTTACTAATTGCTATTATCTCACCCTTTCACAGAAACCGTTCAGGCCCAGTCTGACTCTGCTAATTGGTGGAGGAGCAATCCCTTATGCTTATCCCATCCAGCCACAGTGGCCACATCCTGTCACAGTGACCTTTTGACTCGTTTAGCATTCCACAGACCCCTTGTAACAGATCGACAGTAGTATCCATGCATTCACCCTTCCCATGCTTTCATGCTCCCTAGTTTCCGTACGGTGTTCGGATCTTTGATCAGATATGTGTTTGTCTTCGCCCCACTTTCCAAATCCCTGGTGCTTATCCATGTGTGCTCTTGCTTCTCAAGTACTCGGCTAAATACTCCTGAAGTGTTTTGATGACTCATAGCTTTACCACACGTTGAAACAGTGAGATCGAATGATACAACACTCAGAATGAAAATATTCTTCCTACGTCTCCTCTGATTATTCTCCCTCTTGCGTTTAACGCAGATCTGTGGTTGTAAACACTTCCCATAAGAAATTTATTTCTATAACACGGATCTATCCCATTACTGTACACCTTCAACTCTTCCTCACTCTCTGTTCTCCGCTCGAAGATAAAGAGTCTGAGCTAAGCTAATTTATCTTCGCCATGACAAGATTGTCGTGCTGGAAAAGTACAGCAGGTTAGGCAGCATCCGACGAACAGGAGAACCGACGCTTGTGGCATAAGCCTTTCATCAGGGATGAGATGTGTGGGTGGGGGAAGAGAGATAAGTGGGCGGCAGTTGGGGTTGTGTGGAAGGTAGCTGGGAAAGCGATAATTGCGTGGAGGCGGGGGAAAAAGTGATAAATCAGAGGGGGAAAAGCTTAATAACTCCGGAGGGTTTTGCCGAGTTGGATGCTTCGGACTGTGATTATGTGGGGGGAGGGGAATTGAGGAAGATGTTGAAATCCACATTTACCCCGTATGATTGCAGGGTCCGAAGGCAGAATATGAGGCGTTCCTCTTCCAGGCAGCGGGTGGTAACTGTTTGGCGGTGGCTTATGCCCAAAAAGTCGATTGTTCTGTTCTGCAAACCAAATTTCAGGGGAGATGTGAAATACTAAAGACTACAAAAATGACAAAAACTTATAGAATCAGAGTTAATGGAATTAGGCACATTGCAGACCGAAAGCATTTGGCCAATTGAGTCTGCTCTGTCCAGCCGAAGAGATGCAAACTCCCCCACCCTATCTTTCTAAACCCGCATTATTGATTCACCTAAAAAAAAGAAATGAGTTCAAAAGCTCAGCGGGTCAGCTAGCATCAGTGGAGAGAAATCAGACTTAACATTGCGAATCAAAAACTGTTCCAAGAAATGATCTGTTGACCCCAAATGGACATTCGCTTTTCCATGAGCTGCAATTCCTACTTTTGTCTTTGATTTTGCCTTTGATTATACAGTCCATTCAGGGTTTGTTTGCCATCTACCTGAAGTGCACACCTTTGGACACTAAGAAGGAATCGGAGCAGCCAGAGGAAACCCACACGGAAGAGAGAAAAAGGAGCGTGCAAATTCAACACAGTCAGTCACATAACTCTCGAATCGAATGCGGGTTTCTGGTCCCTTAGCCCTCCCAAGCTGCAAGCGCCCGTCCCGGATGCGAATTGAACCCAGTCTCACGCAGTGACAGGTAGTGGAATTACCCTGGAGTTCTATGCAAAAAACAGCCTATGCATCAGTACTGGAAATCAATAATCGATTAACGATCAGAACTCTTTTTTTAAATCACTTGACCGACAGCCTTGTACATCTGCCATCAAAACTTCACGTCTGACTACTTGTGAATGTTATGAGGATTTCTGACTCTCCAAACTTTGCGTGCACTGAGTTCCAGATTTCAACCACCCGCCGTTTCAAAACGTTTGTCTGCGCATTCACTCAAATATTTCCTCCTCTGTTCTTAAATCTATTACTACGTGAGTGATCTCTCCACTATAGCAAAACGTTTATTTCAGTCTATGCCATCCGTATCCCTGATTATTTTGTATATCTCAATCATGTCCTCTCTCGATCTCTTCTGCTCTAAGTATATCCAGTCTATCAAATTTCTCTTCATAACAGAAATTCTTCTACCCAGACAATATCCTGGTAAATCACCCCTGCATCATTTCCAGTTCTAATATGATTGCAGAACTGCACACAATAGTCTAGATAGAGCCGAATGAGCAAGTATTTTTTTTCTCAGTGCTGCCCTGTGTTCTTTTCCTGAGCCTGAAGTTCCAATAATGTCTGATCCAAGTCATTAAAAGCTGCTCCTTGACCATTGATCTCAAAACTACAGTATCGAATTGGATCGACTGGTCTGAAGATCGCAATGGTATGATTGCGGTACGTTCACCCAGAAACAGTGAGCGCAGCAGCACAGACTGAACAGGGTTCAATGTGAATATAATTGTAAGGGAAATGTGAGGTGGAACTTAAAGGAGGTCAGTGATTGTGGGAGGGAGAGAAATCTCCAAGAATGGGTGAGTCTGAATTCTGATATTTACCTCACAGAGATGTGTGAGAGAGGGGTTTGATGAAAAAAAAGCATAATATCAGAGAAAGTTATCATGCAAAATCAATTAATTCATTTCTGTGTTTCGTCGGCATGTACCACAAGGAGTTAAAAAGGGGAGAACATTACATACCGTAACTCGGATTCAAACGAGGTTACTCCGGCCACAACGCACAATACTGAACATTATACGATCCCTGGGGCATGCAGAGATGTGTGTTTGAAAAGAGCAGTAACTACAGTGACATGGGATATTTTCGGAAGAATGCAGAGACACAACAGGACTATTTGGCAAGCAATAATAGACATGTGGGACTCAGAATTGGCTGTATATTCAAATTGGATGTTTGAAGAGGCTGAGGAAGTTCCATCGAGTACTGAATGTTGAAGACTGAGGGTGATAGATTTTTACAAAACATCAAATTCTCAAGGGATTCTGCAGGATATTGTTGAAATGTAAGTTTCAACAGCAATGTGGTTTCACATTTGTTGCCTCACGAGCTTCCCCACACAAGGAAGTACCCATTTCTGCAGTGGATGACATAATCCCAGTTCCTCCACCCAGAATCAATGGTGCAGTTACAAAAATCAAACTGGAAATTGGGATAAAAATGAGCACATGAAGCTACTGTGTCGCACCAGTGATGCGATCGGTGAGCACATTGTCCTTCGATGATGGTACAGAGGCGCATGAAATTTCGAGTCTGGGAGTTCTCCTGATCAAAGGCGGGCAGGAAGGGCATATTTGACTCTGGTTATTAGATTATTAAGATACAACAGCAGCATTAACCCGCATTGCAGATTGGCTCAATGGAAGCGTGCTGCAGCCTTAAACAAGAGGTCGATTTATTGCAAGCATTCAGTGCAATTTTCCTTAACAATGCACTGATTGTTATTTTGACAGTAAGAACTGTTATTTGATCACATCATCCTCTTGCTCCCAGCAAACACTCCAATATAGCGTACATCAGTTTCATTCCGGCACAGCCACATGTCATATTCTCACTCCCTCTGAGATGATTGGAATTGACAATGTCATTCTCTGAGATGGAGCGACGTAGCCATGAGATGGCAGTGTAGTGAACAAAGAAGAACAAAGAACACAGAACATTTATAGCCCAGGAACAGGCCCTTTGGACCTCCAAGCCTGGGCTGAACCAAATCAACTGTCTAAGCCTATCAGCCAATTCCTCAGCATCTTTTCCCATCTGCTCCCCAATTACTCACGCATCTATCACGGCGCACCTTGAATGAACGACCGTGCCAGCCTCTACTTCCTCTGCTACCAACGCGTTCCAGGCACCTACCACCCTCTGTCCAAAATACTTTCTACATCTGTCCTCCTTAACCGTTTCACCTCTCAACTTGAATGTGTGATCTCGCATTATTGAATCTCTCACCTGGGGTAAAAGCATATATCTGTACACCCGGTCTGTACCGTTCAATATTTTGTAGACCTCAATCAGGACCCTCCAATCTCGTTTTCTCCTTTGAAACCAATCAAAAACTTCTTAATCTCTCTTCACAGCAAGCATCTTCCATACCAGCAACATCCTTGTAAACATTCTCTGCACCCTCTCCTAAACGTCCACTTCCTTTTGGTAACATGACGACCAGAACTGTGCACAGTATTGTACATGCGGCCAAACCAAAATCTTGTACAGTTTTCGCATGACCTGCAGGTCTTACACTCAAAGCTTGGTCCTATGACGACAAGCATTCCATATGCTTTCTTGACCACTCTATCTACCTGTGCCGCCATCGTCATGGTACAAATGACCTGAACTCCCAGATCTCTATGCTCATCAATTTTCTCCAAGGCTGTTCCGTTTACAGTGTCGTTGGTTCTAGAATTAGGCTTCCCAAAATGCATCACTTCACATTTGCTGCGTTGGAACTCCGTCTGTCACTTCTCCGCTCAACTCTCCTGTTTATCTATATTTTTCATTCTTTGACTGACCCCTATGCTTTCTGCGACTCACCAATCTTCGTGTCAAATGCAAATGTAGTAGCGATATACTGGGCTAGCAACCCTTGGAGACTGAAACATGGCAGCTGCTGGTATTTAATACGATGAATAAAATCTGGAATATTAACCCCGATCAGAGGAACAGAAGCAAAAGTTTTAATTTGCTGAAAATCCATTCATTCGTGTCCCTTTGAAAGGGAAATTTGCCGTCCTAAACGAGACCTGCCAACATATGACTCCAGACTCACAACAGTGCGGTTCACCAATAGAATCCCTCTGACTCAGTTCAAGTTGAATTAAGAATAAACAACAAATAATGTTCAGACCATGATGGCCACATTCCGTAGGAGAATAAAGAAGTATATAAAAAAAAACATGGATGACGGGAAAAATTGGAAGTCATCCAATTGAGTTGAATTGGACTCAAATTCAACTGATTATCCAAGCTCAATAGACACATGGATACACACACCCCCAAGAAGTCAGGTCCATAGCGGGCTTAAGGATTCAATTACCCGCTGAAGTGTAAACCTACGTGCCCAGGCACAATGTGGACAGGTCATTCGCCACTCCCATATGTGAGAAGGGATCACTAGGAGGCCAACTGGCAGAATCACCAGCATGTTTGCAAATGACATCAGGGGTTCGATTGTGCTGTTATTGCAGGTATTCATCACATCCAGCAATGAACCATGCTTGGACGCCTGTTTCCAGTGGAGTTCCATTGTTTCCTGATGTAGATCAACGATTCAGACTTAATTGTAGGAGTCATGATTTTGAAGTTTGCAGAGGATTCAACAATTGGTCGTGTATTTGACTATGATGAACACTGTCAGGGCCTGCAGAGATGTATCAGTCAGATGGAAAGTAAAAACGGCGAATGGAATTGAATCCAGGCCAGTAAGTGGTAATGAATTTGGAGAGTTGTAACAATAACAGTGAGGATTCTGAGTGGTGAACAGAACAAACAGGAACAAAGAGATCTTGGCGTGGATATTCATAGATCATTGAAGAGGAGTGGACAGGCAGCTCAGTTGGTCGAGAGTATCTTTGGATATTTTCTGTTGTTGTCCTCAGACTGTGGATGATATTCGATCTTTAGCAACCGCCAGTTTCGGAAACAACTAAAAGAATGAGCACAAGTCTGGCCAATGCAATAATCAACATTTTAAAAAGTTGTAAGATAAAGGATGCACGGCTGAAGTATACCACGTTGACCGTCAAAACCGCTTCATCACTCAATGAATTTACCACTGATACATCTCCAAGTCATGCCGGTATGTGCCTTTGTAGGGTAAGCTGCAAATCGTAGCGCTTCAGTACATCTTCAACCTTGTCCTCACAGTCGGTACAGTGTTTGAGCGTTGAATGTTCTGCAAACACAGTCTGGATGAGTTACTCCACCGCATCTTGTAGGTGGTGCACTCTACTGCAATTGTACCTTAGCCGTGAGGGTAATAAATATTCAGGTGTTGAACGCGGTACAGTTAAGTTACTGCATTGTCTTGGAGGATACCCAGTCTCTTCAGCGGTATTGAAGCTTCACACATCCGGGCAAATGGAGAGAGTTCTGTTACACATTTAATTTGTGCCTTACAGATGATGCAGGCTTCACGGAGACATGAGTTGTGTTAATATTCAAACAAAATCGAATGACGGACTTTTTTGTAGCCAACTTCTTTATATGGGCGGTCAGGTTCCATTTCTCATAAATATTAGTTCCGAGGGGGATGACACGGAGGACTTCAGGTACACGGAAACCATTGAATGTCATTAGAATATAAATGGATTCTCATTTGTCAGTTATCATTACTGTATTTGGTCCATGTGTGGACTAATCCGACTCCAATCACTCTCTGACTTTAAGTTCCAGTTCCCGTGCTGTCAGGGACAGCAGACATTTACAAAGATGTCGTCAACTTTGGATAATATGGAGCTTCGGGGAATGATTGGTCAGGCTGGAATTATGCTCCTTGAAACAGAATCGGGATTTTGGGTAGATACAGGCAGGTGGCGTGCCCTATGGGTCTGAGGAGAGCACCAGAGTACATAATCTCAGAATGAGATATCTCCCATTTAATTCAGAACTGAAGAGTAATTTCCATGCTCAGAGAATCTGTGGCTTTTTTTGGTAACCGAAGTAGAGGCTAAGTTGTTGGATATTTTCAAACTGTGTCAGGTATTTAATCAGAAAGATGATGAAGTTTGTCGTGGTAAGTGAGCAGAATGAAGTTGAAGATTATCAGATCAACCATGAGTTCGTTGTATGGTGAGGCAGACTCGATGGGCTGAATGGTATACGTCCACTTTGTTTAACATTTGGTCTAACGCCAAATTTTATTCATAAGTTCAGAATTATGTGTGGATGGGATGAAGTGATAGAAAAGGTTTATCGAACAGATCAAGAACGAAGCTCGTAAGCTCATGAAGAAGAAATGTGCTGTGACCTGGGGGCAACAAATGACACTCTGCACAGCACAGGTGGCTGCCTACAGAAGCTGTGATTTCTGAAGTAAATTGGTCGACCTTGTACAGTTAGCAAGTCAGTCATCACGCTGCATGTGAAAGAATGGAAGGTTCATTTCATTGGAGCAGTTTTCTGTGGTTCCAATTCCGAGTGACTGTTTGAAATACTAATCAGATCATTGTGTGAACTGTTTGGTTAAAATAATCATGAACCGTCCCACTGGATAAACTTGTACTCCCGATCATTTGCTAGTTCTTTCTCTTTCTGTCGATGCAAATTCATAGAAAGACAAGATGGAATGCGGGGCGTAAGGAAAAAGCATGTGTTCCTTCTCATTACACCAATTTAATTTTCAACTGAATAGAACATCTGCTGCCATTCTTTATTTCAACTTTAATGAGGTGTTGATTATTTGTGAATCTCCCGTGCAGTGAAGGGCAAGAACAAAATTCTCGATCCAGTGTATACCAGAGGTGTGAGATGCAAAGCAAAAATGCAGTGGTGGATTGTTGAATTAGCAACCAAACCCGTGAATGCGGAGCATGGTAGTATAATAACCCACCACCGGAATCTCTCGGTCTCAGCACATTGTGGACAGGGGTGACATGTGACCTCATCAAGGTTAGATGTGATGAAAGTCGTGGATGAGAAATTTCTAGAGCTAAATTGAATCTACACCATTGTGTTTCTGCTTTCACCAGAATTACAAGAACAGCAAAATCCAAGAAATAGCCATGCTTGTCGGAATGAACATCTGTCATTGATTCATTCTGAATCAGAACTGTGTCAGAATGAAACAGCGAACAAGAATTTCCCGTCTTATTCACACGCACATTTTGCTTTGACTCATAATTTCTTCAGTCACGTTCTCTCTCACGTGAAGAAGTAGCCATGGAGAGAGATATAAAGGCGATGTTGTGATTCAATAGCCGTTCTCATATGGCTTAACTGAATTGGGTTAAATCGCAAGAAACGCTATTTTGTTCGTTTCATTTTATTAATGAAACTGAAAATCACACTGTTCATTGTACTAATCGGAAGTGAATTAGATTTATCTCATTGGAACGATTAATGATATATGCAAATTTATTCCAAATTTATTTCAGCTGAAAGAATATACTGCTTAGAAAAAGCGACGATTAAAGTTCAAAAGAAAAACCAACAGTTTTGTTGCTCGTGCTTTGGCAGATTTCACTGATCATTAAATGGACCAAGCATCATGGTGATCACATCTTTTAGCTACGTGATTAAAGATAGAAGTCGATGTCAAGCAACGGGTCACTTACTATTCATTTTGTAATATCTTTCCTTTACAATAAAAAAAAATCCACTGAGTTCCATTTGCAATGCTTCAGGTGGCATAGTCTGCCAAATCTTTCCAAATCCAGGGTTTTTGAAACAAAATCTTATTCAGCTGTGCACGTTCACGAAATTTCCATACTTTTAAAGTCAACCAACTGAGACATTGTTTCCCCACGACTTCCAACCGACTACACCCCACCCCTGCAACTTTACCTAGCCACGGATATTTCTCTCCTTGTTAAATTTATTCCTTGTATGTCACCAAATGTGCCTTTGCAAGTAGTTTGAAAAACAGGTTCTCGTAGTGTCAGCGATTCTGCTCTTATCATTTCTTTGTCCCTCAAAGGTTTCATCAAAGGTTTTGAAGGTTTGACGTTCTGATATTTACTAACTTGAAAAAGGGAATTTTCCACATATTTACTCTGTCCAAGCATTTCATAACCTGAAAAACCTTCATTAAGTCTTCCTTGGTTCAGCGATAACTGTTCTAAATTTTGAAAGAAAACAAGTGCATAAAATTTCGTCTTCAGTGAACACCGTCAGCATCGTCTCTAATGACTTTACAATCCCGTAAACGCCGGTATTATCCTCTCTGATAGAATCACTGTATTCCACAGTGCAGAAATAGCATTTCAGTCAATCCAGTCCGTGTCGACTCGCAGAAGAGCATCTCACCCAGATCTAGTTCCCTTCCCTCTTCCTGTGTATTTCACCTAAATAAGGGACAGCTCTTCCTCATATGATTTCAAATAAACCTTCTGGAGTATAACCTGGCGTCCTGTGACATCCGCACTACCCGTGGCTAATTCACTTAACTTACTTAATTCACTCCCTCGATACGAGAGGGCAATTTACCTTGGCCAATCTACCTAACCTTCAGCCCTTACAGCGGTGTTAACTACTGAGCCAATATTCTATCACAGTGAGCAAAATCTGTCTCATTTTTAATGGTTTTATACCCTCGTAACTCAGCCTCATCAAGTTAAGCTGCGCCCATCAACCCAAATTCAATGTATCTAAACACTAGTCTGTGCTTTACAGTCTTATTAGTGCTGCAGGAAATGATTCTGCACTCACATTAAAATACTTTTACCCTGATTCTTCCTCAGCTTCCTGCTTCCAGTAAACACTTCAAACCGGAACAAGTCTGTCGAATGGTTTTCATTCCAATGCAGACAAAGGATGCAGCTTGCAGAAGTCACATGTTTGGACTTTCACTGACACTCTGCCTCCCTGAGAGCTGCAATCCTTCCCCACCTTGATTCAGGCAGCACTGTCCGTCCTGTGACATGCCCCATCGAGAATGGAAGGACAAATATCAATACCGCACTTGGGAATGGGGCGACAGTTTTAAAATATTTATACTGTCCCCAGCGGAGAATTGAGCCTTGTGACAGGCGGGGACACAAACCATTATACTATCCAGGACAAGAGTGTCAAAGGAGGCCCTTCAGCCAATTGTGGCCAAATTTTTCAAAAATACAACTATTTAACGAACTGAATTCCATTTCACAATGTTTATCCCACAACCTTGTTTGTCTTGGCATCACAAATTCACATCGGAATATTTCTTGAGGTTAAAAGGGTTTCTGCCTCTCTGAACATTACAGACAGTGTATTGCTAATTCCGAACAACCCGCTGGCTGATAAAGTTTTTCCGCACATCTTCTCAAACCTTTCTGCATTTTTCCTTAACTCTCTGGCACCCGTTGTTCGATCCCTCCATCAATGGGAAACTCTTTCAGTCCACCCTGTCCATGCCCTTACTCAATCATGTCTTACCTACATCTCCTTTGCATTGCGAAAAACACTTCACTCTGTCCTGTCTTTCTTCCTAACTGAAATTCTTCAGCCCAAACAATATCCTGGTAGATATCTCCTGAAAATTTCTCCGTGTTATCACATTCCTGCTCTCATGTGAATTGCAAAACTGCACACCCTGCTCTAGCTAGAGCCTAATGAGCCTTTGGTATAAATTTTATGAATTAGTATGAGGGAGATTTTGGCTCGGCAGTATTTACTACCCGTTCCTAATTGCCCAGAGGGCTGTTGAGACTCAACCATATTGTTATGAGACTAAAGTCACATGCAGGCCAGACAAAGTAAGGATAGCAGATGCTATCCCGAAATGACATCAGTGAACCAGATGGATTTTGTACCCCCATCAATGGTCAATGGATCTATATTAGTCATTTGATTCTCCATTGCAGATATTTATTGAATCCAAATTTTACAATCTTAGCATGGTGGGTTTCATGTCCGTATACCCAGATTATTACTTGGATCTCTGGATTATTAGTCCTAAGAAATTACCACGACACCATCGCAGAAAGCCACAAATGCTGATCTTTTCCAATAAAATATGTTTTCCCCAAAACTGCCCTGGGTCCTTTTCAAGACCCTGATGCTCCAATTGTCTCCTGTCTATGTCAGTAAAAGCTGCTACATGGGAGATTGATTTCACAATTGCGGTATCCAAATAGACCGACTTGTTTGAAGGTCCCAATGTTGGGATGGGGGCCGTTCACTCAAAAACAGTGACAGCAGCAGCAGACAGAACAGTATCAATGTGAAGAAGAGTGCTAGATTTTGCATTTCCTCAGAGAAATGGAAGGAGGGACGGAAAGGAGGTTTAATGATCGTGGAAAGGAGCGGAATCTCCGACAACAGGTGTGTTGAATTCTGATACATGAAACGCAGAGATGTGAGAGAACGGAATTTCAAGGTAAAACAATTAATTTCTTAGCAGGTGTCACTAGAAGGACAACGGAGAGAATATTTAGTGATATGATTTGGTTTTGTACCGAGGTTGCTGTGGTCACAATGCAAATAAAGTCAACGACGATCACAGCAACCACACAACAGCATGCTGGCAAGCAGCAATAAGAATACTAGCAGAGGAAATGTTCTGAAGAACAAAAAGTGTACAATATAATTACTCAGCGGACATTGACAGACATGTGGGAACTGAGAATGAGCTGAATGTTTAACTTCAATGTCCTCAGAGTCTGTGGATATCCCTTGAATGAGAATGTTGAAAACTGACATTGGTGGATTTCCACAAAGCATCAAAGCCTCGGGGGACAGTGCAGGATATTGTTGAAATGTATACTTCAATAACATTGTAGTTTTACATCGGTGACTTCACCAGCTATCCCACTCAAGGCAGTAATCAGTTCTGCAGATAATCACACATCATCCCAGTTCCCAGCCCCGGAATCAGAGAAACAGTGACGGAGCCACCCAGGTCCAACCGGAAATGGGGATGGGAATGAGTGCGCGGAGTTATTATCTGGCTCCAGTCATGCATTAGGTGGGCGTGCTGTCCTTCTATGATGGAATAGAGGCACAAGAAATTCCAAGGTTGTGAGTGCTCCTGATCAAGAGAATATGTGTCCCCGTTTATACTGTCATAGCGATCCATAGTGCATCTTGCCGAGACAGCTCAGTGGCACAACTGGAACGTGTTGAGCTCTTAACTGTGCAGTGAGGGTTTAAAAGCTGCTTTTGCTATTTCGTTCTGCGTTTCCGACACTGGTGGTGGCAACTGCTCTTGCTCGCATCAACTCAGAATCAGTTTCTTCCTCACAGTAAAGACTTCAACCTAGAGAAGGTGGTGTTGGGGTGATATTTTGATCTAGGCAAAAGTGAGAACTGCAAATGCTGGAAACCAGACTATAGATCAGAGTGGTGCTGGAAAAGCACAGCGGGGCAGGCAGCACCCGCGGACAGGAAAAACGACGTTTTGGGCAAAAACCCTTCATCAGGAATAGAAGCAGGAAACCTCCAGGGTGGAGAGATAAATGGGGTGTGGGTGGGGCTAGGGAGAATGTAGCAAAGAGTACAATAGGTGAATGGGTGTGGGGATGGTGGTGATACGTCAGAGAGGAGGGCGGGGTAAGTTAGCAAAAGTATAAAGGAGTATGGGGTGGGGATGGAGGTGATACCTCAGAGGGGAGGGTGAAGCGGATAGGTGGGAAGGGGCATTGACAGGTAGGGCAGGTCATGAGGACAGTGCAGAGCGAGAAGGTTGGAAAGGATATACAGTGGGGGGAGGGGAAATTGGGAAACCGGTGAAGTACACATTGAAGCCCTCGGTTTGAAGTGTTCCGAAATGGAAGATGAGGTCTTCTTCCTCTAGGCGTCGCGTGGTGAAGGAGCAGCGGTGGAGGAGGCCTGGCACTTGCATGTCCTCAGGAGAGTTGGAGGGGGAGTTGAAGTGTTGGGCCACTGGGTGGTGCGGTTGATTGGTGAGGGTGTCTCAGAGATATTCTCTGAAGCGCTCTGCAAGGAGGCAATATTTTAAACTAGTCATCCTTGGCGACTGTGACATGGAACTGGTGATGTTTAAGTTCGATCTATTAAACTTGGAATACAAGCCTGACCTCAGGAACAGAGATCATGACTTTAATTTCCTGAAATCCTATTCATTCATGACAATTATGCAGGGGGTTCTATCATATTTACACAATCCTGCCTACGTGTGACTCCAGGACCGGAAAAAGCATTAGCTGCCCCTTAATTCGAGAATCCCCACTGTGTGGGGAATCAGGCTATTCGGCCCTTCCAGTCCACACCATCTCTCCGAAGCACCAGACCTCTATCCCATAAGTCTGGATTTCCTATTGTTGATTCCTATAACAGGCACATCTTTGTTCAGAGGAAGAAAATAACACAAACACACAGATAATGTGCAGACTGCACACAGATAGACCCCCGAGGCTGGGATAAAAACCGGGTGCAGCCAGACAGCAGAGAACTAAGGACGAAAAATAAGCGTTGTCTTACTCAATGATCGCCACATCCTGTGGCGGAATAAGGAAAAAGAAAGCCCATTCACAATATGGAAAACTATATTTGTATTTGTGTGAGCACGATTTGAAGCAATCGTTTCCCCTGGATATAAAAAAGGACACTGATACCACAGAGAGAGCAGGGCAATGGGGAACTGCGGAAGGGTTTCAATTAACCAATGAAGTGGAAACCCATTTACTCAATCAGACTGGGGAGTGGCCGTTCACCAGTCCCGTGTGAAGGAAGGGATCACTGAACAAAACAACCTCCGGAGTCACCAACAAGATTACATATCCCATCAGATTTTCGATTATGCTGTCAATGCTGCTGGTAATCCCAACCAGCTGCCGGTTTCATTGCATCAATCATAGTCATACAGCATGAAAAAGGACGCGTCAGTCCTACTAGTCCATGCTGAACATACTGCCAAACTAATCTAGTCGCATCTGCCAGCGGAGGGGCGATAATGCCCTTGTAGTTCTATTACTGTATTGTTAATCCAAGAGCCCAGGTAATATTTTGTGTGCAAAGTGTTCAGATCCTGGCATCGCAGATGGTGGAGTTTGAATTCAATAAATACCTGGAATTAAAGTGTCTCATGATGACCTGGATCAGTTGTTGTGGAAATCTCTATCTGGTCCACTCATGCCTCTTAGGGAGAGCGAATTGTCATAGTCATCTGCTCTATCCCACATGAGACTCCAGATGTGTAATATCGTGGTGGGCTCTTCACTCTCATCTGTGAAATAGTTAAAGGACTAGGCATGAATGAATAGATTTTAGTTTAAAAATCCCACTTAACCTTTCCAATTCTTGTACCGATCCAATTGTCATTTAAATGTCGCAAATGTATCCTCATCTATCTCTTAATCAGAAAGTTACTGGCAGACATAAAGCACCCTGTATCAACGTTAAAAAATGCCTCCCATCTCTTTTTTAAAATCTCTTTTCCTCTTAAACATCTCGTCTTGAAATATCCCTCCTGGGAAAAGGCAGCTATCGTTAACTCCATCTAAACTCGCAATAATTTATAAACTTCTATCAGGTTGCCGCTCAAATCCCTATCCTCGAGTGAAAAGAGTCTCAATTAAGAGAAAGTGAGGACTGCAGATGCAAGAGATCAGAGTCGAGAATGTGCTCCTGGAAAAGCACAGCAGTTCAGGCAGCATCAGAGGAGCAGGAGAATCGACATTACAGGCAAGAGCCTGCTGAATGGAACTTGCACGAAAAAAACGTTCTCCTGCTCTTCAGATGCTGCATTAACTGTTGTGGTTTCTCCAGCACCCCAATCTCGAATCTGAAAGTCGTATCAAACCTATCAGCCGTTCAATATAACTCAAACTTACACACCCAGCAACATTCGCATATAAATCTAATGAACCAACCTCAGCTGAATGATATCATTCTTCTAACCGGGGGACCAGAACTGGGCACAGTATTCCGGAAAAGGCCGCCCCAATGTCCTCACACAACTTCAACGCAATGTTCCATCTCCTATACACAAAGGACTAAGCAATGAACGCAAGTGTGCCAAATGACTTTTTAACTATTCTGTCTGTATGTGATGCAAACTAAGAAGAGTTACGTACCTGCATCCCGAGCTTCTGTGATCTACAGCACTACACAAAGCCTTATCATTATCTAAATAAGCAATACTCATTTTGTTGTACCAAAATGCAGAACCTTCCATTTATAAAGATTGAATTCCATGCGAGATTTTTCAGTCCAGTGGCGCATTCGACTAAGATCATTTTGAATATTAAATGGTCTTCTTCACTGTCTCCAATTCTTGTGTCGTCTGCAAACCTACGAAGCAAGCGTACCATGCGTTCCATTGTTTTCTCATATAGATCATTGATTTATATTTATTTGTAGTGACCGTGATTTAGCAGTTTGCTGACCATAAAACAATTAGTCATATAGTTAGCCACGAGGAAGAAAGCTGCAGACTGCAGGGATATATCAAACAATTGGAAAGGAAAATGGTGAAAGCAATTCAATCCAGGGAACTGGATGTTAGTGAAGCAAGCTCAAATTTCATACCAGCCGCTGAACGTTAAGCACTTAATATGCTCCTCTTGTGGGACTCAGCTGTTTTAGCAAGATGCACTGCAGATTGCTGTGTTATTACAAACAGGAACAAAGTGTCCCTTCTGCCCCGCCTTGAGCAGGAGCACTCCCAACCTCGGGATTGCTTGCGCCTCTACTACCGTTACAGAAGGACCGTGCATTCATCGATTGCATCACTGGATTCATCGAGTAGGTTTGCGATCTCATTCCCGTCCCGATTTCCAGTTGGATCTTCACGGTTGCGCTGCACAGTTCCTCTGATTCTGGGGCTGAGAATTGGGACTATGTGGCAGCAGTGGTTACTGCCTTGTGTGGGGAAACACATGAAGTAGCCGAAGTTAAATGCATTGCTATTGCAGCATACATTTCAACAAAACCTGCACTGCCCCGCGAGTCTTTGCTGTTTTGGAGAAATCTGTCAATCTCAGCCTTCTGCATATTAATGATGGAATCACCGGAGCCTCTGGGGACACCGGTGTTAAACGTTCAGCTCATTCTGAGTTCCCACTTGTCTGTCACTGTTCTGAGAAGTACTGCTGTTGTGCATTTGGACCTCTGCTTAACATTTGCTCTGCTACTATATTTATGGCCTTCTGTCACTGTCATACTCTATGGCGTGCCGTGATCGTGTAGTGGTTAGTAGCCTGCGTTATAACCGCTATAACTTCGGCTCAAATCCGAATCTCGGTGTTCACTTATTTTTCTGCCCCAGCGTTTGTGTTACAACTAAGAAATCAATTGTTTTAACATGGTAATATTCTCAGCAGCAATGTTTTTATTAACTGCAAATTCCGCTCGCTCACATCTCTGCATATCATATGTCAGAATTCAAATCCAGACGTTCTCAGAGATTTCTCTCCCTCCAATGATCACTAACCGTCGTTTCCGTCCGCCCACATCCCAACCCCCATCCCCCACCCAAATTTCATTTATTTGGAGATAGTGGAGTTGGACCGGGGTTTGCTAAGTTAAAAATCACACAACACTAAGTTTTAGTCTTTCACGTTAATTGGAAGTTCTAGACTTTGGAGCGCTGCTCCTTCATCACGTGGTTGTTGAGTAATTTCCTTTTTCGTTAAGGCACTGCAGAATCGAAAACTCACTCTCACATTGACACCACACAGTCTGTGCTGCTGTGGTAATTGTTGCTGTCCCAATCTGACGATCAGGACCTTCAATAGTTGATCAATTTGGATGCCACGGTTTTGATATCTGTCTTCATGTAGCAGCTTTTACTGACATGACCATAGATTATTGGAGCATTAGGTACAGGAAAATGAAACACGGCAGTATAGGGAATAAGTGACTTTATTGGAAAATACTTGCTCCACACCTTTCTGCAGTGGCCGTGTGCTACTATCACTGGGCCGCTTCTTCCGACCCCAAGTTAATGTGCCCAGGGTATGGGTTCGGCTCCAACCCTGCTAAGTGGTAGAATTGAATTGCAATAAATATCTGGAACTACAAATGCGGTGACTCCGAAACATTTTTGGCTAATTGCTGAAAAAATAAAACCATCCGATTCATTAACATCATTTGAGGATGAAAACCGCCATTCTTACCTGGTCGGGCCTCCATGTGACTCCAGAACCGTTGTGATATGGTTCAGTATCAACGGCCTACTGGGCAATTAGGGACAGCAATAAATGCTACCGAGCCAGCGACGCACATTATCCTGTTACAGAATTTTTAAAAATGTTCACTTGGCTCTAGCCAGTGTATTGCATGCAGTTCTGCAATTTATATTATAGCATGGAAGTGACCACACGGGGAACGGTGCAGGAGAGATTCGCTGTGATATTTTGCGGGATGAAGAGTTTCAGTTATGAAGCGAGACAGGATAGACATGGGTTGTTTGTCGCCTAGCAGTGGAGATTGAGAGAAGACATGATTGAGATGAACAAATTAATTTGGGAAATTGATAGAAAGAAACTTTTCCTATTGATGGACAGATCGAACATTGGGGGCCAGAGATTTCAGGAAAAAAAAGCATATCAGCCAGTGGGTGGTTGGATTTTGGAATGCACTGTCCGTAAGGGTCAGCGAGACAGAAACCACATAACCTGAAGAAATATCCAGATATGAATTGGTGATGCCAAGACATATAAGGCTATGGGCTAAACGATGGAAATTTTGATTCATTTCGTTGCATAGTTAGAACATAGAACATGGAACAATATAGTGCAGAATAGGCCCTTCGGCCGTCGATGTTGCGCCGACCTGTGAACTATTCTCAGCTCGCCCCCCTACACTATCCCAAAATCATCCATGTGCTTATCTAAGGATTGTTCAAATCTCCCTGATGTGGTTGAGTTGACTATGTTAGCAGGTAGGGCATTCTACGCTCTTACCACTCTCGGCATAAAGAACGCGCCTCTGACATCTGTCAAATCTATCATCCCTCAATTTGATGTTATGCCCCCTCGTACACGCTGATGTCATCATCCTAGGAAAAAAAGATTTCCACTGTCTGCCTTATCTAATCCTCTGATCATCTTCTATGTCTCTATCAAATTCCCTCTTAGCTTTCTTCTTGCCAAATGAGAGCAGGTTCAAGTCTTTCAGCCTTCACTCAGAAGACCTCCCCTCCAGACCAGGCAATATCCTGGTAAATCTCCCATTCACCTTTTCCAATGCTTCCACATCCTTCGCAGAAATATGGGGCAAAGAACTATACACAATATACACAATATTCCAAGTGTGGCCGCACCGGCGTTTTGTATATTTTCCGCATGATATTGCGGCTCTGGAACTCAATCCGTCAACAAATGAAACCTAACCCATTGTATAATTTCTTAACAGCACAATCCACCTGAGTGGCAACTTTCAGGGGTCTATGTACATGGATTCCAAGATCTCTCTGCACACCCACACGACAAAGAATATTTTGATCGTCCCAGTACTCTGTCTTCCTGTTATCCTTTCCAAAGTGCATCACCTCACATTTAGCTGCATTGAACGCCATTTGCCAACTCTCACCGCAATGCTGCAGTTTATGAAAGTCCCCCTGCAATATGTAACATTCTTACACACCCTCCACTCACCACCAACTTTAGTATCGTCTGGAAACTTACTAATCCATCCACCTATGCCTGCGTCTAAGTCATTTATGAAAATGACCAATAGCAGTTGTCCCAAAACAGATCCTTGTGGTAGACCAGTAGTAACTAGCTGTTTTTGGTAAATGCGGCCACAACATGCTGAAGGACTTCCTTCGACGTTATTTGCCTCGGTAATATCGTGGTTAGTGTCCCAGCCTGTCATATGGTTTAAATCCCCGCAGGTGGCATTGTAAATATTTTAAAACAGTCGCTCTGTTCCTCAGTGAATATTATTAATGTTTGTCGTTCCATTCTCCACTGGACATGTCAAAGAAAGTACAGTGCTCTCTGAGTAACTGTGGGGAAGGACTGCAGCTCCCGGGGAGACAGAATGTAGGTGAAAGTGCAAACACGTGACTTCTGAAAGCTTCACACTGTGTCCGTGTTGGAATGAAAACCATTTGATAGACTTATTCCAGATTGAAGTGTTTACTGTAAGCATGAAGCCAAAGGAGAAACATGGTAATGCGATTCAGATCTGAGTGCAGAAACATTTCCTGCAGCAATAATGAGGTTGCACAGCAGGGAGTCGCGTTTGGATGCTTTGAATTCGGGTTGATGGGCGCAGATGCTTTCACTAGGCTGAGTTACGAGGTTATAAAGCCAGTAAAAAGGGAGACATGGTGCTTATTGTGATGGTACATTTGCTCAGTGGTTAACACTTCTGTTCGTTCTGCAGGTTCGGTGGATTGGCCATGTTAAATTGCCCTCTCGTGTACAGCGAGTGAATTCAATAACTTAAGTTAATTAGCCATGGTAATGCAGGGATAAGGTCAGCAGTAACAAGATGCTAGGTTTTTTTCCAGTGGGTTTATTTGAAATCACATGCCAGAGGGCTGTCCCTTCTTCAGGTGAAATATACGGGGATAGAGAGAGGGTCTATGTCTCTGTCACTCAGAGAATCAGTTTCCAAAACATTTGGAAAGGCACATTTGGAGATACACAGCCAGTGAGTTTCACTAGGAGAGAAACAGCTTGTGCCGAGGTATAAGTGTCAAACTGGGACGTGGAGGATGGAAAGTGCGTGGAATTCAATGTCTAATTTGGATGACTTTAAATGTAAAGAAATATTGTGAACGGTGCAGCTGAATAAGACTCGGCCAAAAAAAAAACCAACGATTTTGAGGAATGTGCATTAATATTCCACATGAATCATTATAATTGGAGCAGATGTGATTGATTGTCAAGGAAAGACATTCTATAATGAATACCACGTGAGTCGTCGTTTGTAGATCGATTTCCTGCATTAATCACATGCCTTAAATATTTGAGAACCATCACCACGATGTTGGGTTCATTTGATACCCACTGAAATCGGCCAATGTAACTGAGCACCAAAATGGGCATTTTGTTTTTGCAGTTAAACCTGGTATTTTTATCATCAGTGTTTCGTTTAAGCTGAAATAAATTCGAAATGAAATTTATTATATCTTTAAACGTTCCAATGAAGTATATCCAATTCACTTCCAGTCATTGCACCACACAGAGTGAGATTGCAGCAAAATTAATAAAATGAAACGAACAAAAACAGCATTTCCAGGAATTTCACCCAGCTCAGGTTCAGCCCATTAAGTGGCTTTGAAGGAGAAAGGCCATCAAGCTAGAATATGACCTTCCCTTCTCTATTCATAAATGCTTCTTCACGTGCGAGAGAATCTGACTGAATAAATGAAGAATCGAGGTGAAATGTGCGTGTGAATGTGACGTACATTTCTTGTTCGAAGGTTCATTCTGAGACAGTTCTCACTCGGAATTAATTATGAACAGCTGTTCCTTCCAAGGAGCACGTTGATTTCTTGGATTCTACTGGTATTATTCCGCTGAAAGCAGGAACATAATGGTGTGGATTCGATTCTGCTCAGGGAATTTCTCATCCCCGACCTTCACCATACATACTTTTGATGTATCACATGTCAGCCCATTTCACCAGCCCATTAAGTGGCCAAGAACTTACACTGGTGGGTTGGAAATTCATTGAGCCCATGTGGGTTCGAATCCTACTCGGCTTTCTCCTTCCAATAAACACAGATGTGGTTTTCCTTTGTGTCTTCTATTCTTTGGTTGACATGCGATGAAGAACCTTGCTCTTGTCTTGCAGTGTATGGGAGGTTCACGAATAATTGAAACCACATCAAAGTCGAAATAAAGCATTTCGATTCTGTTGTAAGTTAAATTGGGATAATGAAAATCAATGCAACATTTCTTTCCTCCTTTCTTTCCATCTTGACTCTAGGAATTTACATCGAATGAAGGACAAACAAATAAGGAGAGAACGGGAGCAATAATTTATCCAGTGGGATTGTGCATTACTATTTTAACGTAACACTCCTCACTGGCCAGTATTTCAAACAGTCAATTGGAATTGGAACCGCAGAAAACTTCCGCAATGAAACGAACCTTTCATTCTTCCACAACTTCTTGCTGTTTGTGAATCAAACCGCGAATCATCCTCTAACGTGATCACAAAGTTGTCAAAAATATAAGGTTCACCAATTTTCTTTAATAATCACAGCTTCTGCATATATACATTTGTGATGTGTCCATTGTCATTCGTTGCCTACAGGTCTTGAATATCTTAGACCCCTCAAGAAGGGCCTTTTGGTTGGAGATCCGCCAAAAGAATTAACGAATGCGGTCTGTTCAAAAAGCATGCGTCATTACTTTATTGAATTAAGGTACCTTGAAGCAATTCTATCCATCAAAACAGAAGTTAGAGCTTCTGTGTTCTGTGATGAAATTGCACAGTTTTATTTGAAAATGAGGCATTATTTACACTTTTTATTGAGAAATACTACAGCCTTAATTACAAGAAAGACTAATCATATATAATATCGTGACGTGATTTAGCAGCACGTTAATCCAATGATAATTCCTGTGAAAGAGTTTTTAATTACAAAAACGTCCACGCAACTGTAATATGGAGGCAAGATTGACAACATGTTAATCCAATGGTATTTCCTTGGAAAAGAAATCTTATTTACATAAATTGTCATGCCATGGCAAGCGTTCAAGGTTATTTCAAATGGTCAATTAATGTGTGAGTATTCATTTTATGCAAAATGTGTTGTTCTCTTAGCTTAGAATTTCAGCTTAATTCTGTAAATCACCAGTACAATTTCACAGGATTCAATCACTATTCTCACCTAAATCATTGTATTTTTTTAAATTGAAAAAAAAAATGTGTTAAGCCAAAATCCACATATACTTATTGCTTCAAGCAATAAACTAAATTCAAATTTAAATCCTCATCGTCTCCCTTTGGTCATTCTATGACCACATCATAAAGGCATGGAACAAATCATTCCAATTCGATGGCAGTAAAAAAACTGCATGACTTCCTCTTCCTTCGAAGTGGAACCAAGGAGAGGCAATGGCGTTTCCTCATCTTCATCTTAGTGGAGGAGAAGTATTTTCTGGGTGGACCAATATTGTCATTAGAAGTTAACATTTTAGCAATAATACACTTCAGGATCACAATACCAACAAAAAGACCAATTAAAACCATAGCACTATCCATAGCCGTATTAATTAGCCAGTTGCACATTTCTTCTTCATGAGCTTCTGAGGCTAGTTCCTGATCTGTTTGATCAGTTTGATAAACCTTCTCGATCACTTCATCCTATCTCGTCGGAATTCTAAACTTATCAATATAAGAAAGTGTTCAACCAAATGATGCAGGATTGGAAGTGGACCATTCAGCCCATCGAGTCTGCTCGAACATTCAATGAACTCATGGCTGAACTGATAATCCTCAACTCCATTCTCCTGCACTGCTTCGACAAAGATTCATCGTCTATCTGATTAAATATATGTCTGGCACAGTTTGAAAATACCCAACAACTCAACCTCAACAGCGGTTTCGGGAAAGAGTTCCACAGAAATTACTCGTCATTTCCGAATTAAGTAGGCAATATCTAATTCTGAGATCATGACCTCTGGTGTTCTCCTCACACCAGAGGGAAACCACATGTCCGTATCTACCCTGTCAAAATCCCATGAATATTTAACGTTTATCAATGTTATTACGTGATTATAGAGCTCTCTCTCCTCCCCTCTCCCCGCCTCCTTTGTTTCAAGGAAATTAATACCAGCTACACCAATCTTTCCAAGAAGCTCAATTTTACACAATGTTGGCAACATGTTCGTAAATATCTGCTGTCCCCTGCAGCATCCTTGTATATTATTAAGGCAGGTCGAGACATTTCTGAGAGGCAACATAGAAATTTCAGGCAAAGACGGGAATTGGAACTTGAAATCAGATCAGGATAGGAATCGGATTGGTCCACACAAGGACTAAATGCTGTAATGAGAACTCCGACAAATGAGAATCTAATCATATCCCATTGACATTCAGTGGCTTTACTGTAACCTAACCCTCGTGTAATCGTCTGTGGAGCTAGTATTTAGGAAAAACGGAGTGAGACTGGCGATATAATCACTTTGACAACAGAAACATGTGCGTTGGTAGATATTTTTGTTTACAAATTCAACTCTTACCTCTGTGTAGCCTGCATATTTTGTAAGGTACAATTGAGATGTGGAACAGAACTCTCTACATTTGCCGAGATGGGTGTGGCATCGATTACACTTGAAGAACTGGACACCCTCCACGACAATGCAGTCACTTGATTGTACTCTCTTCAATACCTGAATATTCATTTCCATCACTGCAAAGGCACAATTGCAGCAGAGTGCACCAACGACAACATGCACTGGAGTAAGTCATCCAGGCATTTTTGACAGGACCTTCAAAGCTCCATATCTATAAGGATGATGCATTGAAATGCCACCATTTGCAAGTTACCCACCAAGGCACATAGCACTCTGACTTAAACTCATTGAGTCGTGAAGCGGTCTTGATGGGCGAATTTGTATATTTCAGCCCTCCATCTTTTATCTTACAATTTTGAAAAAATGTTGATTCATGCAGTGATAAGACTTGTGCTCAGTCCTTTTGCTGTTCCCTAAACTGCAAAAGTTCTATTATCCTATACAGCCTGTGGTCGACAACAGCAAATATCCAAAAACCCTCTGAATCAACTGATTCCCCTCAAGGTTAGAGTGGTGCTGGAGAAGCACAGCCAGTCCGACAGCATCTGAGGAGCAGGAAAAATGGATGTTTCAGGCAAAAGCCCTTCATCACGAATGAGACTGGGAGCCTATGAGGTGAAAAGATAAATGGGAGGGGTGGGGCTGTGAAGAAGGTAGCTGAGAGTGCAGTAAGTGGATGGAGGAAGGGTGAAGGTGATATGTCACAGAAGAAAGTGGAGCGGATAGGTAGGGATGAAAATACACAGGTAGGGCATGTCAGGAGTACGGTGTTGAGCTAGAAGGTTGGAACTGAGGTCAGGTGGAAGGAACGGGAATGATAAAACTGATGAAGTGCACATTGATGCCATGGGGTTGAAGGGTCCCAAGGTAAAGGATAAGGGTTTCTTCATCCAGGCATCTGGTGGTGACAGACTGGCGATGGAGGATGCCCAGGACCGGCATTTCCTCGGGAGAGTGTGAGGGGGAGTTGGAATATTTAGCCAAGAAGTAGTGGGATTGATTCTTGCGGGAATCCTGGAGATGTTTTCTGAAGTGCTCCGTGAGAAGACATCCGGTCTCCCAAATTTAAAGGAGACCACATCGGGAGCAACGGACGCAATAAAAGATGTGTGTGTAAGGGCAGGTGAACCTTTGATGGATGTAGAAGGCTCCATTGCCGCCTGGGACGAGGTGAGAGGGAAAGATATGGGTGCAGCTTTTGCAATTCCTGCGGTGGCAGTGGAAGGTGCCGGGGGCAAGGTTGGATCATTGGTCATCGTGGACTTGACTGGGTAGATGTGGGGGGAATGGACTTTGGGGAAAGTGGATAGGCATGGAGAGGGACAGATATCCCTGGTGGTGGGATCCGTTTAAATGTGGCGAATCTGTCGGCGGATGATATGATTTATACGGAGGTTGGTGGGATGGAAGGTCAGGACCAAGGGTTTCTGTCCTTTTTGTGGTTGCAGGTGTGGTGTTCGTGGGCGAAGTGGCGGGGCATGGAACAGACGTATTGGAGGGCATTTGAACCCCATGGGAAGGTAAGTTCTGGCTTTTAAAGAAGAAGGGAATCTGGTGCGTTCTGTGTTGGAGATGGTCCTTTGGGAGCAGATGGGGTGGAGGCAGAGGAATTGGGAATACAGGGTAGCATTACTTCAGGAGGTGGGATGGGTAGAGGGGTGATCCAGATAGCTGTGGAAATCCATGGGTTTGTACAAAAAATGTCTGAAACACGGGACCTCCTGGGTTATTTTCCCTCCCCACCCCTATCCACTTTGAAATAAGATGGTTCAGTTCGCAAATACCTAGTCAGGTCCACGCCCTCCAACGACGCACCCTCCCATCCCTGTACCTTCCTCTGTAACTGCATGAATTGCAAAACATATGCCCACACCCCCCACCTCTGTCAAATGCCCCAAACGAGCCTGCCACATCCAACAATGTTTCAACAGCATTAGCACACATGTCGTTTGTTGTATCCATTTCTCCCGATGTGTTTACCGCTACATTAGGGCTACATTACACCTTCTTGCAGCGTGCTTCAGAGAACAACTCCAGGACACCCGCAACAATCAAACGCAATGCCCTTTAACCGAACACTTCCACTTCCCCCACTCTCCGAAGGGCATGAAGGTCCTGGGCCTCCTCCACTGCCACTCCCCAACCACCCAACGCCTGGTGGAAGGACGCCTCATCTTCCACCTCGGGACCCTGTAACCCCATGGTATCAATGTGGATTTCACCAGTTTCCTCATCCCCCCCACTCTATTTCCAATCTTCCAGCGTGGCACCGTCTTACTCACCTATCTTACCTGTCTATCTTTTTTCCCACCTATCCGCTCCACCCTCTTTTCTGATCGATCATCTTTGTCCCCACCTCCATCCACCTATTGCACTCTGAACTCAATTTTCCCCAGCGCCACCCCTTCCTATGTATCTCTCAACCCTCAGGGCTCCCAGCTTCATTTCTGATGAAGGACTTTTGCCAAAAGCGTGAATATTTGCTGAAGCTCGGATGCTGCCTGACCTGCTGTGCTTCCTCAGCCCTACCTTAATATTGACTCTGATCTCCAGCATCTGCAGTAAGCACTTCCGCTCAACTGAATTCCCCTGTCCATTGATAGTAAAAGTACACTCCAAGACCTCTTTGTCCGTCTACACCACACAGAATACTCACTGTTATTGTTTCCTCTCCAATTGGTCTGGATTCAATTGGATACACCATTTTACCTTTCCACCTGATTGATGCATCCCTACAGTCCCTGGCTTTCTTTGTCACTGTCAAATACACGACCAATTTTTGCATTATCAGCAAACGTCTAAATCATGTTTCCTACAACTAAGTCGAAATCATTGATCTACATCAGAAAACAGTGGAACACCACTGGAAACAGGCATCCAAATCTGGTTCTATTGCTGGTTGGGATTAACAGATGCAATAATAGCAGAATTTATCCCCTGCTGTCATTTGTAAACTTGCTGGTGAATCTGCCAGTTGTTCTCCTGAGTGATCACTTCTCACATATGGGAGTGGTGAATGACCTGTGCGCATTATGACTTTGCAAGTGAGTTTACACCTCAGCAGATAATTGAATCCCATCCTGCAGTCATCCTATGGACCTGACTTCTTGGGGACATGGGTTTCCTTGTTTCTATTTAGTTTGGATAATCAGTTGATTTCGAGTCCACCCGGACACAATTCCTATTTTCCCCGTCGTCCATGTATTTTTATTCTTCATTATTCTCCCACGGAATATGGCTATCATTGGTCTGAAGAGCATTTGTTGTTCAATCTTAATTCCCGTTGAACTGAGTCAGAGATCACTTATGGGTGAAGCGCACTCTTGTGGATCTGGAGTCACATGTTGGCAGGGCTCGTTACGGTCAGCAGATTTCCTTTCAAAGGGACATGAATGCAAGAGTTTTCAGTAAATTAAAGTTATCGTCTCTGTTCCTGAGATTGGGTTTATTTTCCATATTTTATTCATGCATTTAAATAACAGCAGCTGCCACGTTCCAGTCTCCAAAGATTACTCGCCCAGTATATCACCACTGCTGCATTTTTCCATTCAAAGAATGACATTAGATTATCCAAAATGGAGAGAGAATAGGACGCGTTTCTGTGTTGGAATGGAAGCAATGTACGCTGGATTGGAGTATAACTGGAGCAAGAGACTGATGAGCAAACACAATTCTTACTGTCAAAGTAACCAAACACTGCTTGTTAAGGGAAATTTCATAGGCTGCTTTCAATGCATCGACCTCTCACTTAAGTCTCCAGTACGCTCCTCTGAGCCAATCTTCCGTGCGGATTGATGCTGCTGCAGATTCTTAATAATATAGTAACTGGAGACCAATAAGACCTGCCACCCCGCCTTTGACCAGGAGCACTCCCAGCCTCAGGATTTCACGCGCGTCTATCCGTCATAATGGACTACACCTTTACCAATCACGTTACTGGTGTCACAGAATAGCTCCACGTGCTCATTTCCACCGCCACTTCCGATTTGCTATTCACGGCTGCGCCATTAGGTTTGACTGATACCAGTTCTAGGAACTGGGATTATGTGACCGACTTCGGCAATGGGCACTTCCTTGTGTGGGGAATTTGGTGAAGCCATTGTTATTGAAACACACAGTGCAACTGTATCCCGCACTATCCCCTGAACCTTCATTTTTTTCTAGAAATCTCCCAAACTCATTATTCAACATGTCGTACTATATGGAACCACCACAGCTTTTGGAGATATCGAATTTAAAGATTCAGCCAATTCTGAATCCCTACATGTCTGCGATCACTCGCCTCATATCCCTGTTGTGAATCTGCTACTTTTCCCAACAAATCCTCTGTCACTGTAATTATTGTTGGTTTTAAACGGATGTCTCTGCATGACTCAGTGATGGTTTTAATATTAAAATATTCTGCATTGTTGGCACAGTAATCTCTTTCGAATCCGAGTCACTGCAGGTAACGTTCCCCCATTTTACACCTTGTGACACATGCTGAAGAAACACACAAAGGAATTAGTTGACTTTACGTGAAAACATTCTCCGATATTATGACTTTTTCCATCAATACGCTCTCTCTCACATCTCTGACAGTCATATATCAGGATTCAGACTCACTCATTCTCGGAAAGTTCTCTCCCTCCCACAATCATTTACCTCCTTTACGTTCTCCCTCTTATTTCCCTTACAATCACTTTCACATTGCCCCCTGTTCAGTCTGTGCTGCTGCGATCACTGTTGCTGGGTGACTATGACCAAGTCTTATCATCAGGACCTTCAAACTAGTTGATCCATTTCAATACAGCGTTTGTGAGATCAATCCTCATCCAGCAGCTTTTAACTGACATGGACCAGCGATTATTTAAACCTCGGGCTCAGGAAAAGGACACAGGACAGCATTGAGGAAAACAACAGTTGTTCAAAAAGCATCAGTTTCTGTGGATTTCAACATCATTTATTTCGCACGCTGATTCGGCTCCAGCGAGACTGTTGTGTGTAGTTATGCAATTCAGGTTATACCAGGGATGTGATAACCCTGGAAATGATGCAGGGGAGAATTGCCAGGTTATTGTCTGGGCTGAACAAGGGAGATTGGCCAATCTGTCGTTGATTTACTTAGAGCAGAGGAGATTGAGAGGGGTTATGATTCAGATGTACAAAATACTGAGAGATATGGATATCATACACTGAAACACTGTGTGTTTCAGTAACAACGGTTTCGATATAGATTTCAATCACGGCGGGCTATCGATTTAAGGTCAGTGGTGGAAAGATTAGAGTGAATGCGTGGAAATAAGTTTTCAACCAGTGGGTCTTTGAAATCTGGAACTCAATGTGTGCAAGTAACTAAGAGGCAGAAATCCACAGAACTTGCTGAAGTATTCAGATGTGAATTTGTGATGCAAGACATATAAGACTATGGGTCAATTGTTTTAAAAAGGAGTTAGGATAGTTAAGCGATTGTTACTGAACAGTACAGATATTCTGTTCCTAAGTGCGGGTTATTAATACCTGGCTTTCTGTTCTCGAAGTGGCATGTCACAGGTAGCACTGTGCTGACTGAATCAGCGTGGGGAACTATTACAGATCCCAGGGAGACAGAGTGGCAGTGAAAGTGCAAAGACGTTACTTCTGAAAGCTGTACCAAGTATCCATGTTGGAATTAAAATCATTAGATAGTTTTACTTCCTACTTATAACAGGAACCTCAGGAAGATATACATTCTCACTGCACTTTCCACACGAACTGATCCCACTGAATACCACCCATTACGGACAGCCTGCAGGAATATTTCTCTCCATGCACCCTGGTCCTATCCTCCTTGACCCCCAGCACTTCCCCATATGGCACCATTCCACGAAATCCCAGAAGTTGTAATGCTGCTCGTTTATGATGCCTCTCCACACGGTGTAAGGTTCCAGTGACTTGTCTGACCATCACTCAATTTAGCAAACTACATTTCCAACTTACAATGTGATATCGTCTAGACTGGGGAGAGAAGAAAAACGGAGCGGTTGACAAACGCGAGTACACCTACGTTCTGTTTGCAAGCTAAAAAATGACCCTGAGCTTCCAGGTTCCTGTCACTGCAACATCCCACTCTGTTCCCATGCCTTCATTTCAGTTTGGTCTGCTGCAGAACTCCCACATAGCACAGCGCGAGTTGCAAGAGCGGCACGTCATTTCCTATTGAGAGACCGTGCAATCTTCAGTACCCAACATCCAGTCCAATCTTTTTCGACCTGTCCACCTTCTTTCACGTTCCTGCTACATATACACATGCCATTCGTTTCAAAGGTGGATCGTTTGGCTCGAAAATTTCTCCCCACATTGGACAAACTGTAATTGGTTTTCTTAGAGCAGAGGAGATTGGATGGTGGGGTTGGCGGGGGGGGTTGTATGATTAAGATGTACCAAATACTCAGGGATATGGATAGCGTAGACTGAAATAAATGTTTCACTTTGATGGAGATTTCGTTTCCAGGGGGCCATCGATTTAAGATCAGAGGAGGAAAGATTACAGTGAATGCGTGGAAAAACGTTTTCAAACAGTGGGTGGCTGAAATCTGGAACACAGTGTATGAAAGGATCGGAGAGGAATACAAGGCTATCAGTCAAGTGATTTGAAAAGGAGGTAGGATAGTTAAGCGATTAGGATAGTTAGATACTCCGTTCCAAGTGCGGATTATTAATACCTGACCTTCCATTTTCGACGGGGCATGTCACAGGAACAACTGTGCTGACTGAATCTGCGTGGGGGAGCACTAGTGGGCGGCACGGTGGCACAGTGGTTAGCACTGCTGCCTCACAGCGCCAGAGACCCGGGTTCAATTCCCGCCTCAGGCGACTGACTGTGTGGAGTTTGCACGTTCTCCCCGTGTCTGCGTGGGTTTCCTCCGGCTGCTCCGGTTTCCTCCCACAGTCCAAAAATGTGCAGGGTCAGGTGAATTGGCCATACTAAATTGCCCGTAGTGTTAGGTAAGGGGTAAATGTAGGGGTATGGGTGGGTTTCGCTTCGGCGGGTCGGTGTGGACTTGTTGGGCCGAAGGGCCTGTTTCCACACTGTAATCTAATCTAATCTAATCTAATCTAAACTACTGCTTCTGGGAGACAGACTGACAGTGACAGTGCAAACATGTGACTTCTGTAAGCTGTACCTCGTGTCAGTGTGGGAATGAAAATCATTCAGTCGTTTTGCTCCGTCGTGAGGTGTTTACTTACAGCAAGAAGCTCAGGAAGCTATACATTTTACTGCCCTTTCCCCACTAACCCATACCACTGAATACCAGTCCTAAGCAAGACAATTTCTCTCTATGCATCCTCGTCCAATCCTCCTTGACCCCCAGCACTTCCCCATATGGCACCATTCCACGAAATCCCAGAAGGTGTAATGCTGCTGATTTACGATGTCTCTCCTCACTGTGTAAGTTTCCAGTGATTTATCTGCCCATCACTCAATTTAGCAAACTACATTTCCTGCTCACAATATCACCTCAATCAAGACTGGAGAGAGGAAAAACAGAGTGGATGACAAATTTGAGTAAACCTACGTTCTGTCTGCAAGCAAAAAAAATGATCCTGAGCTTCCACATTCCTGTCATTGCAATATCCCACTGTGTTCCCACAACTTCATTTCAGTCCATGGTCTGCTGCAGAACTCCCACATAGCACAGTGTAAGTTGGAAGATCGGCACGTCATTTTCTACTGAGAGAGCATGCAACCTTCAGGACCCAACATTGGGATCAATCATTTTAGACCCTGTCCAATTCTTTCACGTTGCTGCCCCACTTACACGTACCATCAGTTCCAAATGTAGATCGTTATGCTGGAAAATCTCTCTCCCAGATGCACTAGACCTGCTGATTTTGTTCAGATATTTCTGATTTTTGTTTGGAGAATTTGTTCTGTTCTGATCGCCAGACTTCAGGAAGAGTGTGTTTGCACGAGAGGGTGTTCAGAGGAGATTTGTCAAGGTATTGCCTGGGCTCGACCATTCCCACTGCGAAGATAGGCGGAAGAGAGGGCTTCAGGTGCTGGAGCCTAGAGTCGAAAGTGTAGTGCTGGAAAAGCACAGCAGGTCAGACAGCATCTGAGGATCAGGAGAAGCAATGTTTCTGGCATAAACCACCGCCATTCCATTACCACCTGATGCGTGGAGGAAGAACGTCTCATATTCTGCCTTCGGACCATGTAACCACACGGGATAAATGTGTACTTGAACAGCTTCCTCATTTCACGTCCTCCCACATTCTACCAGTCGCAAGCCTCCAACTAGGCACTACTCTCTTGACCCGTCGATTAAACACCCCTCCGAATGATCACCTTCTCCTTCAGCTTCATCCACCTGTCAATTTCCCAGATACTTTACCACCAACAGAACTCCCCTCCCACTTATATCTAAACCACGACCGACAAGCCTCATTCCTGATGAAGGGCTCATGCACAGAACGTCGATTCTCTTGCTCCCGGATGCTGCCTGACATGCTGTGCTTTTAACGCACTGCACTGTTGCCACTGCAAAGATAGATGAGCTCGGCTGGGGCTCTTTATCTGACAGTGGAGAAAGCTGAGCTAGGAACTGATAAACGTGCACAGAAAGGGAATAAATATATGTGATAGGAATAAACTTCTTACGGGAAGGGTTAATAACCAGGGATATAGGATGAGAGAGAGGATATTCAGAGAAGATTTGGGAAGAATGCTTTCATCTTGAGAGTGTTGTTTGTCTCGAACTCACTGTTTGAACGTCTGGAGTCATCAGAACATTCTGGAGTATTTAGCCGAACATTGAGGAGCTAGCCCTTAATGACGAGGTACTGGAAAGTGGGGCAAGGATAAACAGATGTTCGATGAATGACTTGAAACCGTATCTTTGAGTGCAGCAAACTGGAGGCTCGTGCTCCTCTGTGGCGAAATGAAAGGTGTTGTTAAGATTGCGATTCAAGGATTGTTTGTTTGAGTCCCACCAGATTCGGAATCTAGAACATAGAACGATACAGCACAGAATAGGCCCTTCGCCCCTCGATGTTGCGCTGACATGTGAACTATTCTCACTGCGTCTCCCTACATTATCCCAAAATCATCCTTGTGCTTATCAATTTATTTCACATTTCAGCTGAATCAATGATTGTTCTACTGATTCATCGTCAATTCCACTCATCTGGAGTTCTCGACTCTGCTACTGACCAGAGGACATTCCTCACCTTCTTGGTGGTGAGCTTTGAGGGAATCGTATCATTTGAAACATGATCAGACCAGAATCGGCTGCTCATTCACAAAACCGACTGCAAAAGCCCACTGTCTCTAAACACATTTCCCACCCACAGTTGCATAGAGTTTTTCGGTTTATTCACTGTCTTTTTCCCATTGGGTGACAGGTTGATGTGGATAGGTTGGGAAAAGATATTGATGTGTTTGGTCAGCCAAAATGATATCAAATGACGGGGTAGCTCCGGCGGTTGAAATTGTCTCCTCTTGCTCCTCCCCCTGTCTGCGCTGTTTCTGATAGAGGAAATTAAACAACAACATGATGAGGACACTGTGAATGTACACCACTGAATATCAAGGACCTCCCCTTTATCCCACTGCTCTCACTGCTGGAATACACAGCTCCTGTTGAAGCTTTAATCAGACAGTAGAGGATTCTCTCAGGCGCTCTGTCAGACTGCATGCTCCTTCGCACAGGTTTCCAACAGGGCACATGGAGCAAACGGCCGTGTGGATATTGGGGATTCAGGGACAGATTTTCCCTTTGCTGGATTGGAGCTTTGGCCACGTTAATAAACATGAACTTAAGTGATTCAGTATCTTATTATGAATTCTTTTCATTTTACAATTTAAACTGAAATTCAATTTACTCTTGTTTAACTTTCTTATATCTTTAGTATTCATGAAAACTGTGCAACACGTCCTCGGATGTAGGAATGGTGAAGGTTGATGATGAGTGCAGTAGGTTTCATGTTATCTGTATGAATTTTCAGAAGGAAGTTGGTGGAGTGTCTTTGAATCAAAGTCTGTGCCGAATTGAAGCCGACAGAATGAAAAGCCCTGTGACAGCGATAATGCAACATTGTCTGTAAACAGGACAGTGACCCACCAAAACGCAGCTTTGAATCAAGTCTAATTTGCGCAACATTTTTCTGTATGCCTTTCCTGAACGTGGTGCTCCAATAGTCACAGGTCAATGTCAATTCCTGCTCCACTGCCTTAACTTTAATTTCAGGATTACAACAAAAGTAGAACAGGTTGGTCGAAGGTCCCAGATGTACGAGTAGCGCACGTTACAGGTTGGCGCTCTGCTGCTCCCGTGGAGCAATTCATCATCACTGAACAGCCTGTAAAATGCTGCAGCTGGAATTACAATTATTATCTAAAGCTGTTTTTCCTGATGTTGATCAGGGATCATTGGTGCACCGGCCTGAAGTGTATTTGAAAAATAACGTCGAATAAAGCAGCATTTATAATAAAACTCCATCTTCTGATTTGTGAGATTATTCTGCATTTGGAAAATGAGGCAATTATCAGCCGGAAAGCTTTCCATATTCACCAGGCGATTATCCATCTGTGGATCGACAAACAGAGGTAAAGTTTTAGCATGATGAGATTTTTCAAATCTTTGACCCTCCACTGTATTCCATTCTTGGAAAGGCTGTTAAACACGTTTCATATTATCCCATTTGTTGCAAAGTCGCACAGTTCATGAAACTTTTCGAAAGATTTATCTCTTTGGGTAAATTGAATGTTGCCAGTGAATCTGGTAAAGTCATAACAAATAGTTTTGCTGTTGTGCAGAACAGAACGTTCAAACGGATTCCTGGATGAGTCTTTTGGCTGGGATTTTTGCGCGAAGGATAGTGAGTATTAAATGGACTCAATTCCGTTCCTGGTCATTGTCACCAAAGGCTCAAGGCAACAGATAGCAATGATGCTGATGCATTTCCTACTCATTAGAATCACAGATTGTATTACAGATCAAGTGGGAAGGAGAGATGATGATGATCCTTAAGGCAACCTGAGACATTGCGACAATTAATCCCACGTTGTTAGTCTCACTCTATAACATAAGCCAGTTAGCCAGCGCAGTGAGCTAACTGGATTCCGTGTACTGTAAAGCTATAACAAACAAATCAGCATATTAACAATTTGTAGTAGTTCGTGTAGAACCAGCCGCGATACCTTGCAACCCCACCAGCTCTTCTTATACTAAACTTCTTCAGTTGCAGTTGTCATACAATTTCTTTCCAATGAAAGCAAAACAATTCATGAGTATGTCACTTCTGCATCCTCATCCAGGCAGCCCAAAATCTCTGTCGCTGTTAAATTCGCTCCTTGTGTGTCAGCATGTGGCTTTTCAAATATTTTGGAATCAGCTTCTATTTTCTTTTTTCTTTCTGAAAAATCATCTCCGTTTTCAATAACTCTCAGAATAAAAAGTACCTGCTGTAAACTTCTTTGCCATTCCTCGCTGGTTTTGATGCTCTAACCTTTAGTTATACACTCACCTCAACGAGGGAATTTCCCTCCTATTTACCCTTACCAACCTCACATCAGCTGAAAACCCTCCATTAGGATGCAACTCAGTCATTCCTGATTTGGTCCGCTTATTCTTCGTCTCTCCCACCATCCCATTAAACCCCTTAATTTCTTATCTCTTGGCTTTATCTCCCAGTAAATCTCATTTCCGTCGTCTTGAACGATTTTGTATCAAGGGAACTCTCACCATATCCTTCCTGCCCATATTCCAACCCCCAACACCCATGTATCACATCATGTCTTTACATCCCAGTAAATTTCGTCCTCAGAAATGATGTTGGGCCTAATTCAACGCATGAAAACTTACCACTGTGCTATGTAATCTCATTGCTGGTACAGGAAAGATGTGGGCTATTTCACTTACAGCTGAATCAGTTGGCTGCAGCAACATTGCGTCAAATCGCAGTCACATAGGTGAAAGTTGTGTTCATTTTTAATTTCTTCTCAACGTATGCTGAAGTAACACACTGAGGAATCAATTAATATTGTATGATATACAGAAGGGGGCGCGCTAATCTGAGGTTATGGGATCAGTGTCGTTTGAACAATTTAGACCAGAGATTATTCAAATCTCAGGCTCATGAGATTGACAGAGAGCGATGTTGAGCATAATAAACTGTCTTGGCAAAACCCAGTGCTGTGAAGTTGTGGGAATAATGTACTTTAAAGCGTGCTGAAATTTCTGGCTCGCACAAGGAGTCCAGAACAAGGTAACAACATAACATTTGGTCGAAACAACTAAAAGCTTTGTTACATGGCTAAAAAAAATCAATTCGAATTCGCCTAATCAGTTTAAGTTATGCCCCAATCAAGTTTGAAGATGGTATTTTAACAATGTGAAACGATCCGATGGTTTGTGGAACAAATATCAGATATGTTCAACAGGGCTTATTCCCGAAACGTCGATTCTCCTGTTCCCTGGATGCTGACTGACCTGCTGCGCTTTTCCAGCGACACATTTTCACCTTTGTTCTCCAGCATCTGCAGACCTCACTTTCTCCTCAAAGATGTTCAAAGGTTACCCAGAGTGGCGAAAAGCAGCAAAGACAGCAGCTAAAAGTCCAACAGATGTCGGATGCGAGTAAGATCTCCGAGGAGTGACTATCTGGATAAAGAGATTGCATAGAAAAATGCATCGACACCGACCTGTAGAGAAAATCTAAAGAGAAAGATACAACGAGAAGATTCGACAACTGGCTGGTTTTTAAATTTGAACATTTTTGTAAAATCAATGGGGTCGGGGTTGGGGAAAACTTTTCAGACCAGTATTGTAGAGCAGTTGGTTAAAGACAGGTTTAGAGAAAGGAGTGTAAGTAGTTGTAAGTTAATTATTCTCTTTAAAATGTAAAAATGTGATAATGTTGTTATTTTTAACTTAATTTTTGCTATAGTTCTTTGCCTCTTGAATTTTAACAGAATACAGCACGGAGTGAATCCTTACTGTTTTGCTTGTTTACATTAGCAGAGGAGTTTACCCCGTTATGTAATGCCAGTTTCTGTGGTTGCTATATTGTTTCGCTCATTTGTGCATTTTGTCTCATTAACGATTTTGAAGTTGTCCCCCGACGCAAAGGTTCCGTGCTTTTGCTCCATTGTACAAAAGGTGTAGTGTGTTTAAGCAACACGGCTCCCTACAATAACATCCGACGCTTATTCAATCTATCTATCCTGGTATTGATCCATGGAAACATCACTGCGCACTCTCCTCGAGTTTGGAAAACAATTCCCTCTAAGATAATGTAACATTCCCGCATTCAAGGGGATTTCACTCCATCGCCTTCAATTCCTCACAGAATCCGATTCAACAAGTTTTGTCACTGAGTCATTTATTTGTTTGTGTTCAAATCATGTGAGCAAAGGGTCACAGTTGGAGAGTGCTGGTCCCATAAAACAGAGGTCAGACCATACTCTGTGCACTGTACTCTGCTGTTCACCATTTCACTAACAGCAGGTAGATGCATCTATGCTCTGCAAAATGTTCACGCCTGTTTTAAGAAACAGTTCCTGGTTCCTACTTTTGTTGTCACACAGACCAAGATTGTAAATGATGGAAACATGCACTAGTAGAGACTGTCTAATCTCCCAAATCCCTTGTCTTCCCAGCAAGTGGTATGATGCTGGACTGAATCGCTTTCTTCTGTTCCTTATCACTCATGGATGATGTGAGCTGTGAAAACTTTTCTCTGAGCTGGGAGTAACATGGTAAAGTTTATACACATCATGTGCAGTGTTCCAGAGCGACAAGGCTCGCTGCAGTATCTTTCCGTGCTGATTCAGATTGCAGACCCCTCGCTGTGAATTCCAGAATTACACAGACAGTGTTCCCGATTACTGGCAGAGATTTTCTCTTTCCCACCAGTTCTGCACTTTTCTATCTTTCTCAGATGGAAATATTTGGACAAGGTTCCCAAAAGAATATGAGTTCCTGTGCATGCAAGGTCTCCCTTTAGTACAGCTTTCCAGAATTTCCATAACATCCACTCCCACTAGCCCCCTCCCCCGCTGCAGAAGCTTGTGATTGATAGGGAGCTGAAGAGCGCATTCACATTGCTCTCCCACAACACTGTTGTGGGAGCCTCCTGGGAAACGGGAGTCAGAATGGCAAGGAGCTATTATTAAAACTCAGTACTGCCTTCACTCCGAAACAAAAGAAAAAGTATTTTTTTAACAAAGAGACTCACCTGAATTCTCGATCACGCTTAAAGTGCGGTTCTGTCTCGTTGGTCTTGGGTGTGATATCCCCTCGGGTGGGTGAGGTACGCGCGAGAAGTTACACTTGAGCCCTGGAGTTTTGCATACGGTCCCATTTTTGACTCAGAAAGTATGATTTCGATTAGATCGACATCAGATCAAGATACTGCATCTTCAAGACAGACACCAGCAGCTTCTTGTATGCCGTTACTAGACAGAGAAATGTATTCTCCAAATTAAATGATGCTGATCCTGTTAATGTGGATCTTGCCGAGTGCACGTCCTGTGCGGAGTAACCTGAATGCCTGTTTTTCTCACGCTGTGTTCTGCATGTCATTGATTACTATGATCTGCCTTTACCAATTGCAAAGGTTTTCACTGCACTCAGGTAAATGTGACAATCAATCAATCAAATATAATAACCCAATCGAATGACACAGACGTTTCCTTATTGTTCGGATCCAGCACAGTGAAGGTGGGCTGTATGGCCTCAATTTGCACTATTTCGTGATTCTGAGTGAAATCATAGTTAAACTAACAGAATGTGGGAAGTTACTCACAGGTTATATTAACGCAGCCGGGACACATATGCGCCACAGTTTATCACACTAAAATAGTGAAGATCTTCTTGAAGTCATCCTCTGAGGCACAGGCCACATGCCAGATTAAAAGCTGAAGACCACAGGAAACTGCTGTGGTCAGCGCTAACAGAGCGATCCAGCGGGAGCATACTGGACTCATAACCCAGAAATTAATGGATTGAAAATATCCTCTTCTCGTTGACAATTCCAGGTTTCAGTGTGTGTACTGCCGGCCAGTGTTCCTCTATAACATAGCTCCATTCAACGTGTTGCATGTTGTTTCAATTTCCACTTCCTTTCTCTCAATGTATCTGAAATGAATGTCGTGTACTGATACACCCGCCAAATTTACACAGGTGAGGAAACATACTTGTAAATGTCTGGAAACTCTTTTCCTGTTCTCTATCTTTCTTCTATGATTGGATTCGCAAACCCACTTGCCAAAGCTGGGAATAAACTGGTGTAGGTAAGATATATCAGTTGCAGAGTGCTCTATGCGCATGACGCCCTGCATTTAGTCCCCACACTATTTCACACAGCAGTGTCCTCCCTATTAAATGAAAAACCATGAATGACAATTGGATCATCTTGTTGGAGACAGCATTACGACACAGACACAGTTCCGCATTATTAGGACATGCATCACCAATTATGAGATATGCAGGTGACACAGAGTCGCAGTGGACTCGATGGGCTGAACGGCTTCTGCCGGCGCGTGAATGATGCCACACATTGATGCTGTCCCTCCTCTTGTATCTGAGACAGAGCGGCTGAGGGTGAAACAATGTCTCATCTTTAACCCTCCTTCTGCGTTAGATTATCTGCAACCCCGCAGCTCAGGGCTGTGGAAATGGCGCTCAGTGAGTGAGGGTTTTACTCGGATTGTCTTCACCTCGGATAGTTAGGGCTCAGATGCTAACTGCTGCCCGATTGCAGCAAAGAAACAGATGCCCATATTAGAAAAAACTTCTCTGTAAGGATTGCTGTGTGAAGATGGATTCTGAACACCTAACAGGCTGCACAAAAATGCCCTCACATGAATTTACCTGAGGGAAGAGTATCCGGAGTACATTTCTCTACTTCCCACTATCACAACATCTTTGTCGCTATCTCAGATAAATGATATTTGGAGGACGTTCCCAATCAAACTTGCTGATTTCCAGCACTTGAGGGACCTGGTTGTGCCGATGAGAGAGAGCTTTAGAGCGTGTTAGCGCTTGCCTCCCCTCACACTGCCTGCTGGTGGATGGAAATAGATGAATAATCTGCCAATGGACACAGCTCAGTCCAAACGGAAGGGATAAACAGCACCATCCCGCGAACAAGGAGAGGGAATGAGTAGGTGATATTCTTGAAACTCTATGCTGTTTCAAAATCCGAGAGCAAAGTGGGATGTAGTTGGATCTGAGTGAATCTCAGCTGGTTTCGTGCTAGAAATGCAAGAATGTTTAGGGTTATTATCTTCGCTTCGTAGCTTGTGTTAATACTGGCATGTGAGAATTCTTACTTCAAGTCGCCTTCGAGCCTTGGCTGTTTGATTTCACTTTTGCCCGATCGCCCTATCAACTGTTAGATAAAAAAGGTGCACATTATGAAATTGCACCCCTTGAAATAACTTTGTCTTTTGTGGTCAGAAGTGTCATTGTAGTGGGCATGACACAATACCATACGTGGTGAAATTGTGAAATTGAAACAAATGTTTCAGGATGTTAGCATACACAATCCCACTCTGAATAAATCCACCATCTGGATGTTCACACAGTTCTGAATGCTGACATTTAGGAAATGGGAACGTGAAATTATTGGAAGCAGCGCTGAACAGGTTGATGGGAATGGCGTGGTGTATGAGGAGTAGCAACAATAAAGGTCATTTGGAAAGTTGGGACAGTTCTCCATGGAGAACAGAAGGCCGAAAGCTGGCTTTATTGAACCTTTCCAAGTCATGAGTGGTTTAGACATAGGAGAAAATAAAGGGAGAATGCTCCCTACGCCTGAAAGTATCGAGAACGATTCGGTAGAGTTTTAAAGTCATTACTAAAAGAAGAAAAATGCACATGAGGAAGAACGTTTTCACATCGGGAGTGGTTCGGGTCTGCAAAGCACTGCCTGACTTGGCAAAGACACAGTTTCAATCAAGTTATTTAAAAACTAATTCGATGTTTATGTTGAAAGTAAACGTGTGCAGAGTTACAGGGCGAAGGCAAGAGAATGATACCAAAACAGAAGCACATTTATCTCTGTGGGGAGCCAGCACAGCTAAGGTGGTTTGTGACACATTTGTGATTCTGAGTGGAATCACAATTCGACCAACAGAATGCAGGGAGTTAGATAACGGTGATTTTGGCAAAGCCAGGACACATCTACACAACAGAATATTACCCAGCAGGTACATGTCACATGGAGGATGGCGCTCTCTGAACATCCTGCAGGGTGTCCTGCCATCAGACACAGCGCACTTCACTTTCAGATTATACCAGAGTGAGAGCCAAGGAAGACAACTTGGTTAATTGTACGTTTTGTCAGCACGGGAGTTACGAACAATGATTGGAAGTGGAAATAGTGGTGATTTGTACACATTTGAAGTGTTTACGGGAAACAGGGAGCTGAGGAAGACACAAGGTAAAGCCATTGAGATCTGACAACAGGAGCAGCAAATACGTTGGACAGCGCAGAGGAAATCTTTGAAGTCTTGAATTCTGGTAAAAGGCCCGAGCGTGCTTTCACAAGGCCACACTTTTACAAAAGGTAATGTGTGCTTGGCTCTTGGCCTGATGTTGTAGCAAGGAAAATATCACGGTTACACTGCAGGAAATTCCATTTTCCAAGGAGAGGGCAGTCAGCATTTCACAAAGGAGTATATTCTGAAAACTTTCACATAAATTGTTGCATTCCATCTTTGTGTCTTGCTTTGTTTCCTTCCCACTTGAACTGTCATTGTGCCCGCACTGAAGGTGTGTTGCTTCTTGTGCGTGCCTTTTACAGTCTGAGTGACATGATGAGGCTGTACTGCTCCATCCTCTGATGCAATTTTCACTTCAATTCAGTTTACCCAAACTTCGTTATCTGATAGCTTTCCCATTGTTTCGGTTTTAAGCGCTCGTCTTAGAACCAACCTGTCCTCCTCCAAAATAAATTCGAATCTCAGCCACACTGTTATCATTGCAAACGAGCGACACCTTCATTCTGAGGTCAATATTTACTGCTGTCTCATTTCACGTTATCAGCTACCGTGCTATCTGGTGGCTTCTAGAAATGACTATTAATATAAACTGCTGCAAAATCCGCCAATATGAAATAAAAACATAAAGTTTCAAGAAACTTTGTCATCCACAAACAAACGACAATAAGGAATATAACTGTTGGGACAAACGTTAATGCAAGAACATTGCCAAATCTGAGTCTGAAAATCTTGCTGCAATTGTTTTGCTTTTAATGAGCACACACATTGAGTTCAATGCACACCGATCCCCAACTCGGAGAAGGGAATCCTTGGCTTTGAAGATGTGTTGAGAATGTTCACTGGATTCATCACAGTAATGGGAGGACTGTCCTCTGGGAGCATATGAATAAAATCATTCAATGTCGAATGGCGTTTCCAAACATGAGTGGTGAAGGGAATGTCTCCATGCACAAATTAAACATTGGTTACGATTTAATACAGGGACACACGAACAAACCAGACAATAACACAGAAAGATGATAAACAATAGACATGACAATTACTTTTTGGAAAGTTTTGATTTTAGATCCACGGTGGTCTTTGACGACGGGTATTTCATGCCCACACCGAGTCTGCACAGAACACGACTGCAGCTCCAATGTGATGTGATTGAATCTCAGTTACCTTTAGAAAAAGTTGAGACTCACTCAGGTCAAGGAGATTTCGGGATGCTGGCCTTACAAACCTTTTCCCAAATTCCTTGGAAGTACAAAGGAGGTTTTTATGGCGAGGTTGTTCATGATCTGGCTAGACAATAACGAACGTTGTTTGAATTTATGAATAGGGAAATTATATTACAAAGCAAAGTGTTCATAGCGAAACTGTAAAATCTAAAGGTCAAACTCAGTGCAAACATTGTTGTAATCTTTGTCCTCACTCTCCAACAAAAACGTAAAGAGATTAGAAAGGGCACAACCACAATTTCCTGTGTAGAAAGGCATGAGGAAACTCAGGGTCGAGGTTTACTGAGGCATAAAAACATTAGAAATGATACAAACAGATTTTATGAGGATGATAGACAGAATGCGGGATTTTAATCACATGATTTTGAAAAGGCTGTACCGGAAACATGCAAGTTTGGGAAGTAAACGAAAGACATCATTCACATAATACAAGGTTTGAAGTGACTAAATCAGCGGTATTCCTTCTTTCGAGTAAATCAATAAATAGAGTCTCAGATTCAAAACCATTGGTCAATGATCCAGAAAAACTTGGGTCAGAGTTTCTTCTTCTCAAGAGCTATTTAAATCCAGAACGAATTTCCAGAAAGAATGATAGAAGCTGAGTCCAGAGTGTTTCATAAGACACATGAACTCGAACACAAGTAGGGAATTTACCATTGGGAGAAAGTCAAAGTTCATGTACAAATTTCGAATTTTGTTGAATAATCAAAAAGGACTTTTCATGAACACGTCCGGCTGGATACGATGGAATATAAAATGTTCATGAATTTGAAAGGTATGGCATGTTATTCAATGTGAAACATTGTAAATGGACTTGATCTTCTAGAAGATAGCAAACAAAAGTTACTTCCAAATGAGAAGGAACTGAATTGTCGCTAGGAGACATAATGCCTGCTAGGAGACTGTTACGTCATTGCTGTTGTGAAACAAAGTCCTGCGGTGTCTCGAGTCGTTGTTATTTGGTTTACTGGCGAATGGAAAAATCGTTCCAATGAATTTCGATGTCATATGTCATTGAATTTCCCCAATTTCCTTCATTTCCACCCTGGAGACGTTGGAAGGGAAAGGTAATCCAATCGAAACTGTGATTGGTGAAATTCACTTTTTATGGCCCATTCTTATTCTGTCCTTTCTTTCTCTCTTTTCAGCATTGTCTTGGAAGTGGTGGTGCACTAAGGCTGCAGCATGTATGAAAGAGTAGATTGGAATTGCCCTGTGGTTAGTTGTGAGATTATTTTATGACTCATGCCCTCGGACTGTCTCACATTTAGCATTCATGCATCTCTGTGTCTGAAAATGCATTTGGTTTGCCAGTTTTGTTTTATGTTCCGTGTTAAATGCGTTGGGTTTTGCGATTCGCTCAATATATTACGGGTTAACAGGGTTTCTGAGCTGAGGCCTGCTCAGTTTTGTGCATTTTCCCTGTAGTCCGGTGTGTTTCATGTTCCCTATAAACGTGGAAGATGTCCTGTTTCGAGCAATGGGTGAAATCATTTAGCATTCATGCATCTGTTATTTCATCGCTGTTGTGACTCTACTCGTTGTTATTTGGGATTCTAGCTAATGGGAAAATCGTTCCAATGAATTTCGATGTCATACCTTATTGAATTTCTTCCATTACCTTCATTTCCGTCCTGGAAACATCGGAAGGGAAAGGTAATCTAATCGAGACTGTGATTGGTGAAATTCACTTTTTACGGTCAATTCTTATTATGTTATTTCTTTCTCTCTTTTCAACATTGTCTGGAAAGTGGTGGTGCACTAAGGCTGCAGTTTGTTTGAAAGAGTCGTTTGGAAATGCCCCGTTGTTAGTTGTGAGATTACTTTATGACTCATGCCCTCGGACTGTATCACATTTAGCATTCATGCATCTCTGTGTCTTAAAATGCATGAGGTATGCCAGTGTTGTTTGTGTTCCGTGTTAAATGCTTTCTGTTTTGCGATTCGCTCAATACATTTCGATTTAACAGGGTTTCTGAGGTAACTTCCAGCAGCAAAAATCCTCAGCTGAGGATCTGGGAAAATTTCACAGAGTATGGTCAGTCGGAGGTAAAGTAAGGACGTCGTTCGTTTCGGCAGTGTTTCACAATGCTACCTTTCCCGTGAGCAGTCGAACAGACTAAATGATTGTGCCACGGACTGCGATGGCAAACTCCGCTAAAAAGTAATCCTTTAAAGCCGGTGGAAGCAACATGACGTTATTGGAGTAAACCGTGGAAAAAGATACTTCGGTGGACCTCGTCCATGCTCACCACATAGCCAAAATTAAACAAGTCCCGTTCCCCAGCATTTGGCCCCAATCGCTCTAAACGCATCCTGTCCAGAAACTCACCCGATTACCTTTGCAATTTTCTGAGTGTAATAGCCTCCTCCACTTCCTCTGGTAGATCATTCCAAATACGCAGAAACTTCTTTGAGGGAAATGCGCCTCAGGTCCTTTGTCACTTTCAGCCCACTCACCTTAAAGCTATGCTGTCGAGTTTTCAACTCACACCAACTTGGGTAAAACACGTAAATAGTCAGTTTACCACCCTTCCATAAGGTCATGTCGCAGCTGTTACGCTGCAGGGAAAGTCGTCCCAGCCTATTCCACCTCGCCCTACGGTACAAACATCGACGACATCTTTGTCCATATTTTGTCGTCAATTTAACGTGTCTTTTTTTTTCGTTTTCAAGATGTCGATTACGCTGGACAACAACGAGCTATTGGAAACAGAAAGGTGACACGTAGAACGGATTCAAATTTCAGTGCTGGACGCCACTGAGCCGCAGCACGGTCCGCCGTAGCTCGTTTCTGTTGTGTAGTAGTCATCACGTTCGCCTAACACGTGAAAGGTCACCAGTTCGGAACTAGGCAGAAACTGCTTTGTTCTTCAACTGCAGCGTTTTACATGGACAAGAGCTGAGCTTTCTTGCATGCGTTCCCATCTGCAAACCTGCCTTCGAATTTGCTTGAACAAATCTGTTCTCGTCGTGAAATGTAATGCAATTCCATTTAATTACAGTTCAAAGCGTTGTAAAGTTTTTCTCCAACCTGGTTCTGATCATATGCCATTCCGTTGGAGAGTGTAGTTACCGCCTCCTGATTCTTCCACGAAAAGCAGTACCGCATTTGCCTTCCTTGCGCAGGCGGCACGGTTCAAAGACTGGAAAGAAGCAGATGCTCTGGTGTCACAGCGCACCACGAATTCCTGAACTTGTCTGTCTGTCAAATGTACCCCAAGGTCGTCTCAGAAAGACCTCATTTGGAAGCTGTCAATCGTTATTCAACGTGCGAGAATTGGCACCAGATATCCTGAATCATGTTTTGGAGCAATTCGCACGTTAGTGGCTCATTCAATCAGCAACAGCAATGAAAGAAATTGCACTCTCAGGAACCTTTCGACTTGCGCATTCATAGCGTCGCTAGTTTTAAGATCCGCCCCGAGATCTAAGTCATGTTGGAACTGAAACGGAGGAATCGACAGAGAGGCTACAGAATGATACCGCATCCATTTGGTTTTCTTTTAATCACTGACGAGCAGGAAAATGTAAACGGGGAGGGCGTGTGGAGAAGTGAGGCAGTTGCAGCTCTGGTGAAATTCCTTCTTTGTGATTCACTCAGCAGCCAGAGACGTGAAGGTGACTCAGGCGTGAAAGCTCTTCACATCGAGAACAAAAAGCACTCAAGGGCAGTTAGCACCTCTTCTGGAGTGGGGGTGGGGTGAGGTAATTACCTTTTGACTTCTGTTACTATGTTCAGAAACTGGCTTTTAGATTGAGGTGAACAGAAACTGCATTTCTAAACAGCACCACGGAATTTAGCAAAATTTATTGAGTCGCTTCTCCTCGATTCCCACCCAGGTTTCCAACTCAGTTGGTATCCATGTGGCTCATGTCCAGGAGTGAACATCTCAGCAACAAATTGCACGGTTAAGGTAAAAGGCAAGGAAAGTGGCATCTCGAACTGGCTCCGAGGTCAGAGCATTCTCACAATGTGATCTGTCGTTCTCGGATTGTAATGCTACCTCCGGTTTTAGGGTGGAGAACATTCTTTGGGACTCTTATTCTGAAAAAAAAAAACAGATACAGTGACAGAAACTATGCTGCACGGTATGATGTGGAACACGGCCTGCTCAGGTATGTGCATTTTCCCTGTAGTCCGGTGTGTTTCGTGTTCCGTGTAAACGTGAAAGTCGTCCTGTTTCGAGCAATGGGTGAAATCATTTAGCAAAGCAAGAATGGAAATTCCAGTAATGTCAAGCAGCTCATGGTTATTTGACCAAATCATAAGCGAACCCTTATTCTCACGCACTGACAGATACATTTGTAGCTGAAAAGAGTCTGAGAAGATAGACTCAGCTTACCATTGATTTTTGTCTGGATTGATGGGCTATCAATATCTGCTGCGAAATTGACATTGTAGCCGGGGACATCCCAGCAGCTGTGCGAGTCCGAGAGGAATCATGGAACCCTTTTCATGTGACTTTCCATCTGTTGTTATGCAGGAGCACAACTGGAGATACAAGTAAATGAGGTGGCGCGGCCGGCTGGTAGTGTGGCCGAGCGGTGGATCCAGGTTCCAGTCTCGAAAGGGGCGTGGGTTCGAATCCCACCACTGCCATTTCTGCTGATCAACTCCAACGCTGCAGCTTGTTAAAATGCTGTTTCGGTGCCCACTGTATATTGATGTTGAAAACAAAAGTGTAATGGGTTTGCTTCCCAGGGAATTAACTTTGGTGTGAGATACTGCCAAATATTTGAAAATGTCTCCACTGTCATGATCGTGTTCGCCTGCCGCGCGGAAAATCGCAAACAGTTCTGCCGTCCCAGGCAAGTTGAGCTTTTACTGGAACCGAATGGAGACTGTTATTTCATCGTTGTTGTGAAACGAAGTCCTCCGGTGACTCTATTCGTTGTTATTTGGGTTTCTAGCTAATGGGAAAATCGTTCCAATGAATTTGGATGTCATACCTTATTGAATTTCTCCCATTTCCTTCATTTCCGTCCTGGAAACATCGGAAGGGAAAGGTAATCTAATCGAGACTGTGATTGGTGAAATTCACGTTTTACGGCCAATTCTTATTATGTTCTTTCTTTCTCTCGTTTCAGCATTGTCTGGAAAGTGGTGGTGCGCTAAGGCTGCAGTATGTTTGAAAGAGTCGTTTGGAAATGCCCTCTTGTTAGTTGTGAGATTACATTATGACTCATGCCCTCGGACTGTATCACATTTAGCATTCATGCATGTCTGCGTCTGAAAATGCATGAGGTATGCCAGTTTTGTTTGTGTTCCGTGTTAAATACTTTCTGTTTTTCGATTCGCTCAACACATTTCGATTTAACAGGATTTCTGAGGTAACTTCCAGCAGCAAAAATCCTCAGCTGAGGATCTGGGAAAATTTCACAGAGTATGGTCAGTCGGAGCTAAAGTAAGAAAGTCGATCCTTTTTTGCAGTGTTTCACAATACTACCTTTCCCGTGAGCAGTCGAACAGACTAAATGATTGTGCCACGGACTGCGATGGCAAACTCCGCGAAAAAGTAATCCTTTAAAGCCGGTGGAAGCAACATGACGTTATTGGGGTACACCGTGGAAAAAGATACTTCGGTGGACCTCGTCCATGCTCACCACATAGCCAAAATTAAACAAGTCCCGTTCCCCAGCATTTGACCCCAATCCCTCTAAACGCATCCTATCCAGAAACTCACCCGATTACCTTTGCAATTTTCTGAGTGTAATAGCCTCCTCCACTTCCTCTGGTAGATCATTCCAAACACGCACAACCTTCTTTGTGGGAAATGTGCGTCAGGTCCTTTGTCACTTTCAGCCCACTCACCTTAAAGCTATGCTGTCGAGTTTTCAACTCACACCAACTTGGGTAAAGCACGTAAATACTCAGTTTACCACCCTTCCATAAGGTCATGTCGCAGCTGTTACGCTGCAGGGAAAGTCGTCCCAGCCTATTCCACCTCGCCCTACGGTACAAACATCGACGACATCTTTGTCTATATTTTGTCATCAATTTAACGTGTCTTTTTTTTTTTACGTTTCCAAGATGTCGATTACGCTGGACAACAACGAGCTATTGGAAACAGAAAGGGGAGACGTAGAACGGATTCAACTTGCAGTGCTGGACGCCACGGAGCTGCAGCACCTCCGGCTGTGGCTTGTTTCTGTCGTGTAGTGGTCATCACGTTCGCCTAACACGCGAAAGATCCCCAGTCCGGAACTGGGCAGAAACTGCTTTGTTCTTCAACTGCAGCCTTTTACATGGACAAGAGCTGAGCTTTCTTGCATGCTTTCCCATCTGCAAACCTGCCTTCGAATTTGCTTGAATAAACCTGCTCTGGTAGTGAAATGTAATGCAATTCCATTTAATTACAGTGCAAAGCGTTGTTAAATTTTTCTCCAACCTGGTTCTGATCATATGCCATTCTGTTGGAGAGTGCAGTTACCGCCTTCTGATCCTTCCACGAAAAGCAGTACCGCATTTGCCTTCCTTGCGCAGGCGGCACGGTTCAAAGACAGGAAAGAAGCATATGCTCTGGTGTCACAGCGCACCACGAATTCCTGAACTTGTCTGTCTGTCAAATGTACCCCAAGGTCGTCTCAGAAAGACCTCATTTGGAAGCTGTCAATCGTTATTCAACGTGCGAGAATTGGTACCAGATATCCTGAATCATGTTTTGGAGCAATTCGCACGTTAGTGGCTCATTCAATCAGCAACAGCAATGAAAGAAATTGCACTCTCAGGAACCTTTCGACTTGCGCATTCATAGCGTCGCTAGTATTAAGGTCCGCCCTTAGATTTAAGTCATGTTGGAACTGAAACGGAGGAATCGACAGAGAGGCTACAGAATGATACCGCATCCATTTGGTTTTCTTTTAATCACTGACGAGCAGGAAAATGTAAACGGGGAGGGCGTGTGGAGAAGTGAGGCAGTTGCAGCTCTGGTGAAATTCCTTCTTTGTGATTCACTCAGCAGCCAGAGACGTGAAGGTGACTCAGGCGTGAAAGCTCTTCACATCGAGAACAAAAAGCACTCAAGGGCAGTTAGCACCTCTTCTGGAGTGGGGGTGGGGTGAGGTAATTACCTTTTGACTTCTGTTGCTATGTTCAGAAACTGGCTTTTAGATTGAGGTGAACAGAAACTGCATTTCTAAAAAGCACCACGGAATTTAGCAAAATTTATTGAGTCGCTTCTCCTCGATTCCCACCCAGGTTTCCAACTCAGTTGGTATCCATGTGACTCATGTCCAGGAGTGAACATCTCAGCAACAAATTGCACGGTTAAGGTAAAAGGCACGGAAAGTGGCATCTCGAACTGGCTCCGAGGTCAGAGCATTCTCACAATGTGATCTGTCGTTCTCGGATTGTAATGCTACCTCCGGTTTTAGGGTGGAGAACATTCTTTGGGACTCTTATTCTGAAAAAAAAACAGATACAGTGACAGAAACTATGCTGCACGGTATGATGTGGAACACGGCCTGCTCAGGTATGTGCATTTTCCCTGTAGTCCGGTGTGTTTCGTGTTCCGTGTAAACGTGAAAGTCGTCCTGTTTCGAGCAATGGGTGAAATCATTTAGCAAAGCAAGAATGGAAATTCCAGTAATGTCAAGCAGCTCATCGTTATTTGAACAAATCATAAGCGAACCCATATTCTCACGCACTGACAGATACATTTGTAGCTGAAAAGAGTCTGAGAAGATAGACTCAGCTTACCATTGATTTTTGTCCGGATTGATGGGCTATCAATATCTGCTGTGAAATTGACATTGTAGCCGGGCACATCCCAGCAGCTGTGCGAGTCCGAGAGGAATCATGGAACCCTTTTCATGTGACTTTGCATCTGTTGTTATGCAGGAGCACAATTGGAGATACAAGTAAATGAGCTGGCGCGGCCGGCTGGTAGTGTGGCCGAGCGGTCTAAGGCGCTGGATCCAGGTTCCAGTCTCGAAAGGGGCGTGGGTTCGAATCCCACCACTGCCGTTTCTGCTGATCAACTCCAACGCTGCAGCTTGTTAAAATGCTGTTTCGGTGCCCACTGTATATTGATGTTGAAAACAAAAGTATAATGGGTTTGCTTCCCAGGGAATTAACTTTGGTGTGAGATATTGCCAAATATTTGAAAATGTCTCCACTGTCATGATCGTGTTCGCCTGCCGCGCCGAAAATCGCAAACAGTTCTGCCGTCCCAGGCAAGTTGAGCTTTTACTGGAACCGAATGGAGACTGTTATTTCATCGTTGTTGTGAAACGAAGTCCTACGGTGACTCTACTCGTTGTTATTTGGGTTTCTAGCTAATGGGAAAATCGTTCCAGTGAATTTCGATGTCATACCTTATTGAATTTCTCCCATTTCCTTCATTTCCGTCCTGGAAACATCGGAAGGGAAAGGTAATCTAATCGAGACTGTGATTGGTGAAATTCATTTTTACGGCCAATTCTTATTATGTTCTTTCTTTCTCTCGTTTCAGCATTGTCTGGAAAGTGGTGGTGCGCTAAGGCTGCAGTATGTTTGAAAGAGTCGTTTGGAAAAGCCCTCTTGCTTGTTGTGAGATTACTTTATGACTCATGCCCTCGGACTGTATCACATTTAGCATTCATGCATCTCTGCGTCTGAAAATGCATGAGGTATGCCAGTTTTGTTTGTGTTCCATGTTAAATGCTTTCTGTTTTGCGATTCGCTCAACACATTTCGATTTAACAGGATTTCTGAGGTAACTTCCAGCAGCAAAAATCCTCAGCTGAGGATCTGGGAAAATTTCACAGAGTATGGTCAGTCGGAGCTAAAGTAAGGAAGTCGTTCCTTTTGTGCAGTGTTTCACAATACTACCTTTCCCGTGAGCAGTCGAACAGACTAAATGATTGTGCCACAGACTGCGATGGCAAACTCCGCTAAAAAGTAATCCTTTAAAGCCGGTGGAAGCAACATGACGTTATTGGGGTACACCGTGGAAAAAGATACTTCGGTGGACCTCGTCCATGCTCACCACATTGCCAAAATTAAACAAGTCCCGTTCCCCAGCATTTGACCCCAATCCCTCTAAACGCATCCTGTCCAGAAACTCACCCGATTACCTTTGCAATTTTCTGAGTGTAATAGCCTCCTCCACTTCCTCTGGTAGATCATTCCAAACACGCACAACCTTCTTTGTGGGAAATGTGCCTCAGGTCCTTTGTCACTTTCAGCCCACTCACCTTAAAGCTATGCTGTCGAGTTTTCAACTCACACCAACTTGGGTAAAGCACGTAAATACTCAGTTTACCACCCTTCTATAAGGTCATGTCGCAGCTGTTACGCTGCAGGGAAAGTCGTCCCAGCCTATTCCACCTCGCCCTACGGTACAAACATCGACGACATCTTTGTCTATATTTTGTCATCAATTCAACGTGTCTTTTTTTTTTACGTTTCCAAGATGTCGATTACGCTGGACAACAACGAGATATTGGAAACAGAAAGGGGAGACGTAGAACGGATTCAACTTTCAGTGCTGGACGCCACGGAGCTGCAGCACATCCGGCTGTGGCTTGTTTCTGTCGTGTAGTGGTCATCACGTTCGCCTAACACGCGAAAGATCCCCAGTCTGGAACTGGGCAGAAACTGCTTTGTTCTTCAACTGCAGCCTTTTACATGGACAAGAGCTGAGCTTTCTTGCATGCTTTCCCATCTGCAAACCTGCCTTCGAATTTGCTTGAATAAACCTGCTCTGGTAGTGAAATGTAATGCAATTCCATTTAATTACAGTGCAAAGCGTTGTTAAATTTTTCTCCAACCTGGTTCTGATCATATGCCATTCTGTTGGAGAGTGCAGTTACCGCCTTCTGATCCTTCCACGAAAAGCAGTACCGCATTTGCCTTCCTTGCGCAGGCGGCACGGTTCAAAGACAGGAAAGAAGCAGATGCTCTGGTGTCACAGCGCACCACGAATTCCTGAACTTGTCTGTCTGTCAAATGTACCCCAAGGTCGTCTCAGAAAGACCTCATTTGGAAGCTGTCAATCGTTATTCAACGTGTGAGAATTGGCACCAGATATCCTGAATCATGTTTTGGAGCAATTCGCACGTTCGTGGCTCATTCAATCAGCAACAGCAATGAAAGAAATTGCACTCTCAGGAACCTTTCGACTTGCGCATTCATAGCGTCGCTAGTATTAAGGTCCGCCCCGAGATTTAAGTCATGTTGGAACTGAAACGGAGGAATCGACAGAGAGGCTACAGAATGATATCGCATCCATTTTGTTTTCTTTTAATCACTGACGAGCAGGAAAATGTAAACGGGGAGGGCGTGTGGAGAAGTGAGGCAGTTGCAGCTCTGGTGAAATTCCTTCTTTGTGATTCACTCAGCAGCCAGAGACGTGAAGGTGACTCAGGCGTGAAAGCTCTTCACATCGAGAACAAAAAGCACTCAAGGGCAGTTAGCACCTCTTCTGGAGTGGGGGTGGGGTGAGGTAATTACCTTTTGACTTCTGTTGCTATGTTCAGAAACTGGCTTTTAGATTGAGGTGAACAGAAACTGCATTTCTAAAAAGCACCACGGAATTTAGCAAAATTTATTGAGTCGCTTCTCCTCGATTCCCACCCAGGTTTCCAACTCAGTTGGTATCCATGTGGCTCATGTCCAGGAGTGAACATCTCAGCAACAAATTGCACGGTTAAGGTAAAAGGCACGGAAAGTGGCATCTCGAACTGGCTCCGAGGTCAGAGCATTCTCACAATGTGATCTGTCGTTCTCGGATTGTAATGCTACCTCCGGTTTTAGGGTGGAGAACATTCTTTGGGACTCTTATTCTGAAAAAAAAAACAGATACAGTGACAGAAACTATGCTGCAAGGTATGATGTGGAACACGGCCTGCTCAGGTATGTGCATTTTCCCTGTAGTCCGGTGTGTTTCGTGTTCCGTGTAAACGTGAAAGTCGTCCTGTTTCGAGCAATGGGTGAAATCATTTAGCAAAGCAAGAATGGAAATTCCAGTAATGTCAAGCAGCTCATGGTTATTTGAACAAATCATAAGCGAACCCATATTCTCACGCACTGACAGATACATTTGTAGCTGAAAAGAGTCTGAGAAGATAGACTCAGCTTACCATTGATTTTTGTCTGGATTGATGGGCTATCAATATCTGCTGCGAAATTGACATTGGAGCCGGGCACATCCCAGCAGCTGTGCGAGTCCGAGAGGAATCATGGAACCCCTTTCATGTGACTTTGCATCTGTTGTTATGCAGGAGCACAATTGGAGATACAAGTAAATGAGGTGGCGCGGCCGGCTGGTAGTGTGGCCGAGCGGTCTAAGGCGCTGGATCCAGGTTCCAGTCTCGAAAGGGGCGTGGGTTCGAATCCCACCACTGCCATTTCTGCTGATCAACTCCAACGCTGCAGCTTGTTAAAATGCTGTTTCGGTGCTCACTGTATATTGATGTTGAAAACAAAAGTATAATGGGTTTGCTTCCCAGGGAATTAACTTTGGTGTGAGATACTGCCAAATATTTGAAAATGTCTCCACTGTCATGATCGTGTTCGCCTGCCGCGCGGAAAATCGCAAACAGTTCTGCCGTCCCAGGCAAGTTGAGCTTTTACTGGAACCGAATGGAGACTGTTATTTCATCGTTGTTGTGAAACGAAGTCCTACGGTGACTCTACTCGTTGTTATTTGGGTTTCTAGCTAATGGGAAAATCGTTCCAGTGAATTTCGATGTCATACCTTATTGAATTTCTCCCATTTCCTTCATTTCCGTCCTGGAAACATCGGAAGGGAAAGGTAATCTAATCGAGACTGTGATTGGTGAAATTCATTTTTACGGCCAATTCTTATTATGTTCTTTCTTTCTCTCGTTTCAGCATTGTCTGGAAAGTGGTGGTGCGCTAAGGCTGCAGTATGTTTGAAAGAGTCGTTTGGAAATGCCCTCTTGTTAGTTGTGAGATTACTTTATGACTCATGCCCTCGGACTGTATCACATTTAGCATTCATGCATCTCTGCGTCTGAAAATGCATGAGGTATGCCAGTTTTGTTTGTGTTCCATGTTAAATGCTTTCTGTTTTGCGATTCGCTCAACACATTTCGATTTAACAGGATTTCTGAGGTAACTTCCAGCAGCAAAAATCCTCAGCTGAGGATCTGGGAAAATTTCACAGAGTATGGTCAGTCTGAGCTAAAGTAAGGAAGTCGTTCCTTTTTTGCAGTGTTTCACAATACTACCTTTCCCGTGAGCAGTCGAACAGACTAAATGATTGTGCCACGGACTGCGATGGCAAACTCCGCTAAAAAGTAATCCTTTAAAGCCGGTGGAAGCAACATGACGTTATTGGGGTACACCGTGGAAAAAGATACTTCGGTGGACCTCGTCCATGCTCACCACATTGCCAAAATTAAACAAGTCCCGTTCCCCAGCATTTGACCCCAATCCCTCTAAACGCATCCTATCCAGAAACTCACCCGATTACCTTTGCAATTTTCTGAGTGTAATAGCCTCCTCCACTTCCTCTGGTAGATCATTCCAAACACGCACAACCTTCTTTGTGGGAAATGTGCCTCAGGTCCTTTGTCACTTTCAGCCCACTCACCTTAAAGCTATGCTGTCGAGTTTTCAACTCACACCAACTTGGGTAAAGCACGTAAATACTCAGTTTACCACCCTTCCATAAGGTCATGTCGCAGCTGTTACGCTGCAGGGAAAGTCGTCCCAGCCTATTCCACCTCGCCCTACGGTACAAACATCGACGACATCTTTGTCTATATTTTGTCATCAATTTAACGTGTCTTTTTTTTTACGTTTCCAAGATGTCGATTACGCTGGACAACAACGAGCTATTGGAAACAGAAAGGGGAGACGTAGAACGGATTCAACTTTCAGTGCTGGACGCCACGGAGCTGCAGCACATCCGGCTGTGGCTTGTTTCTGTCGTGTAGTGGTCATCACGTTCGCCTAACACGCGAAAGATCCCCAGTCCGGAACTGGGCAGAAACTGCTTTGTTCTTCAACTGCAGCCTTTTACATGGACAAGAGCTGAGCTTTCTTGCATGCTTTCCCATCTGCAAACCTGCCTTCGAATTTGCTTGAATAAACCTGCTCTGGTAGTGAAATGTAATGCAATTCCATTTAATTACAGTGCAAAGCGTTGTTAAATTTTTCTCCAACCTGGTTCTGATCATATGCCATTCTGTTGGAGAATGCAGTTACCGCCTTCTGATCCTTCCACGAAAAGCAGTACCGCATTTGCCTTCCTTGCGCAGGCGGCACGGTTCAAAGACAGGAAAGAAGCAGATGCTCTGGTGTCACAGCGCACCACGAATTCCTGAACTTGTCTGTCTGTCAAATGTACCCCAAGGTCGTCTCAGAAAGACCTCATTTGGAAGCTGTCAATCGTTATTCAACGTGCGAGAATTGGCACCAGATATCCTGAATCATGTTTTGGAGCAATTCGCACGTTAGTGGCTCATTCAATCAGCAACAGCAATGAAAGAAATTGCACTCTCAGGAACCTTTCGACTTGCGCATTCATAGCGTCGCTAGTATTAAGGTCCGCCCCTAGATTTCAGTCATGTTGGAACTGAAACGGATGAATTCACCGAGAGGCTACAGAATGATACCGCATCCATTTGGTTTTCTTTTAATCACTGACGAGCAGGAAAATGTAAACGAGGAGGGCGTGTGGAGAAGTGAGGCAGTTGCAGCTCTGGTGAAATTCCTTTTTTGTGATTCACTCAGCAGCCAGAGACGTGAAGGTGACTCAGGCGTGAAAGCTCTTCACATCGAGAACAAAAAGCACTCAAGGGCAGTTAGCACCTCTTCTGGAGTGGGGGTGGGGTGAGGTAATTACCTTTTGACTTCTGTTGCTATGTTCAGAAACTGGCTTTTAGATTGAGGTGAACAGAAATTGCATTTCTAAAAAGCACCACGGAATTTAGCAAAATTTATTGAGTCGCTTCTCCTCGATTCCCACCCAGGTTTCCAACTCAGTTGGTATCCCTGTGGCTCATGTCCAGGAGTGAACATCTCAGCAACAAATTGCACGGTTCAGGTAAAAGGCACGGAAAGTGGCATCTCGAACTGGCTCCGAGGTCAGAGCATTCTCACAATGTGATCTGTCGTTCTCGGATTGTAATGCTACCTCCGGTTTTAGGGTGGAGAACATTCTTTGGGACTCTTATTCTGAAAAAAAAAACAGATACAGTGACAGAAACGATGCTGCACGGTATGATGTGGAACACGGCCTGCTCAGGTATGTGCATTTTCCCTGTAGTCCGGTGTGTTTCGTGTTCCGTGTAAACGTGAAAGTCGTCCTGTTTCGAGCAATGGGTGAAATCATTTAGCAAAGCAAGAATGGAAATTCCAGTAATGTCAAGCAGCTCATGGTTATTTGAACAAATCATAAGCGAACCCATATTCTCACGCACTGACAGATACATTTGTAGCTGAAAAGAGTCTGAGAAGATAGACTCAGCTTACCATTGATTTTTGTCTGGATTGATGGGCTATCAATATCTGCTGCGAAATTGACATTGTAGCCGGGCACATCCCAGCAGCTGTGCGAGTCCGAGAGGAATCATGGAACCCTTTTCATGTGACTTTGCATCTGTTGTTATGCAGGAGCACAATTGGAGATACAAGTAAATGAGGTGGCGCGGCCGGCTGGTAGTGTGGCCGAGCGGTCTAAGGCGCTGGATCCAGGTTCCAATTTCGAAAGGGGCGTGGGTTCGAATCCCACCACTGCCATTTCTGCTGATCAACTCCAACGCTGCAGCTTGTTAAAATGCTGTTTCGGTGCCCACTGTATATTGATGTTGAAAACAAAAGTATAATGGGTTTGCTTCCCAGGGAATTAACTTTGGTGTGAGATACTGCCAAATATTTGAAAATGTCTCCACTGTCATGTTCGTGTTCGCCTCCCGCGCGGAAAATCGCAAACAGTTCTGCCGTCCCAGGCAAGTTGAGCTTTTTCTGGAACCGAATGGAGACTGTTATTTCATCGTTGTTGTGAAACGAAGTCCTACGGTGACTCTACTCGTTGTTATTTGGGTTTCTAGCTAATGGGAAAATCGTTCCAGTGAATTTCGATATCATACCTTATGAATTTCTCCCATTTCCTTCATTTCCGTCCTGGAAACATCGGAAGGGAAAGGTAATCTAATCGAGACTGTGATTGGTGAAATTCATTTTTACGGCCAATTCTTATTATGTTCTTTCTTTCTCTCGTTTCAGCATTGTCTGGAAAGTGGTGGTGCGCTAAGGCTGCAGTATGTTTGAAAGAGTCGTTTGGAAATGCCCTCTTGTTAGTTGTGAGATTACTTTATGACTCATGCCCTCGGACTGTATCACATTTAGCATTCATGCATCTCTGCGTCTGAAAATGCATGAGGTATGCCAGTTTTGTTTGTGTTCCATGTTAAATGCTTTCTGTTTTGCGATTCGCTCAACACATTTCGATTTAACAGGATTTCTGAGGTAACTTCCAGCAGCAAAAATCCTCAGCTGAGGATCTGGGAAAATTTCACAGAGTATGGTCAGTCTGAGCTAAAGTAAGGAAGTCGTTCCTTTTTTGCAGTGTTTCACAATACTACCTTTCCCGTGAGCAGTCGAACAGACTAAATGATTGTGCCACAGACTGCGATGGCAAACTCCGCTAAAAAGTAATCCTTTAAAGCCGGTGGAAGCAACATGACGTTATTGGGGTACACTGTGGAAAAAGATACTTCGGTGGACCTCGTCCATGCTCACCACATTGCCAAAATTAAACAAGTCCCGTTCCCCAGCATTTGACCCCAATCCCTCTAAACGCATCCTGTCCAGAAACTCACCCGATTACCTTTGCAATTTTCTGAGTGTAATAGCCTCCTCCACTTCCTCTGGTAGATCATTTCAAACACGCACAACCTTCTTTGTGGGAAATGTGCCTCAGGTCCTTTGTCACTTTCAGCCCACACACCTTAAAGCTATGCTGTCGAGTTTTCAACTCACACCAACTTGGGTAAAGCACGTAAATACTCAGTTTACCACCCTTCCATAAGGTCATGTCGCAGCTGTTACGCTGCAGGGAAAGTCGTCCCAGCCTATTCCACCTCGCCCTACGGTACAAACATCGACGACATCTTTGTCTATATTTTGTCATCAATTTAACGTGTCTTTGTTTTTTACGTTTCCAAGATGTCGATTACGCTGGACAACAACGAGCTATTGGAAACAGAAAGGGGAGACGTAGAACGGATTCAACTTTCAGTGCTGGACGCCACGGAGCTGCAGCACATCCGGCTGTGGCTTGTTTCTGTCGTGTAGTGGTCATCACGTTCGCCTAACACGCGAAAGATCCCCAGTCCGGAACTGGGCAGAAACTGCTTTGTTCTTCAACTGCAGCCTTTTACATGGACAAGAGCTGAGCTTTCTTGCATGCTTTCCCATCTGCAAACCTGCCTTCGAATTTGCTTGAATAAACCTGCTCTGGTAGTGAAATGTAATGCAATTCCATTTAATTACAGTGCAAAGCGTTGTTAAATTTTTCTCCAACCTGGTTCTGATCATATGCCATTCTGTTGGAGAGTGCAGTTACCGCCTTCTGATCCTTCCACGAAAAGCAGTACCGCATTTGCCTTCCTTGCGCAGGCGGCACGGTTCAAAGACAGGAAAGAAGCAGATGCTCTGGTGTCACAGTGCACCACGAATTCCTGAACTTGTCTGTCTGTCAAATGTACCCCAAGGTCGTCTCAGAAAGACCTCATTTGGAAGCTGTCAATCGTTATTCAACGTGCGAGAATTGGCACCAGATATCCTGAATCATGTTTTGGAGCAATTCGCACGTTAGTGGCTCATTCAATCAGCAACAGCAATGAAAGAAATTGCACTCTCAGGAACCTTTCGACTTGCGCATTCATAGCGTCGCTAGTATTAAGGTCCGCCCCTAGATTTAAGTCATGTTGGAACTGAAACGGAGGAATCGACAGAGAGGCTACAGAATGATACCGCATCCATTTGGTTTTCTTTTAATCACTGACGAGCAGGAAAATGTAAACAGGGAGGGCATGTAGAGAAGTGAGGCAGTTGCAGCTCTGGTGAAATTCCTTCTTTGTGATTCACTCAGCAGCCAGAGACGTGAAGGTGACTCACGCGTGAAAGCTCTTCACATCGAGAACAAAAAGCACTCAAGGGCAGTTAGCACCTCTTCTGGAGTGGGGGTGGGGTGAGGTAATTACCTTTTGACTTCTGTTGCTATGTTCAGAAACTGGCTTTTAGATTGAGGTGAACAGAAACTGCATTTCTAAAAAGCACCACGGAATTTAGCAAAATTTATTGAGTCGCTTCTCCTCGATTCCCACCCAGGTTTCCAACTCAGTTGGTATCCATGTGGCTCATGTCCAGGAGTGAACATCTCAGCAAAAAATTGCACGGTTAAGGTAAAAGGCACGGAAAGTGGCATCTCGAACTGGCTCCGAGGTCAGAGCATTCTCACAATGTGATCTGTCGTTCTCGGATTGTAATGCTACCTCCGGTTTTAGGGTGGAGAACATTCTTTGGGACTCTTATTCTGAAAAAAAAACAGATACAGTGACAGAAACTATGCTGCAAGGTATGATGTGGAACACGGCCTGCTCAGGTATGTGCATTTTCCCTGTAGTCCGGTGTGTTTCGTGTTCCGTGTAAACGTGAAAGTCGTCCTGTTTCGAGCAATGGGTGAAATAATTTAGCAAAGCAAGAATGGAAATTCCAGTAATGTCAAGCAGCTCATGGTTATTTGAACAAATCATAAGCGAACCCATATTCTCACGCACTGACAGATACATTTGTAGCTGAAAAGAGTCTGAGAAGATAGACTCAGCTTACCATTGATTTTTGTCTGGATTGATGGGCTATCAATATCTGCTGCGAAATTGACATTGTAGCCGGGCACATCCCAGCAGCTGTGCGAGTCCGAGAGGAATCATGGAACCCTTTTCATGTGACTTTGCATCTGTTGTTATGCAGGAGCACAATTGGAGATACAAGTAAATGAGGTGGCGCGGCCGGCTGGTAGTGTGGCCGAGCGGTCTAAGGCGCTGGATCCAGGTTCCAATTTCGAAAGGGGCGTGGGTTCGAATCCCACCACTGCCATTTCTGCTGATCAACTCCAACGCTGCAGCTTGTTAAAATGCTGTTTCGGTGCCCACTGTATATTGATGTTGAAAACAAAAGTATAATGGGTTTGCTTCCCAGGGAATTAACTTTGGTGTGAGATACTGCCAAATATTTGAAAATGTCTCCACTGTCATGTTCGTGTTCGCCTCCCGCGCGGAAAATCGCAAACAGTTCTGCCGTCCCAGGCAAGTTGAGCTTTTACTGGAACCGAATGGAGACTGTTATTTCATCGTTGTTGTGAAACGAAGTCCTACGGTGACTCTACTCGTTGTTATTTGGGTTTCTAGCTAATGGGAAAATCGTTCCAGTGAATTTCGATATCATACCTTATGAATTTCTCCCATTTCCTTCATTTCCGTCCTGGAAACATCGGAAGGGAAAGGTAATCTAATCGAGACTGTGATTGGTGAAATTCATTTTTACGGCCAATTCTTATTATGTTCTTTCTTTCTCTCGTTTCAGCATTGTCTGGAAAGTGGTGGTGCGCTAAGGCTGCAGTATGTTTGAAAGAGTCGTTTGGAAATGCCCTCTTGTTAGTTGTGAGATTACTTTATGACTCATGCCCTCGGACTGTATCACATTTAGCATTCATGCATCTCTGCGTCTGAAAATGCATGAGGTATGCCAGTTTTGTTTGTGTTCCATGTTAAATGCTTTCTGTTTTGCGATTCGCTCAACACATTTCGATTTAACAGGATTTCTGAGGTAACTTCCAGCAGCAAAAATCCTCAGCTGAGGATCTGGGAAAATTTCACAGAGTATGGTCAGTCGGAGCTAAAGTAAGGAAGTCGTTCCTTTTTTGCAGTGTTTCACAATACTACCTTTCCCGTGAGCAGTCGAACAGACTAAATGATTGTGCCACAGACTGCGATGGCAAACTCCGCTAAAAAGTAATCCTTTAAAGCCGGTGGAAGCAACATGACGTTATTGGGGTACACTGTGGAAAAAGATACTTCGGTGGACCTCGTCCATGCTCACCACATTGCCAAAATTAAACAAGTCCCGTTCCCCAGCATTTGACCCCAATCCCTCTAAACGCATCCTGTCCAGAAACTCACCCGATTACCTTTGCAATTTTCTGAGTGTAATAGCCTCCTCCACTTCCTCTGGTAGATCATTTCAAACACGCACAACCTTCTTTGTGGGAAATGTGCCTCAGGTCCTTTGTCACTTTCAGCCCACACACCTTAAAGCTATGCTGTCGAGTTTTCAACTCACACCAACTTGGGTAAAGCACGTAAATACTCAGTTTACCACCCTTCCATAAGGTCATGTCGCAGCTGTTACGCTGCAGGGAAAGTCGTCCCAGCCTATTCCACCTCGCCCTACGGTACAAACATCGACGACATCTTTGTCTATATTTTGTCATCAATTTAACGTGTCTTTGTTTTTTACGTTTCCAAGATGTCGATTACGCTGGACAACAACGAGCTATTGGAAACAGAAAGGGGAGACGTAGAACGGATTCAACTTTCAGTGCTGGACGCCACGGAGCTGCAGCACATCCGGCTGTGGCTTGTTTCTGTCGTGTAGTGGTCATCACGTTCGCCTAACACGCGAAAGATCCCCAGTCCGGAACTGGGCAGAAACTGCTTTGTTCTTCAACTGCAGCCTTTTACATGGACAAGAGCTGAGCTTTCTTGCATGCTTTCCCATCTGCAAACCTGCCTTCGAATTTGCTTGAATAAACCTGCTCTGGTAGTGAAATGTAATGCAATTCCATTTAATTACAGTGCAAAGCGTTGTTAAATTTTTCTCCAACCTGGTTCTGATCATATGCCATTCTGTTGGAGAGTGCAGTTACCGCCTTCTGATCCTTCCACGAAAAGCAGTACCGCATTTGCCTTCCTTGCGCAGGCGGCACGGTTCAAAGACAGGAAAGAAGCAGATGCTCTGGTGTCACTGCGCACCACGAATTCCTGAACTTGTCTGTCTGTCAAATGTACCCCAAGGTCGTCTCAGAAAGACCTCATTTGGAAGCTGTCAATCGTTATTCAACGTGCGAGAATTGGCACCAGATATCCTGAATCATGTTTTGGAGCAATTCGCACGTTAGTGGCTCATTCAATCAGCAACAGCAATGAAAGAAATTGCACTCTCAGGAACCTTTCGACTTGCGCATTCATAGCGTCGCTAGTATTAAGGTCCGCCCCTAGATTTCAGTCATGTTGGAACTGAAACGGAGGAATCGACAGAGAGGCTACAGAATGATACCGCATCCATTTGGTTTTCTTTTAATCACTGACGAGCAGGAAAATGTAAACGGGGAGGGCGTGTGGAGAAGTGAGGCAGTTGCAGCTCTGGTGAAATTCCTTCTTTGTGATTCACTCAGCAGCCAGAGACGTGAAGGTGACTCAGGCGTGAAAGCTCTTCACATCGAGAACAAAAAGCACTCAAGGGCAGTTAGCACCTCTTCTGGAGTGGGGGTGGGGTGAGGTAATTACCTTTTGACTTCTGTTGCTATGTTCAGAAACTGGCTTTTAGATTGAGGTGAACAGAAACTGCATTTCTAAAAAGCACCACGGAATTTAGCAAAATTTATTGAGTCGCTTCTCCTCGATTCCCACCCAGGTTTCCAACTCAGTTGGTATCCATGTGGCTCATGTCCAGGAGTGAACATCTCAGCAACAAATTGCACGGTTCAGGTAAAAGGCACGGAAAGTGGCATCTCGAACTGGCTCCGAGGTCAGAGCATTCTCACAATGTGATCTGTCGTTCTCGGATTGTAATGCTACCTCCGGTTTTAGGGTGGAGAACATTCTTTGGGACTCTTATTCTGAAAAAAAAACAGATACAGTGACAGAAACGATGCTGCACGGTATGATGTGGAACACGGCCTGCTCAGGTATGTGCATTTTCCCTGTAGTCCAGTGTGTTTCGTGTTCCGTGTAAACGTGAAAGTCGTCCTGTTTCGAGCAATGGGTGAAATCATTTAGCAAAGCAAGAATGGAAATTCCAGTAATGTCAAGCAGCTCATGGTTATTTGAACAAATCATAAGCGAACCCATATTCTCACGCACTGACAGATACATTTGTAGCTGAAAAGAGTCTGAGAAGATAGACTCAGCTTACCATTGATTTTTGTCTGGATTGATGGGCTATCAATATCTGCTGCGAAATTGACATTGTAGCCGGGCACATCCCAGCAGCTGTGCGAGACCGAGAGGAATCATGGAACCCCTTTCATGTGACTTTGCATCTGTTGTTATGCAGGAGCACAATTGGAGATACAAGTAAATGAGGCTGCGCGGCCGGCTGGTAGTGTGGCCGAGCGGTCTAAGGCGCTGGATCCAGGTTCCAGTCTCGAAAGGGGCGTGGGTTCGAATCCCACCACTGCCATTTCTGCTGATCAACTCCAACGCTGCAGCTTGTTAAAATGCTGTTTCGGTGCTCACTGTATATTGATGTTGAAAACAAAAGTATAATGGGTTTGCTTCCCAGGGAATTAACTTTGGTGTGAGATACTGCCAAATATTTGAAAATGTCTCCACTGTCATGATCGCGTTCGCCTGCCGCGCGGAAAATCGCAAACAGTTCTGCCGTCCCAGGCAAGTTGAGCTTTTACTGGAACCGAATGGAGACTGTTATTTCATCGTTGTTGTGAAACGAAGTCCTACGGTGACTCTACTCGTTGTTATTTGGGTTTCTAGCTAATGGGAAAATCGTTCCAGTGAATTTCGATGTCATACCTTATTGAATTTCTCCCATTTCCTTCATTTCCGTCCTGGAAACATCGGAAGGGAAAGGTAATCTAATCGAGACTGTGATTGGTGAAATTCATTTTTACGGCCAATTCTTATTATGTTCTTTCTTTCTCTCGTTTCAGCATTGTCTGGAAAGTGGTGGTGCGCTAAGGCTGCAGTATGTTTGAAAGAGTCGTTTGGAAATGCCCTCTTGTTAGTTGTGAGATTACTTTATGACTCATGCCCTCGGACTGTATCACATTTAGCATTCATGCATCTCTGCGTCTGAAAATGCATGAGGTATGCCAGTTTTGTTTGTGTTCCATGTTAAATGCTTTCTGTTTTGCGATTCGCTCAACACATTTCGATTTAACAGGATTTCTGAGGTAACTTCCAGCAGCAAAAATCCTCAGCTGAGGATCTGGGAAAATTTCACAGAGTATGGTCAGTCGGAGCTAAAGTAAGGAAGTCGTTCCTTTTTTGCAGTGTTTCACAATACTACCTTTCCCGTGAGCAGTCGAACAGACTAAATGATTGTGCCACGGACTGCGATGGCAAACTCCGCTAAAAAGTAATCCTTTAAAGCCGGTGGAAGCAACATGACGTTATTGGGGTACACCGTGGAAAAAGATACTTCGGTGGACCTCGTCCATGCTCACCACATTGCCAAAATTAAACAAGTCCCGTTCCCCAGCATTTGACCCCAATCCCTCTAAACGCATCCTATCCAGAAACTCACCCGATTACCTTTGCAATTTTCTGAGTGTAATAGCCTCCTCCACTTCCTCTGGTAGATCATTCCAAACATGCACAACCTTCTTTGTGGGAAATGTGCCTCAGGTCCTTTGTCACTTTCAGCCCACTCACCTTAAAGCTATGCTGTCGAGTTTTCAACTCACACCAACTTGGGTAAAGCACGTAAATACTCAGTTTACCACCCTTCCATAAGGTCATGTCGCAGCTGTTACGCTGCAGGGAAAGTCGTCCCAGCCTATTCCACCTCGCCCTACGGTACAAACATCGACGACATCTTTGTCTATATTTTGTCATCAATTTAACGTGTCTTTTTTTTTACGTTTCCAAGATGTCGATTACGCTGGACAACAACGAGCTATTGGAAACAGAAAGGGGAGACGTAGAACGGATTCAACTTTCAGTGCTGGACGCCACGGAGCTGCAGCACATCCGGCTGTGGCTTGTTTCTGTCGTGTAGTGGTCATCACGTTCGCCTAACACGCGAAAGATCCCCAGTCCGGAACTGGGCAGAAACTGCTTTGTTCTTCAACTGCAGCCTTTTTCATGGACAAGAGCTGAGCTTTCTTGCATGCTTTCCCATCTGCAAACCTGCCTTCGAATTTGCTTGAATAAACCTGCTCTGGTAGTGAAATGTAATGCAATTCCATTTAATTACAGTGCAAAGCGTTGTTAAATTTTTCTCCAACCTGTTTCTGATCATATGCCATTCTGTTGGAGAATGCAGTTACCGCCTTCTGATCCTTCCACGAAAAGCAGTACCGCATTTGCCTTCCTTGCGCAGGCGGCACGGTTCAAAGACTGGAAAGAAGCAGATGCTCTGGTGTCACAGCGCACCACGAATTCCTGAACTTGTCTGTCTGTTAAATGTACCCCAAGGTCGTCTCAGAAAGACCTCATTTGGAAGCTGTCAATCGTTATTCAACGTGCGAGAATTGGCACCAGATATCCTGAATCATGTTTTGGAGCAATTCGCACGTTAGTGGCTCATTCAATCAGCAACAGCAATGAAAGAAATTGCACTCTCAGGAACCTTTCGACTTGCGCATTCATAGCGTCGCTAGTATTAAGGTCCGCCCCTAGATTTCAGTCATGTTGGAACTGAAACGGATGAATCGACCGAGAGGCTACAGAATGATACCGCATCCATTTGGTTTTCTTTTAATCACTGACGAGCAGGAAAATGTAAACGGGGAGGGCGTGTGGACAAGTGAGGCAGTTGCAGCTCTGGTGAAATTCCTTTTTTGTGATTCACTCAGCAGCCAGAGACGTGAAGGTGACTCAGGCGTGAAAGCTCTTCACATCGAGAACAAAAAGCACTCAAGGGCAGTTAGCACCTCTTCTGGAGTGGGGGTGGGGTGAGGTAATTACCTGTTGACTTCTGTTGCTATGTTCAGAAACTGGCTTTTAGATTGAGGTGAACAGAAACTGCATTTCTAAAAAGCACCACGGAATTTAGCAAAATTTATTGAGTCGCTTCTCCTCGATTCCCACCCAGGTTTCCAACTCAGTTGGTATCCATGTGGCTCATGTCCAGGAGTGAACATCTCAGCAACAAATTGCACGGTTCAGGTAAAAGGCACGGAAAGTGGCATCTCGAACTGGCTCCGAGGTCAGAGCATTCTCACAATGTGATCTGTCGTTCTCGGATTGTAATGCTACCTCCGGTTTTAGGGTGGAGAACATTCTTTGGGACTCTTATTCTGAAAAAAAAAACAGATACAGTGACAGAAACGATGCTGCACGGTATGATGTGGAACACGGCCTGCTCAGGTATGTGCATTTTCCCTGTAGTCCAGTGTGTTTCGTGTTCCGTGTAAACGTGAAAGTCGTCCTGTTTCGAGCAATGGGTGAAATCATTTAGCAAAGCAAGAATGGAAATTCCAGTAATGTCAAGCAGCTCATGGTTATTTGAACAAATCATAAGCGAACCCATATTCTCACGCACTGACAGATACATTTGTAGCTGAAAAGAGTCTGAGAAGATAGACTCAGCTTACCATTGATTTTTGTCTGGATTGATGGGCTATCAATATCTGCTGCGAAATTGACATTGTAGCCGGGCACATCCCAGCAGCTGTGCGAGTCCGAGAGGAATCATGGAATCCTTTTCATGTGACTTTGCATCTGTTGTTATGCAGGAGCACAATTGGAGATACAAGTAAATGAGGTGGCGCGGCCGGCTGGTAGTGTGGCCGAGCGGTCTAAGGCGCTGGATCCAGGTTCCAATTTCGAAAGGGGCGTGGGTTCGAATCCCACCACTGCCATTTCTGCTGATCAACTCCAACGCTGCAGCTTGTTAAAATGCTGTTTCGGTGCCCACTGTATATTGATGTTGAAAACAAAAGTATAATGGGTTTGCTTCCCAGGGAATTAACTTTGGTGTGAGATACTGCCAAATATTTGAAAATGTCTCCACTGTCATGTTCGTGTTCGCCTCCCGCGCGGAAAATCGCAAACAGTTCTGCCGTCCCAGGCAAGTTGAGCTTTTACTGGAACCGAATGGAGACTGTTATTTCATCGTTGTTGTGAAACGAAGTCCTACGGTGACTCTACTCGTTGTTATTTGGGTTTCTAGCTAATGGGAAAATCGTTCCAGTGAATTTCGATATCATATCTTATGAATTTCTCCCATTTCCTTCATTTCCGTCCTGGAAACATCGGAAGGGAAAGGTTATCTAATCGAGACTGTGATTGGTGAAATTCATTTTTACGGCCAATTCTTATTATGTTCTTTCTTTCTCTCGTTTCAGCATTGTCTGGAAAGTGGTGGTGCGCTAAGGCTGCAGTATGTTTGAAAGAGTCGTTTGGAAATGCCCTCTTGTTAGTTGTGAGATTACTTTATGACTCATGCCCTCGGACTGTATCACATTTAGCATTCATGCATCTCTGCGTCTGAAAATGCATGAGGTATGCCAGTTTTGTTTGTGTTCCATGTTAAATGCTTTCTGTTTTGCGATTCGCTCAACACATTTCGATTTAACAGGATTTCTGAGGTAACTTCCAGCAGCAAAAATCCTCAGCTGAGGATCTGGGAAAATTTCACAGAGTATGGTCATTCGGAGCTAAAGTAAGGAAGTCGTTCCTTTTTTGCAGTGTTTCACAATACTACCTTTCCCGTGAGCAGTCGAACAGACTAAATGATTGTGCCACAGACTGCGATGGCAAACTCCGCTAAAAAGTAATCCTTTAAAGCCGGTGGAAGCAACATGACGTTATTGGGGTACACTGTGGAAAAAGATACTTCGGTGGACCTCGTCCATGCTCACCACATTGCCAAAATTAAACAAGTCCCGTTCCCCAGCATTTGACCCCAATCCCTCTAAACGCATCCTGTCCAGAAACTCACCCGATTACCTTTGCAATTTTCTGAGTGTAATAGCCTCCTCCACTTCCTCTGGTAGATCATTTCAAACACGCACAACCTTCTTTGTGGGAAATGTGCCTCAGGTCCTTTGTCACTTTCAGCCCACACACCTTAAAGCTATGCTGTCGAGTTTTCAACTCACACCAACTTGGGTAAAGCACGTAAATACTCAGTTTACCACCCTTCCATAAGGTCATGTCGCAGCTGTTACGCTGCAGGGAAAGTCGTCCCAGCCTATTCCACCTCGCCCTACGGTACAAACATCGACGACATCTTTGTCTATATTTTGTCATCAATTTAACGTGTCTTTGTTTTTTACGTTTCCAAGATGTCGATTACGCTGGACAACAACGAGCTATTGGAAACAGAAAGGGGAGACGTAGAACGGATTCAACTTTCAGTGCTGGACGCCACGGAGCTGCAGCACATCCGGCTGTGGCTTGTTTCTGTCGTGTAGTGGTCATCACGTTCGCCTAACACGCGAAAGATCCCCAGTCCGGAACTGGGCAGAAACTGCTTTGTTCTTCAACTGCAGCCTTTTACATGGACAAGAGCTGAGCTTTCTTGCATGCTTTCCCATCTGCAAACCTGCCTTCGAATTTGCTTGAATAAACCTGCTCTGGTAGTGAAATGTAATGCAATTCCATTTAATTACAGTGCAAAGCGTTGTTAAATTTTTCTCCAACCTGGTTCTGATCATATGCCATTCTGTTGGAGAGTGCAGTTACCGCCTTCTGATCCTTCCACGAAAAGCAGTACCGCATTTGCCTTCCTTGCGCAGGCGGCACGGTTCAAAGACAGGAAAGAAGCAGATGCTCTGGTGTCACAGCGCACCACGAATTCCTGAACTTGTCTGTCTGTCAAATGTACCCCAAGGTCGTCTCAGAAAGACCTCATTTGGAAGCTGTCAATCGTTATTCAACGTGCGAGAATTGGCACCAGATATCCTGAATCATGTTTTGGAGCAATTCGCACGTTAGTGGCTCATTCAATCAGCAACAGCAATGAAAGAAATTGCACTCTCAGGAACCTTTCGACTTGCGCATTCATAGCGTCGCTAGTATTAAGGTCCGCCCCTAGATTTAAGTCATGTTGGAACTGAAACGGAGGAATCGACAGAGAGGCTACAGAATGATACCGCATCCATTTGGTTTTCTTTTAATCACTGACGAGCAGGAAAATGTAAACGGGGAGGGCGTGTGGAGAAGTGAGGCAGTTGCAGCTCTGGTGAAATTCCTTCTTTGTGATTCACTCAGCAGCCAGAGACGTGAAGGTGACTCACGCGTGAAAGCTCTTCACATCGAGAACAAAAAGCACTCAAGGGCAGTTAGCACCTCTTCTGGAGTGGGGGTGGGGTGAGGTAATTACCTTTTGACTTCTGTTGCTATGTTCAGAAACTGGCTTTTAGATTGAGGTGAACAGAAACTGCATTTCTAAAAAGCACCACGGAATTTAGCAAAATTTATTGAGTCGCTTCTCCTCGATTCCCACCCAGGTTTCCAACTCAGTTGGTATCCATGTGGCTCATGTCCAGGAGTGAACATCTCAGCAAAAAATTGCACGGTTAAGGTAAAAGGCACGGAAAGAGGCATCTCGAACTGGCTCCGAGGTCAGAGCATTCTCACAATGTGATCTGTCGTTCTCGGATTGTAATGCTACCTCCGGTTTTAGGGTGGAGAACATTCTTTGGGACTCTTATTCTGAAAAAAAACAGATACAGTGACAGAAACTATGCTGCAAGGTATGATGTGGAACACGGCCTGCTCAGGTATGTGCATTTTCCCTGTCGTCCGGTGTGTTTCGTGTTCCGTGTAAACGTGAAAGTCGTCTTGTTTCGAGCAATGGGTGAAATCATTTAGCAAAGCAAGAATGGAAATTCCAGTAATGTCAAGCAGCTCATGGTTATTTGAACAAATCATAAGCGAACCCATATTCTCACGCACTGACAGATACATTTGTAGCTGAAAAGAGTCTGAGAAGATAGACTCAGCTTACCATTGATTTTTGTCTGGATTGATGGGCTATCAATATCTGCTGCGAAATTGACATTGGAGCCGGGCACATCCCAGCAGCTGTGCGAGTCCGAGAGGAATCATGGAACCCCTTTCATGTGACTTTGCATCTGTTGTTATGCAGGAGCACAATTGGAGATACAAGTAAATGAGGTGGCGCGGCCGGCTGGTAGTGTGGCCGAGCGGTCTAAGGCGCTGGATCCAGGTTCCAGTCTCGAAAGGGGCGTGGGTTCGAATCCCACCAGTGCCATTTCTGCTGATCAACTCCAACGCTGCAGCTTGTTAAAATGCTGTTTCGGTGCTCACTGTATATTGATGTTGAAAACAAAAGTATAATGGGTTTGCTTCCCAGGGAATTAACTTTGGTGTGAGATACTGCCAAATATTTGAAAATGTCTCCACTGTCATGATCGTGTTCGCCTGCCGCGCGGAAAATCGCAAACAGTTCTGCCGTCCCAGGCAAGTTGAGCTTTTACTGGAACCGAATGGAGACTGTTATTTCATCGTTGTTGTGAAACGAAGTCCTACGGTGACTCTACTCGTTGTTATTTGGGTTTCTAGCTAATGGGAAAATCGTTCCAGTGAATTTCGATGTCATACCTTATTGAATTTCTCCCATTTCCTTCATTTCCGTCCTGGAAACATCGGAAGGGAAAGGTAATCTAATCGAGACTGTGATTGGTGAAATTCATTTTTACGGCCAATTCTTATTATGTTCTTTCTTTCTCTCGTTTCAGCATTGTCTGGAAAGTGGTGGTGCGCTAAGGCTGCAGTATGTTTGAAAGAGTCGTTTGGAAATGCCCTCTTGTTAGTTGTGAGATTACTTTATGACTCATGCCCTCGGACTGTATCACATTTAGCATTCATGCATCTCTGCGTCTGAAAATGCATGAGGTATGCCAGTTTTGTTTGTGTTCCATGTTAAATGCTTTCTGTTTTGCGATTCGCTCAACACATTTCGATTTAACAGGATTTCTGAGGTAACTTCCAGCAGCAAAAATCCTCAGCTGAGGATCTGGGAAAATATCACAGAGTATGGTCAGTCGGAGCTAAAGTAAGGAAGTCGTTCCTTTTTTGCAGTGTTTCACAATACTACCTTTCCCGTGAGCAGTCGAACAGACTAAATGATTGTGCCACGGACTGCGATGGCAAACTCCGCTAAAAAGTAATCCTTTAAAGCCGGTGGAAGCAACATGACGTTATTGGGGTACACCGTGGAAAAAGATACTTCGGTGGACCTCGTCCATGCTCACCACATTGCCAAAATTAAACAAGTCCCGTTCCCCAGCATTTGACCCCAATCCCTCTAAACGCATCCTATCCAGAAACTCACCCGATTACCTTTGCAATTTTCTGAGTGTAATAGCCTCCTCCACTTCCTCTGGTAGATCATTCCAAACACGCACAACCTTCTTTGTGGGAAATGTGCCTCAGGTCCTTTGTCACTTTCAGCCCACTCACCTTAAAGCTATGCTGTCGAGTTTTCAACTCACACCAACTTGGGTAAAGCACGTAAATACTCAGTTTACCACCCTTCCATAAGGTCATGTCGCAGCTGTTACGCTGCAGGGAAAGTCGTCCCAGCCTATTCCACCTCGCCCTACGGTACAAACATCGACGACATCTTTGTCTATATTTTGTCATCAATTTAACGTGTCTTTGTTTTTTACGTTTCCAAGATGTCGATTACGCTGGACAACAACGAGCTATTGGAAACAGAAAGGGGAGACGTAGAACGGATTCAACTTTCAGTGCTGGACGCCACGGAGCTGCAGCACATCCGGCTGTGGCTTGTTTCTGTCGTGTAGTGGTCATCACGTTCGCCTAACACGCGAAAGATCCCCAGTCCGGAACTGGGCAGAAACTGCTTTGTTCTTCAACTGCAGCCTTTTACATGGACAAGAGCTGAGCTTTCTTGCATGCTTTCCCATCTGCAAACCTGCCTTCGAATTTGCTTGAATAAACCTGCTCTGGTAGTGAAATGTAATGCAATTCCATTTAATTACAGTGCAAAGCGTTGTTAAATTTTTCTCCAACCTGGTTCTGATCATATGCCATTCTGTTGGAGAATGCAGTTACCGCCTTCTGATCCTTCCACGAAAAGCAGTACCGCATTTGCCTTCCTTGCGCAGGCGGCACGGTTCAAAGACTGGAAAGAAGCAGATGCTCTGGTGTCACAGCGCACCACGAATTCCTGAACTTGTCTGTCTGTCAAATGTACCCCAAGGTCGTCTCAGAAAGACCTCATTTGGAAGCTGTCAATCGTTATTCAACGTGCGAGAATTGGCACCAGATATCCTGAATCATGTTTTGGAGCAATTCGCACGTTAGTGGCTCATTCAATCAGCAACAGCAATGAAAGAAATTGCACTCTCAGGAACCTTTCGACTTGCGCATTCATAGCGTCGCTAGTATTAAGGTCCGCCCCTAGATTTCAGTCATGTTGGAACTGAAACGGAGGAATCGACAGAGAGGCTACAGAATGATACCGCATCCATTTGGTTTTCTTTTAATCACTGACGAGCAGGAAAATGTAAACGGGGAGGGCGTGTGGAGAAGTGAGGCAGTTGCAGCTCTGGTGAAATTCCTTCTTTGTGATTCACTCAGCAGCCAGAGACGTGAAGGTGACTCAGGCGTGAAAGCTCTTCACATCGAGAACAAAAAGCACTCAAGGGCAGTTAGCACCTCTTCTGGAGTGGGGGTGGGGTGAGGTAATTACCTTTTGACTTCTGTTGCTATGTTCAGAAACTGGCTTTTAGATTGAGGTGAACAGAAACTGCATTTCTAAAAAGCACCACGGAATTTAGCAAAATTTATTGAGTCGCTTCTCCTCGATTCCCACCCAGGTTTCCAACTCAGTTGGTATCCATGTGGCTCATGTCCAGGAGTGAACATCTCAGCAACAAATTGCACGGTTAAGGTAAAAGGCACGGAATGTGGCATCTCGAACTGGCTCCGAGGTCAGAGCATTCTCACAATGTGATCTGTCGTTCTCGGATTGTAATGCTACCTCCGGTTTTAGGGTGGAGAACATTCTTTGGGACTCTTATTCTGAAAAAAAAAACAGATACAGTGACAGAAACTATGCTGCAAGGTATGATGTGGAACACGGCCTGCTCAGGTATGTGCATTTTCCCTGTCGTCCGGTGTGTTTCGTGTTCCGTGTAAACGTGAAAGTCGTCTTGTTTCGAGCAATGGGTGAAATCATTTAGCAAAGCAAGAATGGAAATTCCAGTAATGTCAAGCAGCTCATGGTTATTTGAACAAATCATAAGCGAACCCATATTCTCACGCACTGACAGATACATTTGTAGCTGAAAAGAGTCTGAGAAGATAGACTCAGCTTACCATTGATTTTTGTCTGGATTGATGGGCTATCAATATCTGCTGCGAAATTGACATTGGAGCCGGGCACATCCCAGCAGCTGTGCGAGTCCGAGAGGAATCATGGAACCCCTTTCATGTGACTTTGCATCTGTTGTTATGCAGGAGCACAATTGGAGATACAAGTAAATGAGGTGGCGCGGCCGGCTGGTAGTGTGGCCGAGCGGTCTAAGGCGCTGGATCCAGGTTCCAGTCTCGAAAGGGGCGTGGGTTCGAATCCCACCAGTGCCATTTCTGCTGATCAACTCCAACGCTGCAGCTTGTTAAAATGCTGTTTCGGTGCTCACTGTATATTGATGTTGAAAACAAAAGTATAATGGGTTTGCTTCCCAGGGAATTAACTTTGGTGTGAGATACTGCCAAATATTTGAAAATGTCTCCACTGTCATGATCGTGTTCGCCTGCCGCGCGGAAAATCGCAAACAGTTCTGCCGTCCCAGGCAAGTTGAGCTTTTACTGGAACCGAATGGAGACTGTTATTTCATCGTTGTTGTGAAACGAAGTCCTACGGTGACTCTACTCGTTGTTATTTGGGTTTCTAGCTAATGGGAAAATCGTTCCAGTGAATTTCGATGTCATACCTTATTGAATTTCTCCCATTTCCTTCATTTCCGTCCTGGAAACATCGGAAGGGAAAGGTAATCTAATCGAGACTGTGATTGGTGAAATTCATTTTTACGGCCAATTCTTATTATGTTCTTTCTTTCTCTCGTTTCAGCATTGTCTGGAAAGTGGTGGTGCGCTAAGGCTGCAGTATGTTTGAAAGAGTCGTTTGGAAATGCCCTCTTGTTAGTTGTGAGATTACTTTATGACTCATGCCCTCGGACTGTATCACATTTAGCATTCATGCATCTCTGCGTCTGAAAATGCATGAGGTATGCCAGTTTTGTTTGTGTTCCATGTTAAATGCTTTCTGTTTTGCGATTCGCTCAACACATTTCGATTTAACAGGATTTCTGAGGTAACTTCCAGCAGCAAAAATCCTCAGCTGAGGATCTGGGAAAATTTCACAGAGTATGGTCAGTCGGAGCTAAAGTAAGGAAGTCGTTCCTTTTTTGCAGTGTTTCACAATACTACCTTTCCCGTGAGCAGTCGAACAGACTAAATGATTGTGCCACGGACTGCGATGGCAAACTCCGCTAAAAAGTAATCCTTTAAAGCCGGTGGAAGCAACATGACGTTATTGGGGTACACCGTGGAAAAAGATACTTCGGTGGACCTCGTCCATGCTCACCACATTGCCAAAATTAAACAAGTCCCGTTCCCCAGCATTTGACCCCAATCCCTCTAAACGCATCCTATCCAGAAACTCACCCGATTACCTTTGCAATTTTCTGAGTGTAATAGCCTCCTCCACTTCCTCTGGTAGATCATTCCAAACACGCACAACCTTCTTTGTGGGAAATGTGCCTCAGGTCCTTTGTCACTTTCAGCCCACTCACCTTAAAGCTATGCTGTCGAGTTTTCAACTCACACCAACTTGGGTAAAGCACGTAAATACTCAGTTTACCACCCTTCCATAAGGTCATGTCGCAGCTGTTACGCTGCAGGGAAAGTCGTCCCAGCCTATTCCACCTCGCCCTACGGTACAAACATCGACGACATCTTTGTCTATATTTTGTCATCAATTTAACGTGTCTTTGTTTTTTACGTTTCCAAGATGTCGATTACGCTGGACAACAACGAGCTATTGGAAACAGAAAGGGGAGACGTAGAACGGATTCAACTTTCAGTGCTGGACGCCACGGAGCTGCAGCACATCCGGCTGTGGCTTGTTTCTGTCGTGTAGTGGTCATCACGTTCGCCTAACACGCGAAAGATCCCCAGTCCGGAACTGGGCAGAAACTGCTTTGTTCTTCAACTGCAGCCTTTTACATGGACAAGAGCTGAGCTTTCTTGCATGCTTTCCCATCTGCAAACCTGCCTTCGAATTTGCTTGAATAAACCTGCTCTGGTAGTGAAATGTAATGCAATTCCATTTAATTACAGTGCAAAGCGTTGTTAAATTTTTCTCCAACCTGGTTCTGATCATATGCCATTCTGTTGGAGAATGCAGTTACCGCCTTCTGATCCTTCCACGAAAAGCAGTACCGCATTTGCCTTCCTTGCGCAGGCGGCACGGTTCAAAGACTGGAAAGAAGCAGATGCTCTGGTGTCACAGCGCACCACGAATTCCTGAACTTGTCTGTCTGTCAAATGTACCCCAAGGTCGTCTCAGAAAGACCTCATTTGGAAGCTGTCAATCGTTATTCAACGTGCGAGAATTGGCACCAGATATCCTGAATCATGTTTTGGAGCAATTCGCACGTTAGTGGCTCATTCAATCAGCAACAGCAATGAAAGAAATTGCACTCTCAGGAACCTTTCGACTTGCGCATTCATAGCGTCGCTAGTATTAAGGTCCGCCCCTAGATTTCAGTCATGTTGGAACTGAAACGGATGAATCGACCGAGAGGCTACAGAATGATACCGCATCCATTTGGTTTTCTTTTAATCACTGACGAGCAGGAAAATGTAAACGGGGAGGGCGTGTGGAGAAGTGAGGCAGTTGCAGCTCTGGTGAAATTCCTTTTTTGTGATTCACTCAGCAGCCAGAGACGTGAAGGTGACTCAGGCGTGAAAGCTCTTCACATCGAGAACAAAAAGCACTCAAGGGCAGTTAGCACCTCTTCTGGAGTGGGGGTGGGGTGAGGTAATTACCTTTTGACTTCTGTTGCTATGTTCAGAAACTGGCTTTTAGATTGAGGTGAATAGAAACTGCATTTCTAAAAAGCACCACGGAATTTAGCAAAATTTATTGAGTCGCTTCTCCTCGATTCCCACCCAGGTTTCCAACTCAGTTGGTATCCATGTGGCTCATGTCCAGGAGTGAACATCTCAGCAACAAATTGCACGGTTCAGGTAAAAGGCACGGAAAGTGGCATCTCGAACTGGCTCCGAGGTCAGAGCATTCTCACAATGTGATCTGTCGTTCTCGGATTGTAATGCTACCTCCGGTTTTAGGGTGGAGAACATTCTTTGGGACTCTTATTCTGAAAAAAAAAACAGATACAGTGACAGAAACGATGCTGCACGGTATGATGTGGAACACGGCCTGCTCAGGTATGTGCATTTTCCCTGTAGTCCGGTGTGTTTCGTGTTCCGTGTAAACGTGAAAGTCGTCCTGTTTCGAGCAATGGGTGAAATCATTTAGCAAAGCAAGAATGGAAATTCCAGTAATGTCAAGCAGCTCATGGTTATTTGAACAAATCATAAGCGAACCCATATTCTCACGCACTGACAGATACATTTGTAGCTGAAAAGAGTCTGAGAAGATAGACTCAGCTTACCATTGATTTTTGTCTGGATTGATGGGCTATCAATATCTGCTGCGAAATTGACATTGTAGCCGGGCACATCCCAGCAGCTGTGCGAGTCCGAGAGGAATCATGGAACCCTTTTCATGTGACTTTGCATCTGTTGTTATGCAGGAGCACAATTGGAGATACAAGTAAATGAGGTGGCGCGGCCGGCTGGTAGTGTGGCCGAGCGGTCTAAGGCGCTGGATCCAGGTTCCAATTTCGAAAGGGGCGTGGGTTCGAATCCCACCACTGCCATTTCTGCTGATCAACTCCAACGCTGCAGCTTGTTAAAATGCTGTTTCGGTGCTCACTGTATATTGATGTTGAAAACAAAAGTATAATGGGTTTGCTTCCCAGGGAATTAACTTTGGTGTGAGATACTGCCAAATATTTGAAAATGTCTCCACTGTCATGATCGTGTTCGCCTGCCGCGCGGAAAATCGCAAACAGTTCTGCCGTCCCAGGCAAGTTGAGCTTTTACTGGAACCGAATGGAGACTGTTATTTCATCGTTGTTGTGAAACGAAGTCCTACGGTGACTCTACTCGTTGTTATTTGGGTTTCTAGCTAATGGGAAAATCGTTCCAGTGAATTTCGATGTCATACCTTATTGAATTTCTCCCATTTCCTTCATTTCCGTCCTGGAAACATCGGAAGGGAAAGGTAATCTAATCGAGACTGTGATTGGTGAAATTCATTTTTACGGCCAATTCTTATTATGTTCTTTCTTTCTCTCGTTTCAGCATTGTCTGGAAAGTGGTGGTGCGCTAAGGCTGCAGTATGTTTGAAAGAGTCGTTTGGAAATGCCCTCTTGTTAGTTGTGAGATTACTTTATGACTCATGCCCTCGGACTGTATCACATTTAGCATTCATGCATCTCTGCGTCTGAAAATGCATGAGGTATGCCAGTTTTGTTTGTGTTCCATGTTAAATGCTTTCTGTTTTGCGATTCGCTCAACACATTTCGATTTAACAGGATTTCTGAGGTAACTTCCAGCAGCAAAAATCCTCAGCTGAGGATCTGGGAAAATTTCACAGAGTATGGTCAGTCGGAGCTAAAGTAAGGAAGTCGTTCCTTTTTTGCAGTGTTTCACAATACTACCTTTCCCGTGAGCAGTCGAACAGACTAAATGATTGTGCCACGGACTGCGATGGCAAACTCCGCTAAAAAGTAATCCTTTAAAGCCGGTGGAAGCAACATGACGTTATTGGGGTACACCGTGGAAAAAGATACTTCGGTGGACCTCGTCCATGCTCACCACATTGCCAAAATTAAACAAGTCCCGTTCCCCAGCATTTGACCCCAATCCCTCTAAACGCATCCTATCCAGAAACTCACCCGATTACCTTTGCAATTTTCTGAGTGTAATAGCCTCCTCCACTTCCTCTGGTAGATCATTCCAAACACGCACAACCTTCTTTGTGGGAAATGTGCCTCAGGTCCTTTGTCACTTTCAGCCCACTCACCTTAAAGCTATGCTGTCGAGTTTTCAACTCACACCAACTTGGGTAAAGCACGTAAATACTCAGTTTACCACCCTTCCATAAGGTCATGTCGCAGCTGTTACGCTGCAGGGAAAGTCGTCCCAGCCTATTCCACCTCGCCCTACGGTACAAACATCGACGACATCTTTGTCTATATTTTGTCATCAATTTAACGTGTCTTTGTTTTTTACGTTTCCAAGATGTCGATTACGCTGGACAACAACGAGCTATTGGAAACAGAAAGGGGAGACGTAGAACGGATTCAACTTTCAGTGCTGGACGCCACGGAGCTGCAGCACATCCGGCTGTGGCTTGTTTCTGTCGTGTAGTGGTCATCACGTTCGCCTAACACGCGAAAGATCCCCAGTCCGGAACTGGGCAGAAACTGCTTTGTTCTTCAACTGCAGCCTTTTACATGGACAAGAGCTGAGCTTTCTTGCATGCTTTCCCATCTGCAAACCTGCCTTCGAATTTGCTTGAATAAACCTGCTCTGGTAGTGAAATGTAATGCAATTCCATTTAATTACAGTGCAAAGCGTTGTTAAATTTTTCTCCAACCTGGTTCTGATCATATGCCATTCTGTTGGAGAATGCAGTTACCGCCTTCTGATCCTTCCACGAAAAGCAGTACCGCATTTGCCTTCCTTGCGCAGGCGGCACGGTTCAAAGACTGGAAAGAAGCAGATGCTCTGGTGTCACAGCGCACCACGAATTCCTGAACTTGTCTGTCTGTCAAATGTACCCCAAGGTCGTCTCAGAAAGACCTCATTTGGAAGCTGTCAATCGTTATTCAACGTGCGAGAATTGGCACCAGATATCCTGAATCATGTTTTGGAGCAATTCGCACGTTAGTGGCTCATTCAATCAGCAACAGCAATGAAAGAAATTGCACTCTCAGGAACCTTTCGACTTGCGCATTCATAGCGTCGCTAGTATTAAGGTCCGCCCCTAGATTTCAGTCATGTTGGAACTGAAACGGATGAATCGACCGAGAGGCTACAGAATGATACCGCATCCATTTGGTTTTCTTTTAATCACTGACGAGCAGGAAAATGTAAACGGGGAGGGCGTGTGGAGAAGTGAGGCAGTTGCAGCTCTGGTGAAATTCCTTTTTTGTGATTCACTCAGCAGCCAGAGACGTGAAGGTGACTCAGGCGTGAAAGCTCTTCACATCGAGAACAAAAAGCACTCAAGGGCAGTTAGCACCTCTTCTGGAGTGGGGGTGGGGTGAGGTAATTACCTTTTGACTTCTGTTGCTATGTTCAGAAACTGGCTTTTAGATTGAGGTGAACAGAAACTGCATTTCTAAAAAGCACCACGGAATTTAGCAAAATTTATTGAGTCGCTTCTCCTCGATTCCCACCCAGGTTTCCAACTCAGTTGGTATCCATGTGGCTCATGTCCAGGAGTGAACATCTCAGCAACAAATTGCACGGTTCAGGTAAAAGGCACGGAAAGTGGCATCTCGAACTGGCTCCGAGGTCAGAGCATTCTCACAATGTGATCTGTCGTTCTCGGATTGTAATGCTACCTCCGGTTTTAGGGTGGAGAACATTCTTTGGGACTCTTATTCTGAAAAAAAAAACAGATACAGTGACAGAAACGATGCTGCACGGTATGATGTGGAACACGGCCTGCTCAGGTATGTGCATTTTCCCTGTAGTCCGGTGTGTTTCGTGTTCCGTGTAAACGTGAAAGTCGTCCTGTTTCGAGCAATGGGTGAAATCATTTAGCAAAGCAAGAATGGAAATTCCAGTAATGTCAAGCAGCTCATGGTTATTTGAACAAATCATAAGCGAACCCATATTCTCACGCACTGACAGATACATTTGTAGCTGAAAAGAGTCTGAGAAGATAGACTCAGCTTACCATTGATTTTTGTCTGGATTGATGGGCTATCAATATCTGCTGCGAAATTGACATTGTAGCCGGGCACATCCCAGCAGCTGTGCGAGTCCGAGAGGAATCATGGAACCCTTTTCATGTGACTTTGCATCTGTTGTTATGCAGGAGCACAATTGGAGATACAAGTAAATGAGGTGGCGCGGCCGGCTGGTAGTGTGGCCGAGCGGTCTAAGGCGCTGGATCCAGGTTCCAATTTCGAAAGGGGCGTGGGTTCGAATCCCACCACTGCCATTTCTGCTGATCAACTCCAACGCTGCAGCTTGTTAAAATGCTGTTTCGGTGCCCACTGTATATTGATGTTGAAAACAAAAGTATAATGGGTTTGCTTCCCAGGGAATTAACTTTGGTGTGAGATACTGCCAAATATTTGAAAATGTCTCCACTGTCATGTTCGTGTTCGCCTCACGCGCGGAAAATCGCAAACAGTTCTGCCGTCCCAGGCAAGTTGAGCTTTTACTGGAACCGAATGGAGACTGTTATTTCATCGTTGTTGTGAAACGAAGTCCTACGGTGACTCTACTCGTTGTTATTTGGGTTTCTAGCTAATGGGAAAATCGTTCCAGTGAATTTCGATGTCATACCTTATTGAATTTCTCCCATTTCCTTCATTTCCGTCCTGGAAACATCGGAAGGGAAAGGTAATCTAATCGAGACTGTGATTGGTGAAATTCATTTTTACGGCCAATTCTTATTATGTTCTTTCTTTCTCTCGTTTCAGCATTGTCTGGAAAGTGGTGGTGCGCTAAGGCTGCAGTATGTTTGAAAGAGTCGTTTGGAAATGCCCTCTTGTTAGTTGTGAGATTACTTTATGACTCATGCTCTCGGACTGTATCACATTTAGCATTCATGCATCTCTGCGTCTGAAAATGCATGAGGTATGCCAGTTTTGTTTGTGTTCCATGTTAAATGCTTTCTGTTTTGCGATTCGCTCAACACATTTCGATTTAACAGGATTTCTGAGGTAACTTCCAGCAGCAAAAATCCTCAGCTGAGGATCTGGGAAAATTTCACAGATTATGGTCAGTCGGAGCTAAAGTAAGGAAGTCGTTCCTTTTTTGCAGTGTTTCACAATACTACCTTTCCCGTGAGCAGTCGAACAGACTAAATGATTGTGCCACGGACTGCGATGGCAAACTCCGCTAAAAAGTAATCCTTTAAAGCCGGTGGAAGCAACATGACGTTATTGGGGTACACTGTGGAAAAAGATACTTCGGTGGACCTCGTCCATGCTCACCACATTGCCAAAATTAAACAAGTCCCGTTCCCCAGCATTTGACCCCAATCCCTCTAAACGCATCCTGTCCAGAAACTCACCCGATTACCTTTGCAATTTTCTGAGTGTAATAGCCTCCTCCACTTCCTCTGGTAGATCATTCCAAACACGCACAACCTTCTTTGTGGGAAATGTGCCTCAGGTCCTTTGTCACTTTCAGCCCACACACCTTAAAGCTATGCTGTCGAGTTTTCAACTCACACCAACTTGGGTAAAGCACGTAAATACTCAGTTTACCACCCTTCCATAAGGTCATGTCGCAGCTGTTACGCTGCAGGGAAAGTCGTCCCAGCCTATTCCACCTCGCCCTACGGTACAAACATCGACGACATCTTTGTCTATATTTTGTCATCAATTTAACGTGTCTTTGTTTTTTACGTTTCCAAGATGTCGATTACGCTGGACAACAACGAGCTATTGGAAACAGAAAGGGGAGACGTAGAACGGATTCAACTTTCAGTGCTGGACGCCACGGAGCTGCAGCACATCCGGCTGTGGCTTGTTTCTGTCGTGTAGTGGTCATCACGTTCGCCTAACACGCGAAAGATCCCCAGTCCGGAACTGGGCAGAAACTGCTTTGTTCTTCAACTGCAGCCTTTTACATGGACAAGAGCTGAGCTTTCTTGCATGCTTTCCCATCTGCAAACCTGCCTTCGAATTTGCTTGAATAAACCTGCTCTGGTAGTGAAATGTAATGCAATTCCATTTAATTACAGTGCAAAGCGTTGTTAAATTTTTCTCCAACCTGGTTCTGATCATATGCCATTCTGTTGGAGAGTGCAGTTACCGCCTTCTGATCCTTCCACGAAAAGCAGTACCGCATTTGCCTTCCTTGCGCAGGCGGCACGGTTCAAAGACAGGAAAGAAGCAGATGCTCTGGTGTCACAGCGCACCACGAATTCCTGAACTTGTCTGTCTGTCAAATGTACCCCAAGGTCGTCTCAGAAAGACCTCATTTGGAAGCTGTCAATCGTTATTCAACGTGCGAGAATTGGCACCAGATATCCTGAATCATGTTTTGGAGCAATTCGCACGTTAGTGGCTCATTCAATCAGCAACAGCAATGAAAGAAATTGCACTCTCAGGAACCTTTCGACTTGCGCATTCATAGCGTCGCTAGTATTAAGGTCCGCCCCTAGATCTAAGTCATGTTGGAACTGAAACGGAGGAATCGACAGAGAGGCTACAGAATGATACCGCATCCATTTGGTTTTCTTTTAATCACTGACGAGCAGGAAAATGTAAACGGGGAGGGCGTGTGGAGAAGTGAGGCAGTTGCAGCTCTGGTGAAATTCCTTCTTTGTGATTCACTCAGCAGCCAGAGACGTGAAGGTGACTCACGCGTGAAAGCTCTTCACATCGAGAACAAAAAGCACTCAAGGGCAGTTAGCACCTCTTCTGGAGTGGGGGTGGGGTGAGGTAATTACCTTTTGACTTCTGTTGCTATGTTCAGAAACTGGCTTTTAGATTGAGGTGAACAGAAACTGCATTTCTAAAAAGCACCACGGAATTTAGCAAAATTTATTGAGTCGCTTCTCCTCGATTCCCACCCAGGTTTCCAACTCAGTTGGTATCCATGTGGCTCATGTCCAGGAGTGAACATCTCAGCAACAAATTGCACGGTTCAGGTAAAAGGCACGGAAAGTGGCATCTCGAACTGGCTCCGAGGTCAGAGCATTCTCACAATGTGATCTGTCGTTCTCGGATTGTAATGCTACCTCCGGTTTTAGGGTGGAGAACATTCTTTGGGACTCTTATTCTGAAAAAAAAAACAGATACAGTGACAGAAACTATGCTGCAAGGTATGATGTGGAACACGGCCTGCTCAGGTATGTGCATTTTCCCTGTCGTCCGGTGTGTTTCGTGTTCCGTGTAAACGTGAAAGTCGTCCTGTTTCGAGCAATGGGTGAAATCATTTAGCAAAGCAAGAATGGAAATTCCAGTAATGTCAAGCAGCTCATGGTTATTTGAACAAATCATAAGCGAACCCATATTCTCACGCACTGACAGATACATTTGTAGCTGAAAAGAGTCTGAGAAGATAGACTCAGCTTACCATTGATTTTTGTCTGGATTGATGGGCTATCAATATCTGCTGCGAAATTGACATTGTAGCCGGGCACATCCCAGCAGCTGTGCGAGTCCGAGAGGAATCATGGAACCCCTTTCATGTGACTTTGCATCTGTTGTTATGCAGGAGCACAATTGGAGATACAAGTAAATGAGGTGGCGCGGCCGGCTGGTAGTGTGGCCGAGCGGTCTAAGGCGCTGGATCCAGGTTCCAGTCTCGAAAGGGGCGTGGGTTCGAATCCCACCACTGCCATTTCTGCTGATCAACTCCAACGCTGCAGCTTGTTAAAATGCTGTTTCGGTGCTCACTGTATATTGATGTTGAAAACAAAAGTATAATGGGTTTGCTTCCCAGGGAATTAACTTTGGTGTGAGATACTGCCAAATATTTGAAAATGTCTCCACTGTCATGATCGTGTTCGCCTGCCGCGCGGAAAATCGCAAACAGTTCTGCCGTCCCAGGCAAGTTGAGCTTTTACTGGAACCGAATGGAGACTGTTATTTCATCGTTGTTGTGAAACGAAGTCCTACGGTGACTCTACTCGTTGTTATTTGGGTTTCTAGCTAATGGGAAAATCGTTCCAGTGAATTTCGATGTCATACCTTATTGAATTTCTCCCATTTCCTTCATTTCCGTCCTGGAAACATCGGAAGGGAAAGGTAATCTAATCGAGACTGTGATTGGTGAAATTCATTTTTACGGCCAATTCTTATTATGTTCTTTCTTTCTCTCGTTTCAGCATTGTCTGGAAAGTGGTGGTGCGCTAAGGCTGCAGTATGTTTGAAAGAGTCGTTTGGAAATGCCCTCTTGTTAGTTGTGAGATTACTTTATGACTCATGCCCTCGGACTGTATCACATTTAGCATTCATGCATCTCTGCGTCTGAAAATGCATGAGGTATGCCAGTTTTGTTTGTGTTCCATGTTAAATGCTTTCTGTTTTGCGATTCGCTCAACACATTTCGATTTAACAGGATTTCTGAGGTAACTTCCAGCAGCAAAAATCCTCAGCTGAGGATCTGGGAAAATTTCACAGAGTATGGTCAGTCGGAGCTAAAGTAAGGAAGTCGTTCCTTTTTTGCAGTGTTTCACAATACTACCTTTCCCGTGAGCAGTCGAACAGACTAAATGATTGTGCCACGGACTGCGATGGCAAACTCCGCTAAAAAGTAATCCTTTAAAGCCGGTGGAAGCAACATGACGTTATTGGGGTACACCGTGGAAAAAGATACTTCGGTGGACCTCGTCCATGCTCACCACATTGCCAAAATTAAACAAGTCCCGTTCCCCAGCATTTGACCCCAATCCCTCTAAACGCATCCTATCCAGAAACTCACCCGATTACCTTTGCAATTTTCTGAGTGTAATAGCCTCCTCCACTTCCTCTGGTAGATCATTCCAAACACGCACAACCTTCTTTGTGGGAAATGTGCCTCAGGTCCTTTGTCACTTTCAGCCCACTCACCTTAAAGCTATGCTGTCGAGTTTTCAACTCACACCAACTTGGGTAAAGCACGTAAATACTCAGTTTACCACCCTTCCATAAGGTCATGTCGCAGCTGTTACGCTGCAGGGAAAGTCGTCCCAGCCTATTCCACCTCGCCCTACGGTACAAACATCGACGACATCTTTGTCTATATTTTGTCATCAATTTAACGTGTCTTTTTTTTTACGTTTCCAAGATGTCGATTACGCTGGACAACAACGAGCTATTGGAAACAGAAAGGGGAGACGTAGAACGGATTCAACTTTCAGTGCTGGACGCCACGGAGCTGCAGCACATCCGGCTGTGGCTTGTTTCTGTCGCGTAGTGGTCATCACGTTCGCCTAACACGCGAAAGATCCCCAGTCCGGAACTGGGCAGAAACTGCTTTGTTCTTCAACTGCAGCCTTTTACATGGACAAGAGCTGAGCGTTCTTGCATGCTTTCCCATCTGCAAACCTGCCTTCGAATTTGCTTGAATAAACCTGCTCTGGTAGTGAAATGTAATGCAATTCCATTTAATTACAGTGCAAAGCGTTGTTAAATTTTTCTCCAACCTGGTTCTGATCATATGCCATTCTGTTGGAGAATGCAGTTACCGCCTTCTGATCCTTCCACGAAAAGCAGTACCACATTTGCCTTCCTTGCGCAGGCGGCACGGTTCAAAGACTGGAAAGAAGCAGATGCTCTGGTGTCACAGCGCACCACGAATTCCTGAACTTGTCTGTCTGTCAAATGTACCCCAAGGTCGTCTCAGAAAGACCTCATTTGGAAGCTGTCAATCGTTATTCAACGTGCGAGAATTGGCACCAGATATCCTGAATCATGTTTTGGAGCAATTCGCACGTTAGTGGCTCATTCAATCAGCAACAGCAATGAAAGAAATTGCACTCTCAGGAACCTTTCGACTTGCGCATTCATAGCGTCGCTAGTATTAAGGTCCGCCCCTAGATTTCAGTCATGTTGGAACTGAAACGGATGAATCGACCGAGAGGCTACAGAATGATACCGCATCCATTTGGTTTTCTTTTCATCACTGACGAGCAGGAAAATGTAAACGGGGAGGGCGTGTGGAGAAGTGAGGCAGTTGCAGCTCTGGTGAAATTCCTTTTTTGTGATTCACTCAGCAGCCAGAGACGTGAAGGTGACTCAGGCGTGAAAGCTCTTCACATCGAGAACAAAAAGCACTCAAGGGCAGTTAGCACCTCTTCTGGAGTGGGGGTGGGGTGAGGTAATTACCTTTTGACTTCTGTTGCTATGTTCAGAAACTGGCTTTTAGATTGAGGTGAACAGAAACTGCATTTCTAAAAAGCACCACGGAATTTAGCAAAATTTATTGAGTCGCTTCTCCTCGATTCCCACCCAGGTTTCCAACTCAGTTGGTATCCATGTGGCTCATGTCCAGGAGTGAACATCTCAGCAACAAATTGCACGGTTCAGGTAAAAGGCACGGAAAGTGGCATCTCGAACTGGCTCCGAGGTCAGAGCATTCTCACAATGTGATCTGTCGTTCTCGGATTGTAATGCTACCTCCGGTTTTAGGGTGGAGAACATTCTTTGGGACTCTTATTCTGAAAAAAAAAAAAAACAGATACAGTGACAGAAACGATGCTGCACGGTATGATGTGGAACACGGCCTGCTCAGGTATGTGCATTTTCCCTGTAGTCCAGTGTGTTTCGTGTTCCGTGTAAACGTGAAAGTCGTCCTGTTTCGAGCAATGGGTGAAATCATTTAGCAAAGCAAGAATGGAAATTCCAGTAATGTCAAGCAGCTCATGGTTATTTGAACAAATCATAAGCGAACCCATATTCTCACGCACTGACAGATACATTTGTAGCTGAAAAGAGTCTGAGAAGATAGACTCAGCTTACCATTGATTTTTGTCTGGATTGATGGGCTATCAATATCTGCTGCGAAATTGACATTGTAGCCGGGCACATCCCAGCAGCTGTGCGAGTCCGAGAGGAATCATGGAACCCTTTTCATGTGACTTTGCATCTGTTGTTATGCAGGAGCACAATTGGAGATACAAGTAAATGAGGTGGCGCGGCCGGCTGGTAGTGTGGCCGAGCGGTCTAAGGCGCTGGATCCAGGTTCCAATTTCGAAAGGGGCGTGGGTTCGAATCCCACCACTGCCATTTCTGCTGATCAACTCCAACGCTGCAGCTTGTTAAAATGCTGTTTCGGTGCCCACTGTATATTGATGTTGAAAACAAAAGTATAATGGGTTTGCTTCCCAGGGAATTAACTTTGGTGTGAGATACTGCCAAATATTTGAAAATGTCTCCACTGTCATGTTCGTGTTCGCCTCCCGCGCGGAAAATCGCAAACAGTTCTGCCGTCCCAGGCAAGTTGAGCTTTTACTGGAACCGAATGGAGACTGTTATTTCATCGTTGTTGTGAAACGAAGTCCTACGGTGACTCTACTCGTTGTTATTTGGGTTTCTAGCTAATGGGAAAATCGTTCCAGTGAATTTCGATATCATACCTTATGAATTTCTCCCATTTCCTTCATTTCCGTCCTGGAAACATCGGAAGGGAACGGTAATCTAATCGAGACTGTGATTGGTGAAATTCATTTTTCCGGCCAATTCTTATTATGTTCTTTCTTTCTCTCGTTTCAGCATTGTCTGGAAAGTGGTGGTGCGCTAAGGCTGCAGTATGTTTGAAAGAGTCGTTTGGAAATGCCCTCTTGTTAGTTGTGAGATTACTTTATGACTCATGCCCTCGGACTGTATCACATTTAGCATTCATGCATCTCTGCGTCTGAAAATGCATGAGGTATGCCAGTTTTGTTTGTGTTCCATGTTAAATGCTTTCTGTTTTGCGATTCGGTCAACACATTTCGATTTAACAGGATTTCTGAGGTAACTTCCAGCAGCAAAAATCCTCAGCTGAGGATCTGGGAAAATTTCACAGAGTATGGTCAGTCGGAGCTAAAGTAAGGAAGTCGTTCCTTTTTTGCAGTGTTTCACAATACTACCTTTCCCGTGAGCAGTCGAACAGACTAAATGATTGTGCCACAGACTGCGATGGCAAACTCCGCTAAAAAGTAATCCTTTAAAGCCGGTGGAAGCAACATGACGTTATTGGGGTACACTGTGGAAAAAGATACTTCGGTGGACCTCGTCCATGCTCACCACATTGCCAAAATTAAACAAGTCCCGTTCCCCAGCATTTGACCCCAATCCCTCTAAACGCATCCTGTCCAGAAACTCACCCGATTACCTTTGCAATTTTCTGAGTGTAATAGCCTCCTCCACTTCCTCTGGTAGATCATTTCAAACACGCACAACCTTCTTTGTGGGAAATGTGCCTCAGGTCCTTTGTCACTTTGAGCCCACACACCTTAAAGCTATGCTGTCGAGTTTTCAACTCACACCAACTTGGGTAAAGCACGTAAATACTCAGTTTACCACCCTTCCATAAGGTCATGTCGCAGCTGTTACGCTGCAGGGAAAGTCGTCCCAGCCTATTCCACCTCGCCCTACGGTACAAACATCGACGACATCTTTGTCTATATTTTGTCATCAATTTAACGTGTCTTTGTTTTTTACGTTTCCAAGATGTCGATTACGCTGGACAACAACGAGCTATTGGAAACAGAAAGGGGAGACGTAGAACGGATTCAACTTTCAGTGCTGGACGCCACGGAGCTGCAGCACATCCGGCTGTGGCTTGTTTCTGTCGTGTAGTGGTCATCACGTTCGCCTAACACGCGAAAGATCCCCAGTCCGGAACTGGGCAGAAACTGCTTTGTTCTTCAACTGCAGCCTTTTACATGGACAAGAGCTGAGCTTTCTTGCATGCTTTCCCATCTGCAAACCTGCCTTCGAATTTGCTTGAATAAACCTGCTCTGGTAGTGAAATGTAATGCAATTCCATTTAATTACAGTGCAAAGCGTTGTTAAATTTTTCTCCAACCTGGTTCTGATCATATGCCATTCTGTTGGAGAGTGCAGTTACCGCCTTCTGATCCTTCCACGAAAAGCAGTACCGCATTTGCCTTCCTTGCGCAGGCGGCACGGTTCAAAGACAGGAAAGAAGCAGATGCTCTGGTGTCACAGCGCACCACGAATTCCTGAACTTGTCTGTCTGTCAAATGTACCCCAAGGTCGTCTCAGAAAGACCTCATTTGGAAGCTGTCAATCGTTATTCAACGTGCGAGAATTGGCACCAGATATCCTGAATCATGTTTTGGAGCAATTCGCACGTTAGTGGCTCATTCAATCAGCAACAGCAATGAAAGAAATTGCACTCTCAGGAACCTTTCGACTTGCGCATTCATCGCGTCGCTAGTATTAAGGTCCGCCCCTAGATTTAAGTCATGTTGGAACTGAAACGGAGGAATCGACAGAGAGGCTACAGAATGATACCGCATCCATTTGGTTTTCTTTTAATCACTGACGAGCAGGAAAATGTAAACGGGGAGGGCGTGTGGAGAAGTGAGGCAGTTGCAGCTCTGGTGAAATTCCTTCTTTGTGATTCACTCAGCAGCCAGAGACGTGAAGGTGACTCAGGCGTGAAAGCTCTTCACATCGAGAACAAAAAGCACTCAAGGGCAGTTAGCACCTCTTCTGGAGTGGGGGTGGGGTGAGGTAATTACCTTTTGACTTCTGTTGCTATGTTCAGAAACTGGCTTTTAGATTGAGGTGAACAGAAACTGCATTTCTAAAAAGCACCACGGAATTTAGCAAAATTTATTGAGTCGCTTCTCCTCGATTCCCACCCAGGTTTCCAACTCAGTTGGTATCCATGTGGCTCATGTCCAGGAGTGAACATCTCAGCAACAAATTGCACGGTTAAGGTAAAAGGCACGGAAAGTGGCATCTCGAACTGGCTCCGAGGTCAGAGCATTCTCACAATGTGATCTGTCGTTCTCGGATTGTAATGCTACCTCCGGTTTTAGGGTGGAGAACATTCTTTGGGACTCTTATTCTGAAAAAAAAAACAGATACAGTGACAGAAACTATGCTGCACGGTATGATGTGGAACACGGCCTGCTCAGGTATGTGCATTTTCCCTGTAGTCCGGTGTGTTTCGTGTTCCGTGTAAACGTGAAAGTCGTCCTGTTTCGAGCAATGGGTGAAATCATTTAGCAAAGCAAGAATGGAAATTCCAGTAATGTCAAGCAGCTCATGGTTATTTGAACAAATCATAAGCGAACCCATATTCTCACGCACTGACAGATACATTTGTAGCTGAAAAGAGTCTGAGAAGATAGACTCAGCTTACCATTGATTTTTGTCTGGATTGATGGGCTATCAATATCTGCTGCGAAATTGACATTGTAGCCGGGCACATCCCAGCAGCTGTGCGAGTCCGAGAGGAATCATGGAACCCCTTTCATGTGACTTTGCATCTGTTGTTATGCAGGAGCACAATTGGAGATACAAGTAAATGAGGTGGCGCGGCCGGCTGGTAGTGTGGCCGAGCGGTCTAAGGCGCTGGATCCAGGTTCCAATTTCGAAAGGGGCGTGGGTTCGAATCCCACCACTGCCATTTCTGCTGATCAACTCCAACGCTGCAGCTTGTTAAAATGCTGTTTCGGTGCCCACTGTATATTGATGTTGAAAACAAAAGTAAAATGGGTTTGCTTCCCAGGGAATTAACTTTGGTGTGAGATACTGCCAAATATTTGAAAATGTCTCCACTGTCATGTTCGTGTTCGCCTCCCGCGCGGAAAATCGCAAACAGTTCTGCCGTCCCAGGCAAGTTGAGCTTTTACTGGAACCGAATGGAGACTGTTATTTCATCGTTGTTGTGAAACGAAGTCCTACGGTGACTCTACTCGTTGTTATTTGGGTTTCTAGCTAATGGGAAAATCGTTCCAGTGAATTTCGATATCATACCTTATGAATTTCTCCCATTTCCTTCATTTCCGTCCTGGAAACATCGGAAGGGAACGGTAATCTAATCGAGACTGTGATTGGTGAAATTCATTTTTCCGGCCAATTCTTATTATGTTCTTTCTTTCTCTCGTTTCAGCATTGTCTGGAAAGTGGTGGTGCGCTAAGGCTGCAGTATGTTTGAAAGAGTCGTTTGGAAATGCCCTCTTGTTAGTTGTGAGATTACTTTATGACTCATGCCCTCGGACTGTATCACATTTAGCATTCATGCATCTCTGCGTCTGAAAATGCATGAGGTATGCCAGTTTTGTTTGTGTTCCATGTTAAATGCTTTCTGTTTTGCGATTCGCTCAACACATTTCGATTTAACAGGATTTCTGAGGTAACTTCCAGCAGCAAAAATCCTCAGCTGAGGATCTGGGAAAATTTCACAGAGTATGGTCAGTCGGAGCTAAAGTAAGGAAGTCGTTCCTTTTTTGCAGTGTTTCACAATACTACCTTTCCCGTGAGCAGTCGAACAGACTAAATGATTGTGCCACAGACTGCGATGGCAAACTCCGCTAAAAAGTAATCCTTTAAAGCCGGTGGAAGCAACATGACGTTATTGGGGTACACTGTGGAAAAAGATACTTCGGTGGACCTCGTCCATGCTCACCACATTGCCAAAATTAAACAAGTCCCGTTCCCCAGCATTTGACCCCAATCCCTCTAAACGCATCCTGTCCAGAAACTCACCCGATTACCTTTGCAATTTTCTGAGTGTAATAGCCTCCTCCACTTCCTCTGGTAGATCATTTCAAACACGCACAACCTTCTTTGTGGGAAATGTGCCTCAGGTCCTTTGTCACTTTGAGCCCACACACCTTAAAGCTATGCTGTCGAGTTTTCAACTCACACCAACTTGGTAAAGCACGTAAATACTCAGTTTACCACCCTTCCATAAGGTCATGTCGCAGCTGTTACGCTGCAGGGAAAGTCGTCCCAGCCTATTCCACCTCGCCCTACGGTACAAACATCGACGACATCTTTGTCTATATTTTGTCATCAATTTAACGTGTCTTTGTTTTTTACGTTTCCAAGATGTCGATTACGCTGGACAACAACGAGCTATTGGAAACAGAAAGGGGAGACGTAGAACGGATTCAACTTTCAGTGCTGGACGCCACGGAGCTGCAGCACATCCGGCTGTGGCTTGTTTCTGTCGTGTAGTGGTCATCACGTTCGCCTAACACGCGAAAGATCCCCAGTCCGGAACTGGGCAGAAACTGCTTTGTTCTTCAACTGCAGCCTTTTACATGGACAAGAGCTGAGCTTTCTTGCATGCTTTCCCATCTGCAAACCTGCCTTCGAATTTGCTTGAATAAACCTGCTCTGGTAGTGAAATGTAATGCAATTCCATTTAATTACAGTGCAAAGCGTTGTTAAATTTTTCTCCAACCTGGTTCTGATCATATGCCATTCTGTTGGAGAGTGCAGTTACCGCCTTCTGATCCTTCCACGAAAAGCAGTACCGCATTTGCCTTCCTTGCGCAGGCGGCACGGTTCAAAGACAGGAAAGAAGCAGATGCTCTGGTGTCACAGCGCACCACGAATTCCTGAACTTGTCTGTCTGTCAAATGTACCCCAAGGTCGTCTCAGAAAGACCTCATTTGGAAGCTGTCAATCGTTATTCAACGTGCGAGAATTGGCACCAGATATCCTGAATCATGTTTTGGAGCAATTCGCACGTTAGTGGCTCATTCAATCAGCAACAGCAATGAAAGAAATTGCACTCTCAGGAACCTTTCGACTTGCGCATTCATCGCGTCGCTAGTATTAAGGTCCGCCCCTAGATTTAAGTCATGTTGGAACTGAAACGGAGGAATCGACAGAGAGGCTACAGAATGATACCGCATCCATTTGGTTTTCTTTTAATCACTGACGAGCAGGAAAATGTAAACGGGGAGGGCGTGTGGAGAAGTGAGGCAGTTGCAGCTCTGGTGAAATTCCTTCTTTGTGATTCACTCAGCAGCCAGAGACGTGAAGGTGACTCAGGCGTGAAAGCTCTTCACATCGAGAACAAAAAGCACTCAAGGGCAGTTAGCACCTCTTCTGGAGTGGGGGTGGGGTGAGGTAATTACCTTTTGACTTCTGTTGCTATGTTCAGAAACTGGCTTTTAGATTGAGGTGAACAGAAACTGCATTTCTAAAAAGCACCACGGAATTTAGCAAAATTTATTGAGTCGCTTCTCCTCGATTCCCACCCAGGTTTCCAACTCAGTTGGTATCCATGTGGCTCATGTCCAGGAGTGAACATCTCAGCAACAAATTGCACGGTTAAGGTAAAAGGCACGGAAAGTGGCATCTCGAACTGGCTCCGAGGTCAGAGCATTCTCACAATGTGATCTGTCGTTCTCGGATTGTAATGCTACCTCCGGTTTTAGGGTGGAGAACATTCTTTGGGACTCTTATTCTGAAAAAAAAAACAGATACAGTGACAGAAACTATGCTGCACGGTATGATGTGGAACACGGCCTGCTCAGGTATGTGCATTTTCCCTGTAGTCCGGTGTGTTTCGTGTTCCGTGTAAACGTGAAAGTCGTCCTGTTTCGAGCAATGGGTGAAATCATTTAGCAAAGCAAGAATGGAAATTCCAGTAATGTCAAGCAGCTCATGGTTATTTGAACAAATCATAAGCGAACCCATATTCTCACGCACTGACAGATACATTTGTAGCTGAAAAGAGTCTGAGAAGATAGACTCAGCTTACCATTGATTTTTGTCTGGATTGATGGGCTATCAATATCTGCTGCGAAATTGACATTGTAGCCGGGCACATCCCAGCAGCTGTGCGAGTCCGAGAGGAATCATGGAACCCCTTTCATGTGACTTTGCATCTGTTGTTATGCAGGAGCACAATTGGAGATACAAGTAAATGAGGTGGCGCGGCCGGCTGGTAGTGTGGCCGAGCGGTCTAAGGCGCTGGATCCAGGTTCCAGTCTCGAAGGGGGCGTGGGTTCGAATTCCACCACTGCCATTTCTGCTGATCAACTCCAACGCTGCAGCTTGTTAAAATGCTCACTGTATATTGATGTTGAAAACAAAAGTATAATGGGTTTGCTTCCCAGGGAATTAACTTTGGTGTGAGATACTGCCAAATATTTGAAAATGTCTCCACTGTCATGATCGTGTTCGCCTGCCGCGCGGAAAATCGCAAACAGTTCTGCCGTCCCAGGCAAGTTGAGCTTTTACTGGAACCGAATGGAGACTGTTATTTCATCGTTGTTGTGAAACGAAGTCCTACGGTGACTCTACTCGTTGTTATTTGGGTTTCTAGCTAATGGGAAAATCGTTCCAGTGAATTTCGATGTCATACCTTATTGAATTTCTCCCATTTCCTTCATTTCCGTCCTGGAAACATCGGAAGGGAACGGTAATCTAATCGAGACTGTGATTGGTGAAATTCATTTTTACGGCCAATTCTTATTATGTTCTTTCTTTCTCTCGTTTCAGCATTGTCTGGAAAGTGGTGGTGCGCTAAGGCTGCAGTATGTTTGAAAGAGTCGTTTGGAAATGCCCTCTTGTTAGTTGTGAGATTACTTTATGACTCATGCCCTCGGACTGTATCACATTTAGCATTCATGCATCTCTGCGTCTGAAAATGCATGAGGTATGCCAGTTTTGTTTGTGTTCCATGTTAAATGCTTTCTGTTTTGCGATTCGCTCAACACATTTCGATTTAACAGGATTTCTGAGGTAACTTCCAGCAGCAAAAATCCTCAGCTGAGGATCTGGGAAAATTTCACAGAGTATGGTCAGTCGGAGCTAAAGTAAGGAAGTCGTTCCTTTTTTGCAGTGTTTCACAATACTACCTTTCCCGTGAGCAGTCGAACAGACTAAATGATTGTGCCACGGACTGCGATGGCAAACTCCGCTAAAAAGTAATCCTTTAAAGCCGGTGGAAGCAACATGACGTTATTGGGGTACACCGTGGAAAAAGATACTTCGGTGGACCTCGTCCATGCTCACCACATTGCCAAAATTAAACAAGTCCCGTTCCCCAGCATTTGACCCCAATCCCTCTAAACGCATCCTATCCAGAAACTCACCCGATTACCTTTGCAATTTTCTGAGTGTAATAGCCTCCTCCACTTCCTCTGGTAGATCATTCCAAACACGCACAACCTTCTTTGTGGGAAATGTGCCTCAGGTCCTTTGTCACTTTCAGCCCACTCACCTTAAAGCTATGCTGTCGAGTTTTCAACTCACACCAACTTGGGTAAAGCACGTAAATACTCAGTTTACCACCCTTCCATAAGGTCATGTCGCAGCTGTTACGCTGCAGGGAAAGTCGTCCCAGCCTATTCCACCTCGCCCTACGGTACAAACATCGACGACATCTTTGTCTATATTTTGTCATCAATTTAACGTGTCTTTTTTTTTACGTTTCCAAGATGTCGATTACGCTGGACAACAACGAGCTATTGGAAACAGAAAGGGGAGACGTAGAACGGATTCAACTTTCAGTGCTGGACGCCACGGAGCTGCAGCACATCCGGCTGTGGCTTGTTTCTGTCGTGTAGTGGTCATCACGTTCGCCTAACACGCGAAAGATCCCCAGTCCGGAACTGGGCAGAAACTGCTTTGTTCTTCAACTGCAGCCTTTTACATGGACAAGAGCTGAGCTTTCTTGCATGCTTTCCCATCTGCAAACCTGCCTTCGAATTTGCTTGAATAAACCTGCTCTGGTAGTGAAATGTAATGCAATTCCATTTAATTACAGTGCAAAGCGTTGTTAAATTTTTCTCCAACCTGGTTCTGATCATATGCCATTCTGTTGGAGAATGCAGTTACCGCCTTCTGATCCTTCCACGAAAAGCAGTACCGCATTTGCCTTCCTTGCGCAGGCGGCACGGTTCAAAGACTGGAAAGAAGCAGATGCTCTGGTGTCACAGCGCACCACGAATTCCTGAACTTGTCTGTCTGTCAAATGTACCCCAAGGTCGTCTCAGAAAGACCTCATTTGGAAGCTGTCAATCGTTATTCAACGTGCGAGAATTGGCACCAGATATCCTGAATCATGTTTTGGAGCAATTCGCACATTAGTGGCTCATTCAATCAGCAACAGCAATGAAAGAAATTGCACTCTCAGGAACCTTTCGACTTGCGCATTCATAGCGTCGCTAGTATTAAGGTCCGCCCCTAGATTTCAGTCATGTTGGAACTGAAACGGATGAATCGACCGAGAGGCTACAGAATGATACCGCATCCATTTGGTTTTCTTTTAATCACTGACGAGCAGGAAAATGTAAACGGGGAGGGCGTGTGGAGAAGTGAGGCAGTTGCAGCTCTGGTGAAATTCCTTTTTTGTGATTCACTCAGCAGCCAGAGACGTGAAGGTGACTCAGGCGTGAAAGCTCTTCACATCGAGAACAAAAAGCACTCAAGGGCAGTTAGCACCTCTTCTGGAGTGGGGGTGGGGTGAGGTAATTACCTTTTGACTTCTGTTGCTATGTTCAGAAACTGGCTTTTAGATTGAGGTGAACAGAAACTGCATTTCTAAAAAGCACCACGGAATTTAGCAAAATTTATTGAGTCGCTTCTCCTCGATTCCCACCCAGGTTTCCAACTCAGTTGGTATCCATGTGGCTCATGTCCAGGAGTGAACATCTCAGCAACAAATTGCACGGTTCAGGTAAAAGGCACGGAAAGTGGCATCTCGAACTGGCTCCGAGGTCAGAGCATTCTCACAATGTGATCTGTCGTTCTCGGATTGTAATGCTACCTCCGGTTTTAGGGTGGAGAACATTCTTTGGGACTCTTATTCTGAAAAAAAAACAGATACAGTGACAGAAACTATGCTGCAAGGTATGATGTGGAACACGGCCTGCTCAGGTATGTGCATTTTCCCTGTCGTCCGGTGTGTTTCGTGTTCCGTGTAAACGTGAAAGTCGTCCTGTTTCGAGCAATGGGTGAAATCATTTAGCAAAGCAAGAATGGAAATTCCAGTAATGTCAAGCAGCTCATGGTTATTTGAACAAATCATAAGCGAACCCATATTCTCACGCACTGACAGATACATTTGTAGCTGAAAAGAGTCTGAGAAGATAGACTCAGCTTACCATTGATTTTTGTCTGGATTGATGGGCTATCAATATCTGCTGCGAAATTGACATTGTAGCCGGGCACATCCCAGCAGCTGTGCGAGTCCGAGAGGAATCATGGAACCCCTTTCATGTGACTTTGCATCTGTTGTTATGCAGGAGCACAATTGGAGATACAAGTAAATGAGGTGGCGCGGCCGGCTGGTAGTGTGGCCGAGCGGTCTAAGGCGCTGGATCCAGGTTCCAGTCTCGAAAGGGGCGTGGGTTCGAATCCCACCACTGCCATTTCTGCTGATCAACTCCCATGCTGCAGCTTGTTAAAATGCTGTTTCGGTGCTCACTGTATATTGATGTTGAAAACAAAAGTATGATGGGTTTGCTTCCCAGGGAATTAACCTTGGTGTGAGATACTGCCAAATATTTGAAAATGTCTCCACTGTCATGATCGTGTTCGCCTGCTGCGCGGAAAATCGCAAACAGTTCTGCCGTCCCAGGCAAGTTGAGCTTTTACTGGAACCGAATGGAGACTGTTATTTCATCGTTGTTGTGAAACGAAGTCCTACGGTGACTCTACTCGTTGTTATTTGGGTTTCTAGCTAATGGGAAAATCGTTCCAGTGAATTTCGATGTCATACCTTATTGAATTTCTCCCACTTCCTTCATTTCCGTCCTGGAAACATCGGAAGGGAAAGGTAATCTAATCGAGACTGTGATTGGTGAAATTCATTTTTACGGCCAATTCTTATTATGTTCTTTCTTTCTCTCGTTTCAGCATTGTCTGGAAAGTGGTGGTGCGCTAAGGCTGCAGTATGTTTGAAAGAGTCGTTTGGAAATGCCCTCTTGTTAGTTGTGAGATTACTTTATGACTCATGCCCTCGGACTGTATCACATTTTGCATTCATGCATCTCTGCGTCTGAAAATGCATGAGGTATGCCAGTTTTGTTTGTGTTCCATGTTAAATGCTTTCTGTTTTGCGATTCGCTCAACACATTTCGATTTAACAGGATTTCTGAGGTAACTTCCAGCAGCAAAAATCCTCAGCTGAGGATCTGGGAAAATTTCACAGAGTATGGTCAGTCGGAGCTAAAGTAAGGAAGTCGTTCCTTTTTTGCAGTGTTTCACAATACTACCTTTCCCGTGAGCAGTCGAACAGACTAAATGATTGTGCCACGGACTGCGATGGCAAACTCCGCTAAAAAGTAATCCTTTAAAGCCGGTGGAAGCAACATGACGTTATTGGGGTACACCGTGGAAAAAGATACTTCGGTGGACCTCGTCCATGCTCACCACATTGCCAAAATTAAACAAGTCCCGTTCCCCAGCATTTGACCCCAATCCCTCTAAACGCATCCTATCCAGAAACTCACCCGATTACCTTTGCAATTTTCTGAGTGTAATAGCCTCCTCCACTTCCTCTGGTAGATCATTCCAAACACGCACAACCTTCTTTGTGGGAAATGTGCCTCAGGTCCTTTGTCACTTTCAGCCCACTCACCTTAAAGCTATGCTGTCGAGTTTTCAACTCACACCAACTTGGGTAAAGCACGTAAATACTTAGTTTCCCACCCTTCCATAAGGTCATGTCGCAGCTGTTACGCTGCAGGGAAAGTCGTCCCAGCCTATTCCACCTCGCTCTACGGTACAAACATCGACGACATCTTTGTCTATATTTTGTCATCAATTTAACGTGTCTTTTTTTTTACGTTTCCAAGATGTCGATTACGCTGGACAACAACGAGCTATTGGAAACAGAAAGGGGAGACGTAGAACGGATTCAACTTTCAGTGCTGGACGCCACGGAGCTGCAGCACATCCGGCTGTGGCTTGTTTCTGTCGTGTAGTGGTCATCACGTTCGCCTAACACGCGAAAGATCCCCAGTCCGGAACTGGGCAGAAACTGCTTTGTTCTTCAACTGCAGCCTTTTACATGGACAAGAGCTGAGCTTTCTTGCATGCTTTCCCATCTGCAAACCTGCCTTCGAATTTGCTTGAATAAACCTGCTCTGGTAGTGAAATGTAATGCAATTCCATTTAATTACAATGCAAAGCGTTGTTAAATTTTTCTCCAACTTGGTTCTGATCATATGCCAATCTGTTGGAAAGTGCAGTTACCGCCTTCTGATCCTTCCACGAAAAGCAGTACCGCATTTGCCTTCCTTGCGCAGGCGGCACGGTTCATAGACAGGAAAGAAGCAGATGCTCTGGTGTCACAGCGCACCACGAATTCCTGAACTTGTCTGTCTGTCAAATGTACCCCAAGGTCGTCTCAGAAAGACCTCATTTGGAAGCTGTCAATCGTTATTCAACGTGCGAGAATTGGCACCAGATATCCTGAATCATCTTTTGGAGCAATTCGCACGTTAGTGGCTCATTCAATCAGCAACAGCAATGAAAGAAATTGCACTCTCAGGAACCTTTCGACTTGCGCATTCATAGCGTCGCTAGTATTAAGGTCCGCCCCTAGATTTAAGTCATGTTGGAACTGAAACGGGGGAATCGACAGAGAGGCTACAGAATGATATCGCATCCATTTGGTTTTCTTTTAATCACTGACGAGCAGGAAAATGTAAACGGGGAGGGCGTGTGGAGAAGTGAGGCAGTTGCAGCTCTGGTGAAATTCCTTCTTTGTGATTCACTCAGCAGCCAGAGTCGTGAAGGTGACTCAGGCGTGAAAGCTCTTCACATCGAGAACAAAAAGCACTCAAGGGCAGTTAGCACCTCTTCTGGAGTGGGGGTGGGGTGAGGTAATTACCTTTTGACTTCTGTTGCTATGTTCAGAAACTGGCTTTTAGATTGAGGTGAACAGAAACTGCATTTCTAAAAAGCACCACGGAATTTAGCAAAATTTATTGAGTCGCTTCTCCTCGATTCCCACCCAGGTTTCCAACTCAGTTGGTATCCATGTGGCTCATGTCCAGGAGTGAACATCTCAGCAACAAATTGCACGGTTAAGGTAAAAGGCACGGAAAGTGGCATCTCGAACTGGCTCCGAGGTCAGAGCATTCTCACAATGTGATCTGTCGTTCTCGGATTGTAATGCTACCTCCGGTTTTAGGGTGGAGAACATTCTTTGGGACTCTTATTCTGAAAAAAAAAACAGATACAGTGACAGAAACTATGCTGCAAGGTATGATGTGGAACACGGCCTGCTCAGGTATGTGCATTTTCCCTGTAGTCCGGTGTGTTTCGTGTTCCGTGTAAACGTGAAAGTCGTCCTGTTTCGAGCAATGGGTGAAATCATTTAGCAAAGCAAGAATGGAAATTCCAGTAATGTCAAGCAGCTCATCGTTATTTGAACAAATCATAAGCGAACCCATATTCTCACGCACTGACAGATACATTTGTAGCTGAAAAGAGTCTGAGAAGATAGACTCAGCTTACCATTGATTTTTGTCTGGATTGATGGGCTATCAATATCTGCTGCGAAATTGACATTGTAGCCGGGCACATCCCAGCAGCTGTGCGAGTCCGAGAGGAATCATGGAACCCTTTTCATGTGACTTTGCATCTGTTGTTATGCAGGAGCACAATTGGAGATACAAGTAAATGAGGTGGCGCGGCCGGCTGGTAGTGTGGCCGAGCGGTCTAAGGCGCTGGATCCAGGTTCCAGTCTTGAAAGGGGCGTGGGTTCGAATCCCACCACTGCCATTTCTGCTGATCAACTCCAACGCTGCAGCTTGTTAAAATGCTGTTTCGGTGCTCACTGTATATTGATGTTGAAAACAAATGTATAATGGGTTTGCTTCCCAGCGAATTAACTTTGGTGTGAGATACTGCCAAATATTTGAAAATGTCTCCACTGTCATGATCGTGTTCGCCTGCCGCGCGGAAAATCGCAAACAGTTCTGCCGTCCCAGGCAAGTTGAGCTTTTACTGGAACCGAATGGAGACTGTTATTTCATCGTTGTTGTGAAACGAAGTCCTACGGTGACTCTACTCGTTGTTATTTGGGTTTCTAGCTAATGGGAAAATCGTTCCAGTGAATTTCGATGTCATACCTTATTGAATTTCTCCCATTTCCTTCATTTCCGTCCTGGAAACATCGGAAGGGAACGGTAATCTAATCGAGACTGTGATTGGTGAAATTCATTTTTACGGCCAATTCTTATTATGTTCTTTCTTTCTCTCGTTTCAGCATTGTCTGGAAAGTGGTGGTGCGCTAAGGCTGCAGTATGTTTGAAAGAGTCGTTTGGAAATGCCCTCTTGTTAGTTGTGAGATTACTTTATGACTCATGCCCTCGGACTGTATCACATTTAGCATTCATGCATCTCTGCGTCTGAAAATGCATGAGGTATGCCAGTTTTGTTTGTGTTCCATGTTAAATGCTTTCTGTTTTGCGATTCGCTCAACACATTTCGATTTAACAGGATTTCTGAGGTAACTTCCAGCAGCAAAAATCCTCAGCTGAGGATCTGGGAAAATTTCACAGAGTATGGTCAGTCGGAGCTAAAGTAAGGAAGTCGTTCCTTTTTTGCAGTGTTTCACAATACTACCTTTCCCGTGAGCAGTCGAACAGACTAAATGATTGTGCCACGGACTGCGATGGCAAACTCCGCTAAAAAGTAATCCTTTAAAGCCGGTGGAAGCAACATGACGTTATTGGGGTACACCGTGGAAAAAGATACTTCGGTGGACCTCGTCCATGCTCACCACATTGCCAAAATTAAACAAGTCCCGTTCCGCAGCATTTGACCCCAATCCCTCTAAACGCATCCTATCCAGAAACTCACCCGATTACCTTTGCAATTTTCTGAGTGTAATAGCCTCCTCCACTTCCTCTGGTAGATCATTCCAAACACGCACAACCTTCTTTGTGGGAAATGTGCCTCAGGTCCTTTGTCACTTTCAGCCCACTCACCTTAAAGCTATGCTGTCGAGTTTTCAACTCACACCAACTTGGGTCTAGCACGTAAATACTCAGTTTACCACCCTTCCATAAGGTCATGTCGCAGCTGTTACGCTGCAGGGAAAGTCGTCCCAGCCTATTCCACCTCGCCCTACGGTACAAACATCGACGACATCTTTGTCTATATTTTGTCATCAATTTAACGTGTCTTTTTTTTTACGTTTCCAAGATGTCGATTACGCTGGACAACAACGAGCTATTGGAAACAGAAAGGGGAGACGTAGAACGGATTCAACTTTCAGTGCTGGACGCCACGGAGCTGCAGCACATCCGGCTGTGGCTTGTTTCTGTCGTGTAGTGGTCATCACGTTCGCCTAACACGCGAAAGATCCCCAGTCCGGAACTGGGCAGAAACTGCTTTGTTCTTCAACTGCAGCCTTTTACATGGACAAGAGCTGAGCTTTCTTGCATGCTTTCCCATCTGCAAACCTGCCTTCGAATTTGCTTGAATAAACCTGCTCTGGTAGTGAAATGTAATGCAATTCCATTTAATTACAATGCAAAGCGTTGTTAAATTTTTCTCCAACTTGGTTCTGATCATATGCCAATCTGTTGGAAAGTGCAGTTACCGCCTTCTGATCCTTCCACGAAAAGCAGTACCGCATTTGCCTTCCTTGCGCAGGCGGCACGGTTCATAGACAGGAAAGAAGCAGATGCTCTGGTGTCACAGCGCACCACGAATTCCTGAACTTGTCTGTCTGTCAAATGTACCCCAAGGTCGTCTCAGAAAGACCTCATTTGGAAGCTGTCAATCGTTATTCAACGTGCGAGAATTGGCACCAGATATCCTGAATCATCTTTTGGAGCAATTCGCACGTTAGTGGCTCATTCAATCAGCAACAGCAATGAAAGAAATTGCACTCTCAGGAACCTTTCGACTTGCGCATTCATAGCGTCGCTAGTATTAAGGTCCGCCCCTAGATTTAAGTCATGTTGGAACTGAAACGGAGGAATCGACAGAGAGGCTACAGAATGATATCGCATCCATTTGGTTTTCTTTTAATCACTGACGAGCAGGAAAATGTAAACGGGGAGGGCGTGTGGAGAAGTGAGGCAGTTGCAGCTCTGGTGAAATTCCTTCTTTGTGATTCACTCAGCAGCCAGAGTCGTGAAGGTGACTCAGGCGTGAAAGCTCTTCACATCGAGAACAAAAAGCACTCAAGGGCAGTTAGCACCTCTTCTGGAGTGGGGGTGGGGTGACGTAATTACCTTTTGACTTCTGTTGCTATGTTCAGAAACTGGCTTTTAGATTGAGGTGAACAGAAACTGCATTTCTAAAAAGCACCACGGAATTTAGCAAAATTTATTGAGTCGCTTCTCCTCGATTCCCACCCAGGTTTCCAACTCAGTTGGTATCCATGTGGCTCATGTCCAGGAGTGAACATCTCAGCAACAAATTGCACGGTTAAGGTAAAAGGCACGGAAAGTGGCATCTCGAACTGGCTCCGAGGTCAGAGCATTCTCACAATGTGATCTGTCGTTCTCGGATTGTAATGCTACCTCCGGTTTTAGGGTGGAGAACATTCTTTGGGACTCTTATTCTGAAAAAAAAAACAGATACAGTGACAGAAACTACGCTGCAAGGTATGATGTGGAACACGGCCTGCTCAGGTATGTGCATTTTCCCTGTAGTCCGGTGTGTTTCGTGTTCCGTGTAAACGTGAAAGTCGTCCTGTTTCGAGCAATGGGTGAAATCATTTAGCAAAGCAAGAATGGAAATTCCAGTAATGTCAAGCAGCTCATGGTTATTTGAACAAATCATAAGCGAACCCATATTCTCACGCACTGACAGATACATTTGTAGCTGAAAAGAGTCTGAGAAGATAGACTCAGCTTACCATTGATTTTTGTCTGGATTGATGGGCTATCAATATCTGCTGCGAAATTGACATTGTAGCCGGGCACATCCCAGCAGCTGTGCGAGTCCGAGAGGAATCATGGAACCCTTTTCATGTGACTTTGCATCTGTTGTTATGCAGGAGCACAATTGGAGATACAAGTAAATGAGGTGGCGCGGCCGGCTGGTAGTGTGGCCGAGCGGTCTAAGGCGCTGGATCCAGGTTCCAGTCTTGAAAGGGGCGTGGGTTCGAATCCCACCACTGCCATTTCTGCTGATCAACTCCAACGCTGCAGCTTGTTAAAATGCTGTTTCGGTGCTCACTGTATATTGATGTTGAAAACAAATGTATAATGGGTTTGCTTCCCAGCGAATTAACTTTGGTGTGAGATACTGCCAAATATTTGAAAATGTCTCCACTGTCATGATCGTGTTCGCCTGCCGCGCGGAAAATCGCAAACAGTTCTGCCGTCCCAGGCAAGTTGAGCTTTTACTGGAACCGAATGGAGACTGTTATTTCATCGTTGTTGTGAAACGAAGTCCTACGGTGACTCTACTCGTTGTTATTTGGGTTTCTAGCTAATGGGAAAATCGTTCCAGTGAATTTCGATGTCATACCTTATTGAATTTCTCCCATTTCCTTCATTTCCGTCCTGGAAACATCGGAAGGGAACGGTAATCTAATCGAGACTGTGATTGGTGAAATTCATTTTTACGGCCAATTCTTATTATGTTCTTTCTTTCTCTCGTTTCAGCATTGTCTGGAAAGTGGTGGTGCGCTAAGGCTGCAGTATGTTTGAAAGAGTCGTTTGGAAATGCCCTCTTGTTAGTTGTGAGATTACTTTATGACTCATGCCCTCGGACTGTATCACATTTAGCATTCATGCATCTCTGCGTCTGAAAATGCATGAGGTATGCCAGTTTTGTTTGTGTTCCATGTTAAATGCTTTCTGTTTTGCGATTCGCTCAACACATTTCGATTTAACAGGATTTCTGAGGTAACTTCCAGCAGCAAAAATCCTCAGCTGAGGATCTGGGAAAATTTCACAGAGTATGGTCAGTCGGAGCTAAAGTAAGGAAGTCGTTCCTTTTTTGCAGTGTTTCACAATACTACCTTTCCCGTGAGCAGTCGAACAGACTAAATGATTGTGCCACGGACTGCGATGGCAAACTCCGCTAAAAAGTAATCCTTTAAAGCCGGTGGAAGCAACATGACGTTATTGGGGTACACCGTGGAAAAAGATACTTCGGTGGACCTCGTCCATGCTCACCACATTGCCAAAATTAAACAAGTCCCGTTCCGCAGCATTTGACCCCAATCCCTCTAAACGCATCCTATCCAGAAACTCACCCGATTACCTTTGCAATTTTCTGAGTGTAATAGCCTCCTCCACTTCCTCTGGTAGATCATTCCAAACACGCACAACCTTCTTTGTGGGAAATGTGCCTCAGGTCCTTTGTCACTTTCAGCCCACTCACCTTAAAGCTATGCTGTCGAGTTTTCAACTCACACCAACTTGGGTCTAGCACGTAAATACTCAGTTTACCACCCTTCCATAAGGTCATGTCGCAGCTGTTACGCTGCAGGGAAAGTCGTCCCAGCCTATTCCACCTCGCCCTACGGTACAAACATCGACGACATCTTTGTCTATATTTTGTCATCAATTTAACGTGTCTTTTTTTTTACGTTTCCAAGATGTCGATTACGCTGGACAACAACGAGCTATTGGAAACAGAAAGGGGAGACGTAGAACGGATTCAACTTTCAGTGCTGGACGCCACGGAGCTGCAGCACATCCGGCTGTGGCTTGTTTCTGTCGTGTAGTGGTCATCACGTTCGCCTAACACGCGAAAGATCCCCAGTCCGGAACTGGGCAGAAACTGCTTTGTTCTTCAACTGCAGCCTTTTACATGGACAAGAGCTGAGCTTTCTTGCATGCTTTCCCATCTGCAAACCTGCCTTCGAATTTGCTTGAATAAACCTGCTCTGGTAGTGAAATGTAATGCAATTCCATTTAATTACAGTGCAAAGCGTTGTTAAATTTTTCTCCAACTTGGTTCTGATCATATGCCATTCTGTTGGAGAGTGCAGTTACCGCCTTCTGATCCTTCCACGAAAAGCAGTACCGCATTCGCCTTCCTTGCGCAGGCGGCACGGTTCAAAGACAGGAAAGAAGCAGATGCTCTGGTGTCACAGCGCACCACGAATTCCTGAACTTGTCTGTCTGTCAAATGTACCCCAAGGTCGTCTCAGAAAGACCTCATTTGGAAGCTGTCAATCGTTATTCAACGTGCGAGAATTGGCACCAGATATCCTGAATCATGTTTTGGAGCAATTCGCACGTTAGTGGCTCATTCAATCAGCAACAGCAATGAAAGAAATTGCACTCTCAGGAACCTTTCGACTTGCGTATTCATAGCGTCGCTAGTATTAAGGTCCGCCCCTAGATTTAAGTCATGTTGGAACTGAAACGGAGGAATCGACAGAGAGGCTACAGAATGATAACGCATCCATTTGGTTTTCTTTTAATCACTGACGAGCAGGAAAATGTAAACGGGGAGGGCGTGTGGAGAAGTGAGGCAGTTGCAGCTCTGGTGAAATTCCTTCTTTGTGATTCACTCAGCAGCCAGAGACGTGAAGGTGACTCAGGCGTGAAAGCTCTTCACATCGAGAACAAAAAGCACTCAAGGGCAGTTAGCACCTCTTCTGGAGGGGGGTGGGGTGAGGTAATTACCTTTTGACTTCTGTTGCTATGTTCAGAAACTGGCTTTTAGATTGAGGTGAACAGAAACTGCATTTCTAAAAAGCACCACGGAATTTAGCAAAATTTATTGAGTCGCTTCTCCTCGATTCCCACCCAGGTTTCCAACTCAGTTGGTATCCATGTGGCTCATGTCCAGGAGTGAACATCTCAGCAACAAATTGCACGGTTAAGGTAAAAGGCACGGAAAGTGGCATCTCGAACTGGCTCCGAGGTCAGAGCATTCTCACAATGTGATCTGTCGTTCTCGGATTGTAATGCTACCTCCGGTTTTAGGGTGGAGAACATTCTTTGGGACTCTTATTCTGAAAAAAAAACAGATAAAGTTGTCAGAAACTATGCTGCACGGTATGATGTGGAACACGGCCTGCTCAGGTATGTGCATTTTCCCTGTAGTTCGGTGTGTTTCGTGTTCCGTGTAAACGTGAAAGTCGTCCTGTTTCGAGCAATGGGTGAAATCATTTAGCAAAGCAAGAATGGAAATTCCAGTAATGTCAAGCAGCTCATGGTTATTTGAACAAATCATAAGCGAACCCATATTCTCACGCACTGACAGATACATTTGTAGCTGAAAAGAGTCTGAGAAGATAGACTCAGCTTACCATTGATTTTTGTCTGGATTGATGGGCTATCAATATCTGCTGCGAAATTGACATTGTCGCCGGGCACATCCCAGCAGCTGTGCGAGTCCGAGAGGAATCATGGAACCCTTTTCATGTGACTTTGCATCTGTTGTTATGCAGGAGCACAATTGGAGATACAAGTAAATGAGGAGGGGCGGCCGGCTGGTAGTGTGGCCGAGCGGTCTAAGGCGCTGGATCCAGGTTCCAGTCTCGAAAGGGGCGTGGGTTCGAATCCCACCACTGCCATTTCTGCTGATCAACTCCAACGCTGCAGCTTGTTAAAATGCTGTTTCGGTGCCCACTGTATATTGATGTTGAAAACAAAAGTATAATGGGTTTGCTTCCCAGGGAATTAACTTTGGTGTGAGATACTGCCAAATATTTGAAAATGTCTCCACTGTCATGATCGTGTTCGCCTCCCGCGCGGAAAATCGCAAACAGTTCTGCCCTCCCAGGCAAGTTGAGCTTTTACTGGAACCGAATGGAGACTGTTATTTCATCGTTGTTGTGAAACGAAGTCCTACGGTGACTCTACTCGTTGTTATTTGGGTTTCTAGCTAATGGGAAAATCGTTCCAGTGAATTTCGATGTCATACCTTATTGAATTTCTCCCATTTCCTTCATTTCCGTCCTGGAAACATCGGAAGGGAAAGGTAATCTAATCGAGACTGTGATTGGTGAAATTCATTTTTACGGCCAATTCTTATTATGTTCTTTCTTTCTCTCGTTTCAGCATTGTCTGGAAAGTGGTGGTGCGCTAAGGCTGCAGTATGTTTGAAAGAGTCGTTTGGAAATGCCATCTTGTTAGTTGTGAGATTACTTTATGACTCATGCCCTCGGACTGTATCACATTTAGCATTCATGCATCTCTGCGTCTGAAAATGCATGAGGTATGCCAGTTTTGTTTGTGTTCCATGTTAAATGCTTTCTGTTTTGCGATTCGCTCAACACATTTCGATTTAACAGGATTTCTGAGGTAACTTCCAGCAGCAAAAATCCTCAGCTGAGGATCTGGGAAAATTTCACAGAGTATGGTCAGTCGGAGCTAAAGTAAGGAAGTCGTTCCTTTTTTGCAGTGTTTCACAATACTACCTTTCCCGTGAGCAGTCGAACAGACTAAATGATTGTGCCACAGACTGCGATGGCAAACTCCGCTAAAAAGTAATCCTTTAAAGCCGGTGGAAGCAACATGACGTTATTGGGGTACACCGTGGAAAAAGATACTTCGGTGGACCTCGTCCATGCTCACCACATTGCCAAAATTAAACAAGTCCCGTTCCCCAGCATTTGACCCCAATCCCTCTAAACGCATCCTATCCAGAAACTCACCCGATTACCTTTGCAATTTTCTGAGTGTAATAGCCTCCTCCACTTCCTCTGGTAGATCATTCCAAACACGCACAACCTTCTTTGTGGGAAATGTGCCTCAGGTCCTTTGTCACTTTCAGCCCACTCACCTTAAAGCAATGCTGTCGAGTTTCCAACTCACACCAACTTGGGAAAAGCACGTAAATACTCAGTTTACCACCCTTCCATAAGGTCATGTCGCAGCTGTTACGCTGCAGGGAAAGTCGTCCCAGTCTATTCCACCTCGCCCTACGGTACAAACATCGACGACATCTTTGTCTATATTTTGTCATCAATTTAACGTGTCTTTTTTTTTACGTTTCCAAGATGTCGATTACGCTGGACAACAACGAGCTATTGGAAACAGAAAGGGGAGACGTAGAACGGATTCAACTTTCAGTGCTGGACGCCACGGAGCTGCAGCACATCCGGCTGTGGCTTGTTTCTGTCGTGTAGTGGTCATCACGTTCGCCTAACACGCGAAAGATCCCCAGTCCGGAACTGGGCAGAAACTGCTTTGTTCTTCAACTGCAGCCTTTTACATGGACAAGAGCTGAGCTTTCTTGCATGCTTTCCCATCTGCAAACCTGCCTTCGAATTTGCTTGAATAAACCTGCTCTGGTAGTGAAATGTAATGCAATTCCATTTAATTACAGTGCAAAGCGTTGTTAAATTTTTCTCCAACTTGGTTCTGATCATATGCCATTCTGTTGGAGAGTGCAGTTACCGCCTTCTGATCCTTCCACGAAAAGCAGTACCGCATTTGCCTTCCTTGCGCAGGCGGCACGGTTCAAAGACAGGAAAGAAGCAGATGCTCTGGTGTCACAGCGCACCACGAATTCCTGAACTTGTCTGTCTGTCAAATGTACCCCAAGGTCGTCTCAGAAAGATCTCATTTGGAAGCTGTCAATCGTTATTCAACGTGCGAGAATTGGCACCAGATATCCTGAATCATGTTTTGGAGCAATTCGCACGTTAGTGGCTCATTCAATCAGCAACAGCAATGAAAGAAATTGCACTCTCAGGAACCTTTCGACTTGCGCATTCATAGCGTCGCTAGTATTAAGGTCCGCCCCTAGATTTAAGTCATGTTGGAACTGAAACGGAGGAATCGACAGAGAGGCTACAGAATGATAACGCATCCATTTGGTTTTCTTTTAATCACTGACGAGCAGGAAAATGTAAACGGGGAGGGCGTGTGGAGAAGTGAGGCAGTTGCAGCTCTGGTGAAATTCCTTCTTTGTGATTCACTCAGCAGCCAGAGACGTGAAGGTGCCTCAGGCGTGAAAGCTCTTCACATCGAGAACAAAAAGCACTCAAGGGCAGTTAGCACCTCTTCTGGAGTGGGGGTGGGGTGAGGTAATTACCTTTTGACTTCTGTTGCTATGTTCAGAAACTGGCTTTTAGATTGAGGTGAACAGAAACTGCATTTCTAAAAAGCACCACGGAATTTAGCAAAATTTATTGAGTCGCTTCTCCTCGATTCCCACCCAGGTTTCCAACTCAGTTGGTATCCATGTGGCTCATGTCCAGGAGTGAACATCTCAGCAACAAATTGCACGGTTAAGGTAAAAGGCACGGAAAGTGGCATCTCGAACTGGCTCCGATGTCAGAGCATTCTCACACTGTGATCTGTCGTTCTCGGATTGTAATGCTACCTCCGGTTTTAGGGTGGAGAACATTCTTTGGGACTCTTATTCTGAAAAACAAAACAGATACAGTGACAGAAACTATGCTGCACGGTATGATGTGGAACACGGCCTGCTCAGGTATGTGCATTTTCCCTGTAGTCCGGTGTGTTTCGTGTTCCGTGCAAACGTGAAAGTCGTCCTGTTTCGAGCAATGGGTGAAATCATTTAGCAAAGCAAGAATGGAAATTCCAGTAATGTCAAGCAGCTCATGGTTATTTGAACAAATCATAAGCGAACCCATATTCTCACGCACTGACAGATACATTTGTAGCTGAAAAGAGTCTGAGAAGATAGACTCAGCTTACCATTGATTTTTGTCTGGATTGATGGGCTATCAATATCTGCTGCGAAATTGACATTGTCGCCGGGCACATCCCAGCAGCTGTGCGAGTCCGAGAGGAATCATGGAACCCTTTTCATGTGACTTTGCATCTGTTGTTATGCAGGAGCACAATTGGAGATACAAGGAAATGAGGAGGTGCGGCCGGCTGGTAGTGTGGCCGAGCGGTCTAAGGCGCTGGATCCAGGTTCCAGTCTCGAAAGGGGCGTGGGTTCGAATCCCACCACTGCCATTTCTGCTGATCAACTCCAACGCTGCAGCTTGTTAAAATGCTGTTTCGGTGCCCACTGTATATTGATGTTGAAAACAAAAGTATAATGGGTTTGCTTCCCAGGGAATTAACTTTGGTGTGAGATACTGCCAAATATTTGAAAATGTCTCCACTGTCATGATCGTGTTCGCCTCCCGCGCGGAAAATCGCAAACAGTTCTGCCGTCCCAGGCAAGTTGAGCTTTTACTGGAACCGAATGGAGACTGTTATTTCATCGTTGTTGTGAAACGAAGTCCTACGGTGACTCTACTCGTTGTTATTTGGGTTTCTAGCTAATGGGAAAATCGTTCCAGTGAATTTCGATGTCATACCTTATTGAATTTCTCCCATTTCCTTCATTTCCGTCCTGGAAACATCGGAAGGGAAAGGTAATCTAATCGAGACTGTGATTGGTGAAATTCATTTTTCCGGCCAATTCTTATTATGTTCTTTCTTTCTCTCGTTTCAGCATTGTCTGGAAAGTGGTGGTGCGCTAAGGCTGCAGTATGTTTGAAAGAGTCGTTTGGAAATGCCCTCTTGTTAGTTGTGAGATTACTTTATGACTCATGCCCTCGGACTGTATCACATTTAGCATTCATGCATCTCTGCGTCTGAAAATGCATGAGGTATGCCAGTTTTGTTTGTGTTCCATGTTAAATGCTTTCTGTTTTGCGATTCGCTCAACACATTTCGATTTAACAGGATTTCTGAGGTAACTTCCAGCAGCAAAAATCCTCAGCTGAGGATCTGGGAAAATTTCACAGAGTATGGTCAGTCGGAGCTAAAGTAAGGAAGTCGTTCCTTTTTTGCAGTGTTTCACAATACTACCTTTCCCGTGAGCAGTCGAACAGACTAAATGATTGTGCCACAGACTGCGATGGCAAACTCCGCTAAAAAGTAATCCTTTCAAGCCGGTGGAAGCAACATGACGTTATTGGGGTACACCGTGGAAAAAGATACTTCGGTGGACCTCGTCCATGCTCACCACATTGCCAAAATTAAACAAGTCCCGTTCCCCAGCATTTGACCCCAATCCCTCTAAACGCATCCTATCCAGAAACTCACCCGATTACCTTTGCAATTTTCTGAGTGTAATAGCCTCCTCCACTTCCTCTGGTAGATCATTCCAAACACGCACAACCTTCTTTGTGGGAAATGTGCCTCAGGTCCTTTGTCACTTTCAGCCCACTCACCTTAAAGCTATGCTGTCGAGTTTCCAACTCACACCAACTTGGGTAAAGCACGTAAATACTCAGTTTACCACCCTTCCATAAGGTCATGTCGCAGCTGTTACGGTGCAGGGAAAGTCGTCCCAGCCTATTCCACCTCGCCCTACGGTACAAACATCGACGACATCTTTGTCTATATTTTGTCATCAATTTAACGTGTCTTTTTTTTTTACGTTTCCAAGATGTCGATTACGCTGGACAACAACGAGCTATTGGAAACAGAAAGGGGAGACGTAGAACGGATTCAACTTTCAGTGCTGGACGCCACGGAGCTGCAGCACATCCGGCTGTGGCTTGTTTCTGTCGTGTAGTGGTCATCACGTTCGCCTAACACGCGAAAGATCCCCAGTCCGGAACTGGGCAGAAACTGCTTTGTTCTTCAACTGCAGCCTTTTACATGGACAAGAGCTGAGCTTTCTTGCATGCTTTCCCATCTGCAAACCTGCCTTCGAATTTGCTTGAATAAACCTGCTCTGGTAGTGAAATGTAATGCAATTCCATTTAATTACAGTGCAAAGCGTTGTTAAATTTTTCTCCAACCTGGTTCTGATCACATGCCATTCTGTTGGAGAGTGCAGTTACCGCCTTCTGATCCTTCCACGAAAAGCAGTACCGCATTCGCCTTCCTTGCGCAGGCGGCACGGTTCAAAGACAGGAAAGAAGCAGATGCTCTGGTGTCACAGCGCACCACGAATTCCTGAACTTGTCTGTCTGTCAAATGTACCCCAAGGTCGTCTCAGAAAGACCTCATTTGGAAGCTGTCAATCGTTATTCAACGTGCGAGAATTGGCACCAGATATCCTGAATCATGTTTTGGAGCAGTTCGCACGTTAGTGGCTCATTCAATCAGCAACAGCAATGAAAGAAATTGCACTCTCAGGAACCTTTCGACTTGCGCATTCATAGCGTCGCTAGTATTAAGGTCCGCCCCTAGATTTAAGTCATGTTGGAACTGAAACGGAGGAATCGACAGAGAGGCTACAGAATGATAACGCATCCATTTTCTTTTAATCACTGACGAGCAGGAAAATGTAAACGGGGAGGGCGTGTGGAGAAGTGAGGCAGTTGCAGCTCTGGTGAAATTCCTTCTTTGTGATTCACTCAGCAGCCAGAGACGTGAAGGTGACTCAGGCGTGAAAGCTCTTCACATCGAGAACAAAAAGCACTCAAGGGCAGTTAGCACCTCTTCTGGAGTGGGGGTGGGGTGAGGTAATTACCTTTTGACTTCTGTTGCTATGTTCAGAAACTGGCTTTTAGATTGAGGTGAACAGAAACTGCATTTCTAAAAAGCACCACGGAATTTAGCAAAATTTATTGAGTCGCTTCTCCTCGATTCCCACCCAGGTTTCCAACTCAGTTGGTATCCATGTGGCTCATGTCCAGGAGTGAACATCTCAGCAACAAATTGCACGGTTAAGGTGAAAGGCACGGAAAGTGGCATCTCGAACTGGCTCCGAGGTCAGAGCATTCTCACAATGTGATCTGTCGTTCTCGGATTGTAATGCTACCTCCGGTTTTAGGGTGGAGAACATTCTTTGGGACTCTTATTCTGAAAAAAAACCAGATACAGTGACAGAAACTATGCTGCACGGTATGATGTGGAACACGGCCTGCTCAGGTATGTGCATTTTCCCTGTAGTCCGGTGTGTTTCGTGTTCCGTGTAAACGTGAAAGTCGTCCTGTTTCGAGCAATGGGTGAAATCATTTAGCAAAGCAAGAATGGAAATTCCAGTAATGTCAAGCAGCTCATGGTTATTTGAACAAATCATAAGCGAACCCATATTCTCACGCACTGACAGATACATTTGTAGCTGAAAAGAGTCTGAGAAGATAGACTCAGCTTACCATTGATTTTTGTCTGGATTGATGGGCTATCAATATCTGCTGCGAAATTGACATTGTAGCCGGGCACATCCCAGCAGCTGTGCGAGTCCGAGAGGAATCATGGAACCCTTTTCATGTGACTTTGCATCTGTTGTTATGCAGGAGCACAATTGGAGATACAAGTAAATGAGCTGGCGCGGCCGGCTGGTAGTGTGGCCGAGCGGTCTAAGGCGCTGGATCCAGGTTCCAGTCTCGAAAGGTGCGTGGGTTCGAATCCCACCACTGCCATTTCTGCTGATCAACTCCAACGCTGCAGCTTGTTAAAATGCTGTTTCGGTGCTCACTGTATATTGATGTTGAAAACAAAAGTATGATGGGTTTGCTTCCCAGGGAATTAACTTTGGTGTGAGATACTGCCAAATATTTGAAAATGTCTCCACTGTCATGATCGTGTTCGCCTCCCGCGCGGAAAATCGCAAACAGTTCTGCCGTCCCAGGCAAGTTGAGCTTTTACTGGAACCGAATGGAGACTGTTATTTCATCGTTGTTGTGAAACGAAGTCCTACGGTGACTCTACTCGTTGTTATTTGGGTTTCTAGCTAATGGGAAAATCGTTCCAGTGAATTTCGATGTCATACCTTATTGAATTTCTCCCATTTCCTTCATTTCCGTCCTGGAAACATCGGAAGGGAAAGGTAATCTAATCGAGACTGTGATTGGTGTAATTCATTTTTTACGGCCAATTCTTATTATTTTCTTTCTTTCTCTCGTTTCAGCATTGTCTGGAAAGTGGTGGTGCGCTAAGGCTGCAGTATGTTTGAAAGAGTCGTTTGGAAATGCCCTCTTGTTAGTTGTGAGATTACTTTATGACTCATGCCCTCGGACTGTATCACATTTAGCATTCATGCATCTCTGCGTCTGAAAATGCATGAGGTATGCCAGTTTTGTTTGTGTTCCATGTTAAATGCTTTCTGTTTTGCGATTCGCTCAACACATTTCGATTTAACAGGATTTCTGAGGTAACTTCCAGCAGCAAAAATCCTCAGCTGAGGATCTGGGAAAATTTCACAGAGTATGGTCAGTCGGAGCTAAAGTAAGGAAGTCGTTCCTTTTTTGCAGTGTTTCACAATACTACCTTTCCCGTGAGCAGTCGAACAGACTAAATGATTGTGCCACAGACTGCGATGGCAAACTCCGCTAAAAAGTAATCCTTTAAAGCCGGTGGAAGCAACATGACGTTATTGGGGTACACCGTGGAAAAAGATACTTCGGTGGACCTCGTCCATGCTCACCACATTGCCAAAATTAAACAAGTCCCGTTCCCCAGCATTTGACCCCAATCCCTCTAAACGCATCCTATCCAGAAACTCACCCGATTACCTTTGCAATTTTCTGAGTGTAATAGCCTCCTCCACTTCCTCTGGTAGATCATTCCAAACACGCACAACCTTCTTTGTGGGAAATCTGCCTCAGGTCCTTTGTCACTTTCAGCCCACTCACCTTAAAGCTATGCTGTCGAGTTTCCAACTCACACCAACTTGGGTAAAGCACGTAAATACTCAGTTTACCACCCTTCCATAAGGTCATGTAGCAGCTGTTACGGTGCAGGGAAAGTCGTCCCAGCCTATTCCACCTCGCCCTACGGTACAAACATCGACGACATCTTTGTCTCTATTTTGTAATGTAATGCAATTCCATTTAATTACAGTGCAAAGCGTTGTTAAATTTTTCTCCAACCTGGTTCTGATCATATGCCATTCTGTTGGAGAGTGCAGTTACCGCCTTCTGATCCTTCCACGAAAAGCAGTACCGCATTCGCCTTCCTTGCGCAGGCGGCACGGTTCAAAGACAGGAAAGAAGCAGATGCTCTGGTGTCACAGCGCACCACGAATTCCTGAACTTGTCTGTCTGTCAAATGTACCCCAAGGTCGTCTCAGAAAGACCTCATTTGGAAGCTGTCAATCGTTATTCAACGTGCGAGAATTGGCACCAGATATCCTGAATCATGTTTTGGAGCAGTTCGCACGTTAGTGGTTCATTCAATCAGCAACAGCAATGAAAGAAATTGCACTCTCAGGAACCTTTCGACTTGCGCATTCATAGCATCGCTAGTATTAAGGTCCGCCCCTAGATTTAAGTCATGTTGGAACTGAAACGGAGGAATCGACAGAGAGGCTACAGAATGATACCGCATCCATTTGGTTTTCTTTTAATCACTGACGAGCAGGAAAATGTAAACGGGGAGGGCGTGTGGAGAAGTGAGGCAGTTGCAGCTCTGGTGAAATTCCTTCTTTGTGATTCACTCAGCAGCCAGAGACGTGAAGGTGACTCAGGCGTGAAAGCTCTTCACATCGAGAACAAAAAGCACTCAAGGGCAGTTAGCACCTCTTCTGGAGTGGGGGTGGGGTGAGGTAATTACCTTTTGACTTCTGTTGCTATGTTCAGAAACTGGCTTTTAGATTGAGGTGAACAGAAACTGCATTTCTAAAAAGCACCACGGAATTTAGCAAAATTTATTGAGTCGCTTCTCCTCGATTCCCACCCAGGTTTCCAACTCAGTTGGTATCCATGTGGCTCATGTCCAGGAGTGAACATCTCAGCAACAAATTGCACGGTTAAGGTAAAAGGCACGGAAAGTGGCATCTCGAACTGGCTCCGAGGTCAGAGCATTCTCACAATGTGATCTGTCGTTCTCGGATTGTAATGCTACCTCCGGTTTTAGGGTGGAGAACATTCTTTGGGACTCTTATTCTGAAAAACAAAACAGATACAGTGACAGAAACTATGCTGCACGGTATGATGTGGAACACGGCCTGCTCAGGTATGTGCATTTTCCCTGTAGTCCGGTGTGTTTCGTGTTCCGTGTAAACGTGAAAGTCGTCCTGTTTCGAGCAATGGGTGAAATCATTTAGCAAAGCAAGAATGGAAATTCCAGTAATGTCAAGCAGCTCATGGTTATTTGAACAAATCATAAGCGAACCCATATTCTCACGCACTGACAGATACATTTGTAGCTGAAAAGAGTCTGAGAAGATAGACTCAGCTTACCATTGATTTTTGTCTGGATTGATGGGCTATCAATATCTGCTGCGAAATTGACATTGTAGCCGGGCACATCCCAGCAGCTGTGCGAGTCCGAGAGGAATCATGGAACCCTTTTCATGTGACTTTGCATCTGTTGTTATGCAGGAGCACAATTGGAGATACAAGTAAATGAGGTGGCGGGGCCGGCTGGTAGTGTGGCCGAGCGGTCTAAGGCGCTGGATCCAGGTTCCAGTCACGAAAGGGGCGTCGTTTTCGAATCCCACCACTGCCATTTCTGCTGATCAACTCCAACGCTGCAGCTTGTTAAAATGCTGTTTCGGTGCCCACTGTATATTGATGTTGAAAACAAAAGTATAATGGGTTTGCTTCCCAGGGAATTAACTTTGGTGTGAGATACTGCCAAATATTTGAAAATGTCTCCACTGTCATGATCGTGTTCGCCTCCCGCGCGGAAAATCGCAAACAGTTCTGCCGTCCCAGGCAAGTTGAGCTTTTACTGGAACCGAATGGAGACTGTTATTTCATCGTTGTTGTGAAACGAAGTCCTCCGGTGACTCTACTCGTTGTTATTTTGATTTCTAGCTAATGGGAAAATCGTTCCAATGAATGTCGATGTCATACCTTATTGAATTTCTCCCATTTCCTTCATTTCCGTCCTGGAAACATCGGAAGGGAAAGGTAATCTAATCGAGACTGTGATTGGTGAAATTCATTTTTTACGTCCAATTCTTATTATTTTCTTTCTTTCTCTCGTTTCAGCATTGTCTGGAAAGTGGTGGTGCGCTAAGGCTGCAGTATGTTTGAAAGAGTCGTTTGGAAATGCCCTCTTGTTAGTTGTGAGATTACTTTATGACTCATGCCCTCGGACTGTATCACATTTAGCATTCATGCATCTCTGCGTCTGAAAATGCATGAGGTATGCCAGTTTTGTTTGTGTTCCATGTTAAATGCTTTCTGTTTTGCGATTCGCTCAACACATTTCGATTTAACAGGATTTCTGAGGTAACTTCCAGCAGCAAAAATCCTCAGCTGAGGATCTGGGAAAATTTCACAGAGTATGGTCAGTCGGAGCTAAAGTAAGGAAGTCGTTCCTTTTTTGCAGTGTTTCACAATACTACCTTTCCCGTGAGCAGTCGAACAGACTAAATGATTGTGCCACAGACTGCGATGGCAAACTCCGCTAAAAAGTAATCCTTTCAAGCCGGTGGAAGCAACATGACGTTATTGGGGTACACCGTGGAAAAAGATACTTCGGTGGACCTCGTCCATGCTCACCACATTGCCAAAATTAAACAAGTCCCGTTCCCCAGCATTTGACCCCAATCCCTCTAAACGCATCCTATCCAGAAACTCACCCGATTACCTTTGCAATTTTCTGAGTGTAATAGCCTCCTCCACTTCCTCTGGTAGATCATTCCAAACACGCACAACCTTCTTTGTGGGAAATGTGCCTCAGGTCCTTTGTCACTTTCAGCCCACTCACCTTAAAGCTATGCTGTCGAGTTTCCAACTCACACCAACTTGGGTAAAGCACGTAAATACTCAGTTTACCACCCTTCCATAAGGTCATGTCGCAGCTGTTACGCTGCAGGGAAAGTCGTCCCAGCCTATTCCACCTCGCCCTACGGTACAAACATCGACGACATCTTTGTCTATATTTTGTCATCAATTTAACGTGTCTTTTTTTTTTACGTTTCCAAGATGTCGATTACGCTGGACAACAACGAGCTATTGGAAACAGAAAGGGGAGACGTAGAACGGATTCAACTTTCAGTGCTGGACGCCACGGAGCTGCAGCACATCCGGCTGTGGCTTGTTTCTGTCGTGTAGTGGTCATCACGTTCGCCTAACACGCGAAAGATCCCCAGTCCGGAACTGGGCAGAAACTGCTTTGTTCTTCAACTGCAGCCTTTTACATGGACAAGAGCTGAGCTTTCTTGCATGCTTTCCCATCTGCAAACCTGCCTTCGAATTTGCTTGAATAAACCTGCTCTGGTAGTGAAATGTAATGCAATTCCATTTAATTACAGTGCAAAGCGTTGTTAAATTTTTCTCCAACCTGGTTCTGATCATATGCCATTCTGTTGGAGAGTGCAGTTACCGCCTTCTGATCCTTCCACGAAAAGCAGTACCGCATTCGCCTTCCTTGCGCAGGCGGCACGGTTCAAAGACAGGAAAGAAGCAGATGCTCTGGTGTCACAGCGCACCACGAATTCCTGAACTTGTCTGTCTGTCAAATGTACCCCAAGGTCGTCTCAGAAAGACCTCATTTGGAAGCTGTCAATCGTTATTCAACGTGCGAGAATTGGCACCAGATATCCTGAATCATGTTTTGGAGCAGTTCGCACGTTAGTGGCTCATTCAATCAGCAACAGCAATGAAAGAAATTGCACTCTCAGGAACCTTTCGACTTGCGCATTCATAGCGTCGCTAGTATTAAGGTCCGCCCCTAGATTTAAGTCATGTTGGAACTGAAACGGAGGAATCGACAGAGAGGCTACAGAATGATAACGCATCCATTTGGTTTTCTTTTAATCACTGACGAGCAGGAAAATGTAAACGGGTAGGGCGTGTGGAGAAGTGAGGCAGTTGCAGCTCTGGTGAAATTCCTTCTTTGTGATTCACTCAGCAGTCAGAGACGTGAAGGTGACTCAGGCGTGAAAGCTCTTCACATCGAGAACAAAAAGCACTCAAGGGCAGTTAGCACCTCTTCTGGAGTGGGGGTGGGGTGAGGTAATTACCTTTTGACTTCTGTTGCTATGTTCAGAAACTGGCTTTTAGATTGAGGTGAACAGAAACTGCATTTCTAAAAAGCACCACGGAATTTAGCAAAATTTATTGAGTCGCTTCTCCTCGATTCCCACCCAGGTTTCCAACTCAGTTGGTATCCATGTGGCTCATGTCCAGGAGTGAACATCTCAGCAACAAATTGCACGGTTAAGGTGAAAGGCACGGAAAGTGGCATCTCGAACTGGCTCCGAGGTCAGAGCATTCTCACAATGTGATCTGTCGTTCTCGGATTGTAATGCTACCTCCGGTTTTAGGGTGGAGAACATTCTTTGGGACTCTTATTCTGAAAAAAAACAGATACAGTGACAGAAACTTTGCTGCACGGTATGATGTGGAACACGGCCTGCTCAGGTATGTGCATTTTCCCTGTAGTCCGGTGTGTTTCGTGTTCCGTGTAAACGTGAAAGTCGTCCTGTTTCGAGCAATGGGTGAAATCATTTAGCAAAGCAAGAATGGAAATTCCAGTAATGTCAAGCAGCTCATGGTTATTTGAACAAATCATAAGCGAACCCATATTCTCACGCACTGACAGATACATTTGTAGCTGAAAAGAGTCTGAGAAGATAGACTCAGCTTACCATTGATTTTTGTCTGGATTGATGGGCTATCAATATCTGCTGCGAAATTGACATTGTAGCCGGGCACATCCCAGCAGCTGTGCGAGTCCGAGAGGAATCATGGAACCCTTTTCATGTGACTTTGCATCTGTTGTTATGCAGAAGCACAATTGGAGATACAAGTAAATGAGCTGGCGCGGCCGGCTGGTAGTGTGGCCGAGCGGTCTAAGGCGCTGGATCCAGGTTCCAGTCTCGAAAGGGGGGTGGGTTCGAATCCCACCACTGCCATTTCTGCTGATCAACTCCAACGCTGCAGCTTGTTAAAATGCTGTTTCGGTGCCCACTTCATATTGATGTTGAAAACAAAAGTAGAATGGGTTTGCTTCCCAGGGAATTAACTTTGGTGTGAGATACTGCCAAATATTTGAAAATGTCTCCACTGTCATGATCGTGTTCGCCTCCCGCGCGGAAAATCGCAAACAGTTCTGCCGTCCCAGGCAAGTTGAGCTTTTACTGGAACCGAATGGAGACTGTTATTTCATCGTTGTTGTGAAACGAAGTCCTACGGTGACTCTACTCGTTGTTATTTGGGTTTCTAGCTAATGGGAAAATCGTTCCAGTGAATTTCGATGTCATACCTTATTGAATTTCTCCCATTTCCTTCATTTCCGTCCTGGAAACATCGGAAGGGAAAGGTAATCTAATCGAGACTGTGATTGGTGTAATTCATTTTTTACGGCCAATTCTTATTATTTTCTTTCTTTCTCTCGTTTCAGCATTGTCTGGAAAGTGGTGGTGCGCTAAGGCTGCAGTATGTTTGAAAGAGTCGTTTGGAAATGCCCTCTTGTTAGTTGTGAGATTACTTTATGACTCATGCCCTCGGACTGTATCACATTTAGCATTCATGCATCTCTGCGTCTGAAAATGCATGAGGTATGCCAGTTTTGTTTGTGTTCCATGTTAAATGCTTTCTGTTTTGCGATTCGGTCAACACATTTCGATTTAACAGGATTTCTGAGGTAACTTCCAGCAGCAAAAATCCTCAGCTGAGGATCTGGGAAAATTTCACAGAGTATGGTCAGTCGGAGCTAAAGTAAGGAAGTCGTTCCTTTTTTGCAGTGTTTCACAATACTACCTTTCCCGTGAGCAGTCGAACAGACTAAATGATTGTGCCACAGACTGCGATGGCAAACTCCGCTAAAAAGTAATCCTTTAAAGCCGGTGGAAGCAACATGACGTTATTGGGGTACACCGTGGAAAAAGATACTTCGGTGGACCTCGTCCATGCTCACCACATTGCCAAAATTAAACAAGTCCCGTTCCCCAGCATTTGACCCCAATCCCTCTAAACGCATCCTATCCAGAAACTCACCCGATTACCTTTGCAATTTTCTGAGTGTAATAGCCTCCTCCACTTCCTCTGGTAGATCATTCCAAACACGCACAACCTTCTTTGTGGGAAATCTGCCTCAGGTCCTTTGTCACTTTCAGCCCACTCACCTTAAAGCTATGCTGTCGAGTTTCCAACTCACACCAACTTGGGTAAAGCACGTAAATACTCAGTTTACCACCCTTCCATAAGGTCATGTAGCAGCTGTTACGGTGCAGGGAAAGTCGTCCCAGCCTATTCCACCTCGCCCTACGGTACAAACATCGACGACATCTTTGTCTCTATTTTGTAATGTAATGCAATTCCATTTAATTACAGTGCAAAGCGTTGTTAAATTTTTCTCCAACCTGGTTCTGATCATATGCCATTCTGTTGGAGAGTGCAGTTACCGCCTTCTGATCCTTCCACGAAAAGCAGTACCGCATTCGCCTTCCTTGCGCAGGCGGCACGGTTCAAAGACAGGAAAGAAGCAGATGCTCTGGTGTCACAGCGCACCACGAATTCCTGAACTTGTCTGTCTGTCAAATGTACCCCAAGGTCGTCTCAGAAAGACCTCATTTGGAAGCTGTCAATCGTTATTCAACGTGCGAGAATTGGCACCAGATATCCTGAATCATGTTTTGGAGCAGTTCGCACGTTAGTGGTTCATTCAATCAGCAACAGCAATGAAAGAAATTGCACTCTCAGGAACCTTTCGACTTGCGCATTCATAGCATCGCTAGTATTAAGGTCCGCCCCTAGATTTAAGTCATGTTGGAACTGAAACGGAGGAATCGACAGAGAGGCTACAGAATGATACCGCATCCATTTGGTTTTCTTTTAATCACTGACGAGCAGGAAAATGTAAACGGGGAGGGCGTGTGGAGAAGTGAGGCAGTTGCAGCTCTGGTGAAATTCCTTCTTTGTGATTCACTCAGCAGCCAGAGACGTGAAGGTGACTCAGGCGTGAAAGCTCTTCACATCGAGAACAAAAAGCACTCAAGGGCAGTTAGCACCTCTTCTGGAGTGGGGGTGGGGTGAGGTAATTACCTTTTGACTTCTGTTGCTATGTTCAGAAACTGGCTTTTAGATTGAGGTGAACAGAAACTGCATTTCTAAAAAGCACCACGGAATTTAGCAAAATTTATTGAGTCGCTTCTCCTCGATTCCCACCCAGGTTTCCAACTCAGTTGGTATCCATGTGGCTCATGTCCAGGAGTGAACATCTCAGCAACAAATTGCACGGTTAAGGTAAAAGGCACGGAAAGTGGCATCTCGAACTGGCTCCGAGGTCAGAGCATTCTCACAATGTGATCTGTCGTTCTCGGATTGTAATGCTACCTCCGGTTTTAGGGTGGAGAACATTCTTTGGGACTCTTATTCTGAAAAACAAAACAGATACAGTGACAGAAACTATGCTGCACGGTATGATGTGGAACACGGCCTGCTCAGGTATGTGCATTTTCCCTGTAGTCCGGTGTGTTTCGTGTTCCGTGTAAACGTGAAAGTCGTCCTGTTTCGAGCAATGGGTGAAATCATTTAGCAAAGCAAGAATGGAAATTCCAGTAATGTCAAGCAGCTCATGGTTATTTGAACAAATCATAAGCGAACCCATATTCTCACGCACTGACAGATACATTTGTAGCTGAAAAGAGTCTGAGAAGATAGACTCAGCTTACCATTGATTTTTGTCTGGATTGATGGGCTATCAATATCTGCTGCGAAATTGACATTGTAGCCGGGCACATCCCAGCAGCTGTGCGAGTCCGAGAGGAATCATGGAACCCTTTTCATGTGACTTTGCATCTGTTGTTATGCAGGAGCACAATTGGAGATACAAGTAAATGAGGTGGCGGGGCCGGCTGGTAGTGTGGCCGAGCGGTCTAAGGCGCTGGATCCAGGTTCCAGTCACGAAAGGGGCGTCGTTTTCGAATCCCACCACTGCCATTTCTGCTGATCAACTCCAACGCTGCAGCTTGTTAAAATGCTGTTTCGGTGCCCACTGTATATTGATGTTGAAAACAAAAGTATAATGGGTTTGCTTCCCAGGGAATTAACTTTGGTGTGAGATACTGCCAAATATTTGAAAATGTCTCCACTGTCATGATCGTGTTCGCCTCCCGCGCGGAAAATCGCAAACAGTTCTGCCGTCCCAGGCAAGTTGAGCTTTTACTGGAACCGAATGGAGACTGTTATTTCATCGTTGTTGTGAAACGAAGTCCTCCGGTGACTCTACTCGTTGTTATTTTGATTTCTAGCTAATGGGAAAATCGTTCCAATGAATGTCGATGTCATACCTTATTGAATTTCTCCCATTTCCTTCATTTCCGTCCTGGAAACATCGGAAGGGAAAGGTAATCTAATCGAGACTGTGATTGGTGAAATTCATTTTTTACGTCCAATTCTTATTATTTTCTTTCTTTCTCTCGTTTCAGCATTGTCTGGAAAGTGGTGGTGCGCTAAGGCTGCAGTATGTTTGAAAGAGTCGTTTGGAAATGCCCTCTTGTTAGTTGTGAGATTACTTTATGACTCATGCCCTCGGACTGTATCACATTTAGCATTCATGCATCTCTGCGTCTGAAAATGCATGAGGTATGCCAGTTTTGTTTGTGTTCCATGTTAAATGCTTTCTGTTTTGCGATTCGCTCAACACATTTCGATTTAACAGGATTTCTGAGGTAACTTCCAGCAGCAAAAATCCTCAGCTGAGGATCTGGGAAAATTTCACAGAGTATGGTCAGTCGGAGCTAAAGTAAGGAAGTCGTTCCTTTTTTGCAGTGTTTCACAATACTACCTTTCCCGTGAGCAGTCGAACAGACTAAATGATTGTGCCACAGACTGCGATGGCAAACTCCGCTAAAAAGTAATCCTTTCAAGCCGGTGGAAGCAACATGACGTTATTGGGGTACACCGTGGAAAAAGATACTTCGGTGGACCTCGTCCATGCTCACCACATTGCCAAAATTAAACAAGTCCCGTTCCCCAGCATTTGACCCCAATCCCTCTAAACGCATCCTATCCAGAAACTCACCCGATTACCTTTGCAATTTTCTGAGTGTAATAGCCTCCTCCACTTCCTCTGGTAGATCATTCCAAACACGCACAACCTTCTTTGTGGGAAATCTGCCTCAGGTCCTTTGTCACTTTCAGCCCACTCACCTTAAAGCTATGCTGTCGAGTTTCCAACTCACACCAACTTGGGTAAAGCACGTAAATACTCAGTTTACCACCCTTCCATAAGGTCATGTAGCAGCTGTTACGGTGCAGGGAAAGTCGTCCCAGCCTATTCCACCTCGCCCTACGGTACAAACATCGACGACATCTTTGTCTCTATTTTGTAATGTAATGCAATTCCATTTAATTACAGTGCAAAGCGTTGTTAAATTTTTCTCCAACCTGGTTCTGATCATATGCCATTCTGTTGGAGAGTGCAGTTACCGCCTTCTGATCCTTCCACGAAAAGCAGTACCGCATTCGCCTTCCTTGCGCAGGCGGCACGGTTCAAAGACAGGAAAGAAGCAGATGCTCTGGTGTCACAGCGCACCACGAATTCCTGAACTTGTCTGTCTGTCAAATGTACCCCAAGGTCGTCTCAGAAAGACCTCATTTGGAAGCTGTCAATCGTTATTCAACGTGCGAGAATTGGCACCAGATATCCTGAATCATGTTTTGGAGCAGTTCGCACGTTAGTGGTTCATTCAATCAGCAACAGCAATGAAAGAAATTGCACTCTCAGGAACCTTTCGACTTGCGCATTCATAGCATCGCTAGTATTAAGGTCCGCCCCTAGATTTAAGTCATGTTGGAACTGAAACGGAGGAATCGACAGAGAGGCTACAGAATGATACCGCATCCATTTGGTTTTCTTTTAATCACTGACGAGCAGGAAAATGTAAACGGGGAGGGCGTGTGGAGAAGTGAGGCAGTTGCAGCTCTGGTGAAATTCCTTCTTTGTGATTCACTCAGCAGCCAGAGACGTGAAGGTGACTCAGGCGTGAAAGCTCTTCACATCGAGAACAAAAAGCACTCAAGGGCAGTTAGCACCTCTTCTGGAGTGGGGGTGGGGTGAGGTAATTACCTTTTGACTTCTGTTGCTATGTTCAGAAACTGGCTTTTAGATTGAGGTGAACAGAAACTGCATTTCTAAAAAGCACCATGGAATTTAGCAAAATTTATTGAGTCGCTTCTCCTCGATTCCCACCCAGGTTTCCAACTCAGTTGGTATCCATGTGGCTCATGTCCAGGAGTGAACATCTCAGCAACAAATTGCACGGTTAAGGTAAAAGGCACGGAAAGTGGCATCTCGAACTGGCTCCGAGGTCAGAGCATTCTCACAATGTGATCTGTCGTTCTCGGATTGTAATGCTACCTCCGGTTTTAGGGTGGAGAACATTCTTTGGGACTCTTATTCTGAAAAACAAAACAGATACAGTGACAGAAACTATGCTGCACGGTATGATGTGGAACACGGCCTGCTCAGGTATGTGCATTTTCCCTGTAGTCCGGTGTGTTTCGTGTTCCGTGTAAACGTGAAAGTCGTCCTGTTTCGAGCAATGGGTGAAATCATTTAGCAAAGCAAGAATGGAAATTCCAGTAATGTCAAGCAGCTCATGGTTATTTGAACAAATCATAAGCGAACCCATATTCTCACGCACTGACAGATACATTTGTAGCTGAAAAGAGTCTGAGAAGATAGACTCAGCTTACCATTGATTTTTGTCTGGATTGATGGGCTATCAATATCTGCTGCGAAATTGACATTGTAGCCGGGCACATCCCAGCAGCTGTGCGAGTCCGAGAGGAATCATGGAACCCTTTTCATGTGACTTTGCATCTGTTGTTATGCAGGAGCACAATTGGAGATACAAGTAAATGAGGTGGCGGGGCCGGCTGGTAGTGTGGCCGAGCGGTCTAAGGCGCTGGATCCAGGTTCCAGTCACGAAAGGGGCGTCGTTTTCGAATCCCACCACTGCCATTTCTGCTGATCAACTCCAACGCTGCAGCTTGTTAAAATGCTGTTTCGGTGCCCACTGTATATTGATGTTGAAAACAAAAGTATAATGGGTTTGCTTCCCAGGGAATTAACTTTGGTGTGAGATACTGCCAAATATTTGAAAATGTCTCCACTGTCATGATCGTGTTCGCCTCCCGCGCGGAAAATCGCAAACAGTTCTGCCGTCCCAGGCAAGTTGAGCTTTTACTGGAACCGAATGGAGACTGTTATTTCATCGTTGTTGTGAAACGAAGTCCTCCGGTGACTCTACTCGTTGTTATTTTGATTTCTAGCTAATGGGAAAATCGTTCCAATGAATGTCGATGTCATACCTTATTGAATTTCTCCCATTTCCTTCATTTCCGTCCTGGAAACATCGGAAGGGAAAGGTAATCTAATCGAGACTGTGATTGGTGAAATTCATTTTTTACGTCCAATTCTTATTATTTTCTTTCTTTCTCTCGTTTCAGCATTGTCTGGAAAGTGGTGGTGCGCTAAGGCTGCAGTATGTTTGAAAGAGTCGTTTGGAAATGCCCTCTTGTTAGTTGTGAGATTACTTTATGACTCATGCCCTCGGACTGTATCACATTTAGCATTCATGCATCTCTGCGTCTGAAAATGCATGAGGTATGCCAGTTTTGTTTGTGTTCCATGTTAAATGCTTTCTGTTTTGCGATTCGCTCAACACATTTCGATTTAACAGGATTTCTGAGGTAACTTCCAGCAGCAAAAATCCTCAGCTGAGGATCTGGGAAAATTTCACAGAGTATGGTCAGTCGGAGCTAAAGTAAGGAAGTCGTTCCTTTTTTGCAGTGTTTCACAATACTACCTTTCCCGTGAGCAGTCGAACAGACTAAATGATTGTGCCACAGACTGCGATGGCAAACTCCGCTAAAAAGTAATCCTTTCAAGCCGGTGGAAGCAACATGACGTTATTGGGGTACACCGTGGAAAAAGATACTTCGGTGGACCTCGTCCATGCTCACCACATTGCCAAAATTAAACAAGTCCCGTTCCCCAGCATTTGACCCCAATCCCTCTAAACGCATCCTATCCAGAAACTCACCCGATTACCTTTGCAATTTTCTGAGTGTAATAGCCTCCTCCACTTCCTCTGGTAGATCATTCCAAACACGCACAACCTTCTTTGTGGGAAATGTGCCTCAGGTCCTTTGTCACTTTCAGCCCACTCACCTTAAAGCTATGCTGTCGAGTTTCCAACTCACACCAACTTGGGTAAAGCACGTAAATACTCAGTTTACCACCCTTCCATAAGGTCATGTCGCAGCTGTTACGGTGCAGGGAAAGTCGTCCCAGCCTATTCCACCTCGCCCTACGGTACAAACATCGACGACATCTTTGTCTATATTTTGTCATCAATTTAACGTGTCTTTTTTTTTTACGTTTCCAAGATGTCGATTACGCTGGACAACAACGAGCTATTGGAAACAGAAAGGGGAGACGTAGAACGGATTCAACTTTCAGTGCTGGACGCCACGGAGCTGCAGCACATCCGGCTGTGGCTTGTTTCTGTCGTGTAGTGGTCATCACGTTCGCCTAACACGCGAAAGATCCCCAGTCCGGAACTGGGCAGAAACTGCTTTGTTCTTCAACTGCAGCCTTTTACATGGACAAGAGCTGAGCTTTCTTGCATGCTTTCCCATCTGCAAACCTGCCTTCGAATTTGCTTGAATAAACCTGCTCTGGTAGTGAAATGTAATGCAATTCCATTTAATTACAGTGCAAAGCGTTGTTAAATTTTTCTCCAACCTGGTTCTGATCATATGCCATTCTGTTGGAGAGTGCAGTTACCGCCTTCTGATCCTTCCACGAAAAGCAGTACCGCATTTGCCTTCCTTGCGCAGGCGGCACGGTTCAAAGACAGGAAAGAAGCAGATGCTCTGGTGTCACAGCGCACCACGAATTCCTGAACTTGTCTGTCTGTCAAATGTACCCCAAGGTCGTCTCAGAAAGACCTCATTTGGAAGCTGTCAATCGTTATTCAACGTGCGAGAATTGGCACCAGATATCCTGAATCATGTTTTGGAGCAGTTCGCACGTTAGTGGCTCATTCAATCAGCAACAGCAATGAAAGAAATTGCACTCTCAGGAACCTTTCGACTTGCGCATTCATAGCGTCGCTAGTATTAAGGTCCGCCCCTAGATTTAAGTCATGTTGGAACTGAAACGGAGGAATCGACAGAGAGGCTACAGAATGATAACGCATCCATTTGGTTTTCTTTTAATCACTGACGAGCAGGAAAATGTAAACGGGGAGGGCGTGTGGAGAAGTGAGGCAGTTGCAGCTCTGGTGAAATTCCTTCTTTGTGATTCACTCAGCAGCCAGAGACGTGAAGGTGACTCAGGCGTGAAAGCTCTTCACATCGAGAACAAAAAGCACTCAAGGGCAGTTAGCACCTCTTCTGGAGTGGGGGTGGGGTGAGGTAATTACCTTTTGACTTCTGTTGCTATGTTCAGAAACTGGCTTTTAGATTGAGGTGAACAGAAACTGCATTTCTAAAAAGCACCACGGAATTTAGCAAAATTTATTGAGTCGCTTCTCCTCGATTCCCACCCAGGTTTCCAACTCAGTTGGTATCCATGTGGCTCATGTCCAGGAGTGAACATCTCAGCAACAAATTGCACGGTTAAGGTGAAAGGCACGGAAAGTGGCATCTCGAACTGGCTCCGAGGTCAGAGCATTCTCACAATGTGATCTGTCGTTCTCGGATTGTAATGCTACCTCCGGTTTTAGGGTGGAGAACATTCTTTGGGACTCTTATTCTGAAAAAAAAACAGATACAGTGACAGAAACTTTGCTGCACGGTATGATGTGGAACACGGCCTGCTCAGGTATGTGCATTTTCCCTGTAGTCCGGTGTGTTTCGTGTTCCGTGTAAACGTGAAAGTCGTCCTGTTTCGAGCAATGGGTGAAATCATTTAGCAAAGCAAGAATGGAAATTCCAGTAATGTCAAGCAGCTCATGGTTATTTGAACAAATCATAAGCGAACCCATATTCTCACGCACTGACAGATACATTTGTAGCTGAAAAGAGTCTGAGAAGATAGACTCAGCTTACCATTGATTTTTGTCTGGATTGATGGGCTATCAATATCTGCTGCGAAATTGACATTGTAGCCGGGCACATCCCAGCAGCTGTGCGAGTCCGAGAGGAATCATGGAACCCTTTTCATGTGACTTTGCATCTGTTGTTATGCAGAAGCACAATTGGAGATACAAGTAAATGAGCTGGCGCGGCCGGCTGGTAGTGTGGCCGAGCGGTCTAAGGCGCTGGATCCAGGTTCCAGTCTCGAAAGGGGGGTGGGTTCGAATCCCACCACTGCCATTTCTGCTGATCAACTCCAACGCTGCAGCTTGTTAAAATGCTGTTTCGGTGCCCACTTCATATTGATGTTGAAAACAAAAGTAGAATGGGTTTGCTTCCCAGGGAATTAACTTTGGTGTGAGATACTGCCAAATATTTGAAAATGTCTCCACTGTCATGATCGTGTTCGCCTCCCGCGCGGAAAATCGCAAACAGTTCTGCCGTCCCAGGCAAGTTGAGCTTTTACTGGAACCGAATGGAGACTGTTATTTCATCGTTGTTGTGAAACGAAGTCCTACGGTGACTCTACTCGTTGTTATTTGGGTTTCTAGCTAATGGGAAAATCGTTCCAGTGAATTTCGATGTCATACCTTATTGAATTTCTCCCATTTCCTTCATTTCCGTCCTGGAAACATCGGAAGGGAAAGGTAATCTAATCGAGACTGTGATTGGTGTAATTCATTTTTTACGGCCAATTCTTATTATTTTCTTTCTTTCTCTCGTTTCAGCATTGTCTGGAAAGTGGTGGTGCGCTAAGGCTGCAGTATGTTTGAAAGAGTCGTTTGGAAATGCCCTCTTGTTAGTTGTGAGATTACTTTATGACTCATGCCCTCGGACTGTATCACATTTAGCATTCATGCATCTCTGCGTCTGAAAATGCATGAGGTATGCCAGTTTTGTTTGTGTTCCATGTTAAATGCTTTCTGTTTTGCGATTCGGTCAACACATTTCGATTTAACAGGATTTCTGAGGTAACTTCCAGCAGCAAAAATCCTCAGCTGAGGATCTGGGAAAATTTCACAGAGTATGGTCAGTCGGAGCTAAAGTAAGGAAGTCGTTCCTTTTTTGCAGTGTTTCACAATACTACCTTTCCCGTGAGCAGTCGAACAGACTAAATGATTGTGCCACAGACTGCGATGGCAAACTCCGCTAAAAAGTAATCCTTTAAAGCCGGTGGAAGCAACATGACGTTATTGGGGTACACCGTGGAAAAAGATACTTCGGTGGACCTCGTCCATGCTCACCACATTGCCAAAATTAAACAAGTCCCGTTCCCCAGCATTTGACCCCAATCCCTCTAAACGCATCCTATCCAGAAACTCACCCGATTACCTTTGCAATTTTCTGAGTGTAATAGCCTCCTCCACTTCCTCTGGTAGATCATTCCAAACACGCACAACCTTCTTTGTGGGAAATCTGCCTCAGGTCCTTTGTCACTTTCAGCCCACTCACCTTAAAGCTATGCTGTCGAGTTTCCAACTCACACCAACTTGGGTAAAGCACGTAAATACTCAGTTTACCACCCTTCCATAAGGTCATGTAGCAGCTGTTACGGTGCAGGGAAAGTCGTCCCAGCCTATTCCACCTCGCCCTACGGTACAAACATCGACGACATCTTTGTCTCTATTTTGTAATGTAATGCAATTCCATTTAATTACAGTGCAAAGCGTTGTTAAATTTTTCTCCAACCTGGTTCTGATCATATGCCATTCTGTTGGAGAGTGCAGTTACCGCCTTCTGATCCTTCCACGAAAAGCAGTACCGCATTCGCCTTCCTTGCGCAGGCGGCACGGTTCAAAGACAGGAAAGAAGCAGATGCTCTGGTGTCACAGCGCACCACGAATTCCTGAACTTGTCTGTCTGTCAAATGTACCCCAAGGTCGTCTCAGAAAGACCTCATTTGGAAGCTGTCAATCGTTATTCAACGTGCGAGAATTGGCACCAGATATCCTGAATCATGTTTTGGAGCAGTTCGCACGTTAGTGGTTCATTCAATCAGCAACAGCAATGAAAGAAATTGCACTCTCAGGAACCTTTCGACTTGCGCATTCATAGCATCGCTAGTATTAAGGTCCGCCCCTAGATTTAAGTCATGTTGGAACTGAAACGGAGGAATCGACAGAGAGGCTACAGAATGATACCGCATCCATTTGGTTTTCTTTTAATCACTGACGAGCAGGAAAATGTAAACGGGGAGGGCGTGTGGAGAAGTGAGGCAGTTGCAGCTCTGGTGAAATTCCTTCTTTGTGATTCACTCAGCAGCCAGAGACGTGAAGGTGACTCAGGCGTGAAAGCTCTTCACATCGAGAACAAAAAGCACTCAAGGGCAGTTAGCACCTCTTCTGGAGTGGGGGTGGGGTGAGGTAATTACCTTTTGACTTCTGTTGCTATGTTCAGAAACTGGCTTTTAGATTGAGGTGAACAGAAACTGCATTTCGAAAAAGCACCACGGAATTTAGCAAAATTTATTGAGTCGCTTCTCCTCGATTCCCACCCAGGTTTCCAACTCAGTTGGTATCCATGTGGCTCATGTCCAGGAGTGAACATCTCAGCAACAAATTGCACGGTTAAGGTAAAAGGCACGGAAAGTGGCATCTCGAACTGGCTCCGAGGTCAGAGCATTCTCACAATGTGATCTGTCGTTCTCGGATTGTAATGCTACCTCCGGTTTTAGGGTGGAGAACATTCTTTGGGACTCTTATTCTGAAAAACAAAACAGATACAGTGACAGAAACTATGCTGCACGGTATGATGTGGAACACGGCCTGCTCAGGTATGTGCATTTTCCCTGTAGTCCGGTGTGTTTCGTGTTCCGTGTAAACGTGAAAGTCGTCCTGTTTCGAGCAATGGGTGAAATCATTTAGCAAAGCAAGAATGGAAATTCCAGTAATGTCAAGCAGCTCATGGTTATTTGAACAAATCATAAGCGAACCCATATTCTCACGCACTGACAGATACATTTGTAGCTGAAAAGAGTCTGAGAAGATAGACTCAGCTTACCATTGATTTTTGTCTGGATTGATGGGCTATCAATATCTGCTGCGAAATTGACATTGTAGCCGGGCACATCCCAGCAGCTGTGCGAGTCCGAGAGGAATCATGGAACCCTTTTCATGTGACTTTGCATCTGTTGTTATGCAGGAGCACAATTGGAGATACAAGTAAATGAGGTGGCGGGGCCGGCTGGTAGTGTGGCCGAGCGGTCTAAGGCGCTGGATCCAGGTTCCAGTCACGAAAGGGGCGTCGTTTTCGAATCCCACCACTGCCATTTCTGCTGATCAACTCCAACGCTGCAGCTTGTTAAAATGCTGTTTCGGTGCCCACTGTATATTGATGTTGAAAACAAAAGTATAATGGGTTTGCTTCCCAGGGAATTAACTTTGGTGTGAGATACTGCCAAATATTTGAAAATGTCTCCACTGTCATGATCGTGTTCGCCTCCCGCGCGGAAAATCGCAAACAGTTCTGCCGTCCCAGGCAAGTTGAGCTTTTACTGGAACCGAATGGAGACTGTTATTTCATCGTTGTTGTGAAACGAAGTCCTCCGGTGACTCTACTCGTTGTTATTTTGATTTCTAGCTAATGGGAAAATCGTTCCAATGAATGTCGATGTCATACCTTATTGAATTTCTCCCATTTCCTTCATTTCCGTCCTGGAAACATCGGAAGGGAAAGGTAATCTAATCGAGACTGTGATTGGTGAAATTCATTTTTTACGTCCAATTCTTGTTATTTTCTTTCTTTCTCTCGTTTCAGCATTGTCTGGAAAGTGGTGGTGCGCTAAGGCTGCAGTATGTTTGAAAGAGTCGTTTGGAAATGCCCTCTTGTTAGTTGTGAGATTACTTTATGACTCATGCCCTCGGACTGTATCACATTTAGCATTCATGCATCTCTGCGTCTGAAAATGCATGAGGTATGCCAGTTTTGTTTGTGTTCCATGTTAAATGCTTTCTGTTTTGCGATTCGCTCAACACATTTCGATTTAACAGGATTTCTGAGGTAACTTCCAGCAGCAAAAATCCTCAGCTGAGGATCTGGGAAAATTTCACAGAGTATGGTCAGTCGGAGCTAAAGTAAGGAAGTCGTTCCTTTTTTGCAGTGTTTCACAATACTACCTTTCCCGTGAGCAGTCGAACAGACTAAATGATTGTGCCACAGACTGCGATGGCAAACTCCGCTAAAAAGTAATCCTTTCAAGCCGGTGGAAGCAACATGACGTTATTGGGGTACACCGTGGAAAAAGATACTTCGGTGGACCTCGTCCATGCTCACCACATTGCCAAAATTAAACAAGTCCCGTTCCCCAGCATTTGACCCCAATCCCTCTAAACGCATCCTATCCAGAAACTCACCCGATTACCTTTGCAATTTTCTGAGTGTAATAGCCTCCTCCACTTCCTCTGGTAGATCATTCCAAACACGCACAACCTTCTTTGTGGGAAATGTGCCTCAGGTCCTTTGTCACTTTCAGCCCACTCACCTTAAAGCTATGCTGTCGAGTTTTCCACTCACACCAACTTGGGTAAAGCACGTAAATACTCAGTTTACCACCCTTCCATAAGGTCATGTCGCAGCTGTTACGCTGCAGGGAAAGTCGTCCCAGCCTATTCCACCTCGCCCTACGGTACAAACATCGACGACATCTTTGTCTATATTTTGTCATCAATTTAACGTGTCTTTGTTTTTTACGTTTCCAAGATGTCGATTACGCTGGACAACAACGAGCTATTGGAAACAGAAAGGGGAGACGTAGAACGGATTCAACTTTCAGTGCTGGACGCCACGGAGCAGCAGCACATCCGGCTGTGGCTTGTTTCTGTCGTGTAGTGGTCATCACGTTCGCCTAACACGCGAAAGATCCCCAGTCCGGAACTGGGCAGAAACTGCTTTGTTCTTCAACTGCAGCCTTTTACATGGACAAGAGCTGAGCTTTCTTGCATGCTTTCCCATCTGCAAACCTGCCTTCGAATTTGCTTGAATAAACCTGCTCTGGTAGTGAAATGTAATGCAATTCCATTTAATTACAGTGCAAAGCGTTGTTAAATTTTTCTCCAACCTGGTTCTGATCATATGCCATTCTGTTGGAGAGTGCAGTTACCGCCTTCTGATCCTTCCACGAAAAGCAGTACCGCATTTGCCTTCCTTGCGCAGGCGGCACGGTTCAAAGACAGGAAAGAAGCAGATGCTCTGGTGTCACAGCGCACCACGAATTCCTGAACTTGTCTGTCTGTCAAATGTACCCCAAGGTCGTCTCAGAAAGACCTCATTTGGAAGCTGTCAATCGTTATTCAACGTGCGAGAATTGGCACCAGATATCCTGAATCATGTTTTGGAGCAATTCGCACGTTAGTGGCTCATTCAATCAGCAACAGCAATGAAAGAAATTGCACTCTCAGGAACCTTTCGACTTGCGCATTCATAGCGTCGCTAGTATTAAGGTCCGCCCCTAGATTTAAGTCATGTTGGAACTGAAACGGAGGAATCGACAGAGAGGCTACAGAATGATACCGCATCCATTTGGTTTTCTTTTAATCACTGACGAGCAGGAAAATGTAAACGGGGAGGGCGTGTGGAGAAGTGAGGCAGTTGCAGCTCTGGTGAAATTCCTTCTTTGTGATTCACTCAGCAGCCAGAGACGTGAAGGTGACTCAGGCGTGAAAGCTCTTCACATCGAGAACAAAAAGCACTCAAGGGCAGTTAGCACCTCTTCTGGAGTGGGGGTGGGGTGAGGTAATTACCTTTTGACTTCTGTTACTATGTTCAGAAACTGGCTTTTAGATTGAGGTGAACAGAAACTGCATTTCTAAAAAGCACCACGGAATTTAGCAAAATTTATTGAGTCGCTTCTCCTCGATTCCCACCCAGGTTTCCAACTCAGTTGGTATCCATGTGGCTCATGTCCAGGAGTGAACATCTCAGCAACAAATTGCACGGTTAAGGTGAAAGGCACGGAAAGTGGCATCTCGAACTGGCTCCGAGGTCAGAGCATTCTCACAATGTGATCTGTCGTTCTCGGATTGTAATGCTACCTCCGGTTTTAGGGTGGAGAACATTCTTTGGGACTCTTATTCTGAAAAAAAACCAGATACAGTGACAGAAACTATGCTGCACGGTATGATGTGGAACACGGCCTGCTCAGGTATGTGCATTTTCCCTGTAGTCCGGTGTGTTTCGTGTTCCGTGTAAACGTGAAAGTCGTCCTGTTTCGAGCAATGGGTGAAATCATTTAGCAAAGCAAGAATGGAAATTCCAGTAATGTCAAGCAGCTCATGGTTATTTGAACAAATCATAAGCGAACCCATATTCTCACGCACTGACAGATACATTTGTAGCTGAAAAGAGTCTGAGAAGATAGACTCAGCTTACCATTGATTTTTGTCTGGATTGATGGGCTATCAATATCTGCTGCGAAATTGACATTGTAGCCGGGCACATCCCAGCAGCTGTGCGAGTCCGAGAGGAATCATGGAACCCTTTTCATGTGACTTTGCATCTGTTGTTATGCAGGAGCACAATTGGAGATACAAGTAAATGAGCTGGCGCGGCCGGCTGGTAGTGTGGCCGAGCGGTCTAAGGCGCTGGATCCAGGTTCCAGTCTCGAAAGGGGCGTGGGTTCGAATCCCACCACTGCCATTTCTGCTGATCAACTCCAACGCTGCAGCTTGTTAAAATGCTGTTTCGGTGCCCACTGTATATTGATGTTGAAAACAAAAGTATAATGGGTTTGCTTCCCAGGGAATTAACTTTGGTGTGAGATACTGCCAAATATTTGAAAATGTCTCCACTGTCATGATCGTGTTCGCCTCCCGCGCGGAAAATCGCAAACAGTTCTGCCGTCCCAGGCAAGTTGAGCTTTTACTGGAACCGAATGGAGACTGTTATTTCATCGTTGTTGTGAAACGAAGTCCTACGGTGACTCTACTCGTTGTTATTTGGGTTTCTAGCTAATGGGAAAATCGTTCCAGTGAATTTCGATGTCATACCTTATTGAATTTCTCCCATTTCCTTCATTTCCGTCCTGGAAACATCGGAAGGGAAAGGTAATCTAATCGAGACTGTGATTGGTGAAATTCATTTTTTACGGCCAATTCTTATTATTTTCTTTCTTTCTCTCGTTTCAGCATTGTCTGGAAAGTGGTGGTGCGCTAAGGCTGCAGTATGTTTGAAAGAGTCGTTTGGAAATGCCCTCTTGTTAGTTGTGAGATTACTTTATGACTCATGCCCTCGGACTGTATCACATTTAGCATTCATGCATCTCTGCGTCTGAAAATGCATGAGGTATGCCAGTTTTGTTTGTGTTCCATGTTAAATGCTTTCTGTTTTGCGATTCGCTCAACACATTTCGATTCAACAGGATTTCTGAGGTAACTTCCAGCAGCAAAAATCCTCAGCTGAGGATCTGGGAAAATTTCACAGAGTATGGTCAGTCGGAGCTAAAGTAAGGAAGTCGTTCCTTTTTTGCAGTGTTTCACAATACTACCTTTCCCGTGAGCAGTCGAACAGACTAAATGATTGAGCCACAGACTGCGATGGCAAACTCCGCTAAAAAGTAATCCTTTAAAGCCGGTGGAAGCAACATGACGTTATTGGGGTACACCGTGGAAAAAGATACTTCGGTGGACCTCGTCCATGCTCACCACATTGCCAAAATTAAACAAGTCCCGTTCCCCAGCATTTGACCCCAATCCCTCTAAACGCATCCTATCCAGAAACTCACCCGATTACCTTTGCAATTTTCTGAGTGTAATAGCCTCCTCCACTTCCTCTGGTAGATCATTCCAAACACGCACAACCTTCTTTGTGGGAAATGTGCCTCAGGTCCTTTGTCACTTTCAGCCCACTCACCTTAAAGCTATGCTGTCGAGTTTCCAACTCACACCAACTTGGGTAAAGCACGTAAATACTCAGTTTACCACCCTTCCATAAGGTCATGTCGCAGCTGTTACGGTGCAGGGAAAGTCGTCCCAGCCTATTCCACCTCGCCCTACGGTACAAACATCGACGACATCTTTGTCTATATTTTGTCATCAATTCAACGTGTCTTTTTTTTTTACGTTTCCAAGATGTCGATTACGCTGGACAACAACGAGCTATTGGAAACAGAAAGGGGAGACGTAGAACGGATTCAACTTTCAGTGCTGGACGCCACGGAGCTGCAGCACATCCGGCTGTGGCTTGTTTCTGTCGTGTAGTGGTCATCACGTTCGCCTAACACGCGAAAGATCCCCAGTCCGGAACTGGGCAGAAACTGCTTTGTTCTTCAACTGCAGCCTTTTACATGGACAAGAGCTGAGCTTTCTTGCATGCTTTCCCATCTGCAAACCTGCCTTCGAATTTGCTTGAATAAACCTGCTCTGGTAGTGAAATGTAATGCAATTCCATTTAATTACAGTGCAAAGCGTTGTTAAATTTTTCTCCAACCTGGTTCTGATCATATGCCATTCTGTTGGAGAGTGCAGTTACCGCCTTCTGATCCTTCCACGAAAAGCAGTACCGCATTCGCCTTCCTTGCGCAGGCGGCACGGTTCAAAGACAGGAAAGAAGCAGATGCTCTGGTGTCACAGCGCACCACGAATTCCTGAACTTGTCTGTCTGTCAAATGTACCCCAAGGTCGTCTCAGAAAGACCTCATTTGGAAGCTGTCAATCGTTATTCAACGTGCGAGAATTGGCACCAGATATCCTGAATCATGTTTTGGAGCAGTTCGCACGTTAGTGGCTCATTCAATCAGCAACAGCAATGAAAGAAATTGCACTCTCAGGAACCTTTCGACTTGCGCATTCATAGCGTCGCTAGTATTAAGGTCCGCCCCTAGATTTAAGTCATGTTGGAACTGAAACGGAGGAATCGACAGAGAGGCTACAGAATGATAACGCATCCATTTGGTTTTCTTTTAATCACTGACGAGCAGGAAAATGTAAACGGGGAGGGCGTGTGGAGAAGTGAGGCAGTTGCAGCTCTGGTGAAATTCCTTCTTTGTGATTCACTCAGCAGCCAGAGACGTGAAGGTGACTCAGGCGTGAAAGCTCTTCACATCGAGAACAAAAAGCACTCAAGGGCAGTTAGCACCTCTTCTGGAGTGGGGGTGGGGTGAGGTAATTACCTTTTGACTTCTGTTGCTATGTTCAGAAACTGGCTTTTAGATTGAGGTGAACAGAAACTGCATTTCTAAAAAGCACCACGGAATTTAGCAAAATTTATTGAGTCGCTTCTCCTCGATTCCCACCCAGGTTTCCAACTCAGTTGGTATCCATGTGGCTCATGTCCAGGAGTGAACATCTCAGCAACAAATTGCACGGTTAAGGTAAAAGGCACGGAAAGTGGCATCTCGAACTGGCTCCGAGGTCAGAGCATTCTCACAATGTGATCTGTCGTTCTCGGATTGTAATGCTACCTCCGGTTTTAGGGTGGAGAACATTCTTTGGGACTCTTATTCTGAAAAACAAAACAGATACAGTGACAGAAACTATGCTGCACGGTATGATGTGGAACACGGCCTGCTCAGGTATGTGCATTTTCCCTGTAGTCCGGTGTGTTTCGTGTTCCGTGTAAACGTGAAAGTCGTCCTGTTTCGAGCAATGGGTGAAATCATTTAGCAAAGCAAGAATGGAAATTCCAGTAATGTCAAGCAGCTCATGGTTATTTGAACAAATCATAAGCGAACCCATATTCTCACGCACTGACAGATACATTTGTAGCTGAAAAGAGTCTGAGAAGATAGACTCAGCTTACCATTGATTTTTGTCTGGATTGATGGGCTATCAATATCTGCTGCGAAATTGACATTGTAGCCGGGCACATCCCAGCAGCTGTGCGAGTCCGAGAGGAATCATGGAACCCTTTTCATGTGACTTTGCATCTGTTGTTATGCAGGAGCACAATTGGAGATACAAGTAAATGAGCTGGCGCGGCCGGCTGGTAGTGTGGCCGAGCGGTCTTATGCGCTGCATCCAGGTTCCAATCTCGAAAGGGGCGTGGGTTCGAATCCCACCACTGCCGTTTCTGCTGATCAACTCCAACGCTGCAGCTTGTTAAAATGCTGTTTCGGTGCCCACTTTATATTGATGTTGAAAACAAAAGTATAATGGGTTTGCTTCCCAGGGAATTAACTTTGGTGTGAGATACTGCCAAATATTTGAAAATGTCTCCACTGTCATGATCGTGTTCGCCTCCCGCGCGGAAAATCGCAAACAGTTCTGCCGTCCCAGGCAAGTTGAGCTTTTACTGGAACCGAATGGAGACTGTTATTTCATCGTTGTTGTGAAACGAAGTCCTACGGTGACTCTACTCGTTGTTATTTGGGTTTCTAGCTAATGGGAAAATCGTTCCAGTGAATTTCGATGTCATACCTTATTGAATTTCTCCCATTTCCTTCATTTCCGTCCTGGAAACATCGGTAGGGAAAGGTAATCTAATCGAGACTGTGATTGGAGTAATTCATTTTTTACGGCCAATTCTTATTATTTTCTTTCTTTCTCTCGTTTCAGCATTGTCTGGAAAGTGGTGGTGCGCTAAGGCTGCAGTATGTTTGAAAGAGTCGTTTGGAAATGCCCTCTTGTTAGTTGTGAGATTACTTTATGACTCATGCCCTCGGACTGTATCACATTTAGCATTCATGCATCTCTGCGTCTGAAAATGCATGAGGTATGCCAGTTTTGTTTGTGTTCCATGTTCAAGGCTTTCTGTTTTGCGATTCGGTCAACACATTTCGATTTAACAGGATTTCTGAGGTAACTTCCAGCAGCAAAAATCCTCAGCTGAGGATCTGGGAAAATTTCACAGAGTATGGTCAGTCGGAGCTAAAGTAAGGAAGTCGTTCCTTTTTTGCAGTGTTTCACAATACTACCTTTCCCGTGAGCAGTCGAACAGACTAAATGATTGTGCCACAGACTGCGATGGCAAACTCCGCTAAAAAGTAATCCTTTAAAGCCGGTGGAAGCAACATGACGTTATTGGGGTACACCGTGGAAAAAGATACTTCGGTGGACCTCGTCCATGCTCACCACATTGCCAAAATTAAACAAGTCCCGTTCCCCAGCATTTGACCCCAATCCCTCTAAACGCATCCTATCCAGAAACTCACCCGATTACCTTTGCAATTTTCTGAGTGTAATAGCCTCCTCCACTTCCTCTGGTAGATCATTCCAAACACGCACAACCTTCTTTGTGGGAAATCTGCCTCAGGTCCTTTGTCACTTTCAGCCCACTCACCTTAAAGCTATGCTGTCGAGTTTCCAACTCACACCAACTTGGGTAAAGCACGTAAATACTCAGTTTACCACCCTTCCATAAGGTCATGTAGCAGCTGTTACGGTGCAGGGAAAGTCGTCCCAGCCTATTCCACCTCGCCCTACGGTACAAACATCGACGACATCTTTGTCTCTATTTTGTAATGTAATGCAATTCCATTTAATTACAGTGCAAAGCGTTGTTAAATTTTTCTCCAACCTGGTTCTGATCATATGCCATTCTGTTGGAGAGTGCAGTTACCGCCTTCTGATCCTTCCACGAAAAGCAGTACCGCATTCGCCTTCCTTGCGCAGGCGGCACGGTTCAAAGACAGGAAAGAAGCAGATGCTCTGGTGTCACAGCGCACCACGAATTCCTGAACTTGTCTGTCTGTCAAATGTACCCCAAGGTCGTCTCAGAAAGACCTCATTTGGAAGCTGTCAATCGTTATTCAACGTGCGAGAATTGGCACCAGATATCCTGAATCATGTTTTGGAGCAGTTCGCACGTTAGTGGTTCATTCAATCAGCAACAGCAATGAAAGAAATTGCACTCTCAGGAACCTTTCGACTTGCGCATTCATAGCGTCGCTAGTATTAAGGTCCGCCCCTAGATTTAAGTCATGTTGGAACTGAAACGGAGGAATCGACAGAGAGGCTACAGAATGATATCGCATCCATTTGGTTTTCTTTTAATCACTGACGAGCAGGAAAATGTAAACGGGGAGGGCGTGTGGAGAAGTGAGGCAGTTGCAGCTCTGGTGAAATTCCTTCTTTGTGATTCACTCAGCAGCCAGAGACGTGAAGGTGACTCAGGCGTGAAAGCTCTTCACATCGAGAACAAAAAGCACTCAAGGGCAGTTAGCACCTCTTCTGGAGTGGGGGTGGGGTGAGGTAATTACCTTTTGACTTCTGTTGCTATGTTCAGAAACTGGCTTTAAGATTGAGGTGAACAGAAACTGCATTTCTAAAAAGCACCACGGAATTTAGCAAAATTTATTGAGTCGCTTCTCCTCGATTCCCACCCAGGTTTCCAACTCAGTTGGTATCCATGTGGCTCATGTCCAGGAGTGAACATCTCAGCAACAAATTGCACGGTTAAGGTAAAAGGCACGGAAAGTGGCATCTCGAACTGGCTCCGAGGTCAGAGCCTTCTCACAATGTGATCTGTCGTTCTCGGATTGTAATGCTACCTCCGGTTTTAGGGTGGAGAACATTCTTTGGGACTCTTATTCTGAAAAAAAAACAGATACAGTGACAGAAACTATGCTGCAAGGTACGATGTGGAACACGGCCTGCTCAGGTTTGTGCATTTTCCCTGTAGTCCGGTGTGTTTCGTGTTCCGTGTAAACGTGAAAGTCGTCCTGTTTCGAGCAATGGGTGAAATCATTTAGCAAAGCAAGAATGGAAATTCCAGTAATGTCAAGCAGCTCATGGTTATTTGAACAAATCATAAGCGAACCCATATTCTCACGCACTGACAGATACATTTGTAGCTGAAAAGAGTCTGAGAAGATAGACTCAGCTTACCATTGAGTTTTGTCTGGATTGATGGGCTATCAATATCTGCTGCGAAATTGACATTGTAGCCGGGCACATCCCAGCAGCTGTGCGAGTCCGAGAGGAATCATGGAACCCTTTTCATGTGACTTTGCATCTGTTGTTATGCAGGAGCACAATTGAAGATACAAGTAAATGAGGTGGCGCGGCCGGCTGGTAGTGTGGCCGAGCGGTCTAAGGCGCTGGATCCAGGTTCCAGTCACGAAAGGGGCGTCGTTTTCGAATCCCACCACTGCCATTTCTGCTGATCAACTCCAACGCTGCAGCTTGTTAAAATGCTGTTTCGGTGCCCACTGTATATTGATGTTGAAAACAAAAGTATCATGGGTTTGCTTCCCAGGGAATTAACTTTGGTGTGAGATACTGCCAAATATTTGAAAATGTCTCCAGTGTCATGATCGTGTTCGCCTCCCGCGCGGAAAATCGGAAACAGTTCTGCCGTCCCAGGCAAGTTGAGCTTTTACTGGAACCGAATGGAGACTGTTATTTCATCGTTGTTGTGAAACGAAGTCCTCCGGTGACTCTACTCGTTGTTATTTTGATTTCTAGCTAATGGGAAAATCGTTCCAATGAATGTCGATGTCATACCTTATTGAATTTCTCCCATTTCCTTCATTTCCGTCCTGGAAACATCGGAAGGGAAAGGTAATCTAATCGAGACTGTGATTGGTGAAATTCATTTTTTACGTCCAATTCTTATTATTTTCTTTCTTTCTCTCGTTTCAGCATTGTCTGGAAAGTGGTGGTGCGCTAAGGCTGCAGTATGTTTGAAAGAGTCGTTTGGAAATGCCCTCTTGTTAGTTGTGAGATTACTTTATGACTCATGCCCTCGGACTGTATCACATTTAGCATTCATGCATCTCTGCGTCTGAAAATGCATGAGGTATGCCAGTTTTGTTTGTGTTCCATGTTAAATGCTTTCTGTTTTGCGATTCGGTCAACACATTTCGATTTAACAGGATTTCTGAGGTAACTTCCAGCAGCAAAAATCCTCAGCTGAGGATCTGGGAAAATTTCACAGAGTATGGTCAGTCGGAGCTAAAGTAAGGAAGTCGTTCCTTTTTTGCAGTGTTTCACAATACTACCTTTCCCGTGAGCAGTCGAACAGACTAAATGATTGTGCCACAGACTGCGATGGCAAACTCCGCTAAAAAGTAATCCTTTCAAGCCGGTGGAAGCAACATGACGTTATTGGGGTACACCGTGGAAAAAGATACTTCGGTGGACCTCGTCCATGCTCACCACATTGCCAAAATTAAACAAGTCCCGTTCCCCAGCATTTGACCCCAATCCCTCTAAACGCATCCTATCCAGAAACTCACCCGATTACCTTTGCAATTTTCTGAGTGTAATAGCCTCCTCCACTTCCTCTGGTAGATCATTCCAAACACGCACAACCTTCTTTGTGGGAAATGTGCCTCAGGTCCTTTGTCACATTCAGCCCACTCACCTTAAAGCTATGCTGTCGAGTTTCCAACTCACACCAACTTGGGTAAAGCACGTAATTACTCAGTTTACCACCCTTCCATAAGGTCATGTCGCAGCTGTTACGGTGCAGGGAAAGTCGTCCCAGCCTATTCCACCTCGCCCTACGGTACAAACATCGACGACATCTTTGTCTATATTTTGTCATCAATTTAACGTGTCTTTTTTTTTTACGTTTCCAAGATGTCGATTACGCTGGACAACAACGAGCTATTGGAAACAGAAAGGGGAGACGTAGAACGGATTCAACTTTCAGTGCTGGACGCCACGGAGCTGCAGCACATCCGGCTGTGGCTTGTTTCTGTCGTGTAGTGGTCATCACGTTCGCCTAACACGCGAAAGATCCCCAGTCCGGAACTGGGCAGAAACTGCTTTGTTCTTCAACTGCAGCCTTTTACATGGACAAGAGCTGAGCTTTCTTGCATGCTTTCCCATCTGCAAACCTGCCTTCGAATTTGCTTGAATAAACCTGCTCTGGTAGTGAAATGTAATGCAATTCCATTTAATTACAGTGCAAAGCGTTGTTAAATTTTTCTCCAACCTGGTTCTGATCATATGCCATTCTGTTGGAGAGTGCAGTTACCGCCTTCTGATCCTTCCACGAAAAGCAGTACCGCATTTGCCTTCCTTGCGCAGGCGGCACGGTTCAAAGACAGGAAAGAAGCAGATGCTCTGGTGTCACAGCGCACCACGAATTCCTGAACTTGTCTGTCTGTCAAATGTACCCCAAGGTCGTCTCAGAAAGACCTCATTTGGAAGCTGTCAATCGTTATTCAACGTGCGAGAATTGGCACCAGATATCCTGAATCATGTTTTGGAGCAGTTCGCACGTTAGTGGCTCATTCAATCAGCAACAGCAATGAAAGAAATTGCACTCTCAGGAACCTTTCGACTTGCGCATTCATAGCGTCGCTAGTATTAAGGTCCGCCCCTAGATTTAAGTCATGTTGGAACTGAAACGGAGGAATCGACAGAGAGGCTACAGAATGATAACGCATCCATTTGGTTTTCTTTTAATCACTGACGAGCAGGAAAATGTAAACAGGGAGGGCGTGTGGAGAAGTGAGGCAGTTGCAGCTCTGGTGAAATTCCTTCTTTGTGATTCACTCAGCAGCCAGAGACGTGAAGGTGACTCAGGCGTGAAAGCTCTTCACATCGAGAACAAAAAGCACTCAAGGGCAGTTAGCACCTCTTCTGGAGTGGGGGTGGGGTGAGGTAATTACCTTTTGACTTCTGTTGCTATGTTCAGAAACTGGCTTTTAGATTGAGGTGAACAGAAACTGCATTTCTAAAAAGCACCACGGAATTTAGCAAAATTTATTGAGTCGCTTCTCCTCGATTCCCACCCAGGTTTCCAACTCAGTTGGTATCCATGTGGCTCATGTCCAGGAGTGAACATCTCAGCAACAAATTGCACGGTTAAGGTGAAAGGCACGGAAAGTGGCATCTCGAACTGGCTCCGAGGTCAGAGCATTCTCACAATGTGATCTGTCGTTCTCGGATTGTAATGCTACCTCCGGTTTTAGGGTGGAGAACATTCTTTGGGACTCTTATTCTGAAAAAAAAACAGATACAGTGACAGAAACTTTGCTGCACGGTATGATGTGGAACACGGCCTGCTCAGGTATGTGCATTTTCCCTGTAGTCCGGTGTGTTTCGTGTTCCGTGTAAACGTGAAAGTCGTCCTGTTTCGAGCAATGGGTGAAATCATTTAGCAAAGCAAGAATGGAAATTCCAGTAATGTCAAGCAGCTCATGGTTATTTGAACAAATCATAAGCGAACCCATATTCTCACGCACTGACAGATACATTTGTAGCTGAAAAGAGTCTGAGAAGATAGACTCAGCTTACCATTGATTTTTGTCTGGATTGATGGGCTATCAATATCTGCTGCGAAATTGACATTGTAGCCGGGCACATCCCAGCAGCTGTGCGAGTCCGAGAGGAATCATGGAACCCTTTTCATGTGACTTTGCATCTGTTGTTATGCAGAAGCACAATTGGAGATACAAGTAAATGAGCTGGCGCGGCCGGCTGGTAGTGTGGCCGAGCGGTCTAAGGCGCTGGATCCAGGTTCCAGTCTCGAAAGGGGGGAGGGTTCGAATCCCACCACTGCCATTTCTGCTGATCAACTCCAACGCTGCAGCTTGTTAAAATGCTGTTTCGGTGCCCACTTCATATTGATGTTGAAAACAAAAGTAGAATGGGTTTGCTTCCCAGGGAATTAACTTTGGTGTGAGATACTGCCAAATATTTGAAAATGTCTCCACTGTCATGATCGTGTTCGCCTCCCGCGCGGAAAATCGCAAACAGTTCTGCCGTCCCAGGCAAGTTGAGCTTTTACTGGAACCGAATGGAGACTGTTATTTCATCGTTGTTGTGAAACGAAGTCCTACGGTGACTCTACTCGTTGTTATTTGGGTTTCTAGCTAATGGGAAAATCGTTCCAGTGAATTTCGATGTCATACCTTATTGAATTTCTCCCATTTCCTTCATTTCCGTCCTGGAAACATCGGAAGGGAAAGGTAATCTAATCGAGACTGTGATTGGTGTAATTCATTTTTTACGGCCAATTCTTATTATTTTCTTTCTTTCTCTCGTTTCAGCATTGTCTGGAAAGTGGTGGTGCGCTAAGGCTGCAGTATGTTTGAAAGAGTCGTTTGGAAATGCCCTCTTGTTAGTTGTGAGATTACTTTATGACTCATGCCCTCGGACTGTATCACATTTAGCATTCATGCATCTCTGCGTCTGAAAATGCATGAGGTATGCCAGTTTTGTTTGTGTTCCATGTTAAATGCTTTCTGTTTTGCGATTCGGTCAACACATTTCGATTTAACAGGATTTCTGAGGTAACTTCCAGCAGCAAAAATCCTCAGCTGAGGATCTGGGAAAATTTCACAGAGTATGGTCAGTCGGAGCTAAAGTAAGGAAGTCGTTCCTTTTTTGCAGTGTTTCACAATACTACCTTTCCCGTGAGCAGTCGAACAGACTAAATGATTGTGCCACAGACTGCGATGGCAAACTCCGCTAAAAAGTAATCCTTTAAAGCCGGTGGAAGCAACATGACGTTATTGGGGTACACCGTGGAAAAAGATACTTCGGTGGACCTCGTCCATGCTCACCACATTGCCAAAATTAAACAAGTCCCGTTCCCCAGCATTTGACCCCAATCCCTCTAAACGCATCCTATCCAGAAACTCACCCGATTACCTTTGCAATTTTCTGAGTGTAATAGCCTCCTCCACTTCCTCTGGTAGATCATTCCAAACACGCACAACCTTCTTTGTGGGAAATCTGCCTCAGGTCCTTTGTCACTTTCAGCCCACTCACCTTAAAGCTATGCTGTCGAGTTTCCAACTCACACCAACTTGGGTAAAGCACGTAAATACTCAGTTTACCACCCTTCCATAAGGTCATGTAGCAGCTGTTACGGTGCAGGGAAAGTCGTCCCAGCCTATTCCACCTCGCCCTACGGTACAAACATCGACGACATCTTTGTCTCTATTTTGTAATGTAATGCAATTCCATTTAATTACAGTGCAAAGCGTTGTTAAATTTTTCTCCAACCTGGTTCTGATCATATGCCATTCTGTTGGAGAGTGCAGTTACCGCCTTCTGATCCTTCCACGAAAAGCAGTACCGCATTCGCCTTCCTTGCGCAGGCGGCACGGTTCAAAGACAGGAAAGAAGCAGATGCTCTGGTGTCACAGCGCACCACGAATTCCTGAACTTGTCTGTCTGTCAAATGTACCCCAAGGTCGTCTCAGAAAGACCTCATTTGGAAGCTGTCAATCGTTATTCAACGTGCGAGAATTGGCACCAGATATCCTGAATCATGTTTTGGAGCAGTTCGCACGTTAGTGGTTCATTCAATCAGCAACAGCAATGAAAGAAATTGCACTCTCAGGAACCTTTCGACTTGCGCATTCATAGCATCGCTAGTATTAAGGTCCGCCCCTAGATTTAAGTCATGTTGGAACTGAAACGGAGGAATCGACAGAGAGGCTACAGAATGATACCGCATCCATTTGGTTTTCTTTTAATCACTGACGAGCAGGAAAATGTAAACGGGGAGGGCGTGTGGAGAAGTGAGGCAGTTGCAGCTCTGGTGAAATTCCTTCTTTGTGATTCACTCAGCAGCCAGAGACGTGAAGGTGACTCAGGCGTGAAAGCTCTTCACATCGAGAACAAAAAGCACTCAAGGGCAGTTAGCACCTCTTCTGGAGTGGGGGTGGGGTGAGGTAATTACCTTTTGACTTCTGTTGCTATGTTCAGAAACTGGCTTTTAGATTGAGGTGAACAGAAACTGCATTTCTAAAAAGCACCACGGAATTTAGCAAAATTTATTGAGTCGCTTCTCCTCGATTCCCACCCAGGTTTCCAACTCAGTTGGTATCCATGTGGCTCATGTCCAGGAGTGAACATCTCAGCAACAAATTGCACGGTTAAGGTAAAAGGCACGGAAAGTGGCATCTCGAACTGGCTCCGAGGTCAGAGCATTCTCACAATGTGATCTGTCGTTCTCGGATTGTAATGCTACCTCCGGTTTTAGGGTGGAGAACATTCTTTGGGACTCTTATTCTGAAAAACAAAACAGATACAGTGACAGAAACTATGCTGCACGGTATGATGTGGAACACGGCCTGCTCAGGTATGTGCATTTTCCCTGTAGTCCGGTGTGTTTCGTGTTCCGTGTAAACGTGAAAGTCGTCCTGTTTCGAGCAATGGGTGAAATCATTTAGCAAAGCAAGAATGGAAATTCCAGTAATGTCAAGCAGCTCATGGTTATTTGAACAAATCATAAGCGAACCCATATTCTCACGCACTGACAGATACATTTGTAGCTGAAAAGAGTCTGAGAAGATAGACTCAGCTTACCATTGATTTTTGTCTGGATTGATGGGCTATCAATATCTGCTGCGAAATTGACATTGTAGCCGGGCACATCCCAGCAGCTGTGCGAGTCCGAGAGGAATCATGGAACCCTTTTCATGTGACTTTGCATCTGTTGTTATGCAGGAGCACAATTGGAGATACAAGTAAATGAGGTGGCGGGGCCGGCTGGTAGTGTGGCCGAGCGGTCTAAGGCGCTGGATCCAGGTTCCAGTCACGAAAGGGGCGTCGTTTTCGAATCCCACCACTGCCATTTCTGCTGATCAACTCCAACGCTGCAGCTTGTTAAAATGCTGTTTCGGTGCCCACTGTATATTGATGTTGAAAACAAAAGTAGAATGGGTTTGCTTCCCAGGGAATTAACTTTGGTGTGAGATACTGCCAAATATTTGAAAATGTCTCCACTGTCATGATCGTGTTCGCCTCCCGCGCGGAAAATCGCAAACAGTTCTGCCGTCCCAGGCAAGTTGAGCTTTTACTGGAACCGAATGGAGACTGTTATTTCATCGTTGTTGTGAAACGAAGTCCTCCGGTGACTCTACTCGTTGTTATTTTGATTTCTAGCTAATGGGAAAATCGTTCCAATGAATGTCGATGTCATACCTTATTGAATTTCTCCCATTTCCTTCATTTCCGTCCTGGAAACATCGGAAGGGAAAGGTAATCTAATCGAGACTGTGATTGGTGAAATTCATTTTTTACGTCCAATTCTTATTATTTTCTTTCTTTCTCTCGTTTCAGCATTGTCTGGAAAGTGGTGGTGCGCTAAGGCTGCAGTATGTTTGAAAGAGTCGTTTGGAAATGCCCTCTTGTTAGTTGTGAGATTACTTTATGACTCATGCCGTCGGACTGTATCACATTTAGCATTCATGCATCTCTGCGTCTGAAAATGCATGAGGTATGCCAGTTTTGTTTGTGTTCCATGTTAAATGCTTTCTGTTTTGCGATTCGCTCAACACATTTCGATTTAACAGGATTTCTGAGGTAACTTCCAGCAGCAAAAATCCTCAGCTGAGGATCTGGGAAAATTTCACAGAGTATGGTCAGTCGGAGCTAAAGTAAGGAAGTCGTTCCTTTTTTGCAGTGTTTCACAATACTACCTTTCCCGTGAGCAGTCGAACAGACTAAATGATTGTGCCACAGACTGCGATGGCAAACTCCGCTAAAAAGTAATCCTTTCAAGCCGGTGGAAGCAACATGACGTTATTGGGGTACACCGTGGAAAAAGATACTTCGGTGGACCTCGTCCATGCTCACCACATTGCCAAAATTAAACAAGTCCCGTTCCCCAGCATTTGACCCCAATCCCTCTAAACGCATCCTATCCAGAAACTCACCCGATTACCTTTGCAATTTTCTGAGTGTAATAGCCTCCTCCACTTCCTCTGGTATATCATTCCAAACACGCACAACCTTCTTTGTGGGAAATGTGCCTCAGGTCCTTTGTCACTTTCAGCCCACTCACCTTAAAGCTATGCTGTCGAGTTTTCAACTCACACCAACTTGGGTAAAGCACGTAAATACTCAGTTTACCACCCTTCCATAAGGTCATGTCGCAGCTGTTACGCTGCAGGGAAAGTCGTCCCAGCCTATTCCACCTCGCCCTACGGTACAAACATCGACGACATCTTTGTCTATATTTTGTCATCAATTTAACGTGTCTTTGTTTTTTACGTTTCCAAGATGTCGATTACGCTGGACAACAACGAGCTATTGGAAACAGAAAGGGGAGACGTAGAACGGATTCAACTTTCAGTGCTGGACGCCACGGAGCAGCAGCACATCCGGCTGTGGCTTGTTTCTGTCGTGTAGTGGTCATCACGTTCGCCTAACACGCGAAAGATCCCCAGTCCGGAACTGGGCAGAAACTGCTTTGTTCTTCAACTGCAGCCTTTTACATGGACAAGAGCTGAGCTTTCTTGCATGCTTTCCCATCTGCAAACCTGCCTTCGAATTTGCTTGAATAAACCTGCTCTGGTAGTGAAATGTAATGCAATTCCATTTAATTACAGTGCAAAGCGTTGTTAAATTTTTCTCCAACCTGGTTCTGATCATATGCCATTCTGTTGGAGAGTGCAGTTACCGCCTTCTGATCCTTCCACGAAAAGCAGTACCGCATTTGCCTTCCTTGCGCAGGCGGCACGGTTCAAAGACAGGAAAGAAGCAGATGCTCTGGTGTCACAGCGCACCACGAATTCCTGAACTTGTCTGTCTGTCAAATGTACCCCAAGGTCGTCTCAGAAAGACCTCATTTGGAAGCTGTCAATCGTTATTCAACGTGCGAGAATTGGCACCAGATATCCTGAATCATGTTTTGGAGCAATTCGCACGTTAGTGGCTCATTCAATCAGCAACAGCAATGAAAGAAATTGCACTCTCAGGAACCTTTCGACTTGCGCATTCATAGCGTCGCTAGTATTAAGGTCCGCCCCTAGATTTAAGTCATGTTGGAACTGAAACGGAGGAATCGACAGAGAGGCTACAGAATGATACCGCATCCATTTGGTTTTCTTTTAATCACTGACGAGCAGGAAAATGTAAACGGGGAGGGCGTGTGGAGAAGTGAGGCAGTTGCAGCTCTGGTGAAATTCCTTCTTTGTGATTCACTCAGCAGCCAGAGACGTGAAGGTGACTCAGGCGTGAAAGCTCTTCACATCGAGAACAAAAAGCACTCAAGGGCAGTTAGCACCTCTTCTGGAGTGGGGGTGGGGTGAGGTAATTACCTTTTGACTTCTGTTACTATGTTCAGAAACTGGCTTTTAGATTGAGGTGAACAGAAACTGCATTTCTAAAAAGCACCACGGAATTTAGCAAAATTTATTGAGTCGCTTCTCCTCGATTCCCACCCAGGTTTCCAACTCAGTTGGTATCCATGTGGCTCATGTCCAGGAGTGAACATCTCAGCAACAAATTGCACGGTTAAGGTAAAAGGCACGGAAAGTGGCATCTCGAACTGGCTCCGAGGTCAGAGCATTCTCACAATGTGATCTGTCGTTCTCGGATTGTAATGCTACCTCCGGTTTTAGGGTGGAGAACATTCTTTGGGACTCTTATTCTGAAAAAAAACCAGATACAGTGACAGAAACTATGCTGCACGGTATGATGTGGAACACGGCCTGCTCAGGTATGTGCATTTTCCCTGTAGTCCGGTGTGTTTCGTGTTCCGTGTAAACGTGAAAGTCGTCCTGTTTCGAGCAATGGGTGAAATCATTTAGCAAAGCAAGAATGGAAATTCCAGTAATGTCAAGCAGCTCATGGTTATTTGAACAAATCATAAGCGAACCCATATTCTCACGCACTGACAGATACATTTGTAGCTGAAAAGAGTCTGAGAAGATAGACTCAGCTTACCATTGATTTTTGTCTGGATTGATGGGCTATCAATATCTGCTGCGAAATTGACATTGTAGCCGGGCACATCCCAGCAGCTGTGCGAGTCCGAGAGGAATCATGGAACCCTTTTCATGTGACTTTGCATCTGTTTGTTATGCAGGAGCACAATTGGAGATACAAGTAAATGAGCTGGCGCGGCTGGCTGGTAGTGTGGCCGAGCGGTCTAAGGCGCTGGATCCAGGTTCCAGTCTCGAAAGGGGCGTGGGTTCGAATCCCACCACTGCCATTTCTGCTGATCAACTCCAACGCTGCAGCTTGTTAAAATGCTGTTTCGGTGCCCACTGTATATTGATGTTGAAAACAAAAGTATAATGGGTTTGCTTCCCAGGGAATTAACTTTGGTGTGAGATACTGCCAAATATTTGAAAATGTCTCCACTGTCATGATCGTGTTCGCCTCCCGCGCGGAAAATCGCAAACAGTTCTGCCGTCCCAGGCAAGTTGAGCTTTTACTGGAACCGAATGGAGACTGTTATTTCATCGTTGTTGTGAAACGAAGTCCTACGGTGACTCTACTCGTTGTTATTTGGGTTTCTAGCTAATGGGAAAATCGTTCCAGTGAATTTCGATGTCATACCTTATTGAATTTCTCCCATTTCCTTCATTTCCGTCCTGGAAACATCGGAAGGGAAAGGTAATCTAATCGAGACTGTGATTGGTGAAATTCATTTTTTACGGCCAATTCTTATTATTTTCTTTCTTTCTCTCGTTTCAGCATTGTCTGGAAAGTGGTGGTGCGCTAAGGCTGCAGTATGTTTGAAAGAGTCGTTTGGAAATGCCCTCTTGTTAGTTGTGAGATTACTTTATGACTCATGCCCTCGGACTGTATCACATTTAGCATTCATGCATCTCTGCGTCTGAAAATGCATGAGGTATGCCAGTTTTGTTTGTGTTCCATGTTAAATGCTTTCTGTTTTGCGATTCGCTCAACACATTTCGATTCAACAGGATTTCTGAGGTAACTTCCAGCAGCAAAAATCCTCAGCTGAGGATCTGGGAAAATTTCACAGAGTATGGTCAGTCGGAGCTAAAGTAAGGAAGTCGTTCCTTTTTTGCAGTGTTTCACAATACTACCTTTCCCGTGAGCAGTCGAACAGACTAAATGATTGAGCCACAGACTGCGATGGCAAACTCCGCTAAAAAGTAATCCTTTAAAGCCGGTGGAAGCAACATGACGTTATTGGGGTACACCGTGGAAAAAGATACTTCGGTGGACCTCGTCCATGCTCACCACATTGCCAAAATTAAACAAGTCCCGTTCCCCAGCATTTGACCCCAATCCCTCTAAACGCATCCTATCCAGAAACTCACCCGATTACCTTTGCAATTTTCTGAGTGTAATAGCCTCCTCCACTTCCTCTGGTAGATCATTCCAAACACGCACAACCTTCTTTGTGGGAAATGTGCCTCAGGTCCTTTGTCACTTTCAGCCCACTCACCTTAAAGCTATGCTGTCGAGTTTCCAACTCACACCAACTTGGGTAAAGCACGTAAATACTCAGTTTACCACCCTTCCATAAGGTCATGTCGCAGCTGTTACGGTGCAGGGAAAGTCGTCCCAGCCTATTCCACCTCGCCCTACGGTACAAACATCGACGACATCTTTGTCTATATTTTGTCATCAATTCAACGTGTCTTTTTTTTTTACGTTTCCAAGATGTCGATTACGCTGGACAACAACGAGCTATTGGAAACAGAAAGGGGAGACGTAGAACGGATTCAACTTTCAGTGCTGGACGCCACGGAGCTGCAGCACATCCGGCTGTGGCTTGTTTCTGTCGTGTAGTGGTCATCACGTTCGCCTAACACGCGAAAGATCCCCAGTCCGGAACTGGGCAGAAACTGCTTTGTTCTTCAACTGCAGCCTTTTACATGGACAAGAGCTGAGCTTTCTTGCATGCTTTCCCATCTGCAAACCTGCCTTCGAATTTGCTTGAATAAACCTGCTCTGGTCGTGAAATGTAATGCAATTCCATTTAATTACAGTGCAAAGCGTTGTTAAATTTTTCTCCAACCTGGTTCTGATCATATGCCATTCTGTTGGAGAGTGCAGTTACCGCCTTCTGATCCTTCCACGAAAAGCAGTACCGCATTCGCCTTCCTTGCGCAGGCGGCACGGTTCAAAGACAGGAAAGAAGCAGATGCTCTGGTGTCACAGCGCACCACGAATTCCTGAACTTGTCTGTCTGTCAAATGTACCCCAAGGTCGTCTCAGAAAGACCTCATTTGGAAGCTGTCAATCGTTATTCAACGTGCGAGAATTGGCACCAGATATCCTGAATCATGTTTTGGAGCAGTTCGCACGTTAGTGGCTCATTCAATCAGCAACAGCAATGAAAGAAATTGCACTCTCAGGAACCTTTCGACTTGCGCATTCATAGCGTCGCTAGTATTAAGGTCCGCCCCTAGATTTAAGTCATGTTGGAACTGAAACGGAGGAATCGACAGAGAGGCTACAGAATGATAACGCATCCATTTGGTTTTCTTTTTATCACTGACGAGCAGGAAAATGTAAACGGGGAGGGCGTGTGGAGAAGTGAGGCAGTTGCAGCTCTGGTGAAATTCCTTCTTTGTGATTCACTCAGCAGCCAGAGACGTGAAGGTGACTCAGGCGTGAAAGCTCTTCACATCGAGAACAAAAAGCACTCAAGGGCAGTTAGCACCTCTTCTGGAGTGGGGGTGGGGTGAGGTAATTACCTTTTGACTTCTGTTGCTATGTTCAGAAACTGGCTTTTAGATTGAGGTGAACAGAAACTGCATTTCTAAAAAGCACCACGGAATTTAGCAAAATTTATTGAGTCGCTTCTCCTCGATTCCCACCCAGGTTTCCAACTCAGTTGGTATCCATGTGGCTCATGTCCAGGAGTGAACATCTCAGCAACAAATTGCACGGTTAAGGTAAAAGGCACGGAAAGTGGCATCTCGAACTGGCTCCGAGGTCAGAGCATTCTCACAATGTGATCTGTCGTTCTCGGATTGTAATGCTACCTCCGGTTTTAGGGTGGAGAACATTCTTTGGGACTCTTATTCTGAAAAACAAAACAGATACAGTGACAGAAACTATGCTGCACGGTATGATGTGGAACACGGCCTGCTCAGGTATGTGCATTTTCCCTGTAGTCCGGTGTGTTTCGTGTTCCGTGTAAACGTGAAAGTCGTCCTGTTTCGAGCAATGGGTGAAATCATTTAGCAAAGCAAGAATGGAAATTCCAGTAATGTCAAGCAGCTCATGGTTATTTGAACAAATCATAAGCGAACCCATATTCTCACGCACTGACAGATACATTTGTAGCTGAAAAGAGTCTGAGAAGATAGACTCAGCTTACCATTGAGTTTTGTCTGGATTGATGGGCTATCAATATCTGCTGCGAAATTGACATTGTAGCCGGGCACATCCCAGCAGCTGTGCGAGTCCGAGAGGAATCATGGAACCCTTTTCATGTGACTTTGCATCTGTTGTTATGCAGGAGCACAATTGAAGATACAAGTAAATGAGGTGGCGCGGCCGGCTGGTAGTGTAGCCGAGCGGTCTAAGGCGCTGGATCCAGGTTCCAGTCTCGAAAGGGGCGTGGGTTCGAATCCCACCGCTGCCATTTCTGCTGATCAACTCCAACGCTGCAGCTTGTTAAAATGCTGTTTCGGTGCCCACTGTATATTGATGTTGAAAACAAAAGTATAATGGGTTTGCTTCCCAGGGAATTAACTTTGGTGTGAGATATTGCCAAATATTTGAAAATGTCTCCACTGTCATGATCGTGTTCGCCTCCCACGCGGAAAATCGCAAACAGTTCTGCAGTCCCAGGCAAGTTGAGCTTTTACTGGAACCGAATGGAGACTGTTATTTCATCGTTGTTGTGAAACGAAGTCCTACGGTGACTCTACTCGTTGTTATTTGGGTTTCTAGCTAATGGGAAAATCGTTCCAGTGAATTTCGATGTCATACCTTATTGAATTTCTCCCATTTCCTTCATTTCCGTCCTGGAAACATCGGAAGGGAAAGGTAATCTAATCGAGACTGTGATTGGTGAAATTCATTTTTACGGCCAATTCTTATTATGTTCTTTCTTTCTCTCGTTTCAGCATTGTCTGGAAAGTGGTGGTGCGCTAAGGCTGCAGTATGTTTGAAAGAGTCGTTTGGAAATGCCCTCTTGTTAGTTGTGAGATTACTTTATGACTCATGCCCTCGGACTGTATCACATTTAGCATTCATGCATCTCTGCGTCTGAAAATGCATGAGGTATGCCAGTTTTGTTTGTGTTCCATGTTAAATGCTTTCTGTTTTGCGATTCGCTCAACACATTTCGATTTAACAGGATTTCTGAGGTAACTTCCAGCAGCAAAAATCCTCAGCTGAGGATCTGGGAAAATTTCACAGAGTATGGTCAGTCGGAGCTAAAGTAAGGAAGTCGTTCCTTTTTTGCAGTGTTTCACAATACTACCTTTCCCGTGAGCAGTCGAACAGACTAAATGATTGTGCCACAGACTGCGATGGCAAACTCCGCTAAAAAGTAATCCTTTAAAGCCGGTGGAAGCAACATGACGTTATTGGGGTACACCGTGGAAAAAGATACTTCGGTGGACCTCGTCCATGCTCACCACATTGCCAAAATTAAACAAGTCCCGTTCCCCAGCATTTGACCCCAATCCCTCTAAACGCATCCTATCCAGAAACTCACCCGATTACCTTTGCAATTTTCTGAGTGTAATAGCCTCCTCCACTTCCTCTGGTAGATCATTCCAAACACGCACAACCTTCTTTGTGGGAAATGTGCCTCAGGTCCTTTGTCACTTTCAGCCCACTCACCTTAAAGCTATGCTGTCGAGTTTTCAACTCACACCAACTTGGGTAAAGCACGTAAATACTCAGTTTACCATAAGGTCATGTCGCAGCTGTTACGCTGCAGGGAAAGTCGTCCCAGCCTATTCCACCTCGCCCTACGGTACAAACATCGACGACATCTTTGTCTATATTTTGTCATCAATTTAACGTGTCTTTTTTTTTACGTTTCCAAGATGTCGATTACGCTGGACAACAACGAGCTATTGGAAACAGAAAGGGGAGACGTAGAACGGATTCAACTTTCAGTGCTGGACGCCACGGAGCTGCAGCACATCCGGCTGTGGCTTGTTTCTGTCGTGTAGTGGTCATCACGTTCGCCTAACACGCGAAAGATCCCCAGTCCGGAACTGGGCAGAAACTGCTTTGTTCTTCAACTGCAGCCTTTTACATGGACAAGAGCTGAGCTTTCTTGCATGCTTTCCCATCTGCAAACCTGCCTTCGAATTTGCTTGAATAAACCTGCTCTGGTAGTGAAATGTAATGCAATTCCATTTAATTACAGTGCAAAGCGTTGTTAAATTTTTCTCCAACCTGGTTCTGATCATATGCCATTCTGTTGGAGAGTGCAGTTACCGCCTTCTGATCCTTCCACGAAAAGCAGTACCGCATTTGCCTTCCTTGCGCAGGCGGCACGGTTCAAAGACAGGAAAGAAGCAGATGCTCTGGTGTCACAGTGCACCACGAATTCCTGAACTTGTCTGTGTGTCAAATGTACCCCAAGGTCGTCTCAGAAAGACCTCATTTGGAAGCTGTCAATCGTTATTCAACGTGCGAGAATTGGCACCAGATATCCTGAATCATGTTTTGTAGCAATTCGCACGTTAGTGGCTCATTCAATCAGCAAAAGCAATGAAAGAAATTGCACTCTCAGGAACCTTTCGACTTGCGTCGCTAGTATTAAGGTCCGCCCCTAGATTTAAGTCATGTTGGAACTGAAACGGAGGAATCGACAGAGAGGCTACAGAATGATATCGCATCCATTTGGTTTTCTTTTAATCACTGACGAGCAGGAAAATGTAAACGGGGAGGGCGTGTGGAGAAGTGAGGCAGTTGCAGCTCTGGTGAAATTCCTTCTTTGTGATTCACTCAGCAGCCAGAGACGTGAAGGTGACTCAGGCGTGAAAGCTCTTCACATCGAGAACAAAAAGCACTCAAGGGCAGTTAGCACCTCTTCTGGAGTGGGGGTGGGGTGAGGTAATTACCTTTTGACTTCTGTTGCTATGTTCAGAAACTGGCTTTTAGATTGAGGTGAACAGAAACTGCATTTCGAAAAAGCACCACGGAATTTAGCAAAATTTATTGAGTCGCTTCTCCTCGATTCCCACCCAGGTTTCCAACTCAGTTGGTATCCATGTGGCTCATGTCCAGGAGTGAACATCTCAGCAACAAATTGCACGGTTAAGGTAAAAGGCACGGAAAGTGGCATCTCGAACTGGCTCCGAGGTCAGAGCATTCTCACAATGTGATCTGTCGTTCTCGGATTGTAATGCTACCTCCGGTTTTAGGGTGGAGAACATTCTTTGGGACTCTTATTCTGAAAAAAAAACAGAAACAGTGACAGAAACTATGCTGCAAGGTATGATGTGGAACACGGCCTGCTCAGGTATGTGCATTTTCCCTGTAGTCCGGTGTGTTTCGTGTTCCGTGTAAACGTGAAAGTCGTCCTGTTTCGAGCAATGGGTGAAATCATTTAGCAAAGCAAGAATGGAAATTCCAGTAATGTCAAGCAGCTCATGGTTATTTGAACAAATCATAAGCGAACCCATATTCTCACGCACTGACAGATACATTTGTAGCTGAAAAGAGTCTGAGAAGATAGACTCAGCTTACCATTGATTTTTGTCTGGATTGATGGGCTATCAATATCTGCTGCGAAATTGACATTGTAGCCGGGCACATCCCAGCAGCTGTGCGAGTCCGAGAGGAATCATGGAACCCTTTTCATGTGACTTTGCATCTGTTGTTATGCAGGAGCACAATTGAAGATACAAGTAAATGAGGTGGCGCGGCCGGCTGCGAGTGTAGCCGAGCGGTCTAAGGCGCTGGATCCAGGTTCCAGTCTCGAAAGGGGCGTGGGTTCGAATCCCACCGCTGCCATTTCTGCTGATCAACTCCAACGCTGCAGCTTGTTAAAATGCTGTTTCGGTGCCCACTGTATATTGATGTTGAAAACAAAAGTATAATGGGTTTGCTTCCCAGGGAATTAACTTTGGTGTGAGATATTGCCAAATATTTGAAAATGTCTCCACTGTCATGATCGTGTTCGCCTCCCACGCGGAAAATCGCAAACAGTTCTGCAGTCCCAGGCAAGTTGAGCTTTTACTGGAACCGAATGGAGACTGTTATTTCATCGTTGTTGTGAAACGAAGTCCTACGGTGACTCTACTCGTTGTTATTTGGGTTTCTAGCTAATGGGAAAATCGTTCCAGTGAATTTCGATGTCATACCTTATTGAATTTCTCCCATTTCCTTCATTTCCGTCCTGGAAACATCGGAAGGGAAAGGTAATCTAATCGAGACTGTGATTGGTGAAATTCATTTTTACGGCCAATTCTTATTATGTTCTTTCTTTCTCTCGTTTCAGCATTGTCTGGAAAGTGGTGGTGCGCTAAGGCTGCAGTATGTTTGAAAGAGTCGTTTGGAAATGCCCTCTTGTTAGTTGTGAGATTACTTTATGACTCATGCCCTCGGACTGTATCACATTTAGCATTCATGCATCTCTGCGTCTGAAAATGCATGAGGTATGCCAGTTTTGTTTGTGTTCCATGTTAAATGCTTTCTGTTTTGCGATTCGCTCAACACATTTCGATTTAACAGGATTTCTGAGGTAACTTCCAGCAGCAAAAATCCTCAGCTGAGGATCTGGGAAAATTTCACAGAGTATGGTCAGTCGGAGCTAAAGTAAGGAAGTCGTTCCTTTTTTGCAGTGTTTCACAATACTACCTTTCCCGTGAGCAGTCGAACAGACTAAATGATTGTGCCACAGACTGCGATGGCAAACTCCGCTAAAAAGTAATCCTTTAAAGCCGGTGGAAGCAACATGACGTTATTGGGGTACACCGTGGAAAAAGATACTTCGGTGGACCTCGTCCATGCTCACCACATTGCCAAAATTAAACAAGTCCCGTTCCCCAGCATTTGACCCCAATCCCTCTAAACGCATCCTATCCAGAAACTCACCCGATTACCTTTGCAATTTTCTGAGTGTAATAGCCTCCTCCACTTCCTCTGGTAGATCATTCCAAACACGCACAACCTTCTTTGTGGGAAATGTGCCTCAGGTCCTTTGTCACTTTCAGCCCACTCACCTTAAAGCTATGCTGTCGAGTTTTCAACTCACACCAACTTGGGTAAAGCACGTAAATACTCAGTTTACCACCCTTCCATAAGGTCATGTCGCAGCTGTTACGCTGCAGGGAAAGTCGTCCCAGCCTATTCCACCTCGCCCTACGGTACAAACATCGACGACATCTTTGTCTATATTTTGTCATCAATTTAACGTGTCTTTTTTTTTACGTTTCCAAGATGTCGATTACGCTGGACAACAACGAGCTATTGGAAACAGAAAGGGGAGACGTAGAACGGATTCAACTTTCAGTGCTGGACGCCACGGAGCTGCAGCACATCCGGCTGTGGCTTGTTTCTGTCGTGTAGTGGTCATCACGTTCGCCTAACACGCGAAAGATCCCCAGTCCAGAACTGGGCAGAAACTGCTTTGTTCTTCAACTGCAGCCTTTTACATGGACAAGAGCTGAGCTTTCTTGCATGCTTTCCCATCTGCAAACCTGCATTCGAATTTGCTTGAATAAACCTGCTCTGGTAGTGAAATGTAATGCAATTCCATTTAATTACAGTGCAAAGCGTTGTTAAATTTTTCTCCAACCTGGTTCTGATCATATGCCATTCTGTTGGAGAGTGCAGTTACCGCCTTCTGATCCTTCCACGAAAAGCAGTACCGCATTTGCCTTCCTTGCGCAGGCGGCACGGTTCAAAGACAGGAAAGAAGCAGATGCTCTGGTGTCACAGTGCACCACGAATTCCTGAACTTGTCTGTGTGTCAAATGTACCCCAAGGTCGTCTCAGAAAGACCTCATTTGGAAGCTGTCAATCGTTATTCAACGTGCGAGAATTGGCACCAGATATCCTGAATCATGTTTTGTAGCAATTCGCACGTTAGTGGCTCATTCAATCAGCAAAAGCAATGAAAGAAATTGCACTCTCAGGAACCTTTCGACTTGCGTCGCTAGTATTAAGGTCCGCCCCTAGATTTAAGTCATGTTGGAACTGAAACGGAGGAATCGACAGAGAGGCTACAGAATGATATCGCATCCATTTGGTTTTCTTTTAATCACTGACGAGCAGGAAAATGTAAACGGGGAGGGCGTGTGGAGAAGTGAGGCAGTTGCAGCTCTGGTGAAATTCCTTCTTTGTGATTCACTCAGCAGCCAGAGACGTGAAGGTGACTCAGGCGTGAAAGCTCTTCACATCGAGAACAAAAAGCACTCAAGGGCAGTTAGCACCTCTTCTGGAGTGGGGGTGGGGTGAGGTAATTACCTTTTGACTTCTGTTGCTATGTTCAGAAACTGGCTTTTAGATTGAGGTGAACAGAAACTGCATTTCTAAAAAGCACCACGGAATTTAGCAAAATTTATTGAGTCGCTTCTCCTCGATTCCCACCCAGGTTTCCAACTCAGTTGGTATCCATGTGGCTCATGTCCAGGAGTGAACATCTCAGCAACAAATTGCACGGTTAAGGTAAAAGGCACGGAAAGTGGCATCTCGAACTGGCTCCGAGGTCAGAGCATTCTCACAATGTGATCTGTCGTTCTCGGATTGTAATGCTACCTCCGGTTTTAGGGTGGAGAACATTCTTTGGGACTCTTATTCTGAAAAAAAAACAGATACAGTGACAGAAACTATGCTGCAAGGTATGATGTGGAACACGGCCTGCTCAGGTATGTGCATTTTCCCTGTAGTCCGGTGTGTTTCGTGTTCCGTGTAAACGTGAAAGTCGTCCTGTTTCGAGCAATGGGTGAAATCATTTAGCAAAGCAAGAATGGAAATTCCAGTAATGTCAAGCAGCTCATGGTTATTTGAACAAATCATAAGCGAACCCATATTCTCACGCACTGACAGATACATTTGTAGCTGAAAAGAGTCTGAGAAGATAGACTCAGCTTACCATTGATTTTTGTCTGGATTGATGGGCTATCAATATCTGCTGCGAAATTGACATTGTAGCCGGGCACATCCCAGCAGCTGTGCGAGTCCGAGAGGAATCATGGAACCCTTTTCATGTGACTTTGCATCTGTTGTTATGCAGGAGCACAATTGGAGATACAAGTAAATGAGGTGGCGCGGCCGGCTGGTAGTGTGGCCGAGCGGTCTAAGGCGCTGGATCCAGGTTCCAATTTCGAAAGGGGCGTGGGTTCGAATCCCACCACTGCCATTTCTGCTGATCAACTCCAACGCTGCAGCTTGTTAAAATGCTGTTTCGGTGCCCACTTTATATTGATGTTGAAAACAAAAGTATAATGGGTTTGCTTCCCAGGGAATTAACTTTGGTGTGAGATACTGCCAAATATTTGAAAATGTCTCCACTGTCATGTTCGTGTTCGCCTCCCGCGCGGAAAATCGCAAACAGTTCTGCCGTCCCAGGCAAGTTGAGCTTTTACTGGAACCGAATGGAGACTGTTATTTCATCGTTGTTGTGAAACGAAGTCCTACGGTGACTCCACTCGTTGTTATTTGGGTTTCTAGCTAATGGGAAAATCGTTCCAGTGAATTTCGATATCATACCTTATGAATTTCTCCCATTTCCTTCATTTCCGTCCTGGAAACATCGGAAGGGAAAGGTAATCTAATCGAGACTGTGATTGGTGAAATTCATTTTTACGGCCAATTCTTATTATGTTCTTTCTTTCTCTCGTTTCAGCATTGTCTGGAAAGTGGTGGTGCGCTAAGGCTGCAGTATGTTTGAAAGAGTCGTTTGGAAATGCCCTCTTGTTAGTTGTGAGATTACTTTATGACTCATGCCCTCGGACTGTATCACATTTAGCATTCATGCATCTCTGCGTCTGAAAATGCATGAGGTATGCCAGTTTTGTTTGTGTTCCATGTTAAATGCTTTCTGTTTTGCGATTCGCTCAACACATTTCGATTTAACAGGATTTCTGAGGTAACTTCCAGCAGCAAAAATCCTCAGCTGAGGATCTGGGAAAATTTCACAGAGTATGGTCAGTCGGAGCTAAAGTAAGGAAGTCGTTCCTTTTTTGCAGTGTTTCACAATACTACCTTTCCCGTGAGCAGTCGAACAGACTAAATGATTGTGCCACAGACTGCGATGGCAAACTCCGCTAAAAAGTAATCCTTTAAAGCCGGTGGAAGCAACATGACGTTATTGGGGTACACCGTGGAAAAAGATACTTCGGTGGACCTCGTCCATGCTCACCACATTGCCAAAATTAAACAAGTCCCGTTCCCCAGCATTTGACCCCAATCCCTCTAAACGCATCCTGTCCAGAAACTCACCCGATTACCTTTGCAATTTTCTGAGTGTAATAGCCTCCTCCACTTCCTCTGGTAGATCATTTCAAACACGCACAACCTTCTTTGTGGGAAATGTGCCTCAGGTCCTTTGTCACTTTCAGCCCACACACCTTAAAGCTATGCTGTCGAGTTTTCAACTCACACCAACTTGGGTAAAGCACGTAAATACTCAGTTTACCACCCTTCCATAAGGTCATGTCGCAGCTGTTACGCTGCAGGGAAAGTCGTCCCAGCCTATTCCACCTCGCCCTACGGTACAAACATCGACGACATCTTTGTCTATATTTTGTCATCAATTTAACGTGTGTTTGTTTTTTACGTTTCCAAGATGTCGATTACGCTGGACAACAACGAGCTATTGGAAACAGAAAGGGGAGACGTAGAACGGATTCAACTTTCAGTGCTGGACGCCACGGAGCTGCAGCACATCCGGCTGTGGCTTGTTTCTGTCGTGTAGTGGTCATCACGTTCGCCTAACACGCGAAAGATCCCCAGTCCGGAACTGGGCAGAAACTGCTTTGTTCTTCAACTGCAGCCTTTTACATGGACAAGAGCTGAGCTTTCTTGCATGCTTTCCCATCTGCAAACCTGCCTTCGAATTTGCTTGAATAAACCTGCTCTGGTAGTGAAATGTAATGCAATTCCATTTAATTACAGTGCAAAGCGTTGTTAAATTTTTCTCCAACCTGGTTCTGATCATATGCCATTCTGTTGGAGAGTGCAGTTACCGCCTTCTGATCCTTCCACGAAAAGCAGTACCGCATTTGCCTTCCTTGCGCAGGCGGCACGGTTCAAAGACAGGAAAGAAGCAGATACTCTGGTGTCACAGCGCACCACGAATTCCTGAACTTGTCTGTCTGTCAAATGTACCCCAAGGTCGTCTCAGAAAGACCTCATTTGGAAGCTGTCAATCGTTATTCAACGTGCGAGAATTGGCACCAGATATCCTGAATCATGTTTTGGAGCAATTCGCACGTTAGTGGCTCATTCAATCAGCAACAGCAATGAAAGAAATTGCACTCTCAGGAACCTTTCGACTTGCGCATTCATAGCGTCGCTAGTATTAAGGTCCGCCCCTAGATTTAAGTCATGTTGGAACTGAAACGGAGGAATCGACAGAGAGGCTACAGAATGATACCGCATCCATTTGGTTTTCTTTTAATCACTGACGAGCAGGAAAATGTAAACAGGGAGGGCATGTGGAGAAGTGAGGCAGTTGCAGCTCTGGTGAAATTCCTTCTTTGTGATTCACTCAGCAGCCAGAGACGTGAAGGTGACTCACGCGTGAAAGCTCTTCACATCGAGAACAAAAAGCACTCAAGGGCAGTTAGCACCTCTTCTGGAGTGGGGGTGGGGTGAGGTAATTACCTTTTGACTTCTGTTGCTATGTTCAGAAACTGGCTTTTAGATTGAGGTGAACAGAAACTGCATTTCTAAAAAGCACCACGGAATTTAGCAAAATTTATTGAGTCGCTTCTCCTCGATTCCCACCCAGGTTTCCAACTCAGTTGGTATCCATGTGGCTCATGTCCAGGAGTGAACATCTCAGCAAAAAATTGCACGGTTAAGGTAAAAGGCACGGAAAGTGGCATCTCGAACTGGCTCCGAGGTCAGAGCATTCTCACAATGTGATCTGTCGTTCTCGGATTGTAATGCTACCTCCGGTTTTAGGGTGGAGAACATTCTTTGGGACTCTTATTCTGAAAAAAAAACAGATACAGTGACGGAAACTATGCTGCAAGGTATGATGTGGAACACGGCCTGCTCAGGTATGTGCATTTTCCCTGTCGTCCGGTGTGTTTCGTGTTCCGTGTAAACGTGAAAGTCGTCCTGTTTCGAGCAATGGGTGAAATAATTTAGCAAAGCAAGAATGGAAATTCCAGTAATGTCAAGCAGCTCATGGTTATTTGAACAAATCATAAGCGTACCCATATTCTCACGCACTGACAGATACATTTGTAGCTGAAAAGAGTCTGAGAAGATAGACTCAGCTTACCATTGATTTTTGTCTGGATTGATGGGCTATCAATATCTGCTGCGAAATTGACATTGTAGCCGGGCACATCCCAGCAGCTGTGCGAGTCCGAGAGGAATCATGGAACCCTTTTCATGTGACTTTGCATCTGTTGTTATGCAGGAGCACAATTGGAGATACAAGTAAATGAGGTGGCGCGGCCGGCTGGTAGTGTGGCCGAGCGGTCTAAGGCGCTGGATCCAGGTTCCAATTTCGAAAGGGGCGTGGGTTCGAATCCCACCACTGCCATTTCTGCTGATCAACTCCAACGCTGCAGCTTGTTAAAATGCTGTTTCGGTGCCCACTGTATATTGATGTTGAAAACAAAAGTATAATGGGTTTGCTTCCCAGGGAATTAACTTTGGTGTGAGATACTGCCAAATATTTGAAAATGTCTCCACTGTCATGTTCGTGTTCGCCAGCCGCGCGGAAAATCGCAAACAGTTCTGCCGTCCCAGGCAAGTTGAGCTTTCACTGGAACCGAATGGAGACTGTTATTTCATCGTTGTTGTGAAACGAAGTCCTACGGTGACTCTACTCGTTGTTATTTGGGTTTCTAGCTAATGGGAAAATCGTTCCAGTGAATTTCGATGTCATACCTTATTGAATTTCTCCCATTTCCTTCATTTCCGTCCTGGAAACATCGGAAGGGAAAGGTAATCTAATCGAGACTGTGATTGGTGAAATTCATTTTTACGGCCAATTCTTATTATGTTCTTTCTTTCTCTCGTTTCAGCATTGTCTGGAAAGTGGTGGTGCGCTAAGGCTGCAGTATGTTTGAAAGAGTCGTTTGGAAATGCCCTCTTGTTAGTTGTGAGATTACTTTATGACTCATGCCCTCGGACTGTATCACATTTAGCATTCATGCATCTCTGCGTCTGAAAATGCATGAGGTATGCCAGTTTTGTTTGTGTTCCATGTTAAATGCTTTCTGTTTTGCGATTCGCTCAACACATTTCGATTTAACAGGATTTCTGAGGTAACTTCCAGCAGCAAAAATCCTCAGCTGAGGATCTGGGAAAATTTCACAGAGTATGGTCAGTCGGAGCTAAAGTAAGGAAGTCGTTCCTTTTTTGCAGTGTTTCACAATACTACCTTTCCCGTGAGCAGTCGAACAGACTAAATGATTGTGCCACAGACTGCGATGGCAAACTCCGCTAAAAAGTAATCTTTTAAAGCCGGTGGAAGCAACATGACGTTATTGGGGTACACCGTGGAAAAAGATACTTCGGTGGACCTCGTCCATGCTCACCACATTGCCAAAATTAAACAAGTCCCGTTCCCCAGCATTTGACCCCAATCCCTCTAAACGCATCCTGTCCAGAAACTCACCCGATTACCTTTGCAATTTTCTGAGTGTAATAGCCTCCTCCACTTCCTCTGGTAGATCATTCCAAACACGCACAACCTTCTTTGTGGGAAATGTGCCTCAGGTCCTTTGTCACTTTCAGCCCACACACCTTAAAGCTATGCTGTCGAGTTTTCAACTCACACCAACTTGGGTAAAGCACGTAAATACTCAGTTTACCACCCTTCCATAAGGTCATGTCGCAGCTGTTACGCTGCAGGGAAAGTCGTCCCAGCCTATTCCACCTCGCCCTACGGTACAAACATCGACGACATCTTTGTCTATATTTTGTCATCAATTTGACGTGTCTTTTTTTTTCACGTTTCCAAGATGTCGATTACGCTGGACAACAACGAGCTATTGGAAACAGAAAGGGGAGACGTAGAACGGATTCAACTTTCAGTGCTGGACGCCACGGAGCTGCAGCACATCCGGCTGTGGCTTGTTTCTGTCGTGTAGTGGTCATCACGTTCGCCTAACACGCGAAAGATCCCCAGTCCGGAACTGGGCAGAAACTGCTTTGTTCTTCAACTGCAGCCTTTTACATGGACAAGAGCTGAGCTTTCTTGCATGCTTTCCCATCTGCAAACCTGCCTTCGAATTTGCTTGAATAAACCTGCTCTGGTAGTGAAATGTAATGCAATTCCATTTAATTACAGTGCAAAGCGTTGTTAAATTTTTCTCCAACCTGGTTCTGATCATATGCCATTCTGTTGGAGAGTGCAGTTACCGCCTTCTGATCCTTCCACGAAAAGCAGTACCGCATTTGCCTTCCTTGCGCAGGCGGCACGGTTCAAAGACTGGAAAGAAGCAGATGCTCTGGTGTCACAGCGCACCACGAATTCCTGAACTTGTCTGTCTGTCAAATGTACCCCAAGGTCGTCTCAGAAAGACCTCATTTGGAAGCTGTCAATCGTTATTCAACGTGCGAGAATTGGCACCAGATATCCTGAATCATGTTTTGGAGCAATTTGCACGTTAGTGTCTCATTCAATCAGCAACAGGAATGAAAGAAATTGCACTCTCAGGAACCTTTCGACTTGCGCATTCATAGCGTCGCTAGTATTAAGGTCCGCCCCTAGATTTAAGTCATGTTGGAACTGAAACCGATGAATCGACCGAGAGGCTACAGAATGATACCGCATCCATTTTGTTTTCTTTTAATCACTGACGAGCAGGAAAATGTAAACGGGGAGGGCGTGTGGAGAAGTGAGGCAGTTGCAGCTCTGGTGAAATTCCTTTTTTGTGATTCACTCAGCAGCCAGAGACGTGAAGGTGACTCAGGCGTGAAAGCTCTTCACATCGAGAACAAAAAGCACTCAAGGGCAGTTAGCACCTCTTCTGGAGTGGGGGTGGGGTGAGGTAATTACCTTTTGACTTCTGTTCAGAAACTGGCTTTTAGATTGAGGTGAACAGAAACTGCATTTCTAAAAAGCACCACGGAATTTAGCAAAGTTTATTGAGTCGCTTCTCCTCGATTCCCACCCAGGTTTCCAACTCAGTTGGTATCCATGTGGCTCATGTCCAGGAGTGAACATCTCAGCAACAAATTGTACGGTTAAGGTAAAAGGCACGGAAAGTGGCATCTCGAACTGGCTCCGAGGTCAGAGCATTCTCACAATGTGATCTGTCGTTCTCGGATTGTAATGCTACCTCCGGTTTTAGGGTGGAGAACATTCTTTGGGACTCTTATTCTGAAAAAAAAAACTGATACAGTGACAGAAACTATGCTGCACGGTATGATGTGGAACACGGCCTGCTCAGGTATGTGCATTTTCCCTGTAGTCCGGTGTGTTTCGTGTTCCGTGTATACGTGAAAGCCGTCCTGTTTCGAGCAATGGGTGAAATCATTTAGCAAAGCAAGAATGGAAATTCCAGTAATGTCAAGCAGCTCATGGTTATTTGAACAAATCATAAGCGAACCCATATTCTCACGCACTGACAGATACATTTGTAGCTGAAAAGAGTCTGAGAAGATAGACTCAGCTTACCATTGATTTTTGTCTGGATTGATGGGCTATCAATATCTGCTGCGAAATTGACATTGTAGCCGGGCACATCCCAGCAGCTGTGCGAGTCCGAGAGGAATCATGGAACCCTTTTCATGTGACTTTGCATCTGTTGTTATGCAGGAGCACAATTGGAGATACAAGTAAATGAGGTGGCGCGGCCGGCTGGAAGTGTGGCCGAGCGGTCTAAGGCGCTGGATCCAGGTTCCAGTCTCGAAAGGGGCGTGGGTTCGAATCCCACCACTGCCATTTCTGCTGATCAACTCCAACGCTGCAGCTTGTTAAAATGCTGTTTCGGTGCCCACTGTATATTGATGTTGAAAACAAAAGTATAATGGGTTTGCTTCCCAGGGAATTAACTTTGATGTGAGATACTGCCAAATATTTGAAAATGTCTCCACTGTCATGTTCGTGTTCGCCTCCCGCGCGGAAATTCGCAAACAGTTCTGCCGTCCCAGGCAAGTTGAGCTTTTACTGGAACCGAATGGAGACTGTTATTTCATCGTTGTTGTGAAACGAAGTCCTACGGTGACTCTACTCGTTGTTATTTGGGTTTCTAGCTAATGGGAAAATCGTTCCAATGAATTTCGATGTCATACCTTATTGAATTTCTCCCATTTCCTTCATTTCCGTCCTGGAAACATCGGAAGGGAAAGGTAATCTAATCGAGACTGTGATTGGTGAAATTCATTTTTACGGCCAATTCTTATTATGTTCTTTCTTTCTCTCGTTTCAGCATTGTCTGGAAAGTGGTGGTGCGCTAAGGCTGCAGTATGTTTGAAAGAGTCGTTTGGAAATGCCCTCTTGTTAGTTGTGAGATTACTTTATGACTCATGCCCTCGGACTGTATCACATTTAGCATTCATGCATCTCTGCGTCTGAAAATGCATGAGGTATGCCAGTTTTGTTTGTGTTCCATGTTAAATGCTTTCTGTTTTGCGATTCGCTCAACACATTTCGATTTAACAGGATTTCTGAGGTAACTTCCAGCAGCAAAAATCCTCAGCTGAGGATCTGGGAAAATTTCACAGAGTATGGTCAGTCGGAGCTAAAGTAAGGAAGTCGTTCCTTTTTTGCAGTGTTTCACAATACTACCTTTCCCGTGAGCAGTCGAACAGACTAAATGATTGTGCCACAGACTGCGATGGCAAACTCCGCTAAAAAGTAATCCTTTAAAGCCGGTGGAAGCAACATGACGTTATTGGGGTACACCGTGGAAAAAGATACTTCGGTGGACCTCGTCCATGCTCACCACATTGCCAAAATTAAACAAGTCCCGTTCCCCAGCATTTGACCCCAATCCCTCTAAACGCATCCTGTCCAGAAACTCACCCGATTACCTTTGCAATTTTCTGAGTGTAATAGCCTCCTCCACTTCCTCTGGTAGATCATTCCAAACACGCACAACCTTCTTTGTGGGAAATGTGCCTCAGGTCCTTTGTCACTTTCAGCCCACACACCTTAAAGCTATGCTGTCGAGTTTTCAACTCACACCAACTTGGGTAAAGCACGTAAATACTCAGTTTACCACCCTTCCATAAGGTCATGTCGCAGCTGTTACGCTGCAGGGAAAGTCGTCCCAGCCTATTCCACCTCGCCCTACGGTACAAACATCGACGACATCTTTGTCTATATTTTGTCATCAATTTGACGTGTCTTTTTTTTTCACGTTTCCAAGATGTCGATTACGCTGGACAACAACGAGCTATTGGAAACAGAAAGGGGAGACGTAGAACGGATTCAACTTTCAGTGCTGGACGCCACGGAGCTGCAGCACATCCGGCTGTGGCTTGTTTCTGTCGTGTAGTGGTCATCACGTTCGCCTAACACGCGAAAGATCCCCAGTCCGGAACTGGGCAGAAACTGCTTTGTTCTTCAACTGCAGCCTTTTACATGGACAAGAGCTGAGCTTTCTTGCATGCTTTCCCATCTGCAAACCTGCCTTCGAATTTGCTTGAATAAACCTGCTCTGGTAGTGAAATGTAATGCAATTCCATTTAATTACAGTGCAAAGCGTTGTTAAATTTTTCTCCAACCTGGTTCTGATCATATGCCATTCTGTTGGAGAGTGCAGTTACCGCCTTCTGATCCTTCCACGAAAAGCAGTACCGCATTTGCCTTCCTTGCGCAGGCGGCACGGTTCAAAGACTGGAAAGAAGCAGATGCTCTGGTGTCACAGCGCACCACGAATTCCTGAACTTGTCTGTCTGTCAAATGTACCCCAAGGTCGTCTCAGAAAGACCTCATTTGGAAGCTGTCAATCGTTATTCAACGTGCGAGAATTGGCACCAGATATCCTGAATCATGTTTTGGAGCAATTTGCACGTTAGTGTCTCATTCAATCAGCAACAGGAATGAAAGAAATTGCACTCTCAGGAACCTTTCGACTTGCGCATTCATAGCGTCGCTAGTATTAAGGTCCGCCCCTAGATTTAAGTCATGTTGGAACTGAAACCGATGAATCGACCGAGAGGCTACAGAATGATACCGCATCCATTTTGTTTTCTTTTAATCACTGACGAGCAGGAAAATGTAAACGGGGAGGGCGTGTGGAGAAGTGAGGCAGTTGCAGCTCTGGTGAAATTCCTTTTTTGTGATTCACTCAGCAGCCAGAGACGTGAAGGTGACTCAGGCGTGAAAGCTCTTCACATCGAGAACAAAAAGCACTCAAGGGCAGTTAGCACCTCTTCTGGAGTGGGGGTGGGGTGAGGTAATTACCTTTTGACTTCTGTTCAGAAACTGGCTTTTAGATTGAGGTGAACAGAAACTGCATTTCTAAAAAGCACCACGGAATTTAGCAAAGTTTATTGAGTCGCTTCTCCTCGATTCCCACCCAGGTTTCCAACTCAGTTGGTATCCATGTGGCTCATGTCCAGGAGTGAACATCTCAGCAACAAATTGCACGGTTAAGGTAAAAGGCACGGAAAGTGGCATCTCGAACTGGCTCCGAGGTCAGAGCATTCTCACAATGTGATCTGTCGTTCTCGGATTGTAATGCTACCTCCGGTTTTAGGGTGGAGAACATTCTTTGGGACTCTTATTCTGAAAAAAAAAACTGATACAGTGACAGAAACTATGCTGCACGGTATGATGTGGAACACGGCCTGCTCAGGTATGTGCATTTTCCCTGTAGTCCGGTGTGTTTCGTGTTCCGTGTATACGTGAAAGTCGTCCTGTTTCGAGCAATGGGTGAAATCATTTAGCAAAGCAAGAATGGAAATTCCAGTAATGTCAAGCAGCTCATGGTTATTTGAACAAATCATAAGCGAACCCATATTCTCACGCACTGACAGATACATTTGTAGCTGAAAAGAGTCTGAGAAGATAGACTCAGCTTACCATTGATTTTTGTCTGGATTGATGGGCTATCAATATCTGCTGCGAAATTGACATTGTAGCCGGGCACATCCCAGCAGCTGTGCGAGTCCGAGAGGAATCATGGAACCCTTTTCATGTGACTTTGCATCTGTTGTTATGCAGGAGCACAATTGGAGATACAAGTAAATGAGGTGGCGCGGCCGGCTGGAAGTGTGGCCGAGCGGTCTAAGGCGCTGGATCCAGGTTCCAGTCTCGAAAGGGGCGTGGGTTCGAATCCCACCACTGCCATTTCTGCTGATCAACTCCAACGCTGCAGCTTGTTAAAATGCTGTTTCGGTGCCCACTGTATATTGATGTTGAAAACAAAAGTATAATGGGTTTGCTTCCCAGGGAATTAACTTTGATGTGAGATACTGCCAAATATTTGAAAATGTCTCCACTGTCATGTTCGTGTTCGCCTCCCGCGCGGAAATTCGCAAACAGTTCTGCCGTCCCAGGCAAGTTGAGCTTTTACTGGAACCGAATGGAGACTGTTATTTCATCGTTGTTGTGAAACGAAGTCCTACGGTGACTCTACTCGTTGTTATTTGGGTTTCTAGCTAATGGGAAAATCGTTCCAATGAATTTCGATGTCATACCTTATTGAATTTCTCCCATTTCCTTCATTTCCGTCCTGGAAACATCGGAAGGGAAAGGTAATCTAATCGAGACTGTGATTGGTGAAATTCATTTTTACGGCCAATTCTTATTATGTTCTTTCTTTCTCTCGTTTCAGCATTGTCTGGAAAGTGGTGGTGCGCTAAGGCTGCAGTATGTTTGAAAGAGTCGTTTGGAAATGCCCTCTTGTTAGTTGTGAGATTACTTTATGACTCATGCCCTCGGACTGTATCACATTTAGCATTCATGCATCTCTGCGTCTGAAAATGCATGAGGTATGCCAGTTTTGTTTGTGTTCCATGTTAAATGCTTTCTGTTTTGCGATTCGCTCAACACATTTCGATTTAACAGGATTTCTGAGGTAACTTCCAGCAGCAAAAATCCTCAGCTGAGGATCTGGGAAAATTTCACAGAGTATGGTCAGTCGGAGCTAAAGTAAGGAAGTCGTTCCTTTTTTGCAGTGTTTCACAATACTACCTTTCCCGTGAGCAGTCGAACAGACTAAATGATTGTGCCACAGACTGCGATGGCAAACTCCGCTAAAAAGTAATCCTTTAAAGCCGGTGGAAGCAACATGACGTTATTGGGGTACACCGTGGAAAAAGATACTTCGGTGGACCTCGTCCATGCTCACCACATTGCCAAAATTAAACAAGTCCCGTTCCCCAGCATTTGACCCCAATCCCTCTAAACGCATCCTGTCCAGAAACTCACCCGATTACCTTTGCAATTTTCTGAGTGTAATAGCCTCCTCCACTTCCTCTGGTAGATCATTCCAAACACGCACAACCTTCTTTGTGGGAAATGTGCCTCAGGTCCTTTGTCACTTTCAGCCCACACACCTTAAAGCTATGCTGTCGAGTTTTCAACTCACACCAACTTGGGTAAAGCACGTAAATACTCAGTTTACCACCCTTCCATAAGGTCATGTCGCAGCTGTTACGCTGCAGGGAAAGTCGTCCCAGCCTATTCCACCTCGCCCTACGGTACAAACATCGACGACATCTTTGTCTATATTTTGTCATCAATTTGACGTGTCTTTTTTTTTTCACGTTTCCAAGATGTCGATCACGCTGGACATCAACGAGCTATTGGAAACAGAAAGGGGAGACGTAGAACGGATTCAACGTTCAGTGCTGGACGCCACGGAGCTGCAGCACATCCGGCTGTGGCTTGTTTCTGTCGTGTAGTGGTCATCACGTTCGCCTAACACGCGAAAGATCCCCAGTCCGGAACTGGGCAGAAACTGCTTTGTTCTTCAACTGCAGCCTTTTACATGGACAAGAGCTGAGCTTTCTTGCATGCTTTCCCATCTGCAAACCTGCCTTCGAATTTGCTTGAATAAACCTGCTCTGGTAGTGAAATGTAATGCAATTCCATTTAATTACAGTGCAAAGCGTTGTTAAATTTTTCTCCAACCTGGTTCTGATCATATGCCATTCTGTTGGAGAGTGCAGTTACCGCCTTCTGATCCTTCCACGAAAAGCAGTACCGCATTTGCCTTCCTTGCGCAGGCGGCACGGTTCAAAGACAGGAAAGAAGCAGATGCTCTGGTGTCACAGCGCACCACGAATTCCTGAACTTGTCTGTCTGTCAAATGTACCCCAAGGTCGTCTCAGAAAGACCTCATTTGGAAGCTGTCAATCGTTATTCAACGTGCGAGAATTGGCACCAAATATCCTGAATCATGTTTTGGAGCAATTCGCACGTTAGTGGCTCATTCAGTCAGCAACAGCAATGAAGGAAATTGCACTCTCAGGAACCTTTCGACTTGCGCATTCATAGCGTCGCTAGTATTAAGGTCCGCCCCTAGATTTCAGTCATGTTGGAACTGAAACGGAGGAATCGACAGAGAGGCTACAGAATGATAACGCATCCATTTGGTTTTCTTTTAATCACTGACGAGCAGGAAAATGTAAACGGGGAGGGCGTGTGGAGAAGTGAGGCAGTTGCAGCTCTGGTGAAATTCCTTCTTTGTGATTCACTCAGCAGCCAGAGACGTGAAGGTGACTCAGGCGTGAAAGCTCTTCACATCGAGAACAAAAAGCACTCAAGGGCAGTTAGCACCTCTTCTGGAGGGGGGTGGGGTGAGGTAATTACCTTTTGACTTCTGTTGCTATGTTCAGAAACTGGCTTTTAGATTGAGGTGAACAGAAACTGCATTTCTAAAAAGCACCACGGAATTTAGCAAAATTTATTGAGTCGCTTCTCCTCGATTCCCACCCAGGTTTCCAACTCAGTTGGTATCCATGTGGCTCATGTCCAGGAGTGAACATCTCAGCAACAAATTGCACGGTTAAGGTAAAAGGCACGGAAAGGGGCATCTCGAACTGGCTCCGAGGTCAGAGCATTCTCACAATGTGATCTGTCGTTCTCGGATTGTAATGCTACCTCCGGTTTTAGGGTGGAGAACATTCTTTGGGACTCTTATTCTGAAAAAAAAAACAGATAAAGTTGTCAGAAACTATGCTGCACGGTATGATGTGGAACACGGCCTGCTCAGGTATGTGCATTTTCCCTGTAGTTCGGTGTGTTTCGTGTTCCGTGTAAACGTGAAAGTCGTCCTGTTTCGAGCAATGGGTGAAATCATTTAGCAAAGCAAGAATGGAAATTCCAGTAATGTCAAGCAGCTCATGGTTATTTGAACAAATCATAAGCGAACCCATATTCTCACGCACTGACAGATACATTTGTAGCTGAAAAGAGTCTGAGAAGATAGACTCAGCTTACCATTGATTTTTGTCTGGATTGATGGGCTATCAATATCTGCTGCGAAATTGACATTGTCGCCGGGCACATCCCAGCAGCTGTGCGAGTCCGAGAGGAATCATGGAACCCTTTTCATGTGACTTTGCATCTGTTGTTATGCAGGAGCACAATTGGAGATACAAGTAAATGAGGTGGCGCGGCCGGCTGGAAGTGTGGCCGAGCGGTCTAAGGCGCTGGATCCAGGTTCCAGTCTCGAAAGGGGCGTGGGTTCGAATCCCACCACTGCCATTTCTGCTGATCAACTCCAACGCTGCAGCTTGTTAAAATGCTGTTTCGGTGCCCACTGTATATTGATGTTGAAAACAAAAGTATAATGGGTTTGCTTCCCAGGGAATTAACTTTGATGTGAGATACTGCCAAATATTTGAAAATGTCTCCACTGTCATGTTCGTGTTCGCCTCCCGCGCGGAAATTCGCAAACAGTTCTGCCGTCCCAGGCAAGTTGAGCTTTTACTGGAACCGAATGGAGACTGTTATTTCATCGTTGTTGTGAAACGAAGTCCTACGGTGACTCTACTCGTTGTTATTTGGGTTTCTAGCTAATGGGAAAATCGTTCCAATGAATTTCGATGTCATACCTTATTGAATTTCTCCCATTTCCTTCATTTCCGTCCTGGAAACATCGGAAGGGAAAGGTAATCTAATCGAGACTGTGATTGGTGAAATTCATTTTTACGGCCAATTCTTATTATGTTCTTTCTTTCTCTCGTTTCAGCATTGTCTGGAAAGTGGTGGTGCGCTAAGGCTGCAGTATGTTTGAAAGAGTCGTTTGGAAATGCCCTCTTGTTAGTTGTGAGATTACTTTATGACTCATGCCCTCGGACTGTATCACATTTAGCATTCATGCATCTCTGCGTCTGAAAATGCATGAGGTATGCCAGTTTTGTTTGTGTTCCATGTTAAATGCTTTCTGTTTTGCGATTCGCTCAACACATTTCGATTTAACAGGATTTCTGAGGTAACTTCCAGCAGCAAAAATCCTCAGCTGAGGATCTGGGAAAATTTCACAGAGTATGGTCAGTCGGAGCTAAAGTAAGGAAGTCGTTCCTTTTTTGCAGTGTTTCACAATACTACCTTTCCCGTGAGCAGTCGAACAGACTAAATGATTGTGCCACAGACTGCGATGGCAAACTCCGCTAAAAAGTAATCCTTTAAAGCCGGTGGAAGCAACATGACGTTATTGGGGTACACCGTGGAAAAAGATACTTCGGTGGACCTCGTCCATGCTCACCACATTGCCAAAATTAAACAAGTCCCGTTCCCCAGCATTTGACCCCAATCCCTCTAAACGCATCCTATCCAGAAACTCACCCGATTACCTTTGCAATTTTCTGAGTGTAATAGCCTCCTCCACTTCCTCTGGTAGATCATTCCAAACACGCACAACCTTCTTTGTGGGAAATGTGCCTCAGGTCCTTTGTCACTTTCAGCCCACTCACCTGAAAGCTATGCTGTCGAGTTTTCAACTCACACCAACTTGGGTAAAGCACGTAAATACTCAGTTTACCACCCTTCCATAAGGTCATGTCGCAGCTGTTACGCTGCAGGGAAAGTCGTCCCAGCCTATTCCACCTCGCCCTACGGAACAAACATCGACGACATCTTTGTCTATATTTTGTCATCAATTTAACGTGTCTTTTTTTTTACGTTTCCAAGATGTCGATTACGCTGGACAACAACGAGCTATTGGAAACAGAAAGGGGAGACGTAGAACGGATTCAACTTTCAGTGCTGGACGCCACGGAGCTGCAGCACATCCGGCTGTGGCTTGTTTCTGTCGTGTAGTGGTCATCACGTTCGCCTAACACGCGAAAGATCCCCAGTCCGGAACTGGGCAGAAACTGCTTTGTTCTTCAACTGCAGCCTTTTACATGGACAAGAGCTGAGCTTTCTTGCATGCTTTCCCATCTGCAAACCTGCCTTCGAATTTGCTTGAATAAACCTGCTCTGGTAGTGAAATGTAATGCAATTCCATTTAATTACAGTGCAAAGCGTTGTTAAATTTTTCTCCAACTTGGTTCTGATCATATGCCATTCTGTTGGAGAGTGCAGTTACCGCCTTCTGATCCTTCCATGAAAAGCAGTACCGCATTTGCCTTCCTTGCGCAGGCGGCACGGTTCATAGACAGGAAAGAAGCAGATGCTCTGGTGTCACAGCGCACCACGAATTCCTGAACTTGTCTGTCTGTCAAATGTACCCCAAGGTCGTCTCAGAAAGACCTCATTTGGAAGCTGTCAATCGTTATTCAACGTGCGAGAATTGGCACCAGATATCCTGAATCATGTTTTGGAGCAATTCGCACGTTAGTGTCTCATTCAATCAGCAACAGGAATGAAAGAAATTGCACTCTCAGGAACCTTTCGACTTGCGCATTCATAGCGTCGCTAGTATTAAGGTCCGCCCCTAGATTTCAGTCATGTTGGAACTGAAACGGATGAATCGACCGAGAGGCTACAGAATGATAACGCATCCATTTGGTTTTCTTTTAATCACTGACGAGCAGGAAAATGTAAACGGGGAGGGCGTGTGGAGAAGTGAGGCAGTTGCAGCTCTGGTGAAATTCCTTCTTTGTGATTCACTCAGCAGCCAGAGACGTGAAGGTGACTCAGGCGTGAAAGCTCTTCACATCGAGAACAAAAAGCACTCAAGGGCAGTTAGCACCTCTTCTGGAGTGGGGGTGGGGTGAGGTAATTACCTTTTGACTTCTGTTGCTATGTTCAGAAACTGGCTTTTAGATTGAGGTGAACAGAAACTGCATTTCTAAAAAGCACCACGGAATTTAGCAAAATTTATTGAGTCGCTTCTCCTCGATTCCCACCCAGGTTTCCAACTCAGTTGGTATCCATGTGGCTCATGTCCAGGAGTGAACATCTCAGCAACAAATTGCACGGTTAAGGTAAAAGGCACGGAAAGTGGCATCTCGAACTGGCTCCGAGGTCAGAGCATTCTCACAATGTGATCTGTCGTTCTCGGATTGTAATGCTACCTCCGGTTTTAGGGTGGAGAACATTCTTTGGGACTCTTATTCCGAAAAAAAAAACAGATACAGTGACAGAAACTATGCTGCACGGTATGATGTGGAACACGGCCTGCTCAGGTATGTGCATTTTCCCTGTAGTCCGGTGTGTTTCGTGTTCCGTGTAAACGTGAAAGTCGTCCTGTTTCGAGCAATGGGTGAAATCATTTAGCAAAGCAAGAATGGAAATTCCAGTAATGTCAAGCAGCTCATGGTTATTTGAACAAATCATAAGCGAACCCATATTCTCACGCACTGACAGATACATTTGTAGCTGAAAAGAGTCTGAGAAGATAGACTCAGCTTACCATTGATTTTTGTCTGGATTGATGGGCTATCAATATCTGCTGCGAAATTGACATTGTAGCCGGGCACATCCCAGCAGCTGTGCGAGTCCGAGAGGAATGATGGAACCCTTTTCATGTGACTTTGCATCTGTTGTTATGCATGAGCACAATTGGAGATACAAGTAAATGAGGTGGTGCGGCCGGCTGGTAGCGTGGCCGGCTGGTAGTGTGGACGACCGGTCTAAGGCGCTGGATCCAGGTTCCAATTTCGAAAGGGGCGTGGGTTCGAATCCCACCACCGCCATTTCTGCTGATCAACTCCAACGCTGCAGCTTGTTAAAATGCTGTTTCGGTGCCCACTGTATATTGTTGTTGAAAACGAAAGTATAATGGGTTTGCTTCCCAGGGAATTAACTTTGGTGTGAGATACTGCCAAATATTTGAAAATGTCTCCACTGTCATGATCGTGTTCGCCTCCCGCGCGGAAAATCGCAAACAGTTCTGCCGTCCCAGGCAAGTTGAGCTTTTACTGGAACCGAATGGAGACTGTTATTTCATCGTTGTTGTGAAACGAAGTCCTACGGTGACTCTACTCGTTGTTATTTGGGTTTCTAGCTAATGGGAAAATCGTTCCAGTGAATTTCGATGTCATACCTTATTGAATTTCTCCCATTTCCTTCATTTCCGTCCTGGAAACATCGGAAGGGAAAGGTAATCTAATCGAGACTGTGATTGGTGAAATTCATTTTTACGGCCAATTCTTATTATTTTCTTTCTTTCTCTCGTTTCAGCATTGTCTGGAAAATGGTGGTGCGCTAAGGCTGCAGTATGTTTGAAAGAGTCGTTTGGAAATGCCCTCTTGTTAGTTGTGAGATTACTTTATGACTCATGCCCTCGGACTGTATCACATTTAGCATTCATGCATCTCTGCGTCTGAAAATGCATGAGGTATGCCAGTTTTGTTTGTGTTCCATGTTAAATGCTTTCTGTTTTGCGATTCGCTCAACACATTTCGATTTAACAGGATTTCTGAGGTAACTTCCAGCAGCAAAAATCCTCAGCTGAGGATCTGGGAAAATTTCACAGAGTATGGTCAGTCGGAGCTAAAGTAAGGAAGTCGTTCCTTTTTTGCAGTGTTTCACAATACTACCTTTCCCGTGAGCAGTCGAACAGACTAAATGATTGTGCCACAGACTGCGATGGCAAACTCCGCTAAAAAGTAATCTTTTAAAGCCGGTGGAAGCAACATGACGTTATTGGGGTACACCGTGGAAAAAGATACTTCGGTGGACCTCGTCCATGCTCACCACATTGCCAAAATTAAACAAGTCCCGTTCCCCAGCATTTGACCCCAATCCCTCTAAACGCATCCTGTCCAGAAACTCACCCGATTACCTTTGCAATTTTCTGAGTGTAATAGCCTCCTCCACTTCCTCTGGTAGATCATTCCAAACACGCACAACCTTCTTTGTGGGAAATGTGCCTCAGGTCCTTTGTCACTTTCAGCCCACACACCTTAAAGCTATGCTGTCGAGTTTTCAACTCACACCAACTTGGGTAAAGCACGTAAATACTCAGTTTACCACCCTTCCATAAGGTCATGTCGCAGCTGTTACGCTGCAGGGAAAGTCGTCCCAGCCTATTCCACCTCGCCCTACGGTACAAACATCGACGACATCTTTGTCTATATTTTGTCATCAATTTGACGTGTCTTTTTTTTTCACGTTTCCAAGATGTCGATTACGCTGGACAACAACGAGCTATTGGAAACAGAAAGGGGAGACGTAGAACGGATTCAACTTTCAGTGCTGGACGCCACGGAGCTGCAGCACATCCGGCTGTGGCTTGTTTCTGTCGTGTAGTGGTCATCACGTTCGCCTAACACGCGAAAGATCCCCAGTCCGGAACTGGGCAGAAACTGCTTTGTTCTTCAACTGCAGCCTTTTACATGGACAAGAGCTGAGCTTTCTTGCATGCTTTCCCATCTGCAAACCTGCCTTCGAATTTGCTTGAATAAACCTGCTCTGGTAGTGAAATGTAATGCAATTCCATTTAATTACAGTGCAAAGCGTTGTTAAATTTTTCTCCAACCTGGTTCTGATCATATGCCATTCTGTTGGAGAGTGCAGTTACCGCCTTCTGATCCTTCCACGAAAAGCAGTACCGCATTTGCCTTCCTTGCGCAGGCGGCACGGTTCAAAGACTGGAAAGAAGCAGATGCTCTGGTGTCACAGCGCACCACGAATTCCTGAACTTGTCTGTCTGTCAAATGTACCCCAAGGTCGTCTCAGAAAGACCTCATTTGGAAGCTGTCAATCGTTATTCAACGTGCGAGAATTGGCACCAGATATCCTGAATCATGTTTTGGAGCAATTTGCACGTTAGTGTCTCATTCAATCAGCAACAGGAATGAAAGAAATTGCACTCTCAGGAACCTTTCGACTTGCGCATTCATAGCGTCGCTAGTATTAAGGTCCGCCCCTAGATTTAAGTCATGTTGGAACTGAAACCGATGAATCGACCGAGAGGCTACAGAATGATACCGCATCCATTTGGTTTTCTTTTAATCACTGACGAGCAGGAAAATGTAAACGGGGAGGGCGTGTGGAGAAGTGAGGCAGTTGCAGCTCTGGTGAAATTCCTTTTTTGTGATTCACTCAGCAGCCAGAGACGTGAAGGTGACTCAGGCGTGAAAGCTCTTCACATCGAGAACAAAAAGCACTCAAGGGCAGTTAGCACCTCTTCTGGAGTGGGGGTGGGGTGAGGTAATTACCTTTTGACTTCTGTTCAGAAACTGGCTTTTAGATTGAGGTGAACAGAAACTGCATTTCTAAAAAGCACCACGGAATTTAGCAAAGTTTATTGAGTCGCTTCTCCTCGATTCCCACCCAGGTTTCCAACTCAGTTGGTATCCATGTGGCTCATGTCCAGGAGTGAACATCTCAGCAACAAATTGCACGGTTAAGGTAAAAGGCACGGAAAGTGGCATCTCGAACTGGCTCCGAGGTCAGAGCATTCTCACAATGTGATCTGTCGTTCTCGGATTGTAATGCTACCTCCGGTTTTAGGGTGGAGAACATTCTTTGGGACTCTTATTCTGAAAAAAAAAACAGATACAGTGACAGAAACTATGCTGCACGGTATGATGTGGAACACGGCCTGCTCAGGTATGTGCATTTTCCCTGTAGTCCGGTGTGTTTCGTGTTCCGTGTATACGTGAAAGTCGTCCTGTTTCGAGCAATGGGTGAAATCATTTAGCAAAGCAAGAATGGAAATTCCAGTAATGTCAAGCAGCTCATGGTTATTTGAACAAATCATAAGCGAACCCATATTCTCACGCACTGACAGATACATTTGTAGCTGAAAAGAGTCTGAGAAGATAGACTCAGCTTACCATTGATTTTTGTCTGGATTGATGGGCTATCAATATCTGCTGCGAAATTGACATTGTAGCCGGGCACATCCCAGCAGCTGTGCGAGTCCGAGAGGAATCATGGAACCCTTTTCATGTGACTTTGCATCTGTTGTTATGCAGGAGCACAATTGGAGATACAAGTAAATGAGGTGGCGCGGCCGGCTGGAAGTGTGGCCGAGCGGTCTAAGGCGCTGGATCCAGGTTCCAGTCTCGAAAGGGGCGTGGGTTCGAATCCCACCACTGCCATTTCTGCTGATCAACTCCAACGCTGCAGCTTGTTAAAATGCTGTTTCGGTGCCCACTGTATATTGATGTTGAAAACAAAAGTATAATGGGTTTGCTTCCCAGGGAATTAACTTTGATGTGAGATACTGCCAAATATTTGAAAATGTCTCCACTGTCATGTTCGTGTTCGCCTCCCGCGCGGAAATTCGCAAACAGTTCTGCCGTCCCAGGCAAGTTGAGCTTTTACTGGAACCGAATGGAGACTGTTATTTCATCGTTGTTGTGAAACGAAGTCCTACGGTGACTCTACTCGTTGTTATTTGGGTTTCTAGCTAATGGGAAAATCGTTCCAATGAATTTCGATGTCATACCTTATTGAATTTCTCCCATTTCCTTCATTTCCGTCCTGGAAACATCGGAAGGGAAAGGTAATCTAATCGAGACTGTGATTGGTGAAATTCATTTTTACGGCCAATTCTTATTATGTTCTTTCTTTCTCTCGTTTCAGCATTGTCTGGAAAGTGGTGGTGCGCTAAGGCTGCAGTATGTTTGAAAGAGTCGTTTGGAAATGCCCTCTTGTTAGTTGTGAGATTACTTTATGACTCATGCCCTCGGACTGTATCACATTTAGCATTCATGCATCTCTGCGTCTGAAAATGCATGAGGTATGCCAGTTTTGTTTGTGTTCCATGTTAAATGCTTTCTGTTTTGCGATTCGCTCAACACATTTCGATTTAACAGGATTTCTGAGGTAACTTCCAGCAGCAAAAATCCTCAGCTGAGGATCTGGGAAAATTTCACAGAGTATGGTCAGTCGGAGCTAAAGTAAGGAAGTCGTTCCTTTTTTGCAGTGTTTCACAATACTACCTTTCCCGTGAGCAGTCGAACAGACTAAATGATTGTGCCACAGACTGCGATGGCAAACTCCGCTAAAAAGTAATCCTTTAAAGCCGGTGGAAGCAACATGACGTTATTGGGGTACACCGTGGAAAAAGATACTTCGGTGGACCTCGTCCATGCTCACCACATTGCCAAAATTAAACAAGTCCCGTTCCCCAGCATTTGACCCCAATCCCTCTAAACGCATCCTATCCAGAAACTCACCCGATTACCTTTGCAATTTTCTGAGTGTAATAGCCTCCTCCACTTCCTCTGGTAGATCATTCCAAACACGCACAACCTTCTTTGTGGGAAATGTGCCTCAGGTCCTTTGTCACTTTCAGCCCACACACCTTAAAGCTATGCTGTCGAGTTTTCAACTCACACCAACTTGGGTAAAGCACGTAAATACTCAGTTTACCACTCTTCCATAAGGTCATGTCGCAGCTGTTACGCTGCAGGGAAAGTCGTCCCAGCCTATTCCACCTCGCCCTACGGTACAAACATCGACGACATCTTTGTCTATATTTTGTCATCAATTTGACGTGTCTTTTTTTTTTCACGTTTCCAAGATGTCGATCACGCTGGACATCAACGAGCTATTGGAAACAGAAAGGGGAGACGTAGAACGGATTCAACTTTCAGTGCTGGACGCCACGGAGCTGCAGCACATCCGGCTGTGGCTTGTTTCTGTCGTGTAGTGGTCATCACGTTCGCCTAACACGCGAAAGATCCCCAGTCCGGAACTGGGCAGAAACTGCTTTGTTCTTCAACTGCAGCCTTTTACATGGACAAGAGCTGAGCTTTCTTGCATGCTTTCCCATCTGCAAACCTGCCTTCGAATTTGCTTGAATAAACCTGCTCTGGTAGTGAAATGTAATGCAATTCCATTTAATTACAGTGCAAAGCGTTGTTAAATTTTTCTCCAACCTGGTTCTGATCATATGCCATTCTGTTGGAGAGTGCAGTTACCGCCTTCTGATCCTTCCACGAAAAGCAGTACCGCATTTGCCTTCCTTGCGCAGGCGGCACGGTTCAAAGACAGGAAAGAAGCAGATGCTCTGGTGTCACAGCGCACCACGAATTCCTGAACTTGTCTGTCTGTCAAATGTACCCCAAGGTCGTCTCAGAAAGACCTCATTTGGAAGCTGTCAATCGTTATTCAACGTGCGAGAATTGGCACCAAATATCCTGAATCATGTTTTGGAGCAATTCGCACGTTCGTGGCTCATTCAGTCAGCAACAGCAATGAAGGAAATTGCACTCTCAGGAACCTTTCGACTTGCGCATTCATAGCGTCGCTAGTATTAAGGTCCGCCCCTAGATTTCAGTCATGTTGGAACTGAAACGGAGGAATCGACAGAGAGGCTACAGAATGATAACGCATCCATTTGGTTTTCTTTTAATCACTGACGAGCAGGAAAATGTAAACGGGGAGGGCGTGTGGAGAAGTGAGGCAGTTGCAGCTCTGGTGAAATTCCTTCTTTGTGATTCACTCAGCAGCCAGAGACGTGAAGGTGACTCAGGCGTGAAAGCTCTTCACATCGAGAACAAAAAGCACTCAAGGGCAGTTAGCACCTCTTCTGGAGGGGGGTGGGGTGAGGTAATTACCTTTTGACTTCTGTTGCTATGTTCAGAAACTGGCTTTTAGATTGAGGTGAACAGAAACTGCATTTCTAAAAAGCACCACGGAATTTAGCAAAATTTATTGAGTCGCTTCTCCTCGATTCCCACCCAGGTTTCCAACTCAGTTGGTATCCATGTGGCTCATGTCCAGGAGTGAACATCTCAGCAACAAATTGCACGGTTAAGGTAAAAGGCACGGAAAGTGGCATCTCGAACTGGCTCCGAGGTCAGAGCATTCTCACAATGTGATCTGTCGTTCTCGGATTGTAATGCTACCTCCGGTTTTAGGGTGGAGAACATTCTTTGGGACTCTTATTCTGAAAAAAAAACAGATAAAGTTGTCAGAAACTATGCTGCACGGTATGATGTGGAACACGGCCTGCTCAGGTATGTGCATTTTCCCTGTAGTTCGGTGTGTTTCGTGTTCCGTGTAAACGTGAAAGTCGTCCTGTTTCGAGCAATGGGTGAAATCATTTAGCAAAGCAAGAATGGAAATTCCAGTAATGTCAAGCAGCTCATGGTTATTTGAACAAATCATAAGCGAACCCATATTCTCACGCACTGACAGATACATTTGTAGCTGAAAAGAGTCTGAGAAGATAGACTCAGCTTACCATTGATTTTTGTCTGGATTGATGGGCTATCAATATCTGCTGCGAAATTGACATTGTCGCCGGGCACATCCCAGCAGCTGTGCGAGTCCGAGAGGAATCATGGAACCCTTTTCATGTGACTTTGCATCTGTTGTTATGCAGGAGCACAATTGGAGATACAAGTAAATGAGGTGGCGCGGCCGGCTGGAAGTGTGGCCGAGCGGTCTAAGGCGCTGGATCCAGGTTCCAGTCTCGAAAGGGGCGTGGGTTCGAATCCCACCACTGCCATTTCTGCTGATCAACTCCAACGCTGCAGCTTGTTAAAATGCTGTTTCGGTGCCCACTGTATATTGATGTTGAAAACAAAAGTATAATGGGTTTGCTTCCCAGGGAATTAACTTTGATGTGAGATACTGCCAAATATTTGAAAATGTCTCCACTGTCATGTTCGTGTTCGCCTCCCGCGCGGAAATTCGCAAACAGTTCTGCCGTCCCAGGCAAGTTGAGCTTTTACTGGAACCGAATGGAGACTGTTATTTCATCGTTGTTGTGAAACGAAGTCCTACGGTGACTCTACTCGTTGTTATTTGGGTTTCTAGCTAATGGGAAAATCGTTCCAATGAATTTCGATGTCATACCTTATTGAATTTCTCCCATTTCCTTCATTTCCGTCCTGGAAACATCGGAAGGGAAAGGTAATCTAATCGAGACTGTGATTGGTGAAATTCATTTTTACGGCCAATTCTTATTATGTTCTTTCTTTCTCTCGTTTCAGCATTGTCTGGAAAGTGGTGGTGCGCTAAGGCTGCAGTATGTTTGAAAGAGTCGTTTGGAAATGCCCTCTTGTTAGTTGTGAGATTACTTTATGACTCATGCCCTCGGACTGTATCACATTTAGCATTCATGCATCTCTGCGTCTGAAAATGCATGAGGTATGCCAGTTTTGTTTGTGTTCCATGTTAAATGCTTTCTGTTTTGCGATTCGCTCAACACATTTCGATTTAACAGGATTTCTGAGGTAACTTCCAGCAGCAAAAATCCTCAGCTGAGGATCTGGGAAAATTTCACAGAGTATGGTCAGTCGGAGCTAAAGTAAGGAAGTCGTTCCTTTTTTGCAGTGTTTCACAATACTACCTTTCCCGTGAGCAGTCGAACAGACTAAATGATTGTGCCACAGACTGCGATGGCAAACACCGCTAAAAAGTAATCCTTTAAAGCCGGTGGAAGCAACATGACGTTATTGGGGTACACCGTGGAAAAAGATACTTCGGTGGACCTCGTCCATGCTCACCACATTGCCAAAATTAAACAAGTCCCGTTCCCCAGCATTTGACCCCAATCCCTCTAAACGCATCCTGTCCAGAAACTCACCCGATTACCTTTGCAATTTTCTGAGTGTAATAGCCTCCTCCACTTCCTCTGGTAGATCATTCCAAACACGCACAACCTTCTTTGTGGGAAATGTGCCTCAGGTCCTTTGTCACTTTCAGCCCACACACCTTAAAGCTATGCTGTCGAGTTTTCAACTCACACCAACTTGGGTAAAGCACGTAAATACTCAGTTTACCACCCTTCCATAAGGTCATGTCGCAGCTGTTACGCTGCAGGGAAAGTCGTCCCAGCCTATTCCACCTCGCCCTACGGTACAAACATCGACGACATCTTTGTCTATATTTTGTCATCAATTTGACGTGTCTTTTTTTTTTCACGTTTCCAAGATGTCGATCACGCTGGACATCAACGAGCTATTGGAAACAGAAAGGGGAGACGTAGAACGGATTCAACTTTCAGTGCTGGACGCCACGGAGCTGCAGCACATCCGGCTGTGGCTTGTTTCTGTCGTGTAGTGGTCATCACGTTCGCCTAACACGCGAAAGATCCCCAGTCCGGAACTGGGCAGAAACTGCTTTGTTCTTCAACTGCAGCCTTTTACATGGACAAGAGCTGAGCTTTCTTGCATGCTTTCCCATCTGCAAACCTGCCTTCGAATTTGCTTGAATAAACCTGCTCTGGTAGTGAAATGTAATGCAATTCCATTTAATTACAGTGCAAAGCGTTGTTAAATTTTTCTCCAACCTGGTTCTGATCATATGCCATTCTGTTGGAGAGTGCAGTTACCGCCTTCTGATCCTTCCACGAAAAGCAGTACCGCATTTGCCTTCCTTGCGCAGGCGGCACGGTTCAAAGACAGGAAAGAAGCAGATGCTCTGGTGTCACAGCGCACCACGAATTCCTGAACTTGTCTGTCTGTCAAATGTACCCCAAGGTCGTCTCAGAAAGACCTCATTTGGAAGCTGTCAATCGTTATTCAACGTGCGAGAATTGGCACCAGATATCCTGAATCATGTTTTGGAGCAGTTCGCACGTTAGTGGCTCATTCAATTAGCAACAGCAATGAAAGAAATTGCACTCTCAGGAACCTTTCGACTTGCGCATTCATAGCGTCGCTAGTATTAAGGTCCGCCCCTAGATTTAAGTCATGTTGGAACTGAAACGGAGGAATCGACAGAGAGGCTACAGAATGATAACGCATCCATTTGGTTTTCTTTTAATCACTGACGAGCAGGAAAATGTAAACGGGGAGAAGTGAGGCAGTTGCAGCTCTGGTGAAATTCCTTCTTTGTGATTCACTCAGCAGCCAGAGACGTGAAGGTGACTCAGGCGTGAAAGCTCTTCACATCGAGAACAAAAAGCACTCAAGGGCAGTTAGCACCTCTTCTGGAGTGGGGGTGGGGTGAGGTAATTACCTTTTGACTTCTGTTGCTATGTTCAGAAACTGGCTTTTAGATTGAGGTGAACAGAAACTGCATTTCTAAAAAGCACCACGGAATTTAGCAAAATTTATTGAGTCGCTTCTCCTCGATTCCCACCCAGGTTTCCAACTCAGTTGGTATCCATGTGGCTCATGTCCAGGAGTGAACATCTCAGCAACAAATTGCACGGTTAAGGTAAAAGGCACGGAAAGTGGCATCTCGAACTGGCTCCGAGGTCAGAGCATTCTCACAATGTGATCTGTCGTTCTCGGATTGTAATGCTACCTCCGGTTTTAGGGTGGAGAACATTCTTTGGGACTCTTATTCTGAAAAACAAAACAGATACAGTGACAGAAACTATGCTGCACGGTATGATGTGGAACACGGCCTGCTCAGGTATGTGCATTTTCCCTATAGTCCGGTGTGTTTCGTGTTCCGTGTAAACGTGAAAGTCGTCCTGTTTCGAGCAATGGGTGAAATCATTTAGCAAAGCAAGAATGGAAATTCCAGTAATGTCAAGCAGCTCATGGTTATTTGAACAAATCATAAGCGAACCCATATTCTCACGCACTGACAGATACATTTGTAGCTGAAAAGAGTCTGAGAAGATAGACTCAGCTTACCATTGATTTTTGTCTGGATTGATGGGCTATCAATATCTGCTGCGAAATTGACATTGCAGCCGGGCACATCCCAGCAGCTGTGCGAGTCCGAGAGGAATCATGGAACCCTTTTCATGTGACTTTGCATCTGTTGTTATGCAGGAGCACAATTGGAGATACAAGTAAATGAGCTGGCGCGGCCGGCTGGTAGTGTGGCCGAGCGGTCTAAGGCGCTGGATCCAGGTTCCAGTCTCGAAAGGGGCGTGGGTTCGAATCCCACCACTGCCATTTCTGCTGATCAACTCCAACGCTGCAGCTTGTTAAAATGCTGTTTCGGTGCCCACTTTATATTGATGTTGAAAACAAAAGTATAAGGGGTTTGCTTCCCAGGGAATTAACTTTGGTGTGAGATACTGCCAAATATTTGTAAATGTCTCCACTGTCATGATCGTGTTCGCCTCCCGCGCGGAAAATCGCAAACAGTTCTGCCGTCCCAGGCAAGTTGAGCTTTTACTGGAACCGAATGGAGACTGTTATTTCATCGTTGTTGTGAAACGAAGTCCTACGGTGACTCTACTCGTTGTTATTTGGGTTTCTAGCTAATGGGAAAATCGTTCCAGTGAATTTCGATGTCATACCTTATTGAATTTCTCCCATTTCCTTCATTTCTGTCCTGGAAACATCGGAAGGGAAAGGTAATCTAATCGAGACTGTGATTGGTGAAATTCATTTTTACGGCCAATTCTTATTATGTTCTTTCTTTCTCTCGTTTCAGCATTGTCTGGAAAGTGGTGGTGCGCTAAGGCTGCAGTATGTTTGAAAGAGTCGTTTGGAAATGCCCTCTTGTTAGTTGTGAGATTACTTTATGACTCATGCCCTCGGACTGTATCACATTTAGCATTCATGCATCTCTGCGTCTGAAAATGCATGAGGTATGCCAGTTTTGTTTGTGTTCCATGTTAAATGCTTTCTGTTTTGCGATTCGCTCAACACATTTCGATTTAACAGGATTTCTGAGGTAACTTCCAGCAGCAAAAATCCTCAGCTGAGGATCTGGGAAAATTTCACAGAGTATGGTCAGTCGGAGCTAAAGTAAGGAAGTCGTTCCTTTTTTGCAGTGTTTCACAATACTACCTTTCCCGTGAGCAGTCGAACAGACTAAATGATTGTGCCACAGACTGCGATGGCAAACTCCGCTAAAAAGTAATCCTTTAAAGCCGGTGGAAGCAACATGACGTTATTGGGGTACACCGTGGAAAAAGATACTTCGGTGGACCTCGTCCATGCTCACCACATTGCCAAAATTAAACAAGTCCCGTTCCCCAGCATTTGACCCCAATCCCTCTAAACGCATCCTATCCAGAAACTCACCCGATTACCTTTGCAATTTTCTGAGTGTAATAGCCTCCTCCACTTCCTCTGGTAGATCATTCCAAACACGCACAACCTTCTTTGTGGGAAATGTGCCTCAGGTCCTTTGTCACTTTCAGCCCACTCACCTTAAAGCTATGCTGTCGAGTTTCCAACTCACACCAACTTGGGTAAAGCACGTAAATACTCAGTTTACCACCCTTCCATAAGGTCATGTCGCAGCTGTTACGGTGCAGGGAAAGTCGTCCCAGCCTATTCCACCTCGCCCTACGGTACAAACATTGACGACATCTTTGTCTATATTTTGTCATCAATTTAACGTGTCTTTTTTTTTTACGTTTCCAAGATGTCGATTACGCTGGACAACAACGAGCTATTGGAAACAGAAAGGGGAGACGTAGAACGGATTCAACTTTCAGTGCTGGACGCCACGGAGCTGCAGCACATCCGGCTGTGGCTTGTTTCTGTCGTGTAGTGGTCATCACGTTCGCCTAACACGCGAAAGATCCCCAGTCCGGAACTGGGCAGAAACTGCTTTGTTCTTCAACTGCAGCCTTTTACATGGACAAGAGCTGAGCTTTCTTGCATGCTTTCCCATCTGCAAACCTGCCTTCGAATTTGCTTGAATAAACCTGCTCTGGTAGTGAAATGTAATGCAATTCCATTTAATTACAGTGCAAAGCGTTGTTAAATTTTTCTTCAACCTGGTTCTGATCACATGCCATTCTGTTGGAGAGTGCAGTTACCGCCTTCTGATCCTTCCACGAAAAGCAGTACCGCATTCGCCTTCCTTGCGCAGGCGGCACGGTTCAAAGACAGGAAAGAAGCAGATGCTCTGGTGTCACAGCGCACCACGAATTCCTGAACTTGTCTGTCTGTCAAATGTACCCCAAGGTCGTCTCAGAAAGACCTCATTTGGAAGCTGTCAATCGTTATTCAACGTGCGAGAATTGGCACCAGATATCCTGAATCATGTTTTGGAGCAGTTCGCACGTTAGTGGCTCATTCAATCAGCAACAGCAATGAAAGAAATTGCACTCTCAGGAACCTTTCGACTTGCGCATTCATAGCGTCGCTAGTATTAAGGTCCGACCCTAGATTTAAGTCATGTTGGAACTGAAACGGAGGAATCGACAGAGAGGCTACAGAATGATAACGCATCCATTTGGTTTTCTTTTAATCACTGACGAGCAGGAAAATGTAAACGGGGAGAAGTGAGGCAGTTGCAGCTCTGGTGAAATTCCTTCTTTGTGATTCACTCAGCAGCCAGAGACGTGAAGGTGACTCAGGCGTGAAAGCTCTTCACATCGAGAACAAAAAGCACTCAAGGGCAGTTAGCACCTCTTCTGGAGTGGGGGTGGGGTGAGGTAATTACCTTTTGACTTCTGTTGCTATGTTCAGAAACTGGCTTTTAGATTGAGGTGAACAGAAACTGCATTTCTAAAAAGCACCACGGAATTTAGCAAAATTTATTGAGTCGCTTCTCCTCGATTCCCACCCAGGTTTCCAACTCAGTTGGTATCCATGTGGCTCATGTCCAGGAGTGAACATCTCAGCAACAAATTGCTAAGTTAAGGTAAAAGGCACGGAAAGTGGCATCTCGAACTGGCTCCGAGGTCAGAGCATTCTCACAATGTGATCTGTCGTTCTCGGATTGTAATGCTACCTCCGGTTTTAGGGTGGAGAACATTCTTTGGGACTCTTATTCTGAAAAACAAAACAGATACAGTGACAGAAACTATGCTGCACGGTATGATGTGGAACACGGCCTGCTCAGGTATGTGCATTTTCCCTATAGTCCGGTGTGTTTCGTGTTCCGTGTAAACGTGAAAGTCGTCCTGTTTCGAGCAATGGGTGAAATCATTTAGCAAAGCAAGAATGGAAATTCCAGTAATGTCAAGCAGCTCATGGTTATTTGAACAAATCATAAGCGAACCCATATTCTCACGCACTGACAGATACATTTGTAGCTGAAAAGAGTCTGAGAAGATAGACTCAGCTTACCATTGATTTTTGTCTGGATTGATGGGCTATCAATATCTGCTGCGAAATTGACATTGTAGCCGGGCACATCCCAGCAGCTGTGCGAGTCCGAGAGGAATCATGGAACCCTTTTCATGTGACTTTGCATCTGTTGTTATGCAGGAGTACAATTGGAGATACAAGTAAATGAGCTGGCGCGGCCGGCTGGTAGTGTGGCCGAGCGGTCTAAGGCGCTGGATCCAGGTTCCAGTCTCGAAAGGGGCGTGGGTTCGAATCCCACCACTGCCATTTCTGCTGATCAACTCCAACGCTGCAGCTTGTTAAAATGCTGTTTCGGTGCCCACTTTATATTGATGTTGAAAACAAAAGTATAAGGGGTTTGCTTCCCAGGGAATTAACTTTGGTGTGAGATACTGCCAAATATTTGAAAATGTCTCCACTGTCATGATCGTGTTCGCCTCCCACGCGGAAAATCGCAAACAGTTCTGCCGTCCCAGGCAAGTTGAGCTTTTCCTGGAACCGAATGGAGACTGTTATTTCATCGTTGTTGTGAAACGAAGTCCTACGGTGACTCTACTCGTTGTTATTTGGGTTTCTAGCTAATGGGAAAATCGTTCCAGTGAATTTCGATGTCATACCTTATTGAATTTCTCCCATTTCCTTCATTTCCGTCCTGGAAACATCGGAAGGGAAAGGTAATCTAATCGAGACTGTGATTGGTGTAATTCATTTTTTACGTCCAATTCTTATTATTTTCTTTCTTTCTCTCGTTTCAGCATTGTCTGGAAAGTGGTGGTGCGCTAAGGCTGCAGTATGTTTGAAAGAGTCGTTTGGAAATGCCCTCTTGTTAGTTGTGAGATTACTTTATGACTCATGCCCTCGGACTGTATCACATTTAGCATTCATGCATCTCTGCGTCTGAAAATGCATGAGGTATGCCAGTTTTGTTTGTGTTCCATGTTAAATGCTTTCTGTTTTGCGATTCGGTCAACACATTTCGATTTAACAGGATTTCTGAGGTAACTTCCAGCAGCAAAAATCCTCAGCTGAGGATCTGGGAAAATTTCACAGAGTATGGTCAGTCGGAGCTAAAGTAAGGAAGTCGTTCCTTTTTTGCAGTGTTTCACAATACTACCTTTCCCGTGAGCAGTCGAACAGACTAAATGATTGTGCCACAGACTGCGATGGCAAACTCCGCTAAAAAGTAATCCTTTAAAGCCGGTGGAAGCAACATGACGTTATTGGGGTACACCGTGGAAAAAGATACTTCGGTGGACCTCGTCCATGCTCACCACATTGCCAAAATTAAACAAGTCCCGTTCCCCAGCATTTGACCCCAATCCCTCTAAACGCATCCTATCCAGAAACTCACCCGATTACCTTTGCAATTTTCTGAGTGTAATAGCCTCCTCCACTTCCTCTGGTAGATCATTCCAAACACGCACAACCTTCTTTGTGGGAAATGTGCCTCAGGTCCTTTGTCACTTTCAGCCCACTCACCTTAAAGCTATGCTGTCGAGTTTCCAACTCACACCAACTTGGGTAAAGCACGTAAATACTCAGTTTACCACCCTTCCATAAGGTCATGTAGCAGCTGTTACGGTGCAGGGAAAGTCGTCCCAGCCTATTCCACCTCGCCCTACGGTACAAACATCGACGACATCTTTGTCTCTATTTTGTAATGTAATGCAATTCCATTTAATTACAGTGCAAAGCGTTGTTAAATTTTTCTCCAACCTGGTTCTGATCATATGCCATTCTGTTGGAGAGTGCAGTTACCGCCTTCTGATCCTTCCACGAAAAGCAGTACCGCATTCGCCTTCCTTGCGCAGGCGGCACGGTTCAAAGACAGGAAAGAAGCAGATGCTCTGGTGTCACAGCGCACCACGAATTCCTGAACTTGTCTGTCTGTCAAATGTACCCCAAGGTCGTCTCAGAAAGACCTCATTTGGAAGCTGTCAATCGTTATTCAACGTGCGAGAATTGGCACCAGATATCCTGAATCATGTTTTGGAGCAGTTCGCACGTTAGTGGTTCATTCAATCAGCAACAGCAATGAAAGAAATTGCACTCTCAGGAACCTTTCGACTTGCGCATTCATAGCGTCGCTAGTATTAAGGTCCGCCCCTAGATTTAAGTCATGTTGGAACTGAAACGGAGGAATCGACAGAGAGGCTACAGAATGATACCGCATCCATTTGGTTTTCTTTTAATCACTGACGAGCAGGAAAATGTAAACGGGGAGGGCGTGTGGAGAAGTGAGGCAGTTGCAGCTCTGGTGAAATTCCTTCTTTGTGATTCACTCAGCAGCCAGAGACGTGAAGGTGACTCAGGCGTGAAAGCTCTTCACATCGAGAACAAAAAGCACTCAAGGGCAGTTAGCACCTCTTCTGGAGTGGGGGTGGGGTGAGGTAATTACCTTTTGACTTCTGTTGCTATGTTCAGAAACTGGCTTTTAGATTGAGGTGAACAGAAACTGCATTTCTAAAAAGCACCACGGAATTTAGCAAAATTTATTGAGTCGCTTCTCCTCGATTCCCACCCAGGTTTCCAACTCAGTTGGTATCCATGTGGCTCATGTCCAGGAGTGAACATCTCAGCAACAAATTGCACGGTTAAGGTAAAAGGCACGGAAAGTGGCATCTCGAACTGGCTCCGAGGTCAGAGCATTCTCACAATGTGATCTGTCGTTCTCGGATTGTAATGCTACCTCCGGTTTTAGGGTGGAGAACATTCTTTGGGACTCTTATTCTGAAAAACAAAACAGATACAGTGACAGAAACTATGCTGCACGGTATGATGTGGAACACGGCCTGCTCAGGTATGTGCATTTTCCCTGTAGTCCGGTGTGTTTCGTGTTCCGTGTAAACGTGAAAGTCGTCCTGTTTCGAGCAATGGGTGAAATCATTTAGCAAAGCAAGAATGGAAATTCCAGTAATGTCAAGCAGCTCATGGTTATTTGAACAAATCATAAGCGAACCCATATTCTCACGCACTGACAGATACATTTGTAGCTGAAAAGAGTCTGAGAAGATAGACTCAGCTTACCATTGATTTTTGTCTGGATTGATGGGCTATCAATATCTGCTGCGAAATTGACATTGTAGCCGGGCACATCCCAGCAGCTGTGCGAGTCCGAGAGGAATCATGGAACCCTTTTCATGTGACTTTGCATCTGTTGTTATGCAGGAGCACAATTGGAGATACAAGTAAATGAGGTGGCGGGGCCGGCTGGTAGTGTGGCCGAGCGGTCTAAGGCGCTGGATCCAGGTTCCAGTCACGAAAGGGGCGTCGTTTTCGAATCCCACCACTGCCATTTCTGCTGATCAACTCCAACGCTGCAGCTTGTTAAAATGCTGTTTCGGTGCCCACTGTATATTGATGTTGAAAACAAAAGTATAATGGGCTTGCTTCCCAGGGAATTAACTTTGGTGTGAGATACTGCCAAATATTTGAAAATGTCTCCACTGTCATGATCGTGTTCGCCTCCCGCGCGGAAAATCGCAAACAGTTCTGCCGTCCCAGGCAAGTTGAGCTTTTACTGGAACCGAATGGAGACTGTTATTTCATCGTTGTTGTGAAACGAAGTCCTCCGGTGACTCTACTCGTTGTTATTTTGATTTCTAGCTAATGGGAAAATCGTTCCAATGAATGTCGATGTCATACCTTATTGAATTTCTCCCATTTCCTTCATTTCCGTCCTGGAAACATCGGAAGGGAAAGGTAATCTAATCGAGACTGTGATTGGTGAAATTCATTTTTTACGTCCAATTCTTATTATTTTCTTTCTTTCTCTCGTTTCAGCATTGTCTGGAAAGTGGTGGTGCGCTAAGGCTGCAGTATGTTTGAAAGAGTCGTTTGGAAATGCCCTCTTGTTAGTTGTGAGATTACTTTATGACTCATGCCCTCGGACTGTATCACATTTAGCATTCATGCATCTCTGCGTCTGAAAATGCATGAGGTATGCCAGTTTTGTTTGTGTTCCATGTTAAATGCTTTCTGTTTTGCGATTCGCTCAACACATTTCGATTTAACAGGATTTCTGAGGTAACTTCCAGCAGCAAAAATCCTCAGCTGAGGATCTGGGAAAATTTCACAGAGTATGGTCAGTCGGAGCTAAAGTAAGGAAGTCGTTCCTTTTTTGCAGTGTTTCACAATACTACCTTTCCCGTGAGCAGTCGAACAGACTAAATGATTGTGCCACAGACTGCGATGGCAAACTCCGCTAAAAAGTAATCCTTTCAAGCCGGTGGAAGCAACATGACGTTATTGGGGTACACCGTGGAAAAAGATACTTCGGTGGACCTCGTCCATGCTCACCACATTGCCAAAATTAAACAAGTCCCGTTCCCCAGCATTTGACCCCAATCCCTCTAAACGCATCCTATCCAGAAACTCACCCGATTACCTTTGCAATTTTCTGAGTGTAATAGCCTCCTCCACTTCCTCTGGTAGATCATTCCAAACACGCACAACCTTCTTTGTGGGAAATGTGCCTCAGGTCCTTTGTCACTTTCAGCCCACTCACCTTAAAGCTATGCTGTCGAGTTTTCAACTCACACCAACTTGGGTAAAGCACGTAAATACTCAGTTTACCACCCTTCCATAAGGTCATGTCGCAGCTGTTACGCTGCAGGGAAAGTCGTCCCAGCCTATTCCACCTCGCCCTACGGTACAAACATCGACGACATCTTTGTCTATATTTTGTCATCAATTTAACGTGTCTTTTTTTTTTACGTTTCCAAGATGTCGATTACGCTGGACAACAACGAGCTATTGGAAACAGAAAGGGGAGACGTAGAACGGATTCAACTTTCAGTGCTGGACGCCACGGAGCTGCAGCACATCCGGCTGTGGCTTGTTTCTGTCGTGTAGTGGTCATCACGTTCGCCTAACACGCGAAAGATCCCCAGTCCGGAACTGGGCAGAAACTGCTTTGTTCTTCAACTGCAGCCTTTTACATGGACAAGAGCTGAGCTTTCTTGCATGCTTTCCCATCTGCAAACCTGCCTTCGAATTTGCTTGAATAAACCTGCTCTGGTAGTGAAATGTAATGCAATTCCATTTAATTACAGTGCAAAGCGTTGTTAAATTTTTCTCCAACCTGGTTCTGATCATATGCCATTCTGTTGGAGAGTGCAGTTACCGCCTTCTGATCCTTCCACGAAAAGCAGTACCGCATTTGCCTTCCTTGCGCAGGCGGCACGGTTCAAAGACAGGAAAGAAGCAGATGCTCTGGTGTCACAGCGCACCACGAATTCCTGAACTTGTCTGTCTGTCAAATGTACCCCAAGGTCGTCTCAGAAAGACCTCATTTGGAAGCTGTCAATCGTTATTCAACGTGCGAGAATTGGCACCAGATATCCTGAATCATGTTTTGGAGCAATTCGCACGATAGTGGCTCATTCAATCAGCAACAGCAATGAAAGAAATTGCACTCTCAGGAACCTTTCGACTTGCGCATTCATAGCGTCGCTAGTATTAAGGTCCGCCCCTAGATTTAAGTCATGTTGGAACTGAAACGGAGGAATCGACAGAGAGGCTACAGAATGATATCGCATCCATTTGGTTTTCTTTTAATCACTGACGAGCAGGAAAATGTAAACGGGGAGGGCGTGTGGAGAAGTGAGGCAGTTGCAGCTCTGGTGAAATTCCTTCTTTGTGATTCACTCAGCAGCCAGAGTGAAGGTGACTCAGGCGTGAAAGCTCTTCACATCGAGAACAAAAAGCACTCAAGGGCAGTTAGCACCTCTTCTGGAGTGGGGGTGGGGTGAGGTAATTACCTTTTGACTTCTGTTGCTATGTTCAGAAACTGGCTTTTAGATTGAGGTGAACAGAAACTGCATTTCTAAAAAGCACCACGGAATTTAGCAAAATTTATTGAGTCGCTTCTCCTCGATTCCCACCCAGGTTTCCAACTCAGTTGGTATCCATGTGGCTCATGTCCAGGAGTGAACATCTCAGCAACAAATTGCACGGTTAAGGTAAAAGGCACGGAAAGTGGCATCTCGAACTGGCTCCGAGGTCAGAGCATTCTCACAATGTGATCTGTCGTTCTCGGATTGTAATGCTACCTCCGGTTTTAGGGTGGAGAACATTCTTTGGGACTCTTATTCTGAAAAACAAAACAGATACAGTGACAGAAACTATGCTGCACGGTATGATGTGGAACACGGCCTGCTCAGGTATGTGCATTTTCCCTGTAGTCCGGTGTGTTTCGTGTTCCGTGTAAACGTGAAAGTCGTCCTGTTTCGAGCAATGGGTGAAATCATTTAGCAAAGCAAGAATGGAAATTCCAGTAATGTCAAGCAGCTCATGGTTATTTGAACAAATCATAAGCGAACCCATATTCTCACGCAATGAGAGATACATTTGTAGCTGAAAAGAGTCTGAGAAGATAGACTCAGCTTACCATTGATTTTTGTCTGGATTGATGGGCTATCAATATCTGCTGCGAAATTGACATTGTAGCCGGGCACATCCCAGCAGCTGTGCGAGTCCGAGAGGAATCATGGAACCCTTTTCATGTGACTTTGCATCTGTTGTTATGCAGGAGCACAATTGGAGATACAAGTAAATGAGATGGCGCGGCCCGCTGATAGTGTGGCCGAGCGGTCTAAGGCGCTGGATCCAGGTTCCAGTCTCGAAAGGGGCGTGGGTTCGAATCCCACCACTGCCATTTCTGCTGATCAACTCCAACGCTGCAGCTTGTTAAAATGCTGTTTCGGTGCCCACTGTCTCTTGATGTTGAAAACAAAAGTATAATGGGTTTGCTTCCCAGGGAATTAACTTTGGTGTGAGATACTGCCAAATATTTGAAAATGTCTCCACTGTCATGATCGTGTTCGCCTCCCGCGCGGAAAATCGCAAACAGTTCTGCCGTCCCAGGCAAGTTGAGCTTTTACTGGAACCGAATGGAGACTGTTATTTTATCGTTGTTGTGAAACGAAGTCCTACGGTGACTCTACTCGTTGTTATTTTGGTTTCGAGCTAATGGGAAAATCGTTCCAGTGAATTTCGATGTCATACCTTATTGAATTTCTCCCATTTCCTTCATTTCCGTCCTGGAAACATCGGAAGGGAAAGGTAATCTAATCGAGACTGTGATTGGTGAAATTCATTTTTACGGCCAATTCTTATTATGTTCTTTCTTTCTCTCGTTTCAGCATTGTCTGGAAAGTGGTGGTGCGCTAAGGCTGCAGTATGTTTGAAAGAGTCGTTTGGAAATGCCCTCTTGTTAGTTGTGAGATTACTTTATGACTCATGCCCTCGGACTGTATCACATTTAGCATTCATGCATCTCTGCGTCTGAAAATGCATGAGGTATGCCAGTTTTGTTTGTGTTCCATGTTAAATGCTTTCTGTTTTGCGATTCGCTCAACACATTTCGATTTAACAGGATTTCTGAGGTAACTTCCAGCAGCAAAAATCCTCAGCTGAGGATCTGGGAAAATTTCACAGAGTATGGTCAGTCGGAGCTAAAGTAAGGAAGTCGTTCCTTTTTTGCAGTGTTTCACAATACTACCTTTCCCGTGAGCAGTCGAACAGACTAAATGATTGTGCCACAGACTGCGATGGCAAACTCCGCTAAAAAGTAATCCTTTAAAGCCGGTGGAAGCAACATGACGTTATTGGGGTACACCGTGGAAAAAGATACTTCGGTGGACCTCGTCCATGCTCACCACATTGCCAAAATTAAACAAGTCCCGTTCCCCAGCATTTGACCCCAATCCCTCTAAACGCATCCTATCCAGAAACTCACCCGATTACCTTTGCAATTTTCTGAGTGTAATAGCCTCCTCCACTTCCTCTGGTAGATCATTCCAAACACGCACAACCTTCTTTGTGGGAAATGTGCCTCAGGTCCTTTGTCACTTTCAGCCCACTCACCTTAAAGCTATGCTGTCGAGTTTTCAACTCACACCAACTTGGGTAAAGCACGTAAATACTCAGTTTACCACCCTTCCATAAGGTCATGTCGCAGCTGTTACGCTGCAGGGAAAGTCGTCCCAGCCTATTCCACCTCGCCCTACGGTACAAACATCGACGACATCTTTGTCTATATTTTGTCATCAATTTAACGTGTCTTTTTTTTTTACGTTTCCAAGATGTCGATTACGCTGGACAACAACGAGCTATTGGAAACAGAAAGGGGAGACGTAGAACGGATTCAACTTTCAGTGCTGGACGCCACGGAGCAGCAGCACATCCGGCTGTGGCTTGTTTCTGTCGTGTAGTGGTCATCACGTTCGCCTAACACGCGAAAGATCCCCAGTCCGGAACTGGGCAGAAACTGCTTTGTTCTTCAACTGCAGCCTTTTACATGGACAAGAGCTGAGCTTTCTTGCATGCTTTCCCATCTGCAAACCTGCCTTCGAATTTGCTTGAATAAACCTGCTCTGGTAGTGAAATGTAATGCAATTCCATTTAATTACAGTGCAAAGCGTTGTTAAATTTTTCTCCAACCTGGTTCTGATCATATGCCATTCTGTTGGAGAGTGCAGTTACCGCCTTCTGATCCTTCCACGAAAAGCAGTACCGCATTTGCCTTCCTTGCGCAGGCGGCACGGTTCAAAGACAGGAAAGAAGCAGATGCTCTGGTGTCACAGCGCACCACGAATTCCTGAACTTGTCTGTCTGTCAAATGTACCCCAAGGTCGTCTCAGAAAGACCTCATTTGGAAGCTGTCAATCGTTATTCAACGTGCGAGAATTGGCACCAGATATCCTGAATCATGTTTTGGAGCAATTCGCACGTTAGTGGCTCATTCAATCAGCAACAGCAATGAAAGAAATTGCACTCTCAGGAACCTTTCGACTTGCGCATTCATAGCGTCGCTAGTATTAAGGTCCGCCCCTAGATTTAAGTCATGTTGGAACTGAAACGGAGGAATCGACAGAGAGGCTACAGAATGATACCGCATCCATTTGGTTTTCTTTTAATCACTGACGAGCAGGAAAATGTAAACGGGGAGGGGGTGTGGAGAAGTGAGGCAGTTGCAGCTCTGGTGAAATTCCTTCTTTGTGATTCACTCAGCAGCCAGAGACGTGAAGGTGACTCAGGCGTGAAAGCTCTTCACATCGAGAACAAAAAGCACTCAAGGGCAGTTAGCACCTCTTCTGGAGTGGGGGTGGGGTGAGGTAATTACCTTTTGACTTCTGTTGCTATGTTCAGAAACTGGCTTTTAGATTGAGGTGAACAGAAACTGCATTTCTAAAAAGCACCACGGAATTTAGCAAAATTTATTGAGTCGCTTCTCCTCGATTCCCACCCAGGTTTCCAACTCAGTTGGTATCCATGTGGCTCATGTCCAGGAGTGAACATCTCAGCAACAAATTGCACGGTTAAGGTAAAAGGCACGGAAAGTGGCATCTCGAACTGGCTCCGAGGTCAGAGCATTCTCACAATGTGATCTGTCGTTCTCGGATTGTAATGCTACCTCCGGTTTTAGGGTGGAGAACATTGTTTGGGACTCTTATTCTGAAAAACAAAACAGATACAGTGACAGAAACTATGCTGCAAGGTATGATGTGGAACACGGCCTGCTCAGGTATGTGCATTTTCCCTGTAGTCCGGTGTGTTTCGTGTTCCGTGTAAACGTGAAAGTCGTCCTGTTTCGAGCAATGGGTGAAATCATTTAGCAAAGCAAGAATGGAAATTCCAGTAATGTCAAGCAGCTCATGGTTATTTGAACAAATCATAAGCGAACCCATATTCTCACGCACTGACAGATACATTTGTAGCTGAAAAGAGTCTGAGAAGATAGACTCAGCTTACCATTGATTTTTGTCTGGATTGATGGGCTATCAATATCTGCTGCGAAATTGACATTGTAGCCGGGCACATCCCAGCAGCTGTGCGAGTCCGAGAGGAATCATGGAACCCTTTTCATGTGACTTTGCATCTGTTGTTATGCGGGAGCACAATTGAAGATACAAGTAAATGAGGTGGTGCGGCCTGCTGGTAGTGTGGCCGAGCGGTCTAAAGCGCTGGATCCAGGTTCCTGTCTCGAAAGGGGCGTGGGTTCGAATCCCACCGCTGCCATTTCTGCTGATCAACTCCAACGCTGCAGCTTGTTAAAATGCTGTTTCGGTGCCCACTGTATATTGATGTTGAAAACAAAAGTATAATGGGTTTGCTTCCCAGGGAATTAACTTTGGTGTGAGATATTGCCAAAGATTTGAAAATGTCTCCACTGTCATGATCGTGTTCGCCTCCCACGCGGAAAATCGCAAACAGTTCTGCCGTCCCAGGTAAGTTGAGCTTTTACTGGAACCGAATGGAGACTGTTATTTCATCGTTGTTGTGAAACGAAGTCCTACGGTGACTCTACTCGTTGTTATTTGGGTTTCTAGCTAATGGGAAAATCGTTCCAGTGAATTTCGATGTCATACCTTATTGAATTTCTCCCATTTCCTTCATTTCCGTCCTGGAAACATCGGAAGGGAAAGGTAATCTAATCGAGACTGTGATTGGTGAAATTCATTTTTACGGCCAATTCTTATTATGTTCTTTCTTTCTCTCGTTTCAGCATTGTCTGGAAAGTGGTGGCGCGCTAAGGCTGCAGTATGTTTGAAAGAGTCGTTTGGAAATGCCCTCTTGTTAGTTGTGAGATTACTTTATGACTCATGCCCTCGGACTGTATCACATTTAGCATTCATGCATCTCTGCGTCTGAAAATGCATGAGGTATGCCAGTTTTGTTTGTGTTCCATGTTAAATGCTTTCTGTTTTGCGATTCGGTCAACACATTTCGATTTAACAGGATTTCTGAGGTAACTTCCAGCAGCAAAAATCCTCAGCTGAGGATCTGGGAAAATTTCACAGAGTATGCTCATTCGGAGCTAAAGTAAGGAAGTCGTTCCTTTTTTGCAGTGTTTCACAATACTACCTTTCCCGTGAGCAGTCGAACAGACTAAATGATTGTGCCACAGACTGCGATGGCAAACTCCGCTAAAAAGTAATCCTTTCAAGCCGGTGGAAGCAACATTACGTTATTGGGGTACACCGTGGAAAAAAGATACTTCGGTGGACCTCGTCCATGCTCACCACATTGCCAAAATTAAACAAGTCCCGTTCCCCAGCATTTGACCCCAATCCCTCTAAACGCATCCTATCCAGAAACTCACCCGATTACCTTTGCAATTTTCTGAGTGTAATAGCCTCCTCCACTTCCTCTGGTAGATCATTCCAAACACGCACAACCTTCTTTGTGGGAAATGTGCCTCAGGTCCTTTGTCACTTTCAGCCCACTCACCTTAAAGCTATGCTGTCGAGTTTTCAACTCACACCAACTTGGGTAAAGCACGTAAATACTCAGTTTACCACCCTTCCATAAGGTCATGTCGCAGCTGTTACGCTGCAGGGAAAGTCGTCCCAGCCTATTCCACCTCGCCCTACGGTACAAACATCGACGACATCTTTGTCTATATTTTGTCATCAATTTAACGTGTCTTTTTTTTTACGTTTCCAAGATGTCGATTACGCTGGACAACAACGAGCTATTGGAAACAGAAAGGGGAGACGTAGAACGGATTCAACTTTCAGTGCTGGACGCCACGGAGCTGCAGCACATCCGGCTGTGGCTTGTTTCTGTCGTGTAGTGGTCATCACGTTCGCCTAACACGCGAAAGATCCCCAGTCCGGAACTGGGCAGAAACTGCTTTGTTCTTCAACTGCAGCCTTTTACATGGACAAGAGCTGAGCTTTCTTGCATGCTTTCCCATCTGCAAACCTGCATTCGAATTTGCTTGAATAAACCTGCTCTGGTAGTGAAATGTAATGCAATTCCATTTAATTACAGTGCAAAGCGTTGTTAAATTTTTCTCCAACCTGGTTCTGATCATATGCCATTCTGTTGGAGAGTGCAGTTACCGCCTTCTGATCCTTCCACGAAAAGCAGTACCGCATTTGCCTTCCTTGCGCAGGCGGCACGGTTCAAAGACAGGAAAGAAGCAGATGCTCTGGTGTCACAGTGCACCACGAATTCCTGAACTTGTCTGTGTGTCAAATGTACCCCAAGGTCGTCTCAGAAAGACCTCATTTGGAAGCTGTCAATCGTTATTCAACGTGCGAGAATTGGCACCAGATATCCTGAATCATGTTTTGGAGCAATTCGCACGTTAGTGGCTCATTCAATCAGCAACAGCAATGAAAGAAATTGCACTCTCAGGAACCTTTCGACTTGCGTCGCTAGTATTAAGGTCCGCCCCTAGATTTAAGTCATGTTGGAACTGAAACGGAGGAATCGACAGAGAGGCTACAGAATGATATCGCATCCATTTGGTTTTCTTTTAATCACTGACGAGCAGGAAAATGTAAACGGGGAGGGCGTGTGGAGAAGTGAGGCAGTTGCAGCTCTGGTGAAATTCCTTCTTTGTGATTCACTCAGCAGCCAGAGACGTGAAGGTGACTCAGGCGTGAAAGCTCTTCACATCGAGAACAAAAAGCACTCAAGGGCAGTTAGCACCTCTTCTGGAGTGGGGGTGGGGTGAGGTAATTACCTTTTGACTTCTGTTGCTATGTTCAGAAACTGGCTTTTAGATTGAGGTGAACAGAAACTGCATTTCGAAAAAGCACCACGGAATTTAGCAAAATTTATTGAGTCGCTTCTCCTCGATTCCCACCCAGGTTTCCAACTCAGTTGGTATCCATGTGGCTCATGTCCAGGAGTGAACATCTCAGCAACAAATTGCACGGTTAAGGTAAAAGGCACGGAAAGTGGCATCTCGAACTGGCTCCGAGGTCAGAGCCTTCTCACAATGTGATCTGTCGTTCTCGGATTGTAATGCTACCTCCGGTTTTAGGGTGGAGAACATTCTTTGGGACTCTTATTCTGAAAAAAAAAACAGATACAGTGACAGAAACTATGCTGCAAGGTACGATGTGGAACACGGCCTGCTCAGGTTTGTGCATTTTCCCTGTAGTCCGGTGTGTTTCGTGTTCCGTGTAAACGTGAAAGTCGTCCTGTTTCGAGCAATGGGTGAAATCATTTAGCAAAGCAAGAATGGAAATTCCAGTAATGTCAAGCAGCTCATGGTTATTTGAACAAATCATAAGCGAACCCATATTCTCACGCACTGACAGATACATTTGTAGCTGAAAAGAGTCTGAGAAGATAGACTCAGCTTACCATTGAGTTTTGTCTGGATTGATGGGCTATCAATATCTGCTGCGAAATTGACATTGTAGCCGGGCACATCCCAGCAGCTGTGCGAGTCCGAGAGGAATCATGGAACCCTTTTCATGTGACTTTGCATCTGTTGTTATGCAGGAGCACAATTGAAGATACAAGTAAATGAGGTGGCGTGGCCGGCTGGTAGTGTGGCCGAGCGGTCTAAGGCGCTGGATCCAGGTTCCAGTCTCGAAAGGGGCGTGGGTTCGAATCCCACCGCTGCCATTTCTGCTGATCAACTCCAACGCTGCAGCTTGTTAAAATGCTGTTTCGGTGCCCACTGTATATTGATGTTGAAAACAAAAGTATAATGGGTTTGCTTCCCAGGGAATTAACTTTGGTGTGAGATATTGCCAAATATTTGAAAATGTCTCCACTGTCATGATCGTGTTCGCCTCCCACGCGGAAAATCGCAATCAGTTCTGCAGTCCCAGGCAAGTTGAGCTTTTACTGGAACCGAATGGAGACTGTTATTTCATCGTTGTTGTGAAACGAAGTCCTACGGTGACTCTACTCGTTGTTATTTGGGTTTCTAGCTAATGGGAAAATCGTTCCAGTGAATTTCGATGTCATACCTTATTGAATTTCTCCCATTTCCTTCATTTCCGTCCTGGAAACATCGGAAGGGAAAGGTAATCTAATCGAGACTGTGATTGGTGAAATTCATTTTTACGGCCAATTCTTATTATGTTCTTTCTTTCTCTCGTTTCAGCATTGTCTGGAAAGTGGTGGTGCGCTAAGGCTGCAGTATGTTTGAAAGAGTCGTTTGGAAATGCCCTCTTGTTAGTTGTGAGATTACTTTATGACTCATGCCCTCGGACTGTATCACATTTAGCATTCATGCATCTCTGCGTCTGAAAATGCATGAGGTATGCCAGTTTTGTTTGTGTTCCATGTTAAATGCTTTCTGTTTTGCGATTCGCTCAACACATTTCGATTTAACAGGATTTCTGAGGTAACTTCCAGCAGCAAAAATCCTCAGCTGAGGATCTGGGAAAATTTCACAGAGTATGGTCAGTCGGAGCTAAAGTAAGGAAGTCGTTCCTTTTTTGCAGTGTTTCACAATACTACCTTTCCCGTGAGCAGTCGAACAGACTAAATGATTGTGCCACAGACTGCGATGGCAAACTCCGCTAAAAAGTAATCCTTTAAAGCCGGTGGAAGCAACATGACGTTATTGGGGTACACCGTGGAAAAAGATACTTCGGTGGACCTCGTCCATGCTCACCACATTGCCAAAATTAAACAAGTCCCGTTCCCCAGCATTTGACCCCAATCCCTCTAAACGCATCCTATCCAGAAACTCACCCGATTACCTTTGCAATTTTCTGAGTGTAATAGCCTCCTCCACTTCCTCTGGTAGATCATTCCAAACACGCACAACCTTCTTTGTGGGAAATGTGCCTCAGGTCCTTTGTCACTTTCAGCCCACTCACCTTAAAGCTATGCTGTCGAGTTTTCAACTCACACCAACTTGGGTAAAGCACGTAAATACTCAGTTTACCACCCTTCCATAAGGTCATGTCGCAGCTGTTACGCTGCAGGGAAAGTCGTCCCAGCCTATTCCACCTCGCCCTACGGTACAAACATCGACGACATCTTTGTCTATATTTTGTCATCAATTTAACGTGTCTTTTTTTTTTACGTTTCCAAGATGTCGATTACGCTGGACAACAACGAGCTATTGGAAACAGAAAGGGGAGACGTAGAACGGATTCAACTTTCAGTGCTGGACGCCACGGAGCTGCAGCACATCCGGCTGTGGCTTGTTTCTGTCGTGTAGTGGTCATCACGTTCGCCTAACACGCGAAAGATCCCCAGTCCGGAACTGGGCAGAAACTGCTTTGTTCTTCAACTGCAGCCTTTTACATGGACAAGAGCTGAGCTTTCTTGCATGCTTTCCCATCTGAAAACCTGCCTTCGAATTTGCTTGAATAAACCTGCTCTGGTAGTGAAATGTAATGCAATTCCATTTAATTACAGTGCAAAGCGTTGTTAAATTTTTCTCCAACCTGGTTCTGATCATATGCCATTCTGTTGGAGAGTGCAGTTACCGCCTTCTGATCCTTCCACGAAAAGCAGTACCGCATTTGCCTTCCTTGCGCAGGCGGCACGGTTCAAAGACAGGAAAGAAGCAGATGCTCTGGTGTCACAGCGCACCACGAATTCCTGAACTTGTCTGTCTGTCAAATGTACCCCAAGGTCGTCTCAGAAAGACCTCATTTGGAAGCTGTCAATCGTTATTCAACGTGCGAGAATTGGCACCAGATATCCTGAATCATGTTTTGGAGCAATTCGCACGTTCGTGGCTCATTCAATCAGCAACAGCAATGAAAGAAATTGCACTCTCAGGAACCTTTCGACTTGCGTCGCTAGTATTAAAGTCCGCCCCTAGATTTAAGTCATGTTGGAACTGAAACGGAGGAATCGACAGAGAGGCTACAGAATGATATCGCATCCATTTGGTTTTCTTTTAATCACTGACGAGCAGGAAAATGTAAACGGGGAGGGCGTGTGGAGAAGTGAGGCAGTTGCAGCTCTGGTGAAATTCCTTCTTTGTGATTCACTCAGCAGCCAGAGACGTGAAGGTGACTCAGGCGTGAAAGCTCTTCACATCGAGAACAAAAAGCACTCAAGGGCAGTTAGCACCTCTTCTGGAGTGGGGGTGGGGTGAGGTAATTACCTTTTGACTTCTGTTGCTATGTTCAGAAACTGGCTTTTAGATTGAGGTGAACAGAAACTGCATTTCGAAAAAGCACCACGGAATTTAGCAAAATTTATTGAGTCGCTTCTCCTCGATTCCCACCCAGGTTTCCAACTCAGTTGGTATCCATGTGGCTCATGTCCAGGAGTGAACATCTCAGCAACAAATTGCACGGTTAAGGTAAAAGGCACGGAAAGTGGCATCTCGAACTGGCTCCGAGGTCAGAGCATTCTCACAATGTGATCTGTCGTTCTCGGATTGTAATGCTACCTCCGGTTTTAGGGTGGAGAACATTCTTTGGGACTCTTATTCTGAAAAAAAAACAGATACAGTGACAGAAACTATGCTGCAAGGTATGATGTGGAACACGGCCTGCTCAGGTATGTGCATTTTCCCTGTAGTCCGGTGTGTTTCGTGTTCCGTGTAAACGTGAAAGTCGTCCTGTTTCGAGCAATGGGTGAAATCATTTAGCAAAGCAAGAATGGAAATTCCAGTAATGTCAAGCAGCTCATGGTTATTTGAACAAATCATAAGCGAACCCATATTCTCACGCACTGACAGATACATTTGTAGCTGAAAAGAGTCTGAGAAGATAGACTCAGCTTACCATTGAGTTTTGTCTGGATTGATGGGCTATCAATATCTGCTGCGAAATTGACATTGTAGCCGGGCACATCCCAGCAGCTGTGCGAGTCCGAGAGGAATCATGGAACCCTTTTCATGTGACTTTGCATCTGTTGTTATGCAGGAGCACAATTGAAGATACAAGTAAATGAGGTGGCGCGGCCGGCTGGTAGTGTGGCCGAGCGGTCTAAGGCGCTGGATCCAGGTTCCAGTCTCGAAAGGGGCGTGGGTTCGAATCCCACCGCTGCCATTTCTGCTGATCAACTCCAACGCTGCAGCTTGTTAAAATGCTGTTTCGGTGCCCACTGTATATTGATGTTGAAAACAAAAGTATAATGGGTTTGCTTCCCAGGGAATTAACTTTGGTGTGAGATATTGCCAAATATTTGAAAATGTCTCCACTGTCATGATCGTGTTCGCCTCCCACGCGGAAAATCGCAAACAGTTCTGCAGTCCCAGGCAAGTTGAGCTTTTACTGGAACCGAATGGAGACTGTTATTTCATCGTTGTTGTGAAACGAAGTCCTACGGTGACTCTACTCGTTGTTATTTGGGTTTCTAGCTAATGGGAAAATCGTTCCAGTGAATTTCGATGTCATACCTTATTGAATTTCTCCCATTTCCTTCATTTCCGTCCTGGAAACATCGGAAGGGAAAGGTAATCTAATCGAGACTGTGATTGGTGAAATTCATTTTTACGGCCAATTCTTATTATGTTCTTTCTTTCTCTCGTTTCAGCATTGTCTGGAAAGTGGTGGTGCGCTAAGGCTGCAGTATGTTTGAAAGAGTCGTTTGGAAATGCCCTCTTGTTAGTTGTGAGATTACTTTATGACTCATGCCCTCGGACTGTATCACATTTAGCATTCATGCATCTCTGCGTCTGAAAATGCATGAGGTATGCCAGTTTTGTTTGTGTTCCATGTTAAATGCTTTCTGTTTTGCGATTCGCTCAACACATTTCGATTTAACAGGATTTCTGAGGTAACTTCCAGCAGCAAAAATCCTCAGCTGAGGATCTGGGAAAATTTCACAGAGTATGGTCAGTCGGAGCTAAAGTAAGGAAGTCGTTCCTTTTTTGCAGTGTTTCACAATACTACCTTTCCCGTGAGCAGTCGAACAGACTAAATGATTGTGCCACAGACTGCGATGGCAAACTCCGCTAAAAAGTAATCCTTTAAAGCCGGTGGAAGCAACATGACGTTATTGGGGTACACCGTGGAAAAAGATACTTCGGTGGACCTCGTCCATGCTCACCACATTGCCAAAATTAAACAAGTCCCGTTCCCCAGCATTTGACCCCAATCCCTCTAAACGCATCCTATCCAGAAACTCACCCGATTACCTTTGCAATTTTCTGAGTGTAATAGCCTCCTCCACTTCCTCTGGTAGATCATTCCAAACACGCACAACCTTCTTTGTGGGAAATGTGCCTCAGGTCCTTTGTCACTTTCAGCCCACTCACCTTAAAGCTATGCTGTCGAGTTTTCAACTCACACCAACTTGGGTAAAGCACGTAAATACTCAGTTTACCACCCTTCCATAAGGTCATGTCGCAGCTGTTACGCTGCAGGGAAAGTCGTCCCAGCCTATTCCACCTCGCCCTACGGTACAAACATCGACGACATCTTTGTCTATATTTTGTCATCAATTTAACGTGTCTTTTTTTTTACGTTTCCAAGATGTCGATTACGCTGGACAACAACGAGCTATTGGAAACAGAAAGGGGAGACGTAGAACGGATTCAACTTTCAGTGCTGGACGCCACGGAGCTGCAGCACATCCGGCTGTGGCTTGTTTCTGTCGTGTAGTGGTCATCACGTTCGCCTAACACGCGAAAGATCCCCAGTCCGGAACTGGGCAGAAACTGCTTTGTTCTTCAACTGCAGCCTTTTACATGGACAAGAGCTGAGCTTTCTTGCATGCTTTCCCATCTGCAAACCTGCCTTCGAATTTGCTTGAATAAACCTGCTCTGGTAGTGAAATGTAATGCAATTCCATTTAATTACAGTGCAAAGCGTTGTTAAATTTTTCTCCAACCTGGTTCTGATCATATGCCATTCTGTTGGAGAGTGCAGTTACCGCCTTCTGATCCTTCCACGAAAAGCAGTACCGCATTTGCCTTCCTTGCGCAGGCGGCACGGTTCAAAGACAGGAAAGAAGCAGATGCTCTGGTGTCACAGTGCACCACGAATTCCTGAACTTGTCTGTGTGTCAAATGTACCCCAAGGTCGTCTCAGAAAGACCTCATTTGGAAGCTGTCAATCGTTATTCAACGTGCGAGAATTGGCACCAGATATCCTGAATCATGTTTTGTAGCAATTCGCACGTTAGTGGCTCATTCAATCAGCAAAAGCAATGAAAGAAATTGCACTCTCAGGAACCTTTCGACTTGCGTCGCTAGTATTAAGGTCCGCCCCTAGATTTAAGTCATGTTGGAACTGAAACGGAGGAATCGACAGAGAGGCTACAGAATGATACCGCATCCATTTGGTTTTCTTTTAATCACTGACGAGCAGGAAAATGTAAACGGGGAGGGGGTGTGGAGAAGTGAGGCAGTTGCAGCTCTGGTGAAATTCCTTCTTTGTGATTCACTCAGCAGCCAGAGACGTGAAGGTGACTCAGGCGTGAAAGCTCTTCTCATCGAGAACAAAAAGCACTCAAGGGCAGTTAGCACCTCTTCTGGAGTGGGGGTGGGGTGAGGTAATTACCTTTTGACTTCTGTTGCTATGTTCAGAAACTGGCTTTTAGATTGAGGTGAACAGAAACTGCATTTCTAAAAAGCACCACGGAATTTAGCAAAATTTATTGAGTCGCTTCTCCTCGATTCCCACCCAGGTTTCCAACTCAGTTGGTATCCATGTGGCTCATGTCCAGGAGTGAACATCTCAGCAACAAATTGCACGGTTAAGGTAAAAGGCACGGAAAGTGGCATCTCGAACTGGCTCCGAGGTCAGAGCATTCTCACAATGTGATCTGTCGTTCTCGGATTGTAATGCTACCTCCGGTTTTAGGGTGGAGAACATTCTTTGGGACTCTTATTCTGAAAAACAAAACAGATACAGTGACAGAAACTATGCTGCAAGGTATGATGTGGAACACGGCCTGCTCAGGTATGTGCATTTTCCCTGTAGTCCGGTGTGTTTCGTGTTCCGTGTAAACGTGAAAGTCGTCCTGTTTCGAGCAATGGGTGAAATCATTTAGCAAAGCAAGAATGGAAATTCCAGTAATGTCAAGCAGCTAATGGTTATTTGAACAAATCATAAGCGAACCCATATTCTCACGCACTGACAGATACATTTGTAGCTGAAAAGAGTCTGAGAAGATAGACTCAGCTTACCATTGATTTTTGTCTGGATTGATGGGCTATCAATATCTGCTGCGAAATTGACATTGTAGCCGGGCACATCCCAGCAGCTGTGCGAGTCCGAGAGGAATCATGGAACCCTTTTCATGTGACTTTGCATCTGTTGTTATGCGGGAGCACAATTGAAGATACAAGTAAATGAGGTGGTGCGGCCTGCTGGTAGTGTGGCCGAGCGGTCTAAAGCGCTGGATCCAGGTTCCAGTCTCGAAAGGGGCGTGGGTTCGAATCCCACCGCTGCCATTTCTGCTGATCAACTCCAACGCTGCAGCTTGTTAAAATGCTGTTTCGGTGCCCACTGTATATTGATGTTGAAAACAAAAGTATAATGGGTTTGCTTCCCAGGGAATTAACTTTGGTGTGAGATATTGCCAAATATTTGAAAATGTCTCCACTGTCATGATCGTGTTCGCCTCCCACGCGGAAAATCGCAAACAGTTCTGCCGTCCCAGGTAAGTTGAGCTTTTACTGGAACCGAATGGAGACTGTTATTTCATCGTTGTTGTGAAACGAAGTCCTACGGTGACTCTACTCGTTGTTATTTGGGTTTCTAGCTAATGGGAAAATCGTTCCAGTGAATTTCGATGTCATACCTTATTGAATTTCTCCCATTTCCTTCATTTCCGTCCTGGAAACATCGGAAGGGAAAGGTAATCTAATCGAGACTGTGATTGGTGAAATTCATTTTTACGGCCAATTCTTATTATGTTCTTTCTTTCTCTCGTTTCAGCATTGTCTGGAAAGTGGTGGTGCGCTAAGGCTGCAGTATGTTTGAAAGAGTCGTTTGGAAATGCCCTCTTGTTAGTTGTGAGATTACTTTATGACTCATGCCCTCGGACTGTATCACATTTAGCATTCATGCATCTCTGCGTCTGAAAATGCATGAGGTATGCCAGTTTTGTTTGTGTTCCATGTTAAATGCTTTCTGTTTTGCGATTCGCTCAACACATTTCGATTTAACAGGATTTCTGAGGTAACTTCCAGCAGCAAAAATCCTCAGCTGAGGATCTGGGAAAATTTCACAGAGTATGCTCATTCGGAGCTAAAGTAAGGAAGTCGTTCCTTTTTTGCAGTGTTTCACAATACTACCTTTCCCGTGAGCAGTCGAACAGACTAAATGATTGTGCCACAGACTGCGATGGCAAACTCCGCTAAAAAGTAATCCTTTCAAGCCGGTGGAAGCAACATTACGTTATTGGGGTACACCGTGGAAAAAAGATACTTCGGTGGACCTCGTCCATGCTCACCACATTGCCAAAATTAAACAAGTCCCGTTCCCCAGCATTTGACCCCAATCCCTCTAAACGCATCCTATCCAGAAACTCACCCGATTACCTTTGCAATTTTCTGAGTGTAATAGCCTCCTCCACTTCCTCTGGTAGATCATTCCAAACACGCACAACCTTCTTTGTGGGAAATGTGCCTCAGGTCCTTTGTCACTTTCAGCCCACTCACCTTAAAGCTATGCTGTCGAGTTTTCAACTCACACCAACTTGGGTAAAGCACGTAAATACTCAGTTTACCACCCTTCCATAAGGTCATGTCGCAGCTGTTACGCTGCAGGGAAAGTCGTCCCAGCCTATTCCACCTCGCCCTACGGTACAAACATCGACGACATCTTTGTCTATATTTTGTCATCAATTTAACGTGTCTTTTTTTTTTACGTTTCCAAGATGTCGATTACGCTGGACAACAACGAGCTATTGGAAACAGAAAGGGGAGACGTAGAACGGATTCAACTTTCAGTGCTGGACGCCACGGAGCTGCAGCACATCCGGCTGTGGCTTGTTTCTGTCGTGTAGTGGTCATCACGTTCGCCTAACACGCGAAAGATCCCCAGTCCGGAACTGGGCAGAAACTGCTTTGTTCTTCAACTGCAGCCTTTTACATGGACAAGAGCTGAGCTTTCTTGCATGCTTTCCCATCTGCAAACCTGCATTCGAATTTGCTTGAATAAACCTGCTCTGGTAGTGAAATGTAATGCAATTCCATTTAATTACAGTGCAAAGCGTTGTTAAATTTTTCTCCAACCTGGTTCTGATCATATGCCATTCTGTTGGAGAGTGCAGTTACCGCCTTCTGATCCTTCCACGAAAAGCAGTACCGCATTTGCCTTCCTTGCGCAGGCGGCACGGTTCAAAGACAGGAAAGAAGCAGATGCTCTGGTGTCACAGCGCACCACGAATTCCTGAACTTGTCTGTCTGTCAAATGTACCCCAAGGTCGTCTCAGAAAGACCTCATTTGGAAGCTGTCAATCGTTATTCAACGTGCGAGAATTGGCACCAGATATCCTGAATCATGTTTTGGAGCAATTCGCACGTTAGTGGCTCATTCAATCAGCAACAGCAATGAAAGAAATTGCACTCTCAGGAACCTTTCGACTTGCGTCGCTAGTATTAAGGTCCGCCCCTAGATTTAAGTCATGTTGGAACTGAAACGGAGGAATCGACAGAGAGGCTACAGAATGATATCGCATCCATTTGGTTTTCTTTTAATCACTGACGAGCAGGAAAATGTAAACGGGGAGGGCGTGTGGAGAAGTGAGGCAGTTGCAGCTCTGGTGAAATTCCTTCTTTGTGATTCACTCAGCAGCCAGAGACGTGAAGGTGACTCAGGCGTGAAAGCTCTTCACATCGAGAACAAAAAGCACTCAAGGGCAGTTAGCACCTCTTCTGGAGTGGGGGTGGGGTGAGGTAATTACCTTTTGACTTCTGTTGCTATGTTCAGAAACTGGCTTTTAGATTGAGGTGAACAGAAACTGCATTTCTAAAAAGCACCACGGAATTTAGCAAAATTTATTGAGTCGCTTCTCCTCGATTCCCACCCAGGTTTCCAACTCAGTTGGTATCCATGTGGCTCATGTCCAGGAGTGAACATCTCAGCAACAAATTGCACGGTTAAGGTAAAAGGCACGGAAAGTGGCATCTCGAACTGGCTCCGAGGTCAGAGCCTTCTCACAATGTGATCTGTCGTTCTCGGATTGTAATGCTACCTCCGGTTTTAGGGTGGAGAACATTCTTTGGGACTCTTATTCTGAAAAAAAAAACAGATACAGTGACAGAAACTATGCTGCAAGGTACGATGTGGAACACGGCCTGCTCAGGTTTGTGCATTTTCCCTGTAGTCCGGTGTGTTTCGTGTTCCGTGTAAACGTGAAAGTCGTCCTGTTTCGAGCAATGGGTGAAATCATTTAGCAAAGCAAGAATGGAAATTCCAGTAATGTCAAGCAGCTCATGGTTATTTGAACAAATCATAAGCGAACCCATATTCTCACGCACTGACAGATACATTTGTAGCTGAAAAGAGTCTGAGAAGATAGACTCAGCTTACCATTGAGTTTTGTCTGGATTGATGGGCTATCAATATCTGCTGCGAAATTGACATTGTAGCCGGGCACATCCCAGCAGCTGTGCGAGTCCGAGAGGAATCATGGAACCCTTTTCATGTGACTTTGCATCTGTTGTTATGCAGGAGCACAATTGAAGATACAAGTAAATGAGGTGGCGTGGCCGGCTGGTAGTGTGGCCGAGCGGTCTAAGGCGCTGGATCCAGGTTCCAGTCTCGAAAGGGGCGTGGGTTCGAATCCCACCGCTGCCATTTCTGCTGATCAACTCCAACGCTGCAGCTTGTTAAAATGCTGTTTCGGTGCCCACTGTATATTGATGTTGAAAACAAAAGTATAATGGGTTTGCTTCCCAGGGAATTAACTTTGGTGTGAGATATTGCCAAATATTTGAAAATGTCTCCACTGTCATGATCGTGTTCGCCTCCCACGCGGAAAATCGCAATCAGTTCTGCAGTCCCAGGCAAGTTGAGCTTTTACTGGAACCGAATGGAGACTGTTATTTCATCGTTGTTGTGAAACGAAGTCCTACGGTGACTCTACTCGTTGTTATTTGGGTTTCTAGCTAATGGGAAAATCGTTCCAGTGAATTTCGATGTCATACCTTATTGAATTTCTCCCATTTCCTTCATTTCCGTCCTGGAAACATCGGAAGGGAAAGGTAATCTAATCGAGACTGTGATTGGTGAAATTCATTTTTACGGCCAATTCTTATTATGTTCTTTCTTTCTCTCGTTTCAGCATTGTCTGGAAAGTGGTGGTGCGCTAAGGCTGCAGTATGTTTGAAAGAGTCGTTTGGAAATGCCCTCTTGTTAGTTGTGAGATTACTTTATGACTCATGCCCTCGGACTGTATCACATTTAGCATTCATGCATCTCTGCGTCTGAAAATGCATGAGGTATGCCAGTTTTGTTTGTGTTCCATGTTAAATGCTTTCTGTTTTGCGATTCGCTCAACACATTTCGATTTAACAGGATTTCTGAGGTAACTTCCAGCAGCAAAAATCCTCAGCTGAGGATCTGGGAAAATTTCACAGAGTATGGTCAGTCGGAGCTAAAGTAAGGAAGTCGTTCCTTTTTTGCAGTGTTTCACAATACTACCTTTCCCGTGAGCAGTCGAACAGACTAAATGATTGTGCCACAGACTGCGATGGCAAACTCCGCTAAAAAGTAATCCTTTAAAGCCGGTGGAAGCAACATGACGTTATTGGGGTACACCGTGGAAAAAGATACTTCGGTGGACCTCGTCCATGCTCACCACATTGCCAAAATTAAACAAGTCCCGTTCCCCAGCATTTGACCCCAATCCCTCTAAACGCATCCTATCCAGAAACTCACCCGATTACCTTTGCAATTTTCTGAGTGTAATAGCCTCCTCCACTTCCTCTGGTAGATCATTCCAAACACGCACAACCTTCTTTGTGGGAAATGTGCCTCAGGTCCTTTGTCACTTTCAGCCCACTCACCTTAAAGCTATGCTGTCGAGTTTTCAACTCACACCAACTTGGGTAAAGCACGTAAATACTCAGTTTACCACCCTTCCATAAGGTCATGTCGCAGCTGTTACGCTGCAGGGAAAGTCGTCCCAGCCTATTCCACCTCGCCCTACGGTACAAACATCGACGACATCTTTGTCTATATTTTGTCATCAATTTAACGTGTCTTTTTTTTTACGTTTCCAAGATGTCGATTACGCTGGACAACAACGAGCTATTGGAAACAGAAAGGGGAGACGTAGAACGGATTCAACTTTCAGTGCTGGACGCCACGGAGCTGCAGCACATCCGGCTGTGGCTTGTTTCTGTCGTGTAGTGGTCATCACGTTCGCCTAACACGCGAAAGATCCCCAGTCCGGAACTGGGCAGAAACTGCTTTGTTCTTCAACTGCAGCCTTTTACATGGACAAGAGCTGAGCTTTCTTGCATGCTTTCCCATCTGAAAACCTGCCTTCGAATTTGCTTGAATAAACCTGCTCTGGTAGTGAAATGTAATGCAATTCCATTTAATTACAGTGCAAAGCGTTGTTAAATTTTTCTCCAACCTGGTTCTGATCATATGCCATTCTGTTGGAGAGTGCAGTTACCGCCTTCTGATCCTTCCACGAAAAGCAGTACCGCATTTGCCTTCCTTGCGCAGGCGGCACGGTTCAAAGACAGGAAAGAAGCAGATGCTCTGGTGTCACAGCGCACCACGAATTCCTGAACTTGTCTGTCTGTCAAATGTACCCCAAGGTCATCTCAGAAAGACCTCATTTGGAAGCTGTCAATCGTTATTCAACGTGCGAGAATTGGCACCAGATATCCTGAATCATGTTTTGGAGCAATTCGCACGTTAGTGGCTCATTCAATCAGCAACAGCAATGAAAGAAATTGCACTCTCAGGAACCTTTCGACTTGCGTCGCTAGTATTAAAGTCCGCCCCTAGATTTAAGTCATGTTGGAACTGAAACGGAGGAATCGACAGAGAGGCTACAGAATGATATCGCATCCATTTGGTTTTCTTTTAATCACTGACGAGCAGGAAAATGTAAACGGGGAGGGCGTGTGGAGAAGTGAGGCAGTTGCAGCTCTGGTGAAATTCCTTCTTTGTGATTCACTCAGCAGCCAGAGACGTGAAGGTGACTCAGGCGTGAAAGCTCTTCACATCGAGAACAAAAAGCACTCAAGGGCAGTTAGCACCTCTTCTGGAGTGGGGGTGGGGTGAGGTAATTACCTTTTGACTTCTGTTGCTATGTTCAGAAACTGGCTTTTAGATTGAGGTGAACAGAAACTGCATTTCGAAAAAGCACCACGGAATTTAGCAAAATTTATTGAGTCGCTTCTCCTCGATTCCCACCCAGGTTTCCAACTCAGTTGGTATCCATGTGGCTCATGTCCAGGAGTGAACATCTCAGCAACAAATTGCACGGTTAAGGTAAAAGGCACGGAAAGTGGCATCTCGAACTGGCTCCGAGGTCAGAGCATTCTCACAATGTGATCTGTCGTTCTCGGATTGTAATGCTACCTCCGGTTTTAGGGTGGAGAACATTCTTTGGGACTCTTATTCTGAAAAAAAAACAGATACAGTGACAGAAACTATGCTGCAAGGTATGATGTGGAACACGGCCTGCTCAGGTATGTGCATTTTCCCTGTAGTCCGGTGTGTTTCGTGTTCCGTGTAAACGTGAAAGTCGTCCTGTTTCGAGCAATGGGTGAAATCATTTAGCAAAGCAAGAATGGAAATTCCAGTAATGTCAAGCAGCTCATGGTTATTTGAACAAATCATAAGCGAACCCATATTCTCACGCACTGACAGATACATTTGTAGCTGAAAAGAGTCTGAGAAGATAGACTCAGCTTACCATTGATTTTTGTCTGGATTGATGGGCTATCAATATCTGCTGCGAAATTGACATTGTAGCCGGGCACATCCCAGCAGCTGTGCGAGTCCGAGAGGAATCATGGAACCCTTTTCATGTGACTTTGCATCTGTTGTTATGCAGGAGCACAATTGAAGATACAAGTAAATGAGGTGGCGCGGCCGGCTGGTAGTGTAGCCGAGCGGTCTAAGGCGCTGGATCCAGGTTCCAGTCTCGAAAGGGGCGTGGGTTCGAATCCCACCGCTGCCATTTCTGCTGATCAACTCCAACGCTGCAGCTTGTTAAAATGCTGTTTCGGTGCCCACTGTATATTGATGTTGAAAACAAAAGTATAATGGGTTTGCTTCCCAGGGAATTAACTTTGGTGTGAGATATTGCCAAATATTTGAAAATGTCTCCACTGTCATGATCGTGTTCGCCTCCCACGCGGAAAATCGCAAACAGTTCTGCAGTCCCAGGCAAGTTGAGCTTTTACTGGAACCGAATGGAGACTGTTATTTCATCGTTGTTGTGAAACGAAGTCCTACGGTGACTCTACTCGTTGTTATTTGGGTTTCTAGCTAATGGGAAAATCGTTCCAGTGAATTTCGATGTCATACCTTATTGAATTTCTCCCATTTCCTTCATTTCCGTCCTGGAAACATCGGAAGGGAAAGGTAATCTAATCGAGACTGTGATTGGTGAAATTCATTTTTACGGCCAATTCTTATTATGTTCTTTCTTTCTCTCGTTTCAGCATTGTCTGGAAAGTGGTGGTGCGCTAAGGCTGCAGTATGTTTGAAAGAGTCGTTTGGAAATGCCCTCTTGTTAGTTGTGAGATTACTTTATGACTCATGCCCTCGGACTGTATCACATTTAGCATTCATGCATCTCTGCGTCTGAAAATGCATGAGGTATGCCAGTTTTGTTTGTGTTCCATGTTAAATGCTTTCTGTTTTGCGATTCGCTCAACACATTTCGATTTAACAGGATTTCTGAGGTAACTTCCAGCAGCAAAAATCCTCAGCTGAGGATCTGGGAAAATTTCACAGAGTATGGTCAGTCGGAGCTAAAGTAAGGAAGTCGTTCCTTTTTTGCAGTGTTTCACAATACTACCTTTCCCGTGAGCAGTCGAACAGACTAAATGATTGTGCCACAGACTGCGATGGCAAACTCCGCTAAAAAGTAATCCTTTAAAGCCGGTGGAAGCAACATGACGTTATTGGGGTACACCGTGGAAAAAGATACTTCGGTGGACCTCGTCCATGCTCACCACATTGCCAAAATTAAACAAGTCCCGTTCCCCAGCATTTGACCCCAATCCCTCTAAACGCATCCTATCCAGAAACTCACCCGATTACCTTTGCAATTTTCTGAGTGTAATAGCCTCCTCCACTTCCTCTGGTAGATCATTCCAAACACGCACAACCTTCTTTGTGGGAAATGTGCCTCAGGTCCTTTGTCACTTTCAGCCCACTCACCTTAAAGCTATGCTGTCTAGTTTTCAACTCACACCAACTTGGGTAAAGCACGTAAATACTCAGTTTACCATAAGGTCATGTCGCAGCTGTTACGCTGCAGGGAAAGTCGTCCCAGCCTATTCCACCTCGCCCTACGGTACAAACATCGACGACATCTTTGTCTATATTTTGTCATCAATTTAACGTGTCTTTTTTTTTACGTTTCCAAGATGTCGATTACGCTGGACAACAACGAGCTATTGGAAACAGAAAGGGGAGACGTAGAACGGATTCAACTTTCAGTGCTGGACGCCACGGAGCTGCAGCACATCCGGCTGTGGCTTGTTTCTGTCGTGTAGTGGTCATCACGTTCGCCTAACACGCGAAAGATCCCCAGTCCGGAACTGGGCAGAAACTGCTTTGTTCTTCAACTGCAGCCTTTTACATGGACAAGAGCTGAGCTTTCTTGCATGCTTTCCCATCTGCAAACCTGCATTCGAATTTGCTTGAATAAACCTGCTCTGGTAGTGAAATGTAATGCAATTCCATTTAATTACAGTGCAAAGCGTTGTTAAATTTTTCTCCAACCTGGTTCTGATCATATGCCATTCTGTTGGAGAGTGCAGTTACCGCCTTCTGATCCTTCCACGAAAAGCAGTACCGCATTTGCCTTCCTTGCGCAGGCGGCACGGTTCAAAGACAGGAAAGAAGCAGATGCTCTGGTGTCACAGTGCACCACGAATTCCTGAACTTGTCTGTGTGTCAAATGTACCCCAAGGTCGTCTCAGAAAGACCTCATTTGGAAGCTGTCAATCGTTATTCAACGTGCGAGAATTGGCACCAGATATCCTGAATCATGTTTTGGAGCAATTCGCACGTTAGTGGCTCATTCAATCAGCAAAAGCAATGAAAGAAATTGCACTCTCAGGAACCTTTCGACTTGCGTCGCTAGTATTAAGGTCCGCCCCTAGATTTAAGTCATGTTGGAACTGAAACGGAGGAATCGACAGAGAGGCTACAGAATGATATCGCATCCATTTGGTTTTCTTTTAATCACTGAGGAGCAGGAAAATGTAAACGGGGAGGGCGTGTGGAGAAGTGAGGCAGTTGCAGCTCTGGTGAAATTCCTTCTTTGTGATTCACTCAGCAGCCAGAGACGTGAAGGTGACTCAGGCGTGAAAGCTCTTCACATCGAGAACAAAAAGCACTCAAGGGCAGTTAGCACCTCTTCTGGAGTGGGGGTGGGGTGAGGTAATTACCTTTTGACTTCTGTTGCTATGTTCAGAAACTGGCTTTTAGATTGAGGTGAACAGAAACTGCATTTCTAAAAAGCACCACGGAATTTAGCAAAATTTATTGAGTCGCTTCTCCTCGATTCCCACCCAGGTTTCCAACTCAGTTGGTATCCATGTGGCTCATGTCCAGGAGTGAACATCTCAGCAACAAATTGCACGGTTAAGGTAAAAGGCACGGAAAGTGGCATCTCGAACTGGCTCCGAGGTCAGAGCATTCTCACAATGTGATCTGTCGTTCTCGGATTGTAATGCTACCTCCGGTTTTAGGGTGGAGAACATTCTTTGGGACTCTTATTCTGAAAAAAAACAGATACAGTGACAGAAACTATGCTGCAAGGTATGATGTGGAACACGGCCTGCTCAGGTATGTGCATTTTCCCTGTAGTCCGGTGTGTTTCGTGTTCCGTGTAAACGTGAAAGTCGTCCTGTTTCGAGCAATGGGTGAAATCATTTAGCAAAGCAAGAATGGAAATTCCAGTAATGTCAAGCAGCTCATGGTTATTTGAACAAATCATAAGCGAACCCATATTCTCACGCACTGACAGATACATTTGTAGCTGAAAAGAGTCTGAGAAGATAGACTCAGCTTACCATTGATTTTTGTCTGGATTGATGGGCTATCAATATCTGCTGCGAAATTGACATTGTAGCCGGGCACATCCCAGCAGCTGTGCGAGTCCGAGAGGAATCATGGAACCCTTTTCATGTGACTTTGCATCTGTTGTTATGCAGGAGCACAATTGAAGATACAAGTAAATGAGGTGGCGCGGCCGGCTGGTATTGTAGCCGAGCGGTCTAAGGCGCTGGATCCACGTTCTAGTCTCGAAAGGGGCGTGGGTTCGAATCCCACCGCTGCCATTTCTGCTGATCAACTCCAACGCTGCAGCTTGTTAAAATGCTGTTTCGGTGCCCACTGTATATTGATGTTGAAAACAAAAGTATAATGGGTTTGCTTCCCAGGGAATTAACTTTGGTGTGAGATACTGCCAAATATTTGAAAATGTCTCCACTGTCACGATCGTGTTCGCCTGCCGCGCGGAAAATCGCAAACAGTTCTGCCGTCCCAGGCAAGTTGAGCTTTTACTGGAACCGAATGGAGACTGTTATTTCATCGTTGTTGTGAAACGAAGTCCTACGGTGACTCTACTCGTTGTTATTTTGGTTTCTAGCTAATGGGAAAATCGTTCCAGTGAATTTCGATGTCATACCTTATTGAATTTCTCCCATTTCCTTCATTTCCGTCCTGGAAACATCGGAAGGGAAAGGTAATCTAATCGAGACTGTGATTGGTGAAATTCATTTTTACGGCCAATTCTTATTATGTTCTTTCTTTCTCTCGTTTCAGCATTGTCTGGAAAGTGGTGGTGCGCTAAGGCTGCAGTATGTTTGAAAGAGTCGTTTGGAAATGCCCTCTTGTTAGTTGTGAGATTACTTTATGACTCATGCCCTCGGACTGTATCACATTTAGCATTCATGCATCTCTGCGTCTGAAAATGCATGAGGTATGCCAGTTTTGTTTGTGTTCCATGTTAAATGCTTTCTGTTTTGCGATTCGCTCAACACATTTCGATTTAACAGGATTTCTGAGGTAACTTCCAGCAGCAAAAATCCTCAGCTGAGGATCTGGGAAAATTTCACAGAGTATGGTCAGTCGGAGCTAAAGTAAGGAAGTCGTTCCTTTTTTGCAGTGTTTCACAATACTACCTTTCCCGTGAGCAGTCGAACAGACTAAATGATTGTGCGACAGACTGCGATGGCAAACTCCGCTAAAAAGTAATCCTTTAAAGCCGGTGGAAGCAACATGACGTTATTGGGGTACACCGTGGAAAAAGATACTTCGGTGGACCTCGTCCATGCTCACCACATTGCCAAAATTAAACAAGTCCCGTTCCCCAGCATTTGACCCCAATCCCTCTAAACGCATCCTATCCAGAAACTCACCCGATTACCTTTGCAATTTTCTGAGTGTAATAGCCTCCTCCACTTCCTCTGGTAGATCATTCCAAACACGCACAACCTTCTTTGTGGGAAATGTGCCTCAGGTCCTTTGTCACTTTCAGCCCACTCACCTTAAAGCTATGCTGTCGAGTTTTCAACTCACACCAACTTGGGTAAAGCACGTAAATACTCAGTTTACCATAAGGTCATGTCGCAGCTGTTACGCTGCAGGGAAAGTCGTCCCAGCCTATTCCACCTCGCCCTACGGTACAAACATCGACGACATCTTTGTCTATATTTTGTCATCAATTTAACGTGTCTTTTTTTTTACGTTTCCAAGATGTCGATTACGCTGGACAACAACGAGCTATTGGAAACAGAAAGGGGAGACGTAGAACGGATTCAACTTTCAGTGCTGGACGCCACGGAGCTGCAGCACATCCGGCTGTGGCTTGATTCTGTCGTGTAGTGGTCATCACGTTCGCCTAACACGCGAAAGATCCCCAGTCCGGAACTGGGCAGAAACTGCTTTGTTCTTCAACTGCAGCCTTTTACATGGACAAGAGCTGAGCTTTCTTGCATGCTTTCCCATCTGCAAACCTGCATTCGAATTTGCTTGAATAAACCTGCTCTGGTAGTGAAATGTAATGCAATTCCATTTAATTACAGTGCAAAGCGTTGTTAAATTTTTCTCCAACCTGGTTCTGATCATATGCCATTCTGTTGGAGAGTGCAGTTACCGCCTTCTGATCCTTCCACGAAAAGCAATACCGCATTTGCCTTCCTTGCGCAGGCGGCACGGTTCAAAGACAGGAAAGAAGCAGATGCTCTGGTGTCACAGTGCACCACGAATTCCTGAACTTGTCTGTGTGTCAAATGTACCCCAAGGTCGTCTCAGAAAGACCTCATTTGGAAGCTGTCAATCGTTATTCAACGTGCGAGAATTGGCACCAGATATCCTGAATCATGTTTTGGAGCAATTCGCACGTTAGTGGCTCATTCAATCAGCAAAAGCAATGAAAGAAATTGCACTCTCAGGAACCTTTCGACTTGCGTCGCTAGTATTAAGGTCCGCCCCTAGATTTAAGTCATGTTGGAACTGAAACGGAGGAATCGACAGAGAGGCTACAGAATGATATCGCATCCATTTGGTTTTCTTTTAATCACTGACGAGCAGGAAAATGTAAACGGGGAGGGCGTGTGGAGAAGTGAGGCAGTTGCAGCTCTGGTGAAATTCCTTCTTTGTGATTCACTCAGCAGCCAGAGTGAAGGTGACTCAGGCGTGAAAGCTCTTCACATCGAGAACAAAAAGCACTCAAGGGCAGTTAGCACCTCTTCTGGAGTGGGGGTGGGGTGAGGTAATTACCTTTTGACTTCTGTTGCTATGTTCAGAAACTGGCTTTTAGATTGAGGTGAACAGAAACTGCATTTCTAAAAAGCACCACGGAATTTAGCAAAATTTATTGAGTCGCTTCTCCTCGATTCCCACCCAGGTTTCCAACTCAGTTGGTATCCATGTGGCTCATGTCCAGGAGTGAACATCTCAGCAACAAATTGCACGGTTAAGGTAAAAGGCACGGAAAGTGGCATCTCGAACTGGCTCCGAGGTCAGAGCATTCTCACAATGTGATCTGTCGTTCTCGGATTGTAATGCTACCTCCGGTTTTAGGGTGGAGAACATTCTTTGGGACTCTTATTCTGAAAAAAAAAACAGATACAGTGACAGAAACTATGCTGCAAGGTATGATGTGGAACACGGCCTGCTCAGGTATGTGCATTTTCCCTGTAGTCCGGTGTGTTTCGTGTTCCGTGTAAACGTGAAAGTCGTCCTGTTTCGAGCAATGGGTGAAATCATTTAGCAAAGCAAGAATGGAAATTCCAGTAATGTCAAGCAGCTCATGGTTATTTGAACAAATCATAAGCGAACCCATATTCTCACGCACTGACAGATACATTTGTAGCTGAAAAGAGTCTGAGAAGATAGACTCAGCTTACCATTGATTTTTGTCTGGATTGATGGGCTATCAATATCTGCTGCGAAATTGACATTGTAGCCGGGCACATCCCAGCAGCTGTGCGAGTCCGAGAGGAATCATGGAACCCTTTTCATGTGACTTTGCATCTGTTGTTATGCAGGAGCACAATTGAAGATACAAGTAAATGAGGTGGCGCGGCCGGCTGGTAGTGTAGCCGAGCGGTCTAAGGCGCTGGATCCAGGTTCCAGTCTCGAAAGGGGCGTGGGTTCGAATCCCACCGCTGCCATTTCTGCTGATCAACTCCAACGCTGCAGCTTGTTAAAATGCTGTTTCGGTGCCCACTGTATATTGATGTTGAAAACAAAAGTATAATGGGTTTGCTTCCCAGGGAATTAACTTTGGTGTGAGATATTGCCAAATATTTGAAAATGTCTCCACTGTCATGATCGTGTTCGCCTCCCACGCGGAAAATCGCAAACAGTTCTGCAGTCCCAGGCAAGTTGAGCTTTTACTGGAACCGAATGGAGACTGTTATTTCATCGTTGTTGTGAAACGAAGTCCTACGGTGACTCTACTCGTTGTTATTTGGGTTTCTAGCTAATGGGAAAATCGTTCCAGTGAATTTCGATGTCATACCTTATTGAATTTCTCCCATTTCCTTCATTTCCGTCCTGGAAACATCGGAAGGGAAAGGTAATCTAATCGAGACTGTGATTGGTGAAATTCATTTTTACGGCCAATTCTTATTATGTTCTTTCTTTCTCTCGTTTCAGCATTGTCTGGAAAGTGGTGGTGCGCTAAGGCTGCAGTATGTTTGAAAGAGTCGTTTGGAAATGCCCTCTTGTTAGTTGTGAGATTACTTTATGACTCATGCCCTCGGACTGTATCACATTTAGCATTCATGCATCTCTGCGTCTGAAAATGCATGAGGTATGCCAGTTTTGTTTGTGTTCCATGTTAAATGCTTTCTGTTTTGCGATTCGCTCAACACATTTCGATTTAACAGGATTTCTGAGGTAACTTCCAGCAGCAAAAATCCTCAGCTGAGGATCTGGGAAAATTTCACAGAGTATGGTCAGTCGGAGCTAAAGTAAGGAAGTCGTTCCTTTTTTGCAGTGTTTCACAATACTACCTTTCCCGTGAGCAGTCGAACAGACTAAATGATTGTGCCACAGACTGCGATGGCAAACTCCGCTAAAAAGTAATCCTTTAAAGCCGGTGGAAGCAACATGACGTTATTGGGGTACACCGTGGAAAAAGATACTTCGGTGGACCTCGTCCATGCTCACCACATTGCCAAAATTAAACAAGTCCCGTTCCCCAGCATTTGACCCCAATCCCTCTAAACGCATCCTATCCAGAAACTCACCCGATTACCTTTGCAATTTTCTGAGTGTAATAGCCTCCTCCACTTCCTCTGGTAGATCATTCCAAACACGCACAACCTTCTTTGTGGGAAATGTGCCTCAGGTCCTTTGTCACTTTCAGCCCACTCACCTTAAAGCTATGCTGTCGAGTTTTCAACTCACACCAACTTGGGTAAAGCACGTAAATACTCAGTTTACCACCCTTCCATAAGGTCATGTCGCAGCTGTTACGCTGCAGGGAAAGTCGTCCCAGCCTATTCCACCTCGCCCTACGGTACAAACATCGACGACATCTTTGTCTATATTTTGTCATCAATTTAACGTGTCTTTTTTTTTACGTTTCCAAGATGTCGATTACGCTGGACAACAACGAGCTATTGGAAACAGAAAGGGGAGACGTAGAACGGATTCAACTTTCAGTGCTGGACGCCACGGAGCTGCAGCACATCCGGCTGTGGCTTGTTTCTGTCGTGTAGTGGTCATCACGTTCGCCTAACACGCGAAAGATCCCCAGTCCGGAACTGGGCAGAAACTGCTTTGTTCTTCAACTGCAGCCTTTTACATGGACAAGAGCTGAGCTTTCTTGCATGCTTTCCCATCTGCAAACCTGCATTCGAATTTGCTTGAATAAACCTGCTCTGGTAGTGAAATGTAATGCAATTCCATTTAATTACAGTGCAAAGCGTTGTTAAATTTTTCTCCAACCTGGTTCTGATCATATGCCATTCTGTTGGAGAGTGCAGTTACCGCCTTCTGATCCTTCCACGAAAAGCAGTACCGCATTTGCCTTCCTTGCGCAGGCGGCACGGTTCAAAGACAGGAAAGAAGCAGATGCTCTGGTGTCACAGTGCACCACGAATTCCTGAACTTGTCTGTGTGTCAAATGTACCCCAAGGTCGTCTCAGAAAGACCTCATTTGGAAGCTGTCAATCGTTATTCAACGTGCGAGAATTGGCACCAGATATCCTGAATCATGTTTTGTCGCAATTCGCACGTTAGTGGCACATTCAATCAGCAAAAGCAATGAAAGAAATTGCACTCTCAGGAACCTTTCGACTTGCGTCGCTAGTATTAAGGTCCGCCCCTAGATTTAAGTCATGTTGGAACTGAAACGGAGGAATCGACAGAGAGGCTACAGAATGATATCGCATCCATTTGGTTTTCTTTTAATCACTGACGAGCAGGAAAATGTAAACGGGGAGGGCGTGTGGAGAAGTGAGGCAGTTGCAGCTCTGGTGAAATTCCTTCTTTGTGATTCACTCAGCAGCCAGAGACGTGAAGGTGACTCAGGCGTGAAAGCTCTTCACATCGAGAACAAAAAGCACTCAAGGGCAGTTAGCACCTCTTCTGGAGTGGGGGTGGGGTGAGGTAATTACCTTTTGACTTCTGTTGCTATGTTCAGAAACTGGCTTTTAGATTGAGGTGAACAGAAACTGCATTTCTAAAAAGCACCACGGAATTTAGCAAAATTTATTGAGTCGCTTCTCCTCGATTCCCACCCAGGTTTCCAACTCAGTTGGTATCCATGTGGCTCATGTCCAGGAGTGAACATCTCAGCAACAAATTGCACGGTTCAGGTAAAAGGCACGGAAAGTGGCATCTCGAACTGGCTCCGAGGTCAGAGCATTCTCACAATGTGATCTGTCGTTCTCGGATTGTAATGCTACCTCCGGTTTTAGGGTGGAGAACATTCTTTGGGACTCTTATTCTGAAAAAAAAAAACAGATACAGTGACAGAAACTATGCTGCAAGGTATGATGTGGAACACGGCCTGCTCAGGTATGTGCATTTTCCCTGTAGTCCGGTGTGTTTCGTGTTCCGTGTAAACGTGAAAGTCGTCCTGTTTCGAGCAATGGGTGAAATCATTTAGCAAAGCAAGAATGGAAATTCCAGTAATGTCAAGCAGCTCATGGTTATTTGAACAAATCATAAGCGAACCCATATTCTCACGCACTGACAGATACATTTGTAGCTGAAAAGAGTCTGAGAAGATAGACTCAGCTTACCATTGATTTTTGTCTGGATTGATGGGCTATCAATATCTGCTGCGAAATTGACATTGTAGCCGGGCACATCCCAGCAGCTGTGCGAGTCCGAGAGGAATCATGGAACCCTTTTCATGTGACTTTGCATCTGTTGTTATGCAGGAGCACAATTGAAGATACAAGTAAATGAGGTGGCGCGGCCGGCTGGTAGTGTGGCCGAGCGGTCTAAGGCGCTGGATCCAGGTTCCAGTCTCGAAAGGGGCGTGGGTTCGAATCCCACCGCTGCCATTTCTGCTGATCAACTCCAACGCTGCAGCTTGTTAAAATGCTGTTTCGGTGCCCACTGTATATTGATGTTGAAAACAAAAGTATAATGGGTTTGCTTCCCAGGGAATTAACTTTGGTGTGAGATATTGCCAAATATTTGAAAATGTCTCCACTGTCATGATCGTGTTCGCCTCCCACGCGGAAAATCGCAAACAGTTCTGCAGTCCCAGGCAAGTTGAGCTTTTACTGGAACCGAATGGAGACTGTTATTTCATCGTTGTTGTGAAACGAAGTCCTACGGTGACTCTACTCGTTGTTATTTGGGTTTCTAGCTAATGGGAAAATCGTTCCAGTGAATTTCGATGTCATACCTTATTGAATTTCTCCCATTTCCTTCATTTCCGTCCTGGAAACATCGGAAGGGAAAGGTAATCTAATCGAGACTGTGATTGGTGAAATTCATTTTTACGGCCAATTCTTATTATGTTCTTTCTTTCTCTCGTTTCAGCATTGTCTGGAAAGTGGTGGTGCGCTAAGGCTGCAGTATGTTTGAAAGAGTCGTTTGGAAATGCCCTCTTGTTAGTTGTGAGATTACTTTATGACTCATGCCCTCGGACTGTATCACATTTAGCATTCATGCATCTCTGCGTCTGAAAATGCATGAGGTATGCCAGTTTTGTTTGTGTTCCATGTTAAATGCTTTCTGTTTTGCGATTCGCTCAACACATTTCGATTTAACAGGATTTCTGAGGTAACTTCCAGCAGCAAAAATCCTCAGCTGAGGATCTGGGAAAATTTCACAGAGTATGGTCAGTCGGAGCTAAAGTAAGGAAGTCGTTCCTTTTTTGCAGTGTTTCACAATACTACCTTTCCCGTGAGCAGTCGAACAGACTAAATGATTGTGCGACAGACTGCGATGGCAAACTCCGCTAAAAAGTAATCCTTTAAAGCCGGTGGAAGCAACATGACGTTATTGGGGTACACCGTGGAAAAAGATACTTCGGTGGACCTCGTCCATGCTCACCACATTGCCAAAATTAAACAAGTCCCGTTCCCCAGCATTTGACCCCAATCCCTCTAAACGCATCCTATCCAGAAACTCACCCGATTACCTTTGCAATTTTCTGAGTGTAATAGCCTCCTCCACTTCCTCTGGTAGATCATTCCAAACACGCACAACCTTCTTTGTGGGAAATGTGCCTCAGGTCCTTTGTCACTTTCAGCCCACTCACCTTAAAGCTATGCTGTCGAGTTTTCAACTCACACCAACTTGGGTAAAGCACGTAAATACTCAGTTTACCATAAGGTCATGTCGCAGCTGTTACGCTGCAGGGAAAGTCGTCCCAGCCTATTCCACCTCGCCCTACGGTACAAACATCGACGACATCTTTGTCTATATTTTGTCATCAATTTAACGTGTCTTTTTTTTTACGTTTCCAAGATGTCGATTACGCTGGACAACAACGAGCTATTGGAAACAGAAAGGGGAGACGTAGAACGGATTCAACTTTCAGTACTGGACGCCACGGAGCTGCAGCACATCCGGCTGTGGCTTGTTTCTGTCGTGTAGTGGTCATCACGTTCGCCTAACACGCGAAAGATCCCCAGTCCGGAACTGGGCAGAAACTGCTTTGTTCTTCAACTGCAGCCTTTTACATGGACAAGAGCTGAGCTTTCTTGCATGCTTTCCCATCTGCAAACCTGCATTCGAATTTGCTTGAATAAACCTGCTCTGGTAGTGAAATGTAATGCAATTCCATTTAATTACAGTGCAAAGCGTTGTTAAATTTTTCTCCAACCTGGTTCTGATCATATGCCAATCTGTTGGAGAGTGCAGTTACCGCCTTCTGATCCTTCCACGAAAAGCAGTACCGCATTTGCCTTCCTTGCGCAGGCGGCACGGTTCAAAGACAGGAAAGAAGCAGATGCTCTGGTGTCACAGTGCACCACGAATTCCTGAACTTGTCTGTGTGTCAAATGTACCCCAAGGTCGTCTCAGAAAGACCTCATTTGGAAGCTGTCAATCGTTATTCAACGTGCGAGAATTGGCACCAGATATCCTGAATCATGTTTTGGAGCAATTCGCACGTTAGTGGCTCATTCAATCAGCAAAAGCAATGAAAGAAATTGCACTCTCAGGAACCTTTCGACTTGCGTCGCTAGTATTAAGTTCCGCCCCTAGATTTTAGTCATGTTGGAACTGAAACGGAGGAATCGACAGAGAGGCTACAGAATGATATCGCATCCATTTGGTTTTCTTTTAATCACTGACGAGCAGGAAAATGTAAACGGGGAGGGCGTGTGGAGAAGTGAGGCAGTTGCAGCTCTGGTGAAATTCCTTCTTTGTGATTCACTCAGCAGCCAGAGACGTGAAGGTGACTCAGGCGTGAAAGCTCTTCACATCGAGAACAAAAAGCACTCAAGGGCAGTTAGCACCTCTTCTGGAGTGGGGGTGGGGTGAGGTAATTACCTTTTGACTTCTGTTGCTATGTTCAGAAACTGGCTTTTAGATTGAGGTGAACAGAAACTGCATTTCTAAAAAGCACCACGGAATTTAGCAAAATTTATTGAGTCGCTTCTCCTCGATTCCCACCCAGGTTTCCAACTCAGTTGGTATCCATGTGGCTCATGTCCAGGAGTGAACATCTCAGCAACAAATTGCACGGTTAAGGTAAAAGGCACGGAAAGTGGCATCTCGAACTGGCTCCGAGGTCAGAGCATTCTCACAATGTGATCTGTCGTTCTCGGATTGTAATGCTACCTCCGGTTTTAGGGTGGAGAACATTCTTTGGGACTCTTATTCTGAAAAAAAAAACAGATACAGTGACAGAAACTATGCTGCAAGGTATGATGTGGAACACGGCCTGCTCAGGTATGTGCATTTTCCCTGTAGTCCGGTGTGTTTCGTGTTCCGTGTAAACGTGAAAGTCGTCCTGTTTCGAGCAATGGGTGAAATCATTTAGCAAAGCAAGAATGGAAATTCCAGTAATGTCAAGCAGCTCATGGTTATTTGAACAAATCATAAGCGAACCCATATTCTCACGCACTGACAGATACATTTGTAGCTGAAAAGTGTCTGAGAAGATAGACTCAGCTTACCATTGATTTTTGTCTGGATTGATGGGCTATCAATATCTGCTGCGAAATTGACATTGTAGCCGGGCACATCCCAGCAGCTGTGCGAGTCCGAGAGGAATCATGGAACCCTTTTCATGTGACTTTGCATCTGTTGTTATGCAGGAGCACAATTGGAGATACAAGTAAATGAGGTGGCGCGGCCGGCTGGTAGTGTGGCCGAGCGGTCTAAGGCGCTGGATCCAGGTTCCAGTCTCGAAAGGGGCGTGGGTTCGAATCCCACCACTGCCATTTCTGCTGATCAACTCCAACGCTGCAGCTTGTTAAAATGCTGTTTCGGTACCCACTGTATATTGATGTTGAAAACAAAAGTATAATGGGTTTGCTTCCCAGGGAATTAACTTTGGTGTGAGATATTGCCAAATATTTGAAAATGTCTCCACTGTCATGATCGTGTTCGCCTCCCGCGCGGAAAATCGCAAACAATTCTGCAGTCCCACGCAAGTTGAGCTTTTACTGGAACCGAATGGAGACTGTTATTTCATCGTTGTTGTGAAACGAAGTCCTACGGTGACTCTACTCGTTGTTATTTGGGTTTCTAGCTAATGGGAAAATCGTTCCAGTGAATTTCGATGTCATACCTTATTGAATTTCTCCCATTTCCTTCATTTCCGTCCTGGAAACATCGGAAGGGAAAGGTAATCTAATCGAGACTGTGATTGGTGAAATTCATTTTTACGGCCAATTCTTATTATGTTCTTTCTTTCTCTCGTTTCAGCATTGTCTGGAAAGTGGTGGTGCGCTAAGGCTGCAGTATGTTTGAAAGAGTCGTTTGGAAATGCCCTCTTGTTAGTTGTGAGATTACTTTATGACTCATGCCCTCGGACTGTATCACATTTAGCATTCATGCATCTCTGCGTCTGAAAATGCATGAGGTATGCCAGTTTTGTTTGTGTTCCATGTTAAATGCTTTCTGTTTTGCGATTCGCTCAACACATTTCGATTTAACAGGATTTCTGAGGTAACTTCCAGCAGCAAAAATCCTCAGCTGAGGATCTGGGAAAATTTCACAGAGTATGGTCAGTCGGAGCTAAAGTAAGGAAGTCGTTCCTTTTTTGCAGTGTTTCACAATACTACCTTTCCCGTGAGCAGTCGAACAGACTAAATGATTGTGCCACAGACTGCGATGGCAAACTCCGCTAAAAAGTAATCCTTTAAAGCCGGTGGAAGCAACATGACGTTATTGGGGTACACCGTGGAAAAAGATACTTCGGTGGACCTCGTCCATGCTCACCACATTGCCAAAATTAAACAAGTCCCGTTCCCCAGCATTTGACCCCAATCCCTCTAAACGCATCCTATCCAGAAACTCACCCGATTACCTTTGCAATTTTCTGAGTGTAATAGCCTCCTCCACTTCCTCTGGTAGATCATTCCAAACACGCACAACCTTCTTTGTGGGAAATGTGCCTCAGGTCCTTTGTCACTTTCAGCCCACTCACCTTAAAGCTATGCTGTCGAGTTTTCAACTCACACCAACTTGGGTAAAGCACGTAAATACACAGTTTACCACCCTTCCATAAGGTCATGTCGCAGCTGTTACGCTGCAGGGAAAGTCGTCCCAGCCTATTCCACCTCGCCCTACGGTACAAACATCGACGACATCTTTGTCTATATTTTGTCATCAATTTAACGTGTCTTTTTTTTTACGTTTCCAAGATGTCGATTACGCTGGACAACAACGAGCTATTGGAAACAGAAAGGGGAGACGTAGAACGGATTCAACTTTCAGTGCTGGACGCCACGGAGCTGCAGCACATCCGGCTGTGGCTTGTTTCTGTCGTGTAGTGGTCATCACGTTCGCCTAACACGCGAAAGATCCCCAGTCCGGAACTGGGCAGAAACTGCTTTGTTCTTCAACTGCAGCCTTTTACATGGACAAGAGCTGAGCTTTCTTGCATGCTTTCCCATCTGAAAACCTGCCTTCGAATTTGCTTGAATAAACCTGCTCTGGTAGTGAAATGTAATGCAATTCCATTTAATTACAGTGCAAAGCGTTGTTAATTTTTTCTCCAACCTGGTTCTGATCATATGCCATTCTGTTGGAGAGTGCAGTTACTGCCTTCTGATCCTTCCACGAAAAGCAGTACCGCATTTGCCTTCCTTGCGCAGGCGGCACGGTTCAAAGACAGGAAAGAAGCAGATGCTCTGGTGTCACAGCACACCACGAATTCCTGAACTTGTCTGTCTGTCAAATGTACCCCAAGGTCGTCTCAGAAAGACCTCATTTGGAAGCTGTCAATCGTTATTCAACGTGCGAGAATTGGCACCAGATATCCTGAATCATGTTTTGGAGCAATTCGCACGTTAGTGGCTCATTCAATCAGCAACAGCAATGAAAGAAATTGCACTCTCAGGAACCTTTCGACTTGCGTCGCTAGTATTAAGGTCCGCCCCTAGATTTCAGTCATGTTGGAACTGAAACCGATGAATCGACAGAGAGGCTACAGAATGATATCGCATCCATTTGGTTTTCTTTTAATCACTGACGAGCAGGAAAATGTAAACGGGGAGGGCGTGTGGAGAAGTGAGGCAGTTGCAGCTCTGGTGAAATTCCTTCTTTGTGATTCACTCAGCAGCCAGAGACGTGAAGGTGACTCAGGCGTGAAAGCTCTTCACATCGAGAACAAAAAGCACTCAATGGCAGTTAGCACCTCTTCTGGAGTGGGGGTGGGGTGAGGTAATTACCTTTTGACTTCTGTTGCTATGTTCAGAAACTGGCTTTTAGATTGAGGTGAACAGAAACTGCATTTCGAAAAAGCACCACGGAATTTAGCAAAATTTATTGAGTCGCTTCTCCTCGATTCCCACCCAGGTTTCCAACTCAGTTGGTATCCATGTGGCTCATGTCCAGGAGTGAACATCTCAGCAACAAATTGCACGGTTAAGGTAAAAGGCACGGAAAGTGGCATCTCGAACTGGCTCCGAGGTCAGAGCATTCTCACAATGTGATCTGTCGTTCTCGGATTGTAATGCTACCTCCGGTTTTAGGGTGGAGAACATTCTTTGGGACTCTTTTCTGAAAAAAAAAACAGATACAGTGACAGAAACTATGCTGCAAGGTATGATGTGGAACACGGCCTGCTCAGGTATGTGCATTTTCCCTGTAGTCCGGTGTGTTTCGTGTTCCGTGTAAACGTGAAAGTCGTCCTGTTTCGAGCAATGGGTGAAATCATTTAGCAAAGCAAGAATGGAAATTCCAGTAATGTCAAGCAGCTCATGGTTATTTGAACAAATCATAAGCGAACCCATATTCTCACGCACTGACAGATACATTTGTAGCTGAAAAGAGTCTGAGAAGATAGACTCAGCTTACCATTGATTTTTGTCTGGATTGATGGGCTATCAATATCTGCTGCGAAATTGACATTGTAGCCGGGCACATCCCAGCAGCTGTGCGAGTCCGAGAGGAATCATGGAACCCTTTTCATGTGACTTTGCATCTGTTGTTATGCAGGAGCACAATTGAAGATACAAGTAAATGAGGTGGCGCGGCCGGCTGGTAGTGTGGCCGAGCGGTCTAAGGCGCTGGATCCAGGTTCCAGTCTCGAAAGGGGCGTGGGTTCGAATCCCACCGCTGCCATTTCTGCTGATCAACTCCAACGCTGCAGCTTGTTAAAATGCTGTTTCGGTGCCCACTGTATATTGATGTTGAAAACAAAAGTATAATGGGTTTGCTTCCCAGGGAATTAACTTTGGTGTGAGATATTGCCAAATATTTGAAAATGTCTCCACTGTCATGATCGTGTTCGCCTCCCACGCGGAAAATCGCAAACAGTTCTGCAGTCCCAGGCAAGTTGAGCTTTTACTGGAACCGAATGGAGACTGTTATTTCATCGTTGTTGTGAAACGAAGTCCTACGGTGACTCTACTCGTTGTTATTTGGGTTTCTAGCTAATGGGAAAATCGTTCCAGTGAATTTCGATGTCATACCTTATTGAATTTCTCCCATTTCCTTCATTTCCGTCCTGGAAACATCGGAAGGGAAAGGTAATCTAATCGAGACTGTGATTGGTGAAATTCATTTTTACGGCCAATTCTTATTATGTTCTTTCTTTCTCTCGTTTCAGCATTGTCTGGAAAGTGGTGGTGCGCTAAGGCTGCAGTATGTTTGAAAGAGTCGTTTGGAAATGCCCTCTTGTTAGTTGTGAGATTACTTTATGACTCATGCCCTCGGACTGTATCACATTTAGCATTCATGCATCTCTGCGTCTGAAAATGCATGAGGTATGCCAGTTTTGTTTGTGTTCCATGTTAAATGCTTTCTGTTTTGCGATTCGCTCAACACATTTCGATTTAACAGGATTTCTGAGGTAACTTCCAGCAGCAAAAATCCTCAGCTGAGGATCTGGGAAAATTTCACAGAGTATGGTCAGTCGGAGCTAAAGTAAGGAAGTCGTTCCTTTTTTGCAGTGTTTCACAATACTACCTTTCCCGTGAGCAGTCGAACAGACTAAATGATTGTGCCACAGACTGCGATGGCAAACTCCGCTAAAAAGTAATCCTTTAAAGCCGGTGGAAGCAACATGACGTTATTGGGGTACACCGTGGAAAAAGATACTTCGGTGGACCTCGTCCATGCTCACGACATTGCCAAAATTAAACAAGTCCCGTTCCCCAGCATTTGACCCCAATCCCTCTAAACGCATCCTATCCAGAAACTCACCCGATTACCTTTGCAATTTTCTGAGTGTAATAGCCTCCTCCACTTCCTCTGGTAGATCATTCCAAACACGCACAACCTTCTTTGTGGGAAATGTGCCTCAGGTCCTTTGTCACTTTCAGCCCACTCACCTTAAAGCTATGCTGTCGAGTTTTCAACTCACACCAACTTGGGTAAAGCACGTAAATACACAGTTTACCACCCTTCCATAAGGTCATGTCGCAGCTGTTACGCTGCAGGGAAAGTCGTCCCAGCCTATTCCACCTCGCCCTACGGTACAAACATCGACGACATCTTTGTCTATATTTTGTCATCAATTTAACGTGTCTTTTTTTTTACGTTTCCAAGATGTCGATTACGCTGGACAACAACGAGCTATTGGAAACAGAAAGGGGAGACGTAGAACGGATTCAACTTTCAGTGCTGGACGCCACGGAGCTGCAGCACATCCGGCTGTGGCTTGTTTCTGTCGTGTAGTGGTCATCACGTTCGCCTAACACGCGAAAGATCCCCAGTCCGGAACTGGGCAGAAACTGCTTTGTTCTTCAACTGCAGCCTTTTACATGGACAAGAGCTGAGCTTTCTTGCATGCTTTCCCATCTGAAAACCTGCCTTCGAATTTGCTTGAATAAACCTGCTCTGGTAGTGAAATGTAATGCAATTCCATTTAATTACAGTGCAAAGCGTTGTTAAATTTTTCTCCAACCTGGTTCTGATCATATGCCATTCTGTTGGAGAGTGCAGTTACCGCCTTCTGATCCTTCCACGAAAAGCAGTACCGCATTTGCCTTCCTTGCGCAGGCGGCACGGTTCAAAGACAGGAAAGAAGCAGATGCTCTGGTGTCACAGCGCACCACGAATTCCTGAACTTGTCTGTCTATCAAATGTACCCCAAGGTCGTCTCAGAAAGACCTCATTTGGAAGCTGTCAATCGTTATTCAACGTGCGAGAATTGGCACCAGATATCCTGAATCATGTTTTGGAGCAATTCGCACGTTAGTGGCTCATTCAATCAGCAACAGCAATGAAAGAAATTGCACTCTCAGGAACCTTTCGACTTGCGTCGCTAGTATTAAGGTCCGCCCCTAGATTTAAGTCATGTTGGAACTGAAACGGAGGAATCGACAGAGAGGCTACAGAATGATATCGCATCCATTTGGTTTTCTTTTAATCACTGACGAGCAGGAAAATGTAAACGGGGAGGGCGTGTGGAGAAGTGAGGCAGTTGCAGCTCTGGTGAAATTCCTTCTTTGTGATTCACTCAGCAGCCAGAGACGTGAAGGTGACTCAGGCGTGAAAGCTCTTCACATCGAGAACAAAAAGCACTCAAGGGCAGTTAGCACCTCTTCTGGAGTGGGGGTGGGGTGAGGTAATTACCTTTTGACTTCTGTTGCTATGTTCAGAAACTGGCTTTTAGATTGAGGTGAACAGAAACTGCATTTCTAAAAAGCACCACGGAATTTAGCAAAATTTATTGAGTCGCTTCTCCTCGATTCCCACCCAGGTTTCCAACTCAGTTGGTATCCATGTGGCTCATGTCCAGGAGTGAACATCTCAGCAACAAATTGCACGGTTCAGGTAAAAGGCACGGAAAGTGGCATCTCGAACTGGCTCCGAGGTCAGAGCATTCTCACAATGTGATCTGTCGTTCTCGGATTGTAATGCTACCTCCGGTTTTATGGTGGAGAACATTCTTTGGGACTCTTATTCTGAAAAAAAAACAGATACAGTGACAGAAACTATGCTGCAAGGTATGATGTGGAACACGGCCTGCTCAGGTATGTGCATTTTCCCTGTAGTCCGGTGTGTTTCGTGTTCCGTGTAAACGTGAAAGTCGTCCTGTTTCGAGCAATGGGTGAAATCATTTAGCAAAGCAAGAATGGAAATTCCAGTAATGTCAAGCAGCTCATGGTTATTTGAACAAATCATAAGCGAACCCATATTCTCACGCACTGACAGATACATTTGTAGCTGAAAAGAGTCTGAGAAGATAGACTCAGCTTACCATTGATTTTTGTCTGGATTGATGGGCTATCAATATCTGCTGCGAAATTGACATTGTAGCCGGGCACATCCCAGCAGCTGTGCGAGTCCGAGAGGAATCATGGAACCCTTTTCATGTGACTTTGCATCTGTTGTTATGCAGGAGCACAATTGAAGATACAAGTAAATGAGGTGGCGCGGCCGGCTGGTAGTGTAGCCGAGCGGTCTAAGGCGCTGGATCCAGGTTCCAGTCTCGAAAGGGGCGTGGGTTCGAATCCCACCGCTGCCATTTCTGCTGATCAACTCCAACGCTGCAGCTTGTTAAAATGCTGTTTCGGTGCCCACTGTATATTGATGTTGAAAACAAAAGTATAATGGGTTTGCTTCCCAGGGAATTAACTTTGGTGTGAGATATTGCCAAATATTTGAAAATGTCTCCACTGTCATGATCGTGTTCGCCTCCCACGCGGAAAATCGCAAACAGTTCTGCAGTCCCAGGCAAGTTGAGCTTTTACTGGAACCGAATGGAGACTGTTATTTCATCGTTGTTGTGAAACGAAGTCCTACGGTGACTCTACTCGTTGTTATTTGGGTTTCTAGCTAATGGGAAAATCGTTCCAGTGAATTTCGATGTCATACCTTATTGAATTTCTCCCATTTCCTTCATTTCCGTCCTGGAAACATCGGAAGGGAAAGGTAATCTAATCGAGACTGTGATTGGTGAAATTCATTTTTACGGTCAATTCTTATTATGTTCTTTCTTTCTCTCGTTTCAGCATTGTCTGGAAAGTGGTGGTGCGCTAAGGCTGCAGTATGTTTGAAAGAGTCGTTTGGAAATGCCCTCTTGTTAGTTGTGAGATTACTTTATGACTCATGCCCTCGGACTGTATCACATTTAGCATTCATGCATCTCTGCGTCTGAAAATGCATGAGGTATGCCAGTTTTGTTTGTGTTCCATGTTAAATGCTTTCTGTTTTGCGATTCGCTCAACACATTTCGATTTAACAGGATTTCTGAGGTAACTTCCAGCAGCAAAAATCCTCAGCTGAGGATCTGGGAAAATTTCACAGAGTATGGTCAGTCGGAGCTAAAGTAAGGAAGTCGTTCCTTTTTTGCAGTGTTTCACAATACTACCTTTCCCGTGAGCAGTCGAACAGACTAAATGATTGTGCCACAGACTGCGATGGCAAACTCCGCTAAAAAGTAATCCTTTAAAGCCGGTGGAAGCAACATGACGTTATTGGGGTACACCGTGGAAAAAGATACTTCGGTGGACCTCGTCCATGCTCACGACATTGCCAAAATTAAACAAGTCCCGTTCCCCAGCATTTGACCCCAATCCCTCTAAACGCATCCTATCCAGAAACTCACCCGATTACCTTTGCAATTTTCTGAGTGTAATAGCCTCCTCCACTTCCTCTGGTAGATCATTCCAAACACGCACAACCTTCTTTGTGGGAAATGTGCCTCAGGTCCTTTGTCACTTTCAGCCCACTCACCTTAAAGCTATGCTGTCGAGTTTTCAACTCACACCAACTTGGGTAAAGCACGTAAATACACAGTTTACCACCCTTCCATAAGGTCATGTCGCAGCTGTTACGCTGCAGGGAAAGTCGTCCCAGCCTATTCCACCTCGCCCTACGGTACAAACATCGACGACATCTTTGTCTATATTTTGTCATCAATTTAACGTGTCTTTTTTTTTACGTTTCCAAGATGTCGATTACGCTGGACAACAACGAGCTATTGGAAACAGAAAGGGGAGACGTAGAACGGATTCAACTTTCAGTGCTGGACGCCACGGAGCTGCAGCACATCCGGCTGTGGCTTGTTTCTGTCGTGTAGTGGTCATCACGTTCGCCTAACACGCGAAAGATCCCCAGTCCGGAACTGGGCAGAAACTGCTTTGTTCTTCAACTGCAGCCTTTTACATGGACAAGAGCTGAGCTTTCTTGCATGCTTTCCCATCTGAAAACCTGCCTTCGAATTTGCTTGAATAAACCTGCTCTGGTAGTGAAATGTAATGCAATTCCATTTAATTACAGTGCAAAGCGTTGTTAAATTTTTCTCCAACCTGGTTCTGATCATATGCCATTCTGTTGGAGAGTGCAGTTACCGCCTTCTGATCCTTCCACGAAAAGCAGTACCGCATTTGCCTTCCTTGCGCAGGCGGCACGGTTCAAAGACAGGAAAGAAGCAGATGCTCTGGTGTCACAGCGCACCACGAATTCCTGAACTTGTCTGTCTATCAAATGTACCCCAAGGTCGTCTCAGAAAGACCTCATTTGGAAGCTGTCAATCGTTATTCAACGTGCGAGAATTGGCACCAGATATCCTGAATCATGTTTTGGAGCAATTCGCACGTTAGTGGCTCATTCAATCAGCAACAGCAATGAAAGAAATTGCACTCTCAGGAACCTTTCGACTTGCGTCGCTAGTATTAAGGTCCGCCCCTAGATTTAAGTCATGTTGGAACTGAAACGGAGGAATCGACAGAGAGGCTACAGAATGATATCGCATCCATTTGGTTTTCTTTTAATCACTGACGAGCAGGAAAATGTAAACGGGGAGGGCGTGTGGAGAAGTGAGGCAGTTGCAGCTCTGGTGAAATTCCTTCTTTGTGATTCACTCAGCAGCCAGAGACGTGAAGGTGACTCAGGCGTGAAAGCTCTTCACATCGAGAACAAAAAGCACTCAAGGGCAGTTAGCACCTCTTCTGGAGTGGGGGTGGGGTGAGGTAATTACCTTTTGACTTCTGTTGCTATGTTCAGAAACTGGCTTTTAGATTGAGGTGAACAGAAACTGCATTTCTAAAAAGCACCACGGAATTTAGCAAAATTTATTGAGTCGCTTCTCCTCGATTCCCACCCAGGTTTCCAACTCAGTTGGTATCCATGTGGCTCATGTCCAGGAGTGAACATCTCAGCAACAAATTGCACGGTTCAGGTAAAAGGCACGGAAAGTGGCATCTCGAACTGGCTCCGAGGTCAGAGCATTCTCACAATGTGATCTGTCGTTCTCGGATTGTAATGCTACCTCCGGTTTTATGGTGGAGAACATTCTTTGGGACTCTTATTCTGAAAAAAAAACAGATACAGTGACAGAAACTATGCTGCAAGGTATGATGTGGAACACGGCCTGCTCAGGTATGTGCATTTTCCCTGTAGTCCGGTGTGTTTCGTGTTCCGTGTAAACGTGAAAGTCGTCCTGTTTCGAGCAATGGGTGAAATCATTTAGCAAAGCAAGAATGGAAATTCCAGTAATGTCAAGCAGCTCATGGTTATTTGAACAAATCATAAGCGAACCCATATTCTCACGCACTGACAGATACATTTGTAGCTGAAAAGAGTCTGAGAAGATAGACTCAGCTTACCATTGATTTTTGTCTGGATTGATGGGCTATCAATATCTGCTGCGAAATTGACATTGTAGCCGGGCACATCCCAGCAGCTGTGCGAGTCCGAGAGGAATCATGGAACCCTTTTCATGTGACTTTGCATCTGTTGTTATGCAGGAGCACAATTGAAGATACAAGTAAATGAGGTGGCGCGGCCGGCTGGTAGTGTAGCCGAGCGGTCTAAGGCGCTGGATCCAGGTTCCAGTCTCGAAAGGGGCGTGGGTTCGAATCCCACCGCTGCCATTTCTGCTGATCAACTCCAACGCTGCAGCTTGTTAAAATGCTGTTTCGGTGCCCACTGTATATTGATGTTGAAAACAAAAGTATAATGGGTTTGCTTCCCAGGGAATTAACTTTGGTGTGAGATATTGCCAAATATTTGAAAATGTCTCCACTGTCATGATCGTGTTCGCCTCCCACGCGGAAAATCGCAAACAGTTCTGCAGTCCCAGGCAAGTTGAGCTTTTACTGGAACCGAATGGAGACTGTTATTTCATCGTTGTTGTGAAACGAAGTCCTACGGTGACTCTACTCGTTGTTATTTGGGTTTCTAGCTAATGGGAAAATCGTTCCAGTGAATTTCGATGTCATACCTTATTGAATTTCTCCCATTTCCTTCATTTCCGTCCTGGAAACATCGGAAGGGAAAGGTAATCTAATCGAGACTGTGATTGGTGAAATTCATTTTTACGGTCAATTCTTATTATGTTCTTTCTTTCTCTCGTTTCAGCATTGTCTGGAAAGTGGTGGTGCGCTAAGGCTGCAGTATGTTTGAAAGAGTCGTTTGGAAATGCCCTCTTGTTAGTTGTGAGATTACTTTATGACTCATGCCCTCGGACTGTATCACATAAAAGCATTCATGCATCTCTGCGTCTGAAAATGCATGAGGTATGCCAGTTTTGTTTGTGTTCCATGTTAAATGCTTTCTGTTTTGCGATTCGCTCAACACATTTCGATTTAACAGGATTTCTGAGGTAACTTCCAGCAGCAAAAATCCTCAGCTGAGGATCTGGGAAAATTTCACAGAGTATGGTCAGTCGGAGCTAAAGTAAGGAAGTCGTTCCTTTTTTGCAGTGTTTCACAATACTACCTTTCCCGTGAGCAGTCGAACAGACTAAATGATTGTGCCACAGACTGCGATGGCAAACTCCGCTAAAAAGTAATCCTTTAAAGCCGGTGGAAGCAACATGACGTTATTGGGGTACACCGTGGAAAAAGATACTTCGGTGGACCTCGTCCATGCTCACCACATTGCCAAAATTAAACAAGTCCCGTTCCCCAGCATTTGACCCCAATCCCTCTAAACGCATCCTATCCAGAAACTCACCCGATTACCTTTGCAATTTTCTGAGTGTAATAGCCTCCTCCACTTCCTCTGGTAGATCATTCCAAACACGCACAACCTTCTTTGTGGGAAATGTGCCTCAGGTCCTTTGTCACTTTCAGCCCACTCACCTTAAAGCTATGCTGTCGAGTTTTCAACTCACACCAACTTGGGGAAAGCACGTAAATACTCAGTTTACCATAAGGTCATGTCGCAGCTGTTACGCTGCAGGGAAAGTCGTCCCAGCCTATTCCACCTCGCCCTACGGTACAAACATCGACGACATCTTTGTCTATATTTTGTCATCAATTTAACGTGTCTTTTTTTTTACGTTTCCAAGATGTCGATTACGCTGGACAACAACGAGCTATTGGAAACAGAAAGGGGAGACGTAGAACGGATTCAACTTTCAGTACTGGACGCCACGGAGCTGCAGCACATCCGGCTGTGGCTTGTTTCTGTCGTGTAGTGGTCATCACGTTCGCCTAACACGCGAAAGATCCCCAGTCCGGAACTGGGCAGAAACTGCTTTGTTCTTCAACTGCAGCCTTTTACATGGACAAGAGCTGAGCTTTCTTGCATGCTTTCCCATCTGCAAACCTGCATTCGAATTTGCTTGAATAAACCTGCTCTGGTAGTGAAATGTAATGCAATTCCATTTAATTACAGTGCAAAGCGTTGTTAAATTTTTCTCCAACCTGGTTCTGATCATATGCCAATCTGTTGGAGAGTGCAGTTACCGCCTTCTGATCCTTCCACGAAAAGCAGTACCGCATTTGCCTTCCTTGCGCAGGCGGCACGGTTCAAAGACAGGAAAGAAGCAGATGCTCTGGTGTCACAGTGCACCACGAATTCCTGAACTTGTCTGTGTGTCAAATGTACCCCAAGGTCGTCTCAGAAAGACCTCATTTGGAAGCTGTCAATCGTTATTCAACGTGCGAGAATTGGCACCAGATATCCTGAATCATGTTTTGGAGCAATTCGCACGTTAGTGGCTCATTCAATCAGCAAAAGCAATGAAAGAAATTGCACTCTCAGGAACCTTTCGACTTGCGTCGCTAGTATTAAGTTCCGCCCCTAGATTTAAGTCATGTTGGAACTGAAACGGAGGAATCGACAGAGAGGCTACAGAATGATATCGCATCCATTTGGTTTTCTTTTAATCACTGACGAGCAGGAAAATGTAAACGGGGAGGGCGTGTGGAGAAGTGAGGCAGTTGCAGCTCTGGTGAAATTCCTTCTTTGTGATTCACTCAGCAGCCAGAGACGTGAAGGTGACTCAGGCGTGAAAGCTCTTCACATCGAGAACAAAAAGCACTCAAGGGCAGTTAGCACCTCTTCTGGAGTGGGGGTGGGGTGAGGTAATTACCTTTTGACTTCTGTTGCTATGTTCAGAAACTGGCTTTTAGATTGAGGTGAACAGAAACTGCATTTCTAAAAAGCACCACGGAATTTAGCAAAATTTATTGAGTCGCTTCTCCTCGATTCCCACCCAGGTTTCCAACTCAGTTGGTATCCATGTGGCTCATGTCCAGGAGTGAACATCTCAGCAACAAATTGCACGGTTAAGGTAAAAGGCACGGAAAGTGGCATCTCGAACTGGCTCCGAGGTCAGAGCATTCTCACAATGTGATCTGTCGTTCTCGGATTGTAATGCTACCTCCGGTTTTAGGGTGGAGAACATTCTTTGGGACTCTTATTCTGAAAAAAAAAACAGATACAGTGACAGAAACTATGCTGCAAGGTATGATGTGGAACACGGCCTGCTCAGGTATGTGCATTTTCCCTGTAGTCCGGTGTGTTTCGTGTTCCGTGTAAACGTGAAAGTCGTCCTGTTTCGAGCAATGGGTGAAATCATTTAGCAAAGCAAGAATGGAAATTCCAGTAATGTCAAGCAGCTCATGGTTATTTGAACAAATCATAAGCGAACCCATATTCTCACGCACTGACAGATACATTTGTAGCTGAAAAGAGTCTGAGAAGATAGACTCAGCTTACCATTGATTTTTGTCTGGATTGATGGGCTATCAATATCTGCTGCGAAATTGACATTGTAGCCGGGCACATCCCAGCAGCTGTGCGAGTCCGAGAGGAATCATGGAACCCTTTTCATGTGACTTTGCATCTGTTGTTATGCAGGAGCACAATTGGAGATACAAGTAAATGAGGTGGCGCGGCCGGCTGGTAGTGTGGCCGAGCGGTCTAAGGCGCTGGATCCAGGTTCCAGTCTCGAAAGGGGCGTGGGTTCGAATCCCACCACTGCCATTTCTGCTGATCAACTCCAACGCTGCAGCTTGTTAAAATGCTGTTTCGGTGCCCACTGTATATTGATGTTGAAAACAAAAGTATAATGGGTTTGCTTCCCAGGGAATTAACTTTGGTGTGAGATATTGCCAAATATTTGAAAATGTCTCCACTGTCATGATCGTGTTCGCCTCCCGCGCGGAAAATCGCAAACAATTCTGCAGTCCCACGCAAGTTGAGCTTTTACTGGAACCGAATGGAGACTGTTATTTCATCGTTGTTGTGAAACGAAGTCCTACGGTGACTCTACTCGTTGTTATTTGGGTTTCTAGCTAATGGGAAAATCGTTCCAGTGAATTTCGATGTCATACCTTATTGAATTTCTCCCATTTCCTTCATTTCCGTCCTGGAAACATCGGAAGGGAAAGGTAATCTAATCGAGACTGTGATTGGTGAAATTCATTTTTACGGTCAATTCTTATTATGTTCTTTCTTTCTCTCGTTTCAGCATTGTCTGGAAAGTGGTGGTGCGCTAAGGCTGCAGTATGTTTGAAAGAGTCGTTTGGAAATGCCCTCTTGTTAGTTGTGAGATTACTTTATGACTCATGCCCTCGGACTGTATCACATTTAGCATTCATGCATCTCTGCGTCTGAAAATGCATGAGGTATGCCAGTTTTGTTTGTGTTCCATGTTAAATGCTTTCTGTTTTGCGATTCGCTCAACACATTTCGATTTAACAGGATTTCTGAGGTAACTTCCAGCAGCAAAAATCCTCAGCTGAGGATCTGGGAAAATTTCACAGAGTATGGTCAGTCGGAGCTAAAGTAAGGAAGTCGTTCCTTTTTTGCAGTGTTTCACAATACTACCTTTCCCGTGAGCAGTCGAACAGACTAAATGATTGTGCCACAGACTGCGATGGCAAACTCCGCTAAAAAGTAATCCTTTAAAGCCGGTGGAAGCAACATGACGTTATTGGGGTACACCGTGGAAAAAGATACTTCGGTGGACCTCGTCCATGCTCACCACATTGCCAAAATTAAACAAGTCCCGTTCCCCAGCATTTGACCCCAATCCCTCTAAACGCATCCTATCCAGAAACTCACCCGATTACCTTTGCAATTTTCTGAGTGTAATAGCCTCCTCCACTTCCTCTGGAAGATCATTCCAAACACGCACAACATTCTTTGTGGGAAATGTGCCTCAGGTCCTTTGTCACTTTCAGCCCACTCACCTTAAAGCTATGCTGTCGAGTTTTCAACTCACACCAACTTGGGTAAAGCACGTAAATACTCAGTTTACCACCCTTCCATAAGGTCATGTCGCAGCTGTTACGCTGCAGGGAAAGTCGTCCCAGCCTATTCCACCTCGCCCTACGGTACAAACATCGACGACATCTTTGTCTATATTTTGTCATCAATTTAACGTGTCTTTTTTTTTACGTTTCCAAGATGTCGATTACGCTGGACAACAACGAGCTATTGGAAACAGAAAGGGGAGACGTAGAACGGATTCAACTTTCAGTGCTGGACGCCACGGAGCTGCAGCACATCCGGCTGTGGCTTGTTTCTGTCGTGTAGTGGTCATCACGTTCGCCTAACACGCGAAAGATCCCCAGTCCGGAACTGGGCAGAAACTGCTTTGTTCTTCAACTGCAGCCTTTTACATGGACAAGAGCTGAGCTTTCTTGCATGCTTTCCCATCTGAAAACCTGCCTTCGAATTTGCTTGAATAAACCTGCTCTGGTAGTGAAATGTAATGCAATTCCATTTAATTACAGTGCAAAGCGTTGTTAAATTTTTCTCCAACCTGGTTCTGATCATATGCCATTCTGTTGGAGAGTGCAGTTACCGCCTTCTGATCCTTCCACGAAAAGCAGTACCGCATTTGCCTTCCTTGCGCAGGCGGCACGGTTCAAAGACAGGAAAGAAGCAGATGCTCTGGTGTCACAGCACACCACGAATTCCTGAACTTGTCTGTCTGTCAAATGTACCCCAAGGTCGTCTCAGAAAGACCTCATTTGGAAGCTGTCAATCGTTATTCAACGTGCGAGAATTGGCACCAGATATCCTGAATCATGTTTTGGAGCAATTCGCACGTTAGTGGCTCATTCAATCAGCAACAGCAATGAAAGAAATTGCACTCTCAGGAACCTTTCGACTTGCGTCGCTAGTATTAAGGTCCGCCCCTAGATTTCAGTCATGTTGGAACTGAAACCGATGAATCGACAGAGAGGCTACAGAATGATATCGCATCCATTTGGTTTTCTTTTAATCACTGACGAGCAGGAAAATGTAAACGGGGAGGGCGTGTGGAGAAGTGAGGCAGTTGCAGCTCTGGTGAAATTCCTTCTTTGTGATTCACTCAGCAGCCAGAGACGTGAAGGTGACTCAGGCGTGAAAGCTCTTCACATCGAGAACAAAAAGCACTCAAGGGCAGTTAGCACCTCTTCTGGAGTGGGGGTGGGGTGAGGTAATTACCTTTTGACTTCTGTTGCTATGTTCAGAAACTGGCTTTTAGATTGAGGTGAACAGAAACTGCATTTCGAAAAAGCACCACGGAATTTAGCAAAATTTATTGAGTCGCTTCTCCTCGATTCCCACCCAGGTTTCCAACTCAGTTGGTATCCATGTGGCTCATGTCCAGGAGTGAACATCTCAGCAACAAATTGCACGGTTAAGGTAAAAGGCACGGAAAGTGGCATCTCGAACTGGCTCCGAGGTCAGAGCATTCTCACAATGTGATCTGTCGTTCTCGGATTGTAATGCTACCTCCGGTTTTAGGGTGGAGAACATTCTTTGGGACTCTTTTCTGAAAAAAAAAAACAGATACAGTGACAGAAACTATGCTGCAAGGTATGATGTGGAACACGGCCTGCTCAGGTATGTGCATTTTCCCTGTAGTCCGGTGTGTTTCGTGTTCCGTGTAAACGTGAAAGTCGTCCTGTTTCGAGCAATGGGTGAAATCATTTAGCAAAGCAAGAATGGAAATTCCAGTAATGTGAAGCAGCTCATGGTTATTTGAACAAATCATAAGCGAACCCATATTCTCACGCACTGACAGATACATTTGTAGCTGAAAAGAGTCTGAGAAGATAGACTCAGCTTACCATTGATTTTTGTCTGGATTGATGGGCTATCAATATCTGCTGCGAAATTGACATTGTAGCCGGGCACATCCCAGCAGCTGTGCGAGTCCGAGAGGAATCATGGAACCCTTTTCATGTGACTTTGCATCTGTTGTTATGCAGGAGCACAATTGAAGATACAAGTAAATGAGGTGGCGCGGCCGGCTGGTAGTGTGGCCGAGCGGTCTAAGGCGCTGGATCCAGGTTCCAGTCTCGAAAGGGGCGTGGGTTCGAATCCCACCGCTGCCATTTCTGCTGATCAACTCCAACGCTGCAGCTTGTTAAAATGCTGTTTCGGTGCCCACTGTATATTGATGTTGAAAACAAAAGTATAATGGTTTTGCTTCCCAGGGAATTAACTTTGGTGTGAGATATTGCCAAATATTTGAAAATGTCTCCACTGTCATGATCGTGTTCGCCTCCCACGCGGAAAATCGCAAACAGTTCTGCAGTCCCAGGCAAGTTGAGCTTTTACTGGAACCGAATGGAGACTGTTATTTCATCGTTGTTGTGAAACGAAGTCCTACGGTGACTCTACTCGTTGTTATTTGGGTTTCTAGCTAATGGGAAAATCGTTCCAGTGAATTTCGATGTCATACCTTATTGAATTTCTCCCATTTCCTTCATTTCCGTCCTGGAAACATCGGAAGGGAAAGGTAATCTAATCGAGACTGTGATTGGTGAAATTCATTTTTACGGCCAATTCTTATTATGTTCTTTCTTTCTCTCGTTTCAGCATTGTCTGGAAAGTGGTGGTGCGCTAAGGCTGCAGTATGTTTGAAAGAGTCGTTTGGAAATGCCCTCTTGTTAGTTGTGAGATTACTTTATGACTCATGCCCTCGGACTGTATCACATTTAGCATTCATGCATCTCTGCGTCTGAAAATGCATGAGGTATGCCAGTTTTGTTTGTGTTCCATGTTAAATGCTTTCTGTTTTGCGATTCGCTCAACACATTTCGATTTAACAGGATTTCTGAGGTAACTTCCAGCAGCAAAAATCCTCAGCTGAGGATCTGGGAAAATTTCACAGAGTATGGTCAGTCGGAGCTAAAGTAAGGAAGTCGTTCCTTTTTTGCAGTGTTTCACAATACTACCTTTCCCGTGAGCAGTCGAACAGACTAAATGATTGTGCCACAGACTGCGATGGCAAACTCCGCTAAAAAGTAATCCTTTAAAGCCGGTGGAAGCAACATGACGTTATTGGGGTACACCGTGGAAAAAGATACTTCGGTGGACCTCGTCCATGCTCACGACATTGCCAAAATTAAACAAGTCCCGTTCCCCAGCATTTGACCCCAATCCCTCTAAACGCATCCTATCCAGAAACTCACCCGATTACCTTTGCAATTTTCTGAGTGTAATAGCCTCCTCCACTTCCTCTGGTAGATCATTCCAAACACGCACAACCTTCTTTGTGGGAAATGTGCCTCAGGTCCTTTGTCACTTTCAGCCCACTCACCTTAAAGCTATGCTGTCGAGTTTTCAACTCACACCAACTTGGGTAAAGCACGTAAATACACAGTTTACCACCCTTCCATAAGGTCATGTCGCAGCTGTTACGCTGCAGGGAAAGTCGTCCCAGCCTATTCCACCTCGCCCTACGGTACAAACATCGACGACATCTTTGTCTATATTTTGTCATCAATTTAACGTGTCTTTTTTTTTACGTTTCCAAGATGTCGATTACGCTGGACAACAACGAGCTATTGGAAACAGAAAGGGGAGACGTAGAACGGATTCAACTTTCAGTGCTGGACGCCACGGAGCTGCAGCACATCCGGCTGTGGCTTGTTTCTGTCGTGTAGTGGTCATCACGTTCGCCTAACACGCGAAAGATCCCCAGTCCGGAACTAGGCAGAAACTGCTTTGTTCTTCAACTGCAGCCTTTTACATGGACAAGAGCTGAGCTTTCTTGCATGCTTTCCCATCTGAAAACCTGCCTTCGAATTTGCTTGAATAAACCTGCTCTGGTAGTGAAATGTAATGCAATTCCATTTAATTACAGTGCAAAGCGTTGTTAAATTTTTCTCCAACCTGGTTCTGATCATATGCCATTCTGTTGGAGAGTGCAGTTACCGCCTTCTGATCCTTCCACGAAAAGCAGTACCGCATTTGCCTTCCTTGCGCAGGCGGCACGGTTCAAAGACAGGAAAGAAGCAGATGCTCTGGTGTCACAGCGCACCACGAATTCCTGAACTTGTCTGTCTGTCAAATGTACCCCAAGGTCGTCTCAGAAAGACCTCATTTGGAAGCTGTCAATCGTTATTCAACGTGCGAGAATTGGCACCAGATATCCTGAATCATGTTTTGGAGCAATTCGCACGTTAGTGGCTCATTCAATCAGCAACAGCAATGAAAGAAATTGCACTCTCAGGAACCTTTCGACTTGCGTCGCTAGTATTAAGGTCCGCCCCTAGATTTAAGTCATGTTGGAACTGAAACGGAGGAATCGACAGAGAGGCTACAGAATGATATCGCATCCATTTGGTTTTCTTTTAATCACTGACGAGCAGGAAAATGTAAACGGGGAGGGCGTGTGGAGAAGTGAGGCAGTTGCAGCTCTGGTGAAATTCCTTCTTTGTGATTCACTCAGCAGCCAGAGACGTGAAGGTGACTCAGGCGTGAAAGCTCTTCACATCGAGAACAAAAAGCACTCAAGGGCAGTTAGCACCTCTTCTGGAGTGGGGGTGGGGTGAGGTAATTACCTTTTGACTTCTGTTGCTATGTTCAGAAACTGGCTTTTAGATTGAGGTGAACAGAAACTGCATTTCTAAAAAGCACCACGGAATTTAGCAAAATTTATTGAGTCGCTTCTCCTCGATTCCCACCCAGGTTTCCAACTCAGTTGGTATCCATGTGGCTCATGTCCAGGAGTGAACATCTCAGCAACAAATTGCACGGTTCAGGTAAAAGGCACGGAAAGTGGCATCTCGAACTGGCTCCGAGGTCAGAGCATTCTCACAATGTGATCTGTCGTTCTCGGATTGTAATGCTACCTCCGGTTTTAGGGTGGAGAACATTCTTTGGGACTCTTATTCTGAAAAAAAAACAGATACAGTGACAGAAACTATGCTGCAAGGTATGATGTGGAACACGGCCTGCTCAGGTATGTGCATTTTCCCTGTAGTTCGGTGTGTTTCGTGTTCCGTGTAAACGTGAAAGTCGTCCTGTTTCGAGCAATGGGTGAAATCATTTAGCAAAGCAAGAATGGAAATTCCAGTAATGTCAAGCAGCTCATGGTTATTTGAACAAATCATAAGCGAACCCATATTCTCACGCACTGACAGATACATTTGTAGCTGAAAAGAGTCTGAGAAGATAGACTCAGCTTACCATTGATTTTTGTCTGGATTGATGGGCTATCAATATCTGCTGCGAAATTGACATTGTAGCCGGGCACATCCCAGCAGCTGTGCGAGTCCGAGAGGAATCATGGAACCCTTTTCATGTGACTTTGCATCTGTTGTTATGCAGGAGCACAATTGAAGATACAAGTAAATGAGGTGGCGCGGCCGGCTGGTAGCGTAGCCGAGCGGTCTAAGGCGCTGGATCCAGGTTCCAGTCTCGAAAGGGGCGTGGGTTCGAATCCCACCGCTGCCATTTCTGCTGATCAACTCCAACGCTGCAGCTTGTTAAAATGCTGTTTCGGTGCCCACTGTATATTGATGTTGAAAACAAAAGTATAATGGGTTTGCTTCCCAGGGAATTAACTTTGGTGTGAGATATTGCCAAATATTTGAAAATGTCTCCACTGTCATGATCGTGTTCGCCTCCCACGCGGAAAATCGCAAACAGTTCTGCAGTCCCAGGCAAGTTGAGCTTTTACTGGAACCGAATGGAGACTGTTATTTCATCGTTGTTGTGAAACGAAGTCCTACGGTGACTCTACTCGTTGTTATTTGGGTTTCTAGCTAATGGGAAAATCGTTCCAGTGAATTTCGATGTCATACCTTATTGAATTTCTCCCATTTCCTTCATTTCCGTCCTGGAAACATCGGAAGGGAAAGGTAATCTAATCGAGACTGTGATTGGTGAAATTCATTTTTACGGTCAATTCTTATTATGTTCTTTCTTTCTCTCGTTTCAGCATTGTCTGGAAAGTGGTGGTGCGCTAAGGCTGCAGTATGTTTGAAAGAGTCGTTTGGAAATGCCCTCTTGTTAGTTGTGAGATTACTTTATGACTCATGCCCTCGGACTGTATCACATTTAGCATTCATGCATCTCTGCGTCTGAAAATGCATGAGGTATGCCAGTTTTGTTTGTGTTCCATGTTAAATGCTTTCTGTTTTGCGATTCGCTCAACACATTTCGATTTAACAGGATTTCTGAGGTAACTTCCAGCAGCAAAAATCCTCAGCTGAGGATCTGGGAAAATTTCACAGAGTATGGTCAGTCGGAGCTAAAGTAAGGAAGTCGTTCCTTTTTTGCAGTGTTTCACAATACTACCTTTCCAGTGAGCAGTCGAACAGACTAAATGATTGTGCCACAGACTGCGATGGCAAACTCCGCTAAAAAGTAATCCTTTAAAGCCGGTGGAAGCAACATGACATTATTGGGGTACACCGTGGAAAAAGATACTTCGGTGGACCTCGTCCATGCTCACCACATTGCCAAAATTAAACAAGTCCCGTTCCCCAGCATTTGACCCCAATCCCTCTAAACGCATCCTATCCAGAAACTCACCCGATTACCTTTGCAATTTTCTGAGTGTAATAGCCTCCTCCACTTCCTCTGGTAGATCATTCCAAACACGCACAACCTTCTTTGTGGGAAATGTGCCTCAGGTCCTTTGTCACTTTCAGCCCACTCACCTTAAAGCTATGCTGTCGAGTTTTCAACTCACACCAACTTGGGTAAAGCACGTAAATACTCAGTTTACCATAAGGTCATGTCGCAGCTGTTACGCTGCAGGGAAAGTCGTCCCAGCCTATTCCACCTCGCCCTACGGTACAAACATCGACGACATCTTTGTCTATATTTTGTCATCAATTTAACGTGTCTTTTTTTTTACGTTTCCAAGATGTCGATTACGCTGGACAACAACGAGCTATTGGAAACAGAAAGGGGAGACGTAGAACGGATTCAACTTTCAGTACTGGACGCCACGGAGCTGCAGCACATCCGGCTGTGGCTTGTTTCTGTCGTGTAGTGGTCATCACGTTCGCCTAACACGCGAAAGATCCCCAGTCCGGAACTGGGCAGAAACTGCTTTGTTCTTCAACTGCAGCCTTTTACATGGACAAGAGCTGAGCTTTCTTGCATGCTTTCCCATCTGCAAACCTGCATTCGAATTTGCTTGAATAAACCTGCTCTGGTAGTGAAATGTAATGCAATTCCATTTAATTACAGTGCAAAGCGTTGTTAAATTTTTCTCCAACCTGGTTCTGATCATATGCCAATCTGTTGGAGAGTGCAGTTACCGCCTTCTGATCCTTCCACGAAAAGCAGTACCGCATTTGCCTTCCTTGCGCAGGCGGCACGGTTCAAAGACAGGAAAGAAGCAGATGCTCTGGTGTCACAGTGCACCACGAATTCCTGAACTTGTCTGTGTGTCAAATGTACCCCAAGGTCGTCTCAGAAAGACCTCATTTGGAAGCTGTCAATCGTTATTCAACGTGCGAGAATTGGCACCAGATATCCTGAATCATGTTTTGGAGCAATTCGCACGTTAGTGGCTCATTCAATCAGCAAAAGCAATGAAAGAAATTGCACTCTCAGGAACCTTTCGACTTGCGTCGCTAGTATTAAGTTCCGCCCCTAGATTTAAGTCATGTTGGAACTGAAACGGAGGAATCGACAGAGAGGCTACAGAATGATATCGCATCCATTTGGTTTTCTTTTAATCACTGACGAGCAGGAAAATGTAAACGGGGAGGGCGTGTGGAGAAGTGAGGCAGTTGCAGCTCTGGTGAAATTCCTTCTTTGTGATTCACTCAGCAGCCAGAGACGTGAAGGTGACTCAGGCGTGAAAGCTCTTCACATCGAGAACAAAAAGCACTCAAGGGCAGTTAGCACCTCTTCTGGAGTGGGGGTGGGGTGAGGTAATTACCTTTTGACTTCTGTTGCTATGTTCAGAAACTGGCTTTTAGATTGAGGTGAACAGAAACTGCATTTCTAAAAAGCACCACGGAATTTAGCAAAATTTATTGAGTCGCTTCTCCTCGATTCCCACCCAGGTTTCCAACTCAGTTGGTATCCATGTGGCTCATGTCCAGGAGTGAACATCTCAGCAACAAATTGCACGGTTAAGGTAAAAGGCACGGAAAGTGGCATCTCGAACTGGCTCCGAGGTCAGAGCATTCTCACAATGTGATCTGTCGTTCTCGGATTGTAATGCTACCTCCGGTTTTAGGGTGGAGAACATTCTTTGGGACTCTTATTCTAAAAAAAAACAGATACAGTGACAGAAACTATGCTGCAAGGTATGATGTGGAACACGGCCTGCTCAGGTATGTGCATTTTCCCTGTAGTCCGGTGTGTTTCGTGTTCCGTGTAAACGTGAAAGTCGTCCTGTTTCGAGCAATGGGTGAAATCATTTAGCAAAGCAAGAATGGAAATTCCAGTAATGTCAAGCAGCTCATGGTTATTTGAACAAATCATAAGCGAACCCATATTCTCACGCACTGACAGATACATTTGTAGCTGAAAAGAGTCTGAGAAGATAGACTCAGCTTACCATTGATTTTTGTCTGGATTGATGGGCTATCAATATCTGCTGCGAAATTGACATTGTAGCCGGGCACATCCCAGCAGCTGTGCGAGTCCGAGAGGAATCATAGAACCCTTTTCATGTGACTTTGCATCTGTTGTTATGCAGGAGCACAATTGGAGATACAAGTAAATGAGGTGGCGCGGCCGGCTGGTAGTGTGGCCGAGCGGTCTAAGGCGCTGGATCCAGGTTCCAGTCTCGAAAGGGGCGTGGGTTCGAATCCCACCACTGCCATTTCTGCTGATCAACTCCAACGCTGCAGCTTGTTAAAATGCTGTTTCGGTACCCACTGTATATTGATGTTGAAAACAAAAGTATAATGGGTTTGCTTCCCAGGGAATTAACTTTGGTGTGAGATATTGCCAAATATTTGAAAATGTCTCCACTGTCATGATCGTGTTCGCCTCCCGCGCGGAAAATCGCAAACAATTCTGCAGTCCCACGCAAGTTGAGCTTTTACTGGAACCGAATGGAGACTGTTATTTCATCGTTGTTGTGAAACGAAGTCCTACGGTGACTCTACTCGTTGTTATTTGGGTTTCTAGCTAATGGGAAAATCGTTCCAGTGAATTTCGATGTCATACCTTATTGAATTTCTCCCATTTCCTTCATTTCCGTCCTGGAAACATCGGAAGGGAAAGGTAATCTAATCGAGACTGTGATTGGTGAAATTCATTTTTACGGCCAATTCTTATTATGTTCTTTCTTTCTCTCGTTTCAGCATTGTCTGGAAAGTGGTGGTGCGCTAAGGCTGCAGTATGTTTGAAAGAGTCGTTTGGAAATGCCCTCTTGTTAGTTGTGAGATTACTTTATGACTCATGCCCTCGGACTGTATCACATTTAGCATTCATGCATCTCTGCGTCTGAAAATGCATGAGGTATGCCAGTTTTGTTTGTGTTCCATGTTAAATGCTTTCTGTTTTGCGATTCGCTCAACACATTTCGATTTAACAGGATTTCTGAGGTAACTTCCAGCAGCAAAAATCCTCAGCTGAGGATCTGGGAAAATTTCACAGAGTATGGTCAGTCGGAGCTAAAGTAAGGAAGTCGTTCCTTTTTTGCAGTGTTTCACAATACTACCTTTCCCGTGAGCAGTCGAACAGACTAAATGATTGTGCCACAGACTGCGATGGCAAACTCCGCTAAAAAGTAATCCTTTAAAGCCGGTGGAAGCAACATGACGTTATTGGGGTACACCGTGGAAAAAGATACTTCGGTGGACCTCGTCCATGCTCACGACATTGCCAAAATTAAACAAGTCCCGTTCCCCAGCATTTGACCCCAATCCCTCTAAACGCATCCTATCCAGAAACTCACCCGATTACCTTTGCAATTTTCTGAGTGTAATAGCCTCCTCCACTTCCTCTGGTAGATCATTCCAAACACGCACAACCTTCTTTGTGGGAAATGTGCCTCAGGTCCTTTGTCACTTTCAGCCCACTCACCTTAAAGCTATGCTGTCGAGTTTTCAACTCACACCAACTTGGGTAAAGCACGTAAATACACAGTTTACCACCCTTCCATAAGGTCATGTCGCAGCTGTTACGCTGCAGGGAAAGTCGTCCCAGCCTATTCCACCTCGCCCTACGGTACAAACATCGACGACATCTTTGTCTATATTTTGTCATCAATTTAACGTGTCTTTTTTTTTACGTTTCCAAGATGTCGATTACGCTGGACAACAACGAGCTATTGGAAACAGAAAGGGGAGACGTAGAACGGATTCAACTTTCAGTGCTGGACGCCACGGAGCTGCAGCACATCCGGCTGTGGCTTGTTTCTGTCGTGTAGTGGTCATCACGTTCGCCTAACACGCGAAAGATCCCCAGTCCGGAACTGGGCAGAAACTGCTTTGTTCTTCAACTGCAGCCTTTTACATGGACAAGAGCTGAGCTTTCTTGCATGCTTTCCCATCTGAAAACCTGCCTTCGAATTTGCTTGAATAAACCTGCTCTGGTAGTGAAATGTAATGCAATTCCATTTAATTACAGTGCAAAGCGTTGTTAAATTTTTCTCCAACCTGGTTCTGATCATATGCCATTCTGTTGGAGAGTGCAGTTACCGCCTTCTGATCCTTCCACGAAAAGCAGTACCGCATTTGCCTTCCTTGCGCAGGCGGCACGGTTCAAAGACAGGAAAGAAGCAGATGCTCTGGTGTCACAGCGCACCACGAATTCCTGAACTTGTCTGTCTGTCAAATGTACCCCAAGGTCGTCTCAGAAAGACCTCATTTGGAAGCTGTCAATCGTTATTCAACGTGCGAGAATTGGCACCAGATATCCTGAATCATGTTTTGGAGCAATTCGCACGTTAGTGGCTCATTCAATCAGCAACAGCAATGAAAGAAATTGCACTCTCAGGAACCTTTCGACTTGCGTCGCTAGTATTAAGGTCCGCCCCTAGATTTAAGTCATGTTGGAACTGAAACGGAGGAATCGACAGAGAGGCTACAGAATGATATCGCATCCATTTGGTTTTCTTTTAATCACTGACGAGCAGGAAAATGTAAACGGGGAGGGCGTGTGGAGAAGTGAGGCAGTTGCAGCTCTGGTGAAATTCCTTCTTTGTGATTCACTCAGCAGCCAGAGACGTGAAGGTGACTCAGGCGTGAAAGCTCTTCACATCGAGAACAAAAAGCACTCAAGGGCAGTTAGCACCTCTTCTGGAGTGGGGGTGGGGTGAGGTAATTACCTTTTGACTTCTGTTGCTATGTTCAGAAACTGGCTTTTAGATTGAGGTGAACAGAAACTGCATTTCGAAAAAGCACCACGGAATTTAGCAAAATTTATTGAGTCGCTTCTCCTCGATTCCCACCCAGGTTTCCAACTCAGTTGGTATCCATGTGGCTCATGTCCAGGAGTGAACATCTCAGCAACAAATTGCACGGTTCAGGTAAAAGGCACGGAAAGTGGCATCTCGAACTGGCTCCGAGGTCAGAGCATTCTCACAATGTGATCTGTCGTTCTCGGATTGTAATGCTACCTCCGGTTTTAGGGTGGAGAACATTCTTTGGGACTCTTATTCTGAAAAAAAAACAGATACAGTGACAGAAACTATGCTGCAAGGTATGATGTGGAACACGGCCTGCTCAGGTATGTGCATTTTCCCTGTAGTCCGGTGTGTTTCGTGTTCCGTGTAAACGTGAAAGTCGTCCTGTTTCGAGCAATGGGTGAAATCATTTAGCAAAGCAAGAATGGAAATTCCAGTAATGTCAAGCAGCTCATGGTTATTTGAACAAATCATAAGCGAACCCATATTCTCACGCACTGACAGATACATTTGTAGCTGAAAAGAGTCTGAGAAGATAGACTCAGCTTACCATTGATTTTTGTCTGGATTGATGGGCTATCAATATCTGCTGCGAAATTGACATTGTAGCCGGGCACATCCCAGCAGCTGTGCGAGTCCGAGAGGAATCATGGAACCCTTTTCATGTGACTTTGCATCTGTTGTTATGCAGGAGCACAATTGAAGATACAAGTAAATGAGGTGGCGCGGCCGGCTGGTAGTGTAGCCGAGCGGTCTAAGGCGCTGGATCCAGGTTCCAGTCTCGAAAGGGGCGTGGGTTCGAATCCCACCGCTGCCATTTCTGCTGATCAACTCCAACGCTGCAGCTTGTTAAAATGCTGTTTCGGTGCCCACTGTATATTGATGTTGAAAACAAAAGTATAATGGGTTTGCTTCCCAGGGAATTAACTTTGGTGTGAGATATTGCCAAATATTTGAAAATGTCTCCACTGTCATGATCGTGTTCGCCTCCCACGCGGAAAATCGCAAACAGTTCTGCAGTCCCAGGCAAGTTGAGCTTTTACTGGAACCGAATGGAGACTGTTATTTCATCGTTGTTGTGAAACGAAGTCCTACGGTGACTCTACTCGTTGTTATTTGGGTTTCTAGCTAATGGGAAAATCGTTCCAGTGAATTTCGATGTCATACCTTATTGAATTTCTCCCATTTCCTTCATTTCCGTCCTGGAAACATCGGAAGGGAAAGGTAATCTAATCGAGACTGTGATTGGTGAAATTCATTTTTACGGCCAATTCTTATTATGTTCTTTCTTTCTCTCGTTTCAGCATTGTCTGGAAAGTGGTGGTGCGCTAAGGCTGCAGTATGTTTGAAAGAGTCGTTTGGAAATGCCCTCTTGTTAGTTGTGAGATTACTTTATGACTCATGCCCTCGGACTGTATCACATTTAGCATTCATGCATCTCTGCGTCTGAAAATGCATGAGGTATGCCAGTTTTGTTTGTGTTCCATGTTAAATGCTTTCTGTTTTGCGATTCGCTCAACACATTTCGATTTAACAGGATTTCTGAGGTAACTTCCAGCAGCAAAAATCCTCAGCTGAGGATCTGGGAAAATTTCACAGAGTATGGTCAGTCGGAGCTAAAGTAAGGAAGTCGTTCCTTTTTTGCAGTGTTTCACAATACTACCTTTCCCGTGAGCAGTCGAACAGACTAAATGATTGTGCCACAGACTGCGATGGCAAACTCCGCTAAAAAGTAATCCTTTAAAGCCGGTGGAAGCAACATGACGTTATTGGGGTACACCGTGGAAAAAGATACTTCGGTGGACCTCGTCCATGCTCACCACATTGCCAAAATTAAACAAGTCCCGTTCCCCAGCATTTGACCCCAATCCCTCTAAACGCATCCTATCCAGAAACTCACCCGATTACCTTTGCAATTTTCTGAGTGTAATAGCCTCCTCCACTTCCTCTGGTAGATCATTCCAAACACGCACAACCTTCTTTGTGGGAAATGTGCCTCAGGTCCTTTGTCACTTTCAGCCCACTCACCTTAAAGCTATGCTGTCGAGTTTTCAACTCACACCAACTTGGGTAAAGCACGTAAATACTCAGTTTACCATAAGGTCATGTCGCAGCTGTTACGCTGCAGGGAAAGTCGTCCCAGCCTATTCCACCTCGCCCTACGGTACAAACATCGACGACATCTTTGTCTATATTTTGTCATCAATTTAACGTGTCTTTTTTTTTACGTTTCCAAGATGTCGATTACGCTGGACAACAACGAGCTATTGGAAACAGAAAGGGGAGACGTAGAACGGATTCAACTTTCAGTACTGGACGCCACGGAGCTGCAGCACATCCGGCTGTGGCTTGTTTCTGTCGTGTAGTGGTCATCACGTTCGCCTAACACGCGAAAGATCCCCAGTCCGGAACTGGGCAGAAACTGCTTTGTTCTTCAACTGCAGCCTTTTACATGGACAAGAGCTGAGCTTTCTTGCATGCTTTCCCATCTGCAAACCTGCATTCGAATTTGCTTGAATAAACCTGCTCTGGTAGTGAAATGTAATGCAATTCCATTTAATTACAGTGCAAAGCGTTGTTAAATTTTTCTCCAACCTGGTTCTGATCATATGCCAATCTGTTGGAGAGTGCAGTTACCGCCTTCTGATCCTTCCACGAAAAGCAGTACCGCATTTGCCTTCCTTGCGCAGGCGGCACGGTTCAAAGACAGGAAAGAAGCAGATGCTCTGGTGTCACAGTGCACCACGAATTCCTGAACTTGTCTGTGTGTCAAATGTACCCCAAGGTCGTCTCAGAAAGACCTCATTTGGAAGCTGTCAATCGTTATTCAACGTGCGAGAATTGGCACCAGATATCCTGAATCATGTTTTGGAGCAATTCGCACGTTAGTGGCTCATTCAATCAGCAAAAGCAATGAAAGAAATTGCACTCTCAGGAACCTTTCGACTTGCGTCGCTAGTATTAAGTTCCGCCCCTAGATTTAAGTCATGTTGGAACTGAAACGGAGGAATCGACAGAGAGGCTACAGAATGATATCGCATCCATTTGGTTTTCTTTTAATCACTGACGAGCAGGAAAATGTAAACGGGGAGGGCGTGTGGAGAAGTGAGGCAGTTGCAGCTCTGGTGAAATTCCTTCTTTGTGATTCACTCAGCAGCCAGAGACGTGAAGGTGACTCAGGCGTGAAAGCTCTTCACATCGAGAACAAAAAGCACTCAAGGGCAGTTAGCACCTCTTCTGGAGTGGGGGTGGGGTGAGGTAATTACCTTTTGACTTCTGTTGCTATGTTCAGAAACTGGCTTTTAGATTGAGGTGAACAGAAACTGCATTTCTAAAAAGCACCACGGAATTTAGCAAAATTTATTGAGTCGCTTCTCCTCGATTCCCACCCAGGTTTCCAACTCAGTTGGTATCCATGTGGCTCATGTCCAGGAGTGAACATCTCAGCAACAAATTGCACGGTTAAGGTAAAAGGCACGGAAAGTGGCATCTCGAACTGGCTCCGAGGTCAGAGCATTCTCACAATGTGATCTGTCGTTCTCGGATTGTAATGCTACCTCCGGTTTTAGGGTGGAGAACATTCTTTGGGACTCTTATTCTGAAAAAAAAACAGATACAGTGACAGAAACTATGCTGCAAGGTATGATGTGGAACACGGCCTGCTCAGGTATGTGCATTTTCCCTGTAGTCCGGTGTGTTTCGTGTTCCGTGTAAACGTGAAAGTCGTCCTGTTTCGAGCAATGGGTGAAATCATTTAGCAAAGCAAGAATGGAAATTCCAGTAATGTCAAGCAGCTCATGGTTATTTGAACAAATCATAAGCGAACCCATATTCTCACGCACTGACAGATACATTTGTAGCTGAAAAGAGTCTGAGAAGATAGACTCAGCTTACCATTGATTTTTGTCTGGATTGATGGGCTATCAATATCTGCTGCGAAATTGACATTGTAGCCGGGCACATCCCAGCAGCTGTGCGAGTCCGAGAGGAATCATGGAACCCTTTTCATGTGACTTTGCATCTGTTGTTATGCAGGAGCACAATTGGAGATACAAGTAAATGAGGTGGCGCGGCCGGCTGGTAGTGTGGCCGAGCGGTCTAAGGCGCTGGATCCAGGTTCCAGTCTCGAAAGGGGCGTGGGTTCGAATCCCACCACTGCCATTTCTGCTGATCAACTCCAACGCTGCAGCTTGTTAAAATGCTGTTTCGGTACCCACTGTATATTGATGTTGAAAACAAAAGTATAATGGGTTTGCTTCCCAGGGAATTATCTTTGGTGTGAGATATTGCCAAATATTTGAAAATGTCTCCACTGTCATGATCGTGTTCGCCTCCCGCGCGGAAAATCGCAAACAATTCTGCAGTCCCACGCAAGTTGAGCTTTTACTGGAACCGAATGGAGACTGTTATTTCATCGTTGTTGTGAAACGAAGTCCTACGGTGACTCTACTCGTTGTTATTTGGGTTTCTAGCTAATGGGAAAATCGTTCCAGTGAATTTCGATGTCATACCTTATTGAATTTCTCCCATTTCCTTCATTTCCGTCCTGGAAACATCGGAAGGGAAAGGTAATCTAATCGAGACTGTGATTGGTGAAATTCATTTTTACGGCCAATTCTTATTATGTTCTTTCTTTCTCTCGTTTCAGCATTGTCTGGAAAGTGGTGGTGCGCTAAGGCTGCAGTATGTTTGAAAGAGTCGTTTGGAAATGCCCTCTTGTTAGTTGTGAGATTACTTTATGACTCATGCCCTCGGACTGTATCACATTTAGCATTCATGCATCTCTGCGTCTGAAAATGCATGAGGTATGCCAGTTTTGTTTGTGTTCCATGTTAAATGCTTTCTGTTTTGCGATTCGCTCAACACATTTCGATTTAACAGGATTTCTGAGGTAACTTCCAGCAGCAAAAATCCTCAGCTGAGGATCTGGGAAAATTTCACAGAGTATGGTCAGTCGGAGCTAAAGTAAGGAAGTCGTTCCTTTTTTGCAGTGTTTCACAATACTACCTTTCCCGTGAGCAGTCGAACAGACTAAATGATTGTGCCACAGACTGCGATGGCAAACTCCGCTAAAAAGTAATCCTTTAAAGCCGGTGGAAGCAACATGACGTTATTGGGGTACACCGTGGAAAAAGATACTTCGGTGGACCTCGTCCATGCTCACCACATTGCCAAAATTAAACAAGTCCCGTTCCCCAGCATTTGACCCCAATCCCTCTAAACGCATCCTATCCAGAAACTCACCCGATTACCTTTGCAATTTTCTGAGTGTAATAGCCTCCTCCACTTCCTCTGGTAGATCATTCCAAACACGCACAACCTTCTTTGTGGGAAATGTGCCTCAGGTCCTTTGTCACTTTCAGCCCACTCACCTTAAAGCTATGCTGTCGAGTTTTCAACTCACACCAACTTGGGTAAAGCACGTAAATACTCAGTTTACCACCCTTCCATAAGGTCATGTCGCAGCTGTTACGCTGCAGGGAAAGTCGTCCCAGCCTATTCCACCTCGCCCTACGGTACAAACATCGACGACATTTTTGTCTATATTTTGTCATCAATTTAACGTGTCTTTTTTTTACGTTTCCAAGATGTCGATTACGCTGGACAACAACGAGCTATTGGAAACAGAAAGGGGAGACGTAGAACGGATTCAACTTTCAGTGCTGGACGCCACGGAGCTGCAGCACATCCGGCTGTGGCTTGTTTCTGTCGTGTAGTGGTCATCACGTTCGCCTAACACGCGAAAGATCCCCAGTCCGGAACTGGGCAGAAACTGCTTTGTTCTTCAACTGCAGCCTTTTACATGGACAAGAGCTGAGCTTTCTTGCATGCTTTCCCATCTGCAAACCTGCATTCGAATTTGCTTGAATAAACCTGCTCTGGTAGTGAAATGTAATGCAATTCCATTTAATTACAGTGCAAAGCGTTGTTAAATTTTTCTCCAACCTGGTTCTGATCATATGCCATTCTGTTGGAGAGTGCAGTTACCGCCTTCTGATCCTTCCACGAAAAGCAGTACCGCATTTGCCTTCCTTGCGCAGGCGGCACGGTTCAAAGACAGGAAAGAAGCAGATGCTCTGGTGTCACAGCGCACCACGAATTCCTGAACTTGTCTGTCTGTCAAATGTACCCCAAGGTCGTCTCAGAAAGACCTCATTTGGAAGCTGTCAATCGTTATTCAACGTGCGAGAATTGGCACCAGATATCCTGAATCATGTTTTGGAGCAATTCGCACGTTAGTGGCTCATTCAATCAGCAACAGCAATGAAAGGAATTGCACTCTCAGGAACCTTTCGACTTGCGTCGCTAGTATTAAGGTCCGCCCCTAGATTTAAGTCATGTTGGAACTGAAACGGAGGAATCGACAGAGAGGCTACAGAATGATATCGCATCCATTTGGTTTTCTTTTAATCACTGACGAGCAGGAAAATGTAAACGGGGAGGGCGTGTGGAGAAGTGAGGCAGTTGCAGCTCTGGTGAAATTCCTTCTTTGTGATTCACTCAGCAGCCAGAGACGTGAAGGTGACTCAGGCGTGAAAGCTCTTCACATCGAGAACAAAAAGCACTCAAGGGCAGTTAGCACCTCTTCTGGAGTGGGGGTGGGGTGAGGTAATTACCTTTTGACTTCTGTTGCTATGTTCAGAAACTGGCTTTTAGATTGAGGTGAACAGAAACTGCATTTCTAAAAAGCACCACGGAATTTAGCAAAATTTATTGAGTCGCTTCTCCTCGATTCCCACCCAGGTTTCCAACTCAGTTGGTATCCATGTGGCTCATGTCCAGGAGTGAACATCTCAGCAACAAATTGCACGGTTAAGGTAAAAGGCACGGAAAGTGGCATCTCGAACTGGCTCCGAGGTCAGAGCATTCTCACAATGTGATCTGTCGTTCTCGGATTGTAATGCTACCTCCGGTTTTAGGGTGGAGAACATTCTTTGGGACTCTTATTCTGAAAAAAAAACAGATACAGTGACAGAAACTATGCTGCAAGGTATGATGTGGAACACGGCCTGCTCAGGTTTGTGCATTTTCCCTGTAGTCCGGTGTGTTTCGTGTAAACGTGAAAGTCGTCCTGTTTCGAGCAATGGGTGAAATCATTTAGCAAAGCAAGAATAGAAATTCCAGTAATGTCAAGCAGCTCATGGTTATTTGAACAAATCATAAGCGAACCCATATTCTCACGCACTGACAGATACATTTGTAGCTGAAAAGAGTCTGAGAAGATAGACTCAGCTTACCATTGAGTTTTGTCTGGATTGATGGGCTATCAATATCTGCTGCGAAATTGACATTGTAGCCGGGCACATCCCAGCAGCTGTGCGAGTCCGAGAGGAATCATGGAACCCTTTTCATGTGACTTTGCATCTGTTGTTATGCAGGAGCACAATTGAAGATACAAGTAAATGAGGTGGCGCGGCCGGCTGGTAGTGTGGCCGAGCGGTCTAAGGCGCTGGATCCAGGTTCCAGTCTCGAAAGGGGCGTGGGTTCGAATCCCACCGCTGCCATTTCTGCTGATCAACTCCAACGCTGCAGCTTGTTAAAATGCTGTTTCGGTGTCCACTGTATATTGATGTTGAAAACAAAAGTATAATGGGTTTGCTTCCCAGGGAATTAACTTTGGTGTGAGATATTGCCAAATATTTGAAAATGTCTCCACTGTCATGATCGTGTTCGCCTCCCACGCGGAAAATCGCAAACAGTTCTGCAGTCCCAGGCAAGTTGAGCTTTTACTGGAACCGAATGGAGACTGTTATTTCATCGTTGTTGTGAAACGAAGTCCTACGGTGACTCTACTCGTTGTTATTTGGGTTTCTAGCTAATGGGAAAATCGTTCCAGTGAATTTCGATGTCATACCTTATTGAATTTCTCCCATTTCCTTCATTTCCGTCCTGGAAACATCGGAAGGGAAAGGTAATCTAATCGAGACTGTGATTGGTGAAATTCATTTTTACGGTCAATTCTTATTATGTTCTTTCTTTCTCTCGTTTCAGCATTGTCTGGAAAGTGGTGGTGCGCTAAGGCTGCAGTATGTTTGAAAGAGTCGTTTGGAAATGCCCTCTTGTTAGTTGTGAGATTACTTTATGACTCATGCCCTCGGACTGTATCACATTTAGCATTCATGCATCTCTGCGTCTGAAAATGCATGAGGTATGCCAGTTTTGTTTGTGTTCCATGTTAAATGCTTTCTGTTTTGCGATTCGCTCAACACATTTCGATTTAACAGGATTTCTGAGGTAACTTCCAGCAGCAAAAATCCTCAGCTGAGGATCTGGGAAAATTTCACAGAGTATGGTCAGTCGGAGCTAAAGTAAGGAAGTCGTTCCTTTTTTGCAGTGTTTCACAATACTACCTTTCCCGTGAGCAGTCGAACAGACTAAATGATTGTGCCACAGACTGCGATGGCAAACTCCGCTAAAAAGTAATCCTTTAAAGCCGGTGGAAGCAACATGACGTTATTGGGGTACACCGTGGAAAAAGATACTTCGGTGGACCTCGTCCATGCTCACCACATTGCCAAAATTAAACAAGTCCCGTTCCCCAGCATTTGACCCCAATCCCTCTAAACGCATCCTATCCAGAAACTCACCCGATTACCTTTGCAATTTTCTGAGTGTAATAGCCTCCTCCACTTCCTCTGGTAGATCATTCCAAACACGCACAACCTTCTTTGTGGGAAATGTGCCTCAGGTCCTTTGTCACTTTCAGCCCACTCACCTTAAAGCTATGCTGTCGAGTTTTCAACTCACACCAACTTGGGTAAAGCACGTAAATACACAGTTTACCACCCTTCCATAAGGTCATGTCGCAGCTGTTACGCTGCAGGGAAAGTCGTCCCAGCCTATTCCACCTCGCCCTACGGTACAAACATCGACGACATCTTTGTCTATATTTTGTCATCAATTTAACGTGTCTTTTTTTTTACGTTTCCAAGATGTCGATTACGCTGGACAACAACGAGCTATTGGAAACAGAAAGGGGAGACGTAGAACGGATTCAACTTTCAGTGCTGGACGCCACGGAGCTGCAGCACATCCGGCTGTGGCTTGTTTCTGTCGTGTAGTGGTCATCACGTTCGCCTAACACGCGAAAGATCCCCAGTCCGGAACTGGGCAGAAACTGCTTTGTTCTTCAACTGCAGCCTTTTACATGGACAAGAGCTGAGCTTTCTTGCATGCTTTCCCATCTGCAAACCTGCCTTCGAATTTGCTTGAATAAACCTGCTCTGGTAGTGAAATGTAATGCAATTCCATTTAATTACAGTGCAAAGCGTTGTTAAATTTTTCTCCAACCTGGTTCTGATCATATGCCATTCTGTTGGAGAGTGCAGTTACCGCCTTCTGATCCTTCCACGAAAAGCAGTACCGCATTTGCCTTCCTTGCGCAGGCGGCACGGTTCAAAGACAGGAAAGAAGCAGATGCTCTGGTGTCACAGCGCACCACGAATTCCTGAACTTGTCTGTCTGTCAAATGTACCCCAAGGTCGTCTCAGAAAGACCTCATTTGGAAGCTGTCAATCGTTATTCAACGTGCGAGAATTGGCACCAGATATCCTGAATCATGTTTTGGAGCAATTCGCACGTTAGTGGCTCATTCAATCAGCAACAGCAATGAAAGAAATTGCACTCTCAGGAACCTTTCGACTTGCGTCGCTAGTATTAAGGTCCGCCCCTAGATTTAAGTCATGTTGGAACTGAAACGGAGGAATCGACAGAGAGGCTACAGAATGATATCGCATCCATTTGGTTTTCTTTTAATCACTGACGAGCAGGAAAATGTAAACGGGGAGGGCGTGTGGAGAAGTGAGGCAGTTGCAGCTCTGGTGAAATTCCTTCTTTGTGATTCACTCAGCAGCCAGAGACGTGAAGGTGACTCAGGCGTGAAAGCTCTTCACATCGAGAACAAAAAGCACTCAAGGGCAGTTAGCACCTCTTCTGGAGTGGGGGTGGGGTGAGGTAATTACCTTTTGACTTCTGTTGCTATGTTCAGAAACTGGCTTTTAGATTGAAGTGAACAGAAACTGCATTTCTAAAAAGCACCACGGAATTTAGCAAAATTTATTGAGTCGCTTCTCCTCGATTCCCACCCAGGTTTCCAACTCAGTTGGTATCCATGTGGCTCATGTCCAGGAGTGAACATCTCAGCAACAAATTGCACGGTTAAGGTAAAAGGCACGGAAAGTGGCATCTCGAACTGGCTCCGAGGTCAGAGCATTCTCACAATGTGATCTGTCGTTCTCGGATTGTAATGCTACCTCCGGTTTTAGGGTGGAGAACATTCTTTGGGACTCTTATTCTGAAAAAAAAAACAGATACAGTGACAGAAACTATGCTGCAAGGTATGATGTGGAACACGGCCTGCTCAGGTATGTGCATTTTCCCTGTAGTCCGGTGTGTTTCGTGTTCCGTGTAAACGTGAAAGTCGTCCTGTTTCGAGCAATGGGTGAAATCATTTAGCAAAGCAAGAATGGAAATTCCAGTAATGTCAAGCAGCTCATGGTTATTTGAACAAATCATAAGCGAACCCATATTCTCACGCACTGACAGATACATTTGTAGCTGAAAAGAGTCTGAGAAGATAGACTCAGCTTACCATTGATTTTTGTCTGGATTGATGGGCTATCAATATCTGCTGCGAAATTGACATTGTAGCCGGGCACATCCCAGCAGCTGTGCGAGTCCGAGAGGAATCATGGAACCCTTTTCATGTGACTTTGCATCTGTTGTTATGCAGGAGCACAATTGGAGATACAAGTAAATGAGGTGGCGCGGCCGGCTGGTAGTGTGGCCGAGCGGTCTAAGGCGCTGGATCCAGGTTCCAGTCTCGAAAGGGGCGTGGGTTCGAATCCCACCACTGCCATTTCTGCTGATCAACTCCAACGCTGCAGCTTGTTAAAATGCTGTTTCGGTGCCCACTGTATATTGATGTTGAAAACAAAAGTATAATGGGTTTGCTTCCCAGGGAATTAACTTTGGTGTGAGATACTGCCAAATATTTGAAAATGTCTCCACTGTCATGATCGTGTTCGCCTCCCGCGCGGAAAATCGCAAACAGTTCTGCCGTCCCAGGCAAGTTGAGCTTTTACTGGAACCGAATGGAGACTGTTATTTCATCGTTGTTGTGAAACGAAGTCCTACGGTGACTCTACTCGTTGTTATTTGGGTTTCTAGCTAATGGGAAAATCGTTCCAGTGAATTTCGATGTCATACCTTATTGAATTTCTCCCATTTCCTTCATTTCCGTCCTGGAAACATCGGAAGGGAAAGGTAATCTAATCGAGACTGTGATTGGTGAAATTCATTTTTACGGCCAATTCTTATTATGTTCTTTCTTTCTCTCGTTTCAGCATTGTCTGGAAAGTGGTGGTGCGCTAAGGCTGCAGTATGTTTGAAAGAGTCGTTTGGAAATGCCCTCTTGTTAGTTGTGAGATTACTTTATGACTCATGCCCTCGGACTGTATCACATTTAGCATTCATGCATCTCTGCGTCTGAAAATGCATGAGGTATGCCAGTTTTGTTTGTGTTCCATGTTAAATGCTTTCTGTTTTGCGATTCGCTCAACACATTTCGATTTAACAGGATTTCTGAGGTAACTTCCAGCAGCAAAAATCCTCAGCTGAGGATCTTGGAAAATTTCACAGAGTATGGTCAGTCGGAGCTAAAGTAAGGAAGTCGTTCCTTTTTTGCAGTGTTTCACAATACTACCTTTCCCGTGAGCAGTCGAACAGACTAAATGATTGTGCCACAGACTGCGATGGCAAACTCCGCTAAAAAGTAATCCTTTAAAGCCGGTGGAAGCAACATGACGTTATTGGGGTACACCGTGGAAAAAGATACTTCGGTGGACCTCGTCCATGCTCACCACATTGCCAAAATTAAACAAGTCCCGTTCCCCAGCATTTGACCCCAATCCCTCTAAACGCATCCTATCCAGAAACTCACCCGATTACCTTTGCAATTTTCTGAGTGTAATAGCCTCCTCCACTTCCTCTGGTAGATCATTCCAAACACGCACAACCTTCTTTGTGGGAAATGTGCCTCAGGTCCTTTGTCACTTTCAGCCCACTCACCTTAAAGCTATGCTGTCGAGTTTTCAACTCACACCAACTTGGGTAAAGCACGTAAATACTCAGTTTACCACCCTTCCATAAGGTCATGTCGCAGCTGTTACGCTGCAGGGAAAGTCGTCCCAGCCTATTCCACCTCGCCCTACGGTACAAACATCGACGACATCTTTGTCTATATTTTGTCATCAATTTAACGTGTCTATTTTTTTACGTTTCCAAGATGTCGATTACGCTGGACAACAACGAGCTATTGGAAACAGAAAGGGGAGACGTAGAACGGATTCAACTTTCAGTGCTGGACGCCACGGAGCTGCAGCACATCCGGCTGTGGCTTGTTTCTGTCGTGTAGTGGTCATCACGTTCGCCTAACACGCGAAAGATCCCCAGTCCGGAACTGGGCATAAACTGCTTTGTTCTTCAACTGCAGCCTTTTACATGGACAAGAGCTGAGCTTTCTTGCATGCTTTCCCATCTGCAAACCTGCCTTCGAATTTGCTTGAATAAACCTGCTCTGGTAGTGAAATGTAATGCAATTCCATTTAATTACAGTGCAAAGCGTTGTTAAATTTTTCTCCAACCTGGTTCTGATCATATGCCATTCTGTTGGAGAGTGCAGTTACCGCCTTCTGATCCTTCCACGAAAAGCAGTACCGCATTTGCCTTCCTTGCGCAGGCGGCACGGTTCAAAGACAGGAAAGAAGCAGATGCTCTGGTGTCACAGCGCACCACGAATTCCTGAACTTGTCTGTCTGTCAAATGTACCCCAAGGTCGTCTCAGAAAGACCTCATTTGGAAGCTGTCAATCGTTATTCAACGTGCGAGAATTGGCACCAGATATCCTGAATCATGTTTTGGAGCAATTCGCACGTTAGTGGCTCATTCAATCAGCAACAGCAATGAAAGGAATTGCACTCTCAGGAACCTTTCGACTTGCGTCGCTAGTATTAAGGTCCGCCCCTAGATTTAAGTCATGTTGGAACTGAAACGGAGGAATCGACAGAGAGGCTACAGAATGATATCGCATCCATTTGGTTTTCTTTTAATCACTGACGAGCAGGAAAATGTAAACGGGGAGGGCGTGTGGAGAAGTGAGGCAGTTGCAGCTCTGGTGAAATTCCTTCTTTGTGATTCACTCAGCAGCCAGAGACGTGAAGGTGACTCAGGCGTGAAAGCTCTTCACATCGAGAACAAAAAGCACTCAAGGGCAGTTAGCACCTCTTCTGGAGTGGGGGTGGGGTGAGGTAATTACCTTTTGACTTCTGTTGCTATGTTCAGAAACTGGCTTTTAGATTGAGGTGAACAGAAACTGCATTTCTAAAAAGCACCACGGAATTTAGCAAAATTTATTGAGTCGCTTCTCCTCGATTCCCACCCAGGTTTCCAACTCAGTTGGTATCCATGTGGCTCATGTCCAGGAGTGAACATCTCAGCAACAAATTGCACGGTTAAGGTAAAAGGCACGGAAAGTGGCATCTCGAACTGGCTCCGAGGTCAGAGCATTCTCACAATGTGATCTGTCGTTCTCGGATTGTAATGCTACCTCCGGTTTTAGGGTGGAGAACATTCTTTGGGACTCTTATTCTGAAAAAAAAACACATACAGTGACAGAAACTATGCTGCAAGGTATGATGTGGAACACGGCCTGCTCAGGTTTGTGCATTTTCCCTGTAGTCCGGTGTGTTTCGTGTTCCGTGTAAACGTGAAAGTCGTCCTGTTTCGAGCAATGGGTGAAATCATTTAGCAAAGCAAGAATGGAAATTCCAGTAATGTCAAGCAGCTCATGGTTATTTGAACAAATCATAAGCGAACCCATATTCTCACGCACTGACAGATACATTTGTAGCTGAAAAGAGTCTGAGAAGATAGACTCAGCTTACCATTGAGTTTTGTCTGGATTGATGGGCTATCAATATCTGCTGCGAAATTGACATTGTAGCCGGGCACATCCCAGCAGCTGTGCGAGTCCGAGAGGAATCATGGAACCCTTTTCATGTGACTTTGCATCTGTTGTTATGCAGGAGCACAATTGAAGATACAAGTAAATGAGGTGGCGCGGCCGGCTGGTAGTGTGGCCGAGCGGTCTAAGGCGCTGGATCCAGGTTCCAGTCTCGAAAGGGGCGTGGGTTCGAATCCCACCGCTGCCATTTCTGCTGATCAACTCCAACGCTGCAGCTTGTTAAAATGCTGTTTCGGTGCCCACTGTATATTGATGTTGAAAACAAAAGTATAATGGGTTTGCTTCGCAGGGAATTAACTTTGGTGTGAGATATTGCCAAATATTTGAAAATGTCTCCACTGTCATGATCGTGTTCGCCTCCCACGCGGAAAATCGCAAACAGTTCTGCAGTCCCAGGCAAGTTGAGCTTTTACTGGAACCGAATGGAGACTGTTATTTCATCGTTGTTGTGAAACGAAGTCCTACGGTGACTCTACTCGTTGTTATTTGGGTTTCTAGCTAATGGGAAAATCGTTCCAGTGAATTTCGATGTCATACCTTATTGAATTTCTCCCATTTCCTTCATTTCCGTCCTGGAAACATCGGAAGGGAAAGGTAATCTAATCGAGACTGTGATTGGTGAAATTCATTTTTACGGTCAATTCTTATTATGTTCTTTCTTTCTCTCGTTTCAGCATTGTCTGGAAAGTGGTGGTGCGCTAAGGCTGCAGTATGTTTGAAAGAGTCGTTTGGAAATGCCCTCTTGTTAGTTGTGAGATTACTTTATGACTCATGCCCTCGGACTGTATCACAGTTAGCATTCATGCATCTCTGCGTCTGAAAATGCATGAGGTATGCCAGTTTTGTTTGTGTTCCATGTTAAATGCTTTCTGTTTTGCGATTCGCTCAACACATTTCGATTTAACAGGATTTCTGAGGTAACTTCCAGCAGCAAAAATCCTCAGCTGAGGATCTGGGAAAATTTCACAGAGTATGGTCAGTCGGAGCTAAAGTAAGGAAGTCGTTCCTTTTTTGCAGTGTTTCACAATACTACCTTTCCCGTGAGCAGTCGAACAGACTAAATGATTGTGCCACAGACTGCGATGGCAAACTCCGCTAAAAAGTAATCCTTTAAAGCCGGTGGAAGCAACATGACGTTATTGGGGTACACCGTGGAAAAAGATACTTCGGTGGACCTCGTCCATGCTCACCACATTGCCAAAATTAAACAAGTCCCGTTCCCCAGCATTTGACCCCAATCCCTCTAAACGCATCCTATCCAGAAACTCACCCGATTACCTTTGCAATTTTCTGAGTGTAATAGCCTCCTCCACTTCCTCTGGTAGATCATTCCAAACACGCACAACCTTCTTTGTGGGAAATGTGCCTCAGGTCCTTTGTCACTTTCAGCCCACTCACCTTAAAGCTATGCTGTCGAGTTTTCAACTCACACCAACTTGGGTAAAGCACGTAAATACACAGTTTACCACCCTTCCATAAGGTCATGTCGCAGCTGTTACGCTGCAGGGAAAGTCGTCCCAGCCTATTCCACCTCGCCCTACGGTACAAACATCGACGACATCTTTGTCTATATTTTGTCATCAATTTAACGTGTCTTTTTTTTTACGTTTCCAAGATGTCGATTACGCTGGACAACAACGAGCTATTGGAAACAGAAAGGGGAGACGTAGAACGGATTCAACTTTCAGTGCTGGACGCCACGGAGCTGCAGCACATCCGGCTGTGGCTTGTTTCTGTCGTGTAGTGGTCATCACGTTCGCCTAACACGCGAAAGATCCCCAGTCCGGAACTGGGCAGAAACTGCTTTGTTCTTCAACTGCAGCCTTTTACATGGACAAGAGCTGAGCTTTCTTGCATGCTTTCCCATCTGCAAACCTGCCTTCGAATTTGCTTGAATAAACCTGCTCTGGTAGTGAAATGTAATGCAATTCCATTTAATTACAGTGCAAAGCGTTGTTAAATTTTTCTCCAACCTGGTTCTGATCATATGCCATTCTGTTGGAGAGTGCAGTTACCGCCTTCTGATCCTTCCACGAAAAGCAGTACCGCATTTGCCTTCCTTGCGCAGGCGGCACGGTTCAAAGACAGGAAAGAAGCAGATGCTCTGGTGTCACAGCGCACCACGAATTCCTGAACTTGTCTGTCTGTCAAATGTACCCCAAGGTCGTCTCAGAAAGACCTCATTTGGAAGCTGTCAATCGTTATTCAACGTGCGAGAATTGGCACCAGATATCCTGAATCATGTTTTGGAGCAATTCGCACGTTAGTGGCTCATTCAATCAGCAACAGCAATGAAAGAAATTGCACTCTCAGGAACCTTTCGACTTGCGTCGCTAGTATTAAGGTCCGCCCCTAGATTTAAGTCATGTTGGAACTGAAACGGAGGAATCGACAGAGAGGCTACAGAATGATATCGCATCCATTTGGTTTTCTTTTAATCACTGACGAGCAGGAAAATGTAAACGGGGAGGGCGTGTGGAGAAGTGAGGCAGTTGCAGCTCTGGTGAAATTCCTTCTTTGTGATTCACTCAGCAGCCAGAGACGTGAAGGTGACTCAGGCGTGAAAGCTCTTCACATCGAGAACAAAAAGCACTCAAGGGCAGTTAGCACCTCTTCTGGAGTGGGGGTGGGGTGAGGTAATTACCTTTTGACTTCTGTTGCTATGTTCAGAAACTGGCTTTTAGATTGAGGTGAACAGAAACTGCATTTCTAAAAAGCACCACGGAATTTAGCAAAATTTATTGAGTCGCTTCTCCTCGATTCCCACCCAGGTTTCCAACTCAGTTGGTATCCATGTGGCTCATGTCCAGGAGTGAACATCTCAGCAACAAATTGCACGGTTAAGGTAAAAGGCACGGAAAGTGGCATCTCGAACTGGCTCCGAGGTCAGAGCATTCTCACAATGTGATCTGTCGTTCTCGGATTGTAATGCTACCTCCGGTTTTAGGGTGGAGAACATTCTTTGGGACTCTTATTCTGAAAAAAAAAACAGATACAGTGACAGAAACTATGCTGCAAGGTATGATGTGGAACACGGCCTGCTCAGGTATGTGCATTTTCCCTGTAGTCCGGTGTGTTTCGTGTTCCGTGTAAACGTGAAAGTCGTCCTGTTTCGAGCAATGGGTGAAATCATTTAGCAAAGCAAGAATGGAAATTCCAGTAATGTCAAGCAGCTCATGGTTATTTGAACAAATCATAAGCGAACCCATATTCTCACGCACTGACAGATACATTTGTAGCTGAAAAGAGTCTGAGAAGATAGACTCAGCTTACCATTGATTTTTGTCTGGATTGATGGGCTATCAATATCTGCTGCGAAATTGACATTGTAGCCGGGCACATCCCAGCAGCTGTGCGAGTCCGAGAGGAATCATGGAACCCTTTTCATGTGACTTTGCATCTGTTGTTATGCAGGAGCACAATTGAAGATACAAGTAAATGAGGTGGCGCGGCCGGCTGGTAGTGTGGCCGAGCGGTCTAAGGCGCTGGATCCAGGTTCCAGTCTCGAAAGGGGCGTGGGTTCGAATCCCACCGCTGCCATTTCTGCTGATCAACTCCAACGCTGCAGCTTGTTAAAATGCTGTTTCGGTGCCCACTGTATATTGATGTTGAAAACAAAAGTATAATGGTTTTGCTTCCCAGGGAATTAACTTTGGTGTGAGATATTGCCAAATATTTGAAAATGTCTCCACTGTCATGATCGTGTTCGCCTCCCACGCGGAAAATCGCAAACAGTTCTGCAGTCCCAGGCAAGTTGAGCTTTTACTGGAACCGAATGGAGACTGTTATTTCATCGTTGTTGTGAAACGAAGTCCTACGGTGACTCTACTCGTTGTTATTTGGGTTTCTAGCGAATGGGAAAATCGTTCCAGTGAATTTCGATGTCATACCTTATTGAATTTCTCCCATTTCCTTCATTTCCGTCCTGGAAACATCGGAAGGAAAAGGTAATCTAATCGAGACTGTGATTGGTGAAATTCATTTTTACGGTCAATTCTTATTATGTTCTTTCTTTCTCTCGTTTCAGCATTGTCTGGAAAGTGGTGGTGCGCTAAGGCTGCAGTATGTTTGAAAGAGTCGTTTGGAAATGCCCTCTTGTTAGTTGTGAGATTACTTTATGACTCATGCCCTCGGACTGTATCACATTTAGCATTCATGCATCTCTGCGTCTGAAAATGCATGAGGTATGCCAGTTTTGTTTGTGTTCCATGTTAAATGCTTTCTGTTTTGCGATTCGCTCAACACATTTCGATTTAACAGGATTTCTGAGGTAACTTCCAGCAGCAAAAATCCTCAGCTGAGGATCTGGGAAAATTTCACAGAGTATGGTCAGTCGGAGCTAAAGTAAGGAAGTCGTTCCTTTTTTGCAGTGTTTCACAATACTACCTTTCCCGTGAGCAGTCGAACAGACTAAATGATTGTGCCACAGACTGCGATGGCAAACTCCGCTAAAAAGTAATCCTTTAAAGCCGGTGGAAGCAACATGACGTTATTGGGGTACACCGTGGAAAAAGATACTTCGGTGGACCTCGTCCATGCTCACCACATTGCCAAAATTAAACAAGTCCCGTTCCCCAGCATTTGACCCCAATCCCTCTAAACGCATCCTATCCAGAAACTCACCCGATTACCTTTGCAATTTTCTGAGTGTAATAGCCTCCTCCACTTCCTCTGGTAGATCATTCCAAACACGCACAACCTTCTTTGTGGGAAATGTGCCTCAGGTCCTTTGTCACTTTCAGCCCACTCACCTTAAAGCTATGCTGTCGAGTTTTCAACTCACACCAACTTGGGTAAAGCACGTAAATACACAGTTTACCACCCTTCCATAAGGTCATGTCGCAGCTGTTACGCTGCAGGGAAAGTCGTCCCAGCCTATTCCACCTCGCCCTACGGTACAAACATCGACGACATCTTTGTCTATATTTTGTCATCAATTTAACGTGTCTTTTTTTTTACGTTTCCAAGATGTCGATTACGCTGGACAACAACGAGCTATTGGAAACAGAAAGGGGAGACGTAGAACGGATTCAACTTTCAGTGCTGGACGCCACGGAGCTGCAGCACATCCGGCTGTGGCTTGTTTCTGTCGTGTAGTGGTCATCACGTTCGCCTAACACGCGAAAGATCCCCAGTCCGGAACTGGGCAGAAACTGCTTTGTTCTTCAACTGCAGCCTTTTACATGGACAAGAGCTGAGCTTTCTTGCATGCTTTCCCATCTGCAAACCTGCCTTCGAATTTGCTTGAATAAACCTGCTCTGGTAGTGAAATGTAATGCAATTCCATTTAATTATAGTGCAAAGCGTTGTTAAATTTTTCTCCAACCTGGTTCTGATCATATGCCATTCTGTTGGAGAGTGCAGTTACCGCCTTCTGATCCTTCCACGAAAAGCAGGACCGCATTTGCCTTCCTTGCGCAGGCGGCACGGTTCAAAGACAGGAAAGAAGCAGATGCTCTGGTGTCACAGCGCACCACGAATTCCTGAACTTGTCTGTCTGTCAAATGTACCCCAAGGTCGTCTCAGAAAGACCTCATTTGGAAGCTGTCAATCGTTATTCAACGTGCGAGAATTGGCACCAGATATCCTGAATCATGTTTTGGAGCAATTCGCACGTTAGTGGCTCATTCAATCAGCAACAGCAATGAAAGGAATTGCACTCTCAGGAACCTTTCGACTTGCGTCGCTAGTATTAAGGTCCGCCCCTAGATTTAAGTCATGTTGGAACTGAAACGGAGGAATCGACAGAGAGGCTACAGAATGATATCGCATCCATTTGGTTTTCTTTTAATCACTGACGAGCAGGAAAATGTAAACGGGGAGGGCGTGTGGAGAAGTGAGGCAGTTGCAGCTCTGGTGAAATTCCTTCTTTGTGATTCACTCAGCAGCCAGAGACGTGAAGGTGACTCAGGCGTGAAAGCTCTTCACATCGAGAACAAAAAGCACTCAAGGGCAGTTAGCACCTCTTCTGGAGTGGGGGTGGGGTGAGGTAATTACCTTTTGACTTCTGTTGCGATGTTCAGAAACTGGCTTTTAGATTGAGGTGAACAGAAACTGCATTTCTAAAAAGCACCACGGAATTTAGCAAAATTTATTGAGTCGCTTCTCCTCGATTCCCACCCAGGTTTCCAACTCAGTTGGTATCCATGTGGCTCATGTCCAGGAGTGAACATCTCAGCAACAAATTGCACGGTTAAGGTAAAAGGCACGGAAAGTGGCATCTCGAACTGGCTCCGAGGTCAGAGCATTCTCACAATGTGATCTGTCGTTCTCGGATTGTAATGCTACCTCCGGTTTTAGGGTGGAGAACATTCTTTGGGACTCTTATTCTGAAAAAAAAAACAGATACAGTGACAGAAACTATGCTGCAAGGTATGATGTGGAACACGGCCTGCTCAGGTATGTGCATTTTCCCTGTAGTCCGGTGTGTTTCGTGTTCCGTGTAAACGTGAAAGTCGTCCTGTTTCGAGCAATGGGTGAAATCATTTAGCAAAGCAAGAATGGAAATTCCAGTAATGTCAAGCAGCTCATGGTTATTTGAACAAATCATAAGCGAACCCATATTCTCACGCACTGACAGATACATTTGTAGCTGAAAAGAGTCTGAGAAGATAGACTCAGCTTACCATTGATTTTTGTCTGGATTGATGGGCTATCAATATCTGCTGCGAAATTGACATTGTAGCCGGGCACATCCCAGCAGCTGTGCGAGTCCGAGAGGAATCATGGAACCCTTTTCATGTGACTTTGCATCTGTTGTTATGCAGGAGCACAATTGGAGATACAAGTAAATGAGGTGGCGCGGCCGGCTGGTAGTGTGGCCGAGCGGTCTAAGGCGCTGGATCCAGGTTCCAGTCTCGAAAGGGGCGTGGGTTCGAATCCCACCACTGCCATTTCTGCTGATCAACTCCAACGCTGCAGCTTGTTAAAATGCTGTTTCGGTGTCCACTGTATATTGATGTTGAAAACAAAAGTATAATGGGTTTGCTTCCCAGGGAATTAACTTTGGTGTGAGATACTGCCAAATATTTGAAAATGTCTCCACTGTCATGATCGTGTTCGCCTCCCGCGCGGAAAATCGCAAACAGTTCTGCCGTCCCAGGCAAGTTGAGCTTTTACTGGAACCGAATGGAGACTGTTATTTCATCGTTGTTGTGAAACGAAGTCCTACGGTGACTCTACTCGTTGTTATTTGGGTTTCTAGCTAATGGGAAAATCGTTCCAGTGAATTTCGATGTCATACCTTATTGAATTTCTCCCATTTCCTTCATTTCCGTCCTGGAAACATCGGAAGGGAAAGGTAATCTAATCGAGACTGTGATTGGTGAAATTCATTTTTACGGCCAATTCTTATTATGTTCTTTCTTTCTCTCGTTTCAGCATTGTCTGGAAAGTGGTGGTGCGCTAAGGCTGCAGTATGTTTGAAAGAGTCGTTTGGAAATGCCCTCTTGTTAGTTGTGAGATTACTTTATGACTCATGCCCTCGGACTGTATCACATTTAGCATTCATGCATCTCTGCGTCTGAAAATGCATGAGGTATGCCAGTTTTGTTTGTGTTCCATGTTAAATGCTTTCTGTTTTGCGATTCGCTCAACACATTTCGATTTAACAGGATTTCTGAGGTAACTTCCAGCAGCAAAAATCCTCAGCTGAGGATCTGGGAAAATTTCACAGAGTATGGTCAGTCGGAGCTAAAGTAAGGAAGTCGTTCCTTTTTTGCAGTGTTTCACAATACTACCTTTCCCGTGAGCAGTCGAACAGACTAAATGATTGTGCCACAGACTGCGATGGCAAACTCCGCTAAAAAGTAATCCTTTAAAGCCGGTGGAAGCAACATGACGTTATTGGGGTACACCGTGGAAAAAGATACTTCGGTGGACCTCGTCCATGCTCACCACATTGCCAAAATTAAACAAGTCCCGTTCCCCAGCATTTGACCCCAATCCCTCTAAACGCATCCTATCCAGAAACTCACCCGATTACCTTTGCAATTTTCTGAGTGTAATAGCCTCCTCCACTTCCTCTGGTAGATCATTCCAAACACGCACAACCTTCTTTGTGGGAAATGTGCCTCAGGTCCTTTGTCACTTTCAGCCCACTCACCTTAAAGCTATGCTGTCGAGTTTTCAACTCACACCAACTTGGGTAAAGCACGTAAATGCTCAGTTTACCACCCTTCCATAAGGTCATGTCGCAGCTGTTGCGCTGCAGGGAAAGTCGTCCCAGCCTATTCCACCTCGCCCTACGGTACAAACATCGACGACATCTTTGTCTATATTTTGTCATCAATTTAACGTGTCTTTTTTTTTACGTTTCCAAGATGTCGATTACGCTGGACAACAACGAGCTATTGGAAACAGAAAGGGGAGACGTAGAACGGATTCAACTTTCAGTGCTGGACGCCACGGAGCTGCAGCACATCCGGCTGTGGCTTGTTTCTGTCGTGTAGTGGACATCACGTTCGCCTAACACGCGAAAGATCCCCAGTCCGGAACTGGGCAGAAACTGCTTTGTTCTTCAACTGCAGCCTTTTACATGGACAAGAGCTGAGCTTTCTTGCATGCTTTCCCATCTGCAAACCTGCCTTCGAATTTGCTTGAATAAACCTGCTCTGGTAGTGAAATGTAATGCAATTCCATTTAATTACAGTGCAAAGCGTTGTTAAATTTTTCTCCAACCTGGTTCTGATCATATGCCATTCTGTTGGACAGTGCAGTTACCGCCTTCTGATCCTTCCACGAAAAGCAGTACCGCATTTGCCTTCCTTGCGCAGGCGGCACGGTTCAAAGACAGGAATGAAGCAGATGCTCTGGTGTCACAGCACACCACGAATTCCTGAACTTGTCTGTCTGTCAAATGTACCCCAAGGTCGTCTCAGAAAGACCTCATTTGGAAGCTGTCAATCGTTATTCAACGTGCGAGAATTGGCACCAGATATCCTGAATCATGTTTTGGAGCAATTCGCACGTTAGTGGCTCATTCAATCAGCAACAGCAATGAAAGGAATTGCACTCTCAGGAACCTTTCGACTTGCGTCGCTAGTATTAAGGTCCGCCCCTAGATTTAAGTCATGTTGGAACTGAAACGGAGGAATCGACAGAGAGGCTACAGAATGATATCGCATCCATTTGGTTTTCTTTTAATCACTGACGAGCAGGAAAATGTAAACGGGGAGGGCGTGTGGAGAAGTGAGGCAGTTGCAGCTCTGGTGAAATTCCTTCTTTGTGATTCACTCAGCAGCCAGAGACGTGAAGGTGACTCAGGCGTGAAAGCTCTTCACATCGAGAACAAAAAGCACTCAAGGGCAGTTAGCACCTCTTCTGGAGTGGGGGTGGGGTGAGGTAATTACCTTTTGACTTCTGTTGCTATGTTCAGAAACTGGCTTTTAGATTGAGGTGAACAGAAACTGCATTTCTAAAAAGCACCACGGAATTTAGCAAAATTTATTGAGTCGCTTCTCCTCGATTCCCACCCAGGTTTCCAACTCAGTTGGTATCCATGTGGCTCATGTCCAGGAGTGAACATCTCAGCAACAAATTGCACGGTTAAGGTAAAAGGCACGGAAAGTGGCATCTCGAACTGGCTCCGAGGTCAGAGCATTCTCACAATGTGATCTGTCGTTCTCGGATTGTAATGCTACCTCCGGTTTTAGGGTGGAGAACATTCTTTGGGACTCTGATTCTGAAAAAAAAACAGATACAGTGACAGAAACTATGCTGCAAGGTATGATGTGGAACACGGCCTGCTCAGGTTTGTGCATTTTCCCTGTAGTCCGGTGTGTTTCGTGTTCCGTGTAAACGTGAAAGTCGTCCTGTTTCGAGCAATGGGTGAAATCATTTAGCAAAGCAAGAATGGAAATTCCAGTAATGTCAAGCAGCTCATGGTTATTTGAACAAATCATAAGCGAACCCATATTCTCACGCACTGACAGATACATTTGTAGCTGAAAAGAGTCTGAGAAGATAGACTCAGCTTACCATTGAGTTTTGTCTGGATTGATGGGCTATCAATATCTGCTGCGAAATTGACATTGTAGCCGGGCACATCCCAGCAGCTGTGCGAGTCCGAGAGGAATCATGGAACCCTTTTCATGTGACTTTGCATCTGTTGTGATGCAGGAGCACAATTGAAGATACAAGTAAATGAGGTGGCGCGGCCGGCTGGTAGCGTGGCCGAGCGGTCTAAGGCGCTGGATCCAGGTTCCAGTCTCGAAAGGGGCGTGGGTTCGAATCCCACCGCTGCCATTTCTGCTGATCAACTCCAACGCTGCAGCTTGTTAAAATGCTGTTTCGGTGCCCACTGTATATTGATGTTGAAAACAAAAGTATAATGGGTTTGCTTCCCAGGGAATTAACTTTGGTGTGAGATATTGCCAAATATTTGAAAATGTCTCCACTGTCATGATCGTGTTCGCCTCCCACGCGGAAAATCGCAAACAGTTCTGCAGTCCCAGGCAAGTTGAGCTTTTACTGGAACCGAATGGAGACTGTTATTTCATCGTTGTTGTGAAACGAAGTCCTACGGTGACTCTACTCGTTGTTATTTGGGTTTCTAGCTAATGGGAAAATCGTTCCAGTGAATTTCGATGTCATACCTTATTGAATTTCTCCCATTTCCTTCATTTCCGTCCTGGAAACATCGGAAGGGAAAGGTAATCTAATCGAGACTGTGATTGGTGAAATTCATTTTTACGGTCAATTCTTATTATGTTCTTTCTTTCTCTCGTTTCAGCATTGTCTGGAAAGTGGTGGTGCGCTAAGGCTGCAGTATGTTTGAAAGAGTCGTTTGGAAATGCCCTCTTGTTAGTTGTGAGATTACTTTATGACTCATGCCCTCGGACTGTATCACATTTAGCATTCATGCATCTCTGCGTCTGAAAATGCATGAGGTATGCCAGTTTTGTTTGTGTTCCATGTTAAATGCTTTCTGTTTTGCGATTCGCTCAACACATTTCGATTTAACAGGATTTCTGAGGTAACTTCCAGCAGCAAAAATCCTCAGCTGAGGATCTGGGAAAATTTCACAGAGTATGGTCAGTCGGAGCTAAAGTAAGGAAGTCGTTCCTTTTTTGCAGTGTTTCACAATACTACCTTTCCCGTGAGCAGTCGAACAGACTAAATGATTGTGTCACAGACTGCGATGGCAAACTCCGCTAAAAAGTAATCCTTTACAGCCGGTGGAAGCAACATGACGTTATTGGGGTACACCGTGGAAAAAGATACTTCGGTGGACCTCGTCCATGCTCACCACATTGCCAAAATTAAACAAGTCCCGTTCCCCAGCATTTGACCCCAATCCCTCTAAACGCATCCTATCCAGAAACTCACCCGATTACCTTTGCAATTTTCTGAGTGTAATAGCCTCCTCCACTTCCTCTGGTAGATCATTCCAAACACGCACAACCTTCTTTGTGGGAAATGTGCCTCAGGTCCTTTGTCACTTTCAGCCCACTCACCGTAAAGCTATGCTGTCGAGTTTTCAACTCACACCAACTTGGGTAAAGCACGTAAATACACAGTTTACCACCCTTCCATAAGGTCATGTCGCAGCTGTTACGCTGCAGGGAAAGTCGTCCCAGCCTATTCCACCTCGCCCTACGGTACAAACATCGACGACATCTTTGTCTATATTTTGTCATCAATTTAACGTGTCTTTTTTTTTACGTTTCCAAGATGTCGATTACGCTGGACAACAACGAGCTATTGGAAACAGAAAGGGGAGACGTAGAACGGATTCAACTTTCAGTGCTGGACGCCACGGAGCTGCAGCACATCCGGCTGTGGCTTGTTTCTGTCGTGTAGTGGTCATCACGTTCGCCTAACACGCGAAAGATCCCCAGTCCGGAACTGGGCAGAAACTGCTTTGTTCTTCAACTGCAGCCTTTTACATGGACAAGAGATGAGCTTTCTTGCATGCTTTCCCATCTGCAAACCTGCCTTCGAATTTGCTTGAATAAACCTGCTCTGGTAGTGAAATGTAATGCAATTCCATTTAATTACAGTGCAAAGCGTTGTTAAATTTTTCTCCAACCTGGTTCTGATCATATGCCATTCTGTTGGAGAGTGCAGTTACCGCCTTCTGATCCTTCCACGAAAAGCAGTACCGCATTTGCCTTCCTTGCGCAGGCGGCACGGTTCAAAGACAGGAAAGAAGCAGATGCTCTGGTGTCACAGCGCACCACGAATTCCTGAACTTGTCTGTCTGTCAAATGTACCCCAAGGTCGTCTCAGAAAGACCTCATTTGGAAGCTGTCAATCGTTATTCAACGTGCGAGAATTGGCACCAGATATCCTGAATCATGTTTTGGAGCAATTCGCACGTTAGTGGCTCATTCAATCAGCAACAGCAATGAAAGAAATTGCACTCTCAGGAACCTTTCGACTTGCGTCGCTAGTATTAAGGTCCGCCCCTAGATTTAAGTCATGTTGGAACTGAAACGGAGGAATCGACAGAGAGGCTACAGAATGATATCGCATCCATTTGGTTTTCTTTTAATCACTGACGAGCAGGAAAATGTAAACGGGGAGGGCGTGTGGAGAAGTGAGGCAGTTGCAGCTCTGGTGAAATTCCTTCTTTGTGATTCACTCAGCAGCCAGAGACGTGAAGGTGACTCAGGCGTGAAAGCTCTTCACATCGAGAACAAAAAGCACTCAAGGGCAGTTAGCACCTCTTCTGGAGTGGGGGTGGGGTGAGGTAATTACCTTTTGACTTCTGTTGCTATGTTCAGAAACTGGCTTTTAGATTGAGGTGAACAGAAACTGCATTTCTAAAAAGCACCACGGAATTTAGCAAAATTTATTGAGTCGCTTCTCCTCGATTCCCACCCAGGTTTCCAACTCAGTTGGTATCCATGTGGCTCATGTCCAGGAGTGAACATCTCAGCAACAAATTGCACGGTTAAGGTAAAAGGCACGGAAAGTGGCATCTCGAACTGGCTCCGAGGTCAGAGCATTCTCACAATGTGATCTGTCGTTCTCGGATTGTAATGCTACCTCCGGTTTTAGGGTGGAGAACATTCTTTGGGACTCTTATTCTGAAAAAAAAAACAGATACAGTGACAGAAACTATGCTGCAAGGTATGATGTGGAACACGGCCTGCTCAGGTATGTGCATTTTCCCTGTAGTCCGGTGTGTTTCGTGTTCCGTGTAAACGTGAAAGTCGTCCTGTTTCGAGCAATGGGTGAAATCATTTAGCAAAGCAAGAATGGAAATTCCAGTAATGTCAAGCAGCTCATGGTTATTTGAACAAATCATAAGCGAACCCATATTCTCACGCACTGACAGATACATTTGTAGCTGAAAAGAGTCTGAGAAGATAGACTCAGCTTACCATTGATTTTTGTCTGGATTGATGGGCTATCAATATCTGCTGCGAAATTGACATTGTAGCCGGGCACATCCCAGCAGCTGTGCGAGTCCGAGAGGAATCATGGAACCCTTTTCATGTGACTTTGCATCTGTTGTTATGCAGGAGCACAATTGGAGATACAAGTAAATGAGGTGGCGCGGCCGGCTGGTAGTGTGGCCGAGCGGTCTAAGGCGCTGGATCCAGGTTCCAGTCTCGAAAGGGGCGTGGGTTCGAATCCCACCACTGCCATTTCTGCTGATCAACTCCAACGCTGCAGCTTGTTAAAATGCTGTTTCGGTGCCCACTGTATATTGATGTTGAAAACAAAAGTATAATGGGTTTGCTTCCCAGGGAATTAACTTTGGTGTGAGATACTGCCAAATATTTGAAAATGTCTCCACTGTCATGATCGTGTTCGCCTCCCGCGCGGAAAATCGCAAACAGTTCTGCCGTCCCAGGCAAGTTGAGCTTTTACTGGAACCGAATGGAGACTGTTATTTCATCGTTGTTGTGAAACGAAGTCCTACGGTGACTCTACTCGTTGTTATTTGGGTTTCTAGCGAATGGGAAAATCGTTCCAGTGAATTTCGATGTCATACCTTATTGAATTTCTCCCATTTCCTTCATTTCCGTCCTGGAAACATCGGAAGGGAAAGGTAATCTAATCGAGACTGTGATTGGTGAAATTCATTTTTACGGCCAATTCTTATTATGTTCTTTCTTTCTCTCGTTTCAGCATTGTCTGGAAAGTGGTGGTGCGCTAAGGCTGCAGTATGTTTGAAAGAGTCGTTTGGAAATGCCCTCTTGTTAGTTGTGAGATTACTTTATGACTCATGCCCTCGGACTGTATCACGTTTAGCATTCATGCATCTCTGCGTCTGAAAATGCATGAGGTATGCCAGTTTTGTTTGTGTTCCATGTTAAATGCTTTCTGTTTTGCGATTCGCTCAACACATTTCGATTTAACAGGATTTCTGAGGTAACTTCCAGCAGCAAAAATCCTCAGCTGAGGATCTGGGAAAATTTCACAGAGTATGGTCAGTCGGAGCTAAAGTAAGGAAGTCGTTCCTTTTTTGCAGTGTTTCACAATACTACCTTTCCCGTGAGCAGTCGAACAGACTAAATGATTGTGCCACAGACTGCGATGGCAAACTCCGCTAAAAAGTAATCCTTTAAAGCCGGTGGAAGCAACATGACGTTATTGGGGTACACTGTGGAAAAAGATACTTCGGTGGACCTCGTCCATGCTCACCACATTGCCAAAATTAAACAAGTCCCGTTCCCCAGCATTTGACCCCAATCCCTCTAAACGCATCCTGTCCAGAAACTCACCCGATTACCTTTGCAATTTTCTGAGTGTAATAGCCTCCTCCACTTCCTCTGGTAGATCATTCCAAACACGCACAACCTTCTTTGTGGGAAATGTGCCTCAGGTCCTTTGTCACTTTCAGCCCACTCACCTTAAAGCTATGCTGTCGAGTTTTCAACTCACACCAACTTGGGTAAAGCACGTAAACACTCAGTTTACCACCCTTCCATAAGGTCATGTCGCAGCTGTTACGCTGCAGGGAAAGTCGTCCCAGCCTATTCCACCTCGCCCTACGGTACAAACATCGACGACATCTTTGTCTATATTTTGTCATCAATTTAACGTGTCTTTTTTTTTACGTTTCCAAGATGTCGATTACGCTGGACAACAACGAGCTATTGGAAACAGAAAGGGGAGACGTAGAACGGATTCAACTTTCAGTGCTGGACGCCACGGAGCTGCAGCACATCCGGCTGTGGCTTGTTTCTGTCGTGTAGTGGTCATCACGTTCGCCTAACACGCGAAAGATCCCCAGTCCGGAACTGGGCAGAAACTGCTTTGTTCTTCAACTGCAGCCTTTTACATGGACAAGAGCTGAGCTTTCTTGCATGCTTTCCCATCTGCAAACCTGCCTTCGAATTTGCTTGAATAAACCTGCTCTGGTAGTGAAATGTAATGCAATTCCATTTAATTACAGTGCAAAGCGTTGTTAAATTTTTCTCCAACTTGGTTCTGATCATATGCCATTCTGTTGGAGAGTGCAGTTACCGCCTTCTGATCCTTCCACGAAAAGCAGTACCGCATTTGCCTTCCTTGCGCAGGCGGCACGGTTCAAAGACAGGAAAGAAGCAGATGCTCTGGTGTCACAGCGCACCACGAATTCCTGAACTTGTCTGTCTGTCAAATGTACCCCAAGGTCGTCTCAGAAAGACCTCATTTGGAAGCTGTCAATCGTTATTCAACGTGCGAGAATTGGCACCAGATATCCTGAATCATGTTTTGGAGCAATTCGCACGTTAGTGGCTCATTCAATCAGCAACAGCAATGAAAGAAATTGCACTCTCAGGAACCTTTCGACTTGCGCATTCATAGCGTCGCTAGTATTAAGGTCCGCCCCTAGATTTAAGTCATGTTGGAACTGAAACGGAGGAATCGACAGAGAGGCTACAGAATGATAACGCATCCATTTGGTTTTCTTTTAATCACTGACGAGCAGGAAAATGTAAACGGGGAGGGCGTGTGGAGAAGTGAGGCAGTTGCAGCTCTGGTGAAATTCCTTCTTTGTGATTCACTCAGCAGCCAGAGACGTGAAGGTGACTCAGGCGTGAAAGCTCTTCACATCGAGAACAAAAAGCACTCAAGGGCAGTTAGCACCTCTTCTGGAGTGGGGGTGGGGTGAGGTAATTACCTTTTGACTTCTGTTGCTATGTTCAGAAACTGGCTTTTAGATTGAGGTGAACAGAAACTGCATTTCTAAAAAGCACCACGGAATTTAGCAAAATTTATTGAGTCGCTTCTCCTCGATTCCCACCCAGGTTTCCAACTCAGTTGGTATCCATGTGGCTCATGTCCAGGAGTGAACATCTCAGCAACAAATTGCACGGTTAAGGTAAAAGGCACGGAAAGTGGCATCTCGAACTGGCTCCGAGGTCAGAGCATTCTCACAATGTGATCTGTCGTTCTCGGATTGTAATGCTACCTCCGGTTTTAGGGTGGAGAACATTCTTTGGGACTCTTATTCTGAAAAAAATAAACAGATACAGTGACAGAAACTATGCTGCAAGGTATGATGTGGAACACGGCCTGCTCAGGTTTGTGCATTTTCCCTGTAGTCCGGTGTGTTTCGTGTTCCGTGTAAACGTGAAAGTCGTCCTGTTTCGAGCAATGGGTGAAATCATTTAGCAAAGCAAGAATGGAAATTCCAGTAATGTCAAGCAGCTCATGGTTATTTGAACAAATCATAAGCGAACCCATATTCTCACGCACTGACAGATACATTTGTAGCTGAAAAGAGTCTGAGAAGATAGACTCAGCTTACCATTGAGTTTTGTCTGGATTGATGGGCTATCAATATCTGCTGCGAAATTGACATTGTAGCCGGGCACATCCCAGCAGCTGTGCGAGTCCGAGAGGAATCATGGAACCCTTTTCATGTGACTTTGCATCTGTTGTTATGCAGGAGCACAATTGAAGATACAAGTAAATGAGGTGGCTCGGCCGGCTGGTAGTGTGGCCGAGCGGTCTAAGGCGCTGGATCCAAGTTCCAGTCTCGAAAGGGGCGTGGGTTCGAATCCCACCGCTGCCATTTCTGCTGATCGACTCCAACGCTGCAGCTTGTTAAAATGCTGTTTCGGTGCCCACTGTATATTGATGTTGAAAACAAAAGTATAATGGGTTTGCTTCCCAGGGAATTAACTTTGGTGTGAGATATTGCCAAATATTTGAAAATGTCTCCACTGTCATGATCGTGTTCGCCTCCCACGCGGAAAATCGCAAACAATTCTGCAGTCCCAGGCAAGTTGAGCTTTTACTGGAACCGAATGGAGACTGTTATTTCATCGTTGTTGTGAAACGAAGTCCTACGGTGACTCTACTCGTTGTTATTTGGGTTTCTAGCTAATGGGAAAATCGTTCCAGTGAATTTCGATGTCATACCTTATTGAATTTCTCCCATTTCCTTCATTTCCGTCCTGGAAACATCGGAAGGGAAAGGTAATCTAATCGAGACTGTGATTGGTGAAATTCATTTTTACGGTCAATTCTTATTATGTTCTTTCTTTCTCTCGTTTCAGCATTGTCTGGAAAGTGGTGGTGCGCTAAGGCTGCAGTATGTTTGAAAGAGTCGTTTGGAAATGCCCTCTTGTTAGTTGTGAGATTACTTTATGACTCATGCCCTCGGACTGTATCACATTTAGCATTCATGCATCTCTGCGTCTGAAAATGCATGAGGTATGCCAGTTTTGTTTGTGTTCCATGTTAAATGCTTTCTGTTTTGCGATTCGCTCAACACATTTCGATTTAACAGGATTTCTGAGGTAACTTCCAGCAGCAAAAATCCTCAGCTGAGGATCTGGGAAAATTTCACAGAGTATGGTCAGTCGGAGCTAAAGTAAGGAAGTCGTTCCTTTTTTGCAGTGTTTCACAATACTACCTTTCCCGTGAGCAGTCGAACAGACTAAATGATTGTGCCACAGACTGCGATGGCAAACTCCGCTAAAAAGTAATCCTTTAAAGCCGGTGGAAGCAACATGACGTTATTGGGGTACACCGTGGAAAAAGATACTTCGGTGGACCTCGTCCATGCTCACCACATTGCCAAAATTAAACAAGTCCCGTTCCCCAGCATTTGACCCCAATCCCTCTAAACGCATCCTATCCAGAAACTCACCCGATTACCTTTGCAATTTTCTGAGTGTAATAGCCTCCTCCACTTCCTCTGGTAGATCATTCCAAACACGCACAACCTTCTTTGTGGGAAATGTGCCTCAGGTCCTTTGTCACTTTCAGCCCACTCACCTTAAAGCTATGCTGTCGAGTTTTCAACTCACACCAACTTGGGTGAAGCACGTAAATACACAGTTTACCACCCTTCCATAAGGTCATGTCGCAGCTGTTACGCTGCAGGGAAAGTCGTCCCAGCCTATTCCACCTCGCCCTACGGTACAAACATCGACGACATCTTTGTCTATATTTTGTCATCAATTTAACGTGTCTTTTTTTTTACGTTTCCAAGATGTCGATTACGCTGGACAACAACGAGCTATTGGAAACAGAAAGGGGAGACGTAGAACGGATTCAACTTTCAGTGCTGGACGCCACGGAGCTGCAGCACATCCGGCTGTGGCTTGTTTCTGTCGTGTAGTGGTCATCACGTTCGCCTAACACGCGAAAGATCCCCAGTCCGGAACTGGGCAGAAACTGCTTTGTTCTTCAACTGCAGCCTTTTACATGGACAAGAGATGAGCTTTCTTGCATGCTTTCCCATCTGCAAACCTGCCTTCGAATTTGCTTGAATAAACCTGCTCTGGTAGTGAAATGTAATGCAATTCCATTTAATTACAGTGCAAAGCGTTGTTAAATTTTTCTCCAACCTGGTTCTGATCATATGCCATTCTGTTGGAGAGTGCAGTTACCGCCTTCTGATCCTTCCACGAAAAGCAGTACCGCATTTGCCTTCCTTGCGCAGGCGGCACGGTTCAAAGACAGGAAAGAAGCAGATGCTCTGGTGTCACAGCGCACCACGAATTCCTGAACTTGTCTGTCTGTCAAATGTACCCCAAGGTCGTCTCAGAAAGACCTCATTTGGAAGCTGTCAATCGTTATTCAACGTGCGAGAATTGGCACCAGATATCCTGAATCATGTTTTGGAGCAATTCGCACGTTAGTGGCTCATTCAATCAGCAACAGCAATGAAAGAAATTGCACTCTCAGGAACCTTTCGACTTGCGTCGCTAGTATTAAGGTCCGCCCCTAGATTTAAGTCATGTTGGAACTGAAACGGAGGAATCGACAGAGAGGCTACAGAATGATATCGCATCCATTTGGTTTTCTTTTAATCACTGACGAGCAGGAAAATGTAAACGGGGAGGGCGTGTGGAGAAGTGAGGCAGTTGCAGCTCTGGTGAAATTCCTTCTTTGTGATTCACTCAGCAGCCAGAGACGTGAAGGTGACTCAGGCGTGAAAGCTCTTCACATCGAGAACAAAAAGCACTCAAGGGCAGTTAGCACCTCTTCTGGAGTGGGGGTGGGGTGAGGTAATTACCTTTTGACTTCTGTTGCTATGTTCAGAAACTGGCTTTTAGATTGAGGTGAACAGAAACTGCATTTCTAAAAAGCACCACGGAATTTAGCAAAATTTATTGAGTCGCTTCTCCTCGATTCCCACCCAGGTTTCCAACTCAGTTGGTATCCATGTGGCTCATGTCCAGGAGTGAACATCTCAGCAACAAATTGCACGGTTAAGGTAAAAGGCACGGAAAGTGGCATCTCGAACTGGCTCCGAGGTCAGAGCATTCTCACAATGTGATCTGTCGTTCTCGGATTGTAATGCTACCTCCGGTTTTAGGGTGGAGAACATTCTTTGGGACTCTTATTCTGAAAAAAAAAACAGATACAGTGACAGAAACTATGCTGCAAGGTATGATGTGGAACACGGCCTGCTCAGGTATGTGCATTTTCCCTGTAGTCCGGTGTGTTTCGTGTTCCGTGTAAACGTGAAAGTCGTCCTGTTTCGAGCAATGGGTGAAATCATTTAGCAAAGCAAGAATGGAAATTCCAGTAATGTCAAGCAGCTCATGGTTATTTGAACAAATCATAAGCGAACCCATATTCTCACGCACTGACAGATACATTTGTAGCTGAAAAGAGTCTGAGAAGATAGACTCAGCTTACCATTGATTTTTGTCTGGATTGATGGGCTATCAATATCTGCTGCGAAATTGACATTGTAGCCGGGCACATCCCAGCAGCTGTGCGAGTCCGAGAGGAATCATGGAACCCTTTTCATGTGACTTTGCATCTGTTGTTATGCAGGAGCACAATTGGAGATACAAGTAAATAAGGTGGCGCGGCCGGCTGGTAGTGTGGCCGAGCGGTCTAAGGCGCTGGATCCAGGTTCCAGTCTCGAAAGGGGCGTGGGTTCGAATCCCACCACTGCCATTTCTGCTGATCAACTCCAACGCTGCAGCTTGTTAAAATGCTGTTTCGGTGCCCACTGTATATTGATGTTGAAAACAAAAGTATAATGGGTTTGCTTCCCAGGGAATTAACTTTGGTGTGAGATACTGCCAAATATTTGAAAATGTCTCCACTGTCATGATCGTGTTCGCCTCCCGCGCGGAAAATCGCAAACAGTTCTGCCGTCCCAGGCAAGTTGAGCTTTTACTGGAACCGAATGGAGACTGTTATTTCATCGTTGTTGTGAAACGAAGTCCTACGGTGACTCTACTCGTTGTTATTTGGGTTTCTAGCTAATGGGAAAATCGTTCCAGTGAATTTCGATGTCATACCTTATTGAATTTCTCCCATTTCCTTCATTTCCGTCCTGGAAACATCGGAAGGGAAAGGTAATCTAATCGAGACTGTGATTGGTGAAATTCATTTTTACGGCCAATTCTTATTATGTTCTTTCTTTCTCTCGTTTCAGCATTGTCTGGAAAGTGGTGGTGCGCTAAGGCTGCAGTATGTTTGAAAGAGTCGTTTGGAAATGCCCTCTTGTTAGTTGTGAGATTACTTTATGACTCATGCCCTCGGACTGTATCACATTTAGCATTCATGCATCTCTGCGTCTGAAAATGCATGAGGTATGCCAGTTTTGTTTGTGTTCCATGTTAAATGCTTTCTGTTTTGCGATTCGCTCAACACATTTCGATTTAACAGGATTTCTGAGGTAACTTCCAGCAGCAAAAATCCTCAGCTGAGGATCTGGGAAAATTTCACAGAGTATGGTCAGTCGGAGCTAAAGTAAGGAAGTCGTTCCTTTTTTTCAGTGTTTCACAATACTACCTTTCCCGTGAGCAGTCGAACAGACTAAATGATTGTGCCACAGACTGCGATGGCAAACTCCGCTAAAAAGTAATCCTTTAAAGCCGGTGGAAGCAACATGACGTTATTGGGGTACACCGTGGAAAAAGATACTTCGGTGGACCTCGTCCATGCTCACCACATTGCCAAAATTAAACAAGTCCCGTTCCCCAGCATTTGACCCCAATCCCTCTAAACGCATCCTATCCAGAAACTCACCCGATTACCTTTGCAATTTTCTGAGTGTAATAGCCTCCTCCACTTCCTCTGGTAGATCATTCCAAACACGCACAACCTTCTTTGTGGGAAATGTGCCTCAGGTCCTTTGTCACTTTCAGCCCACTCACCTTAAAGCTATGCTGTCGAGTTTTCAACTCACACCAACTTGGGTGAAGCACGTAAATACACAGTTTACCACCCTTCCATAAGGTCATGTCGCAGCTGTTACGCTGCAGGGAAAGTCGTCCCAGCCTATTCCACCTCGCCCTACGGTACAAACATCGACGACATCTTTGTCTATATTTTGTCATCAATTTAACGTGTCTTTTTTTTTACGTTTCCAAGATGTCGATTACGCTGGACAACAACGAGCTATTGGAAACAGAAAGGGGAGACGTAGAACGGATTCAACTTTCAGTGCTGGACGCCACGGAGCTGCAGCACATCCGGCTGTGGCTTGTTTCTGTCGTGTAGTGGTCATCACGTTCGCCTAACACGCGAAAGATCCCCAGTCCGGAACTGGGCAGAAACTGCTTTGTTCTTCAACTGCAGCCTTTTACATGGACAAGAGATGAGCTTTCTTGCATGCTTTCCCATCTGCAAACCTGCCTTCGAATTTGCTTGAATAAACCTGCTCTGGTAGTGAAATGTAATGCAATTCCATTTAATTACAGTGCAAAGCGTTGTTAAATTTTTCTCCAACCTGGTTCTGATCATATGCCATTCTGTTGGAGAGTGCAGTTACCGCCTTCTGATCCTTCCACGAAAAGCAGTACCGCATTTGCCTTCCTTGCGCAGGCGGCACGGTTCAAAGACAGGAAAGAAGCAGATGCTCTGGTGTCACAGCGCACCACGAATTCCTGAACTTGTCTGTCTGTCAAATGTACCCCAAGGTCGTCTCAGAAAGACCTCATTTGGAAGCTGTCAATCGTTATTCAACGTGCGAGAATTGGCACCAGATATCCTGAATCATGTTTTGGAGCAATTCGCACGTTAGTGGCTCATTCAATCAGCAACAGCAATGAAAGAAATTGCACTCTCAGGAACCTTTCGACTTGCGTCGCTAGTATTAAGGTCCGCCCCTAGATTTAAGTCATGTTGGAACTGAAACGGAGGAATCGACAGAGAGGCTACAGAATGATATCGCATCCATTTGGTTTTCTTTTAATCACTGACGAGCAGGAAAATGTAAACGGGGAGGGCGTGTGGAGAAGTGAGGCAGTTGCAGCTCTGGTGAAATTCCTTCTTTGTGATTCACTCAGCAGCCAGAGACGTGAAGGTGACTCAGGCGTGAAAGCTCTTCACATCGAGAACAAAAAGCACTCAAGGGCAGTTAGCACCTCTTCTGGAGTGGGGGTGGGGTGAGGTAATTACCTTTTGACTTCTGTTGCTATGTTCAGAAACTGGCTTTTAGATTGAGGTGAACAGAAACTGCATTTCTAAAAAGCACCACGGAATTTAGCAAAATTTATTGAGTCGCTTCTCCTCGATTCCCACCCAGGTTTCCAACTCAGTTGGTATCCATGTGGCTCATGTCCAGGAGTGAACATCTCAGCAACAAATTGCACGGTTAAGGTAAAAGGCACGGAAAGTGGCATCTCGAACTGGCTCCGAGGTCAGAGCATTCTCACAATGTGATCTGTCGTTCTCGGATTGTAATGCTACCTCCGGTTTTAGGGTGGAGAACATTCTTTGGGACTCTTATTCTGAAAAAAAAAACAGATACAGTGACAGAAACTATGCTGCAAGGTATGATGTGGAACACGGCCTGCTCAGGTATGTGCATTTTCCCTGTAGTCCGGTGTGTTTCGTGTTCCGTGTAAACGTGAAAGTCGTCCTGTTTCGAGCAATGGGTGAAATCATTTAGCAAAGCAAGAATGGAAATTCCAGTAATGTCAAGCAGCTCATGGTTATTTGAACAAATCATAAGCGAACCCATATTCTCACGCACTGACAGATACATTTGTAGCTGAAAAGAGTCTGAGAAGATAGACTCAGCTTACCATTGATTTTTGTCTGGATTGATGGGCTATCAATATCTGCTGCGAAATTGACATTGTAGCCGGGCACATCCCAGCAGCTGTGCGAGTCCGAGAGGAATCATGGAACCCTTTTCATGTGACTTTGCATCTGTTGTTATGCAGGAGCACAATTGGAGATACAAGTAAATGAGGTGGCGCGGCCGGCTGGTAGTGTGGCCGAGCGGTCTAAGGCGCTGGATCCAGGTTCCAGTCTCGAAAGGGGCGTGGGTTCGAATCCCACCACTGCCATTTCTGCTGATCAACTCCAACGCTGCAGCTTGTTAAAATGCTGTTTCGGTGCCCACTGTATATTGATGTTGAAAACAAAAGTATAATGGGTTTGCTTCCCAGGGAATTAACTTTGGTGTGAGATACTGCCAAATATTTGAAAATGTCTCCACTGTCATGATCGTGTTCGCCTCCCGCGCGGAAAATCGCAAACAGTTCTGCCGTCCCAGGCAAGTTGAGCTTTTACTGGAACCGAATGGAGACTGTTATTTCATCGTTGTTGTGAAACGAAGTCCTACGGTGACTCTACTCGTTGTTATTTGGGTTTCTAGCTAATGGGAAAATCGTTCCAGTGAATTTCGATGTCATACCTTATTGAATTTCTCCCATTTCCTTCATTTCCGTCCTGGAAACATCGGAAGGGAAAGGTAATCTAATCGAGACTGTGATTGGTGAAATTCATTTTTACGGCCAATTCTTATTATGTTCTTTCTTTCTCTCGTTTCAGCATTGTCTGGAAAGTGGTGGTGCGCTAAGGCTGCAGTATGTTTGAAAGAGTCGTTTGGAAATGCCCTCTTGTTAGTTGTGAGATTACTTTATGACTCATGCCCTCGGACTGTATCACATTTAGCATTCATGCATCTCTGCGTCTGAAAATGCATGAGGTATGCCAGTTTTGTTTGTGTTCCATGTTAAATGCTTTCTGTTTTGCGATTCGCTCAACACATTTCGATTTAACAGGATTTCTGAGGTAACTTCCAGCAGCAAAAATCCTCAGCTGAGGATCTGGGAAAATTTCACAGAGTATGGTCAGTCGGAGCTAAAGTAAGGAAGTCGTTCCTTTTTTGCAGTGTTTCACAATACTACCTTTCCCGTGAGCAGTCGAACAGACTAAATGATTGTGCCACAGACTGCGATGGCAAACTCCGCTAAAAAGTAATCCTTTAAAGCCGGTGGAAGCAACATGACGTTATTGGGGTACACCGTGGAAAAAGATACTTCGGTGGACCTCGTCCATGCTCACCACATTGCCAAAATTAAACAAGTCCCGTTCCCCAGCATTTGACCCCAATCCCTCTAAACGCATCCTATCCAGAAACTCACCCGATTACCTTTGCAATTTTCTGAGTGTAATAGCCTCCTCCACTTCCTCTGGTAGATCATTCCAAACACGCACAACCTTCTTTGTGGGAAATGTGCCTCAGGTCCTTTGTCACTTTCAGCCCACTCACCTTAAAGCTATGCTGTCGAGTTTTCAACTCACACCAACTTGGGTAAAGCACGTAAATACTCAGTTTACCACCCTTCCATAAGGTCATGTCGCAGCTGTTACGCTGCAGGGAAAGTCGTCCCAGCCTATTCCACCTCGCCCTACGGTACAAACATCGACGACATCTTTGTCTATATTTTGTCATCAATTTAACGTGTCTTTTTTTTTACGTTTCCAAGATGTCGATTACGCTGGACAACAACGAGCTATTGGAAACAGAAAGGGGAGACGTAGAACGGATTCAACTTTCAGTGCTGGACGCCACGGAGCTGCAGCACATCCGGCTGTGGCTTGTTTCTGTCGTGTAGTGGTCATCACGTTCGCCTAACACGCGAAAGATCCCCAGTCCGGAACTGGGCAGAAACTGCTTTGTTCTTCAACTGCAGCCTTTTACATGGACAAGAGCTGAGCTTTCTTGCATGCTTTCCCATCTGCAAACCTGCCTTCGAATTTGCTTGAATAAACCTGCTCTGGTAGTGAAATGTAATGCAATTCCATTTAATTACAGTGCAAAGCGTTGTTAAATTTTTCTCCAACTTGGTTCTGATCATATGCCATTCTGTTGGAGAGTGCAGTTACCGCCTTCTGATCCTTCCACGAAAAGCAGTACCGCATTTGCCTTCCTTGCGCAGGCGGCACGGTTCAAAGACAGGAAAGAAGCAGATGCTCTGGTGTCACAGCGCACCACGAATTCCTGAACTTGTCTGTCTGTCAAATGTACCCCAAGGTCGTCTCAGAAAGACCTCATTTGGAAGCTGTCAATCGTTATTCAACGTGCGAGAATTGGCACCAGATATCCTGAATCATGTTTTGGAGCAATTCGCACGTTAGTGGCTCATTCAATCAGCAACAGCAATGAAAGAAATTGCACTCTCAGGAACCTTTCGACTTGCGTCGCTAGTATTAAGGTCCGCCCCTAGATTTAAGTCATGTTGGAACTGAAACGGAGGAATCGACAGAGAGGCTACAGAATGATATCGCATCCATTTGGTTTTCTTTTAATCACTGACGAGCAGGAAAATGTAAACGGGGAGGGCGTGTGGAGAAGTGAGGCAGTTGCAGCTCTGGTGAAATTCCTTCTTTGTGATTCACTCAGCAGCCAGAGACGTGAAGGTGACTCAGGCGTGAAAGCTCTTCACATCGAGAACAAAAAGCACTCAAGGGCAGTTAGCACCTCTTCTGGAGTGGGGGTGGGGTGAGGTAATTACCTTTTGACTTCTGTTGCTATGTTCAGAAACTGGCTTTTAGATTGAGGTGAACAGAAACTGCATTTCTAAAAAGCACCACGGAATTTAGCAAAATTTATTGAGTCGCTTCTCCTCGATTCCCACCCAGGTTTCCAACTCAGTTGGTATCCATGTGGCTCATGTCCAGGAGTGAACATCTCAGCAACAAATTGCACGGTTAAGGTAAAAGGCACGGAAAGTGGCATCTCGAACTGGCTCCGAGGTCAGAGCATTCTCACAATGTGATCTGTCGTTCTCGGATTGTAATGCTACCTCCGGTTTTAGGGTGGAGAACATTCTTTGGGACTCCTATTCTGGAAAAAAAAACAGATACAGTGACAGAAACTATGCTGCAAGGTATGATGTGGAACACGGCCTGCTCAGGTATGTGCATTTTCCCTGTAGTCCGGTGTGTTTCGTGTTCCGTGTAAACGTGAAAGTCGTCCTGTTTCGAGCAATGGGTGAAATCATTTAGCAAAGCAAGAATGGAAATTCCAGTAATGTCAAGCAGCTCATGGTTATTTGAACAAATCATAAGCGAACCCATATTCTCACGCACTGACAGATACATTTGTAGCTGAAAAGAGTCTGAGAAGATAGACTCAGCTTACCATTGATTTTTGTCTGGATTGATGGGCTATCAATATCTGCTGCGAAATTGACATTGTAGCCGGGCACATCCCAGCAGCTATGCGAGTCCGAGAGGAATCATGGAACCCTTTTCATGTGACTTTGCATCTGTTGTTATGCAGGAGCACAATTGGAGATACAAGTAAATGAGGTGGTGCGCCTGGCTGGTAGTGTGGCCGAGCGGTCTAAGGCGCTGGATGCAGGTTCCAGTCTCGAAAGGGGCGTGGGTTCGAATCCCACCGCTGCCATTTCTGCTGATCAACTCCAACGCTGCAGCTTGTTAAAATGCTGTTTCGGTGCCCACTGTATATTGATGTTGAAAACAAAAGTATAATGGGTTTGCTTCCCAGGGAATTAACTTTGGTGTGAGATACTGCCAAATATTTGAAAATGTCTCCACTGTCATGATCGTGTTCGCCTCCCGCGCGGAAAATCGCAAACAGTTCTGCCGTCCCAGGCAAGTTGAGCTTTTACTGGAACCGAATGGAGACTGTTATTTCATCGTTGTTGTGAAACGAAGTCCTCCGGTGACTCTACTCGTTGTTATTTGGGTTTCTAGCTAATGGGAAAATCGTTCCAATGAATTTCGATGTCATACCTTATTGAATTTCTCCCATTTCCTTCATATCCGTCCTGGAAACATCGGAAGGGAAAGGTAATCTAATCGAGACTGTGATTGGTGAAATTCATTTTTACGGCCAATTCTTATTATGTTCCTTCTTTCTCTCGTTTCAGCATTGTCTGGAAAGTGGTGGTGCGCTAAGGCTGCAGTATGTTTGAAAGAGTCGTTTGGAAATGCCCTCTTGTTAGTTGTGAGATTACTTTATGACTCATGCCCTCGGACTGTATCACATTTAGCATTCATGCATCTCTGCGTCTGAAAATGCATGAGGTATGCCAGTTTTGTTTGTGTTCCATGTTAAATGCTTTCTGTTTTGCGATTCGCTCAACACATTTCGATTTAACAGGATTTCTGAGGTAACTTCCAGCAGCAAAAATCCTCAGCTGAGGATCTGGGAAAATTTCACAGAGTATGGTCAGTCGGAGCTAAAGTAAGGAAGTCGTTCCTTTTTTGCAGTGTTTCACAATACTACCTTTCCCGTGAGCAGTCGGACAGACTAAATGATTGTGCCACAGACTGCGATGGCAAACTCCGCTAAAAAGTAATCCTTTAAAGCCGGTGGAAGCAACATGACGTTATTGGGGTACACCGTGGAAAAAGATACTTCGGTGGACCTCGTCCATGCTCACCACATTGCCAAAATTAAACAAGTCCCGTTCCCCAGCATTTGACCCCAATCCCTCTAAACGCATCCTATCCAGAAACTCACCCGATTACCTTTGCAATTTTCTGAGTGTAATAGCCTCCTCCACTTCCTCTGGTAGATCATTCCAAACACGCACAACCTTCTTTGTGGGAAATGTGCCTCAGGTCCTTTGTCACTTTCAGCCCACTCACCTTAAAGCTTTGCTGTCGAGTTTTCAACTCACACCAACTTGGGTAAAGCACGTAAATACTCAGTTTACCACCCTTCCATAAGGTCATGTCGCAGCTGTTACGCTGCAGGGAAAGTCGTCCCAGCCTATTCCACCTCGCCCTACGGTACAAACATCGACGACATCTTTGTCTATATTTTGTCATCAATTTAACGTGTCTTTTTTTTTACGTTTCCAAGATGTCGATTACGCTGGACAACAACGAGCTATTGGAAACAGAAAGGGGAGACGTAGAACGGATTCAACTTTCAGTGCTGGACGCCACGGAGCTGCAGCACATCCGGCTGTGGCTTGTTTCTGTCGTGTAGTGGTCATCACGTTCGCCTAACACGCGAAAGATCCCCAGTCCGGAACTGGGCAGAAACTGCTTTGTTCTTCAACTGCAGCCTTTTACATGGACAAGAGATGAGCTTTCTTGCATGCTTTCCCATCTGCAAACCTGCCTTCGAATTTGCTTGAATAAACCTGCTCTGGTAGTGAAATGTAATGCAATTCCATTTAATTACAGTGCAAAGCGTTGTTAAATTTTTCTCCAACTTGGTTCTGATCATATGCCATTCTGTTGGAGAGTGCGGTTACCGCCTTCTGATCCTTCCACGAAAAGCAGTACCGCATTTGCCTTCCTTGCGCAGGCGGCACGGTTCAAAGACAGGAAAGAAGCAGATGCTCTGGTGTCACAGCGCACCACGAATTCCTGAACTTGTCTGTCTGTCAAATGTACCCCAAGGTCGTCTCAGAAAGACCTCATTTGGAAGCTGTCAATCGTTATTCAACGTGCGAGAATTGGCACCAGATATCCTGAATCATGTTTTGGAGCAATTCGCACGTTAGTGGCTCATTCAATCAGCAACAGCAATGAAAGAAATTGCACTCTCAGGAACCTTTCGACTAGCGCATTCATAGCGTCGCTAGTATTAAGGTCCGCCCCTAGATTTAAGTCATGTTGGAACTGAAACGGAGGAATCGACAGAGAGGCTACAGAATGATAACGCATCCATTTGGTTTTCTTTTAATCACTGACGAGCAGGAAAATGTAAACGGGGTGGGCGTGTGGAGAAGTGAGGCAGTTGCAGCTCTGGTGAAATTCCTTCTTTGTGATTCACTCAGCAGCCAGAGACGTGAAGGTGACTCAGGCGTGAAAGCTCTTCACATCGAGAACAAAAAGCACTCAAGGGCAGTTAGCACCTCTTCTGGAGTGGGGGTGGGGTGAGGTAATTACCTTTTGACTTCTGTTGCTATGTTCAGAAACTGGCTTTTAGATTGAGGTGAACAGAAACTGCATTTCTAAAAAGCACCACGGAATTTAGCAAAATTTATTGAGTCGCTTCTCCTCGATTCCCACCCAGGTTTCCAACTCAGTTGGTATCCATGTGGCTCATGTCCAGGAGTGAACATCTCAGCAACAAATTGCACGGTTAAGGTAAAAGGCACGGAAAGTGGCATCTCGAACTGGCTCCGAGGTCAGAGCATTCTCACAATGTGATCTGTCGTTCTCGGATTGTAATGCTACCTCCGGTTTTAGGGTGGAGAACATTCTTTGGGACTCTTATTCTGAAAAACAAAACAGATACAGTGACAGAAACTATGCTGCACGGTATGATGTGGAACACGGCCTGCTCAGGTATGTGCATTTTCCCTGTAGTCCGGTGTGTTTCGTGTTCCGTGTAAACGTGAAAGTCGTCCTGTTTCGAGCAATGGGTGAAATCATTTAGCAAAGCAAGAATGGAAATTCCAGTAATGTCAAGCAGCTCATGGTTATTTGAACAAATCATAAGCGAACCCATATTCTCACGCACTGACAGATACATTTGTAGCTGAAAAGAGTCTGAGAAGATAGACTCAGCTTACCATTGATTTTTGTCTGGATTGATGGGCTATCAATATCTGCTGCGAAATTGACATTGTAGCCGGGCACATCCCAGCAGCTGTGCGAGTCCGAGAGGAATCATGGAACCCTTTTCATGTGACTTTGCATCTGTTGTTATGCAGGAGCACAATTGGAGATACAAGTAAATGAGGTGGCGCGGCCGGCTGGTAGTGTGGCCGAGCGGTCTAAGGCGCTGGATCCAGGTTCCAGTCTCGAAAGGGGCGTGGGTACGAATCCCACCACTGCCATTTCTGCTGATCAACTCCAACGCTGCAGCTTGTTAAAATGCTGTTTCGGTGCCCACTGTATATTGATGTTGAAAACAAAAGTATAATGGGTTTGCTTCCCAGGGAATTAACTTTGGTGTGAGATACTGCCAAATATTTGAAAATGTCTCCACTGTCATGATCGTGTTCGCCTCCCGCGCGGAAAATCGCAAACAGTTCTGCCGTCCCAGGCAAGTTGAGCTTTTACTGGAACCGAATGGAGACTGTTATTACATCGTGGTTGTGAAACGAAGTCCTCCGGTGACTCTACTCGTTGTTATTTGGGTTTCTAGCTAATGGGAAAATCGTTCCAGTGAATTTCGATGTCATACCTTATTGAATTTCTCCCATTTCCTTCATTTCCGTCCTGGAAACATCGGAAGGGAAAGGTAATCTAATCGAGACTGTGATTGGTGAAATTCATTTTTACGGCCAATTCTTATTATGTTCTTTCTTTCTCTCGTTTCAGCATTGTCTGGAAAGTGGTGGTGCGCTAAGGCTGCAGTATGTTTGAAAGAGTCGTTTGGAAATGCCCTCTTGTTAGTTGTGAGATTACTTTATGACTCATGCCCTCTGACTGTATCACATTTAGCATTCATGCATCTCTGCGTCTGAAAATGCATGAGGCATGCCAGTTTTGTTTGTGTTCCATGTTAAATGCTTTCTGTTTTGCGATTCGCTCAACACATTTCGATTTAACAGGATTTCTGAGGTAACTTCCAGCAGCAAAAATCCTCAGCTGAGAATCTGGGAAAATTTCACAGAGTATGGTCAGTCGGAGCTAAAGTAAGAAAGTCGTTCCTTTTTTGCAGTGTTTCACAATACTACCTTTCCCGTGAGCAGTCGAACAGATTAAATGATTGTGCCACAGACTGCGATGGCAAACTCCGCTAAAAAGTAATCCTTTAAAGCCGGTGGAAGCAACATGACGTTATTGGGGTACACCGTGGAAAAAGATACTTCGGTGGACCTCGTCCATGCTCACCACATTGCCAAAATTAAACAAGTCCCGTTCCCCAGCATTTGACCCCAATCCCTCTAAACGCATCCTGTCCAGAAACTCACCCGATTACCTTTGCAATTTTCTGAGTGTAATAGCCTCCTCCACTTCCTCTGGTAGATCATTCCAAACACGCACAACCTTCTTTGTGGGAAATGTGCCTCAGGTCCTTTGTTACTTTCAGCCCACTCACCTTAAAGCTATGCTGTCGAGTTTTCAACTCACACCAACTTGGGTAAAGCACGTAAATACTCAGTTTACCACCCTTCCATAAGGTCATGTCGCAGCTGTTACGCTGCAGGGAAAGTCGTCCCAGCCTATTCCACCTCGCCCTACGGTACAAACATCGACGACATCTTTGTCTATATTTTGTCATCAATTTAACGTGTCTTTTTTTTTACGTTTCCAAGATGTCGATTACGCTGGACAACAACGAGCTATTGGAAACAGAAAGGGGAGACGTAGAACGGATTCAACTTTCAGTGCTGGACGCCACGGAGCTGCAGCACATCCGGCTGTGGCTTGTTTCTGTCGTGTAGTGGTCATCACGTTCGCCTAACACGCGAAAGATCCCCAGTCCGGAACTGGGCAGAAACTGCTTTGTTCTTCAACTGCAGCCTTTTACATGGACAAGAGCTGAGCTTTCTTGCATGCTTTCCCATCTGCAAACCTGCCTTCGAATTTGCTTGAATAAACCTGCTCTGGTAGTGAAATGTAATGCAATTCCATTTAATTACAGTGCAAAGCGTTGTTAAATTTTTCTCCAACTTGGTTCTGATCATATGCCATTCTGTTGGAGAGTGCAGTTACCGCCTTCTGATCCTTCCACGAAAAGCAGTACCGCATTTGCCTTCCTTGCGCAGGCGGCACGGTTCAAAGACAGGAAAGAAGCAGATGCTCTGGTGTCACAGCGCACCACGAATTCCTGAACTTGTCTGTCTGTCAAATGTACCCCAAGGTCGTCTCAGAAAAACCTCATTTGGAAGCTGTCAATCGTTATTCAACGTGCGAGAATCGGCACCAGATATCCTGAATCATGTTTTGGAGCAATTCGCACGTTAGTGGCTCATTCAATCAGCAACAGCAATGAAAGAAATTGCACTCTCAGGAACCTTTCGACTTGCGTCGCTAGTATTAAGGTCCGCCCCTAGATTTAAGTCATGTTGGAACTGAAACGGAGGAATCGACAGAGAGGCTACAGAATGATATCGCATCCATTTGGTTTTCTTTTAATCACTGACGAGCAGGAAAATGTAAACGGGGAGGGCGTGTGGAGAAGTGAGGCAGTTGCAGCTCTGGTGAAATTCCTTCTTTGTGATTCACTCAGCAGCCAGAGACGTGAAGGTGACTCAGGCGTGAAAGCTCTTCACATCGAGAACAAAAAGCACTCAAGGGCAGTTAGCACCTCTTCTGGAGTGGGGGTGGGGTGAGGTAATTACCTTTTGACTTCTGTTGCTATGTTCAGAAACTGGCTTTTAGATTGAGGTGAACAGAAACTGCATTTCTAAAAAGCACCACGGAATTTAGCAAAATTTATTGAGTCGCTTCTCCTCGATTCCCACCCAGGTTTCCAACTCAGTTGGTATCCATGTGGCTCATGTCCAGGAGTGAACATCTCAGCAACAAATTGCACGGTTAAGGTAAAAGGCACGGAAAGTGGCATCTCGAACTGGCTCCGAGGTCAGAGCATTCTCACAATGTGATCTGTCGTTCTCGGATTGTAATGCTACCTCCGGTTTTAGGGTGGAGAACATTCTTTGGGACTCTTATTCTGGAAAAAAAAAACAGATACAGTGACAGAAACTATGCTGCACGGTATGATGTGGAACACGGCCTGCTCAGGTATGTGCATTTTCCCTGTAGTCCGGTGTGTTTCGTGTTCCGTGTAAACGTGAAAGTCGTCCTGTTTCGAGCAATGGGTGAAATCATTTAGCAAAGCAAGAATGGAAATTCCAGTAATGTCAAGCAGCTCATGGTTATTTGAACAAATCATAAGCGAACCCATATTCTCACGCACTGACAGATACATTTGTAGTTGAAAAGAGTCTGAGAAGATAGACTCAGCTTACCATTGATTTTTGTCTGGATTGATGGGCTATCAATATCTGCTGCGAAATTGACATTGTAGCCGGGCACATCCCAGCAGCTGTGCGAGTCCGAGAGGAATCATGGAACCCTTTTCATGTGACTTTGCATCTGTTGTTATGCAGGAGCACAATTGGAGATACAAGTAAATGAGATGGTCCGGCCGGCTGGTAGTGTGGCCGAGCGGTCTAAGGGGCTGGATCCAAGTTCCAGTTCCGAAAGGGGCGTGGGTTCGAATCCCACCACTGCCATTTCTGCTGATCAACTCCAACGCTGCAGCTTGTTAAAATGCTGTTTCGGTGCCCACTGTATATTGATGTTGAAAACAAAAGTTTCATGGGTTTGCTTCCCAGGGAATTAACTTTGGTGTGAGATACTGCCAAATATTTGAAAATGTCTCCACTGTCATGATCGTGTTCGCCTCCCGCGCGGAAAATCGCAAACAGTTCTGCCGTCCCAGGCAAGTTGAGCTTTTACTGGAACCGAATGGAGACTGTTATTTCATCGTTGTTGTGAAACGAAGTCCTCCGGTGACTCTACTCGTTGTTATTTGGGTTTCTAGCTAATGGGAAAATCGTTCCAATGAATTTCGATGTCATACCTTATTGAATTTCTCCCATTTCCTTCATTTCCGTCCTGGAAACATCGGAAGGGAAAGGTAATCTAATCGAGACTGTGATTGGTGAAATTCATTTTTACGGCCAATTCTTATTATGTTCTTTCTTTCTCTCGTTTCAGCATTGTCTGGAAAGTGGTGGTGCGCTAAGGCTGCAGTATGTTTGAAAGAGTCGTTTGGAAATGCCCTCTTGTTAGTTGTGAGATTACTTTATGACTCATGCCCTCGGACTGTATCACATTTAGCATTCATGCATCTCTGCGTCTGAAAATGCATGAGGTATGCCAGTTTTGTTTGTGTTCCATGTTAAATGCTTTCTGTTTTGCGATTCGCTCAACACATTTCGATTTAACAGGATTTCTGAGGTAACTTCCAGCAGCAAAAATCCTCAGCTGAAGATCTGGGAAAATTTCACAGAGTATGGTCAGTCGGAGCTAAAGTAAGAAAGTCGTTCCTTTTTTGCAGTGTTTCACAATACTACCTTTCCCGTGAGCAGTCGAACAGATTAAATGATTGTGCCACAGACTGCGATGGCAAACTCCGCTAAAAAGTAATCCTTTAAAGCCGGTGGAAGCAACATGACGTTATTGGGGTACACCGTGGAAAAAGATACTTCGGTGGACCTCGTCCATGCTCACCACATAGCCAAAATTAAACAAGTCCCGTTCCCCAGCATTTGACCCCAGTCCCTCTAAACGCATCCTATCCAGAAACTCACCCGATTACCTTTGCAATTTTCTGAGTGTAATAGCCTCCTCCACTTCCTCTGGTAGATCATTCCAAACACGCACAACCTTCTTTGTGGGAAATGTGCCTCAGGTCCTTTGTCACTTTCAGCCCACTCACCTTAAAGCTATGCTGTCGAGTTTTCAACTCACACCAACTTGGGTAAAGCACGTAAATACTCAGTTTACCACCCTTCCATAAGGTCATGTCGCAGCTGTTACGCTGCAGGGAAAGTCGTCCCAGCCTATTCCACCTCGCCCTACGGTACAAACATCGACGACATCTTTGTCTATATTTTGTCATCAATTTAACGTGTCTTTTTTTTACGTTTCCAAGATGTCGATTACGCTGGACAACAATGAGCTATTGGAAACAGAAAGGGGAGACGTAGAACGGATTCAACTTTCAGTGCTGGACGCCACGGAGCTGCAGCACATCCGGCTGTGGCTTGTTTCTGTCGTGTAGTGGTCATCACGTTCGCCTAACACGCGAAAGATCCCCAGTCCGGAACTGGGCAGAAACTGCTTTGTTCTTCAACTGCAGCCTTTTACATGGACAAGAGCTGAGCTTTCTTGCATGCTTTCCCATCTGCAAACCTGCCTTCGAATTTGCTTGAATAAACCTGCTCTGGTAGTGAAATGTAATGCAATTCCATTTAATTACAGTGCAAAGCGTTGTTAAATTTTTCTCCAACTTGGTTCTGATCATATGCCATTCTGTTGGAGAGTGCAGTTACCGCCTTCTGATCCTTCCACGAAAAGCAGTACCGCATTTGCCTTCCTTGCGCAGGCGGCACGGTTCAAAGACAGGAAAGAAGCAGATGCTCTGGTGTCACAGCGCACCACGAATTCCTGAACTTGTCTGTCTGTCAAATGTACCCCAAGGTCGTCTCAGAAAGACCTCATTTGGAAGCTGTCAATCGTTATTCAACGTGCGAGAATTGGCACCAGATATCCTGAATCATGTTTTGGAGCAATTCGCACGTTAGTGGCTCATTCAATCAGCAACAGCAATGAAAGAAATTGCACTCTCAGGAACCTTTCGACTAGCGCATTCATAGCGTCGCTAGTATTAAGGTCCGCCCCTAGATTTAAGTCATGTTGGAACTGAAACGGAGGAATCGACAGAGAGGCTACAGAATGATAACGCATCCATTTGGTTTTCTTTTAATCACTGACGAGCAGGAAAATGTAAACGGGGTGGGCGTGTGGAGAAGTGAGGCAGTTGCAGCTCTGGTGAAATTCCTTCTTTGTGATTCACTCAGCAGCCAGAGACGTGAAGGTGACTCAGGCGTGAAAGCTCTTCACATCGAGAACAAAAAGCACTCAAGGGCAGTTAGCACCTCTTCTGGAGTGGGGGTGGGGTGAGGTAATTACCTTTTGACTTCTGTTGCTATGTTCAGAAACTGGCTTTTAGATTGAGGTGAACAGAAACTGCATTTCTAAAAAGCACCACGGAATTTAGCAAAATTTATTGAGTCGCTTCTCCTCGATTCCCACCCAGGTTTCCAACTCAGTTGGTATCCATGTGGCTCATGTCCAGGAGTGAACATCTCAGCAACAAATTGCACGGTTAAGGTAAAAGGCACGGAAAGTGGCATCTCGAACTGGCTCCGAGGTCAGAGCATTCTCACAATGTGATCTGTCGTTCTCGGATTGTAATGCTACCTCCGGTTTTAGGGTGGAGAACATTCTTTGGGACTCTTATTCTGAAAAACAAAACAGATACAGTGACAGAAACTATGCTGCACGGTATGATGTGGAACACGGCCTGCTCAGGTATGTGCATTTTCCCTGTAGTCCGGTGTGTTTCGTGTTCCGTGTAAACGTGAAAGTCGTCCTGTTTCGAGCAATGGGTGAAATCATTTAGCAAAGCAAGAATGGAAATTCCAGTAATGTCAAGCAGCTCATGGTTATTTGAACAAATCATAAGCGAACCCATATTCTCACGCACTGACAGATACATTTGTAGCTGAAAAGAGTCTGAGAAGATAGACTCAGCTTACCATTGATTTTTGTCTGGATTGATGGGCTATCAATATCTGCTGCGAAATTGACATTGTAGCCGGGCACATCCCAGCAGCTGTGCGAGTCCGAGAGGAATCATGGAACCCTTTTCATGTGACTTTGCATCTGTTGTTATGCAGGAGCACAATTGGAGATACAAGTAAATGAGGTGGCGCGGCCGGCTGGTAGTGTGGCCGAGCGGTCTAAGGCGCTGGATCCAGGTTCCAGTCTCGAAAGGGGCGTGGGTACGAATCCCACCACTGCCATTTCTGCTGATCAACTCCAACGCTGCAGCTTGTTAAAATGCTGTTTCGGTGCCCACTGTATATTGATGTTGAAAACAAAAGTATAATGGGTTTGCTTCCCAGGGAATTAACTTTGGTGTGAGATACTGCCAAATATTTGAAAATGTCTCCACTGTCATGATCGTGTTCGCCTCCCGCGCGGAAAATCGCAAACAGTTCTGCCGTCCCAGGCAAGTTGAGCTTTTACTGGAACCGAATGGAGACTGTTATTACATCGTGGTTGTGAAACGAAGTCCTCCGGTGACTCTACTCGTTGTTATTTGGGTTTCTAGCTAATGGGAAAATCGTTCCAGTGAATTTCGATGTCATACCTTATTGAATTTCTCCCATTTCCTTCATTTCCGTCCTGGAAACATCGGAAGGGAAAGGTAATCTAATCGAGACTGTGATTGGTGAAATTCATTTTTACGGCCAATTCTTATTATGTTCTTTCTTTCTCTCGTTTCAGCATTGTCTGGAAAGTGGTGGTGCGCTAAGGCTGCAGTATGTTTGAAAGAGTCGTTTGGAAATGCCCTCTTGTTAGTTGTGAGATTACTTTATGACTCATGCCCTCTGACTGTATCACATTTAGCATTCATGCATCTCTGCGTCTGAAAATGCATGAGGTATGCCAGTTTTGTTTGTGTTCCATGTTAAATGCTTTCTGTTTTGCGATTCGCTCAACACATTTCGATTTAACAGGATTTCTGAGGTAACTTCCAGCAGCAAAAATCCTCAGCTGAGAATCTGGGAAAATTTCACAGAGTATGGTCAGTCGGAGCTAAAGTAAGAAAGTCGTTCCTTTTTTGCAGTGTTTCACAATACTACCTTTCCCGTGAGCAGTCGAACAGATTAAATGATTGTGCCACAGACTGCGATGGCAAACTCCGCTAAAAAGTAATCCTTTAAAGCCGGTGGAAGCAACATGACGTTATTGGGGTACACCGTGGAAAAAGATACTTCGGTGGACCTCGTCCATGCTCACCACATTGCCAAAATTAAACAAGTCCCGTTCCCCAGCATTTGACCCCAATCCCTCTAAACGCATCCTGTCCAGAAACTCACCCGATTACCTTTGCAATTTTCTGAGTGTAATAGCCTCCTCCACTTCCTCTGGTAGATCATTCCAAACACGCACAACCTTCTTTGTGGGAAATGTGCCTCAGGTCCTTTGTCACTTTCAGCCCACTCACCTTAAAGCTATGCTGTCGAGTTTTCAACTCACACCAACTTGGGTAAAGCACGTAAATACTCAGTTTACCACCCTTCCATAAGGTCATGTCGCAGCTGTTACGCTGCAGGGAAAGTCGTCCCAGCCTATTCCACCTCGCCCTACGGTACAAACATCGACGACATCTTTGTCTATATTTTGTCATCAATTTAACGTGTCTTTTTTTTTACGTTTCCAAGATGTCGATTACGCTGGACAACAACGAGCTATTGGAAACAGAAAGGGGAGACGTAGAACGGATTCAACTTTCAGTGCTGGACGCCACGGAGCTGCAGCACATCCGGCTGTGGCTTGTTTCTGTCGTGTAGTGGTCATCACGTTCGCCTAACACGCGAAAGATCCCCAGTCCGGAACTGGGCAGAAACTGCTTTGTTCTTCAACTGCAGCCTTTTACATGGACAAGAGCTGAGCTTTCTTGCATGCTTTCCCATCTGCAAACCTGCCTTCGAATTTGCTTGAATAAACCTGCTCTGGTAGTGAAATGTAATGCAATTCCATTTAATTACAGTGCAAAGCGTTGTTAAATTTTTCTCCAACTTGGTTCTGATCATATGCCATTCTGTTGGAGAGTGCAGTTACCGCCTTCTGATCCTTCCACGAAAAGCAGTACCGCATTTGCCTTCCTTGCGCAGGCGGCACGGTTCAAAGACAGGAAAGAAGCAGATGCTCTGGTGTCACAGCGCACCACGAATTCCTGAACTTGTCTGTCTGTCAAATGTACCCCAAGGTCGTCTCAGAAAGACCTCATTTGGAAGCTGTCAATCGTTATTCAACGTGCGAGAATCGGCACCAGATATCCTGAATCATGTTTTGGAGCAATTCGCACGTTAGTGGCTCATTCAATCAGCAACAGCAATGAAAGAAATTGCACTCTCAGGAACCTTTCGACTTGCGTCGCTAGTATTAAGGTCCGCCCCTAGATTTAAGTCATGTTGGAACTGAAACGGAGGAATCGACAGAGAGGCTACAGAATGATAACGCATCCATTTGGTTTTCTTTTAATCACTGACGAGCAGGAAAATGTAAACGGGGAGGGCGTGTGGAGAAGTGAGGCAGTTGCAGCTCTGGTGAAATTCCTTCTTTGTGATTCACTCAGCAGCCAGAGACGTGAAGGTGACTCAGGCGTGAAAGCTCTTCACATCGAGAACAAAAAGCACTCAAGGGCAGTTAGCACCTCTTCTGGAGTGGGGGTGGGGTGAGGTAATTACCTTTTGACTTCTGTTGCTATGTTCAGAAACTGGCTTTTAGATTGAGGTGAACAGAAACTGCATTTCTAAAAAGCACCACGGAATTTAGCAAAATTTATTGAGTCGCTTCTCCTCGATTCCCACCCAGGTTTCCAACTCAGTTGGTATCCATGTGGCTCATGTCCAGGAGTGAACATCTCAGCAACAAATTGCACGGTTAAGGTAAAAGGCACGGAAAGTGGCATCTCGAACTGGCTCCGAGGTCAGAGCATTCTCACAATGTGATCTGTCGTTCTCGGATTGTAATGCTACCTCCGGTTTTAGGGTGGAGAACATTCTTTGGGACTCTTATTCTGGAAAAAAAAAACAGATACAGTGACAGAAACTATGCTGCAAGGTATGATGTGGAACACGGCCTGCTCAGGTATGTGCATTTTCCCTGTAGTCCGGTGTGTTTCGTGTTCCGTGTAAACGTGAAAGTCGTCCTGTTTCGAGCAATGGGTGAAATCATTTAGCAAAGCAAGAATGGAAATTCCAGTAATGTCAAGCAGCTCATGGTTATTTGAACAAATCATAAGCGAACCCATATTCTCACGCACTGACAGATACATTTGTAGTTGAAAAGAGTCTGAGAAGATAGACTCAGCTTACCATTGATTTTTGTCTGGATTGATGGGCTATCAATATCTGCTGCGAAATTGACATTGTAGCCGGGCACATCCCAGCAGCTGTGCGAGTCCGAGAGGAATCATGGAACCCTTTTCATGTGACTTTGCATCTGTTGTTATGCAGGAGCACAATTGGAGATACAAGTAAATGAGATGGTCCGGCCGGCTGGTAGTGTGGCCGAGCGGTCTAAGGCGCTGGATCCAAATTCCAGTTCCGAAAGGGGCGTGGGTTCGAATCCCACCACTGCCATTTCTGCTGATCAACTCCAACGCTGCAGCTTGTTAAAATGCTGTTTCGGTGCCCACTGTATATTGATGTTGAAAACAAAAGTTTCATGGGTTTGCTTCCCAGGGAATTAACTTTGGTGTGAGATACTGCCAAATATTTGAAAATGTCTCCACTGTCATGATCGTGTTCGCCTCCCGCGCGGAAAATCGCAAACAGTTCTGCCGTCCCAGGCAAGTTGAGCTTTTACTGGAACCGAATGGAGACTGTTATTTCATCGTTGTTGTGAAACGAAGTCCTCCGGTGACTCTACTCGTTGTTATTTGGGTTTCTAGCTAATGGGAAAATCGTTCCAATGAATTTCGATGTCATACCTTATTGAATTTCTCCCATTTCCTTCATTTCCGTCCTGGAAACATCGGAAGGGAAAGGTAATCTAATCGAGACTGTGATTGGTGAAATTCATTTTTACGGCCAATTCTTATTATGTTCTTTCTTTCTCTCGTTTCAGCATTGTCTGGAAAGTGGTGGTGCGCTAAGGCTGCAGTATGTTTGAAAGAGTCGTTTGGAAATGCCCTCTTGTTAGTTGTGAGATTACTTTATGACTCATGCCCTCGGACTGTATCACATTTAGCATTCATGCATCTCTGCGTCTGAAAATGCATGAGGTATGCCAGTTTTGTTTGTGTTCCATGTTAAATGCTTTCTGTTTTGCGATTCGCTCAACACATTTCGATTTAACAGGATTTCTGAGGTAACTTCCAGCAGCAAAAATCCTCAGCTGAAGATCTGGGAAAATTTCACAGAGTATGGTCAGTCGGAGCTAAAGTAAGAAAGTCGTTCCTTTTTTGCAGTGTTTCACAATACTACCTTTCCCGTGAGCAGTCGAACAGATTAAATGATTGTGCCACAGACTGCGATGGCAAACTCCGCTAAAAAGTAATCCTTTAAAGCCGGTGGAAGCAACATGACGTTATTGGGGTACACCGTGGAAAAAGATACTTCGGTGGACCTCGTCCATGCTCACCACATAGCCAAAATTAAACAAGTCCCGTTCCCCAGCATTTGACCCCAGTCCCTCTAAACGCATCCTATCCAGAAACTCACCCGATTACCTTTGCAATTTTCTGAGTGTAATAGCCTCCTCCACTTCCTCTGGTAGATCATTCCAAACACGCACAACCTTCTTTGTGGGAAATGTGCCTCAGGTCCTTTGTCACTTTCAGCCCACTCACCTTAAAGCTATGCTGTCGAGTTTTCAACTCACACCAACTTGGGTAAAGCACGTAAATACTCAGTTTACCACCCTTCCATAAGGTCATGTCGCAGCTGTTACGCTGCAGGGAAAGTCGTCCCAGCCTATTCCACCTCGCCCTACGGTACAAACATCGACGACATCTTTGTCTATATTTTGTCATCAATTTAACGTGTCTTTTTTTTACGTTTCCAAGATGTCGATTACGCTGGACAACAATGAGCTATTGGAAACAGAAAGGGGAGACGTAGAACGGATTCAACTTTCAGTGCTGGACGCCACGGAGCTGCAGCACATCCGGCTGTGGCTTGTTTCTGTCGTGTAGTGGTCATCACGTTCGCCTAACACGCGAAAGATCCCCAGTCCGGAACTGGGCAGAAACTGCTTTGTTCTTCAACTGCAGCCTTTTACATGGACAAGAGCTGAGCTTTCTTGCATGCTTTCCCATCTGCAAACCTGCCTTCGAATTTGCTTGAATAAACCTGCTCTGGTAGTGAAATGTAATGCAATTCCATTTAATTACAGTGCAAAGCGTTGTTAAATTTTTCTCCAACTTGGTTCTGATCATATGCCATTCTGTTGGAGAGTGCAGTTACCGCCTTCTGATCCTTCCACGAAAAGCAGTACCGCATTTGCCTTCCTTGCGCAGGCGGCACGGTTCAAAGACAGGAAAGAAGCAGATGCTCTGGTGTCACAGCGCACCACGAATTCCTGAACTTGTCTGTCTGTCAAATGTACCCCAAGGTCGTCTCAGAAAGACCTCATTTGGAAGCTGTCAATCGTTATTCAACGTGCGAGAATTGGCACCAGATATCCTGAATCATGTTTTGGAGCAATTCGCACGTTAGTGGCTCATTCAATCAGCAACAGCAATGAAAGAAATTGCACTCTCAGGAACCTTTCGACTTGCGTCGCTAGTATTAAGGTCCGCCCCTAGATTTAAGTCATGTTGGAACTGAAACGGAGGAATCGACAGAGAGGCTACAGAATGATATCGCATCCATTTGGTTTTCTTTTAATCACTGACGAGCAGGAAAATGTAAACGGGGAGGGCGTGTGGAGAAGTGAGGCAGTTGCAGCTCTGGTGAAATTCCTTCTTTGTGATTCACTCAGCAGCCAGAGACGTGAAGGTGACTCAGGCGTGAAAGCTCTTCACATCGAGAACAAAAAGCACTCAAGGGCAGTTAGCACCTCTTCTGGAGTGGGGGTGGGGTGAGGTAATTACCTTTTGACTTCTGTTGCTATGTTCAGAAACTGGCTTTTAGATTGAGGTGAACAGAAACTGCATTTCTAAAAGGCACCACGGAATTTAGCAAAATTTATTGAGTCGCTTCTCCTCGATTCCCACCCAGGTTTCCAACTCAGTTGGTATCCATGTGGCTCATGTCCAGGAGTGAACATCTCAGCAACAAATTGCACGGTTAAGGTAAAAGGCACGGAAAGTGGCATCTCGAACTGGCTCCGAGGTCAGAGCATTCTCACAATGTGATCTGTCGTTCTCGGATTGTAATGCTACCTCCGGTTTTAGGGTGGAGAACATTCTTTGGGACTCTTATTCTGGAAAAAAAAAACAGATACAGTGACAGAAACTATGCTGCACGGTATGATGTGGAACACGGCCTGCTCAGGTATGTGCATTTTCCCTGTAGTCCGGTGTGTTTCGTGTTCCGTGTAAACGTGAAAGTCGTCCTGTTTCGAGCAATGGGTGAAATCATTTAGCAAAGCAAGAATGGAAATTCCAGTAATGTCAAGCAGCTCATGGTTATTTGAACAAATCATAAGCGAACCCATATTCTCACGCACTGACAGATACATTTGTAGCTGAAAAGAGTCTGAGAAGATAGACTCAGCTTACCATTGATTTTTGTCTGGATTGATGGGCTATCAATATCTGCTGCGAAATTGACATTGTAGCCGGGCACATCCCAGCAGCTGTGCGAGTCCGAGAGGAATCATGGAACCCTTTTCATGTGACTTTGCATCTGTTGTTATGCAGGAGCACAATTGGAGATACAAGTAAATGAGGTGGCGCGGCCGGCTGGTAGTGTGGCCGAGCGGTCTAAGGCGCTGGATCCAGGTTCCCGTCTCGAAAGGGGCGTGGGTACGAATCCCACCACTGCCATTTCTGCTGATCAACTCCAACGCTGCAGCTTGTTAAAATGCTGTTTCGGTGCCCACTGTATATTGATGTTGAAAACAAAAGTATAATGGGTTTGCTTCCCAGGGAATTAACTTTGGTGTGAGATACTGCCAAATATTTGAAAATGTCTCCACTGTCATGATCGTGTTCGCCTCCCGCGCGGAAAATCGCAAACAGTTCTGCCGTCCCAGGCAAGTTGAGCTTTTTCTGGAACCGAATGGAGACTGTTATTTCATCGTGGTTGTGAAACGAAGTCCTCCGGTGACTCTACTCGTTGTTATTTGGGTTTCTAGCTAATGGGAAAATCGTTCCAGTGAATTTCGATGTCATACCTTATTGAATTTCTCCCATTTCCTTCATTTCCGTCCTGGAAACATCGGAAGGGAAAGGTAATCTAATCGAGACTGTGATTGGTGAAATTCATTTTTACGGCCAATTCTTATTATGTTCTTTCTTTCTCTCGTTTCAGCATTGTCTGGAAAGTGGTGGTGCGCTAAGGCTGCAGTATGTTTGAAAGAGTCGTTTGGAAATGCCCTCTTGTTAGTTGTGAGATTACTTTATGACTCATGCCCTCGGACTGTATCACATTTAGCATTCATGCATCTCTGCGTCTGAAAATGCATGAGGTATGCCAGTTTTGTTTGTGTTCCATGTTAAATGCTTTCTGTTTTGCGATTCGCTCAACACATTTCGATTTAACAGGATTTCTGAGGTAACTTCCAGCAGCAAAAATCCTCAGCTGAGGATCTGGGAAAATTTCACAGAGTATGGTCAGTCGGAGCTAAAGTAAGAAAGTCGTTCCTTTTTTGCAGTGTTTCACAATACTACCTTTCCCGTGAGCAGTCGAACAGATTAAATGATTGTGCCACAGACTGCGATGGCAAACTCCGCTAAAAAGTAATCCTTTAAAGCCGGTGGAAGCAACATGACGTTATTGGGGTACACCGTGGAAAAAGATACTTCGGTGGACCTCGTCCATGCTCACCACATTGCCAAAATTAAACAAGTCCCGTTCCCCAGCATTTGACCCCAATCCCTCTAAACGCATCCTGTCCAGACACTCACCCGATTACCTTTGCAATTTTCTGAGTGTAATAGCCTCCTCCACTTCCTCTGGTAGATCATTCCAAACACGCACAACCTTCTTTGTGGGAAATGTGCCTCAGGTCCTTTGTCACTTTCAGCCCACTCACCTTAAAGCTATGCTGTCGAGTTTTCAACTCACACCAACTTGGGTAAAGCACGTAAATACTCAGTTTACCACCCTTCCATAAGGTCATGTCGCAGCTGTTACGCTGCAGGGAAAGTCGTCCCAGCCTATTCCACCTCGCCCTACGGTACAAACATCGACGACATCTTTGTCTATATTTTGTCATCAATTTAACGTGTCTTTTTTTTTACGTTTCCAAGATGTCGATTACGCTGGACAACAACGAGCTATTGGAAACAGAAAGGGGAGACGTAGAACGGATTCAACTTTCAGTGCTGGACGCCACGGAGCTGCAGCACATCCGGCTGTGGCTTGTTTCTGTCGTGTAGTGGTCATCACGTTCGCCTAACACGCGAAAGATCCCCAGTCCGGAACTGGGCAGAAACTGCTTTGTTCTTCAACTGCAGCCTTTTACATGGACAAGAGCTGAGCTTTCTTGCATGCTTTCCCATCTGCAAACCTGCCTTCGAATTTGCTTGAATAAACCTGCTCTGGTAGTGAAATGTAATGCAATTCCATTTAATTACAGTGCAAAGCGTTGTTAAATTTTTCTCCAACTTGGTTCTGATCATATGCCATTCTGTTGGAGAGTGCAGTTACCGCCTTCTGATCCTTCCACGAAAAGCAGTACCGCATTTGCCTTCCTTGCGCAGGCGGCACGGTTCAAAGACAGGAAAGAAGCAGATGCTCTGGTGTCACAGCGCACCACGAATTCCTGAACTTGTCTGTCTGTCAAATGTACCCCAAGGTCGTCTCAGAAAGACCTCATTTGGAAGCTGTCAATCGTTATTCAACGTGCGAGAATTGGCACCAGATATCCTGAATCATGTTTTGGAGCAATTCGCACGTTAGTGGCTCATTCAATCAGCAACAGCAATGAAAGAAATTGCACTCTGAGGAACCTTTCGACTTGCGTCGCTAGTATTAAGGTCCGCCCCTAGATTTAAGTCATGTTGGAACTGAAACGGAGGAATCGACAGAGAGGCTACAGAATGATATCGCATCCATTTGGTTTTCTTTTAATCACTGACGAGCAGGAAAATGTAAACGGGGAGGGCGTGTGGAGAAGTGAGGCAGTTGCAGCTCTGGTGAAATTCCTTCTTTGTGATTCACTCAGCAGCCAGAGACGTGAAGGTGACTCAGGCGTGAAAGCTCTTCACATCGAGAACAAAAAGCACTCAAGGGCAGTTAGCACCTCTTCTGGAGTGGGGGTGGGGTGAGGTAATTACCTTTTGACTTCTGTTGCTATGTTCAGAAACTGGCTTTTAGATTGAGGTGAACAGAAACTGCATTTCTAAAAAGCACCACGGAATTTAGCAAAATTTATTGAGTCGCTTCTCCTCGATTCCCACCCAGGTTTCCAACTCAGTTGGTATCCATGTGGCTCATGTCCAGGAGTGAACATCTCAGCAACAAATTGCACGGTTAAGGTAAAAGGCACGGAAAGTGGCATCTCGAACTGGCTCCGAGGTCAGAGCATTCTCACAATGTGATCTGTCGTTCTCGGATTGTAATGCTACCTCCGGTTTTAGGGTGGAGAACATTCTTTGGGACTCTTATTCTGAAAAAAAAAACAGATACAGTGACAGAAACTATGCTGCACGGTATGATGTGGAACACGGCCTGCTCAGGTATGTGCATTTTCCCTGTAGTCCGGTGTGTTTCGTGTTCCGTGTAAACGTGAAAGTCGTCCTGTTTCGAGCAATGGGTGAAATCATTTAGCAAAGCAAGAATGGAAATTCCAGTAATGTCAAGCAGCTCATGGTTATTTGAACAAATCATAAGCGAACCCATATTCTCACGCACTGACAGATACATTTGTAGCTGAAAAGAGTCTGAGAAGATAGACTCAGCTTACCATTGATTTTTGTCTGGATTGATGGGCTATCAATATCTGCTGCGAAATTGACATTGTAGCCGGGGACATCCCAGCAGCTGTGCGAGTCCGAGAGGAATCATGGAACCCTTTTCATGTGACTTTGCATCTGTTGTTATGCAGGAGCACAATTGGAGATACAAGTAAATGAGGTGGCGCGGCCGGCTGGTAGTGTGGCCGAGCGGTCTAAGGCGCTGGATCCAGGTTCCAGTCTCGAAAGGGGCGTGGGTTCGAATCCCACCACTGCCATTTCTGCTGATCAACTCCAACGCTGCAGCTTGTTAAAATGCTGTTTCGGTGCCCACTGTATATTGATGTTGAAAACAAAAGTATAATGGGTTTGCTTCCCAGGGAATTAACTTTGGTGTGAGATCCTGCCAAATACTTGAAAATGTCTCCACTGTCATGATCGTGTTCGCCTCCCGCGCGGAAAATCGCAAACAGTTCTGCCGTCCCAGGCAAGTTGAGCTTTTACTAGAACCGAATGGAGACTGTTATTTCATCGTTGTTGTGAAATGAAGTCCTCCGGTGACTCTACTCGTTGTTATTTGGGTTTCTAGCTAATGGGAAAATCGTTCCAATGAATTTCGATGTCATACCTGATTGAATTTCTCCCATTTCCTTCATTTCCGTCCTGGAAACATCGGAAGGGAAAGGTAATCTAATCGAGACTGTGATTGGTGAAATTCATTTTTTACGGCCAATTCTTATTATTTTCTTTCTTTCTCTCGTTTCAGCATTGTCTGGAAAGTGGTGGTGCGCTAAGGCTGCAGTATGTTTGAAAGAGTCGTTTGGAAATGCCCTCTTGTTAGTTGTGAGATTACTTTATGACTCATGCCCTCGGACTGTATCACATTTAGCATTCATGCATCTCTGCGTCTGAAAATGCATGAGGTATGCCAGTTTTGTTTGTGTTCCGTGTTAAATGCTTTCTGTTTTGCGATTCGCTCAACACATTTCGATTTAACAGGATTTCTGAGGTAACTTCCAGCAGCAAAAATCCTCAGCTGAGGATCTGGGAAAATTTCACAGAGTATGGTCAGTCGGAGCTAAAGTAAGGAAGTCGTTCCTTTTGTGCAGTGTTTCACAATACTACCTTTCCCGTGAGCAGTCGAACAGACTAAATGATTGTGCCACAGACTGCGATGGCAAACTCCGCTAAAAAGTAATCCTTTAAAGCCGGTGGAAGCAACATGACGTTATTGGGGTACACCGTGGAAAAAGATACTTCGGTGGACCTCGTCCATGCTCACCACATTGCCAAAATTAAACAAGTCCCGTTCACCAGCATTTGACCCCAATCCCTCTAAACGCATCCTATCCAGAAACTCACCCGATTATCTTTGCAATTTTCTGAGTGTAATAGCCACCTCCACTTCCTCTGGAAGATCATTCCAAACACGCACAACATTCTTTGTGGGAAATGTGCCTCAGGTCCTTTGTCACTTTCAGCCCACTCACCTTAAAGCTATGCTGTCGAGTTTTCAACTCACACCAACTTGGGTAAAGCACGTAAATACTCAGTTTACCACCCTTCCATAAGGTCATGTCGCAGCTGTTACGCTGCAGGGAAAGTCGTTCCAGCCTATTCCACCTCGCCCTACGGTACAAACATCGACGACATCTTTGTCTATATTTTGTCATCAATTTAACGTGTCTTTTTTTTTACGTTTCCAAGATGTCGATTACGCTGGACAACAACGAGCTATTGGAAACAGAAAGGGGAGACGTAGAACGGATTCAACTTTCAGTGCTGGACGCCACGGAGCTGCAGCACATCCGGCTGTGGCTTGTTTCTGTCGTGTAGTGGTCATCACGTTCGCCTAACACGCGAAAGATCCCCAGTCCGGAACTGGGCAGAAACTGCTTTGTTCTTCAACTGCAGCCTTTTACATGGACAAGAGCTGAGCTTTCTTGCATGCTTTCCCATCTGCAAACCTGCCTTCGAATTTGCTGGAATAAACCTGCTCTGGTAGTGAAATGTAATGCAATTCCATTTAATTACAGTGCAAAGCGTTGTTAAATTTTTCTCCAACCTGGTTCTGATCATATGCCATTCTGTTGGAGAGTGCAGTTACCACCTTTTGATCCTTCCACGAAAAGCAGTATCGCATTTGCCTTCCTTGCGCAGGCGGCACGGTTCAAAGACAGGAAAGAAGCAGATGCTCAGGTGTCACAGCGCACCACGAATTCCTGAACTTGTCTGTCTGTCAAATGTACCCCAAGGTCGTCTCAGAAAGACCTCATTTGGAAGCTGTCAATCGTTATTCAACGTGCGAGAATTGGCACCAGATATCCTGAATCATGTTTTGGAGCAATTCGCACGTTAGTGGCTCATTCAATCAGCAACAGCAATGAAAGAAATTGCACTATCAGGAACCTTTCGACTTGCGCATTCACAGCGTCGCTAGTATTAAGGTCCGCCCCTAGATTTAAGTCATGTTGGAACTGAAACGGAGGAATCGACAGAGAGGCTACGGAATGATATCGCATCCATTTGGTTTTCTTTTAATCACTGACGAGCAGGAAAATGTAAACGGGGAGGGCGTGTGGAGAAGTGAGGCAGTTGCAGCTCTGGTGAAATTCCTTCTTTGTGATTCACTCAGCAGCCAGAGACGTGAAGGTGACTCAGGCGTGAAAGCTCTTCACATCGAGAACAAAAAGCACTCAAGGGCAGTTAGCACCTCTTCTGGAGTGGGGGTGGGGTGAGGTAATTACCTTTTGACTTCTGTTGCTATGTTCAGAAACTGGCTTTTAGATTGAGGTGAACAGAAACTGCATTTCTAAAAAGCACCACGGAATTTAGCAAAATTTATTGAGTCGCTTCTCCTCGATTCCCACCCAGGTTTCCAACTCAGTTGGTATCCATGTGGCTCATGTCCAGGAGTGAACATCTCAGCAACAAATTGCACGGTTAAGGTAAAAGGCACGGAAAGTGGCATCTCGAACTGGCTCCGAGGTCAGAGCATTCTCACAATGTGATCTGTCGTTCTCGGATTGTAATGCTACCTCCGGTTTTAGGGTGGAGAACATTCTTTGGGACTCTTATTCTGAAAAAAAAAAACAGATACAGTGACAGAAACTATGCTGCACGGTATGATGTGGAACACGGCCTGCTCAGGTATGTGCATTTTCCCTGTAGTCCGGTGTGTTTCGTGTTCCGTGTAAACGTGAAAGTCGTCCTGTTTCGAGCAATGGGTGAAATCATTTAGCAAAGCAAGAATGGAAATTCCAGTAATGTCAAGCAGCTCATGGTTATTTGAACAAATCATAAGCGAACCCATATTCTCACGCACTGACAGATACATTTGTAGCTGAAAAGAGTCTGAGAAGATAGACTCAGCTTACCATTGATTTTTGTCTGGATTGATGGGCTATCAATATCTGCTGCGAAATTGACATTGTAGCCGGGGACATCCCAGCAGCTGTGCGAGTCCGAGAGGAATCATGGAACCCTTTTCATGTGACTTTGCATCTGTTGTTATGCAGGAGCACAATTGGAGATACAAGTAAATGAGGTGGCGCGGCCGGCTGGTAGTGTGGCCGAGCGGTCTAAGGCGCTGGATCCAGGTTCCCGTCTCGAAAGGGGCGTGGGTTCGAATCCCACCACTGCCATTTCTGCTGATCAACTCCAACGCTGCAGCTTGTTAAAATGCTGTTTCGGTGCCCACTGTATATTGATGTTGAAAACAAAAGTATAATGGGTTTGCTTCCCAGGGAATTAACTTTGGTGTGAGATCCTGCCAAATATTTGAAAATCTCTCCACTGTCATGATCGTGTTCGCCTCCCGCGCGGAAAATCGCAAACAGTTCTGCCGTCACCGGCAAGTTGAGCTTTTACTGGAACCGAATGGAGACTGTTATTTCATCGTTGTTGTGAAATGAAGTCCTCCGGTGACTCTACTCGTTGTTATTTGGGTTTCTAGCTAATGGGAAAATCGTTCCAATGAATTTCGATGTCATACCTGATTGAATTTCTCCCATTTCCTTCATTTCCGTCCTGGAAACATCGGAAGGGAAAGGTAATCTAATCGAGACTGTGATTGGTGAAATTCATTTTTTACGGCCAATTCTTATTATTTTCTTTCTTTCTCTCGTTTCAGCATTGTCTGGAAAGTGGTGGTGCGCTAAGGCTGCAGTATGTTTGAAAGAGTCGTTTGGAAATGCCCTCTTGTTAGTTGTGAGATTACTTTATGACTCATGCCCTCGGACTGTATCACATTTAGCATTCATGCATCTCTGCGTCTGAAAATGCATGAGGTATGCCAGTTTTGTTTGTGTTCCGTGTTAAATGCTTTCTGTTTTGCGATTCGCTCAACACATTTCGATTTAACAGGATTTCTGAGGTAACTTCCAGCAGCAAAAATCCTCAGCTGAGGATCTGGGAAAATTTCACAGAGTATGGTCAGTCGGAGCTAAAGTAAGGAAGTCGTTCCTTTTGTGCAGTGTTTCACAATACTACCTTTCCCGTGAGCAGTCGAACAGACTAAATGATTGTGCCACAGACTGCGATGGCAAACTCCGCTAAAAAGTAATCCTTTAAAGCCGGTGGAAGCAACATGACGTTATTGGGGTACACCGTGGAAAAAGATACTTCGGTGGACCTCGTCCATGCTCACCACATTGCCAAAATTAAACAAGTCCCGTTCCCCAGCATTTGACCCCAATCCCTCTAAACGCATCCTATCCAGAAACTCACCCGATTACCTTTGCAATTTTCTGAGTGTAATAGCCTCCTCCACTTCCTCTGGAAGATCATTCCAAACACGCACAACATTCTTTGTGGGAAATGTGCCTCAGGTCCTTTGTCACTTTCAGCCCACTCACCTTAAAGCTATGCTGTCGAGTTTTCAACTCACACCAACTTGGGTAAAGCACGTAAATACTCAGTTTACCACCCTTCCATAAGGTCATGTCGCAGCTGTTACGCTGCAGGGAAAGTCGTCCCAGCCTATTCCACCTCGCCCGACGGTACAAACATCGACGACATCTTTGTCTATATTTTGTCATCAATTTAACGTGTCTTTTTTTTTACGTTTCCAAGATGTCGATTACGCTGGACAACAACGAGCTATTGGAAACAGAAAGGGGAGACGTAGAACGGATTCAACTTTCAGTGCTGGACGCCACGGAGCTGCAGCACATCCGGCTGTGGCTTGTTTCTGTCGTGTAGTGGTCATCACGTTCGCCTAACACGCGAAAGATCCCCAGTCCGGAACTGGGCAGAAACTGCTTTGTTCTTCAACTGCAGCCTTTTACATGGACAAGAGCTGAGCTTTCTTGCATGCTTTCCCATCTGCAAACCTGCCTTCGAATTTGCTGGAATAAACCTGCTCTGGTAGTGAAATGTAATGCAATTCCATTTAATTACAGTGCAAAGCGTTGTTAAATTTTTCTCCAACCTGGTTCTGATCATATGCCATTCTGTTGGAGAGTGCAGTTACCGCCTTTTGATCCTTCCACGAAAAGCAGTACCGCATTTGCCTTCCTTGCGCAGGCGGCACGGTTCAAAGACAGGAAAGAAGCAGATGCTCTGGTGTCACAGCGCACCACGAATTCCTGAACTTGTCTGTCTGTCAAATGTACCCCAAGGTCGTCTCAGAAAGACCTCATTTGGAAGCTGTCAATCGTTATTCAACGTGCGAGAATTGGCACCAGATATCCTGAATCATGTTTTGGAGCAATTCGCACGTTAGTGGCTCATTCAATCAGCAACAGCAATGAAAGAAATTGCACTCTCAGGAACCTTTCGACTTGCGCATTCACAGCGTCGCTAGTATTAAGGTCCGCCCCTAGATTTAAGTCATGTTGGAACTGAAACGGAGGAATCGACAGAGAGGCTACAGAATGATATCGCATCCATTTGGTTTTCTTTTAATCACTGACGAGCAGGAAAATGTAAACGGGGAGGGCGTGTGGAGAAGTGAGGCAGTTGCAGCTCTGGTGAAATTCCTTCTTTGTGATTCACTCAGCAGCCAGAGACGTGAAGGTGACTCAGGCGTGAAAGCTCTTCACATCGAGAACAAAAAGCACTCAAGGGCAGTTAGCACCTCTTCTGGAGTGGGGGTGGGGTGAGGTAATTACCTTTTGACTTCTGTTGCTATGTTCAGAAACTGGCTTTTAGATTGAGGTGAACAGAAACTGCATTTCTAAAAAGCACCACGGAATTTAGCAAAATTTATTGAGTCGCTTCTCCTCGATTCCCACCCAGGTTTCCAACTCAGTTGGTATCCATGTGGCTCATGTCCCGGAGTGAACATCTCAGCAACAAATTGCACGGTTAAGGTAAAAGGCACGGAAAGTGGCATCTCGAACTGGCTCCGAGGTCAGAGCATTCTCACAATGTGATCTGTCGTTCTCGGATTGTAATGCTACCTCCGGTTTTAGGGTGGAGAACATTCTTTGGGACTCTTATTCTGAAAAAAAAAACAGATACAGTGACAGAAACTATGCTGCACGGTATGATGTGGAACACGGCCTGCTCAGGTATGTGCATTTTCCCTGTAGTCCGGTGTGTTTCGTGTTCCGTGTAAACGTGAAAGTCGTCCTGTTTCGAGCAATGGGTGAAATCATTTAGCAAAGCAAGAATGGAAATTCCAGTAATGTCAAGCAGCTCATGGTTATTTGAACAAATCATAAGCGAACCCATATTCTCACGCACTGACAGATACATTTGTAGCTGAAAAGAGTCTGAGAAGATAGACTCAGCTTACCATTGATTTTTGTCTGGATTGATGGGCTATCAATATCTGCTGCGAAATTGACATTGTAGCCGGGGACATCCCAGCAGCTGTGCGAGTCCGAGAGGAATCATGGAACCCTTTTCATGTGACTTTGCATCTGTTGTTATGCAGGAGCACAATTGGAGATACAAGTAAATGAGGTGGCGCGGCCGGCTGGTAGTGTGGCCGAGCGGTCTAAGGCGCTGGATCCAGGTTCCAGTCTCGAAAGGGGCGTGGGTTCGAATCCCACCACTGCCATTTCTGCTGATCAACTCCAACGCTGCAGCTTGTTAAAATGCTGTTTCGGTGCCCACTGTATATTGATGTTGAAAACAAAAGTTTCATGGGTTTGCTTCCCAGGGAATTAACTTTGGTGTGAGATCCTGCCAAATATTTGAAAATGTCTCCACTGTCATGATCGTGTTCGCCTCCCGCGCGGAAAATCGCAAACAGTTCTGCCGTCCCAGGCAAGTTGAGCTTTTACTGGAACCGAATGGAGACTGTTATTTCATCGTTGGTGTGAAATGAAGTCCTCCGGTGACTCTACTCGTTGTTATTTGGGTTTCTAGCTAATGGGAAAATCGTTCCAATGAATTTCGATGTCATACCTGATTGAATTTCTCCCATTTCCTTCATTTCCGTCCTGGAAACATCGGAAGGGAAAGGTAATCTAATCGAGACTGTGATTGGTGAAATTCATTTTTACGGCCAATTCTTATTATGTTCTTTCTTTCTCTCGTTTCAGCATTGTCTGGAAAGTGGTGGTGCGCTAAGGCTGCAGTATGTTTGAAAGAGTCGTTTGGAAATGCCCTCTTGTTAGTTGTGAGATTACTTTATGACTCATGCCCTCGGACTGTATCACATTTAGCATTCATGCATCTCTGCGTCTGAAAATGCATGAGGTATGCCAGTTTTGTTTGTGTTCCATGTTAAATGCTTTCTGTTTTGCGATTCGCTCAACACATTTCGATTTAACAGGATTTCTGAGGTAACTTCCAGCAGCAAAAATCCTCAGCTGAGGATCTGGGAAAATTTCACAGAGTATGGTCAGTCGGAGCTAAAGTAAGAAAGTCGTTCCTTTTTTGCAGTGTTTCACAATACTACCTTTCCCGTGAGCAGTCGAACAGATTAAATGATTGTGCCACAGACTGCGATGGCAAACTCCGCTAAAAAGTAATCCTTTAAAGCCGGTGGAAGCAACATGACGTTATTGGGGTACACCGTGGAAAAAGATACTTCGGTGGACCTCGTCCATGCTCACCACATTGCCAAAATTAAACAAGTCCCGTTCCCCAGCATTTGACCCCAATCCCTCTAAACGCATCCTGTCCAGACACTCACCCGATTACCTTTGCAATTTTCTGAGTGTAATAGCCTCCTCCACTTCCTCTGGTAGATCATTCCAAACACGCACAACCTTCTTTGTGGGAAATGTGCCTCAGGTCCTTTGTCACTTTCAGCCCACTCACCTTAAAGCTATGCTGTCGAGTTTTCAACTCACACCAACTTGGGTAAAGCACGTAAATACTCAGTTTACCACCCTTCCATAAGGTCATGTCGCAGCTGTTACGCTGCAGGGAAAGTCGTCCCAGCCTATTCCACCTCGCCCTACGGTACAAACATCGACGACATCTTTGTCTATATTTTGTCATCAATTTAACGTGTCTTTTTTTTTACGTTTCCAAGATGTCGATTACGCTGGACAACAACGAGCTATTGGAAACAGAAAGGGGAGACGTAGAACGGATTCAACTTTCAGTGCTGGACGCCACGGAGCTGCAGCACATCCGGCTGTGGCTTGTTTCTGTCGTGTAGTGGTCATCACGTTCGCCTAACACGCGAAAGATCCCCAGTCCGGAACTGGGCAGAAACTGCTTTGTTCTTCAACTGCAGCCTTTTACATGGACAAGAGCTGAGCTTTCTTGCATGCTTTCCCATCTGCAAACCTGCCTTCGAATTTGCTTGAATAAACCTGCTCTGGTAGTGAAATGTAATGCAATTCCATTTAATTACAGTGCAAAGCGTTGTTAAATTTTTCTCCAACTTGGTTCTGATCATATGCCATTCTGTTGGAGAGTGCAGTTACCGCCTTCTGATCCTTCCACGAAAAGCAGTACCGCATTTGCCTTCCTTGCGCAGGCGGCACGGTTCAAAGACAGGAAAGAAGCAGATGCTCTGGTGTCACAGCGCACCACGAATTCCTGAACTTGTCTGTCTGTCAAATGTACCCCAAGGTCGTCTCAGAAAGACCTCATTTGGAAGCTGTCAATCGTTATTCAACGTGCGAGAATTGGCACCAGATATCCTGAATCATGTTTTGGAGCAATTCGCACGTTAGTGGCTCATTCAATCAGCAACAGCAATGAAAGAAATTGCACTCTGAGGAACCTTTCGACTTGCGTCGCTAGTATTAAGGTCCGCCCCTAGATTTAAGTCATGTTGGAACTGAAACGGAGGAATCGACAGAGAGGCTACAGAATGATATCGCATCCATTTGGTTTTCTTTTAATCACTGACGAGCAGGAAAATGTAAACGGGGAGGGCGTGTGGAGAAGTGAGGCAGTTGCAGCTCTGGTGAAATTCCTTCTTTGTGATTCACTCAGCAGCCAGAGACGTGAAGGTGACTCAGGCGTGAAAGCTCTTCACATCGAGAACAAAAAGCACTCAAGGGCAGTTAGCACCTCTTCTGGAGTGGGGGTGGGGTGAGGTAATTACCTTTTGACTTCTGTTGCTATGTTCAGAAACTGGCTTTTAGATTGAGGTGAACAGAAACTGCATTTCTAAAAAGCACCACGGAATTTAGCAAAATTTATTGAGTCGCTTCTCCTCGATTCCCACCCAGGTTTCCAACTCAGTTGGTATCCATGTGGCTCATGTCCAGGAGTGAACATCTCAGCAACAAATTGCACGGTTAAGGTAAAAGGCACGGAAAGTGGCATCTCGAACTGGCTCCGAGGTCAGAGCATTCTCACAATGTGATCTGTCGTTCTCGGATTGTAATGCTACCTCCGGTTTTAGGGTGGAGAACATTCTTTGGGACTCTTATTCTGAAAAAAAAAACAGATACAGTGACAGAAACTATGCTGCACGGTATGATGTGGAACACGGCCTGCTCAGGTATGTGCATTTTCCCTGTAGTCCGGTGTGTTTCGTGTTCCGTGTAAACGTGAAAGTCGTCCTGTTTCGAGCAATGGGTGAAATCATTTAGCAAAGCAAGAATGGAAATTCCAGTAATGTCAAGCAGCTCATGGTTATTTGAACAAATCATAAGCGAACCCATATTCTCACGCACTGACAGATACATTTGTAGCTGAAAAGAGTCTGAGAAGATAGACTCAGCTTACCATTGATTTTTGTCTGGATTGATGGGCTATCAATATCTGCTGCGAAATTGACATTGTAGCCGGGGACATCCCAGCAGCTGTGCGAGTCCGAGAGGAATCATGGAACCCTTTTCATGTGACTTTGCATCTGTTGTTATGCAGGAGCACAATTGGAGATACAAGTAAATGAGGTGGCGCGGCCGGCTGGTAGTGTGGCCGAGCGGTCTAAGGCGCTGGATCCAGGTTCCAGTCTCGAAAGGGGCGTGGGTTCGAATCCCACCACTGCCATTTCTGCTGATCAACTCCAACGCTGCAGCTTGTTAAAATGCTGTTTCGGTGCCCACTGTATATTGATGTTGAAAACAAAAGTATAATGGGTTTGCTTCCCAGGGAATTAACTTTGGTGTGAGATCCTGCCAAATACTTGAAAATGTCTCCACTGTCATGATCGTGTTCGCCTCCCGCGCGGAAAATCGCAAACAGTTCTGCCGTCCCAGGCAAGTTGAGCTTTTACTAGAACCGAATGGAGACTGTTATTTCATCGTTGTTGTGAAATGAAGTCCTCCGGTGACTCTACTCGTTGTTATTTGGGTTTCTAGCTAATGGGAAAATCGTTCCAATGAATTTCGATGTCATACCTGATTGAATTTCTCCCATTTCCTTCATTTCCGTCCTGGAAACATCGGAAGGGAAAGGTAATCTAATCGAGACTGTGATTGGTGAAATTCATTTTTTACGGCCAATTCTTATTATTTTCTTTCTTTCTCTCGTTTCAGCATTGTCTGGAAAGTGGTGGTGCGCTAAGGCTGCAGTATGTTTGAAAGAGTCGTTTGGAAATGCCCTCTTGTTAGTTGTGAGATTACTTTATGACTCATGCCCTCGGACTGTATCACATTTAGCATTCATGCATCTCTGCGTCTGAAAATGCATGAGGTATGCCAGTTTTGTTTGTGTTCCGTGTTAAATGCTTTCTGTTTTGCGATTCGCTCAACACATTTCGATTTAACAGGATTTCTGAGGTAACTTCCAGCAGCAAAAATCCTCAGCTGAGGATCTGGGAAAATTTCACAGAGTATGGTCAGTCGGAGCTAAAGTAAGGAAGTCGTTCCTTTTGTGCAGTGTTTCACAATACTACCTTTCCCGTGAGCAGTCGAACAGACTAAATGATTGTGCCACAGACTGCGATGGCAAACTCCGCTAAAAAGTAATCCTTTAAAGCCGGTGGAAGCAACATGACGTTATTGGGGTACACCGTGGAAAAAGATACTTCGGTGGACCTCGTCCATGCTCACCACATTGCCAAAATTAAACAAGTCCCGTTCACCAGCATTTGACCCCAATCCCTCTAAACGCATCCTATCCAGAAACTCACCCGATTATCTTTGCAATTTTCTGAGTGTAATAGCCACCTCCACTTCCTCTGGAAGATCATTCCAAACACGCACAACATTCTTTGTGGGAAATGTGCCTCAGGTCCTTTGTCACTTTCAGCCCACTCACCTTAAAGCTATGCTGTCGAGTTTTCAACTCACACCAACTTGGGTAAAGCACGTAAATACTCAGTTTACCACCCTTCCATAAGGTCATGTCGCAGCTGTTACGCTGCAGGGAAAGTCGTTCCAGCCTATTCCACCTCGCCCTACGGTACAAACATCGACGACATCTTTGTCTATATTTTGTCATCAATTTAACGTGTCTTTTTTTTTACGTTTCCAAGATGTCGATTACGCTGGACAACAACGAGCTATTGGAAACAGAAAGGGGAGACGTAGAACGGATTCAACTTTCAGTGCTGGACGCCACGGAGCTGCAGCACATCCGGCTGTGGCTTGTTTCTGTCGTGTAGTGGTCATCACGTTCGCCTAACACGCGAAAGATCCCCAGTCCGGAACTGGGCAGAAACTGCTTTGTTCTTCAACTGCAGCCTTTTACATGGACAAGAGCTGAGCTTTCTTGCATGCTTTCCCATCTGCAAACCTGCCTTCGAATTTGCTGGAATAAACCTGCTCTGGTAGTGAAATGTAATGCAATTCCATTTAATTACAGTGCAAAGCGTTGTTAAATTTTTCTCCAACCTGGTTCTGATCATATGCCATTCTGTTGGAGAGTGCAGTTACCACCTTTTGATCCTTCCACGAAAAGCAGTATCGCATTTGCCTTCCTTGCGCAGGCGGCACGGTTCAAAGACAGGAAAGAAGCAGATGCTCAGGTGTCACAGCGCACCACGAATTCCTGAACTTGTCTGTCTGTCAAATGTACCCCAAGGTCGTCTCAGAAAGACCTCATTTGGAAGCTGTCAATCGTTATTCAACGTGCGAGAATTGGCACCAGATATCCTGAATCATGTTTTGGAGCAATTCGCACGTTAGTGGCTCATTCAATCAGCAACAGCAATGAAAGAAATTGCACTATCAGGAACCTTTCGACTTGCGCATTCACAGCGTCGCTAGTATTAAGGTCCGCCCCTAGATTTAAGTCATGTTGGAACTGAAACGGAGGAATCGACAGAGAGGCTACGGAATGATATCGCATCCATTTGGTTTTCTTTTAATCACTGACGAGCAGGAAAATGTAAACGGGGAGGGCGTGTGGAGAAGTGAGGCAGTTGCAGCTCTGGTGAAATTCCTTCTTTGTGATTCACTCAGCAGCCAGAGACGTGAAGGTGACTCAGGCGTGAAAGCTCTTCACATCGAGAACAAAAAGCACTCAAGGGCAGTTAGCACCTCTTCTGGAGTGGGGGTGGGGTGAGGTAATTACCTTTTGACTTCTGTTGCTATGTTCAGAAACTGGCTTTTAGATTGAGGTGAACAGAAACTGCATTTCTAAAAAGCACCACGGAATTTAGCAAAATTTATTGAGTCGCTTCTCCTCGATTCCCACCCAGGTTTCCAACTCAGTTGGTATCCATGTGGCTCATGTCCAGGAGTGAACATCTCAGCAACAAATTGCACGGTTAAGGTAAAAGGCACGGAAAGTGGCATCTCGAACTGGCTCCGAGGTCAGAGCATTCTCACAATGTGATCTGTCGTTCTCGGATTGTAATGCTACCTCCGGTTTTAGGGTGGAGAACATTCTTTGGGACTCTTATTCTGAAAAAAAAAAACAGATACAGTGACAGAAACTATGCTGCACGGTATGATGTGGAACACGGCCTGCTCAGGTATGTGCATTTTCCCTGTAGTCCCGTGTGTTTCGTGTTCCGTGTAAACGTGAAAGTCGTCCTGTTTCGAGCAATGGGTGAAATCATTTAGCAAAGCAAGAATGGAAATTCCAGTAATGTCAAGCAGCTCATGGTTATTTGAACAAATCATAAGCGAACCCATATTCTCACGCACTGACAGATACATTTGTAGCTGAAAAGAGTCTGAGAAGATAGACTCAGCTTACCATTGATTTTTGTCTGGATTGATGGGCTATCAATATCTGCTGCGAAATTGACATTGTAGCCGGGGACATCCCAGCAGCTGTGCGAGTCCGAGAGGAATCATGGAACCCTTTTCATGTGACTTTGCATCTGTTGTTATGCAGGAGCACAATTGGAGATACAAGTAAATGAGGTGGCGCGGCCGGCTGGTAGTGTGGCCGAGCGGTCTAAGGCGCTGGATCCAGGTTCCCGTCTCGAAAGGGGCGTGGGTTCGAATCCCACCACTGCCATTTCTGCTGATCAACTCCAACGCTGCAGCTTGTTAAAATGCTGTTTCGGTGCCCACTGTATATTGATGTTGAAAACAAAAGTATAATGGGTTTGCTTCCCAGGGAATTAACTTTGGTGTGAGATCCTGCCAAATATTTGAAAATCTCTCCACTGTCATGATCGTGTTCGCCTCCCGCGCGGAAAATCGCAAACAGTTCTGCCGTCACCGGCAAGTTGAGCTTTTACTGGAACCGAATGGAGACTGTTATTTCATCGTTGTTGTGAAATGAAGTCCTCCGGTGACTCTACTCGTTGTTATTTGGGTTTCTAGCTAATGGGAAAATCGTTCCAATGAATTTCGATGTCATACCTGATTGAATTTCTCCCATTTCCTTCATTTCCGTCCTGGAAACATCGGAAGGGAAAGGTAATCTAATCGAGACTGTGATTGGTGAAATTCATTTTTTACGGCCAATTCTTATTATTTTCTTTCTTTCTCTCGTTTCAGCATTGTCTGGAAAGTGGTGGTGCGCTAAGGCTGCAGTATGTTTGAAAGAGTCGTTTGGAAATGCCCTCTTGTTAGTTGTGAGATTACTTTATGACTCATGCCCTCGGACTGTATCACATTTAGCATTCATGCATCTCTGCGTCTGAAAATGCATGAGGTATGCCAGTTTTGTTTGTGTTCCGTGTTAAATGCTTTCTGTTTTGCGATTCGCTCAACACATTTCGATTTAACAGGATTTCTGAGGTAACTTCCAGCAGCAAAAATCCTCAGCTGAGGATCTGGGAAAATTTCACAGAGTATGGTCAGTCGGAGCTAAAGTAAGGAAGTCGTTCCTTTTGTGCAGTGTTTCACAATACTACCTTTCCCGTGAGCAGTCGAACAGACTAAATGATTGTGCCACAGACTGCGATGGCAAACTCCGCTAAAAAGTAATCCTTTAAAGCCGGTGGAAGCAACATGACGTTATTGGGGTACACCGTGGAAAAAGATACTTCGGTGGACCTCGTCCATGCTCACCACATTGCCAAAATTAAACAAGTCCCGTTCCCCAGCATTTGACCCCAATCCCTCTAAACGCATCCTATCCAGAAACTCACCCGATTACCTTTGCAATTTTCTGAGTGTAATAGCCTCCTCCACTTCCTCTGGAAGATCATTCCAAACACGCACAACATTCTTTGTGGGAAATGTGCCTCAGGTCCTTTGTCACTTTCAGCCCACTCACCTTAAAGCTATGCTGTCGAGTTTTCAACTCACACCAACTTGGGTAAAGCACGTAAATACTCAGTTTACCACCCTTCCATAAGGTCATGTCGCAGCTGTTACGCTGCAGGGAAAGTCGTCCCAGCCTATTCCACCTCGCCCGACGGTACAAACATCGACGACATCTTTGTCTATATTTTGTCATCAATTTAACGTGTCTTTTTTTTTACGTTTCCAAGATGTCGATTACGCTGGACAACAACGAGCTATTGGAAACAGAAAGGGGAGACGTAGAACGGATTCAACTTTCAGTGCTGGACGCCACGGAGCTGCAGCACATCCGGCTGTGGCTTGTTTCTGTCGTGTAGTGGTCATCACGTTCGCCTAACACGCGAAAGATCCCCAGTCCGGAACTGGGCAGAAACTGCTTTGTTCTTCAACTGCAGCCTTTTACATGGACAAGAGCTGAGCTTTCTTGCATGCTTTCCCATCTGCAAACCTGCCTTCGAATTTGCTGGAATAAACCTGCTCTGGTAGTGAAATGTAATGCAATTCCATTTAATTACAGTGCAAAGCGTTGTTAAATTTTTCTCCAACCTGGTTCTGATCATATGCCATTCTGTTGGAGAGTGCAGTTACCGCCTTTTGATCCTTCCACGAAAAGCAGTACCGCATTTGCCTTCCTTGCGCAGGCGGCACGGTTCAAAGACAGGAAAGAAGCAGATGCTCTGGTGTCACAGCGCACCACGAATTCCTGAACTTGTCTGTCTGTCAAATGTACCCCAAGGTCGTCTCAGAAAGACCTCATTTGGAAGCTGTCAATCGTTATTCAACGTGCGAGAATTGGCACCAGATATCCTGAATCATGTTTTGGAGCAATTCGCACGTTAGTGGCTCATTCAATCAGCAACAGCAATGAAAGAAATTGCACTCTCAGGAACCTTTCGACTTGCGCATTCACAGCGTCGCTAGTATTAAGGTCCGCCCCTAGATTTAAGTCATGTTGGAACTGAAACGGAGGAATCGACAGAGAGGCTACAGAATGATATCGCATCCATTTGGTTTTCTTTTAATCACTGACGAGCAGGAAAATGTAAACGGGGAGGGCGTGTGGAGAAGTGAGGCAGTTGCAGCTCTGGTGAAATTCCTTCTTTGTGATTCACTCAGCAGCCAGAGACGTGAAGGTGACTCAGGCGTGAAAGCTCTTCACATCGAGAACAAAAAGCACTCAAGGGCAGTTAGCACCTCTTCTGGAGTGGGGGTGGGGTGAGGTAATTACCTTTTGACTTCTGTTGCTATGTTCAGAAACTGGCTTTTAGATTGAGGTGAACAGAAACTGCATTTCTAAAAAGCACCACGGAATTTAGCAAAATTTATTGAGTCGCTTCTCCTCGATTCCCACCCAGGTTTCCAACTCAGTTGGTATCCATGTGGCTCATGTCCCGGAGTGAACATCTCAGCAACAAATTGCACGGTTAAGGTAAAAGGCACGGAAAGTGGCATCTCGAACTGGCTCCGAGGTCAGAGCATTCTCACAATGTGATCTGTCGTTCTCGGATTGTAATGCTACCTCCGGTTTTAGGGTGGAGAACATTCTTTGGGACTCTTATTCTGAAAAAAAAAACAGATACAGTGACAGAAACTATGCTGCACGGTATGATGTGGAACACGGCCTGCTCAGGTATGTGCATTTTCCCTGTAGTCCGGTGTGTTTCGTGTTCCGTGTAAACGTGAAAGTCGTCCTGTTTCGAGCAATGGGTGAAATCATTTAGCAAAGCAAGAATGGAAATTCCAGTAATGTCAAGCAGCTCATGGTTATTTGAACAAATCATAAGCGAACCCATATTCTCACGCACTGACAGATACATTTGTAGCTGAAAAGAGTCTGAGAAGATAGACTCAGCTTACCATTGATTTTTGTCTGGATTGATGGGCTATCAATATCTGCTGCGAAATTGACATTGTAGCCGGGGACATCCCAGCAGCTGTGCGAGTCCGAGAGGAATCATGGAACCCTTTTCATGTGACTTTGCATCTGTTGTTATGCAGGAGCACAATTGGAGATACAAGTAAATGAGGTGGCGCGGCCGGCTGGTAGTGTGGCCGAGCGGTCTAAGGCGCTGGATCCAGGTTCCAGTCTCGAAAGGGGCGTGGGTTCGAATCCCACCACTGCCATTTCTGCTGATCAACTCCAACGCTGCAGCTTGTTAAAATGCTGTTTCGGTGCCCACTGTATATTGATGTTGAAAACAAAAGTTTCATGGGTTTGCTTCCCAGGGAATTAACTTTGGTGTGAGATCCTGCCAAATATTTGAAAATGTCTCCACTGTCATGATCGTGTTCGCCTCCCGCGCGGAAAATCGCAAACAGTTCTGCCGTCCCAGGCAAGTTGAGCTTTTACTGGAACCGAATGGAGACTGTTATTTCATCGTTGGTGTGAAATGAAGTCCTCCGGTGACTCTACTCGTTGTTATTTGGGTTTCTAGCTAATGGGAAAATCGTTCCAATGAATTTCGATGTCATACCTGATTGAATTTCTCCCATTTCCTTCATTTCCGTCCTGGAAACATCGGAAGGGAAAGGTAATCTAATCGAGACTGTGATTGGTGAAATTCATTTTTTACGGCCAATTCTTATTATTTTCTTTCTTTCTCTCGTTTCAGCATTGTCTGGAAAGTGGTGGTGCGCTAAGGCTGCAGTATGTTTGAAAGAGTCGTTTGGAAATGCCCTCTTGTTAGTTGTGAGATTACTTTATGACTCATGCCCTCGGACTGTATCACATTTAGCATTCATGCATCTCTGCGTCTGAAAATGCATGAGGTATGCCAGTTTTGTTTGTGTTCCGTGTTAAATGCTTTCTGTTTTGCGATTCGCTCAACACATTTCGATTTAACAGGATTTCTGAGGTAACTTCCAGCAGCAAAAATCCTCAGCTGAGGATCTGGGAAAATTTCACAGAGTATGGTCAGTCGGAGCTAAAGTAAGGAAGTCGTTCCTTTTGTGCAGTGTTTCACAATACTACCTTTCCCGTGAGCAGTCGAACAGACTAAATGATTGTGCCACAGACTGCGATGGCAAACTCCGCTAAAAAGTAATCCATTAAAGCCGGTGGAAGCAACATGACGTTATTGGGGTACACCGTGGAAAAAGATACTTCGGTGGACCTCGTCCATGCTCACCACATTGCCAAAATTAAACAAGTCCCGTTCCCCAGCATTTGACCCCAATCCCTCTAAACGCATCCTATCCAGAAACTCACCCGATTACCTTTGCAATTTTCTGAGTGTAATAGCCTCCTCCACTTCCTCTGGAAGATCATTCCAAACACGCACAACATTCTTTGTGGGAAATGTGCCTCAGGTCCTTTGTCACTTTCAGCCCACTCACCTTAAAGCTATGCTGTCGAGTTTTCAACTCACACCAACTTGGGTAAAGCACGTAAATACTCAGTTTACCACCCTTCCATAAGGTCATGTCGCAGCTGTTACGCTGCAGGGAAAGTCGTCCCAGCCTATTCCACCTCGCCCTACGGTACAAACATCGACGACATCTTTGTCTATATTTTGTCATCAATTTAACGTGTCTTTTTTTTTTACGTTTCCAAGATGTCGATTACGCTGGACAACAACGAGCTATTGGAAACAGAAAGGGGAGACGTAGAACGGATTCAACTTTCAGTGCTGGACGCCACGGAGCTGCAGCACATCCGGCTGTGGCTTGTTTCTGTCGTGTAGTGGTCATCACGTTCGCCTAACACGCGAAAGATCCCCAGTCCGGAACTGGGCAGAAACTGCTTTGTTCTTCAACTGCAGCCTTTTACATGGACAAGAGCTGAGCTTTCTTGCATGCTTTCCCATCTGCAAACCTGCCTTCGAATTTGCTGGAATAAACCTGCTCTGGTAGTGAAATGTAATGCAATTCCATTTAATTACAGTGCAAAGCGTTGTTAAATTTTTCTCCAACCTGGTTCTGATCATATGCCATTCTGTTGGAGAGTGCAGTTACCGCCTTTTGATCCTTCCACGAAAAGCAGTACCGCATTTGCCTTCCTTGCGCAGGCGGCACGGTTCAAAGACAGGAAAGAAGCAGATGCTCTGGTGTCACAGCGCACCACGAATTCCTGAACTTGTCTGTCTGTCAAATGTACCCCAAGGTCGTCTCAGAAAGACCTCATTTGGAAGCTGTCAATCGTTATTCAACGTGCGAGAATTGGCACCAGATATCCTGAATCATGTTTTGGAGCAATTCGCACGTTAGTGGCTCATTCAATCAGCAACAGCAATGAAAGAAATTGCACTATCAGGAACCTTTCGACTTGCGCATTCACAGCGTCGCTAGTATTAAGGTCCGCCCCTAGATTTAAGTCATGTTGGAACTGAAACGGAGGAATCGACAGAGAGGCTACAGAATGATATCGCATCCATTTGGTTTTCTTTTAATCACTGACGAGCAGGAAAATGTAAACGGGGAGGGCGTGTGGAGAAGTGAGGCAGTTGCAGCTCTGGTGAAATTCCTTCTTTGTGATTCACTCAGCAGCCAGAGACGTGAAGGTGACTCAGGCGTGAAAGCTCTTCACATCGAGAACAAAAAGCACTCAAGGGCAGTTAGCACCTCTTCTGGAGTGGGGGTGGGGTGAGGTAATTACCTTTTGACTTCTGTTGCTATGTTCAGAAACTGGCTTTTAGATTGAGGTGAACAGAAACTGCATTTCTAAAAAGCACCACGGAATTTAGCAAAATTTATTGAGTCGCTTCTCCTCGATTCCCACCCAGGTTTCCAACTCAGTTGGTATCCATGTGGCTCTTGTCCCGGAGTGAACATCTCAGCAACAAATTGCACGGTTAAGGTAAAAGGCACGGAAAGTGGCATCTCGAACTGGCTCCGAGGTCAGAGCATTCTCACAATGTGATCTGTCGTTCTCGGATTGTAATGCTACCTCCGGTTTTACGGTGGAGAACATTCTTTGGGACTCTTATTCTGAAAAAAAAAACAGATACAGTGACAGAAACTATGCTGCACGGTATGATGTGGAACACGGCCTGCTCAGGTATGTGCATTTTCCCTGTAGTCCGGTGTGTTTCGTGTTCCGTGTAAACGTGAAAGTCGTCCTGTTTCGAGCAATGGGTGAAATCATTTAGCAAAGCAAGAATGGAAATTCCAGTAATGTCAAGCAGCTCATGGTTATTTGAACAAATCATAAGCGAACCCATATTCTCACGCACTGACAGATACATTTGTAGCTGAAAAGAGTCTGAGAAGATAGACTCAGCTTACCATTGATTTTTGTCTGGATTGATGGGCTATCAATATCTGCTGCGAAATTGACATTGTAGCCGGGGACATCCCAGCAGCTGTGCGAGTCCGAGAGGAATCATGGAACCCTTTTCATGTGACTTTGCATCTGTTGTTTTGCAGGAGCACAATTGGAGATACAAGTAAATGAGGTGGCGCGGCCGGCTGGTAGTGTGGCCGAGCGGTCTAAGGCGCTGGATCCAGGTTCCAGTCTCGAAAGGGGCGTGGGTTCGAATCCCACCACTGCCATTTCTGCTGATCAACTCCAACGCTGCAGCTTGTTAAAATGCTGTTTCGGTGCCCACTGTATATTGATGTTGAAAACAAAAGTATAATGGGTTTGCTTCCCAGGGAATTAACTTTGGTGTGAGATCCTGCCAAATATTTGAAAATGTCTCCACTGTCATGATCGTGTTCGCCTCCCGCGCGGAAAATCGCAAACAGTTCTGCCGTCCCAGGCAAGTTGAGCTTTTACTGGAACCGAATGGAGACTGTTATTTCATCGTTGGTGTGAAATGAAGTCCTCCGGTGACTCTACTCGTTGTTATTTGGGTTTCTAGCGAATGGGAAAATCGTTCCAATGAATTTCGATGTCATACCTGATTGAATTTCTCCCATTTCCTTCATTTCCGTCCTGGAAACATCGGAAGGGAAAGGTAATCTAATCGAGACTGTGATTGGTGAAATTCATTTTTTACGGCCAATTCTTATTATTTTCTTTCTTTCTCTCGTTTCAGCATTGTCTGGAAAGTGGTGGTGCGCTAAGGCTGCAGTATGTTTGAAAGAGTCGTTTGGAAATGCCCTCTTGTTAGTTGTGAGATTACTTTATGACTCATGCCCTCGGACTGTATCACATTTAGCATTCATGCATCTCTGCGTCTGAAAATGCATGAGGTATGCCAGTTTTGTTTGTGTTCCGTGTTAAATGCTTTCTGTTTTGCGATTCGCTCAACACATTTCGATTTAACAGGATTTCTGAGGTAACTTCCAGCAGCAAAAATCCTCAGCTGAGGATCTGGGAAAATTTCACAGAGTATGGTCAGTCGGAGCTAAAGTAAGGAAGTCGTTCCTTTTGTGCAGTGTTTCACAATACTACCTTTCCCGTGAGCAGTCGAACAGACTAAATGATTGTGCCACAGACTGCGATGGCAAACTCCGCTAAAAAGTAATCCTTTAAAGCCGGTGGAAGCAACATGACGTTATTGGGGTACACCGTGGAAAAAGATACTTCGGTGGACCTCGTCCATGCTCACCACATTGCCAAAATTAAACAAGTCCCGTTCCCCAGCATTTGACCCCAATCCCTCTAAACGCATCCTATCCAGAAACTCACCCGATTACCTTTGCAATTTTCTGAGTGTAATAGCCTCCTCCACTTCCTCTGGAAGATCATTCCAAACACGCACAACATTCTTTGTGGGAAATGTGCCTCAGGTCCTTTGTCACTTTCAGCCCACTCACCTTAAAGCTATGCTGTCGAGTTTTCAACTCACACCAACTTGGGTAAAGCACGTAAATACTCAGTTTACCACCCTTCCATAAGGTCATGTCGCAGCTGTTACGCTGCAGGGAAAGTCGTCCCAGCCTATTCCACCTCGCCCTACGGTACAAACATCGACGACATCTTTGTCTATATTTTGTCATCAATTTAACGTGTCTTTTTTTTTTACGTTTCCAAGATGTCGATTACGCTGGACAACAACGAGCTATTGGAAACAGAAAGGGGAGACGTAGAACGGATTCAACCTTCAGTGCTGGACGCCACGGAGCTGCAGCACATCCGGCTGTGGCTTGTTTCTGTCGTGTAGTGGTCATCACGTTCGCCTAACACGCGAAAGATCCCCAGTCCGGAACTGGGCAGAAACTGCTTTGTTCTTCAACTGCAGCCTTTTACATGGACAAGAGCTGAGCTTTCTTGCATGCTTTCCCATCTGCAAACCTGCCTTCGAATTTGCTGGAATAAACCTGCTCTGGTAGTGAAATGTAATGCAATTCCATTTAATTACAGTGCAAAGCGTTGTTAAATTTTTCTCCAACCTGGTTCTGATCATATGCCATTCTGTTGGAGAGTGCAGTTACCGCCTTTTGATCCTTCCACGAAAAGCAGTACCGCATTTGCCTTCCTTGCGCAGGCGGCACGGTTCAAAGACAGGAAAGAAGCAGATGCTCTGGTGTCACAGCGCACCACGAATTCCTGAACTTGTCTGTCTGTCAAATGTACCCCAAGGTCGTCTCAGAAAGACCTCATTTGGAAGCTGTCAATCGTTATTCAACGTGCGAGAATTGGCACCAGATATCCTGAATCATGTTTTGGAGCAATTCGCACGTTAGTGGCTCATTCAATCAGCAACAGCAATGAAAGAAATTGCACTATCAGGAACCTTTCGACTTGCGCATTCACAGCGTCGCTAGTATTAAGGTCCGCCCCTAGATTTAAGTCATGTTGGAACTGAAACGGAGGAATCGACAGAGAGGCTACAGAATGATATCGCATCCATTTGGTTTTCTTTTAATCATTGACGAGCAGGAAAATGTAAACGGGGAGGGCGTGTGGAGAAGTGAGGCAGTTGCAGCTCTGGTGAAATTCCTTCTTTGTGATTCACTCAGCAGCCAGAGACGTGAAGGTGACTCAGGCGTGAAAGCTCTTCACATCGAGAACAAAAAGCACTCAAGGGCAGTTAGCACCTCTTCTGGAGTGGGGGTGGGGTGAGGTAATTACCTTTTGACTTCTGTTGCTATGTTCAGAAACTGGCTTTTAGATTGAGGTGAACAGAAACTGCATTTCTAAAAAGCACCACGGAATTTAGCAAAATTTATTGAGTCGCTTCTCCTCGATTCCCACCCAGGTTTCCAACTCAGTTGGTATCCATGTGGCTCATGTCCAGGAGTGAACATCTCAGCAACAAATTGCACGGTTAAGGTAAAAGGCACGGAAAGTGGCATCTCGAACTGGCTCCGAGGTCAGAGCATTCTCACAATGTGATCTGTCGTTCTCGGATTGTAATGCTACCTCCGGTTTTAGGGTGGAGAACATTCTTTGGGACTCTTATTCTGAAAAAAAAAACAGATACAGTGACAGAAACTATGCTGCACGGTATGATGTGGAACACGGCCTGCTCAGGTATGTGCATTTTCCCTGTAGTCCGGTGTGTTTCGTGTTCCGTGTAAACGTGAAAGTCGTCCTGTTTCGAGCAATGGGTGAAATCATTTAGCAAAGCAAGAATGGAAATTCCAGTAATGTCAAGCAGCTCATGGTTATTTGAACAAATCATAAGCGAACCCATATTCTCACGCACTGACAGATACATTTGTAGCTGAAAAGAGTCTGAGAAGATAGACTCAGCTTACCATTGATTTTTGTCTGGATTGATGGGCTATCAATATCTGCTGCGAAATTGACATTGTAGCCGGGGACATCCCAGCAGCTGTGCGAGTCCGAGAGGAATCATGGAACCCTTTTCATGTGACTTTGCATCTGTTGTTATGCAGGAGCACAATTGGAGATACAAGTAAATGAGGTGGCGCGGCCGGCTGGTAGTGTGGCCGAGCGGTCTAAGGCGCTGGATCCAGGTTCCAGTCTCGAAAGGGGCGTGGGTTCGAATCCCACCACTGCCATTTCTGCTGATCAACTCCAACGCTGCAGCTTGTTAAAATGCTGTTTCGGTGCCCACTGTATATTGATGTTGAAAACAAAAGTATAATGGGTTTGCTTCCCAGGGAATTAACTTTGGTGTGAGATCCTGCCAAATATTTGAAAATGTCTCCACTGTCATGATCGTGTTCGCCTCCCGCGCGGAAAATCGCAAACAGTTCTGCCGTCCCAGGCAAGTTGAGCTTTTACTGGAACCGAATGGAGACTATTATTTCATCGTTGTTGTGAAATGAAGTCCTCCGGTGACTCTACTCGTTGTTATTTGGGTTTCTAGCTAATGGGAAAATCGTTCCAATGAATTTCGATGTCATACCTGATTGAATTTCTCCCATTTCCTTCATTTCCGTCCTGGAAACATCGGAAGGGAAAGGTAATCTAATCGAGACTGTGATTGGTGAAATTCATTTTTTACGGCCAATTCTTATTATTTTCTTTCTTTCTCTCGTTTCAGCATTGTCTGGAAAGTGGTGGTGCGCTAAGGCTGCAGTATGTTTGAAAGAGTCGTTTGGAAATGCCCTCTTGTTAGTTGTGAGATTACTTTATGACTCATGCCCTCGGACTGTATCACATTTAGCATTCATGCATCTCTGCGTCTGAAAATGCATGAGGTATGCCAGTTTTGTTTGTGTTCCGTGTTAAATGCTTTCTGTTTTGCGATTCGCTCAACACATTTCGATTTAACAGGATTTCTGAGGTAACTTCCAGCAGCAAAAATCCTCAGCTGAGGATCTGGGAAAATTTCACAGAGTATGGTCAGTCGGAGCTAAAGTAAGGAAGTCGTTCCTTTTGTGCAGTGTTTCACAATACTACCTTTCCCGTGAGCAGTCGAACAGACTAAATGATTGTGCCACAGACTGCGATGGCAAACTCCGCTAAAAAGTAATCCTTTAAAGCCGGTGGAAGCAACATGACGTTATTGGGGTACACCGTGGAAAAAGATACTTCGGTGGACCTCGTCCATGCTCACCACATTGCCAAAATTAAACAAGTCCCGTTCCCCAGCATTTGACCCCAATCCCTCTAAACGCATCCTATCCAGAAACTCACCCGATTACGTTTGCAATTTTCTGAGTGTAATAGCCTCCTCCACTTCCTCTGGAAGATCATTCCAAACACGCACAACATTCTTTGTGGGAAATGTGCCTCAGGTCCTTTGTCACTTTCAGCCCACTCACCTTAAAGCTATGCTGTCGAGTTTTCAACTCACACCAACTTGGGTAAAGCACGTAAATACTCAGTTTACCACCCTTCCATAAGGTCATGTCGCAGCTGTTACGCTGCAGGGAAAGTCGTCCCAGCCTATTCCACCTCGCCCTACGGTACAAACATCGATGACATCTTTGTCTATATTTTGTCATCAATTTAACGTGTCTTTTTTTTTTACGTTTCCAAGATGTCGATTACGCTGGACAACAACGAGCTATTGGAAACAGAAAGGGGAGACGTAGAACGGATTCAACCTTCAGTGCTGGACGCCACGGAGCTGCAGCACATCCGGCTGTGGCTTGTTTCTGTCGTGTAGTGGTCATCACGTTCGCCTAACACGCGAAAGATCCCCAGTCCGGAACTGGGCAGAAACTGCTTTGTTCTTCAACTGCAGCCTTTTACATGGACAAGAGCTGAGCTTTCTTGCATGCTTTCCCATCTGCAAACCTGCCTTCGAATTTGCTGGAATAAACCTGCTCTGGTTGTGAAATGTAATGCAATTCCATTTAATTACAGTGCAAAGCGTTGTTAAATTTTTCTCCAACCTGGTTCTGATCATATGCCATTCTGTTGGAGAGTGCAGTTACCGCCTTTTGATCCTTCCACGAAAAGCAGTACCGCATTTGCCTTCCTTGCGCAGGCGGCACGGTTCAAAGACAGGAAAGAAGCAGATGCTCTGGTGTCACAGCGCACCACGAATTCCTGAACTTGTCTGTCTGTCAAATGTACCCCAAGGTCGTCTCAGAAAGACCTCATTTGGAAGCTGTCAATCGTTATTCAACGTGCGAGAATTGGCACCAGATATCCTGAATCATGTTTTGGAGCAATTCGCACGTTAGTGGCTCATTCAATCAGCAACAGCAATGAAAGAAATTGCACTATCAGGAACCTTTCGACTTGCGCATTCACAGCGTCGCTAGTATTAAGGTCCGCCCCTAGATTTAAGTCATGTTGGAACTGAAACGGAGGAATCGACAGAGAGGCTACAGAATGATATCGCATCCATTTGGTTTTCTTTTAATCACTGACGAGCAGGAAAATGTAAACGGGGAGGGCGTGTGGAGAAGTGAGGCAGTTGCAGCTCTGGTGAAATTCCTTCTTTGTGATTCACTCAGCAGCCAGAGACGTGAAGGTGACTCAGGCGTGAAAGCTCTTCACATCGAGAACAAAAAGCACTCAAGGGCAGTTAGCACCTCTTCTGGAGTGGGGGTGGGGTGAGGTAATTACCTTTTGACTTCTGTTGCTATGTTCAGAAACTGGCTTTTAGATTGAGGTGAACAGAAACTGCATTTCTAAAAAGCACCACGGAATTTAGCAAAATTTATTGAGTCGCTTCTCCTCGATTCCCACCCAGGTTTCCAACTCAGTTGGTATCCATGTGGCTCATGTCCCGGAGTGAACATCTCAGCAACAAATTGCACGGTTAAGGTAAAAGGCACGGAAAGTGGCATCTCGAACTGGCTCCGAGGTCAGAGCATTCTCACAATGTGATCTGTCGTTCTCGGATTGTAATGCTACCTCCGGTTTTAGGGTGGAGAACATTCTTTGGGACTCTTATTCTGAAAAAAAAAACAGATACAGTGACAGAAACTATGCTGCACGGTATGATGTGGAACACGGCCTGCTCAGGTATGTGCATTTTCCCTGTAGTCCGGTGTGTTTCGTGTTCCGTGTAAACGTGAAAGTCGTCCTGTTTCGAGCAATGGGTGAAATCATTTAGCAAAGCAAGAATGGAAATTCCAGTAATGTCAAGCAGCTCATGGTTATTTGAACAAATCATAAGCGAACCCATATTCTCACGCACTGACAGATACATTTGTAGCTGAAAAGAGTCTGAGAAGATAGACTCAGCTTACCATTGATTTTTGTCTGGATTGATGGGCTATCAATATCTGCTGCGAAATTGACATTGTAGCCGGGGACATCCCAGCAGCTGTGCGAGTCCGAGAGGAATCATGGAACCCTTTTCATGTGACTTTGCATCTGTTGTTATGCAGGAGCACAATTGGAGATACAAGTAAATGAGGTGGCGCGGCCGGCTGGTAGTGTGGCCGAGCGGTCTAAGGCGCTGGATCCAGGTTCCAGTCTCGAAAGGGGCGTGGGTTCGAATCCCACCACTGCCATTTCTGCTGATCAACTCCAACGCTGCAGCTTGTTAAAATGCTGTTTCGGTGCCCACTGTATATTGATGTTGAAAACAAAAGTTTCATGGGTTTGCTTCCCAGGGAATTAACTTTGGTGTGAGATCCTGCCAAATATTTGAAAATGTCTCCACTGTCATGATCGTGTTCGCCTCCCGCGCGGAAAATCGCAAACAGTTCTGCCGTCCCAGGCAAGTTGAGCTTTTACTGGAACCGAATGGAGACTGTTATTTCATCGTTGGTGTGAAATGAAGTCCTCCGGTGACTCTACTCGTTGTTATTTGGGTTTCTAGCTAATGGGAAAATCGTTCCAATGAATTTCGATGTCATACCTGATTGAATTTCTCCCATTTCCTTCATTTCCGTCCTGGAAACATCGGAAGGGAAAGGTAATCTAATCGAGACTGTGATTGGTGAAATTCATTTTTTACGGCCAATTCTTATTATTTTCTTTCTTTCTCTCGTTTCAGCATTGTCTGGAAAGTGGTGGTGCGCTAAGGCTGCAGTATGTTTGAAAGAGTCGTTTGGAAATGCCCTCTTGTTAGTTGTGAGATTACTTTATGACTCATGCCCTCGGACTGTATCACATTTAGCATTCATGCATCTCTGCGTCTGAAAATGCATGAGGTATGCCAGTTTTGTTTGTGTTCCGTGTTAAATGCTTTCTGTTTTGCGATTCGCTCAACACATTTCGATTTAACAGGATTTCTGAGGTAACTTCCAGCAGCAAAAATCCTCAGCTGAGGATCTGGGAAAATTTCACAGAGTATGGTCAGTCGGAGCTAAAGTAAGGAAGTCGTTCCTTTTGTGCAGTGTTTCACAATACTACCTTTCCCGTGAGCAGTCGAACAGACTAAATGATTGTGCCACAGACTGCGATGGCAAACTCCGCTAAAAAGTAATCCATTAAAGCCGGTGGAAGCAACATGACGTTATTGGGGTACACCGTGGAAAAAGATACTTCGGTGGACCTCGTCCATGCTCACCACATTGCCAAAATTAAACAAGTCCCGTTCCCCAGCATTTGACCCCAATCCCTCTAAACGCATCCTATCCAGAAACTCACCCGATTACCTTTGCAATTTTCTGAGTGTAATAGCCTCCTCCACTTCCTCTGGAAGATCATTCCAAACACGCACAACATTCTTTGTGGGAAATGTGCCTCAGGTCCTTTGTCACTTTCAGCCCACTCACCTTAAAGCTATGCTGTCGAGTTTTCAACTCACACCAACTTGGGTAAAGCACGTAAATACTCAGTTTACCACCCTTCCATAAGGTCATGTCGCAGCTGTTACGCTGCAGGGAAAGTCGTCCCAGCCTATTCCACCTCGCCCTACGGTACAAACATCGACGACATCTTTGTCTATATTTTGTCATCAATTTAACGTGTCTTTTTTTTTTACGTTTCCAAGATGTCGATTACGCTGGACAACAACGAGCTATTGGAAACAGAAAGGGGAGACGTAGAACGGATTCAACTTTCAGTGCTGGACGCCACGGAGCTGCAGCACATCCGGCTGTGGCTTGTTTCTGTCGTGTAGTGGTCATCACGTTCGCCTAACACGCGAAAGATCCCCAGTCCGGAACTGGGCAGAAACTGCTTTGTTCTTCAACTGCAGCCTTTTACATGGACAAGAGCTGAGCTTTCTTGCATGCTTTCCCATCTGCAAACCTGCCTTCGAATTTGCTGGAATAAACCTGCTCTGGTAGTGAAATGTAATGCAATTCCATTTAATTACAGTGCAAAGCGTTGTTAAATTTTTCTCCAACCTGGTTCTGATCATATGCCATTCTGTTGGAGAGTGCAGTTACCGCCTTTTGATCCTTCCACGAAAAGCAGTACCGCATTTGCCTTCCTTGCGCAGGCGGCACGGTTCAAAGACAGGAAAGAAGCAGATGCTCTGGTGTCACAGCGCACCACGAATTCCTGAACTTGTCTGTCTGTCAAATGTACCCCAAGGTCGTCTCAGAAAGACCTCATTTGGAAGCTGTCAATCGTTATTCAACGTGCGAGAATTGGCACCAGATATCCTGAATCATGTTTTGGAGCAATTCGCACGTTAGTGGCTCATTCAATCAGCAACAGCAATGAAAGAAATTGCACTATCAGGAACCTTTCGACTTGCGCATTCACAGCGTCGCTAGTATTAAGGTCCGCCCTTAGATTTAAGTCATGTTGGAACTGAAACGGAGGAATCGACAGAGAGGCTACAGAATGATATCGCATCCATTTGGTTTTCTTTTAATCACTGACGAGCAGGAAAATGTAAACGGGGAGGGCGTGTGGAGAAGTGAGGCAGTTGCAGCTCTGGTGAAATTCCTTCTTTGTGATTCACTCAGCAGCCAGAGACGTGAAGGTGACTCAGGCGTGAAAGCTCTTCACATCGAGAACAAAAAGCACTCAAGGGCAGTTAGCACCTCTTCTGGAGTGGGGGTGGGGTGAGGTAATTACCTTTTGACTTCTGTTGCTATGTTCAGAAACTGGCTTTTAGATTGAGGTGAACAGAAACTGCATTTCTAAAAAGCACCACGGAATTTAGCAAAATTTATTGAGTCGCTTCTCCTCGATTCCCACCCAGGTTTCCAACTCAGTTGGTATCCATGTGGCTCTTGTCCCGGAGTGAACATCTCAGCAACAAATTGCACGGTTAAGGTAAAAGGCACGGAAAGTGGCATCTCGAACTGGCTCCGAGGTCAGAGCATTCTCACAATGTGATCTGTCGTTCTCGGATTGTAATGCTACCTCCGGTTTTAGGGTGGAGAACATTCTTTGGGACTCTTATTCTGAAAAAAAAAACAGATACAGTGACAGAAACTATGCTGCACGGTATGATGTGGAACACGGCCTGCTCAGGTATGTGCATTTTCCCTGTAGTCCGGTGTGTTTCGTGTTCCGTGTAAACGTGAAAGTCGTCCTGTTTCGAGCAATGGGTGAAATCATTTAGCAAAGCAAGAATGGAAATTCCAGTAATGTCAAGCAGCTCATGGTTATTTGAACAAATCATAAGCGAACCCATATTCTCACGCACTGACAGATACATTTGTAGCTGAAAAGAGTCTGAGAAGATAGACTCAGCTTACCATTGATTTTTGTCTGGATTGATGGGCTATCAATATCTGCTGCGAAATTGACATTGTAGCCGGGGACATCCCAGCAGCTGTGCGAGTCCGAGAGGAATCATGGAACCCTTTTCATGTGACTTTGCATCTGTTGTTTTGCAGGAGCACAATTGGAGATACAAGTAAATGAGGTGGCGCGGCCGGCTGGTAGTGTGGCCGAGCGGTCTAAGGCGCTGGATCCAGGTTCCAGTCTCGAAAGGGGCGTGGGTTCGAATCCCACCACTGCCATTTCTGCTGATCAACTCCAACGCTGCAGCTTGTTAAAATGCTGTTTCGGTGCCCACTGTATATTGATGTTGAAAACAAAAGTATAATGGGTTTGCTTCCCAGGGAATTAACTTTGGTGTGAGATCCTGCCAAATATTTGAAAATGTCTCCACTGTCATGATCGTGTTCGCCTCCCGCGCGGAAAATCGCAAACAGTTCTGCCGTCCCAGGCAAGTTGAGCTTTTACTGGAACCGAATGGAGACTGTTATTTCATCGTTGGTGTGAAATGAAGTCCTCCGGTGACTCTACTCGTTGTTATTTGGGTTTCTAGCGAATGGGAAAATCGTTCCAATGAATTTCGATGTCATACCTGATTGAATTTCTCCCATTTCCTTCATTTCCGTCCTGGAAACATCGGAAGGGAAAGGTAATCTAATCGAGACTGTGATTGGTGAAATTCATTTTTTACGGCCAATTCTTATTATTTTCTTTCTTTCTCTCGTTTCAGCATTGTCTGGAAAGTGGTGGTGCGCTAAGGCTGCAGTATGTTTGAAAGAGTCGTTTGGAAATGCCCTCTTGTTAGTTGTGAGATTACTTTATGACTCATGCCCTCGGACTGTATCACATTTAGCATTCATGCATCTCTGCGTCTGAAAATGCATGAGGTATGCCAGTTTTGTTTGTGTTCCGTGTTAAATGCTTTCTGTTTTGCGATTCGCTCAACACATTTCGATTTAACAGGATTTCTGAGGTAACTTCCAGCAGCAAAAATCCTCAGCTGAGGATCTGGGAAAATTTCACAGAGTATGGTCAGTCGGAGCTAAAGTAAGGAAGTCGTTCCTTTTGTGCAGTGTTTCACAATACTACCTTTCCCGTGAGCAGTCGAACAGACTAAATGATTGTGCCACAGACTGCGATGGCAAACTCCGCTAAAAAGTAATCCTTTAAAGCCGGTGGAAGCAACATGACGTTATTGGGGTACACCGTGGAAAAAGATACTTCGGTGGACCTCGTCCATGCTCACCACATTGCCAAAATTAAACAAGTCCCGTTCCCCAGCATTTGACCCCAATCCCTCTAAACGCATCCTATCCAGAAACTCACCCGATTACCTTTGCAATTTTCTGAGTGTAATAGCCTCCTCCACTTCCTCTGGAAGATCATTCCAAACACGCACAACATTCTTTGTGGGAAATGTGCCTCAGGTCCTTTGTCACTTTCAGCCCACTCACCTTAAAGCTATGCTGTCGAGTTTTCAACTCACACCAACTTGGGTAAAGCACGTAAATACTCAGTTTACCACCCTTCCATAAGGTCATGTCGCAGCTGTTACGCTGCAGGGAAAGTCGTCCCAGCCTATTCCACCTCGCCCTACGGTACAAACATCGACGACATCTTTGTCTATATTTTGTCATCAATTTAACGTGTCTTTTTTTTTTACGTTTCCAAGATGTCGATTACGCTGGACAACAACGAGCTATTGGAAACAGAAAGGGGAGACGTAGAACGGATTCAACCTTCAGTGCTGGACGCCACGGAGCTGCAGCACATCCGGCTGTGGCTTGTTTCTGTCGTGTAGTGGTCATCACGTTCGCCTAACACGCGAAAGATCCCCAGTCCGGAACTGGGCAGAAACTGCTTTGTTCTTCAACTGCAGCCTTTTACATGGACAAGAGCTGAGCTTTCTTGCATGCTTTCCCATCTGCAAACCTGCCTTCGAATTTGCTGGAATAAACCTGCTCTGGTAGTGAAATGTAATGCAATTCCATTTAATTACAGTGCAAAGCGTTGTTAAATTTTTCTCCAACCTGGTTCTGATCATATGCCATTCTGTTGGAGAGTGCAGTTACCGCCTTTTGATCCTTCCACGAAAAGCAGTACCGCATTTGCCTTCCTTGCGCAGGCGGCACGGTTCAAAGACAGGAAAGAAGCAGATGCTCTGGTGTCACAGCGCACCACGAATTCCTGAACTTGTCTGTCTGTCAAATGTACCCCAAGGTCGTCTCAGAAAGACCTCATTTGGAAGCTGTCAATCGTTATTCAACGTGCGAGAATTGGCACCAGATATCCTGAATCATGTTTTGGAGCAATTCGCACGTTAGTGGCTCATTCAATCAGCAACAGCAATGAAAGAAATTGCACTATCAGGAACCTTTCGACTTGCGCATTCACAGCGTCGCTAGTATTAAGGTCCGCCCCTAGATTTAAGTCATGTTGGAACTGAAACGGAGGAATCGACAGAGAGGCTACAGAATGATATCGCATCCATTTGGTTTTCTTTTAATCATTGACGAGCAGGAAAATGTAAACGGGGAGGGCGTGTGGAGAAGTGAGGCAGTTGCAGCTCTGGTGAAATTCCTTCTTTGTGATTCACTCAGCAGCCAGAGACGTGAAGGTGACTCAGGCGTGAAAGCTCTTCACATCGAGAACAAAAAGCACTCAAGGGCAGTTAGCACCTCTTCTGGAGTGGGGGTGGGGTGAGGTAATTACCTTTTGACTTCTGTTGCTATGTTCAGAAACTGGCTTTTAGATTGAGGTGAACAGAAACTGCATTTCTAAAAAGCACCACGGAATTTAGCAAAATTTATTGAGTCGCTTCTCCTCGATTCCCACCCAGGTTTCCAACTCAGTTGGTATCCATGTGGCTCATGTCCAGGAGTGAACATCTCAGCAACAAATTGCACGGTTAAGGTAAAAGGCACGGAAAGTGGCATCTCGAACTGGCTCCGAGGTCAGAGCATTCTCACAATGTGATCTGTCGTTCTCGGATTGTAATGCTACCTCCGGTTTTAGGGTGGAGAACATTCTTTGGGACTCTTATTCTGAAAAAAAAAACAGATACAGTGACAGAAACTATGCTGCACGGTATGATGTGGAACACGGCCTGCTCAGGTATGTGCATTTTCCCTGTAGTCCGGTGTGTTTCGTGTTCCGTGTAAACGTGAAAGTCGTCCTGTTTCGAGCAATGGGTGAAATCATTTAGCAAAGCAAGAATGGAAATTCCAGTAATGTCAAGCAGCTCATGGTTATTTGAACAAATCATAAGCGAACCCATATTCTCACGCACTGACAGATACATTTGTAGCTGAAAAGAGTCTGAGAAGATAGACTCAGCTTACCATTGATTTTTGTCTGGATTGATGGGCTATCAATATCTGCTGCGAAATTGACATTGTAGCCGGGGACATCCCAGCAGCTGTGCGAGTCCGAGAGGAATCATGGAACCCTTTTCATGTGACTTTGCATCTGTTGTTATGCAGGAGCACAATTGGAGATACAAGTAAATGAGGTGGCGCGGCCGGCTGGTAGTGTGGCCGAGCGGTCTAAGGCGCTGGATCCAGGTTCCAGTCTCGAAAGGGGCGTGGGTTCGAATCCCACCACTGCCATTTCTGCTGATCAACTCCAACGCTGCAGCTTGTTAAAATGCTGTTTCGGTGCCCACTGTATATTGATGTTGAAAACAAAAGTATAATGGGTTTGCTTCCCAGGGAATTAACTTTGGTGTGAGATCCTGCCAAATATTTGAAAATGTCTCCACTGTCATGATCGTGTTCGCCTCCCGCGCGGAAAATCGCAAACAGTTCTGCCGTCCCAGGCAAGTTGAGCTTTTACTGGAACCGAATGGAGACTGTTATTTCATCGTTGTTGTGAAATGAAGTCCTCCGGTGACTCTACTCGTTGTTATTTGGGTTTCTAGCTAATGGGAAAATCGTTCCAATGAATTTCGATGTCATACCTGATTGAATTTCTCCCATTTCCTTCATTTCCGTCCTGGAAACATCGGAAGGGAAAGGTAATCTAATCGAGACTGTGATTGGTGAAATTCATTTTTTACGGCCAATTCTTATTATTTTCTTTCTTTCTCTCGTTTCAGCATTGTCTGGAAAGTGGTGGTGCGCTAAGGCTGCAGTATGTTTGAAAGAGTCGTTTGGAAATGCCCTCTTGTTAGTTGTGAGATTACTTTATGACTCATGCCCTCGGACTGTATCACATTTAGCATTCATGCATCTCTGCGTCTGAAAATGCATGAGGTATGCCAGTTTTGTTTGTGTTCCGTGTTAAATGCTTTCTGTTTTGCGATTCGCTCAACACATTTCGATTTAACAGGATTTCTGAGGTAACTTCCAGCAGCAAAAATCCTCAGCTGAGGATCTGGGAAAATTTCACAGAGTATGGTCAGTCGGAGCTAAAGTAAGGAAGTCGTTCCTTTTGTGCAGTGTTTCACAATACTACCTTTCCCGTGAGCAGTCGAACAGACTAAATGATTGTGCCACAGACTGCGATGGCAAACTCCGCTAAAAAGTAATCCTTTAAAGCCGGTGGAAGCAACATGACGTTATTGGGGTACACCGTGGAAAAAGATACTTCGGTGGACCTCGTCCATGCTCACCACATTGCCAAAATTAAACAAGTCCCGTTCCCCAGCATTTGACCCCAATCCCTCTAAACGCATCCTATCCAGAAACTCACCCGATTACGTTTGCAATTTTCTGAGTGTAATAGCCTCCTCCACTTCCTCTGGAAGATCATTCCAAACACGCACAACATTCTTTGTGGGAAATGTGCCTCAGGTCCTTTGTCACTTTCAGCCCACTCACCTTAAAGCTATGCTGTCGAGTTTTCAACTCACACCAACTTGGGTAAAGCACGTAAATACTCAGTTTACCACCCTTCCATAAGGTCATGTCGCAGCTGTTACGCTGCAGGGAAAGTCGTCCCAGCCTATTCCACCTCGCCCTACGGTACAAACATCGATGACATCTTTGTCTATATTTTGTCATCAATTTAACGTGTCTTTTTTTTTTACGTTTCCAAGATGTCGATTACGCTGGACAACAACGAGCTATTGGAAACAGAAAGGGGAGACGTAGAACGGATTCAACCTTCAGTGCTGGACGCCACGGAGCTGCAGCACATCCGGCTGTGGCTTGTTTCTGTCGTGTAGTGGTCATCACGTTCGCCTAACACGCGAAAGATCCCCAGTCCGGAACTGGGCAGAAACTGCTTTGTTCTTCAACTGCAGCCTTTTACATGGACAAGAGCTGAGCTTTCTTGCATGCTTTCCCATCTGCAAACCTGCCTTCGAATTTGCTGGAATAAACCTGCTCTGGTAGTGAAATGTAATGCAATTCCATTTAATTACAGTGCAAAGCGTTGTTAAATTTTTCTCCAACCTGGTTCTGATCATATGCCATTCTGTTGGAGAGTGCAGTTACCGCCTTTTGATCCTTCCACGAAAAGCAGTACCGCATTTGCCTTCCTTGCGCAGGCGGCACGGTTCAAAGACAGGAAAGAAGCAGATGCTCTGGTGTCACAGCGCACCACGAATTCCTGAACTTGTCTGTCTGTCAAATGTACCCCAAGGTCGTCTCAGAAAGACCTCATTTGGAAGCTGTCAATCGTTATTCAACGTGCGAGAATTGGCACCAGATATCCTGAATCATGTTTTGGAGCAATTCGCACGTTAGTGGCTCATTCAATCAGCAACAGCAATGAAAGAAATTGCACTATCAGGAACCTTTCGACTTGCGCATTCACAGCGTCGCTAGTATTAAGGTCCGCCCCTAGATTTAAGTCATGTTGGAACTGAAACGGAGGAATCGACAGAGAGGCTACAGAATGATATCGCATCCATTTGGTTTTCTTTTAATCACTGACGAGCAGGAAAATGTAAACGGGGAGGGCGTGTGGAGAAGTGAGGCAGTTGCAGCTCTGGTGAAATTCCTTCTTTGTGATTCACTCAGCAGCCAGAGACGTGAAGGTGACTCAGGCGTGAAAGCTCTTCACATCGAGAACAAAAAGCACTCAAGGGCAGTTAGCACCTCTTCTGGAGTGGGGGTGGGGTGAGGTAATTACCTTTTGACTTCTGTTGCTATGTTCAGAAACTGGCTTTTAGATTGAGGTGAACAGAAACTGCATTTCTAAAAAGCACCACGGAATTTAGCAAAATTTATTGAGTCGCTTCTCCTCGATTCCCACCCAGGTTTCCAACTCAGTTGGTATCCATGTGGCTCATGTCCCGGAGTGAACATCTCAGCAACAAATTGCACGGTTAAGGTAAAAGGCACGGAAAGTGGCATCTCGAACTGGCTCCGAGGTCAGAGCATTCTCACAATGTGATCTGTCGTTCTCGGATTGTAATGCTACCTCCGGTTTTAGGGTGGAGAACATTCTTTGGGACTCTTATTCTGAAAAAAAAAACAGATACAGTGACAGAAACTATGCTGCACGGTATGATGTGGAACACGGCCTGCTCAGGTATGTGCATTTTCCCTGTAGTCCGGTGTGTTTCGTGTTCCGTGTAAACGTGAAAGTCGTCCTGTTTCGAGCAATGGGTGAAATCATTTAGCAAAGCAAGAATGGAAATTCCAGTAATGTCAAGCAGCTCATGGTTATTTGAACAAATCATAAGCGAACCCATATTCTCACGCACTGACAGATACATTTGTAGCTGAAAAGAGTCTGAGAAGATAGACTCAGCTTACCATTGATTTTTGTCTGGATTGATGGGCTATCAATATCTGCTGCGAAATTGACATTGTAGCCGGGGACATCCCAGCAGCTGTGCGAGTCCGAGAGGAATCATGGAACCCTTTTCATGTGACTTTGCATCTGTTGTTATGCAGGAGCACAATTGGAGATACAAGTAAATGAGGTGGCGCGGCCGGCTGGTAGTGTGGCCGAGCGGTCTAAGGCGCTGGATCCAGGTTCCAGTCTCGAAAGGGGCGTGGGTTCGAATCCCACCACTGCCATTTCTGCTGATCAACTCCAACGCTGCAGCTTGTTAAAATGCTGTTTCGGTGCCCACTGTATATTGATGTTGAAAACAAAAGTATAATGGGTTTGCTTCCCAGGGAATTAACTTTGGTGTGAGATCCTGCCAAATATTTGAAAATGTCTCCACTGTCATGATCGTGTTCGCCTCCCGCGCGGAAAATCGCAAACAGTTCTGCCGTCCCAGGCAAGTTGAGCTTTTACTGGAACCGAATGGAGACTGTTATTTCATCGTTGGTGTGAAATGAAGTCCTCCGGTGACTCTACTCGTTGTTATTTGGGTTTCTAGCTAATGGGAAAATCGTTCCAATGAATTTCGATGTCATACCTGATTGAATTTCTCCCATTTCCTTCATTTCCGTCCTGGAAACATCGGAAGGGAAAGGTAATCTAATCGAGACTGTGATTGGTGAAATTCATTTTTTACGGCCAATTCTTATTATTTTCTTTCTTTCTCTCGTTTCAGCATTGTCTGGAAAGTGGTGGTGCGCTAAGGCTGCAGTATGTTTGAAAGAGTCGTTTGGAAATGCCCTCTTGTTAGTTGTGAGATTACTTTTTGACTCATGCCCTCGGACTGTATCACATTTAGCATTCATGCATCTCTGCGTCTGAAAATGCATGAGGTATGCCAGTTTTGTTTGTGTTCCGTGTTAAATGCTTTCTGTGTTGCGATTCGCTCAACACATTTCGATTTAACAGGATTTCTGAGGTAACTTCCAGCAGCAAAAATCCTCAGCTGAGGATCTGGGAAAATTTCACAGAGTATGGTCAGTCGGAGCTAAAGTAAGGAAGTCGTTCCTTTTGTGCAGTGTTTCACAATACTACCTTTCCCGTGAGCAGTCGAACAGACTAAATGATTGTGCCACAGACTGCGATGGCAAACTCCGCTAAAAAGTAATCCTTTAAAGCCGGTGGAAGCAACATGACGTTATTGGGGTACACCGTGGAAAAAGATACTTCGGTGGACCTCGTCCATGCTCACCACATTGCCAAAATTAAACAAGTCCCGTTTCCCAGCATTTGACCCCAATCCCTCTAAACGCATCCTATCCAGAAACTCACCCGATTACCTTTGCAATTTTCTGAGTGTAATAGCCTCCTCCACTTCCTCTGGAAGATCATTCCAAACACGCACAACATTCTTTGTGGGAAATGTGCCTCAGGTCCTTTGTCACTTTCAGCCCACTCACCTTAAAGCTATGCTGTCGAGTTTTCAACTCACACCAACTTGGGTAAAGCACGTAAATACTCAGTTTACCACCCTTCCATAAGGTCATGTCGCAGCTGTTACGCTGCAGGGAAAGTCGTCCCAGCCTATTCCACCTCGCCCAACGGTACAAACATCGACGACATCTTTGTCTATATTTTGTCATCAATTTAACGTGTCTTTTTTTTTTACGTTTCCAAGATGTCGATTACGCTGGACAACAACGAGCTATTGGAAACAGAAAGGGGAGACGTAGAACGGATTCAACTTTCAGTGCTGGACGCCACGGAGCTGCAGCACATCCGGCTGTGGCTTGTTTCTGTCGTGTAGTGGTCATCACGTTCGCCTAACACGCGAAAGATCCCCAGTCCGGAACTGGGCAGAAACTGCTTTGTTCTTCAACTGCAGCCTTTTACATGGACAAGAGCTGAGCTTTCTTGCATGCTTTCCCATCTGCAAACCTGCCTTCGAATTTGCTGGAATAAACCTGCTCTGGTAGTGAAATGTAATGCAATTCCATTTAATTACAGTGCAAAGCGTTGTTAAATTTTTCTCCAACCTGGTTCTGATCATATGCCATTCTGTTGGAGAGTGCAGTTACCGCCTTTTGATCCTTCCACGAAAAGCAGTATTGCATTTGCCTTCCTTGCGCAGGCGGCACGGTTCAAAGACAGGAAAGAAGCAGATGCTCTGGTGTCACAGCGCACCACGAATTCCTGAACTTGTCTGTCTGTCAAATGTACCCCAAGGTCGTCTCAGAAAGACCTCATTTGGAAGCTGTCAATCGTTATTCAACGTGCGAGAATTGGCACCAGATATCCTGAATCATGTTTTGGAGCAATTCGCACGTTAGTGGCTCATTCAATCAGCAACAGCAATGAAAGAAATTGCACTATCAGGAACCTTTCGACTTGCGCATTCACAGCGTCGCTAGTATTAAGGTCCGCCCCTAGATTTAAGTCATGTTGGAACTGAAACGGAGGAATCGACAGAGAGGCTACAGAATGATATCGCATCCATTTGGTTTTCTTTTAATCACTGACGAGCAGGAAAATGTAAACGGGGAGGGCGTGTGGAGAAGTGAGGCAGTTGCAGCTCTGGTGAAATTCCTTCTTTGTGATTCACTCAGCAGCCAGAGACGTGAAGGTGACTCAGGCGTGAAAGCTCTTCACATCGAGAACAAAAAGCACTCAAGGGCAGTTAGCACCTCTTCTGGAGTGGGGGTGGGGTGAGGTAATTACCTTTTGACTTCTGTTGCTATGTTCAGAAACTGGCTTTTAGATTGAGGTGAACAGAAACTGCATTTCTAAAAAGCACCACGGAATTTAGCAAAATTTATTGAGTCGCTTCTCCTCGATTCCCACCCAGGTTTCCAACTCAGTTGGTATCCATGTGGCTCATGTCCCGGAGTGAACATCTCAGCAACAAATTGCACGGTTAAGGTAAAAGGCACGGAAAGTGGCATCTCGAACTGGCTCCGAGGTCAGAGCATTCTCACAATGTGATCTGTCGTTCTCGGATTGTAATGCTACCTCCGGTTTTAGGGTGGAGAACATTCTTTGGGACTCTTATTCTGAAAAAAAAAACAGATACAGTGACAGAAACTATGCTGCACGGTATGATGTGGAACACGGCCTGCTCAGGTATGTGCATTTTCCCTGTAGTCCGGTGTGTTTCGTGTTCCGTGTAAACGTGAAAGTCGTCCTGTTTCGAGCAATGGGTGAAATCATTTAGCAAAGCAAGAATGGAAATTCCAGTAATGTCAAGCAGCTCATGGTTATTTGAACAAATCATAAGCGAACCCATATTCTCACGCACTGACAGATACATTTGTAGCTGAAAAGAGTCTGAGAAGATAGACTCAGCTTACCATTGATTTTTGTCTGGATTGATGGGCTATCAATATCTGCTGCGAAATTGACATTGTAGCCGGGGACATCCCAGCAGCTGTGCGAGTCCGAGAGGAATCATGGAACCCTTTTCATGTGACTTTGCATCTGTTGTTATGCAGGAGCACAATTGGAGATAGAAGTAAATGAGGTGGCGCGGCCGGCTGGTAGTGTGGCCGAGCGGTCTAAGGCGCTGGATCCAGGTTCCAGTCTCGAAAGGGGCGTGGGTTCGAATCCCACCACTGCCATTTCTGCTGATCAACTCCAACGCTGCAGCTTGTTAAAATGCTGTTTCGGTGCCCACTGTATATTGATGTTGAAAACAAAAGTATAATGGGTTTGCTTCCCAGGGAATTAACTTTGGTGTGAGATCCTGCCAAATATTTGAAAATGTCTCCACTGTCATGATCGTGTTCGCCTCCCGCGCGGAAAATCGCAAACAGTTCTGCCGTCCCAGGCAAGTTGAGCTTTTACTGGAACCGAATGGAGACTGTTTTTTCATCGTTGTTGTGAAATGAAGTCCTCCGGTGACTCTACTCGTTGTTATTTGGGTTTCTAGCTAATGGGAAAATCGTTCCAATGAATTTCGATGTCATACCTGATTGAATTTCTCCCATTTCCTTCATTTCCGTCCTGGAAACATCGGAAGGGAAAGGTAATCTAATCGAGACTGTGACTGGTGAAATTCATTTTTTACGGCCAATTCTTATTATTTTCTTTCTTTCTCTCGTTTCAGCATTGTCTGGAAAGTGGTGGTGCGCTAAGGCTGCAGTATGTTTGAAAGAGTCGTTTGGAAATGCCCTCTTGTTAGTTGTGAGATTACTTTATGACTCATGCCCTCGGACTGTATCACATTTAGCATTCATGCATCTCTGCGTCTGAAAATGCATGAGGTATGCCAGTTTTGTTTGTGTTCCGTGTTAAATGCTTTCTGTTTTGCGATTCGCTCAACACATTTCGATTTAACAGGATTTCTGAGGTAACTTCCAGCAGCAAAAATCCTCAGCTGAGGATCTGGGAAAATTTCACAGAGTATGGTCAGTCGGAGCTAAAGTAAGGAAGTCGTTCCTTTTGTGCAGTGTTTCACAATACTACCTTTCCCGTGAGCAGTCGAACAGACTAAATGATTGTGCCACAGACTGCGATGGCAAACTCCGCTAAAAAGTAATCCTTTAAAGCCGGTGGAAGCAACATGACGTTATTGGGGTACACCGTGGAAAAAGATACTTCGGTGGACCTCGTCCATGCTCACCACATTTAAACAAGTCCCGTTCCCCAGCATTTGACCCCAATCCCTCTAAACGCATCCTATCCAGAAACTCACCCGATTACCTTTGCAATTTTCTGAGTGTAATAGCCTCCTCCACTTCCTCTGGAAGATCATTCCAAACACGCACAACATTCTTTGTGGGAAATGTGCCTCAGGTCCTTTGTCACTTTCAGCCCACTCACCTTAAAGCTATGTTGTCGAGTTTTCAACTCACACCAACTTGGGTAAAGCACGTAAATACTCAGTTTACCACCCTTCCATAAGGTCATGTTGCAGCTGTTACGCTGCAGGGAAAGTCGTCCCAGCCTATTCCACCTCGCCCTACGGTACAAACATCGACGACATCTTTGTCTATATTTTGTCATCAATTTAACGTGTCTTTTTTTTTACGTTTCCAAGATGTCGATTACGCTGGACAACAACGACCTATTGGAAACAGAAAGGGGAGACGTAGAACGGATTCAACTTTCAGTGCTGGACGCCACGGAGCTGCAGCACATCCGGCTGTGGCTTGTTTCTGTCGTGTAGTGGTCATCACGTTCGCCTAACACGCGAAAGATCCCCAGTCCGGAACTGGGCAGAAACTGCTTTGTTCTTCAACTGCAGCCTTTTACATGGACAAGAGCTGAGCTTTCTTGCATGCTTTCCCATCTGCAAACCTGCCTTCGAATTTGCTGGAATAAACCTGCTCTGGTAGTGAAATGTAATGCAATTCCATTTAATTACAGTGCAAAGCGTTGTTAAATTTTTCTCCAACCTGGTTCTGATCATATGCCATTCTGTTGGAGAGTGCAGTTACCGCCTTTTGATCCTTCCACGAAAAGCAGTACCGCATTTGCCTTCCTTGCGCAGGCGGCACGGTTCAAAGACAGGAAAGAAGCAGATGCTCTGGTGTCACAGCGCACCACGAATTCCTGAACTTGTCTGTCTGTCAAATGTACCCCAAGGTCGTCTCAGAAAGACCTCATTTGGAAGTTGTCAATCGTTATTCAACGTGCGAGAATTGGCACCAGATATCCTGAATCATGTTTTGGAGCAATTCGCACGTTAGTGGCTCATTCAATCAGCAACAGCAATGAAAGAAATTGCACTCTCAGGAACCTTTCGACTTGCGCATTCACAGCGTCGCTAGTATTAAGGTCCGCCCCTAGATTTAAGTCATGTTGGAACTGAAACGGAGGAATCGACAGAGAGGCTACAGAATGATATCGCATCCATTTGGTTTTCTTTTAATCACTGACGAGCAGGAAAATGTAAACGGGGAGGGCGTGTGGAGAAGTGAGGCAGTTGCAGCTCTGGTGAAATTCCTTCTTTGTGATTCACTCAGCAGCCAGAGACGTGAAGGTGACTCAGGCGTGAAAGCTCTTCACATCGAGAACAAAAAGCACTCAAGGGCAGTTAGCACCTCTTCTGGAGTGGGGGTGGGGTGAGGTAATTACCTTTTGACTTCTGTTGCTATGTTCAGAAACTGGCTTTTAGATTGAGGTGAACAGAAACTGCATTTCTAAAAAGCACCACGGAATTTAGCAAAATTTATTGAGTCGCTTCTCCTCGATTCCCACCCTGGTTTCCAACTCAGTTGGTATCCATGTGGCTCATGTCCAGGAGTGAACATCTCAGCAACAAATTGCACGGTTAAGGTAAAAGGCACGGAAAGTGGCATCTCGAACTGGCTCCGAGGTCAGAGCATTCTCACAATGTGATCTGTCGTTCTCGGATTGTAATGCTACCTCCGGTTTTAGGGTGGAGAACATTCTTTGGGACTCTTATTCTGAAAAAAAAAACAGATACAGTGACAGAAACTATGCTGCACGGTATGATGTGGAACACGGCCTGCTCAGGTATGTGCATTTTCCCTGTAGTCCGGTGTGTTTCGTGTTCCGTGTAAACGTGAAAGTCGTCCTGTTTCGAGCAATGGGTGAAATCATTTAGCAAAGCAAGAATGGAAATTCCAGTAATGTCAAGCAGCTCATGGTTATTTGAACAAATCATAAGCGAACCCATATTCTCACGCACTGACAGATACATTTGTAGCTGAAAAGAGTCTGAGAAGATAGACTCAGCTTACCATTGATTTTTGTCTGGATTGATGGGCTATCAATATCTGCTGCGAAATTGACATTGTAGCCGGGCACATCCCAGCAGCTGTGCGAGTCCGAGAGGAATCATGGAACCCTTTTCATGTGACTTTGCATCTGTTGTTATGCAGGAGCACAATTGGAGATACAAGTAAATGAGGTGGCGCGGCCGGCTGGTAGTGTGGCCGAGCGGTCTAAGGCGCTGGATCCAGGTTCCAGTCTCGAAAGGGGCGTGGGTTCGAATCCCACCACTGCCATTTCTGCTGATCAACTCCAACGCTGCAGCTTGTTAAAATGCTGTTTCGGTGCCCACTGTATATTGATGTTGAAAACAAAAGTATAATGGGTTTGCTTCCCAGGGAATTAACTTTGGTGTGAGATCCTGCCAAATATTTGAAAATGTCTCCACTGTCATGATCGTGTTCGCCTCCCGCGCGGAAAATCGCAAACAGTTCTGCCGTCCCAGGCAAGTTGAGCTTTTACTGGAACCGAATGGAGACTGTTATTTCATCGTTGTTGTGAAATGAAGTCCTCCGGTGACTCTACTCGTTGTTATTTGGGTTTCTAGCTAATGGGAAAATCGTTCCAATGAATTTCGATGTCATACCTGATTGAATTTCTCCCATTTCCTTCATTTCCGTCCTGGAAACATCGGAAGGGAAAGGTAATCTAATCGAGACTGTGATTGGTGAAATTCATTTTTTACGGCCAATTCTTATTATTTTCTTTCTTTCTCTCGTTTCAGCATTGTCTGGAAAGTGGTGGTGCGCTAAGGCTGCAGTATGTTTGAAAGAGTCGTTTGGAAATGCCCTCTTGTTAGTTGTGAGATTACTTTATGACTCATGCCCTCGGACTGTATCACATTTAGCATTCATGCATCTCTGCGTCTGAAAATGCATGAGGTATGCCAGTTTTGTTTGTGTTCCGTGTTAAATGCTTTCTGTTTTGCGATTCGCTCAACACATTTCGATTTAACAGGATTTCTGAGGTAACTTCCAGCAGCAAAAATCATCAGCTGAGGATCTGGGAAAATTTCACAGAGTAACGTCAGTCGGAGCTAAAGTAAGGAAGTCGTTCCTTTTGTGCAGTGTTTCACAATACTACCTTTCCCGTGAGCAGTCGAACAGACTAAATGATTGTGCCACAGACTGCGATGGCAAACTCCGCTAAAAAGTAATCCTTTAAAGCCGGTGGAAGCAACATGACGTTATTGGGGTACACCGTGGAAAAAGATACTTCGGTGGACCTCGTCCATGCTCACCACATTGCCAAAATTAAACAAGTCCCGTTCCCCAGCATTTGACCCCAATCCCTCTAAACGCATCCTATCCAGAAACTCACCCGATTACCTTTGCAATTTTCTGAGTGTAATAGCCTCCTCCACTTCCTCTGGAAGATCATTCCAAACACGCACAACATTCTTTGTGGGAAATGTGCCTCAGGTCCTTTGTCACTTTCAGCCCACTCACCTTAAAGCTATGTTGTCGAGTTTTCAACTCACACCAACTTGGGTAAAGCACGTAAATACTCAGTTTACCACCCTTCCATAAGGTCATGTTGCAGCTGTTACGCTGCAGGGAAAGTCGTCCCAGCCTATTCCACCTCGCCCTACGGTACAAACATCGACGACATCTTTGTCTATATTTTGTCATCAATTTAACGTGTCTTTTTTTTTACGTTTCCAAGATGTCGATTACGCTGGACAACAACGACCTATTGGAAACAGAAAGGGGAGACGTAGAACGGATTCAACTTTCAGTGCTGGACGCCACGGAGCTGCAGCACATCCGGCTGTGGCTTGTTTCTGTCGTGTAGTGGTCATCACGTTCGCCTAACACGCGAAAGATCCCCAGTCCGGAACTGGGCAGAAACTGCTTTGTTCTTCAACTGCAGCCTTTTACATGGACAAGAGCTGAGCTTTCTTGCATGCTTTCCCATCTGCAAACCTGCCTTCGAATTTGCTGGAATAAACCTGCTCTGGTAGTGAAATGTAATGCAATTCCATTTAATTACAGTGCAAAGCGTTGTTAAATTTTTCTCCAACCTGGTTCTGATCATATGCCATTCTGTTGGAGAGTGCAGTTACCGCCTTTTGATCCTTCCACGAAAAGCAGTACCGCATTTGCCTTCCTTGCGCAGGCGGCACGGTTCAAAGACAGGAAAGAAGCAGATGCTCTGGTGTCACAGCGCACCACGAATTCCTGAACTTGTCTGTCTGTCAAATGTACCCCAAGGTCGTCTCAGAAAGACCTCATTTGGAAGTTGTCAATCGTTATTCAACGTGCGAGAATTGGCACCAGATATCCTGAATCATGTTTTGGAGCAATTCGCACGTTAGTGGCTCATTCAATCAGCAACAGCAATGAAAGAAATTGCACTCTCAGGAACCTTTCGACTTGCGCATTCACAGCGTCGCTAGTATTAAGGTCCGCCCCTAGATTTAAGTCATGTTGGAACTGAAACGGAGGAATCGACAGAGAGGCTACAGAATGATATCGCATCCATTTGGTTTTCTTTTAATCACTGACGAGCAGGAAAATGTAAACGGGGAGGGCGTGTGGAGAAGTGAGGCAGTTGCAGCTCTGGTGAAATTCCTTCTTTGTGATTCACTCAGCAGCCAGAGACGTGAAGGTGACTCAGGCGTGAAAGCTCTTCACATCGAGAACAAAAAGCACTCAAGGGCAGTTAGCACCTCTTCTGGAGTGGGGGTGGGGTGAGGTAATTACCTTTTGACTTCTGTTGCTATGTTCAGAAACTGGCTTTTAGATTGAGGTGAACAGAAACTGCATTTCTAAAAAGCACCACGGAATTTAGCAAAATTTATTGAGTCGCTTCTCCTCGATTCCCACCCTGGTTTCCAACTCAGTTGGTATCCATGTGGCTCATGTCCAGGAGTGAACATCTCAGCAACAAATTGCACGGTTAAGGTAAAAGGCACGGAAAGTGGCATCTCGAACTGGCTCCGAGGTCAGAGCATTCTCACAATGTGATCTGTCGTTCTCGGATTGTAATGCTACCTCCGGTTTTAGGGTGGAGAACATTCTTTGGGACTCTTATTCTGAAAAAAAAAACAGATACAGTGACAGAAACTATGCTGCACGGTATGATGTGGAACACGGCCTGCTCAGGTATGTGCATTTTCCCTGTAGTCCGGTGTGTTTCGTGTTCCGTGTAAACGTGAAAGTCGTCCTGTTTCGAGCAATGGGTGAAATCATTTAGCAAAGCAAGAATGGAAATTCCAGTAATGTCAAGCAGCTCATGGTTATTTGAACAAATCATAAGCGAACCCATATTCTCACGCACTGACAGATACATTTGTAGCTGAAAAGAGTCTGAGAAGATAGACTCAGCTTACCATTGATTTTTGTCTGGATTGATGGGCTATCAATATCTGCTGCGAAATTGACATTGTAGCCGGGCACATCCCAGCAGCTGTGCGAGTCCGAGAGGAATCATGGAACCCTTTTCATGTGACTTTGCATCTGTTGTTATGCAGGAGCACAATTGGAGATACAAGTAAATGAGGTGGCGCGGCCGGCTGGTAGTGTGGCCGAGCGGTCTAAGGCGCTGGATCCAGGTTCCAGTCTCGAAAGGGGCGTGGGTTCGAATCCCACCACTGCCATTTCTGCTGATCAACTCCAACGCTGCAGCTTGTTAAAATGCTGTTTCGGTGCCCACTGTATATTGATGTTGAAAACAAAAGTATAATGGGTTTGCTTCCCAGGGAATTAACTTTGGTGTGAGATCCTGCCAAATATTTGAAAATGTCTCCACTGTCATGATCGTGTTCGCCTCCCGCGCGGAAAATCGCAAACAGTTCTGCCGTCCCAGGCAAGTTGAGCTTTTACTGGAACCGAATGGAGACTGTTATTTCATCGTTGTTGTGAAATGAAGTCCTCCGGTGACTCTACTCGTTGTTATTTGGGTTTCTAGCTAATGGGAAAATCGTTCCAATGAATTTCGATGTCATACCTGATTGAATTTCTCCCATTTCCTTCATTTCCGTCCTGGAAACATCGGAAGGGAAAGGTAATCTAATCGAGACTGTGATTGGTGAAATTCATTTTTTACGGCCAATTCTTATTATTTTCTTTCTTTCTCTCGTTTCAGCATTGTCTGGAAAGTGGTGGTGCGCTAAGGCTGCAGTATGTTTGAAAGAGTCGTTTGGAAATGCCCTCTTGTTAGTTGTGAGATTACTTTATGACTCATGCCCTCGGACTGGATCACATTTAGCATTCATGCATCTCTGCGTCTGAAAATGCATGAGGTATGCCAGTTTTGTTTGTGTTCCGTGTTAAATGCTTTCTGTTTTGCGATTCGCTCAACACATTTCGATTTAACAGGATTTCTGAGGGTACTTCCAGCAGCAAAAATCCTCAGCTGAGGATCTGGGAAAATTTCACAGAGTATGGTCAGTCGGAGCTAAAGTAAGGAAGTCGTTCCTTTTGTGCAGTGTTTCACAATACTACCTTTCCCGTGAGCAGTCGAACAGACTAAATGATTGTGCCACAGACTGCGATGGCAAACTCCGCTAAAAAGTAATCCTTTAAAGCCGGTGGAAGCAACATGACGTTATTGGGGTACACCGTGGAAAAAGATACTTCGATGGACCTCGTCCATGCTCACCACATTGCCAAAATTAAACAAGTCCCGTTCCCCAGCATTTGACCCCAATCCCTCTAAACGCATCCTATCCAGAAACTCACCCGATTCCCTTTGCAATTTTCTGAGTGTAATAGCCTCCTCCACTTCCTCTGGAAGATCATTCCAAACACGCACAACATTCTTTGTGGGAAATGTGCCTCAGGTCCTTTGTCACTTTCAGCCCACTCACCTTAAAGCTATGCTGTCGAGTTTTCAACTCACACCAACTTGGGTAAAGCACGTAAATACTCAGTTTACCACCCTTCCATAAGGTCATGTCGCAGCTGTTACGCTGCAGGGAAAGTCGTCCCAGCCTATTCCACCTCGCCCTACGGTACAAACATCGACGACATCTTTGTCTATATTTTGTCATCAATTTAACGTGTCTTTTTTTTTTACGTTTCCAAGATGTCGATTACGCTGGACAACAACGAGCTATTGGAAACAGAAAGGGGAGACGTAGAACGGATTCAACTTTCAGTGCTGGACGCCACGGAGCTGCAGCACATCCGGCTGTGGCTTGTTTCTGTCGTGTAGTGGTCATCACGTTCGCCTAACACGCGAAAGATCCCCAGTCCGGAACTGGGCAGAAACTGCTTTGTTCTTCAACTGCAGCCTTTTACATGGACAAGAGCTGAGCTTTCTTGCATGCTTTCCCATCTGCAAACCTGCCTTCGAATTTGCTGGAATAAACCTGCTCTGGTAGTGAAATGTAATGCAATTCCATTTAATTACAGTGCAAAGCGTTGTTAAATCTTTCTCCAACCTGGTTCTGATCATATGCCATTCTGTTGGAGAGTGCAGTTACCGCCTTTTGATCCTTCCACGAAAAGCAGTACCGCATTTGCCTTCCTTGCGCAGGCGGCACGGTTCAAAGACAGGAAAGAAGCAGATGCTCTGGTGTCACAGCGCACCACGAATTCCTGAACTTGTCTGTCTGTCAAATGTACCCCAAGGTCGTCTCAGAAAGACCTCATTTGGAAGCTGTCAATCGTTATTCAACGTGCGAGAATTGGCACCAGATATCCTGAATCATGTTTTGGAGCAATTCGCACGTTAGTGGCTCATTCAATCAGCAACAGCAATGAAAGAAATTGCACTCTCAGGAACCTTTCGACTTGCGCATTCACAGCGTCGCTAGTATTAAGGTCCGCCCCTAGATTTAAGTCATGTTGGAACTGAAACGGAGGAATCGACAGAGAGGCTACAGAATGATATCGCATCCATTTGGTTTTCTTTTAATCACTGACGAGCAGGAAAATGTAAACGGGGAGGGCGTGTGGAGAAGTGAGGCAGTTGCAGCTCTGGTGAAATTCCTTCTTTGTGATTCACTCAGCAGCCAGAGACGTGAAGGTGACTCAGGCGTGAAAGCTCTTCACATCGAGAACAAAAAGCACTCAAGGGCAGTTAGCACCTCTTCTGGAGTGGGGGTGGGGTGAGGTAATTACCTTTTGACTTCTGTTGCTATGTTCAGAAACTGGCTTTTAGATTGAGGTGAACAGAAACTGCATTTCTAAAAAGCACCACGGAATTTAGCAAAATTTATTGAGTCGCTTCTCCTCGATTCCCACCCAGGTTTCCAACTCAGTTGGTATCCATGTGGCTCATGTCCAGGAGTGAACATCTCAGCAACAAATTGCACGGTTAAGGTAAAAGGCACGGAAAGTGGCATCTCGAACTGGCTCCGAGGTCAGAGCATTCTCACAATGTGATCTGTCGTTCTCGGATTGTAATGCTACCTCCGGTTTTAGGGTGGAGAACATTCTTTGGGACTCTTATTCTGAAAAAAAAAACAGATACAGTGACAGAAACTATGCTGCACGGTATGATGTGGAACACGGCCTGCTCAGGTATGTGCATTTTCCCTGTAGTCCGGTGTGTTTCGTGTTCCGTGTAAACGTGAAAGTCGTCCTGTTTCGAGCAATGGGTGAAATCATTTAGCAAAGCAAGAATGGAAATTCCAGTAATGTCAAGCAGCTCATGGTTATTTGAACAAATCATAAGCGAACCCATATTCTCACGCACTGACAGATACATTTGTAGCTGAAAAGAGTCTGAGAAGATAGACTCAGCTTACCATTGATTTTTGTCTGGATTGATGGGCTATCAATATCTGCTGCGAAATTGACATTGTAGCCGGGCACATCCCAGCAGCTGTGCGAGTCCGAGAGGAATCATGGAACCCTTTTCATGTGACTTTGCATCTGTTGTTATGCAGGAGCACAATTGGAGATACAAGTAAATGAGGTGGCGCGGCCGGCTGGTAGTGTGGCCGAGCGGTCTAAGGCGCTGGATCCAGGTTCCAGTCTCGAAAGGGGCGTGGGTTCGAATCCCACCACTGCCATTTCTGCTGATCAACTCCAACGCTGCAGCTTGTTAAAATGCTGTTTCGGTGCCCACTGTATATTGATGTTGAAAACAAAAGTATAATGGGTTTGCTTCCCAGGGAATTAACTTTGGTGTGAGATCCTGCCAAATATTTGAAAATGTCTCCACTGTCATGATCGTGTTCGCCTCCCGCGCGGAAAATCGCAAACAGTTCTGCCGTCCCAGGCAAGTTGAGCTTTTACTGGAACCGAATGGAGACTGTTATTTCATCGTTGTTGTGAAATGAAGTCCTCCGGTGACTCTACTCGTTGTTATTTGGGTTTCTAGCTAATGGGAAAATCGTTCCAATGAATTTCGATGTCATACCTGATTGAATTTCTCCCATTTCCTTCATTTCCGTCCTGGAAACATCGGAAGGGAAAGGTAATCTAATCGAGACTGTGATTGGTGAAATTCATTTTTTACGGCCAATTCTTATTATTTTCTTTCTTTCTCTCGTTTCAGCATTGTCTGGAAAGTGGTGGTGCGCTAAGGCTGCAGTATGTTTGAAAGAGTCGTTTGGAAATGCCCTCTTGTTAGTTGTGAGATTACTTTATGACTCATGCCCTCGGACTGGATCACATTTAGCATTCATGCATCTCTGCGTCTGAAAATGCATGAGGTATGCCAGTTTTGTTTGTGTTCCGTGTTAAATGCTTTCTGTTTTGCGATTCGCTCAACACATTTCGATTTAACAGGATTTCTGAGGGTACTTCCAGCAGCAAAAATCCTCAGCTGAGGATCTGGGAAAATTTCACAGAGTATGGTCAGTCGGAGCTAAAGTAAGGAAGTCGTTCCTTTTGTGCAGTGTTTCACAATACTACCTTTCCCGTGAGCAGTCGAACAGACTAAATGATTGTGCCACAGACTGCGATGGCAAACTCCGCTAAAAAGTAATCCTTTAAAGCCGGTGGAAGCAACATGACGTTATTGGGGTACACCGTGGAAAAAGATACTTCGATGGACCTCGTCCATGCTCACCACATTGCCAAAATTAAACAAGTCCCGTTCCCCAGCATTTGACCCCAATCCCTCTAAACGCATCCTATCCAGAAACTCACCCGATTCCCTTTGCAATTTTCTGAGTGTAATAGCCTCCTCCACTTCCTCTGGAAGATCATTCCAAACACGCACAACATTCTTTGTGGGAAATGTGCCTCAGGTCCTTTGTCACTTTCAGCCCACTCACCTTAAAGCTATGCTGTCGAGTTTTCAACTCACACCAACTTGGGTAAAGCACGTAAATACTCAGTTTACCACCCTTCCATAAGGTCATGTCGCAGCTGTTACGCTGCAGGGAAAGTCGTCCCAGCCTATTCCACCTCGCCCTACGGTACAAACATCGACGACATCTTTGTCTATATTTTGTCATCAATTTAACGTGTCTTTTTTTTTTACGTTTCCAAGATGTCGATTACGCTGGACAACAACGAGCTATTGGAAACAGAAAGGGGAGACGTAGAACGGATTCAACTTTCAGTGCTGGACGCCACGGAGCTGCAGCACATCCGGCTGTGGCTTGTTTCTGTCGTGTAGTGGTCATCACGTTCGCCTAACACGCGAAAGATCCCCAGTCCGGAACTGGGCAGAAACTGCTTTGTTCTTCAACTGCAGCCTTTTACATGGACAAGAGCTGAGCTTTCTTGCATGCTTTCCCATCTGCAAACCTGCCTTCGAATTTGCTGGAATAAACCTGCTCTGGTAGTGAAATGTAATGCAATTCCATTTAATTACAGTGCAAAGCGTTGTTAAATCTTTCTCCAACCTGGTTCTGATCATATGCCATTCTGTTGGAGAGTGCAGTTACCGCCTTTTGATCCTTCCACGAAAAGCAGTACCGCATTTGCCTTCCTTGCGCAGGCGGCACGGTTCAAAGACAGGAAAGAAGCAGATGCTCTGGTGTCACAGCGCACCACGAATTCCTGAACTTGTCTGTCTGTCAAATGTACCCCAAGGTCGTCTCAGAAAGACCTCATTTGGAAGCTGTCAATCGTTATTCAACGTGCGAGAATTGGCACCAGATATCCTGAATCATGTTTTGGAGCAATTCGCACGTTAGTGGCTCATTCAATCAGCAACAGCAATGAAAGAAATTGCACTCTCAGGAACCTTTCGACTTGCGCATTCACAGCGTCGCTAGTATTAAGGTCCGCCCCTAGATTTAAGTCATGTTGGAACTGAAACGGAGGAATCGACAGAGAGGCTACAGAATGATATCGCATCCATTTGGTTTTCTTTTAATCACTGACGAGCAGGAAAATGTAAACGGGGAGGGCGTGTGGAGAAGTGAGGCAGTTGCAGCTCTGGTGAAATTCCTTCTTTGTGATTCACTCAGCAGCCAGAGACGTGAAGGTGACTCAGGCGTGAAAGCTCTTCACATCGAGAACAAAAAGCACTCAAGGGCAGTTAGCACCTCTTCTGGAGTGGGGGTGGGGTGAGGTAATTACCTTTTGACTTCTGTTGCTATGTTCAGAAACTGGCTTTTAGATTGAGGTGAACAGAAACTGCATTTCTAAAAAGCACCACGGAATTTAGCAAAATTTATTGAGTCGCTTCTCCTCGATTCCCACCCAGGTTTCCAACTCAGTTGGTATCCATGTGGCTCATGTCCAGGAGTGAACATCTCAGCAACAAATTGCACGGTTAAGGTAAAAGGCACGGAAAGTGGCATCTCGAACTGGCTCCGAGGTCAGAGCATTCTCACAGTGTGATCTGTCGTTCTCGGATTGTAATGCTACCTCCGGTTTTAGGGTGGAGAACATTCTTTGGGACTCTTATTCTGAAAAAAAAACAGATACAGTGACAGAAACTATGCTGCACGGTATGATGTGGAACACGGCCTGCTCAGGTATGTGCATTTTCCCTGTAGTCCGGTGTGTTTCGTGTTCCGTGTAAACGTGAAAGTCGTCCTGTTTCGAGCAATGGGTGAAATCATTTAGCAAAGCAAGAATGGAAATTCCAGTAATGTCAAGCAGCTCATGGTTATTTGAACAAATCATAAGCGAACCCATATTCTCACGCACTGACAGATACATTTGTAGCTGAAAAGAGTCTGAGAAGATAGACTCAGCTTACCATTGATTTTTGTCTGGATTGATGGGCTATCAATATCTGCTGCGAAATTGACATTGTAGCCGGGGACATCCCAGCAGCTGTGCGAGTCCGAGAGGAATCATGGAACCCTTTTCATGTGACTTTGCATCTGTTGTTATGCAGGAGCACAATTGGAGATACAAGTAAATGAGGTGGCGCGGCCGGCTGGTAGTGTGGCCGAGCGGTCTAAGGCGCTGGATCCAGGTTCCAGTCTCGAAAGGGGCGTGGGTTCGAATCCCACCACTGCCATTTCTGCTGATCAACTCCAACGCTGCAGCTTGTTAAAATGCTGTTTCGGTGCCCACTGTATATTGATGTTGAAAACAAAAGTATAATGGGTTTGCTTCCCAGGGAATTAACTTTGGTGTGAGATCCTGCCAAATATTTGAAAATGTCTCCACTGTCATGATCGTGTTCGCCTCCCGCGCGGAAAATCGCAAACAGTTCTGCCGTCCCAGGCAAGTTGAGCTTTTACTGGAACCGAATGGAGACTGTTATTTCATCGTTGTTGTGAAATGAAGTCCTCCGGTGACTCTACTCGTTGTTATTTGGGTTTCTAGCTAATGGGAAAATCGTTCCAATGAATTTCGATGTCATACCTGATTGAATTTCTCCCATTTCCTTCATTTCCGTCCTGGAAACATCGGAAGGGAAAGGTAATCTAATCGAGACTGTGATTGGTGAAATTCATTTTTTACGGCCAATTCTTATTATTTTCTTTCTTTCTCTCGTTTCAGCATTGTCTGGAAAGTGGTGGTGCGCTAAGGCTGCAGTATGTTTGAAAGAGTCGTTTGGAAATGCCCTCTTGTTAGTTGTGAGATTACTTTATGACTCATGCCCTCGGACTGTATCACATTTGGCATTCATGCATCTCTGCGTCTGAAAATGCATGAGGTATGCCAGTTTTGTTTGTGTTCCGTGTTAAATGCTTTCTGTTTTGCGATTCGCTCAACACATTTCGATTTAACAGGATTTCTGAGGTAACTTCCAGCAGCAAAAATCCTCAGCTGAGGATCTGGGAAAATTTCACAGAGTATGGTCAGTCGGAGCTAAAGTAAGGAAGTCGTTCCTTTTGTGCAGTGTTTCACAATACTACCTTTCCCGTGAGCAGTCGAACAGACTAAATGATTGTGCCACAGACTGCGATGGCAACCTCCGCTAAAAAGTAATCCTTTAAAGCTGGTGGAAGCAACATGACGTTATTGGGGTACACCGTGGAAAAAGATACTTCGGTGGACCTCGTCCATGCTCACCACATTGCCAAAATTAAACAAGTTCCGTTCCCCAGCATTTGACCCCAATCCTTCTAAACGCATCCTATCCAGAAACTCACCCGATTACCTTTGCAATTTTCTGAGTGTAATAGCCTCCTCCACTTCCTCTGGAAGATCATTCCAAACACGCACAACATTCTTTGTGGGAAATGTGCCTCAGGTCCTTTGTCACTTTCAGCCCACTCACCTTAAAGCTATGCTGTCGAGTTTTCCACTCACACCAACTTGGGTAAAGCACGTAAATACTCAGTTTACCACCCTTCCATAAGGTCATGTCGCAGCTGTTACGCTGCAGGGAAAGTCGTCCCAGCCTATTCCACCTCGCCCTACGGTACAAACATCGACGACATCTTTGTCTATATTTTGTCATCAATTTAACGTGTCTTTTTTTTTTACGTTTCCAAGATGTCGATTACGCTGGACAACAACGAGCTATTGGAAACAGAAAGGGGAGACGTAGAACGGATTCAACTTTCAGTGCTGGACGCCACGGAGCTGCAGCACATCCGGCTGTGGCTTGTTTCTGTCGTGTAGTGGTCATCACGTTCGCCTAACACGCGAAAGATCCCCAGTCCGGAACTGGGCAGAAACTGCTTTGTTCTTCAACTGCAGCCTTTTACATGGACAAGAGCTGAGCTTTCTTGTATGCTTTCCCACCTGCAAACCTGCCTTCGAATTTGCTGGAATAAACCTGCTCTGGTAGTGAAATGTAATGCAATTCCATTTAATTACAGTGCAAAGCATTGTTAAATTTTTCTCCAACCTGGTTCTGATCATATACCATTCTGTTGGAGAGTGCAGTTACCGCCTTTTGATCCTTCCACGAAAAGCAGTACCGCATTTGCCTTCCTTGCGCAGGCGGCACGGTTCAAAGACAGGAAAGAAGCAGATGCTCTGGTGTCACAGCGCACCACGAATTCCTGAACTTGTCTGTCTGTCAAATGTACCCCAAGGTCGTCTCAGAAAGACCTCATTTGGAAGCTGTCAATCGTTATTCAACGTGCGAGAATTGGCACCAGATATCCTGAATCATGTTTTGGAGCAATTCGCACGTTAGTGGCTCATTCAATCAGCAACAGCAATGAAAGAAATTGCACTCTCAGGAACCTTTCGACTTGCGCATTCACAGCGTCGCTAGTATTAAGGTCCGCCCCTAGATTTAAGTCATGTTGGAACTGAAACGGAGGAATCGACAGAGAGGCTACAGAATGATATCGCATCCATTTGGTTTTCTTTTAATCACTGACGAGCAGGAAAATGTAAACGGGGAGGGCGTGTGGAGAAGTGAGGCAGTTGCAGCTCTGGTGAAATTCCTTCTTTGTGATTCACTCAGCAGCCAGAGACGTGAAGGTGACTCAGGCGTGAAAGCTCTTCACATCGAGAACAAAAAGCACTCAAGGGCAGTTAGCACCTCTTCTGGAGTGGGGGTGGGGTGAGGTAATTACCTTTTGACTTCTGTTGCTATGTTCAGAAACTGGCTTTTAGATTGAGGTGAACAGAAACTGCATTTCTAAAAAGCACCACGGAATTTAGCAAAATTTATTGAGTCGCTTCTCCTCGATTCCCACCCAGGTTTCCAACTCAGTTGGTATCCATGTGGCTCATGTCCAGGAGTGAACATCTCAGCAACAAATTGCACGGTTAAGGTAAAAGGCACGGAAAGTGGCATCTCGAACTGGCTCCGAGGTCAGAGCATTCTCACAATGTGATCTGTCGTTCTCGGATTGTAATGCTACCTCCGGTTTTAGGGTGGAGAACATTCTTTGGGACTCTTATTCTGAAAAAAAAAAACAGATACAGTGACAGAAACTATGCTGCACGGTATGATGTGGAACACGGCCTGCTCAGGTATGTGCATTTTCCCTGTAGTCCGGTGTGTTTCGTGTTCCGTGTAAACGTGAAAGTCGTCCTGTTTCGAGCAATGGGTGAAATCATTTAGCAAAGCAAGAATGGAAATTCCAGTAATGTCAAGCAGCTCATGGTTATTTGAACAAATCATAAGCGAACCCATATTCTCACGCACTGACAGATACATTTGTAGCTGAAAAGAGTCTGAGAAGATAGACTCAGCTTACCATTGATTTTTGTCTGGATTGATGGGCTATCAATATCTGCTGCGAAATTGACATTGTAGCCGGGGACATCCCAGCAGCTGTGCGAGTCCGAGAGGAATCATGGAACCCTTTTCATGTGACTTTGCATCTGTTGTTATGCAGGAGCACAATTGGAGATACAAGTAAATGAGGTCGTGTTGCCGCTGGTAGTGTGGCCGAGCGGTCTAAGGCGGTGGATCCCGGTTCCGGTTTCGAAAGGGGCGTGGGTTCGAATCCCACCACTGCCATTTCTGCTGATCAACTCCAACGCTGCAGCTTGTTAAAATGCTGTTTCGGTGCCCACTGTATATTGATGTTGAAAACAAAAGTATAATGGGTTTGCTTCCCAGGGAATTAACTTTGGTGTGAGATACTGCCAAATATTTGAAAATGTCTCCACTGTCATGATCGTGTTCGCCTCCCGCGCGGAAAATCGCAAACAGTTCTGCCGTCCCAGGCAAGTTGAGCTTTAACTGGAACCGAATGGAGACTGTTATTTCATCGTTGTTGTGAAACGAAGTCCTACGGTGACTCTACTCGTTGTTATTTGGGTTTCTAGCTAATGGGAAAATCGTTCCAGTGAATTTCGATGTCATACCTTATTGAATTTCTCCCATTTCCTTCATTTCCGTCCTGGAAACATCGGAAGGGAAAGGTAATCTAATCGAGACTGTGATTGGTGAAATTCATTTTTACGGCCAAATCTTATTATGTTCTTTCTTTCTCTCGTTTCAGCATTGTCTGGAAAGTGGTGGTGCGCTAAGGCTGCAGTATGTTTGAAAGAGTCGTTTGGAAATGCCCTCTTGTTAGTTGTGAGATTACTTTATGACTCATGCCCTCGGACTGTATCACATTTAGCATTCATGCATCTCTGCGTCTGAAAATGCATGAGGTATGCCAGTTTTGTTTGTGTTCCGTGTTAAATGCTTTCTGTTTTGCGATTCGCTCAACACATTTCGATTTAACAGGATTTCTGAGGTAACTTCCAGCAGCAAAAATCCTCAGCTGAGGATCTGGGAAAATTTCACAGAGTATGGTCAGTCGGAGCTAAAGTAAGGAAGTCGTTCCTTTTTTGCAGTGTTTCACAATACTACCTTTCCCGTGAGCAGTCGAACAGACTAAATGATTGTGCCACAGACTGCGATGGCAAACTCCGCTAAAAAGTAATCCTTTAAAGCCGGTGGAAGCAACATGACGTTATTGGGGTACACCGTGGAAAAAGATACTTCGGTGGACCTCGTCCATGCTCACCACATTGCCAAAATTAAACAAGTCCCGTTCCCCAGCATTTGACCCCAATCCCTCTAAACGCATCCTATCCAGAAACTCACCCGATTACCTTTGCAATTTTCTGAGTGTAATAGCCTCCTCCACTTCCTCTGGTAGATCATTCCAAACACGCACAACCTTCTTTGTGGGAAATGTGCCTCAGGTCCTTTGTCACTTTCAGCCCACTCACCTTAAAGCTATGCTGTCGAGTTTTCCACTCACACCAACTTGGGTAAAGCACGTAAATACTCAGTTTACCACCCTTCCATAAGGTCATGTCGCAGCTGTTACGCTGCAGGGAAAGTCGTCCCAGCCTATTCCACCTCGCCCTACGGTACAAACATCGACGACATCTTTGTCTATATTTTGTCATCAATTTAACGTGTCTTTTTTTTTTACGTTTCCAAGATGTCGATTACGCTGGACAACAACGAGCTATTGGAAACAGAAAGGGGAGACGTAGAACGGATTCAACTTTCAGTGCTGGACGCCACGGAGCTGCAGCACATCCGGCTGTGGCTTGTTTCTGTCGTGTAGTGGTCATCACGTTCGCCTAACACGCGAAAGATCCCCAGTCCGGAACTGGGCAGAAACTGCTTTGTTCTTCAACTGCAGCCTTTTACATGGACAAGAGCTGAGCTTTCTTGCATGCTTTCCCACCTGCAAACCTGCCTTCGAATTTGCTGGAATAAACCTGCTCTGGTAGTGAAATGTAATGCAATTCCATTTAATTACAGTGCAAAGCGTTGTTAAATTTTTCTCCAACCTGGTTCTGATCATATGCCATTCTGTTGGAGAGTGCAGTTACCGCCTTCTGATCCTTCCACGAAAAGCAGTACCGCATTTGCCTTCCTTGCGCAGGCGGCACGGTTCAAAGACAGGAAAGAAGCAGATGCTCTGGTGTCACAGCGCACCACGAATTCCTGAACTTGTCTGTCTGTCAAATGTACCCCAAGGTCGTCTCAGAAAGACCTCATTTGGAAGCTGTCAATCGTTATTCAACGTGCGAGAATTGGCACCAGATATCCTGAATCATGTTTTGGAGCAATTCGCACGTTAGTGGCTCATTCAATCAGCAACAGCAATGAAAGAAATTGCACTCTCAGGAACCTTTCGACTTGCGCATTCACAGCGTCGCTAGTATTAAGGTCCGCCCCTAGATTTAAGTCATGTTGGAACTGAAACGGAGGAATCGACAGAGAGGCTACAGAATGATATCGCATCCATTTGGTTTTCTTTTAATCACTGACGAGCAGGAAAATGTAAACGGGGAGGGCGTGTGGAGAAGTGAGGCAGTTGCAGCTCTGGTGAAATTCCTTCTTTGTGATTCACTCAGCAGCCAGAGACGTGAAGGTGACTCAGGCGTGAAAGCTCTTCACATCGAGAACAAAAAGCACTCAAGGGCAGTTAGCACCTCTTCTGGAGTGGGGGTGGGGTGAGGTAATTACCTTTTGACTTCTGTTGCTATGTTCAGAAACTGGCTTTTAGATTGAGGTGAACAGAAACTGCATTTCTAAAAAGCACCACGGAATTTAGCAAAATTTATTGAGTCGCTTCTCCTCGATTCCCACCCAGGTTTCCAACTCAGTTGGTATCCATGTGGCTCATGTCCAGGAGTGAACATCTCAGCAACAAATTGCACGGTTAAGGTAAAAGGCACGGAAAGTGGCATCTCGAACTGGCTCCGAGGTCAGAGCATTCTCACAATGTGATCTGTCGTTCTCGGATTGTAATGCTACCTCCGGTTTTAGGGTGGAGAACATTCTTTGGGACTCTTATTCTGAAAAAAAAAAACAGATACAGTGACAGAAACTATGCTGCACGGTATGATGTGGAACACGGCCTGCTCAGGTATGTGCATTTTCCCTGTAGTCCGGTGTGTTTCGTGTTCCGTGTAAACGTGAAAGTCGTCCTGTTTCGAGCAATGGGTGAAATCATTTAGCAAAGCAAGAATGGAAATTCCAGTAATGTCAAGCAGCTCATGGTTATTTGAACAAATCATAAGCGAACCCATATTCTCACGCACTGACAGATACATTTGTAGCTGAAAAGAGTCTGAGAAGATAGACTCAGCTTACCATTGATTTTTGTCTGGATTGATGGGCTATCAATATCTGCTGCGAAATTGACATTGTAGCCGGGGACATCCCAGCAGCTGTGCGAGTCCGAGAGGAATCATGGAACCCTTTTCATGTGACTTTGCATCTGTTGTTATGCAGGAGCACAATTGGAGATACAAGTAAATGAGGTCGTGTTGCCGCTGGTAGTGTGGCCGAGCGGTCTAAGGCGGTGGATCCCGGTTCCGGTTTCGAAAGGGGCGTGGGTTCGAATCCCACCACTGCCATTTCTGCTGATCAACTCCAACGCTGCAGCTTGTTAAAATGCTGTTTCGGTGCCCACTGTATATTGATGTTGAAAACAAAAGTATAATGGGTTTGCTTCCCAGGGAATTAACTTTGGTGTGAGATACTGCCAAATATTTGAAAATGTCTCCACTGTCATGATCGTGTTCGCCTCCCGCGCGGAAAATCGCAAACAGTTCTGCCGTCCCAGGCAAGTTGAGCTTTAACTGGAACCGAATGGAGACTGTTATTTCATCGTTGTTGTGAAACGAAGTCCTACGGTGACTCTACTCGTTGTTATTTGGGTTTCTAGCTAATGGGAAAATCGTTCCAGTGAATTTCGATGTCATACCTTATTGAATTTCTCCCATTTCCTTCATTTCCGTCCTGGAAACATCGGAAGGGAAAGGTAATCTAATCGAGACTGTGATTGGTGAAATTCATTTTTACGGCCAAATCTTATTATGTTCTTTCTTTCTCTCGTTTCAGCATTGTCTGGAAAGTGGTGGTGCGCTAAGGCTGCAGTATGTTTGAAAGAGTCGTTTGGAAATGCCCTCTTGTTAGTTGTGAGATTACTTTATGACTCATGCCCTCGGACTGTATCACATTTAGCATTCATGCATCTCTGCGTCTGAAAATGCATGAGGTATGCCAGTTTTGTTTGTGTTCCGTGTTAAATGCTTTCTGTTTTGCGATTCGCTCAACACATTTCGATTTAACAGGATTTCTGAGGTAACTTCCAGCAGCAAAAATCCTCAGCTGAGGATCTGGGAAAATTTCACAGAGTATGGTCAGTCGGAGCTAAAGTAAGGAAGTCGTTCCTTTTTTGCAGTGTTTCACAATACTACCTTTCCCGTGAGCAGTCGAACAGACTAAATGATTGTGCCACAGACTGCGATGGCAAACTCCGCTAAAAAGTAATCCTTTAAAGCCGGTGGAAGCAACATGACGTTATTGGGGTACACCGTGGAAAAAGATACTTCGGTGGACCTCGTCCATGCTCACCACATTGCCAAAATTAAACAAGTCCCGTTCCCCAGCATTTGACCCCAATCCCTCTAAACGCATCCTATCCAGAAACTCACCCGATTACCTTTGCAATTTTCTGAGTGTAATAGCCTCCTCCACTTCCTCTGGTAGATCATTCCAAACACGCACAACCTTCTTTGTGGGAAATGTGCCTCAGGTCCTTTGTCACTTTCAGCCCACTCACCTTAAAGCTATGCTGTCGAGTTTTCCACTCACACCAACTTGGGTAAAGCACGTAAATACTCAGTTTACCACCCTTCCATAAGGTCATGTCGCAGCTGTTACGCTGCAGGGAAAGTCGTCCCAGCCTATTCCACCTCGCCCTACGGTACAAACATCGACGACATCTTTGTCTATATTTTGTCATCAATTTAACGTGTCTTTTTTTTTTACGTTTCCAAGATGTCGATTACGCTGGACAACAACGAGCTATTGGAAACAGAAAGGGGAGACGTAGAACGGATTCAACTTTCAGTGCTGGACGCCACGGAGCTGCAGCACATCCGGCTGTGGCTTGTTTCTGTCGTGTAGTGGTCATCACGTTCGCCTAACACGCGAAAGATCCCCAGTCCGGAACTGGGCAGAAACTGCTTTGTTCTTCAACTGCAGCCTTTTACATGGACAAGAGCTGAGCTTTCTTGCATGCTTTCCCACCTGCAAACCTGCCTTCGAATTTGCTGGAATAAACCTGCTCTGGTAGTGAAATGTAATGCAATTCCATTTAATTACAGTGCAAAGCGTTGTTAAATTTTTCTCCAACCTGGTTCTGATCATATGCCATTCTGTTGGAGAGTGCAGTTACCGCCTTCTGATCCTTCCACGAAAAGCAGTACCGCATTTGCCTTCCTTGCGCAGGCGGCACGGTTCAAAGACAGGAAAGAAGCAGATGCTCTGGTGTCACAGCGCACCACGAATTCCTGAACTTGTCTGTCTGTCAAATGTACCCCAAGGTCGTCTCAGAAAGACCTCATTTGGAAGCTGTCAATCGTTATTCAACGTGCGAGAATTGGCACCAGATATCCTGAATCATGTTTTGGAGCAATTCGCACGTTAGTGGCTCATTCAATCAGCAACAGCAATGAAAGAAATTGCACTCTCAGGAACCTTTCGACTTGCGCATTCATAGCGTCGCTAGTATTAAGGTCCGCCCCTAGATTTAAGTCATGTTGGAACTGAAACGGAGGAATCGACATCTGCGTGTCAGATGTGAACGGATTGGAGTCCACGCAGGAGGTGTAATCAAGTGACAGTTTTTTTTTTCAGATAGAAAACGCTTTCTCACTGTAACAATGTGCCATTGGGTATCAAAGCTAAACAGTTTATAGGCGCAAAGGCTGAAAACAGCGTTTGCCAGTTAAAATGCGTGAATGTGTTCCCTCCAGTGTGACAGTACAGTTGTGTATAATTGTAAATAGAATAACTGGATGAATCACTTTACACATTCAGCTGGCGAATAGTCCTCTTGTGGGAAGACGTCTGTACAGAATGCAGGAAGACGCACTGAGAGGTTCTTGATCAGTTTCATCTAGGGACTGAGACAATACTGGAGGTTTTGAGAGTCTAACACGTGGACAAATCCCCAGCTCGGAGTGAAGTTATATCTCACGTTGCTCTGTGAGACAACGGAGCAATTTTAGGGTTTCGGACCAATGTTTCACATTCCTCCTAAAATGGACTGCGCCCTGGGGACTGCCGCTGTGGGAATGTCCAGGGATACGGGCACAGACCCGGCAGCTGGTCTGGTTTACCTTTGGGCACAAATGTGGGTCATGTCAAGGAAAATGCTCACCCACGGCTCACGGTGGATTAAGTGTTCTGTTCTATGTGCCCTGTTACTGATCAGTGGTGATGTGCAGGTCAGACCAAGAGTGATTATCCCGATGGTTGCAGCGAGCAGCTGGATCCCTCTGTGGTGTCTGGAGCTGTATCCTGTTCTGCTTGGTTGTCCTCCTGTGGAGGCGGAGCCGTCTTTCACTGGGTCGCATTCTGGTCTCACTTGGAGACTGACTGCTGTTGTGGTCGTGAGACAGACCAAGAGTGGTCCTTTCCATCTCGGGGAGAGAGAATCTTTCGGCAGGGACTGTCTCCTTACATCGTGCCCAGTTTAAACTGGTGAAGTCGTTCCTGCCGTGGGGTGGACACGGCAGCTTTTTTTTGTTTGCTTTTCTTTTGTTGTTCCCCCACACTATCGTCTAACTGCAGTAGTGCTTATTTTTTTCCCCAGCACCCATGCTGTGTGTGTGCATGTTTGATACACAGTGAAAGATTGAAGGTGCACGAATCTTTATTCCGTTTCCACCAGCAGGAAGATAAGAAGCACCCAAGTAGATCGCAGGTTTTAGCAAATCTTGGTTTAAAGTGATCTTTCTACTAATGGCTTGAATGTAATCAAAGAGAATTTCCTGTGTTAAGAGCAGCGCTGTGTCATTGGTTAGTTCTGGGGGTCCGGGGCTGTGGGCATGGGTCGTTCCATTAGCACTTCAAATAGTGTAATTTCCGTCGCTCGGTTTCGCTGTCCACTTCCTGTGTGAAGCACCAGTGGCCGGCCGTCTGGCCAAGCCAGTCCTGTGTCCCGAGTGATTTGGGGAAGGTGGTTTTGAGGGTGCTGTTCATTCTCTCCAATATTCCTGACGACTGGGGGGCGGTACAGAATGTGGTATCTCCTGGGTATTCCGAGGGCGTCACAGTCAGCAGTAATGAGCTTCGCGGAGAAATTGGCACCATCCCCCGTATGTTTCTATGCGCCTGGGGATAGAAAACTCTTGTAATAACGTCCTGCTGGATACACTTTATCATTGCTCTGGCGTCTTTTTTTTTTGATGGGGAATGGCTCTACCCATTTTGAAAACATGTCGACAATAACTAGGTCAAATTTTTATTCCTCCTTCTGAGGCGTGAGGGCAAGGTCAATTAGAAGGTGGGTGAATGGACCATCAGGAACTGGAATGTAGTCACGTTTGGCCATCGGCTTCCCTGCATTTTTTGGTAGAGAGATGAGGCACTGTGACAGCAGAGCTAAGGCAGCTTCAGCGACTCCCGCTGCATTCCAGGAATGGCGGACAGCATCTTACCTGTGTGTTCGATTACGTGCTCCACCAGGGCCAATAAGTGCAGGTGGGCTTTCAGTTAAATGATGCAGCGGTGGGTAAGAACCTGTAAGAACAGTGATTGTATGGCACCAATGCGGGTCCATGCGGGCCCTCTCTTCTGGCGTGGCGGTTTGCTGTGCTGTTGGGACTGCATCGAGAGAGTAGGGGGACTCTGGAGGTTTCACCACCGTGGGGGTCTGCAGGACATAAGTGGCAAGGAGTAGTGCAGATTCCCGGGTGGCTGCATCAGCTGAGGCATTTGCTTGGTTGACGGGATCGGTGGCGAGTTATTGGCGTCACATTTTATAATGCGACAGCGGGAGGTAGCAGGCCTGCTTGTTGGATGTTGGCAATGAGTGCAGCATGTTGGAGTGGTCTCCCTGCAAAGCTGATAAACATCCTCTGTTTCCATATTGTGCCAAAGTCCTGAACGACTCCAAAGGCACATCTGGAGTCTGTGTAGATATTGGCTGTCCTGCCCTGTGCCAGGAGGCAGGCTCTGGTGAGAGCAAAGAACTCTGCCGCCTGTGTGGATACCCCATCTGGTAATGCAGCTGATTCGAGAGTGGTGATGGGGTGCAAATGGCTTGGCCTGCTATTGTGTATTTGTCTGATGGCCGGAAGGAAGAGCCACTGGTGAAAAGAATCTGGTCCGGATTTTCTCAGACTGGTCAGGACACCTGCTGAACCAGGCGAAAGTGAGGACTGCAGATGCCGGAGATTAGAGTCAAGATGAGAAAGGTGCTGAAAAACACAGCAGTTAAGACAGCTTCTGAAAAGCAGGAAAATGAACGTTTCTGGTAGGATCCCTTTGTCAGGAATGCTGAACCAGGTCCAAGAACTTAAGGTTGTCTGCAGAATCATGTTAGGTGAGCGGAATTAGAGTGGCGGGGTTCAAAGTTAGGGCGCGGTGAAGGGAAAGGTATGTCGAGATCACAATTCAACTTCATGACCAGTTCTCTGAGTTGCAGTAAAATGTTGGATTGCTGCTGAATTAAGCAGCAGGGAGAGTGACACTGGGACCAAAACAGGACACGGGTGATCTGGCACAATGGAGGTGGCCTTATCCGCTGTTATTGTGGCTGCTTCCACCCTGCACAAACATGCCGGCATTCTGCTCATAACAGATGGTAACTAAGCATTATAAAACGCAACTGGGCGACGGAGATCCCCATGAAGCTGTGTTAAAATGCCAGATGCGAACCCTTCTGACTTGGTTACATAAAGAGAGAAGGGCTGTGAGTAATCTTGGACTCCCAGAGCAGGAGTGAAGATTAGTTGTTGTTTCAGTTAGTGAATGCCCGATGCATTTCGGTTGTCCACTTCACTTTGGCTGGCTGTTTAGGGGAAGCTGCCTCCCACAGAGGTGCATCAATAGCACAATGGACAGGAATCCAGGGCCTGCAGTAGTTTACCAGCCACAGAAACACTTGCAGCTGCCTGTTTGTGACAGGTAGGGGAATCTGGGCGATGACAGCCAATTGCTCCATGGACAGTGCTCTGAGGACATAGGAAAGATCGCACTCCAGATATTAGACACTGATCCCTTTGAGAGAGTCTGCACTCTCCCACACCGCAGTTAATTCTCCAAGTAGCAAACCCACCAGTTCTGTTTTTTTTTTGATTGCTTTGAACACGGCACTTAAACACGCTGCAGCTTTGTGGTTGGCCCACAGAAATGGCAGTGGTGGGATTGGAAGCGACGCTCCCTTAGAGATTGGAACCTGGTTCCAGCGCCTTAGACCGGTCGGCCACGGTAACACCCGAAAGCGTGTCATCTATTTTCATACATTTTCAATTGTGCTCCGTGATCCCTGTCCTGCCCGCATCGCAGCTGGGATATGCCCGACTACAAGATCAATTTCGCAACAGATAAAGGTAGCCCATCAATCCACACAAAAATCAACGGAAAGTTGAATCTATCTTCTGAGACTCTTTTCAGCTACAAATGTATATGCGAGTGTGAGAATGTATGTTCAGTCATGATTCGATAAAATAACCATGACATTACTGGAATGTCGATTCTTGCTTTAGTAAATGATTTCGCCCATTGGTCGAAACAGATCAACTTTCACGTTGACACAGAACATGAAACACACCGTACTACAGGGAAAATGCACAAAGCTGAGCAGGCCGTATTCCACATCATACCATGCAGGATAGTTTCAGTCACTGTGTCTGTTTTGCAGAATTAGCGTCACAAAGAATGTTCTCTGAAAAGTCGCGGTAGCAGTACAATCCGAGAAGACAGATCATAATGTCAACATGCTCATACCTCGGTGCCAGTACGAGTTGGCACTTTTCGTGTCTGTTACATTAACCAGGCAACTTGCTGCAGAGATATCTCCACCTGGACATGCGCGACATGGCTGCCAACGGAGTTGGAAACCTGTGTGGGAATCGATAGGAAGCGACTCAGTACATTTCACAAATTTTATGCTTATTAGAGATGCAGTTTCTGTTCACGTCAATGCAAAAGGCAGTTTCTGAACGTATTTACCGAAATCAAATGGAGATTACCCCACCCCCACCCCCAACCCACAAGATGTCAAAGAGGTGCTAACTGCACTTGAGTGCTTTTTGTTCTCGATGTGAAGAGCTCTCACGCCTGAGTCACCTTCAGATCTCTGGTTGCTGAGTGAATCACAAAGAAAGAGTTTCACCAGAGCTGCAACTACCTCACTTTGTTATCCCGCTTCCCCCCTCCCTTCCCCCTTCCCGTTTACATTTTCCTGCTCATCTATGATTTAAAGAAAACCAAATTGATGCAATGGCATTCGGTAGCTTAGCTGTTATTTCCGAATTCCCACTTGGAAAATGGCTTAGATCTGGGGGCACAGCTGAATATTAGTGACGCTATGACAGCACAAGTCCAGAGGTTCCTCTGAGCGTTTAAATTCATTCATTGCTGTTGCTGACGGAATGAGCCGCTAACGTGCAAAAACATGATTCAGGACTTCTGGTGCTAATTCTCGCACGTTGAATAACGGCAGACAGCTTCCAAATGAGGCCTTTCAGAGAGTACTTGGGGGTACATTTGACAGAGGGGCTACATTAGGAATCCGTGGTGCACTGTGACATCAGCTTTCTCCTTGGCTTTGAAATGGGCCATCTGCACAAGGAATGCAAATGTGTTACTGTTTTTTGTGGAAGGATTAGAACGCGGGAATTACACTCTTAAACAGAATGGTGTATGTTCAGAAGCAGGTTGGAGAAACACTTAACAACGTTTCGCCAGGGCTGTTTCTGCCCAGTTTCGAACTGGGGACCTTTCGTGGGTGAGGCGCATGTGACAACCACTCCACTATAGAAACAAGCTGCACTGGAAGCAAAATGCTGGGAAATGGCACTTGTTTAATTTTGACGATGTGGTCAGCATGGACGAGATACACGGAAGACTCTGCTGCCATACTGTGTACTTCAATAACAACCCCTTTAAAGGATTACTATTAGCGGGGCTTGCCATCGCTCGCTGTGGCGCAATAGTTCAGTCTATTCGACTGTCCAACGGAAAGGGAGCATTGTGAAAAACTGCAGAACTGAAAGCCTTCCTTACTTTTGTCCTGACTGACCATACTTCGTGAAATATTCCCGAATCCTCAGTTGAGGATTTTTGCTGCTGGAAATTATCTCACAAACTGTGTTATCTCGAAATGTATTGAGCGAATGGCAAAACAGTCACAATTTAACACGGAAGACAAACAAAAATGACAAACCAAATGCATTTTCAGACACAGTGAAGCATGAATGCTGAACCTGAGACAGTCCGTGGGCATGAGCCATAAACTAATCTCACAACTAACATCAGGGCAATTCCAAACTATTCTTTCAAACATACTGGAGCCTTAGTGCACCATCACTTCTCAGAAAGTGCTGAAAAGAAGAAAGAAAGAACACAATAAGAATGGGCCATAAAAAGTGAATTTCACCAATCACAGTCTCGATTAGATTAGCTTTCCCTTCCACCGTCTCCAGGACAAAAAAGAAGGAAATAGGAGAAATTTAAGAACATATGACATCGCAATTCATTGCAATAATTTTCCCTTGCGCCAGAAAACCAAATAACGATGAGTAAATTCACTGCAGGACTTCGTTTCACAACAGCAATGAAACAACAGTTTCTCTTCGGTTCCAGTGAAAACTCAACTTGCCTGGAACGAAACAGCAGCAGGAGAGCTGCTTGAGCCCGCGATTTATCGTGTGGAAGGCGAACACGTCATGACAGCACGGACACTGACCTCTTGGAGAAAGTCTGCTCTCTCCCACATTGCAGTTTACTCTCCACGAGACAGACCCACAGTTGTGCTTTGACCAGGGCACTTTAAGAAGCTGCAGCTGATGCGACGGAAATTGTAGCAGTGGGATTCAAACCTCCACCACTTGCCAAATTGGAACCGGAATCCTGCGGCTGAGGCTGCTTGGCCACGCTACAGAGCCCTGACCTTCTCTGAGTAATGAAGGGTGCTGTGTCTGATCCGCAGGACATCCTGCAGGATTATCAGGCAGCGCCATCCTCCCTGTGACATGTACGTGCTGGCTTAGATTCTGTTGTGTAGATGTGTCCCGGCTTTGCCAATATCACCGTTGTTTAACTCCCTACATTCTGTTGCTCTAACTATGATTCCATGCAGAATCACAAATGTGTCACAAAACACCTTAGCTGTGCTGGTTCTCCACAGAAAAAAACGTGTTTCTTTTTTGGTATCATTCTCTTGCCTTCTCCCTGTAATTCTCCACACTTTTACTTTCAACATAAACATCGAATTAGTTTTTAAGTAACTCGATTGAAACTGCGTCTTTGTCAATGTCAGGCAGTGGTTTACAGACTGTAACCACTGCCTATGTGAAAACGTTTCTCCTCATGTACATTTTTCTTCTTTTACTAATGACTTTAAATATCTGCCGAATCGTTCTCGATCCTTTCAAGCGGAGGGAGCACTCTCCCTTCCTTATTTCCTCTGTCTATCTCACTCACGTCTTGGAAAGGTTTAACAAGGCCAGCTTTCGGCCTTCTGCTCTCCAAGGAAAACTGTCCCAACTTTCCAAATGACCTTTATTGTTGACATTCCTCATATACCAGACCGTTCCCATCAACTTGTTCAGCGCTGTTTCCAATCCTTTCCCGTGCCCACTTCCTAAAGGTTCAAACCCACAACTGTGCAAACATCCAGAAGGTGGAATTATTCAGAGTGGGATTGTGTGGGTGAACATCCTGAAACACTTGTTTCACTTTCACCGCATGTGGTACTGTGCCATGCCCACTACCATGACACTTATTACCCCTGAACTCAACGTTATTTCAAGGGGTGCAACTTTCATGATTTATACCTTGTTTTCATCAAAGAGTTGATAGGGCGACCGGGCAAAGTGAAATCAAACAACCAAGGCTCGATGGCGACCTGAAGTAAGACAATCTCACATGCCAGTATGAACTCAAGCTACGAAGCGACGATCAGGCGACATTCTTACGTTTCCGTCACCAAACCAGCTCAAAGTCGCTCAGATCCAACTACATTACACTTTGCTCTCGGATTTCTAAGCTCCAAAGAGTTTCAAGAATATCGCCTTCTTATTCCGTCTCCTTGTTCACGGGACACTGCCGTTTATCCCTTCCGCTTGGACTCCATTGGCAGAGTATTCAGCTATTTCCCTCCAATGGCAGGCAGTGTGAGGGGAGGCAAGCGCGTGGATGTGCTCTCAAGCTCGCTCTGATTGGCACAGCCAGTTCCATGAAATGCTGGAAATCAGCAAGTTTGTGTGGGAACTTGCTGAAAATATAATTTATCTCAGAGTTGTCTGTTGGGAAAGACAGAATGTACTCCGGATTCTCTACCCTAGGTAAATTCATGTGAGGGCATATTTGTGCAGCCTGTTTGCTGTTCAGAATCCATCTTCACAGCAATCCTGCAGAAAGGCTTTTGTAACAGTGACACCGGTTTCTATGCTGCAATCGGGCAGCAGTTAACACCTGCCCCAGATGAAGAGAATGCGAATGAAACCCTCAGTCACTGAGAGTCATCCCCACGGCCCGGAGCTGCGGGGCTGCAGACAGTCTAACGCGGAAGGGAGGGTTAAAATGAAACATTGTTTCACCATCAGCCACTCTGTCTCAGAGACAGGAGGAGGGACAGCATCAACGTGTGGCATCACTCACGCGCCGACAGAAGCTGTGCAGCCCATCGAGTCCTGGGTGACTCTCTGTAGCTTGTATATCTCTGTGGTTATTCATATTTGGCCATCTATGTTATAATAATGCGGAACTGTGTCAGTGTCATAATGCTGTCTCCAACAAGTTGATCCAATTGTCACTCACGGCTTTTCATTTCATGGGGAGGACACTGCAGTCCGAACCAGCATTGGGATTAACTGCAGGGCGTCATGCGCATAGAGCACTCTACAACTGGTATCGCTCACCTTCACCAGTTTATTCCCAGCTCTGGCAAATGATTTTGTGAATCAGATCAGAGCAGACCGACAGAGAACAGGAAAAGATCTTCCAGACCTTCACAAGTGTCTTTCCTCATTTGTGTAAATTTCCCGGGTGTATCAGTATGAAATATTCATTTCAGATACATTGAGTGAAAGGAAGCGGAAAGTGAAACAACATGCAATATGTAGAATGGAGCTATGTTATATAGGAACTCTAGTGGGGACAGTACACGCACTGAAACCTGGAATTGTCAACGAGCAGAGGATGTTTTCAATCCATTAATTTCGGGGTTATGAGCCCAATACGCTCCCGCTGGGCCGCTCTGTTAGCGCTGACCACAGCAGGTTCCCGCAGTCTTCAGCTTTTCATCTGGCGTGTGGCATGGCAATCAGTGTCGTGGGAGAGAAACGTGAACGCGCTCTTCAGCTCCATATCAAACACGGGTTTGGTGATCGGGGAGGCGGCGAGAGGGATTGGGAGTTATGCAAATTCTGGAAAGCTGTACAAAAGGGAGAATGCACATGCACAGGAACCCATCTTTCTTTTGGGAACCTTGTGCAAATAACGCCATCTGAAACAGATGAAACATTCTGAAGCAGAACTGCAGGGAAAGACAGAGTCTCTCCCCGTCATCGGGAACTGTGTCTGTGTACTCCTCGAAGTTACAGCGAGGGCTCTGCTGTCTGATTCAGCATGGGATGTTACTGCAGCATATCCTGTCGCTCAGGCACACTGCACCTGATATGCATAAGCTTTATCACGTTCCCCCAAGCTCAGAGAATAAATTTCACATCTTACACCATCCCAGAGTGACAGTGAACAGAAGAAATCGTTTCAGACCATCATCTTTACACCCCTGGGAAGAAAACGGATGTCGGAGTGCAGACAATCTCGACTAGTGCTGTTGTTGTTGTCTGTGTGACAACAAGAGCAGGTACCAGGAAATGTTTATCTTGCTTCTTAAAACAGGCGTGGAAATTTGCAGAGCATAGACACATCTACCTGCTGTTAGTGAAATGATGAACAGCAGACTACAGTCCACAGAGTATGGTCAGCCCTCTGGGTTATGGGCTCAGCACTCTCCAACTGTGACCCTCTGCTCACAGGATTTGAACACAAACAAATGACTCAGTGACAAATTCTGCTGAAACGGATTCTGTGCGGAATTGAAGGTGATGGAATGAAAAGCCGCTTGAGAGCGGGATGTAACATTATCTGTGAAGGGACTGTTTTCCAGACTCGAGGAGAGTGCGCAGTGCTGTTTCCATGGGTCGATATCAGGATAGATAGATTGAGACAGCGTCGGGTGTCATTGAAGGGAGCCCTGTCGCTTAGACACACTGCATCTTTTGTACAATGGTGTAAAACCACAGACGTTTTGTGTAGAGGGGACAACTTCAAAATCGTTAGTGCTGCAAAATTCACAAATATGTGAAACAGCAAAGCAACCACAGAAATTGGTGTTACGTGACGGGGTAAACCCCTCTGCAAATGTAAACCGACAAAACAGAAAGGATTCACCCCGTACTGTATTCTGTAAAAATTCAAGAGGCAAAGAACTATTCCAAAAATCACTATTTAAAGTTAAAAATAACAATTCTATTGTTTTTTAACATTTGACGGAGAATAATCAACTTATAACTACTTACAACTCATTTCTCTAAACCTTGTGCTCTACAATACCTTCCCCAACCCCGACCCCATTAACATTTACGAAACAAATCAATTTACAAACCAGCTTGTTGTCGAATCTTTTCTTCGTATCTTTCTCTGTAGATTTTTTTTTCCAGGTCGGTATTGATATTTCTTTTCTATGCAATCTATTTCTCCAGATAGGCACATCTTGGAGATGTTACTAACATCCTACATCTGTTGGTCTTTTAGATGCTCTCTTTGCTGTTCTTTGCCGCTCTGGGTAACTGTTCAAAATGGCCGATATTTGTCCCACAAAACGTCGGGTCGTTTCATTGGTTTTAACATTGTAAAAATACCACATCCAAACTATATTTGGGCATAATTGAAACTGATTGGCCGAATTCGAATTTGTTTTTGTATCCATGTAACACAGCTGTTAGTTGTTTCGAGCTAATGTTATGTTGTTACCTTGTTCTGGACTCCTTGTGCTAGCCAGACTTTTCAGCGCCATTAAAAGTACATTACACCACAACTTCATAACAATGGCATTTGCCAAGACAGTCTATTTCGCTCAACATCGCTCTCTGTCAATCTCATGTGCCTGAAATTTGAACAATCTCTGGTCTATGTTGGGCATTTATCCTAGGATTCTCTGGGAAGCAAGGGAGGAGATTGCAGAGCCATTGGCCTTGATTTTTATGTCCTCTTTGTCTACAGGAGTAGTGCCAGAAGACTGGAGGATAGCAAATGTGGTTCCCTTGTTCAAAAAGGGGAGTAGGGATAACCCTAGTAACTATAGGCCGGTGAGTCTCACGTCTGTTGTGGGCAAAGTCTTAGAGAGAATTGTAAGGGATAGGATTTATGCACATCTGGATAGGAATAATGTGATCAAGGATAGTCAGCATGGTTTTGTGAAGGGCAGGTCGTGCCTCACAAACCTTATTGAATTCTTTGAAAAGGTGACGAAGGAGGTTGATGAGGGGAAAGCGGTAGATGTGATATATATGGATTTTAGTAAGGCGTTTAATAAGGTTCCCCATGGTAGGCTACTGCAGAAAATACGGAGATATGGCATTGAGGGTGAGTTGGAGGTTTGGATTAGGAATTGGCTGGATGGAAGAAGACACAGGGTAGTAGTTGATGGCAAAGTTTCTTCATGGAGTGCCGTCACTAGCGGTATTCCGCAAGGATCTGTTTTGGGACCATTGCTGTTTGTCATTTTTATAAATGACCTGGAAGAGGGGTTAGAAGGTTGGGTGAGCAAGTTTGCGGATGATACGAAAGTCGGAGGAGTTGTTGACAGTGAGGAAGGATGTGGCAGGTTACAGCAGGATATAGAGAAGCTGCAGAGCTGGGCAGAAAGGTGGCATATGGAATTCAATGTAGCTAAGTGTGAGGTGATTCACTTTGGGAAGAATAACAAAAAGATGGTGTACTGGGCTAATGTTCGGATACTTGGCAGTGTGGATGAGCAGAGGGATCTTGGTGTCCATGTACACAGATCTCTGAAAGATGCCACCCAGGTAAATAGTGCGGTGAGGAAGGCATATGGCGTACTGGCTTTTTTTGGTAGAGGAATTGAGTTCCGGAGTCCTGAGGTCATGATGCAGTTGTATAAGACTCTGGTGCGGCCGCATCTGGAATATTGTGTGCAGTTTTGGTCGCCATACTATAGGAAGGATGTGGAGGCACTGGAACGGGTGCACAGGAGGTTTACCAGGATGTTGCCTGGTATGGAAGGAAGATCGTATGAGGAAAGACTGAGACACTTGGGGCTGTTTTCATTAGAGAAAAGAAGGTTTAGGGGTGACTTGATTGAGGTGTACAAGATGATTAGGGGGTTAGATAGGATTGACAGTGTGAACCTTTTCCCGCGTATGGAGTCGGGTATTACAAGGGGGCATAGCTTTAAATTAAGGGGGGGTAGATATAGGACTGAAGTTAGGGGTAGGTTCTTCACTCAGCGAGTCGTAAGTTCATGGAAAGGCCTGCCAGTAGCAGTGGTGGACTCTCCCTCTTTATGGGCATTTAAGCGGGCATTGGATAGGTATATGGAGGATAGTGGGTTAGTATAGGTCAGGTGGGCTTGGATCGGCGCAACATCGAGGGCCAAAGGGCCTGTACTGCGCTGTATTCTTCTATGTTCTATGTTCTATGTTCTATGTTAATTAAAACTGCCCTATTCACATAACCTTAGATTTAACACACCCGGTTATGTATGTCTTACAATATTAATTGATTTCTCACTGTGTTACTTCATCACCCGTTGAGAAGAAATTAAAATGAGAACAACAGTAACCTGTGTGACTGCGATTTGACACAATGTTGCTGCAGCCAACCGATTCAGCTGCAAGCAAAATAGCCCACTCCTTTCCTGTGCCAGTAATGAGACTGCATAACATAGTGGTCAGTTTTAATGAGTTGAATTAGACTCAGCTTCATTTCTCAGGACGAAATTTACCAGGATATAAAGAGATGATGATATAGACGGGGGTTGGGGTGTGGAATATAGTTAAAAAGTATATGGCCAGAGTTCCCTTGATACAAAATCGTTGGAGATGACGGAAACGAGTTTTATTGGGAGATAAAGCCACGAGAAAAGAAAAAAAGGGATTTAATTGGATGGTGGAATAGACGAAGAATCACGCGACACAAATCAGGAATGACTGATTTGTGTCCTATTGGAACTTTTCCAGCTGATGTGAGGTTGGAAAGGATAAATAGGAGGGAAATTCCCTCGTTCAGGTGAATGTATAACTAAAGGTTAAAGCTTCAATATCAGTGAGGAACGACAAAGAAGTTTACAGCAGGTACTTTTATTCTGAGAGTTATTGAAATCGGAGATGATTTTTCAGCAGAAGAAAACATGTTATGAGATGATTCCAGCATATTTGAAAGGCCACGTGCAGACACACAAGGAGCGACTATAACAGGGACAGGGATTCTGAGCTGTCTGAATGGGGAGGCAAAATGGACGCACTCACAAATTGTTCAGCGTTCATCGGAAAGAAATTGCTAAATACCTGCAACTGAGCATGTTAAGTGTAAGACGATTTAATGGTGTTGAAAGGTGTAGCAGCTGGTTCTCCGTGAACTACTAAAGATTGTTAATGTGCTGAGCTGTTTGTTTTAGCTTTGCATTAAGTGGAAGCCGGTTAGCTCAGTCCGCTGGATAACTGGTTTATGGTATAGAGTGAGACCAACAACGTGGGATTAAATGTCGCACTGTCTCAGTTTGTTATAAGGATCATCATCTCCTCCGCTCACGTGATCTGTAATACAATGTTGACTATAGTGAGTAGGAACGGACCTGTCGATGTCAAGCATCATTATCATTGCCATCTGTTGCCTTGAACATTTGGTCACAATGACCAGGAACGGAACTGATTCCTTTTAATACTCACTCATCTCCGTCCGAAAAATGCAGCGACAAGACTCATCCTTATTCCTTTTTGAACCCTTTGTTCCACACAGCATCAAAACTATTTGTCATGACTTTACCATATTCGGTGACAACATTCAATCTACCCAAAGAAATAGATCTAATTCATTTCGAACGGTTAATTGAGCTGTGTGAGTTTGCAGCAAACAGGATTATATGAAACGAGTTTAAGAGCCTTTTCAAGAATGTAATCCAGTGCAGTTTTAGAGATTTGAAAAAGGTCATCAAGCTAAAATATCATCTCTGTTTCTCGATCCACAGATGGATAATTACTTGGGGAATATGTGCAGTTTTACGGTTAACAATTGATACCTTTCCCAAATCAGAACCTGGAGTTTTAGAATAGATGCTGCTTTATTCGACATTATTCTTCAACTATCCTTCAGTCTGATGCTCCAATAATTCCTGATTAACGTCAGTAAAAGTAGCCTTAGATAACGATTGGAATTACAACAGCGTTTTTACATGCTGTTAAGTACCAGGCGCTGATCAGTTGCTCCACTGGAGCCGCCGGCAGCAAGCCTAATCGTATTAACGTGCCCTAATCGTACCGCTGGGACCTTCGACCCGCCTGTTCTACTTTTGCTGTGGTTCTGAAATTAAAGCTAAGGCAGAGGAGGACGAACTGATATGGACCTGTGACTTTTCGAGCATCAGGTTCAGGAGATGGGACATAGAAAAACGTTGTGCAAAATAGGATTGATTGAAAACTGGGTTTCTATAGGTCGTTGTGTTGTTTACAGACAGTGTTATATTATCGCTGTCACAGGACTTCTCATTCGGTCGGCTTCAATTTGGCACAGAATTCGATTCAACGACACTTCACTATCTTCCTTCTGCATGTTCCTACAGACAACAAGAAATATACTGCACTCATCATCAATATTCAACATGGTGACATCCAAGGACATGTTGCACAGTTTTCATGAATACTGAAAATATCAGAATGTCATGCAAGAGTAAATTGAATTTCAGTTTAAATTGTAAAGTGACAAAAATCCAGAGTAAGATCCAGAATGCCCGAAATTCATGATTATTACTGTGGCCAGAACTCTAGCCAGGCAAAGGGGAAATCTGTCCCTGAATCCCCAATATCCACACGGCCGTTCGCTCTATGTCTCCAGTTGGAAACCTGTGTGAAGGAACATGCAGTCTGACAGAGCGCCTAGGAGAACCCTCCACTGTCTGATCTAAAGCTACAACAGGAGCTGTGTATTCCAGCTATGAGAGCGGTGGGATAAAGGGAAGTACCTTGGTATTCCGTGGTGTAGATTCACAGGGTGCTCATCATGTTATTGTTTAAAACCCTCTGTCAGAAACAGCACAGGCAGAGAGGAATAGGATGGGGCCATTTCACCCTTCAGCGCTACCCCCATTTGATATCATCATGGCTGACTGAACACGTCAATGTCTTTTCCCAGCCCATCCACATCAACCTGTCGCCCAAAGGCGAAAAGACACTGAATAAACCGAAACACTGTGCAACTGTGGGAGGGAAATGTGTTTAGAGACAGTGGGCATCAGCAGTTGGTTTTGTGAATGAGCAGCGTATTCTGGACTGATCATGTTTCAAATAATGCGATTCCCTCAAAACTCACCACAAAGATTGTGATGAATCTTCTCTGGTCTGTAGCGGGGACGAGAACTCCAGACGATGGAAACTGACGACGAATAAGCAGAACAATCATTGATTCAGCGGAAATCTGAACTAAAATCCGATTCTGCTGGGACTCAAACCCAGATACATTGAATCACAATCTTAACAATGCAGTAGAAGTCCAACACGACTTTCATTATGCCACAGAGGTGAGCTAGCCTACATTTTACTGCACCAAACGTTACGGTGTTCATGTCTTTCATCAAACATCTATTTATCCTCGCCCCACTTTCCAGTACCTGGTCCTTATCCGTACATGCTCTAGCTCCTCAAGTGTTCGGCTAAATTCTCCAAAGTGTTTGGATGACTCTTAGATTTACCACACGTTCACACAGTGAGTTCCAGACAAACAACACTCTCAGGATGCAAACGTTCTTCCTAAATCTTCTCTGAACATCCTCTCTCTAGCGTTTCAACCAAATTCCTGGTTATTAACCCTTCCCATTAGAATTTTATTCCTGTCACACATATCTATCCCCTTTCTGTGCACGTCAATCAATTCCTCTCTCAGATTTCTCCGCTGTCAGATTAAGAGCCCCAATCGAGCTCATCTATATTTGCAGTGACGAGAGTGTAGTGCTTTAAAAGCACAGAATGTCAGGCAGCATTCGAGGAACAGGAGAATCGATGTTTTGGGCATAAGCCATTCGTCAGGGATGAGACTTGTGTGTGGGGTTTGAGGGAGCAGAATGGGGTTGGTGGTCAGGTGGATGGGAAAGCGATAGGTGGATGAAGGTAAGGGAGAAGGTGATAGTTGAGAGGGGGATGATGGCCGGGTCCAGAGAGCAGTGCCGAGTTGGAGGCTTTGGACTGGGATAATGTGGGAGGAGGTTAAATGAAGAAGCTGTTGAAATACACATTTATTCCGTGTGGTTGTAGGGTCCTAATGTGGAATATGAGACGTTCTTCCTCCAGGCATTGGCTGGTAATGGAACGGCAGGGGCTTGTGTCCGAAGCATCGATTCCCTGCTCCTCAGATACTGCCTGACGTGCTGTGCTCTTCCAGCACTATACTTTCGACTCTGAGCTCCAGCACCTGCAGCCGTCACTTTCGCTTATCTTCGCAGGGGGAATAGTCGAGCTCAGACACCACCTTGGTAAATCTCCTCTGACCACCCTCCCGTGCAAAAGGCTGGCAATCAGAATAGAATAAAGTTATCAAAAGAAAAGCAGAAATAACTGAACAAAACCAGCAGGTCTAGTGGATCTGAGGAGAGATTTTCGAGCCAAATGATCGGCCTTTGGAACGAATGGTATGTGTAGGTGGGCAGGGACTAAAATGATTGAACTCAATGTTGGGTACTGAAGATTGTATGGTCTCTCAGTAGGAAATGACGTGCTGCTCTTCCAACTCGCGCTGTGCTATGCGGGAGCACTGCAGCACACCAAACTGACATGGAGGCATGGGAACACAGTGGGATGTTGCAGTCACAAGAACCTGGAACCTCAGGGTCTTAGTTTGCTTGCCGACAGAACGTAGGTGTACTCATCTTTGTCACCCGCTTTGTTTTTCTCACCACAGTCTCGATTAGACCACATTCTGAGCAGGAAATGCAGTTTGCTAAATTGAGTGATGGGCAGATAAATCAGTGGAACCTTCCACAGTGAAGGGAGACATCGTAAACGAGCAGCATTACACCTTCTGGGATTTCTTGTCATGGTGCTATGTGGGGAAGTGCTGGGGTCAAGGAGGATTGGACGATGGTGTACAGAGAGCAATTGTCCTGCATAGTGCCGGTATTCAGTGGTGTGGGCCAGTGGGGAAAGGGCAGTAGAATGTATATCTTCCTGAGCTACCTGCTATAAGTAAACAGCTCACTACAGAGCAAAAGTATCAAATGATTTTCATTTCAACAACAGCACCAGGTACAGATTGAGAAGTTACGTGTTTGCACTGTCACAGTCACCCTGTCTCCCCGAGAGCAGAAGTACTCCCCCACGCTGATTCAGACAACACAGTTCTTCCTGTGACTTGTCCCTTCAAGAATGGAAGGACAGGTATCAATAATCCATACTTGGAACGGAGTATCTGTATTGCTCAATAACAATTGCTTAACTATCCTAACTCCTTTTCAAATCACTTGACCCACATCCTTGTATGTCTTGGCATCATAAATTCACATTTGAATACTTCGGAAAGTTATGTGGACTTCTGCCTCTCCGACCCTTGCATACACTGTGTTCCCCATTTCAACGACCCACTGTTTGAAAACGTTTTTCCACGCGTTCATTCTAATTTTTCCGCATCTGACCTAAAATCGATGGCCTCCCGTGATTGAAATCTCCATCAAAGCAAAACATATGTTTCAGTTTCCGCTATTCATATCCCTCAGTACTTTGTACATTTTAATCATGCCCCTCTCAATCTCCTCTTCTCTAAGAAAAACACCTCCAGTTTATCCAATCTCTCTTCTTCAGCCAGACAATATCCTGGCAAATCTCCCCTGCATAACTACACACAATAGTCTCGCTAGAGCCGAATGAACAAGTGAAATAAATGATGCGAAAGTCGACAGAAACTGATGTTTTTTGAATAATGTTTATTGTCCTCAATGCTTCCCTATTTCAATAATCGCTGGTCCATGTCAGTAAAAGCTGCGCTATGTGGATTGAGCTCACAACTGCAGTATCGAAATAGATCAACTGGTTTGAACGTCCCGATGGTAAGACTTGGGCATGGTCACACAGCAACAGTGAGCGCAGCAGCACAGGCCTAACGAGATCAATGTGAAAGTGATTGTAAGGGAAATGGGAGGGGGAACTTTAAGGAGGTATGTGTTTGCGGGAGGGAGGGAATTCTCCGAGAATGGTGAGTCTGGATCCTGTGTATAGATGCTATAGCAAAGATAGAAAGGGGGCAACAGAGCAGGGGGAAGAGGTATTTTTGATTAGGGATAACATTCCAGCTGGGCTTCAAGAGGGTATTCCTGGGAGTACATCGAGGCAAGTTATACAGGTGGAACTGAGAAATAAGAAAGGGATGATCTTCTTACTGGGATTGTACTATTGACCCCTCCCCACCCCTTCCCCAATAGTCAGCGGGGAATTAAGAAGCAAATTTACAAAGACATCACATATCTGTAAGAATAGTATGGTTGTATACAAGACTTGACCTTTTTTATTCATTCACAGGATGAGGGTGTCACTGGCTGGGCCCAAAGGGCAGTCACATTGCTGTGGGACTGGAGTCACACGTAGGCCAGACCTGGTAAGGATGGCAGATTACTTCCCTGAAGAATATTAGTGAATCTGATGGGTTTTTCTTCGCAACAAACGACAATGGATTCATAGTCTTTCATAGATTCCTAATTCCAAATTTTTATCGAATTCACATTCCACCATCTGCCGTAGCAGGCTTCACACCCAGAGCTCCAGAACTTTATCTGGGTGTCTGGATTATCCTTTTAGCCAAAATATCACTAGGCCATTTGGCAGGGTGAGTGACTGAGGTATCCGTAGGGCAGCACATCAGCACCAAAATTCCCATGGTGTCTGCGGAACATAGAAAGGGCTGGGGTGGGAAATATATTCCTGGTGGTGGGGTCTGACTGTAGGTAGCGGAAATGGCGCTTTATCTGGTGATAAGTGGGGTGGCAAGTGAGGACCGGTGGATTATATTCTTCTTCTGATTGGAGGGCTGATTTAAAGGCGAAGGTGCAGGAAGTGGAGGATATGCATTGAAGGGCATTGTTGATCACGTGGAAGGGAGATGTGGTGCTTGAAGTAGGAAACCTTTCTGCGATGTCCTGGAGTGGAATTGCTTCTCTTGGGAGCACATATGGCAGAAGCAGAGGAATTGAGAGTACAGGATCACGTTTTTACTGAATATACTCGAGGGTAATCAGGAGAGCAAAACGGGGACATGACATATCTCTAGGAAATAGTTTAAGGAGAATCCAAAGAGATTCTTCTAATACATCAAGGATAAAAGAATAACCAGGCAGAGAATAGGACACCTTAAAGATCAAGAAGGCCATCTATGGAACAACAGAAAGTGGGAGAGATACTATGCTATTCTATTCTCTAGAGTATGGAGAAATAATAGTGATAACTTGAAAAGTGCCCATATTACAGAGGAGGTGGTACTGGATGTCTTAACTCGTAGCAAGGTGTATCCCAGAAACTTGTGGAAAGCTAGGAAAGTGATAGCAGTGCCCCTCCCTGAGATATTTATATAATCGTTTATGACAGGTGAGGTGTTGGAAGATGTGTGCCATTATTTTAAAAAGTAGTAAGGAAAGGTCAGGGAGCAAGAGCACAGTCATCCTGACGTCAGTGGCAGGCAAGCTGTTGGAAGGGATTCTGAGGGATAGGATTTACATGTATTTGCAAAGACGAGGAATGATTAGTGATAGTCAACGTGGCTTTGTGTGTGGGAAATTCTCTCTCTCTAACTTGATTGAGTTTTTTTGAAGGCAGACTGTGGACGTTGTCTATATGGACACTGAGCAGACTGGTTAGGAAGGTTAGATAACATTGAATGTTGGGAGAACCAGACATTTGGATACAAAACTGGCTTGAAGGTAGGCGGCGGAGGGTTGATTTGTGGACTGGAGGCCTGTGAGCAGCTGTGTGCTGCAGGAATGGATATGGGGTCCTTAAATAAATGACTTGGATGTGAATATGAGGTATGGTCAGTAGGTTTACAGAAGACACCAAAATTGGAGGTGTAGTGGACAGTGAAGAAGGTTAGTTCAGAATACAACGGGATCTTGATCAGATGGGCCAATGGAGCAAGGAATGGCAGATGGAGTTCAATTTAGATAAATGTGAGCTGTTGTATTTTGGAAAGGCAAATCAGGGCAGGACGTATGCACTTAATGATAAAATCCTGGGGAGTGTTGCTGAACAAAGAAACAAGGGTGTGCAGGTTCATTGTTCCTTAAAAGTGGTGTTGCAGGTAGGAAGGCTAATGAAGGTGGCGTTTGGTACACTTAAATTTTTTGGTCAATGCATTGAATACAGAAGCTGGGACGTCATATTGTGGCTGGACAGGACATTGATTAAGCCATTCAGGAATTCGGTTTTAAGTTCAATATTCCCTGTTTTGGGAAGGGTGTTGTGGATCTTGAAAGAGTTCAGACAAGATTTACAACAATTTTGCCAGGGTTGGAGGATTTGAGCTAAAGGGAGAGGCTGAATAGGGTGGGATTAATTTCCCTGGAGAGTCAAAGAATGAGAGGTGATTTTACGGAGATTTATAAAATCACGAGGCGCATGGATATGGTGAACAGCCGGAGTCTTTTCCCCCCAGGTTAGATAGGTCCAAAACAAGAGCACATGGGCTTAAGTTGAGAGGGCAAAAAATTAAAAGGGATCTAAGGGGCCACGTGTTCAAGCTGAGCTGTGTGGAATGAGCTGCCAGATGAAGTAGTGGAGGCTGATAGAATTACAACATTTAAAAGGCATCCGGTTGGGTACATGAATAGGAAGGGTTTCGAATGATACGGACCAATAGCTGGCAAACGGGACTCCCATTAGTTTAGGATTGCTATTTGGCATGGACCAATTGGACCAAAGGTCTGTTTCTGTGCTGTACATCTGACACTAATAAATGAAAATAAGATGTGTTCCTCTTTTGTGGAGAGCTAGCAGAAGCACAGATAATTGTCCTTGGAGCTGAGAATGTGAAGCAATGATTTCGACCAGGTGCAGATTTGTTTCCAAGGTATTTAATTTGCAGAGAAAGAGAGGAATTGTTAACAACGTCACAACTTTAGTAACTATTTTCAAGTAATTGGCAACTAATGCAGGGTGAATATGTGAACATTATTTAATTCAGTAAATTCTGAGCAGCTGGAACAGTATGAATGGCAGCTGGACACAGATTCAGCAGTTATTCATAAACAGATTTGGAACTTTACTTTTTAAGCAAAGGTTTGGGGCTATGGGCAAATGGGAGGGGAGTTGGGACAGATTTGCAGCATCTCCAGAGGGAGAGAGTATAGCCCCAATGGGCTGAATAGCCCCCAGCCCCATGCTCTGTGATACTGCCCTATTCACTGTGAATGATGAAGCTCATCCCAGAGAGGGAGGATACCACCACTCACCTCACAATGGGCCTCAGGTGATTGATGTCAGTGCAGGCCAATAGGAAGCAGAGGGTTGGACTTGTACACGAGGCAGTACCAGTTTATCTTCCAACCAATCGGAGTGAACGAGAGTATCCTTAAGGCGGGAATTAAAGAAAGGCACATGTAGCAGAGATTTGAGAAACTGGAGGAGATTAGAGATAGGGAGCGTTCTGTGGCTGGAGAGGAATTATATAAATAAGGAAGAGTTGTGAGGCTGGATGAGGGGACAGTGATCGGGAGAGTTGTGAGGATCGAGGAATTTGGAAACAGTGATAATTAGAGTCCTAATGTTATACAGCATGGAAACAGGCCCTGTGGTCCAACCAGTCCATGCCAACCATAATTCCAAACTGAACTAATTGTACCTGCCTCCGTTTAGTCCACATCCATCAAATGTTTCCTATTTATGCACTTATCTGAATGTCTTTTAAATATTGTAATTGTATTTACAACTATCACTTCCTCTGGAAGTTCATTCCACACGTGTAATTTTTTTTTAAAAAAACCTAAATGTCTTTTCTAAAATCTTTCTCATCTCTTCTCAAAATGAATGCACCCGAATTTTGAATTCCCCTCTCTCCCGGCCATTCACCTTTATCTACACTCTTCATAATTGCATAAACCTTTTAATAAGGTCACCCCTCAACCTCCTAAACTCTAGTGAAAAATGTCCCACCCTTTCATGATAACACAATCCCTCCATTCCCATTAACATTCCAATAAATCTCTTCTGAACCTGCTCCGATTTAATGATATCCTTCCTATAACAGCACAACCAGAACTGGGTTTAGAATTCCAGAAGAGGCCTCGCCAACATCCTGTACAACCTCAACATAACGTCCCAATTCCTATACTCAAAGGTGTGAACAATGAAGGTAAGTGTGCTTGAACACCTTCTTAACCACCCTGTCTACATCTAACACAAACTTCAAAGACATGAAGCCCTCGGTCTCTTTGTTCTATATCACTACTTAATGCCTTACTTGTAATGAGTGTAAGTCCTGCCTTCGTTTGTTTTATCAAGATGTAATATTTTGCATTTATTCCAATCCAAAACTACTTTGAGTATAAAGGCAGTAGGTGTATAATTAAGAGGGAAATCAGGAGGCAAAAATGGGGACGCGAGATAGCTTTGGAAGATAGGGTTAAGGATAATCCAAATGGCCTTTATAAATACATGAAGAACAAAAGGCTAACTAGGGAGAAAATAGAGACCCTCAAAGATCAGCAAGGTAGCCATTGTGTGGAGCTGCAGGTGATGGGCGAGATAGGAAACAAGTATTTTGCATCAGTGTTTACTGTGAAGAAGTACATGGGAGATATAGAATATGGGGAAATAAATGGTGACATCTTGAAAAAAAGTCCATATTACAGAGGAGGAGGAGGTGCTGGATGAGTGGCTAAGGAGCTGGTGCAGGGGAAAAGGATTCACATTTTTGGATCATTGTGATCAACTCTGGAGTAGAGTTGACCTGCATAAGAAGGATGGATTGTACCTGAATTGGAAGGTGACTAATATCGAGGCAGGGAGATTTGTTAATGCTACTCGGGAGGCAGTAAACCAGCGAGGAGTAGGTGTGATCGCGAATAGATAGTGAGAAAAGAAGTATCTCTGAGGCTGGTACAGTTCAGAAGGCAAATAGTCATTGCAGACAAGGGCAAGGCACAGAACAAGGTGGGATTTAGCAGTCACACGGCACTTATTTCAATGCAAGAGGCCTGACAGGGAAGGCAAATGAGCTCAGGGTATGGTTTTGAACATGGCACTGGGATATCATGGGTATTATAGAAAGGACTGGCAGCTTAATGTTTCTGGGTATAGATGCTATAGGAAGAATAGAAAGGAGGACAAGAGGAGGGGGAGTGGCATTTTTGATTAGGGACAGCATTATGGTTGTGCTTAGGGAGGACATTCCTGGGAGTACGTCCAGTGAAATTATTTTGGTGGAACTGGGAAATAAGGAATGGATGATCTCCTTATTGGGGTTGTCTGCGTGGGTTTCATCTGGGTGCTCTGGTTTCCTCCCACAGTGCAAAGATATGCTGGGTCGGTTCGATTATCCTGGCTGAATTGCCACAGTGTTCAGGGATGAGCAGGTTGGGTGAATTATCCAGGCTGAATTGCCCATAGTGTTCAGGGATGTGCAGGTTGGGTGGATTATCCAGGCTGAATTGCCCACAGTGTTCAGGGATGTGCAGGTTGGGTGGATTATCCAGGCTGAATTGCCCACATGTTCAGGGATGTGTAGGTTGGGTGGATTATCCAGGCTGAATTGCCCATAGTGTTCAGGGATGTGCAGGTTGGGTGGATTATCCTGGCTGAATTGCCCACAGTATTCAGGGATGTGCAGGTTGGGTGGATTATCCAGGCTGAATTGCCCACAGTTTTCAGGGATGTGCAGGGTGGCCCTGGGAAATGCAACGTTGCAGTGGGAGGTTAGGTGGCTCTGAGGGTCAGTGTCGATGTGATGAGATGAATGGTCTTATTCCACACTGTCGGGATTCTCTGATAATTCTACTAGTTTTAAAATAGTTACAGAAAATAATAGACCAGATCTAAAAGTTAAGGTTCTAAATTAGACAAAGGCCAATTTTGACAGCACAAGGCAAGCACTTTCAAAATTTGTTTGCGGGAGGTTATTCCCAGGGAAAGGGATGGCTGGAAAGTGGGAACATAAGAACATAAGGAATAAGAACAGGAGTAAGCCATCTGGCCCTCAAGCCTGCTCTGCCATCCACAAGATCAGGGCTGATCTTTTCATGGCCTCAGCTCCACATTCCTGCTCTCTCACCATAACCCTTAATTCTTTTCCTGTCACAAATCTACATTTTGCCTTCAAGGCGTTCAAGTTGATAACATCAAATGCTGCACTCGGCAGGGAATTCCACAGATTCACAACCCATTACCTGAGGAAGCTCCGCCTGAACTCAGTCCTAAATCTGCTCCCCTTAGTTTGAGGTTATGCTCTAGTTTCACCCGTCCCCAGTGGAAATAACCTCCCTGCTTCTATCTTATCTACTTCCTTCAAAGTTTTATTTTTTCCACTCCAACCTCCCATTCTTCTAAATTACAATGACTATAGAACCAGTTTTCTCAATCTCTCCACATACGCCAACCCACTCAACTCCCAACCCAAGTGAACCTCCTGTGCCAGTACATCCTTGCTAATGTAAGGGGACCAAACCTGTACACAGTACTCCAGGTGTGGCCTCACCAGCACCCTGTACAGCTGCAGCATAACCATCCCTCTAGCAATGAAGGACAATATTCCCTTCACTGCCATAATTACCTGCTGCACCTGCAAACCAACTTCCTGTGATTCATGCACAAGGACACCCAGCTCCCTCTGCACTGCAGCATGCTGCAAGTTTTCACCATTTCATCATCAGTTTGCTGTTAGTCCAACCAAAATGGATATCCTCACATTTCCCAACATTGTCCTCCATCCACCAGATCTTTACCCACTCACTTAACCTATCTTTATCCCTGTGCAGACTGACAGTGGCCTCTGCAGACATTGCTCTCCCTTATCTTTGTATCAAATGTGAACTCTGACACCGTACACTTGGTCCTCAACTCCAAAACACTTGTGTAAATTATAAACAGTTGTAGTGCCAACAGTAATACAAACAACTATTTATCACCATTCTTTATTTTTTGTTGGTTAACCGATCCTGTATCAATGATAATTACCCACAATGCCATGCATATTTACCTTATTCAGCAGCCTTTTGTGTGGCAACTTATCGAATACCTACTGGAAATCCAGATACACCACATCCACCGAGTCTGCTTTGTCCAACGCGCTCGTCGTATCTTCAAATAATTCCAGTAAATGCGTTATACATGACCTACCTTCCATGAATCCATGCTGTGTCTGCTCAATGAGACAATTTCTACCCAGATATCTCACCACTACTTCCTTGAGAGATTCAAGCATTTTCTCCACTAAAGAAGTTACGCTAACGGGTCCTTTTTGAAAAATAGTGGCACCACATTGGCAGCTTCCATTCTGTCAAAACCATCCCAGAATCCAACAAATTGTAGTGAATTATCATGAGTTGTATTAGCTATTCCACCCGCACCCGCCCCCCCCCCCCCCCCATCCGCCATTTCTTTTTTTTTTCCTGGGATGCATTCCATCAGGGCCAGGAGATCCATTTACCTTTAGGCTGTTATCTTTCCCAACATAAACTCTTTACTGAGAATGATTGCATCTCTGTCCTCATCTGCCATTGGCTCCATAGGCCTGCGATGATGAGAGTACATAGACAGTATGTTCCTGTTATAGCCAAGGTTAGTAGGAGTAGAGAATACTGCCTGTCGAGAGAAGTTGAAGGCCTGGTCAAGAAAATGAAGGAGGGATATGGCAGGTACAGACAGCTGGGTTTGTGTGACTCCCTAGAGGAGTGTAGGGGCAGTAAGAGTATAGTCGAGGTAAACCACAAGGGCAAAAATGGGACATGAGATAGCTTTTAGGAAATAGGTTTAAGGAGAATCCAAAGTGATTGTACAAATACACTAAGGACAAACGAGTAACCAGGCAGAGAATAGGTACCCGCAAAAATCATCAAGGCTGTCTGTGAAACCGCAGGAGGTGGGAGAGATTCTATATGCGATTCTTTTACTGAAAGAGGATGTGGCAGCTAGAGTGTTTGGAGAAATAAATAGTGATAACGTGATAAGTGTCCATATTACAGAGGAGGGGGTACTGGATGTCTTAAACGGTAGCAAGGTGGATAAATCTCTGGGACCGGCTCAGGTGTAACCCAGAACTTTGTGGGAATCTAGGGAAGTATTTGCTGGACCCCTCGCTGAGATATTTGTGTCATTGATAGTCACAGGTGAGGTGCTGGAAGATGGGCGCAATTATTTGAGAAAGATGGGAAGGAAAGGCCAGGGAACAATAGACCAGTGAATCTAAAATCAGTGGCAGAGAAGTTGTTGGATGTGATTCTCGGAGACATGATTTACATGTAATTGGAAAGGCAAGAAGTGATGAGGGAGAGGCAGCATGGCTTTGTATATGGAAGTCACTAACTTGGACTCCAGGAAGACACAAGGTTCTACATAACAGACCGGTTAGCAAGTTTGCGACTGTAGAATACAGGGAGGACTAGCTATTTAGATACAGAATTGTCTAGAAGGTCATAGAGATGTATATCATGGAAACAGACCCTTCAGTCCGTACCGTCCATGCCAACAACTTACCCAACCCAACAACTGTGTGATAAATATGCTGTCAGGCTGGGTGCTGGGTCCACTGCTTTTTGTCATTTATATCAATGGTTTCTATGTGAATAAATGAGGTATGGTTAGTAGGTTTACACTAGACACCAAAATTGGAGGTGTAATGGACAGTGAAGACGTTACCTCAGTACATTGGGACTTCAATCAAATGGGCTAAGGGGTGGCAGATGGGTTTAATTTAGATAAATATGAGGTTCTGCATTTTGGAAAAGCAAATCAGAGCAGGGCTTGGACACTTAATGAGGAGGTCTTGGGGTGTGTTGCTGAACAAAGAGACCTTGGAATGCAGGTTCAGACTTCCTTGAAAGTGGAATCTTAGGTAGGCTAGTGAAGAAGGTGTTTTGTATTGAGTATAGGAGTTGCGACATTATTTTGGGGCTGTACAGGGCATTGATTCAGCTACTTCTCAAATTCTGCTTTCACTCCTGGTCTCCCCGCTATAGGAATGATGTTGAGAAACTTGAAAGGATTCAGAAAAGATGCACAAAGATGTTGCCAGGGTTGAGAGTTTGAGATATAGGGAGAGGCTGAATTGGCTGGGGCTGTTTTCCCTGGGGCATCGCATGCTGAGAGGTGACCTCAGTGGTTGATACACTCGTGAGGGACATGGTGAGGGTGAACAGCCAGGGCCTTTTTTCCATGTTAGGTGGATCCAAAACCAGAGAGCACAGGCTTAAGGTGTGAGGGAAAAGATTTAAAAGGGATGTGAGGGGCAATGTTTTCAAGCTGAACATGGTATGTGTATGGAATGAGCTGCCAGAGAAAGTGTGGAGGCTGGTACAATTGCAACATTTAAAAGGCATCTGATTGAATATGTGATCAGGCAAGTTTGAGAAGGATATGAGCCAAGTCCTGGCAAATGGGATGAGATTAATTTAGGATATCTGGTGGGCATGGACAAGTTGGACAAAGGGGTCTGTTTCTCTGGCACTAATAAATTAAAATTAAGATCCGTTTCTCTTTTCTGGAGAGTTAGCAGAAGGTCAGAAAATTCTCATAGAACATAGAACATAGAACATGGAAGAATACAGCGCAGTACAGGCCCTTTGGCCCTCGATGTTGCGCCGATCCAAGCCCACCTGACCTATACTAACCCACTATCCTCCATATACCTATCCAATGCCCGCTTAAATGCCCATAAAGAGGGAGAGTCCACCACTGCTACTGGCAGGGCATTCCATGAACTTACGACTCGCTGAGTGAAGAACCTACCCCTAACTTCAGTCCAATATCTACCCCCCCTTAATTTAAAGCTATGCCCCCTTGTAATACCCGACTCCATACGCGGGAAAAGGTTCACACTGTCAACCCTATCTAACCCCCTAATCATCTTGTACACCTCAATCAAGTCACCCCTAAACCTTCTTTTCTCTAATGAAAACAGCCACAAGTGTCTCAGTCTTTCCTCATACGATCTTCCTTCCACACCAGGCAACATCCTGGTAAACCTCCTCTGCACCCGTTCCAGTGCCTCCACATCCTTCCTATAGTATGGCGAACAAAACTGCACACAATATTCCAGATGCGGCCGCACCAGAGTCTTATACAACTGCATCATGACCTCAGGACTCCGGAACTCAATTCCTCTACCAATAAAAGCCAGTACGCCATATGCCTTCCTCACCGCACTATTTACCTGGGTGGCAACTTTCAGAGATCTGTGTACATGGACACCAAGATCCCTCTGCTCATCCACACTACCAAGTATCCGACCATTAGCCCAGTACCCCATCTTTTTGTTATTCTTCCCAAAGTGAATCACCTCACACTTAGCTACATTGAATTCCATTTGCCACCTTTCTGCCCAGCTCTGCAGCTTCTCTATATCCTGCTGTAACTTGCCACCTCTTCCTCACTGTCAACAACTCCTCCGACTTTCGTATCATCCGCAAACTTGCTCACCCAACCTTCTAACCCCTCTTCCAGGTCATTTATAAAAATGACAAACAGCAATGGTCCCAAAACAGATCCTTGCGGAACACCGCTAGTGACGGCACTCCATGAAGAAACTTTGCCATCAACTACTACCCTCTGTCTTCTTCCATCCAGCCAATTCCTAATCCAAACCTCCAACTCACCCTCAATGCCATATCTCCGTATTTTCTGCAGTAGCCTACCATGGGGAAACTTATCAAACGCCTTATTAAAATCCATATATACCACATCTACAGCTTTCCCCTCATCAACCTACTTCGTCACCTTTTCAAAGAATTCAATAAGGTTTGTGAGGCACGAACTGCCCTTCACAAAACCATGCTGACTATCCTTGATCACATTATTCCTATCCAGATGTGCATAAATCCTATACCTTACAATTCTCTCTAAGACTTTGCCCACAACAGAAGTGAGACTCACCGGCCTCTTGTTACTAGGGTTATCCCTACTCCCCTTTTTGAACAAGGGAACCACATTTGCTATCCTCCAGTCTTCTGGCACTACTCCTGTAGACAAAGAGGACATAAAAATCAAGGCCAATGGCTCTGCAATCTCCTCCCTTGCTTCCCAGAGAATCCTAGGATAAATGCCATCAGGCCCAGTGGACTTATCTATTTTCACCTTTTCCAGGATTTCCAACACCTCTTCTCTACATACCTCAAAGCCATCCATTCTACTTATTTGTGACTCAGTATTCACATCGACGATAATGCCCTGTTCCTGAGTAAATACTGAAGAAAAGTATTCATTCAGTGTCTCCCCAATCTCTTCCGCCTCCACACGCAACTTCCCACTACTATCCTTGACTGGACCTATTCCTACCCTAGTCATTCTTTTATTCCTAACCTACCTATAGAAAGCCTTAGGGTTTTCCCTAATCCTACCGACTAAGGACCTTTCATGTCCCCTCCTTGCTGCTCTTAGCTCTCTCTTCAGGTCCTTCCTGGCTACCCTACAACTCTCAATCGCCCCAATTGAACCTTCACGTCTCATCTTGAGATAGGCCGCCCTCTTCCATTTAACAAGGGATTCCAATTCCTTATTAATCCACGGCTCCCTCGCACGACCCTTTCCTCCCTGCCTGACAGGTACATAATTATCAAGGACACTCAATAGTTGCTCCTTGAACAAGCTCCACATATCATTTACACTTGCCTTGGAGTCTACTTTTCCAAGCCACACATCCGAAGTCATGCCTCACCGCATCATAATTTCCCTGACCCCAGCTATAACTCTTGCCCTGTAGTACACACTTACCCCTCTCCATCACGAGAGTAAAAAATCATCGAATTATGGTCACTATCCCCAAAGTGCTCACCTACCTCTAATTCTAACACCTGGCCTGGTTCGTTACCCAGAACCAAATCCAGTATGGCCTCACCTCTTGTTGGCCTGTCTACATATTGTGTCAGGAAACTCTCCTGCACACATTGAACAAACACTGACCCATCTAACGAACTTGAGCTATAGCTTTCCCAATCAATATCAGGAAAGTTAAAGTCCCCCATAACAACCACCCTATTACTGTCACTCATCTCCTGAATCACCTTCCCTATCCTTTCTTCAATGATTCTAGGACTATTAGGAGGCCTGTAAAAAACTCCTAACAGGGTGACCTCACCTTTCCTATTCCTAACCTCAGCCCAAACTACCTCAGATGGCAAGTCCTCATCCATCGTCCTTTCCACAGCTGTAATACTATCTTTGACAAGCAATGCCACACCTCCCCCTCTTTTCCCCCCACCTCTGACCCTACTAAAACATTTAAATCCTGGAACCTGCAACAGCCAATCCTGTCCCTGTTCTAGCCATGTCTCCGTAATAGCCACAACATCGAAGTCCCAGGTACCAACCCACGCTGCAAGTTCACCTACCTTATTTCGTATACTTCTTGCATTGAACCTTCTCCTTGGAGCTGAGAAGGTTTCAACGAGTAGCAGAATTGTTTCCAGGAAATTTAATAGACAGAGGGACAGCATGAGAAATTATTAACATTGTCACAATTTTTATGAGTTACTTTCAGGTAACTGGCAAATAATACAGGGTAAAAACGTGAAGATTATTTTACTCAATAAGTTCTGAGCATCTGGAAAAGTTTGATCGACAGCTGGATGCAGATTCAGTAGTTATTGTCAAAACAAATTTGCAATTTTCCTTTTTAAAGGAAGGATTTGGAGGGCTATGTCCAAATGGAGGTGAGTTCGGACTGACTGGCACCATCTCCAGAGGGAGAGTGTACAGACCCAATGGGCTGAATAGCCCCCAGCCCCTGTGCTCCGAGATACTGTCCCAATCACTGTGAATGATGAAGCTCATCACAGGGCAAAGCCATATGCATGTACAGCATGCAAACACGCTCTTTGGTTAAACTGGTCTACGCCGACCAGATATCCCATCCTAATCTAGACCCATTTTCCAACACTTGGCACATATACCTCTATTCCCTTACTATTAATATACCCATCCAGATGTCAAATGGTATAATTGTACCAACCTCCTCCACTTCCCGAGAGAAGATTCCATCCATACACCAACTCCACTGTGAAAGAAATTGCCCCTCAGATCCATTTTAAATCTTTCCCTTCTGATCTTAAACCTATGCCCTCTCGCTCTGGACTCCTCCATCCCAGGGAAGATACCTTGTCTATTTATCCTATCCATGCCCCTCATGATTTAATAAACCTTTGAGGTCACCACTCAGCCTCTGATGCACCTGGGAGGATAACACCACTTATGTCACAATGGAGCCTGGCTGATTGACGCAGCTTCAGACCAATAAGACAGTGCGCGTGATCTTCCAGCCAATAGAAGTGAATGAGGGGTGGATCCAGCGGGCCAATACCTGACCATGAGCTTTGCAGGCGCAGTGTCACTGTGAGGGGGGAGGGGTCTCAGTGAGTGTGAAGGGACTGGGAGAGAGATGGAGTTAGTGTGGACTGGGAGGGTTGATAAACACTGTTTCAGTCTGCTAGACTAGAAAATAATACTCGGGGTAAATTAAAACCAAAAGAACTGCGGATGTTGTAAATCACAAACAAAAACCAGAAGGTACTGGAAAAGCTCCACAGATCGAACGGCATCTGTGAAGAGAAATCTGTTTGCATTTTGGATCCGGTGACCCTACCTCAGGTACTGATATTACAGAGAAAAAACTATTGGTTTATATGCAGAAGGTAGGGGTTAAGGAGTAAATGATAGGTGGGGATAGAGTCCAAAAAGAGAGAGAGAGAGGAGCAGTTGGACAAAGGAATGGATATCAACCTGGCTGGGGGAGGGTAAATAGCTGTTTATGGGGACTGTTAGTGGTTATCCATAGGTAGTGTGTAATAGCAGGCTATGTAATAACAAGGCCTGGTATGTGAGGTAGGGGGCAAAGAAACTAGAACGTGGGAGAGTTCAGGACCTAAAATGATTGAATTCAATGTTGAAGCCAAAGGATTGCAGGGTCCACGAGTGGGAGATGAGGTGTTGTTCTTCCAGCTTGTGTTAAAGTGTGGCGCTGGAAAAGCACAGCAATTCAGGCAGCATCCACAGAACAGGAGAATCGACATATTGGGCATATAACCACTTCATCAGAAATGTGGGAGTGGGGGAATCGGGCTGAGAGATAAATAGGGAGGGGTTTTTAAGTTTGGGGTAAGGGAACTAGGATGAGACTAGGTAGATGTAGATGGGGTACTGGTGAGAGGGTGGAATGGATAATTGGGAAGGAAGATGGACAGGTGGGACAGTTTAAGAGGCCAGTGCCGAGTTGGAGGGTTGAATCTGTGATAAGGTGGGGGAGAGGAGATGAGGAAACCTTGATGCTGTGTGGTTGAAAGGTCCCAAGGTGGAAGATGAGGTGTTCTTCCTCCAGGCATCGGGTGGCTCGGATTTGGGGGTGGATGACACCCAGGAATTGCATGTCCGTGGCAGCGTGGCAGCAGAGGGGGGTAGTTGAAGTGGTTAGCCACAGGGCGGTGGGGTTGGTTGGTGCATGTTCCCTGAAATATTCCACAAGTTTGCATCCTAACTCCCCAGTGTAGAGGAGACCGCATCGAGAGCAAAGGACACAAAAGGTGAGGTGTTTGGATGTGCAGGATAATCTCTGCTGGATATGGGAGGATCCTGTGGTGCCCAGACTGGAGGTGAGGGGTGAGGTGTGGGCACAGGTGGCAAGTGAAGGTGCTGGGAGTGGAGGATAGTTTGGTGGGGAGCATGGATCTAATGATGAAGTCACAGAGGGAATGGTCTCTGGAATGCTGCAAGGGGTGGGGAGGGAAATATATCTCTGGTGGTGAGGTCGATTGTAGGTGGTGGAAATGGCAGACGATCATGCATTGTATCTGGGTGGAAGGTGAGGACTAGGGGGATTCCACCTTGTTGCAGTTGGAGGGGTGGGTGCCAAGGGCAGTTGTGTGGGAAGTGGAGGAGATACACGGGAGGGGAAATTGTAGTCCTTGAAATCGGAGGCCATTTGGTATGTTCTGAAGTGTTCTGCCAGCTTGCATCAAGCTTCACTGGAACACTGCAGTAAGCTGAGACAGAGATGTTGGCCTGGGAACAGCCTTGTGTGTTAAAGTGGGGGGCAACTGGATGATCCGGAGTTTTTTTGCAACAGATCGTAGATCATCAGCCGCCATTTCCACCACCGCTACTGAGATGCTACCAGGTTCCTGTCTCCTCCATTAACAGCTTTCCGCCCTCCCAGCCGGATCGTTATCCACTCTTTTGTCTTTCCAAATGTTCCTGTCTCTCTTTGGGCTCTGTCCCCACCTATTATTTACTCTTTAACCCTTATCTCCTGTAGTCCAAAGATGTGCAGGTTCGGAGAATTGACCCAGCTAAATTTCCCGTAGTGTTCAGGGATGTGCATTAGTCTGGGGAAATGGTGAGTAAACGGATGGGGAATGGGTCTGGGTGGGTGTAGAATTGTTCGGCCGAAGGGCCTGTTTCCTGTGGGGATTCTAATTTTCCCAGTTGCCATCGGTTCTGAGGAAGGGTCACTCGTCCCATGATGACCCTTGGTGTGTGCAGGAGGAGGAAACGGGAAAGGAGAGAGTGGCAGCAGAAACCGGATGAAATGTATCAGTGTGGACTGGGAGGGTTGAGTGACACTCTGAGCAGGTCGTTAATCTGAATTAGAAACTCCTGGTCCCTGGTTTGCAGCAAAGTGGAAGATGGCTTGGGCCTCAGGCAGTGAGAGGTGCTGGGTTATGGCTGCCATCTTTATCTGGGCCCAAGGTACAGCAAGGAGCATGCACGTGTCCTCTTCCTGGGTGGAGGTGGTGTGATTTGAAGAGGAGTATCCAACACCTACCAAAAGAAGTGTTTGCCTTCACTATTCATCTTCCACTGACTATGAGCTTTGTTTTGTGAATTTATTTTATACGATATTAATTGAGAATAATTGAGACTGGGATCTCAAAAGCAAGTTTCTACAGTCCACAGAGTCATCACGATCTGAATATCATTGACATTTAACTGTGAAAGGAGAAAGGTTTATCTGTTCTGTCTGTGGGAAAATATCTTCAATATTTTTGTCAAGCCAAAAGCAGAACGATGTTGAAGTTAATGGTTGGATCACCCTTTGGGTGTGTGTTTAATTCTTGGCCCTGCTGCTGTGGAAGGAGGTATTGGCCTGAGAGAGAGCACAGATTTATCCATATTGCACCTCGTCTCTTTGCAAGAACTGTCAGATTTAGTCTCAATCATCCACTTTATGATGTTAACCTGTAAACTCCTTACTTCCAATTCCCTGCAAATTTCTCATTGAAATTCCTTGTGGACTCAAATTCCAGCACCATTTCAGGTGGAACGTTCCAGATTCTGACAACTGTCTGTTCATTCAGAAATTGCTGAAGTCCATTTTGACTCTGGGGTTACAAAGGGCTGAATTGAAAGATGAGATGCTGGTCCTGAGCTCCCATTGAGATGCATTGGAACAGTACAGGAGGCTGAGGGCAGTGTAGGTGTGAGCAGACAATGAAAATGACAGGGCTGCACTGTGAGGGCTACTTGGATCAATGAGAGTGTTTTGGAGTTGGATGTAAACAGAGTGAGGTGAGATAGGGAGAAGGTGAAGCTGAAAGTCCGTTTTACTTCAGGCTATTCAGAAAGTCACAGTCCCAATGGGAATAGCCAATTTGTCAGTGATACCTGCGGAGTATTTAAGTTTATAAAAGTACAACATATCAGCTTAACGAAAGATTTTTTTTTATTATAATGGGCATGTTTGAAGTGAAGGAAGGTTGCTCACTCATTTAAATTCTCTTAATGGGAGTAACTAGATGAATGTCGTGAGATGTTCTTACAAGAGCCCTCAGACCTGTGGTGTGCTCCTCTCGCACAATGTGGGACATAAGGGATGCTTCCAGTGTCCCTTACGGCTATGTGTGCAGGCAGTGTGCCCACCTGTCGCTACTGAGAAACTGTTTTTCAGACCTGGAACTGAGAATGAACTCGCTGTGGAGCAATGCTGAGATTGTTATGGACAGCATGGTTAATGAGTTTGTCACACTGCAGGTGAGAGTTACACAGGCAGAAAGGGAATGTGTGACCATCAGATCAAGTAAAAGGCTCAGGAAGGAAATGCAGGACTCCCCAGCGGTTATTCTCTTCTCATACAGATACTATGCACCACTTGGAATTCTATAAGGGGGGGGAACAGGTGGGGTGTCCTCTCAGGGGAAATCAGCAACAGCCAGGTTCATGACACTGCTCCACTGCACAGAATAGGAGGAGGGAGAATGGCAGAGCTGTAGTGACAGGGGATCCAGTAGACAGGCGTGTCTGTGGCCACAGACATGAATCCAAACAGTGGAATTGAACCCAGGTCCCTTTATTGATAAGTGCACAGACCAATAAAGGTCAGTGTCCCAAATGCAACGTTCAGCACTTGACCACCCTGAAGCTCCATTTTCCAGGGACTGTGCACTTGTTCTGAGCCCTTCAGAGGGATTGAAGGGGACAGGGAAAAAACAGGAGCAGGGTTGTGTTGCAGATCTATAAAATAACTGTCTCTCTCGCCTCTCGGTTTCTCCCCCGCCACGGTCGCCCACACCCCTCGTGTCTCCTCCCCACCACAGGGAAAAGACCTTGTGTATTTACCCTATCCATGCCCCTACTGATTTTATAAACCTCTATAAGGTCACCCATCAGCATCTAATGCTACAGGGAAAACAGTGTATTCAGCCTCTCCCTGTAGCTCAAATCCTCCAACCCTGGCAACATGCTTGTAATTCTTTTCTGACCCCTTTCACGTTTCACAATATTGTTTTGATAGGAAGGAGACCAGAATTGCATGCAATATTCCAAGATTGACCTAACCAATGTCCTGTAGAGCCGCAATATGACCTCCCAACTCCTATACTCAGTGCTCTGACCGATAAAGGAAAGCATACTAAACACCTACTTCACTATCCTATCTACCTGCGATTCTGCTTTCAAGGAGCTATGAACCTGCATTCCAAGGTCTCTTTGTTCAGGAGCACTCCCGAGGACCTTACCATTAAGTGTATACACCCTGCTAATATTTGCTTTTCCAATATGCAGCACCTCACATTTATCTAAATTAAACTCTTTCTGCCAGTCCTCAGCACATTCAACCCTCTGATCATGATCCTGTTGTAATCTGAGGTAACCCTCTTCACTGTCCACTACACCTGCAATTTTGGTGTCATCTTACTAACAATGCTTCCTATATTCACATCCAAATCATTTATAAAAATGATGAAAATTAGTGGATCCAGCACCAATACTTTGTGACACCCCACTGGTCACAGGTCTCCAATCTGAAAAGCAACCTTCCACCACCACCCTCTGTCTTCTACCTTTGAGCCAGTTTTGTATCCAAATGGCTAGTTCTCTCTATCTTCCTTGAGATCTAACCTTGCTAACCAGTCTCCCATGGGAAACCTTGTTGAACACCTTACTGAAATCCATGTAGATCGTTTACACCGCTTTGCCCTCATCAATCCTCTTTGTTACTTCTTCAAAAAAATTGGCTCATGTTCATGAGAGGTGATTTCTCACACACAAAGCAGTTATTAATATCCACGACTTAACTGTACATTGGGGTCTGCGTCACCCAATTATAGGTGTTAATATTCTGGATAAAGTTCACGTACACCAGCTTTGTGTTAGTGACTGTGTATTGAATCTTGTTAATAACACCAATGCCGGTTAGTTCCTTTTGAAAGGCAGTCCCTTCCGTCTGCTCTGTCTCCTCTATCCCCACTGTAGACAGTAAGTAGGAGGAGCTCATGGAGTTTCCATGTGAGTGAAATTGAGAAAATCTTCCCTTCATTCCATTAGCCCACCAGGAAATAGTGGTAGTGTCCTTACCTCTGAACCACGAGGTTGGGTTCAAAGTTGAGTAACAGCATCTGTGAAGAGGCTGTTTGGAAAACATGCCCAAGCTTCCAGATGTCCCTGCCTGAGCCTCCAAACAGAACCTTCCTGTAGTTTCTCTCCTGTCAGACTCTCCCATTGCTCAGTTTGTCCAGGATCCCCTCCTGCAGCTGCACTGCTCCTGTCCCTCACTGAGCTGTCCATCCCCCAGTGTCCTCCACATTCATTCATTGTTTACCATCCTGTTATCCCAGTACTCCAGTCCTCCAGCCCCGCCCCCTCCACCCTATTGGGCAGCAACTGCTGTCAATCACCCAGGGTCCTATGTGATCTGGAGCATGCTCTGTAGGAGGGGCAACCAGTGCACGAACGCAGTGCTGGCCAATTGTTGGCGTATGTGCAGTATGGGACAGTGCCAGGGAGGCTGTGGGTGTGTGGAATTAATCTGTCATTGGGCAGCTCACTCCTTTCCTCCTCTGGGAACAGGACCCAGGGGAATGGTCCCAGCCCTGGTATCGTGACAAGTGGTCGGCGTATTAGTGGAGGGAGCATTTTGCAGAAAGTTATCAGAACTCGTGTGAAGATTCAGGAATTTTTTGGAAAGGATCAAGGATGGGCCTGCAATTAAAGTTCTAATTTGGTTCATTTTAGTTCAACCAGATAAGATTTGGCCAGTGTGTGCAGGATGGTTCTTATCAGAGGGTCGGTGTGGGGAAAATAAATAAGAGATTCCACATTGGGAAAAAAAAATCAGTTTGGGTCTGACCAGGAAGGAAACCCTGGGAGGTGGAGGAGGATTCACAAACACCCAGGAGGCTCTGAGTCAGAGTAATAAACTTGATTAGATTACATTTCCTACAGTGTGGCAACAGGCCCTTTGGCCCAACCAGTCCACACTGACCGTCGGAAGAGTAACCCACCCAGACCCATTTCCCATGGCCGATTCACCTGACTTGAGCATCTTTGGATTGTGGGAGGAAACCGGAGAACCCGGAGGAAACCCACGCAGACACGGGGAGAATGTGCAAACTCCACACAGATAGTCACCCAAGGCTGGAATCGAACCTGGGACCCGAGTGCTGTGGGGCAGCAGTGCCATCGTGCCACCCCTTTTTTTTTTTGGTTCTTAGCCTGCAGGCAGGAGCTAGGAAGCTGAATCCAAGGAGAGGAGAGAGAGTGTGAGAACTGGGTGTGGAGGAATGGAGTGAGGAGATTGATTTGGTCTTCAGTTAATGAGAGAGAAATTGTGAGACTGAGATTTAAAGCTTTGGGGCAACAAATAACTACAATTTAATACGATCATTGTCTTATAAAGATCTTGTTTTCTCTGTACGGCACTGAAATGGTGGATTTGCGGATGAGAAATTCAAATTGAACTTCATGTTCAGTTTTGATAGTTACTTGATCCGTGCCGATCTGGATATCATTGGCCTTTTCATGTGGAAGGAAAGGTGAGTATTCTGTCCGTGGGTGAATATTTCAAATATGACTGTGACTGGAAAAAACTACTGAGACACAGCCAAGACCATGTTAGCGTGGTGACTGTGGAGAGAGATTTTGTTTATTTTTAAAAGTCTGAAAAACATGGCACATTTTCCAGGAACAATTAAGCTACAGATTTGTTTTGTATGAGGACAAGGTTTTAATTAACCAAGCAACCAGAAAGAGACAAGGATACCTGCACCATGGAACAAATTATGAAAACGGGATTATTGTAAAGGAGTTAATTATCGATCATGGCTTGTAATTCATTGGCGTTGTCACGTCGGTTCCAGCGCCATGGGGAAATAGTGGAAATGTGATGAATTTAATGTAGGTTTCAGTTATTAAACGGGAAAAAGTGCAGAAGAAATTTACAAGGATTTTTGCCAGGGCTCAGGGGTCTGAGTTATAGGAAGAGGTTGGACAAGCAAGGATTTTTTTTTTGTTTAGAGCAGAGGAAACGGGGGGGGGGGGGGGGGGGGAATCTTTTCTCGAAGTCTATAAGACAATGAGAGGCATGGGTAAGGTGAATGCATTCAGTCTTTTGCCCAGGGAATCAAGGACTGGAGGGCATCAGTTTAAGGTTATTGGAGAAATAATGAAAGGGAACCTGAGGGGCAACAGAATTACACAGAGGGTGGTATGTATATGGACTGAGCTGCCAGTGGAAGTGGTTGAGGTGGGTACATTAATAACATGTAAAAACATTTGGACAAATACATGGATAGCAAAGGATCAGAAGCAGATGGGCCAAGTGCAGGGAAATGGGGTTCACGTGATGGGCATTTTGGCGGGCATGAGCCAGTTTGGGCCAAAGGGCCAGCCTCTGCTATAGGATGCTCTGACTCCAAATATATTTGCTATTTCTCCTGCTATCTCTGATAGCACCCTGGGATGTATTTCATCTGAGCAAGGAGACTTGTCTACCTTTAGCTCCATTAGCTTGCCCAGCTCTAACTCTCTCGTGATGATGGTTGTTTCTTGGTCCTCACCTTCCTCAGTCTCCTTATCAATTACTGGCATGTTCTTCGTATCCTCCACTGTGAAGACTGACTGCTGTGTACTCATATTCCTGAACCCTGCTGGATAGGAATAATTGGACACAGAACTCTGAGAGGTCCTCTTTGAGTCTTTATTGATGAGACATGGCAGTTACCTGGATAGTGTACATGCAGAACACCTCCAGGCAGCATCAGGTAACTCCCCGCCTGTCCGATGTGCCACTCCCATTCTTATACCTTTGTGCTTTGTGGTTTTGAATGGAGGCTGTCTCTCAATATTATCTCCATGGCAACGGTCAGTTAGAAAGTCGAGTTCAGCTCAACACTTTGTGGTTAAATCACATACCCCTCTCCCACACCCCTGTGGCTCAGTCAGGCACCTGACAGGCACTTCAGTTTCAGTGGGGCTGTCTGTCAGGATTCTGATGTGGAAGAACTGGTGTTGGAGCGGGGTGGGCAAAGTTAAAAACCACACATCACCAAGTTGTCCTTCCAAATAAACCTGTTGGACTATAAGCTTTTGCAGTGTGCTGTGAGTTTGAACTTGATCAGGATTATCTCTATGGTAACAGTTAAGTGCTTCAACAATTACAGAGGCCATATGTTCCCCACACAATAGGTTCCCCTCTAGCAGTGTAAACTGCTATTCTGACCCTGGGGATAGCTACTCAATCCCATCTAGCTTTCTGTTGATCTTGAAAGTTTTTCTAATCTCCTAGTTTCTCCTTGGTCTTTGCCAATTTGTATGCTTTCTATTTCAATTCGATAGATTCCCTTATTTCCTTTACCACCCATGGCAGATTACTCCTTTTCCTACAGTCCTTCCTTTTCACTGACATATACTTTTGCTGAGCAGTTTGAAAAATTCTTTGATATTCCTCCACTGTCTGTCAACTGTCCCACCCTTATGTCTTTGCTTCCAGTCTACATTAGCCAACTCCTGCCTCATCCTATTGTAGTCTCGTTCGTTTAAGCACAGGAACTTGGGATTTGATTTAATCTTCCCGCTTTCCAACTGTATTCTAAATTCAATCATACTTAACACAAGTCTTTTTATCAGATTATGAGGTGAGGCGATGTTACCTGGGTGTTTTGGTTTTAATTGTCAGAGACCTTGGCTTTGTAATAAAGTACAGGATAGATATTCACAACAGAGTATTCTGGACGGTGTGAATGTACTACACAGTCTAAAACCATACATCACTGTCTCCCCTCTGTTCACATGATTTGGAGATGCCGGTGTTGGACTGGGGTGTACAAAATTTTAAAAATCACACAACGCCAGGTTATAGTCCCTCAGGTTTAATTGGAAGCACACTAGCTTTCGGAGCGTCGCTCCTTCATCATGATCCAATTAAACCTGCTGGACTATAACCTGTTGTTGTGATTTTTAACTCACCTCAGTTTAAAATTGCAAAATCATTATCTCCCACATACTTCCTCACTATCTCATCCACCTGACTATCCTTCTTTTCCCGAAAATCTCCTTTGGTGAAGATAGTGAGTTTTGGATTCAGCTTTCCAGTTATTACCGTAAGAAGATATGCCCTGGGCCCAGGAGAGGCAATGCAGCCCTTTGAACCAGCTCCACCATTTTATACCATGATGATTGAGCTCACCTCGGTCTCAGCTGGATTTTCCCACCTGCTCTCTCTCTCACCCTTCAACTCATTGCAAATTTAACATCTGTATCTCTTCAGTAAATTTACTCATTGTCCTGGCATCCACTGCATTTTGAATAGGGAATTCCCCAGAGTCACAGCACATTGAGATAAGTACATTCTTCTTCATGAGAATAGAACAGAGTCCCTGCAGTGCAGAAACAGGGTATTTGTCCATGGAGTCCACACCAACCCGATAATGAGCATCCCATTCAGACTCACCCATTCCCTGTATTTCCCATGGTTAATGGCTTAACCTGCACACGCATGGACACTGTGGGAATTTAGCATAGCCAATCCACTTAACCTCCACATCTTTGGACTGAGAGATGAAACTGGAGCACCCAGAGGAAACTTGCACAGACACGGGGAGAACGTGTAAACTCCACACAGTCGCCTAAGGCTGGAATCAAATCCAGGTCCCTGACGCTGTGAGTCAGCAATGCTAACAATTGAGCCACCTCTGCTTAAAGTCTGCTCCTCCTATTAACCACTCCACGCCCCAGTTGGCTGAATCTATATTCCTTATATTAGAAAATCAGGTTGTGGAAGCAGATTACTCAGTAAAACCCAATGACAGTCCATATGTTCGGTGTGTCTGAATGGGCATCCTATACACAATCCTCCAGCCTACACTTTTCAATCACTTCCCAGAGATATGGCTCCAGTGACTTCATGGGGACTACAATTCCCAGAAGCCCTGAGGCAGGGACCACACGTGTGTGGGGAAACCCAGCACTGTACATGTACAGAAAATGGGTGGGTTTTGCAGCATGTGCTTTGGGTAAGTATACTTTGCGGAAAGTATTTCACACTGTGATTGGCTGGAGGAGGAATGCATCTGCTCATAGTATTGATCAGTTGGGGGGTCGAAGTGTCACTACGCCCATGTAGGACCACTCTCCATCCCCAATTCATTGTAATGGTGGGAATCAACTAACAGGAAACAAAGAAGGATCTGACCCATTCTCCCAGACTGAAGGTTCCTCTACTGTCCAGGATCTGCCACCTCCCTTTCTGTTTCCTTTTGTTTCATTCTGCTGTTACATTATTGACTTGCAACAACTGAAGGGAAAGGAAGCTAACCCAGAAAGGGTGCAGAGTCTAACCAGGGACGGGAATTGGTGGCATGGATCTTTTTATCAGTAATGCTATGAGAATGTAGAGGGTGTACATTAGGGGGTAGCAGAGTCAGAATGGTGGGAGAGAGTAAGTGGGCTGGAGGGTTACAGCTTTGGGGGAAGAAAGGGGAAGAAGATATTCCAGAGAAACTAGAATTGTCTGTTCTGAATTTCTAACCTGTACATATTCCTTTATACAGGGTGCTAGATGGTGAAGATTTGCAGACTGAAATCTCAAAATCATGTGCAGATCATGATTAAGTTAACCAGCATTTGAAGACCCAAAGGTAGAGAATCACTCGGCCAAAATCCTGCAACACTCTCGCTCCCAGCATTGTCGGTTTATCTGCGCCAAATGGACTGTGAATGGTTCAAGACAGCAGCTCACTACCATCTTCTCAAGGGTAACGAGAAATGGGGAATAAATACTGGCTGAGTCAGTGATGCCCATATCCTGGAACTGGTTTCTATCTCTAGTTGCTGAAACCCGGTTGATGTTACTGCAGGATGATGAGGGAGGCTGAGTACATACTCCAGGAGGCAGCAACATCACATTACTCCTGCCTACACCCACGCAGTAACACAGCAACACCACTGGAACAAAAGGCAGTGAAGCCAAAGGAGGACTTAGATATAGTTCTTCGAGGTAAAGTCATGAAAGGGGATTGGAACACAGCAGGGACAGGAGACTGAGCTGGATGGTTAGCTGCTTCCCATTGAATGGTGGAGCAGGATTGAAAGGCTGAATGGTCTCCTCCTGCTGCTATCTTCCAGGTATGTATATAGGTAGGAAGAAGTAGGCAGGGCAGGGATTCTCCAGGAGATTGAACTTCCACATCTTTTTTCAGTGAGGGAGGGTTTGATGGATTTTATTTAACATTTATCTTTAACACAAGGTTTGTAAATTTTGGTTTTAAAATGTTGTAAAAGTTTTTTGCACAGTAAATAAAATTAAAGAAAATAAATTAAACTGTCTGAATATAACAGTTTTAAAACTTTCAACCTCCTGTAAAACAAAATCCTGTCTATTCCCGGACCCCATCACTTTCCAGCTACTCAAACTCCGGGAAAATATTCCCTCCCTGTCTGAACCTTTGGTTTGATTTAACTGCTTTTCAGTTCTCGTTCTGTCAGCTGTGAAGCGTTCTTTTTCCCCATTTCTCCGACCCAGAAATATTATCACAGTAACTTTCCCACCATCAAAATCATTACGCCATTTTGCTTTTGGTTAACATAATCACCAGCAGTGCAAAAGTGAGGACCGCAGATGCTGGAAGCCAGAGCCTAGATTAGAGTGGTGCAGGAAAAGGGCTTTTACCAAAACGTTGCTTTACCTACTCCTTGGATCCTGCCTAACTTGCTGTTCTTTTCCAGCACCACTCTAATCTAGATATATCATCACCAGCAGTAACCAATCATTTGTGTAACCAATTGAAGATTTCCAAACAAAGCCCATTACGGGCCAAGCAAACCATTATAAGTGACAAAGTGAGAAGGGACTAAATAAAAGTAGAGTTGAATGGAGGGGACAGCGGTGGAGATAAAGCACTGTATCCCCTGCGGTGCCCACCTCTATCTCAAGGCATCGAGAGCATTGATACACAGCACATGCTCCTTCTCCAAGGGCACCCTGCTGTGTAGCCTTTATCCTCAATCATGGAATAGAATCCCGACAGTGTGGAAGCAGAGCATTGGCCCATCAAATCCCACCGACCATCTGAAGAACATCCCAGCCAGAGCACTCCATCCCTGCAACAGTGTATTTCCCATGGCTGATCCACCTCGGCTGCACATTCCTGGACACTGTGGACAATTTAGCGCGACTGGTCCACCTAACCTGCCTATCTTTGGACTGTGGGAGATAGCACCTGGAGGGGACCAACACTATCATGGGGAGAATGTGGGAACTCGACATTGACCAAGGCTGGACTCCAACCTTGTACGTGGTGCTGTGAAGCAGCAGTGCTACAATCATAATTTAAATCAAAACAGATTATCATTGCTTATTGTCACATTGCTGTTTGTGGAGACTAACTGCACAGAGAGACACCCTGAGGTTCAGAAAGTGGCAATATAAATTCAGTCAACTCCAGCCCAGTTAATGTGATGAACAACCACAACATCAAAACTCCAACAGTGTCGTCATATACAAGGTCCTGTGCTGATTCTGATGGACAGTAACTCCAGAATTAGAGTCCTGCAGTGATGTGTGAACTCTACCCCACACGGTGCAGGTGGGTGACCACTTCCCTGTGACCACTCACTGGGCTCTCAGTCGTGTTGAAGACTCAGCAAATCCTTTGTCACACAGAGAGGTAAACAGCTCCTACCCAGTGTGAACCCGCTTGGGTCTCAGGGGGCAGGATGAATCACTGAATTCCCCCCTCACACACTGACCATCTGAATGGTCTCTCCCCTGTGTGGGGTCACTGGGGTCTCAGCAGGTGCTGCATTTGAGTGATTCTCCCCCCACACTGAGAGCAAGTGAATGACATTTCCCCAGAGTGAGCTCGCTGGTGTTTTAGCAGGTCACTGCGTGAATCCTTTCCCACACACTGAGCAGGTGAATGGCCTCTCCCGATGGGAATGCACTCATGTCTCCGCAGATGGGAGATTTGAATGAATCCTTTCATGCACATGGAGCAGGTGAAGGATCTAAATCCACTGTGCCATCTCTGGTGTCTCAGCAGATTGTAAGATCGAGTAAACCCTTTCCCATATGTGAGGCAGGTGAGCGGCCTCTCCGCAGTGTGACTGTGTCAGTGAGTGTCCACTGGGAGGGGGGGTAAATTCCTTCCCACAATCTCCACTTTTGCGTACCCTCGCCCTGGTCCTGTCATAATGGTGTCTTCCCAGATCACATGACCGGTTAAATATTCGACCACATGCAAAACATGGGAATGATTTGTCTGGGCTGAGAATGCTGCGTTGTCCTTCCATATTTCCGATAAGGATCTGGACCTGTGCAATTGGACGACTCTGCAGTTGATGTGATGTTAAAGCTGAGTTTCCCATCTGGGAGCTCTCTCTCTCTGTAAAACAAGGTTTTCCCTATCATTATTACAACCCCCAATACTAGTTCTCCTGTCAGTTCTCCTGAACTTCTAAATTAGGACTAATGCAATGACCTCAGTAATGTGCCTTTTTCTCACTTGTTTCTGAAAGTAAATTAGGACCATTTTGAATAACTTTGCGCAATTTACCAGAAGAACCCATATCTATTCTATCATTTACAAGTTTTAACCCATGGGAAATTTGTTAGCTTCTCCAATGACCGTTATAACGTCCTGACCACTTCTACAGAGCTAATGTAAGTCAATTCTAACAATTATCAATAGTTTGTATCTAAACAGGATGCCCCCACAACAGGAAGTGCTCTGACACTCAATGCCCGTAAGTTGGATTTTTTTTCTTAAAGCCCCTCATGCTTCTGGCAATCTGGCAATACAATTGAAGATATTTTATACAGTAACCTTACAGTCTCAATTGCCAGTTCCAGTCCATGAAGCAGCCAGTTACACACACCAGCGCCTTGAATTCTGACGACAGTGCTGCCCTGGCAGGAGAGATTGAAGAGCATGAAACTGTCTTCTCTGAAGTATCTAAAATGAAACACTTGAAATGAACAAAATTCTTCAAGAGCTCGATAGGACAGATACAGGAAGGATGTGCTCCCTGGCTGGTGTGTCTGGAATGAAATAAGCGTTAACTGTGGTATCTTTACCCAGCATCCCCTTCAGCTGCATCAATGTTTAAGATGTATTTTCTGCTCTTATTCCACTCTATTGATCACTCCCATTTGTAATGGCTGTAGTGTTGGGGGCCATGCAAATTTATAACATTTGATTCAATCCATCCCAAAGTCTTTCTGTATAGGTGTCTCACTTTTGTTCACAGAGACTCTCAATCAATCTGACCTCTTCACAAACCCTGCTCTGATATTTCCTTAGAGGGCTCAGAATGAAATGTTCACAGAAGGACAAAAGGAGGCTGATTGGCTCATCAGTTCTCCAAAGGATCACCTCACCAAATGCCATTCTTTACCTTAACCCCATAAACCTTCCCATTCATCCCCTTCCAATGACTGTTCAATTCTATCCTCTTCATTGTACCTGGCTCCACCACACTCTTTGGTAGTGCATTCCTGACCATAAACTTTCTCTGCATGAAAACATTTTGTCTCATGTCACATGTACTTCTTTTATGAATCCCTTTACATCGGTGCCTCCTCATTATTGATTCTTTCCTGAATGTGAACAGTTTGTCCTGATCTACTCTCACGAGACCCCTCTTGGAGGTACCTTTACCCAGTATCTTCTGGGATAGTGAACATCTCTCCCAGTCACAGGAGACCAGTGCGAGACCATTCAGGAGCTCTCACTTTGGGACTGGGTTAAGTACACCATCCAGCCTCACTGTACTCCAGTGAAAACACGCTGGGGAGAGGCCATTCACCTGTTCTGAGTGTGGGAAGCAGTTCACTTAGATATCCAGCTTGATGAAACACCGGCGAGTTCACAACTAACCACAGCGATTGGATTTGTTTTGTTTGTTCATGGGATCACGGCATCACTTGCTGGGGCAGCATTTGTCATCCATTCTGACTGCCCAGGAGATGGTTCAGAGTCAACCACATTATTCAGGGTCTGGATTCACATGTCGGTTGGACCAGGTCAAAATAAACAGTTTCCCAGTCCCAGTGACATGAAGAGTTGTTTTCTGGTCTATTATCCTATTTCAGAAATAATAATGAATAATTTTTGCAGTTGAATTAAAAGTGAAAGACCAAAATGGGTTTTAGTCTGATTGAGCAAGTCCTCCTGTTTTCTCAGTTGTTATTGACAGTCTCATTCCCCTCGCATCAGAATCTGTTCCAGAGAGTGTTACAGAAAAGGCAGAATGGTCAGCTGCAGCTGGTCACCTGACAAGTCACTGGACCCAAAGGTTCACTCTCCACAGATGTTGCCAGATCTGCTGACTTTTTCCAGCAATGTCTGTTTTTGTTCCTGATTTCCCCTCATTTGCAGATGGTTAGTTTTTCAATATTGATCTTGTCTGTTGCAGAGGAGTTTATTAATAAGTTTGGAGGGTTTTGAAAATTGCAAGTTAGGTCACAAATCAGCCATGATCATACTAAATGGCAGAGCAAGGTTGAGGGGCTGAATGGCCTCCTCCTGTTCCAATGAAAGTTGTCCATCTGCAGCTTGTGGTAACATTCCCCCCCACTGTTCACTTCACATCCATGCCTAACACACTGTTACTGACTGAACAAACCTCCTGTGTTTGAGCTAAACCTGCTCATGTTCAGTGGCTCCCTCTCCTGCCTCCCGGGTTGAACTCTCATCATGGAATGCTGTCTCGTTTTACTGCGGAAATGCCCACAAAGGGCTCAGCCTGGATTCTGCATCCCCTGAGATCCACAAACCCGGTTTATGTCCTTCTTCCTCTTTCATTCTGGCTATTGACAACTCGGTTTCAATCCAATCTCCTGTCATGCTCTTCAACATGTCCATGTGGGTGGACTAGAGGCAGCTGGGATTTAATGAAGAGAAGTTGGGATTAGGCAGAAGAACGAGGAGAGCTGACAGCAAAGGCAGTTCTCATTGTAACGGCAGAGTTTCTCCAATGCAAGAAGTATACGAAATAAGGTAGGTGAACTTGCAGCGTGGGTTGGTACCTGGGACTTCGATGTTGTGGCTATTACGGAGACATGGGTAGAACAGGGACAGGATTGGATGTTGCAGGTTCCAGGGTTTAAATGTTTTAGTAGGGTCAGAGGTGGGGGCAAAAGAGGGGGAGGTGTGGCATTGCTTGTCAAAGATAGTATTACAGCTGTGGAAAGGACGATGGATGAAGACTCGCCATCTGAGGTAGTTTTGGCTGAGGTTAGGAATAGGAAAGGTGAGCACACCCTGTTAGGAGTTTTTTACAGGCCTCCTAATAGTCCTAGAAATGTAGAAGAAAGGATTGCGAGGATGATTCAAGAGAAGAGTGAAAGTGATAGGGTGGTTGTTATGGGGGACTTTAACTTTCCTGATATTGATTGGGAAAGCTATAGCTCAAGTTCGTTAAATGTGTCAGTGTTTGTCAAATGTGTGCAGGAGGGTTTCCTGACACAATATGTAGACAGGCCAACAAGAGGTGAGGCCATACTGGATTTGGTTCTGGGTAATGAACCAGGCCAGGTGTTAGAATTAGAGGAAGGTGAGCACTTTGGGGACAGTGTCCACAATTCGGTGACTTTTACTCTAGTGATGGAGAGGGATAAGTGTGCACTACAGGGCAAGAGTTATAGCTGGGGGCAGGGAAATTATGATGCGGTGAGGAATGACTTAGGATGTGTGGCCTGGAAAAGTAAGCTTCAAGGCAAGGGCGTAAATGATATGTGGAGCTTGTTCAAGGAGCAACTATTGAGTGTCCTTGATAAGTATGTACCCGTCAGGCAGGGAGGAAAGGGTCGTGTGAGGGAGCCGTGGTTTAATAAGGAATTGGAATCCCTTGTTAAATGGAAGAGGGCGGCCTATGTAAAGATGAGGCGTGAAGGTTCAATTGGGGCGATTGAGAGTTATAAGGTAGCCAGGAAGGACCTGAAGAGAGAGCTAAGAGCAGCAAGGAGGGGACATGAAAGGTCCTTAGATGGTAGGATTATGGAAAACTCTAAGGCTTTCTAAAGGTATGTCAGGAATAAAAGAATGACTAGGGTAGGAATAGGTCCAGTCAAGGATAGTAATGGGAAGTTGCGTGTGGAGGCTGAAGAGATTGGGGAGACACTGAATGAATACTTTTCGTCCGTATTCAATCAGGAACAGGACATTGTTGTCAATGCGAGTACTGAGTCACAATTAAGTAGAATGGATGGCTTTGAGGTATGTAGAGAAGAGGTGTTGGAAATTCTGGAAAGGGTGAAAATAGATAAGTCCCCTGGGCCTGATGGCATTTATCCTAGGATTCTGTGAGAAGCAAGGGAGGAGATTTCAGAACCATTCGCCTTGATTTTTATGTCCTCGTTGTCTACAGGAGTCGTGCCAGGAGATTGGAGGCTAGCAAATGTGGTTCCCTTGTTCAAAAAGGGGAGTAGGGATAACCCTAGTAACTATAGGCCGGTGAGTCTCACTTCTGTTGTGGGCAAAATCTTAGAGAGAATTGTAAGGGATAGGATTTATGAACATCTGGATAGGAATAATGTGATCAAGGATAGTCAGCATGGTTTTGTGAAGGGCAGGTCGTGCCTCACAAACCTTATTGAATTCTTTGAGAAGGTGACTAAGGAGGTGGATGAGGGGAAAGCGGTAGATGTGGTGTATATGGATTTTAATAAGGCGTTTGATAAGGTTCCCCATGGTAGACTACTGCAAAAAATACGGAGGTATGGCATTGAGGGTGAGTTGGACGTTTGGATTAGGAGTTGGCTGGCTGGAAGAAGACAGAGGGTAGTAGTTGATGGCAAAGGTTCATCTTGGAGTGCCGTCACTAGCGGTGTTCTGCAAGGATCTGTTTTGGGACCATTGCTGTTTGTCACTTTTATAAATGACCTGGAAGAGGGGTTAGAAGGTTGAGTGAGCAAGTTTGCGGATGATACGTAAGTCGGAGGAGTTGTAGACAGTGAGGAAGGATATGGCAGGTTACAGCGGGATATAGATAAGCTGCAGAACTGGGCAGAAAGGTGGCAAATTGAGTTCAATGTAGCGAAGTGTGAGGTGATTCACTTTGGTAAGAGTAACAAAAAAATGGGGTACTGGGCTAATGGTCGGATACTTGGTCGTGTGGATGAGCAGAGGGGTCTTGGTGTCCATGTACACAGATCTTTGAAAGTTGCCACCCAGGTAAATAGTGCGGTGAACAAGGCATATGGCGTACTGGCTTTTATTGGTAGAGGAATTGAGTTCCGGAGTACTGAGGTCATGCTGCAGTTGTATAAGACTCTGGTGCGGCCGCATCTGGAGTATTGTGTGTAGTTTTGGTCGCCATATTATAGGAAGGATGTGGAGGCACTGGAACGGGTGCAGAGGAGGTTTACCAGGATGTTGCCTGGTATGGTAGAAAGATCGTATGTGGAAAGGCTGAGGCACTTGGGGTTGTTTTCATTGGAGAAAAGAAGGTTTAGGGGTGACTTGATAGAGGTGTACAAGATGATTAGGGGTTTAGATAGGGTCGACAGTGAGAATCTTTTTCCACGTATGGAGTCAGCTATTACAAGGGGGCATAGCTTTAAATTAAGGGGGGGCAGGTATAGGACAGATGTTAGGGGTAGGTTCTTTACTCAGCGAGTCGTGAGTTCATGGAATGCCGTGCCAGTATCAGTGGTGGACTCTCCCTCATTATGGGCATTTAAGCGGGTATTGGATAGGCATATGGAGGATAGTGGGCTAGTGTAGGTTAGGTGGGCTTGGGTCGGTGCAACATCGAGGGCCGAAGCGCCTGTATTGCGCTGTATTCTTCTATGTTCTATGTTCTATGACCCAGTGAGTGGTGAGGCACCTGAGATTGTGGGGGAGGCAGATTTGGGATCAGGGATTTGGGAAAGCACTCAGACACTGACTGACCTGTCCATCTGATTGTTAACTCAGACAAAAAGACACAAAGAAAGATGCACATTTAGATAGCAACTTTGATGACCTGGAGCAATGAAACATGCTTCAAACCCAATGATTTCAGCCTCAAATCTCTGAAAATACAGACACAAAGCTCCTACTTGAACCAGGTTGTCTCTCCAGCGTCCTTTTTTCTTGAGAATAGAGTTTTAATCTGTGTAGCCATTCCTGGTGATTGTAACCTCTGTGTGCTTGTAAGATGTATGACTGAACCTTTATTTTCCTGTTCCCTGTGAGCGACATCAGCAGCAGAAACAGGTCCTGACCTGTGTGGGTTTCGGTTGGAGTATTTATATTTACAAATTCATTCTCACCCTCACGTACAGTGTGAAATTGCTGTAAAACAGAAGGAAATGAGTGAGAGAGCACCCACAGAAACACAAAGGCAGCATGTGTACCTGAGCTGAATGAACCTGGCATGAGGAAAACGTGTCGACAATCACAACTAGTTAGAATTACAGGATCTCTGAGGTGCACAAAGAGACTATTCGGGCCATCGAGTCTGCAATGACCTTACCTCCATAACCCCACATTTACCATGGTTAGCCCAACCCACCTAACCTACACACTACAGGCCATGTTAGCACGGCCAATCCAGCAAACCTGCACATCTGTGGGAGGGTCATGGATTATGTCTAAGTGCTCAGAATTGTGGATGAAGGCTCACAAATACTTGACTCTGACACAAATGCTCATTTTTTTTCAAAATAAAATCTGCGGGAACTGCAACTGGAAAGATTTCGGATTATCTCAGGAGGAAGAGAATTCAAAACTCGTGCCATTGACCCAGGGGGCGCAGTGATAGTTACAGATGTCTGGGAACCATCAGAAATGTAACAGGTTGTGAGCAAGGTGGGGGTGAGACAAGGAAAAAAAGACTATCTGTCACACGGGGGAAGGCAGGAGAGATTAAACAGCAGAAATGGTAGTCCCTCAAGGCCACAGGGAATGGAGTTAGGGCTGGGAAAGAAACAAGGCAAGAAGGTGAGCAGCTGCCAAAGAAATATTTTGAAAAAACAGATTATAACAACATAGAGGACAGAGTTCACAGTCTGAAATTGTTGCTGTCATTGGTGAGTACAGAACGCTGTAAAGCCTGGATCGTTCTATTAAAGCCAACACATACAGGATGGACAAAGTGGCCTCGATCTGTGCTGTAACTTACTGACAAATTTATTCTGACGTTTGGAATTCAGGTCGGCTGATATTCATAAATTCTCAAATTGGACTTGAGTTTAATATTCTGGAGAAATGTCAAATAAATCGCAATGATCCCATTCTGCAGACTTTAGCCCATAGCCCTGCATGTTCTAGCGTTTCAGTTACATCCATGTCCTTTTATTCTAATGTGATGCTGGCTACTGCCTCTACCACCCCATCAGTGAGTTCCTGCTCCCCACTATCTACTCCCCTTCTTTCTGAGAATTAGTTTCAATCTAAAACCTCCCGTTTCTGACCTCTCTGTTATGAATAGCTTCTTCCTATTCACTCGATGTGGATTCCTCAGCATCTTATCACTTCAATTAAATCTCAGCTCATCCTTCTCAGAAAACATCCCCAACTTATCCAACCTTTCCTCAGAGCAGACATTCTCCAATCATAGAAACATTCTGATCAATCTACTCTACCCTCTCTGGTGAGAACACATCAATGTGGGGACTAGGAGTGAGTGCAGGACTTTAACCATGGATTAACTGGTGTTCCTGACATTTCCCGTGTCACCTCCGTGTTCTTGTGGTTGTCGCTGATACAAGAAGTGTCCTGGTTTTCCCACATGGAACTGGATGTGCACTCCATGGGGCTGGGATTCCCTACCATTTGTTAACTAATCCTAAATTAACTCCACATTAAAACAAGATTATCAGATACCCAACAATCAACTTGTTCCATTATTCTCAAGTCACCTTACTTTTTAAAATTATTACTATCTAAACACAACAGGCTTTAATTTGCTGAACAAGTATTCAGATGTATTCTCTGTTCGAATCACTTGAAGATTATTACCTTTAGCTACATTTGGTGAATTGAACACTGATTGTAAATATATGAATATCAAATGGATTTGAGTTTGATGAAAATTAATCTATTCTGACATTCGTGTTGATTAATATAAATATAAACAGCAATGGGGTTGATTCATACCTGCCCTCTGGGCAATTAGACATGGGCAGTAAATGCTGTCGGGTCAGCGACACCCTTATCCTGTGAATGAATAAAGGAAAATAAAAGTCTCTACCCAGTGTGAATCTGTACATGTTCAACGATGTTGTGAACATTTCCAAAACTAAGTTCTCTATATGCAAAAAGCTTTATGAACTGCCAATACCATTGTTCATTTCTTGGTGTGAATAAGAGAAAAAAAAATCCTTCAACTTGTGGTTATGAGTAAATTCACTGGTGTCTCAGCAGGATGGATACCTGAGTGAATCCCTTACCCCCCCCCCCCCCGCCCCCCCCCACACACACACAATAGACAATAGGTGCAGGAGTAGGCCATTCAGCCCTTCGAGCCTGCACCGCCATTCAATATAATCATGGCTGATCATTCCTAATCAGTATCCTGTTCCTGCCTTATCTCCATAACCCTTGATTCCACTATCTTTGAGAGCTCTATCCAACTCTTTCTTAAATGAATCCAGAGAGTGGGCCTCCACTGCCCTCTGGGGCAGAGCATTCCACACAGCCACCACTCTCTGGATGAAGAAGTTTCTCCTCATCTCTGTCCTAAATGGTCTACCCCGTATTTTTAAGCAGTGTCCTCTGGTTCGGCACTCACCCATCAGTGGAAATATGTTTCCTCCTGCCAGAGTGTCCAATCCTTTCATAATCTTATACGTCTCAATCAGATCCCCTCTCAGTCTTCGAAACTGAAGGGTATACAAGCCCAGTCGCTTCAGTCTTTCAGTGTAAGGTAATCCCACCATTCCAGGAACTGACCTCGTGAATCTACGCTGCACTCTCTCAATAGCCAGAATGTCTTTTCTCAAATTTGGAGACCAGAACTGCACACAGTACTCCAGGTGTGGTCTCACCAGGGCCCTTTACAGCTGCAGAAGCACCTCTTTGCTTCTATACTCAATTCCTCTTGTTATGAAGGCCAGCATGCTATTAGCCTTCTTCACTACCTGCTGTACTTGCATGCTGGCCTTCATTGACTGGTGTACAAGAACACCCAGATCTCTCTGTACTGCCCCTTTATATAAATTGATTCCATTGAGGTAGTAGTCTGCCTTCCTGTTCTTGCCACCAAAGTGGATAACCATACATTTATCCTCATTAAACTGCATCTGCCATGCATCTGCCCACTCACCTATCTTGTCCAGGTCACCCTGTAATCTCCTAACATCCTCATCACATTTCACCCTGCCACCCAGCTTTGTATCATCAGCAAATTTGCTAATGTTATTGCTGATACCATCTTCTATATCATTAACAATATTGTAAAAAGCTGCGGTCCCAGCTCGGATCCCTGCGGTACGCCACTGGTCACTGCCTGCCATTCCGAAATCGAGCCATTTATCACGACCCTTTGTTTCTTATTAACCAACAAATTTTCAATCCAATCTAGTACTTTGCCCCCAATACCATGCGCCCTAATTTTACTCACTACCCTCCTGTGTGGGACTTTATCAAAAGCTTTCTGAAAGTCTAGGTACACTACATCTACTGGATCTCCCTCGTCAAACACACACACACACACAGAGCAGTTGAACAGCTTCTCCCCAGACTGTCTGGTTTGGCTCGTTTCCAGGTGGGAATTGGTAAAGAATTCCCTTGTGGCATTCCCCACATTTCCAGAGTCTGTCCCTAGTGTGGCTGCACTAGTGTTTTCATTTCAGATAAATGCTGGCAGACTGTTATACACACCGTTAGCACCACTCCACCCACCGCTCCCCCTCCCTTCTCCCGGAACCCAGTATAAAGCAATAAACATTATCTCCTGCTGTGGAGGGACAGCCTGTGTTGGTTTGAGTAGGAACACTGAGCAGATTTACCTCAATGACAATTTAATCTGTGACCAGATCAAGTTAAGTAGGTCCAAATAAAATGCATTATAGCACAGAAAGAGGCCCATCAAATCCAAGCTGGCTCTCTGTAGCAGAATGCAACATTCTCATTCCCCATCCGTCCCCCAAACTCTGAGATTTTATTTCCCTCAGACCTGATATAATTGTTTTTATCAATCATTCATCTTCTCTGCTTGCACCACCGTAATAAGCAGCATGTTCTGCATATTCCCAGCCAATACAGTCAGCAGAAACACTTGCTCATTTCCCCCTTTTTCTCAAAACTTTTCATCTGATCTTAATTGTTGTGCCATCACCTATCGAATACAGATATTTTTGTCTGCTATATCTAGGTGTTATAATCTTATACAGCTTTATCAAAAATATATTCAACTTGTTTACTTCAAAGAAAATGGCAATTTCTTCAAATCAATTCAGTGACTGCATTTTCTTCATCAGTGAACCACTCCAGTAAGTCTGTACGCCACACTCTGAAGATCACTCATATCCTTCCTTGTTGATGCCAGTTCTGTTCCACAAATCCAGACGAGACAAGTTTTCTGCACAACAGCAGTAGCTTTATTATCGGACAGCCGGCGAGAGTTTCAAAGTGTCTCGAAAGTAGCCGAGTGTCTACTTGCAGAGACTCTTCTTCACGAATTTCTGCCTTACCCACAGAGACAGTATATTTAATAGGAATTAGACAAAGGCATATCAGCCACATGGGCGATTGTCATCATATAGTTTAAAGTAGGTAATTATGACCTTACAAAGCTTGATGAATGGCGATGTCCTGTGATAACGTGTGATGGATTACAGAAACTGATTCTCGTATTGTTCATGTTTATGTGTTAATGGGACGAGATTAAGGCAGAAGGGTTCTTCCTTCAGTAAATGGGGGATTCACTTACATATACTAATATGGAGGGGAGGTAAGACAATGGGAGCGGGAGGCAGTTTAACAGGGTTGTGCCCAGGGCTCTCAGTCGTGTCTGGAAAAGGCAAATTCCTCTGTCTGGGATTACGGGGGAATCCACATTTTTTCCTGCAATTTGTTCTATTTCGAAGGTACAGTCCGCCTCCCCCTACTGAGGTGTTCTGTCTGTGTTGTAAGAGTACAGGCCTTGTACTCTTAGAATACAGCAGTAAGACCTTTGGCAGGAGAATGTTTAACCCTTGAGTCGCCAATGCATCCTGAAAGAAAGCAAAGTATGGAACAGGTCCCTCTGTGGTATTTTAACTTTCTCACCCTGACCAGGAATCTGGTGACCAGAATTGGATGCAATGATTGACTGTGACCTAACTAGAGCTTTGTTAATGGTCAGCATCTTTTCCATGAGTTTGTTATCATTCCCTCTATTAATGAAACCCAGTATTCTTTACGTTTACTCAAAACACTTTATGTTCTCTCTCCTTTAATGATTTGTACACATTATCCCCCATTCCTGCTGTCCTACTCCCTGTGTCTGTGCCATTCAAACATATATTCCCTTTCTACATTGCTTCTCTCAAAATTGTCAACTTACTGTGTGTTCTAAAGAAGAGACATATTCCACTCAAAATATTATCTCTCCCTCCACACATTCTCCCCCCTGGAAAACAGAACAGTACAGTACCGGAATAATCGGCCCACCATGTCTGTGTGGATCATGATGCCATTCCAAACTGATTCCATCTGCCTGTCCATGATCCATATCCCTGCCAACCCATGCCTGCTTATGTGTCAGCCCAAATGCCTCTTAAACATTGTGATTGTTTCTGCTTTTACCATCTCTCAGGTAAGTACATTCTAGTCACTGACCACCTTCTGCATAAGAAACTTGCCTGACACAACTCCCTTTAAACTTGTTCAGATGTTGTTGGAAATGTTCAGCAGGTCATGCAGCATCTGTGAAGAAAAATCAGTTAATAATTAGGGTCTGGTCACCCTTCCTCAGAAATGTTATCGCTGATTTCTCTTCACAGATGCTGGTCGACCTGCTGAACTTTTCCCGAAAATGTTTTTGTTTCTGGTTTACAGCATCTGCAGTTGTTTTGGTTTTCATTTCCTTCAAACGTGCCCCCTCTCCCCTTAAATCTATGGCCTCTAGAATTTGTCGTTTCCACCTTGGCAAAAGATTCAGATTATTCACTCTGTCTGTGCCTCTTGGGTCACCCCGCAGCCATTGACTTTCCAAAGACAGCAATCCAAGTCTTTCCAACCTCTCCCAATCCAGACAACATCCTGGTAAACCTGTTTTCAACGTTTCCAAAGCCTCCACATCCTCCTTATGCGGTGCTCAAAACGGCCCACAATACCCCAAAGGTGGCCTAATGACAGTTTTATATTCAGTTCCCTGACAGAAGAAGTCATCCACCTCCTTCACCACTTTCAGGGAGCTGTGAACTTGCACCTGAAGATCCCTCTGTATATCAATGCTGCTCAGGGCCCTTCCGTTTAGTGTATACATTCCTCATGCAATGTGCCTCCCAAAATGCATCACCACACATTTGTCCAATTCAGATCTATCTGTAATTTCTCCGTATAACCTCCTAACTGATCTTTCTTGCTGTGTCCTTTGACAACATTCTTCACTGTTCACAGCTTCATCAATTGTACCATCTACAAACTTGCTAATTCAGTTGTTTACATTTTCATGCTAATCACTGATATATGTTGCAAACAACAGATGTCCCAGTCTGACCCTTGTGGAACAGCACTGGCCACAGACCTCCAGCCAGCAACATGCCTCTGCACAACTGTTGCTGGGAGAAGTATCAAAGAGGGACCTGAGTTTAGCAGCGCGTGTGACCTTTATTCAGCGCTACTTACTGAGGCATGATGGGAGCGTTCCCTCTCGAGAACTCTGTGGCTGCCCCAGCCAAGTACAGCTGGGTTTCCTTCATGTGTTCCGGTAACATTTTCCCCCGACCCGATCTCCTGGGTTTGGAATGTCAGCTCAGATATTTCTGTGCTCCCTTTCCCAGTCTCTGATTCTCTGTCCCTCTGCAACTTCCTCTCTCAGCTCATGTAGTTGCTTTGCCAGTTCTTTCAAGAATTGTTTAACCTTTTCCTTGCCATTGCACATCTCGGGCATTCCCAATACCACACCCTGTGGTATCTGCATAGTCCGTCCGGTCACTAATTCAAAGGGGGACTGCCCTGTTCCCTTTGCTGGGGTTGATGTCAATTTAATTAGGATGGTGGGGAGTACTCTAACCCATCCCTGCCTGTCTCTGGGAGGGCCTTAGTCGGACTAGCTTTCAGTGTCTGCTTCATTTCTTCTGCTGTCCCTGAGCTCTGGGGGTGGTATGGGAGATGGGATTTCTGTTCATTGCCAAACAGGCCACAGAGCTGTTTAACTATGTTCCCTGTAACATGTGTTCCTTGGTCACAATCTGCAGGGGAATGCTTCCACCCACTGAGTAAACCTGTTTATTAAGACCCAGCAGGATCTCCTTCCCTGGGATTGGGTTGGGGGTGGGTGTAATATCCATCTGTAACTGTTCCCATGGGCCCCTGCGTCCCTGCCGCTGCCTCAATGTTACCCTGATTGTTTTCCCTGGCTCATATAGTGTGTACAAGACTACACCCCTTCAACAAAAAGCTGCTGTATCTGTCCCTGTTCCAGGCCTCTCCCTGTAGTGGAGCATCTGATATTGCATTGTATCCTGCCCAATACGGGCTGACCCATGATATAATGTTTGTCTTTTACAGCGTGATGGCACTGCTGGATCATCCAGATTCTGTCGTGTCCTATTACTGACCCACCCTTTTCCCATTCCTCTTTCTCCTGTTGTGGGACTGTTTCTGGGAATATCTTTAAACCTTCCTCTCTCACTTCTGCAGCTACTGCCACTGCCATCTCCTCAAATGTCTGTACTGTTTCAGTCAGTATTTCGCCCGCCTTCGCCACATACTCACTGCCCCGCTGGTGTGGGGTTTCTACTTTCCTGTGAGCTCTAATCTTCATTATTGCTGCTTCACTGGGAAAGTTAGCTGCTTCCACTAACTCTCTGACCGGTTCTTCATGCTCTATGGGGCCCCCAGACAAGGTGATGTACCTCACCGAGCCCGACCAACACATGGTCATGAACTATACCAAAGGCATGCTGACTCTCTGTGTATATGCTGACTCCCTGACCCCTGGCTAATGTCAGCGTTTCTGTCAGGGCTTATGGTGGTTCTGCCAATTCTGGATAAGTCTCCACAAAAGGCCTCCAATAATTAAACAATCTAAAGTTTGCCTTACCCCTTCGCGATGTGCAGGTGAATAGTTTTAAAATCATGATCTTTCGTTCCACTGGGATTATCCCCTCTGTCTTCCTGATTTGATCTTCCTGATATGATGTCCCAGGTACACCTCTACCTACCTTCCCAGTTGCACTCTTAATTTTAATTTTAATTTTAAGCCCGGCCTGCCTGAACTGACACAATACTATGTTTAATATTTGGATATGTTCTTTCTCACCAACTGAGGTAATGAGGTGTTGGTGAGATTAAATAGACTAACTCCATCAGCCATGCATCGGTGGGATATAATGTAATATTATGGGATCCCTGAGGTAACTGGATCCAGGTGTACTGTTTTCCTTCGACAGTAAACACCAGCTTATTCTGCCATTATGGACCAGAACGCATTCACAATATCAAGGGCTGAGATTATATCCTGTTGCGATTTCAATCCATGAAATACAGTGGTGTGGTTCGCTACTGTAGGATACTCTTTAATGGCGGATTTACTGAGGGAGGTATAATCAATAGTGAGGTGGGATGAGCCGTCTGGATTCAGTGAATTAGTCTGGGATACTGTCGGTCTGACTATTTCCTGCTTCTCTCAATCTGTCACTGTCACAATTATTGCCTCCTCAGCCCCAGCTTTAATGGGATCCGGTTTGTGTGGGGAGTGAGAGGGGCCTCGATCTTTACAGGATCTACAGATAATAACCCACATTCCTGTTTGAGTTACTCACACCGCTGAGTGGATCCTAGCTATAACTCCCCAGATTCCCTGACTGTTCCAGTCTCCCTGCAAGGTAACTACCCTGGAGATGTCGCCTCTCCTTTTCTTCCTGTCCCGGGCCTGGCCAGGTTGTTCCCATGTTACAGTTCGTGTCTCTACATCAATAGTTGCTCCTAACTGTTCTAAACTGGCAACTCCCAGAATGGTCCCTTCCTCAGTTTCACACTCCCATATTTGAATATATTTTTGCCATATCCATGATCTGCGTCGGGAGAAGTTTATTTCATCCAGCTTCCTCGATTCCCTCTCCAATGGCTTTCATTTTAGTGATTGAGGGGTGAGGGGCAAATCCGTATCGGTAACTGATATAAATGCTCCTGTAGTAATATTATGTTCTGCTGGTTCCCAAACACAGCATCAATGAATATTCATGGACTATGCATGTGCCTACGTGAACACAGGCCACACACAATGTGAACATCTATCTCCCTCTCTCTGCCTACGTTCCTTGGCTATGTGCCCTTTCCTGCTTCTCTTGTAACATTGTGGGTCTGATTACCCTCCCTGTACTGCAGCTATTCCTCTGTGTTTCTGCATTTGCCTCAGCTCTCATGACCAATTCAGCATTTGGTTAGAATTATCTCCCACTGGGAGTCCCATGTTTATAATTACAGTTAAATGGGGTCCCATGTCATCTTTTAAATACATCAAACCTATTTCATTACAGGCTGCGGTTTGGTAATCCCCCGTGGTCCTTACACACCTCAGGCTTCCTCTCTGTATGATTCTTGATATTACCCTTGGGTCCCTGAGGCACCAAGGTTATTTTAGCCCATTCAGCCTGTCTCCTCCTCAGTGTGTCCCTGTAATATCTGTAAATGCCTGGAGACACTGATCGGCTGTGCACTGGGGGGAACCGGCTCACACCCCCACCCTCTCATTGCAGGGACAGGTTCTGCTGTCCACGTCAGGGCATCTTGGCCTGAGAGATCTTGGCTGACTCCATCTTCGGTGAGACTGTGTACCTCAATTAATTCATCCATATTGTCTCAATAAGGCCCATTAATACCATTTCTCTATCAGGCTGGGTGTTCATTCACCAATACATGTTGTTCAGCCAGGTAAACGGTTAAGGTTTATTTCTGTCAGTTCCCTTTTTTGCTCCCTACTGTCTGTCCAAGTTTGAGCTTTGATGCCCAGCGGTACCATGGACATGGCCTTCTGGGCCTTACAGGGCGTTGGGTCATCCCACCCATTGCCGTCGCTCTGTCGATACGTGGGCGCTTCACCATCTAACCCGTTCCAGCCAGTGTCACCATTCTCACTGCCTCCTAAGGAGAGCGGGGCACTAGGTACCTCCCCCACTGTAACTACTACCTGGCCCTTTAGCTTTAAGGCCTCACGTCAGAGAGGCACCACCTTCACTTGTTTCTATTTCCCATAATAATGTAACACATTCCATCATTCCTGGAAGAAAACAGAACAAAATGTGAAATTGCTTTTACTTGAAATATTTATAACTTGACAATCACTTTACATATCTATAGAGGTGAGAATTGTACTGTGATTATTTAAGTAAATTTAACGTGATCATACAGTGAAAATAACTCTTAACATCAACGGCAATGAATGAACTGAATAATATGTGATCATTTACACCAGTTCTTGCATTGAAAATTCGATTTTATTTTAATGCTTGTCACCCATTACACCATGTATTCTTATTAGGGAATAAAGTAATGGAAGGATATCAGAGAAAATAAATAGACTTTAATTTTAGCTTCACTGCAATAATGAACCAAAACAATATTTGGAAATATGATGAAACTACATAACAAAGTTTCCAGTGTTATTATTGACATGAAAACTATTTTAGTTTGCAAGTTGTTTTGCTCTAAGAATAATTGGAAATGTATTGCGATTATGAATTGATCATATAAAATATACTTTGAAGAGAATAATTAGATATATTTTTGGAGGAAATTAGGCAAGGAAATAAATATGTATACATTGATATTAATAGTTTTAAAATGTTTGGAAGTTGACTGGGATTATTTGATTGAGAGAGGCTGCATGATTATAAAGACTAATTCACCTTTTTCATTGCATTGTTGGTTTCACTGGAATTTGTTGTGGTCAAAGCTCTTGTTGTGTTCAATAATTAACCTGCGAGTCCCTGATCAGGTTTCCTTTGTCTGTAAGTTAGTCTGTAAGTGCGCGACACACCTGCTTTTCTGAGGGGAAACAGAGGCTCTTTTCAGAGACAGATCACACTGAGAATGGTTTCTATCATACACCATCAGCAAGGAAGGGTTTTTCTAACAAATTCCAATCTCTATCTATCAATCTGATGGTATCTGTGTTTGTTAGTTTGTGGAGGATTCAGCCCCTTTGTTCTGAGCTGTTTTTATACAAGCAGTTGGTTCATTATGTCTTTGCCAAGAATGTTGTTTACTTTCCCCTTTTACTGTGATTCTGCAGGTTAGAATATTCTGTGAATCAATAATGTTCAGTAACTGAACATTGAATGGTTTTGACTCTAACAGAGCAGTGGCCTTGTTTTCAGCTAATTATTCACTTTTTATTTCCTGGTTGTGTTGAATGTTACTGAAACAGGCTCTGAGCAATGTTTCCATTCACTTGTATTGGAGTCACTGACAGCCACGTGGTCAGTCAGTTTCAGGCTGATGGATCAGTTTCTCTGTCCTATTAGATGGTGGTCACTTGCTCAGTTACCAATTGCTCACCTCAGTGTCAGTCCATCAGCTGCTGAAACCCTCCATCCAGCATTTGTTCCCTCTCACCATGACTATTCCAATACAGTCCCAGCTCGTCTCCCACATTCTACCTCCAATACCTCATGATCACCTCAGATTCTGCTGTCTGTGTCCTTGCAGCAAGTTGTGTCAGACACCTACCTCAGTTTTAACCTGATCTACATCATGTTCAGAAAGATATTTTCAAAATTTAGTTCACTGCTTTTAAATCTACCCGTGACTTCACCCTGTCCTCCCTGCGTAGTTCCACACCTCCCTGAGGTATCTGCACTTATCCAATTCCAGCTGCATATGAGTTTCTTGTTTTAATCTCCTCCCTGTTGGTGGCTTTAGTTTCAGTTGCCTTGAACCTAAACTTGGTAATTCCTTTCCCCCATTCCCTTCAACACTCCTTAATTCTAACTATTTGATCAAGGTTTTGGTTTCCACCCGTTGTAGCTCGGTAACAGCCTCATGCTATCATTGCTGAACTGTTAATGCAGAGACCCAGCGAATTTTCTGGGGTCCCTGATTCGAATCCCACCACGGCAGACATGGAACTTGAATTTAATAATCATCTACAATTATGAGTCTATTGATGAAATTATTTTCGAATGTCAGGAAAAACCCATCTGGATCACTGATGTCCTTTACGGAAGGAAGCTGCCATCCTTACCTGGTCTGGCCTATATGTGACTCCTGATCCACAGCAATGTGGTTGACTCTTATCTGCCCTCTGGGTAATAAATGCTGCCCACAGCCAGTGGCACCTATATCCCAGTAAATTAATTTTAAACAAAGATCTCATTCCTTGGATCATGTGAGAGAGAAGCAGAAGGTGACCATTCGGCCCATCAAGCCTGCCCAACCATTCAATTAGACCAGGCCTGATCTGTTAGTGATTTGTGTTCCATCTTCCCCCAACGTCCCTTAACAAGGATCTATCAACTTGTGTCTTAAAAATACTCAGTGAGCCCACCTTCTGGGGCAGAGAGTTCCAAACTTGCACAGCCCTCTGATAGGAAACAAATATCATCATCGCTGTCCTGAAAGGGTGAACCCAATTTTAAAGCAGTTCCCTCTAGTTCAGGAATGACCCACAAGTGGAAACATCCTTTCCACATCCGCCTTATCCAACCATTCAGGATGTTAGATACTTCAGTCATGTCACCCCTCATTCTTCCAAACTCTAGCTGTAACAAACCTATCCTGTCCAACTGATTCACATTTTATTTCTGTCACGCCGGGTGTGAGTGGGGTTGAAATGTTGTGTTATGTTTATTATGCAGTGAATGTGTTGCTTCACTGTGTGGGGTCTAAGAGTCAACATGAGCCATACTAGCTTTCCTGTCTCACTGTATTACACATATCTTACATCACTGTCGTGTTTCCATCCCTCCCTACATCATCTAACTAAAAAGAATGACAGAGATCGACAAAAGTTGTTAGAAAATGTGTGTTGCATAAAAGGTATTTGATCTGTTTGTAGAGATTGCATTGTAATTTTAGTAACCAGTTAATTAAAAGTTACTGACAAAATATTTTAAGAGGATCTACTGTTGGTGGTGGAAATGCTGCTGGTTCATATAAGAGAGGGCTGGGGTGAATACTGTACTCGGTTTTGATGAGAAAGTTGAGCAAGGTCAGATTCTTTTATCTTTTTTCAAGAAGGGGCAGAGATTGCAGCTAGGACAGTATGGAGCTGTTTTGATCTTGTAGACATTTTTAAAATATTTATTTGATGTGATGTGGGTGTCACTGGCTGGGCCCAGCATTTATTGCCGATCCCTAGTTGCCCTTGAGAAATTGGTGGTGAGCTGTCTTCTTGAGCCGCTGCAATCTACCTGCTGTGGGTATATACCTTTAGGGTGGGGATTTCCAGGATTTTGACCCAGCGACAGTGAAGGAACAGCTATATATTTCCAATTCAGGGTGATTAGTACCTTATAGGCGAACTTGAAGATAGTTGTCTTTCTATCTAGCTGCTGCCTTTGTCCTTCTCGATGGGAGTGGCCATGGGTTTGAAAGGTGCTGGTTAGTGAATTCCTGCAGTGCATCTTGTAGATAGTATATGTTGCTGCTACGGAGCATCAGTGATGGTAGGGGATGGATACCTGTGGATGGTGTGCCAATCAAGCGGGCTGCTTTGTTCCGGATGGAATCAAGTTTCTTGAGTGTTGTTAGGGCTGCACTCATCCAGGCAAGTGGGGAGTATTCCATCACACTCCTGACTTGTGTCTGGTAGCTGTTGGACAGGTTTTCAGGAGATAGCAGTTGAATTACTCTTGTAGCCACTATGCTTATGTGGTGAGACCAATTCAGTTTCTGATCAATGATTATTCCTAGGATGTTGATAGAGGGTGTTCAGTGATTGCAACACCATCGAATGTCAAGGGATGGTGGTTAGATTATTTATTATACGTGATGGTCATTGCCTGCATTTGTGTAGGATGTATGTTACTTGCCCCTTGTCATCCCATACCTGGATATTGTCCAGATCTTGTTGTATTTGGACTTGGACTGCTTCGGTACCTGCGGAGGTAATTAATTATTAACGTTCAATAACCATGAAATTATGCAAATTCCTTTTTCTATCAAATTCCATGGACTGTATCTCGTGGTCACTCTGATATTCACTTTGGTTATCTCCTTACTTTCTTCCTGATTCAGACACAAATGTTGGATCATCGATTAGGATAAAATTACATAAATTTCTCCTTCTTCAAAGTGCACTGATAGATTTTCAAAATCTAAGTGTTGCTAACATCTAATTATTGTTCAGTTCAGTAGGGGGTATAAATGTGTAATAATGGCTCAGTACATGAAGTAATGTGAAGATATGGCAGCGTACGAACTCACAATCATTGTGAATATCAATATTTATTTTAACCATATCAACACAGTTGAATTGATTTAATTATATTTCACTTCAATGCTCATATTCATTGTATTTCTTATCACAATAAGAGTGGACTATTTCTTGTGACAAAATTATTTAAAATTCATGTCACTTTTTTATGGACACAAAATAGAATCAACACCCATTTGTTCTCTCCTTTACCAATCACAGTCAAGTTTGAATTGTACAATGCTAGCTTGATACAGCACGGAAACAGGCCATTCAGGCAGCCCGTCCATATTCCCTCAACTAAACTAGCCCCATTTTCCTGTGTTTGTTCCATATCCCTCTGGACGTTTTCTATCCATGTAACTGTCCAAAAGTCTTTTAGATGTTATAATTGTACCAGCCACCACCTTTCCTCTCACAGGTCATTCCATAAGAGGCAAACACACTTTGTGAAAAGAGTTGCCCCTCAGATCCCTTTTAAATCTTTCCCCCTTACCTTAAATATAATTTACACTGTAGAATCTTTATGACTGCAAAAGTTATTAAAAGTTGAGAGGTATTTCGAAGCAGCATAATAACATTCATAGTTTAGTCAGTGACCGGAAGCAGATAACTTCAAGATATTGTGAACATTACAATGAACAACAGATACAAGTTGAGAAAATGTTGGATTGAAAAACAATTCAGTAGACACTTAGATATTTTCTAATCAAATCTGAGGTGCTTTGACACATCTCTGTTGAAGGTTGTAATTGAATCCATACCTCCTGGTCTTTCAGTACAGACATTACCAGAGCCCTACATAATGTTCCTATGCAAGAAGGGCAGGACTACTGTGGTTACTCACAGGGAAAACTGCTCAAATATTTATTGTGATAATCAGACTAGGATTGTATTAGACAATTCCAGTGTGTAATGGACCGATAAAAGGAGTTAGTAATTTCTAAAAATGTTGGAACGAAGCGACAATGATCTTAAATAAATATAAATCTCATGATAATCAAGTAATTAAATATGTTTGAAGCAATTATTTATGTACTCAAAATTAAACTGCTTTGTAATGCACATGACTTGGAAATAAAGCATTAGCCATTCAATGTGACTATTAAGCGAAAGATAATTTCCCTCATTTTCACAAAATTATGATTTCTACGAATTCAAGATTTATTGTAAAAGAATAGAGCAGACATTTGTTAATTCTGGTTTGTGTACACAAGAAACACGTGAAATTTATATAATGTTTAACATGAAAATACTTAGCTGTTATCGTAATAATCAGAAATATAGAAATGTTAGCATTGAAATGAAATACAATCAATACAAGAACGCAAAAAAACTGTGGATACTGGAAACAAAAATAGCTGATAACAAATTTACGAATGATGAGAAAACTCTTATTGCAATGTCATGGTGCAATATGTTTGAAAGAACTGAAATATTGATGTGAAAACTAGTTATCCATCTCTCAATTGATAAGACTGATTAATAATCCTTTAATTAACACGAGAATTCGAATGAAAGAGAATGAGATAGTTACTATGAGTGTTGGGTGAGAAAACTTTGCTGGATTGCAGGTGTGTTGACCTGAAACGAGTGTAAATATTTCATCATAATCCTGACACTAAGAAATAATAGATTCAACTCTCATAATGATGTGATAATTGAAATTACAATTAAAGAATAATTAATGTTAGAACTCAACACTTAAAATGATTCAATATTTTCAAAGCAGTTTGTACTGGATATTCATTAAGATCAGTAAACTGAGAATTAAAATATTGGGTTAATTTCAAAACAAAAATCACACCTTCAGAGATTATTCATCAGAATAGTTTTGTCATTGAAAGAAACCTCATTTATTCAAGAATTATGCATTTTCCTCATTTTCTGTCTTTTTCCCACAGGGATCTGCACTGGAACCCTTCTGATGCGGGACAAATACATGTAAGTGACATGGATTAAAATGTAATTTGGTGAGTTAATAAATTGGCAGACGATACAAAGTTCAGTGCAGTTGTGGATAATGTAGAGGGTTGTCAAAGACTGCAGCAAGAAAAAAGATAAATTGCAGATATGGGCAGATAAATTAAAGGCAAAGTTTAATCCATACAACTGTGAGGTATTTCACTTTAGGAGCTCAAATATTAAGGAGAAGTAGGTAATGGCAGGATCCTGAACAGCTTTGTTGTTCGAAGGGCTCTTGGCGTTCAAGACCATGGCTCCCTGAAAGTGACCATGCAAGTAGATACGGTGGGAAGGAAGGCAAATGGCATACTTGCCTTTATTGGTCAGGGAACTGGTTACAAGAGTCAGGATGGCATGTTGCAACTTTATAAGACTTTGGTTAAGGCATACTATTGTATTCACTTCTGTTCGCCACATTATAGGACGGGTAAGGAGGCTTTGGAGAGGGTACGGAGGGCGTTTACCAGGATGCTGCCTGGATTTGGAGACGTGCAAAAACTCAGGTTGCTTTTTTGTGGAGTGGCGGAAGATGGAGGAAGAATTGATGTAAGTCTATACAATCAGGAGATACGTAAATAGGGTTGACAGTCAGAATGTTTTTCCCAGAGTTGAAACGTCAAAAGTATGTGACATGCGTTTAAGGTTAGGGGAGACAGTTCAAGGGGCATGCGAGGGGCAATTTGTTTTTTACAAAGGGAGTGGTAGGTGTCTGGAATGAACTTCCAGGGTTGGTGGTAGAGGCAGATACATTAGGACTTTTTAAATGTTAATTTAGATAATTTGGAAGGATATGGACCAAGGGTAGACAGAAGGGGTGAGTTTATTTTGCATCATGTTCAGCTCAACGTTATGGACCAAAGGGCCCATTCCTGTGTTGCACAGATCTTTGAGAGAAAACTCATGTCTAACACATATGACATTTAATCTAATCAATATTTAGTCACTGGTGTCAAAAATAGGAATAAAATAACTAGAGAATGAACTTGACTCTAATCTAAAGATATAGTTTGACATTTACACAGGTAATGCTTTGGTATTTTTTTCTGAATTATCAGATTTGATGGAGATGTGTTAAAAATGTTTGCAGTTACTGATCTGCTGAACCAAAATTACCCCTTTTAAACTGATGATTGGACTAGAAACCTTTTAGAAAACTTGAAAATATTTTGTAAAGTGAGATGCACATCATAATTTAATCCTATATTTCTTATTGCCAATACTCCAATAAAAATTTTTTTCACGGCTATACCAAAAATATTGATTTTCCATCCAATGTTCATTGGAAATATCTGAATGCCACTCATTTCAACAATCAAAGTAACCATAGCCTCATCGAGTAAGAGATATCTAATGACATTTCACCAATAATTACTGTTTATTTCGGCACATTGTATGTTCAAACAGCTATTGCTAATATCTAATAACTGATCAATCCAGTAAGGGATATAAAAGTGGAATTATGGCTCAGTACATCAGCTGATGGAAAGATATTGCAGTGTTCAATCTCCCAATTATTGTGAATATCGATGTACATTTTGATTTGATTTGATTATATTTTTCTTCCACGTGAAGGTTTATTGTATTTCTGATCTCAGCAAGGGTTAAATATTTTAAAGCTAAAAAAATTCAAATTTGTGACTTTTTTTGTTAACACGAGAAAAAACTTACATGTGTTTGTTCTTCCCTTTATCAATCAGAGTACATTTTGAATTGTTGGAAGTTGTACATTTGTGTAAGGAAGGGGAGCTGCCTGCAGCTGAATTTTCACAGTGAATAACTTTTTTTTGGTGATTACATCTGCTGCTAAGCATTCTAATTATCTTTTCCTTATCAGAAAAATTGCTTTAATCTTATTCAGCTGTTGTATTTTTCATGAATTTAAAATAAGCGCATGATATGTCTGTTTATTTTTCCTTCAATTGTCACGATATTAATTTTTACATAAGAGCCTATATACTTAGTACCATCATTATTGTGAATTACCATTTCATTCTCAGTCAATTGCATAGAAACAGACGAGTTAATTCCCAGCCCAATTATCAGAGTGAACACTGGTTAGTTTTCATTTGAGTAATCACAATTAATTATAATCCCACTCTTCCTTGGTGGGATGAAAAAAACCTTTGGAGCTCCAGTAGAGTGTCTCCCACGAGACCAGGAAGTGTGGGTTGAGTTCCCATCTTCAACAGAGATGCGCCAAAGCAGCTTAGAATGGTGATTAGAAAATATCTAAGCAGAGTTTGAATTGCTTTTCAATCCAATTTTGGATTTGCTCTGTCTGTTGTTCATTCCAATAATCACAGAATCTGCAATTTATTATCTTCAGGTCATTAATAAATGTATGTATCACATTACATTGTCTCTAAATTTTAGATTTGAGGACACTGCAGTTTTTCAAATTTAAAATATCTAAATAATGACATTCATTTTATTTAATCAAAATACCTTGCTACTTCCACTTTGTGTATAATGGCTTCAATGCATTTTGCTAAGCAATTCTACTAAACATAAAGATTTTGTTGACTTTGAATAGTATCTTTAGCACTCGCTTATCAATCTATTCCTAAACCAAAGAATCATAGAGTCATAGAATCCCTACAGTGTTGAAACAGGCTACTTGGCTCAACAAGTCCAAACCGACCCTCCGAAGAGTAACCCACTCAGACACATTCCCTTGCTCTATTACTCGACATTTCCCCTGACTAATGCACCTAACCTAAACATTCATGAACACTATGGGAAATTTAGCATGGCCAACTCCCCTAACCTGCAGACTTGTATACTACCAGAATGTTATTGAAATCAATGCTCACACAAAACACTATTCATAAAGCCAGGCAATGGTCTCATGATTATTTAATTACTGTTCAGTGGAATAATCTGAGTAACTGTCTTATTGTTCTTGAGATCAATCACCACAGTAAGCATCTGATTATCATCCCCTCCAGTAAATACAATGAGTGTCTTCTGAGATTTCTGTTCTGTAATTATCCAAGATACGTAATGCTCACAGCAGTGTTTATTCTTCATTACGAGTAGCCAAGGATTCTAACAGCCATTGATCTTGATCTTATTGTTACTGAGTGCAGTAACCACAGTAAACATTTGGTTACCATTCTTGCCAATAAATACAAGAGCTATCCTCTTACTTTTCAGCCCAGCAATTACACATGATAGTTGTTACTCAAAGTAGTATTTATTCTTTATTACGATTGGCCAAGAGCACTAACAGCCAGACTTGTCGATAGTCCTGATTTGTTCATGTTGTCAAACAGGTTTTCAGTCTAATTATTTCAAAAAAAGAGTCATTTGACTTAGTTCAAATGTAGATGTAAACATTTTCGGATAATTTCCATTCAAAGTATTTATTTGCTTATTCGGATCAAACTTGAATTTGCTTCTGTAAATTCAATTTACTGTGTTTTCCATTCATGGAAGTACTCGTTAATTGGTCCTTATTTTCATCTTAAATCTGATGCAAATTTGAAATACTGATTACAGTGAAAATTATATGAATTGTGGGCGGCGTGGTGGCACTGCTGTTTCACAGCGCCAGGGGCCCTGGTTCAATTTCCACCTCAGGCAACTGTCTGTGTAAAATTTGCACATTCTCCCCCGTGTCTGTGTGGTTTTCTGTCGGGTGCTCCAGTTTCCTCCCGCAATCCGAAAAATGTACAGGTTAGGTGAATTGACCATACTAAATTGCCCGTAGTTTTAGGTGAAGGGGAAAATGTAGGGAAATGCGTCTGGGTGGGTTGCTCTTCGGAGGGTTAGTGTGGTCTTGTTGGGCCAAAGGGCCTGTTTCCACACTGTAAGTAATCTAATCTAATCTAATCTAATCTAATCTCTAAGTGTGTGGTCTCTAAAAGAAAACCATGGAAGGCTAGATAGAATTCTTGAACAGCCTGTATATTTGAATGAAAAAAACAATTCCTTCCAAAAAACAAAGTTAAAAAATCACACAAAAGCAGATTATAGTCCAACAGGTTTATTTGGAAGCGCTAGCTTTCGGAGTGCTGCTCCTTCAACCAACTGATGAAGGAGCAGCGCTCTGAAAGCTAGTTCTTCAAAATAAACCTGTTGGTTCATAACCTGGTGGTGCTTGTTTTTTTGAACTTTGTACAGCTCAATCCAACACTGGCACCACCAAATCATTCCAAAAACACTCCACGTATGTACCTTTTAACAATTCAACAATCTTGCAACTTGATTACAATTCTCAGTTTATCTATTTTAATAAATATCTAATCAATATCTAACAACTACTGGAAAACATAAATCATTTTATCTGTTAAAACACAAAATTTAATTATCAATTCATTGTTATCACTGTATGTGAACTATATTTTCACTCTCCAGTGATGTGAAGTGACCCTTGGGCAGAAATTGTACGTTCTAAATTCACCTACAACCAGATAAATCGGGACAAACACAAAATTAATCAAACTAAGTCAAACAGCAGCGAGAATCAATCAGTTACAGGATGACCCAAATTTTCTTACACCTTGACTTCCAGCCAATGCCTGAGCATTATATACCTCTCTTGGAAATGTCAACAATGACGGGTTTTTGCACCAACACATTGAATGCTTTGAATCCAGCTATTGACCACATGTAGACATTTGTCACAAAGCTATCATTCATTGGGCGGCACGGTGGTACAGTGGTTCGCACTGCTGCCTTACAGCGCCACAGACCCGCGTTCAGTGCCCGCCTCAAGTGACTGACTGTGTGAAGCTTGCACATTCGTCCCGTGTCTGCGTGGGTTTCCTCCGGGTGCTCCGTTTTCTTCGCACAATTGTTTCCTGATACACTTCCTCCACATATGGCTTTCCTGCACCAAAGTTTTTTTTTCATTTCTTGGTGGGCGGACTCGAATCTCGACTTTACTGCTGCTTGCAAAATTGTTCCTTCTCAATGATTCCCTGCCCCTATTCTTCCAATTAGAGGTGTTCTGCTCAAATTCTTTAATGAACAGGCAATTTGTACTAATTTTCCAATGTAATGCCACTGTGCAACAATTCTCCCATTTACTGATACCCAACAATTCTCCCACTGCCTGACAACCTGACACCTGTCATGGAAATTTAATCGACTCTAATCAACTGCGAGCAAGAGCAAAGGAAAGGCTTTATTTTTCAACCTCTGCATGCACGGCGGCCAAAATACTTGGCAAAAGTGCCTTATGTAAGAGCTGTGAACAAAATTCACATATTCTTTTTATACTATTCTTATCACATGCTCAATGAAAAGTGTTGTGAAACATTCGAGCTCATATTTTCTCATTCCCATGCCTTGGACATAATTGTCTTTATGATTTCCAAAGCTTTTTTTATGAACTCGGCTGCTCGCAAGGCCAGGTGAAATGTTTGCAAAGTTCCACAAAGACAAGCTGACTCCTCGACGCAGAATTCAGCAAAGTATTTGCCTATTTCAGCGAAGTATTAAATTTTGCAAATCATTCTCTGACAGATTCCACAGTAAATGTTAATTTTGTTAATTTTCCATTACATTTTCCAATTTTTTGTTATTTTTCAAAAAGGACAGCAACCAGAAAAAAAGCCAGATCGTCATACATCAAAAATAATTTATGAACACCAGGCATTTCCTCAGACACTCTAACAAAGCTTTGTGGTGGTTTTTCCACTTCCCTGGTTTGCCCGATACACCAGCCCATCTTCACACGTCACATTCGTCAACGTCGCTGTAGGGTGTGGACAAGCAATCGGATCTTCCTTCTTTAGGGCCACAATAGTTTAACATTTCGTATCCTACTGCATTCATAAGCAAGTGGTGTCGGCAGGTACACAACTAGGTTCTTATTCAAAGCAGTATGAGTAAGACCAGTCCAACACCAAGTAGAATGATATGCGTCCAATACCCCTATCCTCCATAAGGGACGTGAGCCATCGGGGGCAGGAGTCATCTGCTCGTGGAGGCGGTCATATAGCTGCCTTCATATCATTTATTAAACCAGTAACATTTTTGGACTCATCAGAAACATTAATACAGCATGAGGTACCTAACGTTTTGCAGACGCCCCCTCTCTCGGCCGGCAGGATGTCTCGTACTAATTGATTTTGTGTCACTGCTTCCTAACCACCATTAACTCAGTGTTAGTGAGTGCTAGGCCTTCGTCCGTCTCATTTGCGAATACACCATATGGGAGGATGTTCTGCGAGTGCGTACCCATTCCAATGCAAAGGGATGCCCGTTCGAGTTCGGCAATTGCTGCCTTTTAGGGAGAACACTGTTGTGTTGGTGGACTGTATCGCGTTGTAGCAACACCCCTTTCTCCCCGGGAGAGTGGTGGTACTCTTTCTCGCCACCTGGCCAGTTTATACCTGCCATCCTGATTAGATTAGATTACTTACAGTGTGGAAACAGGCTTTTCGGCCCAACAAGTCCACACACACCAGCCGAAGCGCAACCCACCCATACATTTACCTAACACCTAACACTACGGGCAATTTAGCATGGCCCATTCACCCGACCTGCACATCTTGGTGACTGTGGGAGGAAACTCACGCAGACACAGGGAGAATGTGCAAACTGCACACTGTCAGTCGCCTGAGGCGGGAATTAAACCGGGGTCTCTGGCGCTGTGAGGCAGCAATGCTAACTACTGTGCCACCGTGCCGCTCATGGTCTGACCATTGATAAAGGAAAAAGCAATGTTTATGGTCGTATCATTTGCATATGTTGCTGTACAAGAATCATTGTTCAAATACAGCATCAAGGTACACTGGGAGGTACCCAAAATGAGTCTCCCCCGATTGGTGCAAATATAAGTTTCTCCCCTGCAATCCACTGTCTGGAATGCTGTGGTCGGTAGCGTGTCAGGCGTGGGGCTGTGGTTATCCTGGAGTTCTTGTGGTGATACGAGATTTGCCCAAATTGCCCCCCACTATCAGGGTCAGGCTAGTCGCCTCCCGTGGAAGCAGACAGCTGGCATTTCTCGCCATGCTCTCAGTAATTTGCTGGGCAGTCTATCTTTGAGCTGTGTGCAAACATCCAACAAGTGTAGCCAACGTCTAATCTCTCGTTTTGTCTTATGACCAAAGCACATGCTCTGTTCCCTTCACATCTAGCAATGACTCTTCGCAGCTCCCAACCTACTGGCGTCGCATTTATTCCATTTATCTCCAGCAGGCAAATTCCCCTCCTGCGTTAAATTCGCTCTCTCGCCACGGCCGTCTCCCTTCGGGTTCGGGTGTGTCATTAATGACCTTTTCCCGGCTTGGGGTTAGGTCCATGATCTTGTTCGATTGGTTGCCATGCCCCATTGCTCCTATGATCTGTAATACATTCTGCACTGCATCTCGGAGGGCGGGGGTGGGGCGACTGCTCCACTATATTCACCTGTCTACTGATGTCGGAGAAGGATCTATCTATTCCACACCACGAGACTCCCTCGTTGCTCTTCTGAGTCTTACTATGATCATAGAATATGTATTTCCCATGTCAGGTGCCCCTTTTGCCGTGGTCGCTACTACTAAGTGCCAGTCACCGGCGCGCCATGGATCCCTGCATAAATCTTAATGATCGAATTTATAGTCGTCGTTGTTACTGAACGGCTATGGGTCGCATGCAAAGATCCACTTCGTCCTATCAGTTAAGATTACCGTCAGCTGCTGCATCCCAGACGCCCCTGCCCTTATGAATAGTCCGACCAGGGCGCTTGCCAACAGTTTGAACTGGGGCAGCCCCACATTTGCTGAAGTCTTCTAATAAATACTTGCTTTAAATTGGTTTTGGTGTTGTGCGATGTCTCCTCAGTCCCAGCTGCAAGTTTGTAATGGCTGGCGTGTATCCATGTGGCTGTTCCGGCGATCTTAACAGCTGTCTGTGCTGTAAGGCGTACTTGCAACGTTCCCAGCCACCTCTTCGCCTTCCTGTTTTCCCTCCTGAAGTCTTTCGCCACTATTCAGGCTCCAGGTTATCGATAGTACATCTTCTCTTCTGCTGATTGGGGTAGTGCTGTCTTCACTTGATTCTGTATTTGGGACAGAAGAGTTTCATGCAGTAACACAACATCTCATCCTCACAGTGGCCTGTTATTTGGCTTCCCTTACATCTCGGGACAATTCCTGTGTTTGGGGCCTACCAAACAAAATCTCAAACGGGCTAAGATGAGCTCTCCCTCTCCTCCTAGATCTCATACACATTAGCACAACTGGAAGTGCCTTTGTCCATGCCATCCCTAGTTCCTCACAGCATTTTGTCAATTTATTTTTTAAGGTAGAATTTTCTCTTTCCGCTGCCCTATCGCTCGTTTGGTGGTAGGCACAGTGTTATCTCATGTTTATTCCCAAATACTCACTAATCTGCTGTAGGTCATTATGGAAAAATGGTGTCCCACTGTCACTACTAAGCCTAGAGTGTAGGTTTGCTCGCTGAGCTGTAGGTTTGACATCCAGACGTTTCATTACCTGGCATATGGAGGTTAGTGGGCTAGTGTAGTTTAGATGGGCTTGGATCAGCGCAACATCGAGGGCCAAAGGGCCTGTACTGCGCTGTATTTTTCTATGTTCTTTGTTCTAGGTAACATCATCAGTGACGAACTCCAATTGAAGAGAAGCTGTTATCTCCTGCTTTCTAGTTATATGTTTGTCCAGGATGGGGTTCCTGGGTTTTGTGGTGATGCCATTTCCTATTCGTTTTCTGAGGGGTTGATCGATACTATCTAGATATATGTCTTTTTTATGGCGTTGTGGTTGGAGTGCTAGGTCTCAAAGAATTCTCTGGCATGTCTTTGCTTTGCCTGTCCCAGGATAGATGTGTTGTCCCAGACGAAATGGTGTTTTTCTTTCATCCGTGTAAAGGGCTACGAGGGAGAGAGGGTCGTGTCTTTTTGTGGCTAGCTGGTGTTCTGTATCCTGGTGGCTAACTTTCTTCCTGTTTGTCCTATGTAGTGTTTGTAGCAGTCCTTGCATGGAATTTTGTATATGACGTTGATTTTGTCCATGGGTTGTACTGGGTCTTTTAAATTTGTTAGTTTTGTTTGAGACGATTGGTGGGATTCCGAGGGGTCTTAGTAGTCTGGCTGCCACTTCTGAGACTTCATTGATGTATGGAAAGGTCGATAGGGTTTCTGGCTGTGTTAGGTCTACTTGTCGTGGTTTGTTCCTGAGGAATCTGTGGACTGTATTTTTGAAGTATCCATTCTTCTTGAATACGTTGTATAGGTGGTTCTCCTCTGTTTTCCGAAATTTGTCTGTGCTGAAATGTGTGGTGGTTCGTTGGAATAGTGTTCTGATGCAGCTTCCTTTTTGCGTGTTGGTTTGGTTGCTGGTGTAGTTAAGTATTTGGTCAGTGTTTGTCGGTTTGCTGTATATGCAGACACACCAGAGAATTCCGAGAGGCCTCACACTCCAAACACAACGCCATAAACAAACACATAAATCGATTTACCATCTGTCAACCCCTCAGAAACGAATAGGAAATGACATAAACACGAACCCCAGGAACCCCATCCAGGACAAACATATAAATAGAAAGCAGGAGACAACATCTTCACTTCTCTTGGAGGTCGCCACTGATGATGTTACCTAGCCAGGTAATGAAACGTGTGGATAACAAACGTACAGCTCAGCGAGCAAACCTACACCCTAAACCTCAACCGGAGCTATAAACCTTCACAAACCTTGGGACTACTAAGCCTCTCAGGGATGCTCCATCTCGGAAGTATTTCAGTTAGGAAAGCTTTGGTTACGGATCTGGCATTCTGTTTTGCCGTGTGGAACGCTTGCATCCATTTGGAAAACATATCAACTATTACCAGACAATACCTTTTTTCCTTCGCAGGGTGTTAGTTTGGTAAAATCCAGTTGTAAATGTTAAAATTGTTTTTGGGGTTTTGGAAGTGCTACATGACTCATCTGTGTTCCCCTCCCCACATTATTGTGGCACAGATAATACATCGTTCACAATATTTTTGGAAGTAATGAGTAAATCCCTCAGTGTGCCACTGTGCTGAAATGCTGCCATATCTCCTCACTTTTGACACATGTTCCTTACCGTGTGTCAGTTTGGCATAGAATGGAAATAATGATAGTGGTAGAAAAGGTTTAACATTGGGGCCACACCATACCCCTTACCTCAAACTGCACTCTGCGTTTTCCCACTCAAACGTGTCTTCAAGCCTGGACTTTGACTGTGACTCCCGTACGTCTGCTGTTGGGGTAAGGATTTTTGTCATTCCCATGTCAAACTGATCATTTACCGGCTGCTGGGCTGCCGTCCTTGCCGCTGAGTCTGCCCTTGCATTTCCTTGAGAAACTGAATCGTTATTTTTCATGTGGGCATCATATTTACACACAGCGATTGATTTAGGGAATAGGACCGCTTCCAAAAGGTCAGAAATCTGATCACGGTGTGTGATGGGCTTTCCGGTGAAGGTCAAGAAGTCCCTGTATTTCCACAGGGTTCGAACATCATGTGCAACTCCGAATGCGTATCTGCTCTCGGTTAAATATTCGCTATGTTTCCCTTAGCCAATTTACATGCCTCAGTCAAGGCAATCAGCTCCGCCGCTTGCGCTGACAGTTGAGAAACGAGTGATCCCGCTTTGAATACCTCATGGTTAGTTACTACAGCATGCCGGATAAAATTCTGGCCTATCTCCTTGCTCCTGAATGCTGACGCATCCACAAAAAAAACCTCCATATTTCCATATTTAGATTCTGAAGTGGTGAATTCTGCAAGTCTTGTCTCGGCAGCACATTTCATTCATTTCAGCGATACAATCATGTGGGTCTCCGTCTCCTTCTCTAGTGAGAGGATTAGCAGCATAAAGAACGTTACATCGTTTTATTGCAATGTTAAGCTTCTCCAATAACACAGTATTGTATCTGAGTCAACGAGCTGCCAACGTATGTGCTGTCGTTTGCTCGGAAAGCAGCAAGGATGCTGCATGTGCGATGAGTTTGGTTAAGTCGCCATAGGAGAAAGTGAGGTCTGCAGATGCTGGAGATCAGAGCTGAAAATGTTTTGCTGGAACAGCACAGCAGGTCAGGCAGCATCCTGAAGAAGGGCTTATGCCCAAAACGTCGATTCCCCTGTTCCCTGGATGCTGCTTGACCTGCTGCGCTGTTCCAGCAACACATTTTCAGCTTAAGTCGCCATAGCTGATTATATCCCTGGACACTGCAACAGCCTTTTCAGCTGCAACCACAGCTCGCAGGCATTTACGCAATCCTGCAGCTACGAGGTCTAGCTTAGCTGAAAAATAAGCTGCCAGTCTGAATTTTCCCCCATGATTCTGCAACAACACAGATGTCAGGCAGCCATGTTTCTCATCTGCCGTTTGACAGAAGGCTTGTTTGGATTCGGAATCCCCAGTGTAGGTGGACTTTGAAACGTCTTTTTCAATTCAACTCGGCCGCTGAAATCCATTGCAACGGACCTTGGTTCTGCTACCCTTTTCCATGGGCCATATCACTTCAGGGCGCCTCAAGATTTGTGTAATGTCGGATAAACGTTCTTCAGTAGGAGCATATGCCCCAAAATGACAGCAATTGTTTCTTCATGTGAGGCCTTGGAAATAGCTGAATTACTTGCACTCTGTCTTGACCAATGGCCTTCCCTTGTTCAGATATTAAGTGACTGAAGAACTGCACCTGTTGTTGCATAAATCGAAGCTTTGTGAGACTGGCTTTGTGCCCTTCCCTCGTGCAATGCAAAGGAATCCTTCTCACATTGTTCGTCTGTCGGTGCTACTATTAAGCAATTGTCGACAGATTGCAGAAGCGCAGACCCAGGGGTTAAAAGAAAAGTCTCCAGACTCCTGCGTAGAGCCTCATTATATATGGTGGGTGACTCACAGTAACATTGACAAAGTCGTGTGAACTCATAAGATTTCCCTTTGAATGAAAAAGCGAACCATAATTGGCTATCTGGATGCACCGTTCCACTAAAGAATGTATTTGCTAAATCCACAGCAGGGAACCATTTACTTTCCAGTCGAAATTGAACTAATTCAGTATAGGGTTTTGGAACATTTGATGCGCGCGGGACCACACTGTTATTGACTGTTTGCAGGTCTTGAACAAACCTGCATTCTCCCGGTTCACTTGGAATTTTTGCCTTTTTGATCAGAAAAATGGGAGTTCACATCGGTGAGCTTACACAGGGGATTATCTCTCTAGCCTTTGGTAAGGATTGAAAGACTGGAGTAACTACGTTCATGGCCTTGGGTTTTAACGGGTATTGTGCCCTGCAAGGATGATACTCCGACTTCGTGGTTACTCGTATTAGTTCACAACCTCGTATAAGCCCCACATCATGTTTGCCTTTTACCCATAATTCAGTAGGGGCCGTTATTAATCTTGGGTCTGAGAAGTTTGTCTTAGGGAAACGCCAGGCCAGCCTTCGAGGCTCTTCAGGGCTAGCGGGGGTTACCTCGACTATTCTATTGCCTGAGTGAAACAAATTAATTTCTTCCTATATGTCCGCACATCTGCATTGAACCACATACCCACATCGTCGCAGGACACCCAAGATTTCGTTCTTTAAGCCTTTAGTACGCATGGCCCCAAATCCTGCCATCAGTCACTGGATACCTTCGCCAGTGGCACGTGAGGAGCATAGCCTTCCACATCAAACATACAGAGTTTACTTGCCGTGACAGGTACTTGACATAAGTTCACACTGACTGTACATCTGCCATCCCATCAATAAAATTCGCACAATAACAACTGACCTGGTTTAACCAATCTCCTGAACCAATACTTCTCTTATGGTTCATCAGGGCCATAGTGGCGTATGTGTGCTGTGCAGTGCAGCATATTCCCGCAAAAAAATCAGTGTTAATAGGATTAACATGGTTACCAGCTTCCAGGGCGAGTGAATTGCTCACTGAAATCATTGCTCTCTGGCTTATTCGCCACTCATAGATATACACCAGGGGTCGTGGGTTGTATTTTACAGTTTACACTTGTGAATCTTCCCTTTGAATTACCTGCAAGCCCGTCGGAGTACTGAGCAAATGCAACCCCAGTCTCACTATGTGATCCCGAGCCATCAAATGTAAAGGACAGAATTCCGCTAACAAAATTGAGAATTAGAATGTATACACATTACTGATTTCACACAATATGGGTGCGGTACAACTCTCTCATATCACGACGCCTGATGCCTCCATTGAGTTCAGGAACATTCCACTTGTCTTTATTGCCGTCAACTTTCTGAACTGTCTTGATTTGAGGAGTGAATATGCTGGCCATGTATCTACCAAAAAGGTAACTGGTGTACCTGCCACATATAACATAGAGTTAGGCATCGACATATACGCATCATTGTTATATTGAACATATTGTCCACACTTCGCAATCTCAATGTTCAATATAGAGTTGGGACACATCTCAGTGCCCGTTAGGTTAGTAGAAGTGATTAGCATAAGGGATTCTTCGTTGCCAAGTATAAAGGAAAGAGGTTTACCTGTACCTTGTGGCCTGCCCACCTCAACCTCAGTCGTCCACCGTCAGTCACCATGCTGTCCAGCCTCCAGGACTGATTGAGGCTGTCTGTGCGGGCACTGTCTCGACCAGTGGTCCATTGCTCCGCAAACAAAGCACCAGCCAGATCTATCTCTGCAAGCGCACTTCCGCGATCCCTTCCTCTTTTGTGAACTCCACCTTTGCCTCTCTCTTTTCCCGCAGTTCCTCCCTCCAACGGCTGAACGACCATTTGCATCATAATAAGCTGAGGTTTATGTCATTGCTGTTCCATCTTTAATTTCCGGTTATGGTTCTCTTGAGCCAGCAATTTTTCAGCATGTATTATGTCTTGTTCTATCTAATTCAGCTTTCCCGGGTCCCAGGTAATACACGGATATTGTTATCTATTTTGTTGTTTCGTACTTCATTCCATTGATGAAGCTGCTCCTCAGGTGTGCCTCATACGGTGTGATCTCTGCCGTCGTTATGTCCTTGGGTGGGATCAGTCCACAATAGACGTAATCGACTTTCGTGAGGTGCTTAAGGTACTGGGACATTGTCTCGACTTCTTTAGGGATTCTTTTCAATTGATTGTGTGTACGATATGCTATTGGTGATTCAGCAGAACCTGAGGCGGCGACCGTTGACTTGGAATCTTCACGAAGTGGATCTCGTAGGGGGGCTGTAGCTCTTCGAGGGCACCCATTAAGGTCAGGATCTGATCCAGTCTTAAGACACTGTACAGCTTCATTAGGTTGTTTTCCGTGTGTGTGTGTGCATGTGCGCTGGTGTTTGTACCTGTACTTGATCTATCTTTTATTCAAGGTTTTCTTTCCCTTAAATCAGGCTCAGCCTTCAACATGTTATAAGCACTCCAATTCACAGGTTCTATTTTACCCTTCCGTTTCTCCTTCTCTCTCTCTCCTCCAACGGTGACCTCAACATTTGCAACTGCATATTACTAAAACTTCCTTCCTCCAGAAAAACACATTCATTGATTTACATTTTTAACTGCTTTACAGAAACTGGGCCATAATTATTTAGCATATATTGTATTTTGTCTTGACCATTCTGAGTTGTCTGTTGACCCTCTTTTTGTTCGCTCTCGCTGGAGCCGATTTTCATGGATATTGGAAAAGTGTTTATCTCTCTCTGTCTGTCTCTCTGTCTGTATATCTGTCTCTCTCTCTCTCTCTCTCTCTCTCTCTCTCTCACACACACACACACACGATACCATAATCTTCTCTTTGCCAATATAACTTGCTTTTACCTCAGGAGGTCCCCTCTCATTGGGCGCGACGTCTCATTGCCTTGGTTTTCACAAACGAAGAACCCACGTAACTGGTACAGCTTTGGCGACTCCAACGCTGCCCATGGTGGCTCCAAGTCTTAAACCACCGTTAATCTTGCTGTCTCTTAAACTCTCGAGAGACGGCAATCGTTTCCCTTGAGTTTTACTCGAATACCGCGCGAGAGTTCACTGGTCCCTCCTCCTGCTTCATTTATTCTCTTCGAAAGAGTCTCTATGTCGGATTACTTTAGCCACAACTTTTACCTTGACCCTATTCGATTCGGAACGCGACTCTGGGGCGATCCACTTATCCCAGTCCTCTCACGCAAAGGGGCCAATTCAGCGCTGGAGATGAAGTGAAAGACATTCAAGGCAATGGCGCGTACACCTCCTGGGAATCTTCAAAATCTTACCCAGTCGCAGGGTCCCAGGCGAGCCCCCTAGTTTACTTCCGTGGAATTTCAATCGACTCGACGCAAATGCTACCAAGAGCAAATAAAAAGTTTATTTTTGAAATTTGCAGAGTGGACCCGACACATTTGCAAGACGCCTCATGAAATGGACGCCTGACGGTTTTCATATATATTCCCTTTATACTATATATTGCCTTGCCTTATTACACCTCAAGCCAGGAACCTGGATCAGTCGAGTTCCTTTCCACACATGGAGTTGCTTTTTTTAATTCATTGACTGCTGATATAATAGATTATTGGCCTTGAGAGTCTGCTGTAAATTAGTTTGAACTTTACATTTTTTCTGTCTTTTTGCAAAGTTAGGTCCATACTTCTTTGTTTCAACCATGGTTTCACAGATTTCACAATAAATGATAATTTTCCATTACAGGGGATCAGGCTGACAGTGACGCAATAAGTGTGATGGAGTGAAGATGATAGTGACACAATGAGGGTGAGGTGTCAGCGTGGTAGTGACGCAGACTGTATGAGTGGATCAGTCCGATAGTTACGCAGTGAGGGGGGTCAGAGTGATAGTGATGCAGTAAGTGTGAAGTGGTCAAGGTGACAGTGAAATACTTCGTGTGAGGGGTCAGTGTGACAGTGACGCAATAAGAGTGAGTGGTCAGGCTGATAGTGACGCAGTAATTGGAAGGAGATCAGGCTGATAGTGATGCAGTAAGTGTTACTGTGTCAGGCTGATCCTGACGCATAAGGTGGAAGGGGCCATGGTGATAGTGACGCAGTAAGTGTGATGGGGTCAGGCAGAGACTGACGCAGTGAGTGTGAGACAGTCAGGGTGATAGTGAGGGAGTAAGCGTGTGCGTTCAGGCTGGTGGTGACACAGTAAGTTGAGACCGTCAGGCTGATCGTGGCCAATAAAAGTGAGGTGTTAGGGGAATAGTGACGCAGTAAGTGTGAGATGTCAGGCTGTTAGGGATGCGGTAAGTGTGAGGGGTCAGTCTGGTAGTGAAGCGGTAGGTGTGAGGGGGTCAGGCTGATAGAGACGCAGCAGGTGTGGTGGGGTCAGGCTGTTAGGGATGTCTGGCTGTTAGGGATGCGGTAAGTGTGAGGGGTCAGTCTGATAGTGTCACAGTATGCGTGAGGGGTCAGGTTGACAGTGATGCAGTAAGTGTCCGTGAGTGAGAGTGATCCTAATGCAGGAAGTGAGGGGGGACAGGGTGATAGTGACGCAGTGAGTGTGAGGGGGTCAGCGTGATGGTGACGAAGTAAGTGTGAGTGTTTAGGCTGATATTGATGCAGTAAGTTGAGGTCGTCAGGCTAATACTGGCCAGTAAGTGTTAAGTGACAGGGTGACAGTGATGCAGGAAATGTGAGGAGTCAGACTGATAGACACGGTGAAATTGTGAGGGGTCAGGCTGATAGTGATGCGGGAAGTGTGCGAGTGTCAGGGTGATAGTGACGCAGTGAGTGTGTTGGGAGCAGAGTGACAGGAACGCAATGAGTGTGAGCGGCTCTGGATGATAGTGACAGGTCAGTATGAGGGGGAGGATGGTAGTGATGCATTGAGTGTGAGGTGTCATGATGACACTGAAGCAGATTGTGTGAATGTGTCATTGTGATGGTGACATGGCAAGTGTGATGGGGTCAGGGTGACAGTGACGCAGATGCTTTCAGTGGGTCAGGTTGTAGTGATGCAGTAAATGTGAGGGGTCAGGGTGATAGTGACGCAGTGAGTGTGAAATGTCAGTGTGAAAGTGAATCAGAAAATTTGAGGGGCCAGGCTTATAGTGACGCAGTATGGGCAAGGGGTCAGGGTAACAGTGATATAGATGCACTCATAGGGCCAGGTTGTAGTAAAGCTGTAAGTATGAGTGTCTCAGGCTGATAGTGATGAAGTAAATGCGAGGGGCTAAGGCGGATAGGGATGTAGTAAGTGTGCAGGGGTCGTGTTAGAAGTGACGCAGTAAATGTGAGAGTTGAAGCTGATAGTGAAGCATTACGTTTGAGGGGATCAGGCTGATCTTGACGCAGTAAGTGTGACGTTGTCAGGATGATAGTTACGCTGTAAGTGTATGGGAGCACAATGATCTTGACGCAGTAAGAGTGGGGAGTCAGGGTGATAGTGACGCAGTAAGCATGAGTGGGTAAGTCTGATAGTGACGCAGTATATGTGAGGGAGTCAGCCTGGTAGTGGCGCAGTATGTGTGAGATGGTCAGGCTGATATTGATGCAGTTAGTGTGTTGGGGTCAAAGTGATAGTGACGCAATAGGTGAAAGCGGTTCAGGATGATAGTGACACAGTGGGTGTGAGACAACAGTGTGGTAGTGACACAGTAAGTGTAAGGGGTCAGGATGACAGCGACATTAAATGTGAGGCCCTCAGTGTGATAGTGCCGCAGCAAGTCTGGGGTGTCTGGGTGTAAATGACGTCATAAGTGAGAGAGGGGCATTGTGATAGTGAAGCAGTAAGTGTGAGGGGGTCAGCCTGATAGTGACACAGTCAATGTGACGGGACAGTGTTTTAGTGACAAGATAAGAGTGAGGCGTCAGTCTGATACTGACACAATAAATGTGATGGAGTCAGGCTGATAGTGACACAGTAAGTGTAAGGAGTCAGGATGATAGTAACATAGGAAGTGTAAGGGCGTGACTTATAGTGACAAAGTAAGAGTTTGGCAGTCAGGCTGATAGTGACACAGTCAAAATGAGGGTCTCGAAATGAAAGTGGCGCAGTAACTGTGAGGGCGCCAGATGGATAGTGATGCAGTAAGTTTGAGGCGTTCACGCTGATATTAAGGTGGGAAGTGTGAGGGGTCAGGTCTATAGTGATGCAGTAAGTGTCGGCGGGTCAGGCTGATAGTGATGCATTCAAAGCCCAAATATTCAAGTCTCACTGTAGTGCTGAATAGCGAGACTCCTCAAGGCTAAGACAAAAATCAATAGTTCTCATCCTGGTCATAAATCACAATGCTTCATTTTAAAATTGTCCTCTCCTGCTTCTAGATTCACCAATGAGGGAACAAAATTTAATTGCACCACCCTGTTTATCTCTTCAAATATTTTGCAACTCTCAATGAGATTACCTCTCTTGTTTTGAAACTGTTAAACAAATTTCAATTCAGAGGACTAACGTTCATCCATGATATCAAGGCTAATCACCATTCGTGGTATTCCTCATATGGCATTAGTATCTTTCCTAAATTGAGGATTATAATTCCTCATACTGTAGTCCAAGTGCGGTCGAACTGAGCCACCAAACATTGGAAATAATGCTTCATTCTCGTGCCCTGAAATCCTCCTGCAGCTTTCACAACAGACTTCTACAACTGCTACTAGACTTCAAAGACTTGTTAAAAACTTCTCCAAGATGCATTTCTAAACATCTGTACATTAGACTTTCTACTTCAAACCTTCGACAAATAATCTCCACACATTTCCCTCCTGACAAGTATGATAAAGTCAAATCGTTGCTATTTATTAGATCATGAGGGACATGGATAGGTTCACTCGTCAAGGTGTTTTTCGGCTGGTGAGGAAGTCAAAATTTAGAAAACATCGGTTTACAATTAATGGGTAAGGAATTAAAAGGGACGTCAGGGGCAACTTTTTCAGACGCGTCCAGAATGAGCTGCCAGAGAAATTGTTGGAGACTGGTACAACTGTAACATTTAATGGCATCTGGATGGATATATGAGTAACAAGGTTTAGAGGGATGTGGGCCAAATGTTGGCAAATGGGACCTATTAATTTAGGGTAACTGTCCACCATGGTCATGTTGGAAAGAAGGGCCAATTTCCGTGTTGTATTTTTCAAGGACTTGATGACTCTAGAACTACCGCAAAAACTTTGCAAATAATTCCGTCAAGACGATTTCAAGTTCTAAATCTTCGGTTAATCTTCCTCTCTTGTGCTCACAAGTTCATTACCTGATGTCAGAACATACGGATTAGTTGCTGGATCCATTCCTGTAAATTGGTTCTGCATTCTTTCTAATTATGATTTTTTTTTACGAATGTAGCTGGTGTTTATGGACTTAGCATCAATTTTTCTAATACCATATGTCGATGAATATTAAAACACAACAGCACATCTAATTTGGCACCAGATGATGAGCAATTGAGTCAAAACCGATCGGACGCAGTGAGACAATGACCCTGTCTTCGTGGTGTACATCCGTGACTCTATAATTCGACGAAGAATCATTCCCACAACTTCAGCTGTGTCAGAATCTAGTTTGTGGTGAAAGCCTGTCAATCTGCTAAGGTAACGTTCGTCTGGGTCTCTGCAAAGGAGTTGGCGAAATCTTTGGGTCTTCACAATTTGTTCTTCCAACAAATGAATTTAGTTGTTTTACTATTAAAATTGACCAAATTCCCGCAGCTGTGATGGCCGAGAGGTTAAGGCGTTGGATTTGAAATCCAATGGGGTCTCCCTGCGCAGGTTCGAATCCTGTTCACAGCGCAGAATCTCTTAAAAGTCATTAATTGTTTTGCAGGATTTGGATTTCGTGGAGCTTGAGCTTTGCATTCAATCGAAAGTAAATTTTCAACTGTGAAGAATCCGAAGTAGTTTCAAGACTGACCCAGTCATCTAATTGAATAAATTATATGTCGAGACACAAAAAGCCACCAACTTCCAACACGAATCAGTTTCAACACATTTTTCGAACTATCGTGAAATTTGGATGTTTGGGGTGGGGGGGGGGGGGGGGGGGGGCGGTGGAATTAAGTAAAACAAGAAGCAATGCAATACATTTACCTGCAGGTGATGAATATTTTTTTTTAGGATCAGTTGAAAGTCAAGCTGAGAAACTTCGACCTAATTTACAGCTGACTCTCAAGGCCAATAATCTTTTATATCAGCAGTCAATGAATTAGAAAAAAACAACTCCATGTGTGGAAAGGAACTCGACTGATCCAGGTTCCTGGCTTGTGATGTGAAAAGGCAAGGCGATATCAGCGGAGTAGAATTTTCTGGAAATATTAGAAATGGAATGTTTACAGTCTTCTGCTGTCCACATTCGTTAGAAACTGTGCATTAAGAACTGAAATTGAAAAAATTAACGATGAAAATCAGACTTAGCCCTCTGCTTGTGATGTAGCATTGTTCAGAACAAAAAGTTGTTGTTGATGTTAAAATTGACCAAAATAATCGATGGGGATCTTATCCACGGTCTTCGTTGGAACAGTTGGTGTGGAGAGCTCAGCTTGAAGAACCAAATGCCAATTATTCATCCTGGCTGTCTGAATTGCTTCGTTAAACATACTCCCAGTTTAATGAAAAAAAACCTTTGCTATCAGAGTTAGATGTTTTCATGTCAGCATGTTCCGATATGAGGAGACCCTTATGAGTAGATGTGACTTAAATTTTGACTCTAACGTCAGAGATGTTGACACATTTCTGCACCAAAATAAGCACTACCATTGGTATCAAATCAAACTGAACAAAGGACTAGTCACTTAGACATTTCCTGTCTGCAGACTCTGCCAATGGATCGTTCAGGCCCGATGTAGGGATAGGGCGTGGTGACATCTGTTCGCAAGTGGATCAATTCATTCTTGCTCACGATCCATAAACCGTAATTCATTTTGAACTTCTTAGCCATCAGCATGATAAGTGGTACATAATGCACAGGCTTGCTTCACGAAACAAAGAGCGAAATCTTATTCAATGCAGACGCAAATTCAAGTTGTCCCTGGTCGACCAGAAGACAGATGTCGCGAAACAAAGTGAATACAGAAAACAATCAATGTTTTCTGGGAGTCAAAAAGATGTACTGGAAGAACGGAAACATATATTTGGAACTAAAGTCACATACCACTTCCACAGACTAAATGTTCTTGAACCGTTATCTTAATTTGACCTTGATGTCCACCATTGCTGCAAAAATTATCTTAACAACTCAGAACTTTGTGTTCTTTGATATTCTCTCCTTCATGTTTCTCTTGATTTTGAAACTAAAACCGAGCAATAGTAATGCACCCTATTTTACTTGCAAAGATCAGAAGAAGATCAATTTATAAGAGAACAGAAATAAAGCTACGTCTGTCTTTCGAGAGAAAACACAGTTACCATTTCGACTCCAAAAAGTCTTCTTCAGAAGTCTGCGCAATGAACTCGAAATAGTAGACCGAAAATGAAAAAAAGAAGCCAAAATGCCGCGAATACACCACCCGCAAGTGCCTCAAGTCCTACTCGAATATGCCGGATTACTCCCATCAACATCAGGGGAGAACGGAACAAAGCTCACTCTGCAGTTGTCAACCTATTATGACGTAGTTTGTAAAGTCAGAAATATGATTGGGTAAAAAGCGGGATGAGAGCGGGATATAGGAAGTCTGAAAAAAGCAAGTGCGTGCTTTGCTTTGAAGAAGGTTGGCAGTGATGATAATGGAAATTAACTACAGTAAGGGGGGCTTAATTAATAGTTGAAACTTTATTGCTGGAACAGCACAGCAGGTCAGGCAGCATCCAGGGAACAGGAGATTCGACGTTTCGGGCACAGGCCCTTCTTCAGGAACTTTCCTGAAGAAGGGCCTGTGCCCGAAACGTCGAATCTCCTGTTCCCTGGATGCTGCCTGACCTGCTGTGCTGTTCCAGCAATAAAGTTTCAACTTTGATCTCCAGCATCTGCAGACCTCACTTTCTCCTCGGGCTTAATTAATACTCAGAATCGTCGCAACACACAGGGACGCAATTCTTTTTGCTAGGTTTCTGTTCTGCCATTTTATAATCACGACTGCTGTCGGGTTTGGTTTCCATTCCAGGCTTAGGTAACAGCCTGATGGAAGTTTGCACATTCGCCCAATTTCTGTGTGGTTGCTCTGGTTTGCTGCCACATTCTCAACATTTGCAGGTTATTTGGAATCGCCATTGAACGCACGCGGTTACAGAGACAGTGATGTCTCTGTAATAGGAGTGTCCGGATAGGACGTACTTCAATGGATTTTTGTGAACTTAAATAGACAGAGTGGGGTTAGTCTGCTGTTTCCTGGGTGAGCTACATGGAGAGAGAGTGGTCAGGGTCTTCTTCCCTGAGGGAGATACATTGACAGAGTTTGGTTAGTTGCTCTTACCTGTGTCAGTCACGCAGATACAGTAGTGTCAGTCTGCCCTTCCTTGGGCGAATTTCTTTCAGAGTGGTGACAGTCTGCTCTTCCCTGCCTGAGTGAAACAGATAGAGGGGGGTCAGTATTCTCTTCCCTCGATAATTTATGTTGACAGTCTGGCTTCCGTCTGCTCTTCCCTGGCTAGTTACATTGGTAGAGTGGGGTTAGTGTTCATTCATTGGGTGAGTGCCATAGACAGAATGGGATCAGTCTGCTCTTCCCTGAGGGAATTACATTTATAGAGTGGGGTCAGACTGCTCTTCAGTGAATGACTTATATTGACAGTGTGGGATCAATCTGCTGAGTTACACTGAGATTGTGAGGTCAGTCTGCCCTTCCCTGGGTGAGTAACACTGACTGAGTGGCGTCAGTTTGCTCTTCCCTCAGTGAGTTACATTGACAGAGTGGCGTCAGGAGTGGCGTCTTTGAGGAGTTGACAAAAGTAACTCGTCCCCTACATCTTTGGGATAATTAGGGATGGGCAGTGAATCTTATCTCATTGAAAGACAACTGTGTCCCAGAAATGCATTTCTAATAATTGCATGTACTAATTCGACAGTGCAAGTGGTCGGGAATAACTTGAGGAGAGGTGCAGGGTAGAACAATTAAAGTCAAATGCACTGATGCCGAGGAGACATGACACAAGATGTGAGTGTGGAGCTGATGGTGCAAGGCTCAGTGTCAGTGCTATTGGTTCAGCATTTATTTCTCACTGTTCGCAATGACTCACACACCACTGCTGTCAATTCACAATAATGAGCCTGTTCATCTTGGTTTGAAAATCCCTGCGTGTGTATTAATGTGCTTCATGGGACGCGAGAGAAGATGAGCACATCCTCTTTATTCTGTCAGTTTAAACAGATGAAAATATCTGTTGGATGCCAATGCAAGAGGATACTGTCTTTTTCTGTGCCTCTTCAGTGGGGAATGCTCAGCATTGAAATGTCTGTTTTTGCACAAGCAGAGTTTGATTGCCATTTATACTGAGCAACGCTAATACAGAAAACGCGTTTTCGAATTCCTGTGATCAAGTGGTTCAGACATTGCATATATTGACGACAAATCTGGCTTTTAACGTGGCGCCGTAGCTTAGCTGGTGAAAGCACCTCCCATCACACTGGTACCTGCTCACTGTATTGAAAGCTCGTTATTTCTCGCAAGTATTATGTTGCTGATTGAAACACTCAGTGTCCTGTTTGAATTGCTATATTTTCTGATTTTGTGTTCCGGCTTCATTTTCCAGGTTTAAATCCAGTAGTGTATGTTGCTCTTTTTAACTACTATTTTAACCTGGAGATTCCTACCGCAGTTCCACAAGCACTTCTGCTTCTTATCCTAGAACATAGAACATAGAACAATACAGCACAGAACAGGCCCTTCGGCCCACGATGTAGTGCCGAACTTCTAACCTAGATTAAGTACCCATCCATGTACCTATCCAAATGCCGCTTAAAGGTCGCCAATGATTCCGACTCCACCACTCCCACGGGCAGCGCATTCCATGCCCCCACCACTCTCTGGGTAAAGAACCCACCCCTGACATCTCCCCTATACCTTCCACCCTTCACCTTAAATTTATGTCCCCTTGTAACACTCTGTTGTACCTGGGGAAAAAGTTTCTGACTGTCTACTCTATCTATTCCTCTGATCATCTTATAAACCTCTATCAAGTCACCCCTCATCCTTCGCCGTTCCAACGAGAAAAGACCGAGAACTCTCAACCTATCCTCGTACGACTTCCTCTCCATTCCAGGCAACATCCTGGTAAATCTTCTCTGCACCCTCTCCAAAGCTTCCACATCTTTCCTATAGTGAGGCGACCAGAACTGCACACAGTACTCCAACTGTGGCCTAACCAAAGTCCTGTACAGCTGCAACATCACTTCACGACTCTTGAATTCAATCCCTCTGCTAATGAACGATAATACTCCATAGGCCTTCTTACAAACTCTATCCACCTGAGTGGCAACCTTCAAAGATCTATGAACATAGACCCCAAGATCCCTCTGTTCCTCCACCTGACTAAGAACCCTACCATTAACCCTGTATTCCGCATTCTTATTTGTTCTTCCAAAATGGACAACCTCACACTTGGCAGGGTTGAACTCCATCTGCCACTCCTCAGCCCAGCTCTGCATCATATCTAAGTCCCTCTGCAGCCGACAACAGCCCTCCTCACTGTCCACAACTCCACCTATCTTCGTATCATCTGCAAATTTACTGACCCACCCTTCGACTCCCTCATCTAAGTCATTAATAAAAATTACAAACAGCAGAGGACCCAGAACTGATCCCTGCGGAACTCCACTTGTAACTGGGCTCCAGGCTGAGTATTTACCATCTACCACCACTCTCTGCCTTCGACCGGTTAGCCAGTTTTCTATCCAATTGGCCAAATTCCCCTCTATCCCATGCCTCCTGACTTTCCGCAGAAGCCTACCATGGGGAACCTTATCAAATGCCTTACTAAAATCCATGTACACTACATCCACTGCTCTTCCCTCATCCACATGCTTGGTCACCTCCTCGAAGAATTCAATAAGACTTGTAAGGCAAGACCTACCCTTCACAAATCCGTGCTGGCTGTCCCTAATCAAGCAGTGTCTTTCCAGATACTCATAAATCCTATCCCTCAGTACCCTTTCCATTACTTTGCCTACCACAGAAGTAAGACTAACAGGCCTGTAATTCCCAGGGTTATCCCTATTCCCTTTTTTGAACAGGGGCACAACATTCGCTACTCTCCAGTCCCCTGGTACCACCCCCTTTGCCAGTGAAGACGAGAAGATCATTGCCAACGGTACTGCAATTTCCTCTCTAGCTTCCCACATAATCCTAGGATATATCCCGTCAGGCCCGGGGGACTGGTCTATCCTCAAGTTGTTCAAAATGTCCAACACATCTTCCTTTCTAACAGGTATCTCTTCTAGCTTACCAGTCCATTTCACACTCTCCTCTTCTACAATACGGTCCCTCTCGTTCGTAAATACTGAAGAGAAGTACTTGTTCAAGACCTCTCCTATCTCTTCCGACTCAATACACAGTCTCCCACTACTGTCCTTGATCGGACCTACCCTCGTTCTCGTCATTCTCTGGTTTCTCACATACGCATAAAATGCCTTGGGGTTATCCTTGATCCTATCCGCCAACGATTTTTAATGCCCTCTTAGCTCTCCTAATCCCTTTCTTCAGGTCCCTTCTGGCTATCCTGTATCCCTCCACTGCTCTGTCTGAATCCTGTTTCCTCAACCTTATGTAAGCCTCCTTCTTCCTCTTTACCAGACATTCAACCTCTCTCGTCAACCAAGGCTCCTTCACACGACCATTTCTTTCCTGCCTGATAGGTACATACATATCATGGACACGTCGTATCTGCTCTGAAAAAGTTCCACATTTCCACCACATCCTTCCCTGACAGCCTATGCTCCCAACGTATGCTCCTCAAATCCTGCCTTACAGCATCGTAATTTCCCTTCCCCCAATTATAAAATCTACCTTGTTGTGCGCACCTATCTCTCTCCATAACCAAGGTGAAAGTCACAGAATTGTGGTCACCATCACCAAAATGTTCACCCACTAACAAGCCCACCACTTGTCCCGGTTCATTACCGAGTACCAAATCCAATATGGCCTCCCCTCTGGTTGGACAATCTACATACTGAGTTAGAAAAGCTTCCTGGACACACTGCACAAACAACGCCCCATCCAATCTACTTGATCTAAAGAGCTTCCAATCAATATTTGGGAAGTTGAAGTCGCCCATGACTACGACCCTGTGGCTTCTGCACCTTTCCACAATCTGTTTCCCAATCTGTTTCTCCACATCTCTGCTGCTATTGGGGGGCCTATAGTAAACACCCAACAAGGTGACTGCACCTTTCCTATTTCTGACTTCAGCCCATACTACCTCCAGAGGCAGATCCCCCTCAAACTTCCTTTCTGCAGCCGTTATACCATTTCTAATTAGCAATGCCACCCCCCCTCCTTTTTTCCCACCCTCCCTAATCTTACTGAAACACCTGTAACCAGGAACCTCCAACAGCCATTCCTGTCCCACATCTATCCACGTTTCCGTGATGGCCACAACATCGTAGTCCCAGGTACCGATCCACGCCTTAAGTTCACCCACCTTATTTCTGATACTCCTTGCGTTGATGTATACGCACTTGAGCCCATCTCTGTGTCCGCTAGTAGTCCCTGTCAGTGCTACCTTCTCCACAGCCCCCCTACAGTCTTGGGCATCCTGACAAACAGCTAACCTACTTGCTGGACTACAAGTCCGGATCCCATCCCCCTGCCAAATTAGTTTAAACCCCCCCGAAGAGTGCTAGCAAACCTACCCCCCAGGATATTGGTGCCCTTCTGGTTCAGGTGCAACCCGTCCTGTTTGTACAGGTCCCACCTTCCCCAGAATGCAGTCCAATTGTCCAAATATCTGAAGCCCTCCCTCCTACACCAGCCTTGCAGCCACGTGTTCAACTGCACTCTCCCTATTCTTTGCCTCACTGTCACGTGGCACCGGCAACAACCCAGAGATGACGACTCTGTCTGTCCTAGCTTTTAGCTTCCAGCCTAACTCCTTGAGCTCTTGAATGACCTCCCCATCCCTCTTCCTACCTATGTCGTTGGTGCCAATGTGCACCACGACTTCTGGCTGCACACCCTCCCCCTTAAGGATTCTGAAGACACGGTCTGAGACGTCTCGGACCCTAGCACCCGGGAGGCAACAAACCATCCGTGAGTCTCGCCCATGTCCACAGAACCGCCTGTCCGTCCCTCTAACTAGAGAGTCCCCTATAACTAGCGCTCTCCTCCTCTCCCCCTTTCCCTTCTGAGTCTCAGAGCCACAGACCCCTTCACTGCAGCTTACACCTGCAACGCTGTCCCCCCCAACAGTTTCCAAAGCTGTATATTTATTTTTTAGGGGAACGACCACAGGGGAACCCTGCACTGCCTGCTTCTTCCCCTTCCCACCTCTAACTGTTACCCAGCTACCTCTGTTCTCCGGCGTAACTATGTCCCTGTAGCTTCTATCAATCACCCTCTCAGCCTCTCGAATAATCCTCAGCTCATCCAATTCCAGTTCCAGTTCCCTAACTCGTTCGGTGAGGATCAGGATCTGACTGCATTTCCTGCAGACGAAGTCGGCAGGAGTATCGGTGGTCACCCCTACCTCAAACATCCTGCAGGAGGAACATTTCACCACCTGCGCTGCCATGACTGTACACTTTCTCCAAAAACAAGAACACTGAGTCAATAACACTGAGTCCCTTACCTGGGGTCTAGAACACACCCACTCAAATACTAATCACTTACCTTCCCGCCCAGCTATGCGCTCCAACCTCACTTCCGCTGCTCCCACTCAAATGACCGTTGGTGATTAAAGGGTGAGTATTTATACTCAGTTCTCCTTCCCGGCTGCCCCTCTGCTTGCCGTCACTTCCTCTGCTGCTCCCGCTCTTTTTGTGAAGAGAGAATAAAAAAAACACCGCTGCCCGCTACAGGTAAGTAATTTTGAAACAAACTGTTTTACCTTAGCTGTAGTCTCCCGGGTTCGCCTTTACTCGGCCGCTGCTCCCACTCAAATGACCGTTGGTGATTAAAGGGTGAGTATTTATACTCAGTTCTCCTTCCCGGCTGCCCCTCTGCTTGCCGTCACTTCCTCTGCTGCTCCCGCTCTTTTTGTGAAGAGAGAATAAAAAAAACACCGCTGCCCGCTACAGGTAAGTAATTTTGAAACAAACTGTTTTACCTTAGCTGTAGTCTCCCGGGTTCGCCTTTACTCGGCCGCTGCTCCCACTCAAATGACCGTTGGTGATTAAAGGGTGAGTATTTATACTCACAGTTCTCCTTCCCGGCTGCCCCTCTGCTTGCCGTCACTTCCTCTGCTGCTCCCGCTCTTTTTGTGAAGAGAGAATAAAAAAAAACACCGCTGCCCGCTACAGGTAAGTAATTTTGAAACAAACTGTTTTACCTTAGCTGTCGTCTCCCGGGTTCGCCTTTACTCGGCCGCTGCTCCCACTCAAAATTCTCCTCTTATTCTCATTCCTTTATTTCCAGTTTGGTGGAAATTAAGTGGTGAAGCAGGAGACACTGCAGCATTCCCGGGGAATGTAGTGGTAATGGCACTGACACCACGACCTGATCACCCTCATTCTCTGCTGTCACCATTCATTGGTTGTACACTAACAGTAAATGAATCCTTGTTCTTCTTCAGCTATCATGTAATTACTTTCTTTTTATGTTGGATAAGGAATTCAACTTTAACTTCGAAAGGGTCTTTAGATTTTGAGGAAGAAATGTCTCCTTGCTTCAGGTCGAAGTGACAGACGCATTATACAGAGAATGTGAGACTCATTCGACCGATTCCAGCCAGGCGTCAGAAAGCCTCTCAGCAGTTCGAATCTCAAACTGTCTCTGACTGTCAGGCTTTTCAAAGAGCAGAAATAAGAAATGAGGGATATGGACAGCTCGAATGTCGGAGAATGTTAAAAATGCCCAGTAGGATACAGAGAGAAATATAGAAAAACAGAGACACGTATTGAGGTAGACACTGGAAGAAATAATTCTCCATTTGACGTGACTGCCAAATAACAGAAAGCAAAAGGAAATGTAGCCATTAAAACATAGCCTTCCACCAGCTCAGGAAAATGAAAGTAGCATGACAACTTATTAAGTTCTTTTAAGATTGTAAATTCGACATTTGTAAGCTCAAGAGTGATTTTGATAAATGCAATGATTCGACAGGTAAGATTATCATTTTCCCAACAGTATAATCTAGAAATCAATAACTAACCTGCTTCTGTCGCTCTAAAAAAAATCTGCGTCTCTCTGCAGATGTTGCCAGGTGCAGCGGGTTTCTCTATCAATTCTCGTTTTTAGTTCAGATTTCCAAAACCTGCATCTTTTTGATTTTTGATAACCTGGCACAAAACCCAGCATTACCAGGATCGGACCAGTGGTCAGAAATACTGGTACCACGATATATTTGCACAATAAAACATTCATTCCCTGTCCGAAAATAGAACTAATGTCATGGCAGTTCTAGTTCCAAATCCTACCTACGAGATTACACTGAATGAAGACAGACGCTCTTGCACTTATTCTCAATGAAATGGCTTTTCCCTTTCATTCCTGATCAGTTTCACTGCAGATTGTTTTCTACTCGTCTTCACGTTTTGCAGAATGGAAAAGTCCATTTGGCCCATGGTGCAGTCTGGTTTAAAGACATTCATCTATTCTATTCCCAGTTTCCAGCTTATGTGTTCTGATGTTTCCAGTGCAAATGGCAGTGAGGTTCTCACTTTGATCTTAGATGACACAACAATGGGATTGAAGTTTGATATAGTCACACTGTGTTATTACCCACGTCGTGTCTTCCTCAGAAAGGGACACACAATAGTGGCAGAGTTCTCAGGATTTGACCAGCTCCTTGTGCTTCACTTCAGCTGTCCGCTCCAACATGCAAGTTCAACCGCTAAAAGGCAGCTTTTGGTTAAACCAAAGCCAGTTCTACAGACAATGAGAGACATTCTAGCTCTGAGCTAGAATTTAAAGTGGACGAAAGAAACAGTAAATTCGAAAACCCAAACCCTTCCGTTCCTGACAGACGACAGGAATGGACTAGCACGCTGCATCCTCGTGATTTTAAATGCGAACCGACAATCCCCTAACTCGACATAAAAGGCATGTTAGCAATTCCGTCACTGACCCAAAGATCAGGTTTGGCTGTGACAGTTTGTCTATTTGTAATGTAAACGTCCACATCATGGAAACAGCAATCACAAGGTGAAAAATCAGCAAATATAATCACCGTCACTGTTTCACTTGGAATTCCACACTCTGTGAACCGTTACCTTTCGCCGTACTTTCATATTTGAAGTTTTTTACATTCCAGACCATGAACTAATTCAGCAAGAAACCACTGGTCATTTCGAGCCCGTCATCCGGAATGAGGCGAGTTGAACGATGCCTTTCTTGTTGTCGACACATCAGCACAACTCAAAACGAACTCGTGTTAGCATCAGTCTTTACTTAACTTGCTGCAGTATATCTGCTGAACAACTTCAGATTATCACAGCATTGCCTTCTTCACATTGAAACCAAGGGTGATAATATGAACCGACTTGGAAACTTGGAGAGAGAAACGCTGCTGAGAAGACGATTATGACGTGAAGAGCAGGCACAGGCGTTTGTACAGGTCAGGTCCCAAATGCTATTGCAGTATCAATGCACATCCCTGCATACGAGACTGAGTTTAAATTGCCCAGAACAGACTTTAATTCCCAGTCAGGAAGTGAAGATTTAATTCTCTTCTTGTGAGTTATCCGAATGAAAACTAAATCCTGATTGCACACAGAACACACACACGGAGCCTGCCAGAGAAATTCAGTCATCGATCAGCATCTGTCTGGAAGGACAATGGCAGCAAATACAAGCGAAAGCTATCACCGCAATTATCCCTACAAAGATCTCGCGTTTCCCAGTTGAAAATATCTCGCTGTTCCTTCAATGTCACTATGTCTAAATCCTTGCCTCGTGGCATCATGCTTCTAACCTCGGTACTGAGGACATCCAGGGTTTTGCGGAGTAACTCAAAATCTCAATCTCTCGGGTAATTAGGGATTGACGGTGCATCCCATCCCATTGAGTAATGACTTTATCCCAATAATACGTTTCCTAAAGCTGCAGTTTCTAAGGGAACACTTGCAAGCAGTCGGGAATACGTTGAGAAGTGGAACGGACGAGGGGAAAATATTCAAAGTTTGTGCGAAGATTTGTAGCTCGGGGGCTCGTTGTTGTGGTTCTGTTCGCCGAGCTGGAAGTTTTTGTTGCAAACGTTTCGTCCCCTGGCTAGGCGACATCATCAGTGCTTGGTACCCAATATACCAACCACGACAGCGGACGGTTGAAACTGACAACCGGAAGCGGCAGGGACAGATCACTATAAACACCGGAGGAAACATCAAAGAAGGGCTTCGCAGGAGGCTCCCAAGCACTGATGATGTCGCCTAGCCAGGGGACGAAACGGTTGCAACAAAAACTTCCAGCTCGGCGAACAGAACCACAACGAGGGGAAAATATGAAGGGCAATGATGGCTGGGAGACATGAGACAGCAAGTGAGTGAGGAGCTGGCGTTGCAACGTTCAATGTCAGTGTCAGTATTTACTAACCACTATTCACTCTGATTCACACACCACGCCTTAACAATTCACCACAATGAGACCATTCCTCTTAGTGTGAGTTTCCCTTTGCGGATATTAATGCGGTTAAAGGTGCCCAAGGCGATGGACAGATCTTCGTTATCCTGTCAGTTTAAAAGTCGAAGTTATCAGTTTAAAACAAAAACAATAAGAGATTGCCTCTCCCTGTGCATTTTCAGTGGAGAATATCCAGCTTTGAAATCTTCTGCATAAACGGAGGTTGTTTTAAATTTTCTCCGAGTAACTGTGAAACACACAAAAATGAGTCCGAGTTCCTATGTTCGAATAGTCAAGTAAATGCACACATGGTTTTGAATCGTTGAGCTTGGGCAGTCCCTCTGCCTTAGTTAGTGAAAGTTCCTGTCAAAAAAAGCCGAATATGGGATAAAATCCTGACATCTCAATGTTTATAGGTCTTTCATGAAAAACAGAGTTCCCGTCTTCACCTGTGGTTCTGGTCGTGGTGGGAATTCAAATCAATGACTGGATCGAGGTTATAGTTTAAAGACAGCTCCTTCGACACCTCTGCCATGCTGCCACACAAACCTCCGCAACCACGTTTTTCAGGATGATTGTTTCAGCATCGCCTCACTTCAGGCACTTTAACACACGCCCTTTCATTGGCGAACTTGGCGCAAGTTCGATAATATGTATGAGGTTGTTGCAAGGCTTACAGTGTTAGGATTGTAGCGTAAAGCTGAGTAGGATATGAAAATTTTCCCTGGAGCTTGAGGGCTTAGGGATGGGCTTACAGAGGTTTATATAAATATGAGGGAGACTGCAGAGTAAATGGTCAATGAATATTTCTTCCCAAGACAGGCAAGTTCAAAACAAGGGAACACAGGTTTAAGGGGAGAGTGGTAAAATTTAAAAGGGATCTGAAGGACATTTTATTTTCACACAGAAAGTTTTGCGTGTTTTGAATGAATTGTCAGATTTAGTGGTGGAGTCTGGTACACTCTCAACATTTCAAATGCATATGGATCATTATACTGACAGGAATGTTGAAAAAGCATAAACGTGAAAATTTGGCAAATAGAGTGGTTGAGATGCTGCAGTGGCGATCACCAGTTTGAATAGGCACTCATCACTTGGTCAGTGGCTAGTTTTCTGGAAGATGGTTAGATGAGATTCCCTACACTATGGAAACAGGCCCTTCCGCGCAACGAGTCCACACCGACCCTACAAAGAGTAACCCACCCAGACCAATTTCCCTCGAACTAATGCACCGATCATTATGGGCAAATTAGCATGTCAAATTCACCTGCATTGAACATCTTTGCAGTGTGGGAAGAAACCCACGCAGACGCAGGGACAATGTGCAAACTACGCACAGGAATCAAACGTGGAACACTGGTGCTGTGAGGCAGCAGTGCTAACCACTGAGCCACGGTGCCGCCCTAAAAGGGGATGGAGAATACAGCTAGCAACCCCGCAATCTCTCGCATGCAAAGCGAGTACTCTCCCATTTGAGATAACTCCCACAGGCTGCTTCGGTTAAAACCAGCAACGAATCTTTTTTTTTCTGGTCTTAGGCTGCCAATGACCATTCTTCTTGACACATTCCCAACTTCTCAGTGGGAGATTTTGGCTGCAGAACATACCTCACAAATCATGTTGCACGCGCAGCTCTCCAGCGAAACCAAAACCTGACAACTGATGGACAGAAGCAGAACTGACAAAGACAACCTATTTTCAGACACACGGACGCATGAATGCTGTCTGTGAGGCAGAGCGAGTCGTCTGGGTCATGAGCTGCTCACACAAATTGCAGCGAGGCAACTCCAAATGGTGCTTTCAACGTACTGGCGCCTTAGTGCACCAATACTTCCAGAAAAGTGCTCAAGTTGCATGAATCAGAACTGACTAACAATGAACCATGAAAAGTGAAGATTACCAGTTACAGTCTCGATTAGATTAGGTTAACAATTGGGCTGATGTCTCCATCGGATCGAGAGGACCAATCACCAGCCTCTCTCATCAGGACAGAAATTAAGGAAATTAGGGAAAAGTAACCAAGTTTCATATCGCAATTTCCCTCCTTTTCGCAACAATAACAGAAAACTGCGAGCAGATTCAATGTAGAACCTAATTTCACAGAAACAGGAAAATAAATATCTCCATTCACTTTCAGAGAAACGGTGAAAAATGCAAATTGTCTGGAATATGAAAGATTGGCGCAGCCTGTTTTTGAGTCGCATATTATGCTGGTGGCCTTTCGAGCTGGAGGGGAACGTGACAACTACAGCACAAGGGGAAAACATGGGCACTGACACGTTGGTTGTTTTCTGCTGTGCCACATCACAGCCAGGTTAGAAGAAATGACTGCTTTTTTTCTGTTCAACTTTAACAAAACTCATCCCTGCAAAACGTTGCCAGCTTAGTCCATTAGCACACGTGGCCGCGCAGGGATGCAAACACAAGCCTTCTTAAGAAGTGGAATCTGAAATCAGAGTCTCAGGTTTCTCAGCCACGCGAGCACACAGGCCAAAACCGGAAACCCAAGAGCATGTACCTGATGATACCCTGCAGCATACTCACAGCAACTGCACCAGTTCTGCAGAATAAGCGGTGGGAAGGAATTGCTCTATCTGAGCGGTCTTGCTTGTTGTTCTCATCAGCAAATCAGGCTTTGAATTTGCTAGACCATACCTGCTGCCATGCTGAAACGGAATGCAATTCCGATTAGTTGCTGTGTGAAACTTTGTTCATTTTCTCTCCTCAGATAAAGTGATCACTGGAGATGATGAATTCTGCTCCTGCCAGAGACGCCGACTCTCCTGCTGCTCGGATGAACTGAAAAACTGGTTTAGCACTGGAATCCGAGAATGGCAGAACACGTAGCAAGATTATTCGAAACCCAGAGCCAATAAGAGTTCCAACTTTCCTTTTCTTTCTTCATAATAGTGCATTATCCAGCAGAGCCATGAGCAACTGCCACCTGGCTGCAAGCTGAGTTGGAAACCGATGTGGGAATCAAGGACATGCGACTCACTTATTGTCGGTAAATCAAACACTTCTCACTTTGAGGTATACAAAAATTAGTTTCTATACATATTCAGGGAAGGTCAAAGGCGATCTGAGATGTCAAAGAGGCGGTCACTATTCATGATTGCTCTTTGTTCGAGTTGTGAAAAGGTTTCCCGCTTTAGTCGCATTCACGTTTCTTGTTGATGACTGAATTAGACAGAAGGTGTTTCACCAGAGCTGCACTTGACTTGCATTCCTTTCCCTCGCTGTCATACTTTCCTGGAACTCTGTGATAACAAGAAAACAAAATACATACTGTGTCATTCGGCAGCCTGTCTGTGATTTCCTCATTTTCCGTGACAACAAGGCTTAGACTTCAGGCCACACAGTAATATTATTACCAGTATGAGAACAAGAGTCTATAGTTCATCTGTGCCTGTAAATCTTTTCATTCCCGTGGTTGACTGAATGAACTGTATGCGTGTCTGCTGCTTCGAAACTCGAATATGTGAACTGCTCCAAACTATGATTGAGGATTTCTGCTTTTGGTTGACACACGTTGAGAAACGCCAGACAGCGTTCAAATGAAGCTTTCAGAGCACATTTTCGGATGCATTTGACAGAGATTAACATCATGAATCCAGTGTTCGCTGTGACAGAAGGAAATGAATGCTCTCCTTGTTACTGATCCAGGCCACCTTCACATGTCAAGCAAATGCGGTACTGTTGTTACAAAAAGGATCAGTGCCTGGTAACTGTGTCCTTAAAGAGGACATGATTGAAAAAATAAAGAATACCATGTTGAAATATCCAAGAAATATTGGCTGAAACGGCGCAGACAATTTTCCCTGCAGCGCCAAGACAGAGGAACATATGTAACGGCACTCTTAAACAGGATGGCCAGCAGTGATATAAACATCACCACATATGAAGGACCACTGCTAATAGAAATTTGAAAATGAAATTCACGCAGCAGGTATTCGGAATTATATTCTTTTCACCGCTACAGTAGTATTGGGCGAGTAAATTCAAAACAAGGTTTGCTGATGAGAATGCAATTAAGCCCCATCGATCATGATATGAAAGACTGTCGCCCAGAAAGAGGGAACAATAATGTTTCTTCTAAGCTTTGTACTGGGCCACTTTCGCACAAACTGATACTGCTACTCTCCAGAAAAGATCAGGACCCGCGGCATGCACTCTTAGAAATGGTGACCATCAGTGCTGGAAACTCCCTGCATATTCAGAACAAGGAAGAATACATATCGAATAAAAGTGTAAATGGCAATAAATTGGACTTGTATTCCCTTTCATCACGACAGCTAGAATGTGCGGGGATATATAGAGTAAGGTTTACTGACCAGGTCAGAAAGCAGTTACCTCCACATATCTTGACACACAAGCCTATCTTTCTTTCTGTCCATTTTTTGTTTAGAAGCGCCGATCCTTTCCAGAGGAGATGAAGATGATTACTGCTCCCCCGCAAGATCACAGTGGGGCCAGAGACCCGATCGAGCTGCTCAGAACAGTTCGTGTTTGCCAGAATCACTGAAACTGAGATTGATGACACGTAGACACGGTGTAACAGCTGCCAACACATGTGGAGGGTTTTGGGACGGATTAGGACCCACTCTGGGTAAAAGACTGGATCCTAAGACTGGGGATTAAGTATTAAGGTAGAGGACTGGAGAATGGAGTTAAGAACGATATTAGCCAAGATCGAATGGCGGAGCAGACTAGATATTCTGAAAGCGCTAACCGTCCTCCTATGTCTTCCAATCTCTGGCCATCTGGTATCGAAGGAAATAGAAACAGAGTTATTTGTTCAGTTGTAAGTCCTGGGCAAAGTGAGAGATAGAACAAGCATGATACAATTTTAGAGACTGGGAAAATGTTTGGAGAGGAAGCAATGAAAGTGAAGCTGAATATAAAGTTTGAAGTCAGGACATATTCAATAAAAAGGAAGTTTGTAGAAAGGCAGAGGGACATGAAGATGGAAAACGAAGTGTCACCAGTCCCGAAATCTCATTCGGTTTTCATTTCCAAGATGCGACCGGACCTGCTGAGATTTTCCAGCAATTTCATTTGTTGATTCTGAAACAGAAGATGGGAGTGATCCTTGACCAATCAGCTCTCTCATGTTCTGGGAATATTTGACTTACCCGTTCGATCAGATCACGTCTGTCCCACACTGAAACCTCAGAATCCTTCCCCACCCCCATCCTCGTTACTGGCGCTAAACTGTTCATTACATAAACTTACATGAGCACACAACAAGAACAATTGCAAAATGTACAGGGAGAGCTCCGTTCCGTTCCATCAGCACATTTTGAATCAGTTAATTGTCGTTCAGGGCCCATGAGACATTAAACCGTCTCTGTCAGACCACTAACAAATGGCCATTCGCATTCTGTGTCTTTGAACACTTTGGTTGGTGCACGGATGAAGTGGAATCTCATGTTGTAAAATGGACATCATTCATAGCATTTTCAGCTGCACTGATAAACTTGTCTCTGGCGCTTCCAGTAAAGTGCAGACAGTTTTCACTCAGTAACCGACATGTGATCAAAGCAGGAGGACATATGTGTCTATGAAAGCAACAAGAATGTTCCACCAGCGTTGGCTTGCAATTCCGCATGTGGAACGAAGAGCTGGACCTCTGTTAAACAGCGAAAACGCCTATTATGGGGCTTGGACGCACGGCTCCCTGATTAAACACCTCACATTGCACCGAACTGAGATATCCAGGCTTGGGACACGATGAATTAGTTTGCAATTTCATTCTGAGCATAATTCACCTGGCACAGCAATTTGCAAAGATCCAGCTCATTCCTCCCAATCACAAAGAACATCATTCACATCTTTCACTTTTGTTATTTCTTCAAAACATTACAATCTATTTAACACTGGTCCCGGCATTTAAGATTCAACCCGAATATTTTCATATGAAGTGATTTCCAGTCACTCTGGCAGCAGTAAATCAGTCGGAAAATTACCTTAGGAAACCCAACCATTTCTGTTTACAGTATTGGGAATTTCCCATCTGCTGACGATACAGAATCCTCACAATCAACATTTTCTTTGTTCTTCCGGCCTAAAACGTTTACCACTTCTTATTTTCAAGACAGGAGTTTTGTTTATACCACGTTCCAAGAACAGAAACAACCTTCCAATCTCCTGAATTTTCAATTTAAAATGGAAGTTTTGTTCCTTTCACACGGTAAGAGCAGTTAATGAGAAAGGAGTTTCCACGAGCTGTGTCCCAGGGTTTGGCGGGAAGCCCTGATTGAAGCTGCAGTGGCCGCTTTCATTTGGCATCAGCGGTTTGGAGAACATGGTGTCGTATTCTGCTGCGTGTAAGCGTCTTGCTCCCTGTGGACTCGGGGTGAATCATGGATGAGATTTCGGAACAACACTACCTTCCAGTCTCTGGTCATCGGCTATCTAAGGAAATAGAAACAGAGTTATTTGTTCAGTTCGAAGTCCTGGGCAATGCGAAAGATGGAACAGTTCTGATACAAAATCGGTGACTGGGAAAATGGTTGGAGAGGAAGTCATAAAAGAGAAGCTGAATATAACGTTGGAAGTCAGGAGACATTCAATAAAAAGGAAGAGTGTGCAAACGCAGGTGGAGATGCACATGGAAAAGGAGTGTCACTGGTCCTGAAGTCTTAAATCGATTTATATTTCCAAGATGCTACCAGCATTTTCCAACAATGTCATTTGTTGGTTTAGTAAGAGAAGATGGCAGTGATCCTGGACCAAACATCTCTCCCGTGCTCTGGGGCTATTTGACTTACTGTGTCTAAGTCCCACACTGAAACCTCACGATCCTGCCGCACCTCCACCCTCGTTACTGACAATATACTGTTCATTACGTTAAACACAAGAAGAACAATTGCAAAACGTTGAGGGAGAGTTCCCTTCGGTTTCCATCAGAACAATCTGAATCACTGAAAATTGGTTCAGTACCCATGTGACATTGATCCGTTTCTGTCAGACCCCTAGCAAGTGGCCATTCGCTTTTCGTGCCTTTGAACACTTTGGGTGGTGCACGGTTGGTTTGGAACCTTACGTTTTGAAACGGACATCATTCATCGTATTTTCGGCTGCACTGATAAAGTTGTCTCTGGTGTCTCCAGTAGAATGGAAACAGTGTTCACTCAGAAACCGACGTGTGATCAAAAGCAGGCGGACAGGTGTGTCAATGAAAGCAGCAAGAACATTCCCCTGCGAAGGGTTGCAATACTGCACGTGGAACGAAGAGCCGGAATTGTGTTAAGCGGTGAAAGCGCCCATTGTGAGGCTTGCACCCACCAACCACAGATTAAGCATCTCACACTGCACCGACTGAGCTAACCAAGCACGGTGCACTGTGGATTAGTTTGCTATTACATTGCGAGCATAATTCATCAGCACTTTGTTAGGATCCAGTTCATTCCTCTTAATCACAATATCATTCACACCTTTCACTTCAGTTATTCCTTCAAAGCATTACAATCTATTCAGCACTTGTCCCGCGATTTAAGGTTCAACCTTAATATCTTCATATTTTTACCCTCACCTTTATATCGCTGATGTGATTTCCAATCACTCTGGCAGGCCGTAAATCAGTCGGGACGTTACCTAAGGAAATCCAATCATTTCCGTTTACAGTGTTGGGCATTTCCTATCTGCTGACGAGACAGAGTCGTCTCAATCAACACTTTCTTTGTTCTTTCTACCTAAACGTTTTACCACTTCGTATTTTCAAGGCAGGAGTTTTATTTATAACACGTTCCAAGAACTGGAGCAACATTCCAATGTCCTGAAGCCCTTTCCAATTTAAAGTGAAAGTTTTTCTCCTTTCTCACGGAAAGAGCTGTTACTAAGGAAGGAGTTTCCACGAGTTGGTTCCCGTGGCTTGGCAGAAAGTCGCTGATTGAAGCTGCAGTGGCCGCTCTCTGTTGGCATCGGGAGCTTGGAGAAAGTGATGTCGTATTCTGCTGCGTGTAAACGTCTCACTCCCTGCGGACTTGGGGTGAATCATGGATGAGTTTTCCCGGTTCCAATGTCAATATATGGTCGGGGTGAATGCTTGTGCTGAAATATTTGAGGCTTATTCCCTGGGTGGGCTCGAACCACCAACATTTCAGCCAAGTGCGCTAACCATTTGAGATACAGAAACATGCAACGCAGATATCCAAAAGCAAAGCAATCGTCGGTATATGAGGATACGTCGGACAGCAGGAACTTGCGTTGTTTTCAGAGATGGTCGCTGATTTTATCACCGAGAGGGTAAGCACACTGAGGAGCTGCAAACACTCAAATTAAAAGGCATCCACACATGCGCAGTTCTCTCGCATACATCTCCACATAGTAGCTCACTTACGATGCTGGTATTTGAAGCCACGATTCGATAGAAACTGAAGCTTAAAATCCAGCATCTTAAAACCCTCGATCCCGCTACCACACAAAAGCCCACACTCTGAATTTGTATGACTAGTGTTTCAGCATCGATTCACTTCAGGCACTTAGACCTCGCAGATTATGTAATGAAATTGGCGTAATTTAAGAAGAAAGACCAAAGAAAATGTACAGACAAGGAACAGGCCCTTCATCCATTCAAGCCTGAGCCGATCCAAATCTACTGTTTAAACCTGTCACCCAATTCCTAAGCACCTGTATCCCTCTGCTCCCCACCTACTCATGCATCTGTCCAGACGCATCTTAAATGTATCTACCGTGATTACCTCTCCCGTCTCGGCTGGGAACGCATTCCAGACACCCATCACCCACTGTATCCCTCTTAAACTTTTCACCACTCATCTTGAAAGCGTGACCTCTCGGTATTTAATCCTTCAATCTGGGACATAAAACTTTTCTCTATCTATCCTGTCTGTACCCTTCATGATTTTGTAAACATCAAAAAGGTCCCACTCAAACTCCTTTTTTCTAATGAAAACAAAACAACTCAACCTCTCTTCCTAGATTGCACCTTCCATACGAGGCAACATTTGCTTAAACCTTTTACGCGCACTCTCCAAAGCGTCCACATCCTTTTGGTAATGTGGCGACCAGAAATTTGCACAGTATTCTAAGTGTGGCCAATGTATTGTTCAATTTTAACATGTCCTGCCAGCCATTTTATTCAATACCCCATCCAATGAAGCCAATCATACTCTATGCCTGCTTGACCACTCTATCCACCTGTGCAGCGACCTTCAGTGTATAATGGACCTGTACTCACAGATCTCTCTGTCCATCAACTTTTTTTTCCCGAAGGTCTTCCTTCATTGTATAACCCCATCTAGAATTAGACCGACCGAAATGCGTCACCTCACATTTGTTTGGTTTGAACTCCAGCTGCCACTTTTCCGCCCAACTTTCCAGTATCCTCCTGTATTCTTTAACAGTCACTTATACTTTCTGTTAGTCCAGAAATGTTCGTGTCATCTGCAAACTTTCTGATAATTCCAACAGTGCTCTCTTCCAGAACATTTATCTATATCACAAACAACAGTGGCCACAACACTGACCCCTGTGGAGCACTATTGGTCATCTTTCTCCATTTCCAGAAACTCCATTCAACTGCCACTCTCTGTCTCCTATTGCTCAACTAATTCTTTATCCACCTGTCTAGAACACCCTACACACCATGTTACTTTACGTACTGTGTTTGGTTACCATGGGGAACCTTATCTAACTCCTTACTGTAGTGTATGTATATGACATCAACAGCCTTTCCTTCATCTATCAACTTGGGCACTTTCCCAAAAAACTCTATGCCTCTCACTGATATGCACATTATTTTCTAAATATGAATAGATCCTATCTCTCAGTACCTTCTCCAGCAACTTTCCCAACACTGATGTTAGGCCCATTGTTCTGTAGTTATCCGGAATATCCCTATTATCCTTCTTGTACAGTGGACAATATGAGTAACGTTCCAGTCGGCCAGAACCTCACCTGTGCTGAAGTTCGCCACGGAGGTATCTGTCAGGGCCCCAGCTATTTCCTCTCTCACCTCACTCGGGAACCAGGGATAGATCCCATCCGTTCCTGGGGATTTGTCCACATTAATTACCCCTAGCCTGCCCAACACAGCTTCCCAACTTAAGTCAACATGATCCAGACTAATCAAATGTCTTACTCTAGACACAATATTCATCATATTCCTCTATTCAGTGAACACTGATGCAAAATAATTATTCAGAATCATACCCAGTCTCTCAGATTCGACATACACCCTTCCTTCATTTTCCTTCAGTAGACCAATCCTTTCTCTGGTTACCCGCTTGCTTCTTATATATGAATAATAGGCTTTAGGATTCTCTTTAATTGTGCTAACGTGAAGTTGTTTCATGACCCCTTTTAACCCCCTTGATTCCTCATTTAAGACTTGTCCTACTCTTCTCATGTTCCTCGAGGGACCATTATGTTCTTAGCTGCCGAGGCGTTATGTATGCTTCCCTTTTCCTCTTGGCGAGTCGTACAATTGTCCTGTCAGCAACAGTTCACGAATATTGTCTTTCAAATCCTATGCCTTCAACGGGACATGCCTATCCTGCACTATATTTAACCTGTCTTTGAAAACCTGCCACATATGAACTGTTGACTTTCCTACAAATAGCTGTGTCCAATCCACATTTCCGACCTCCTGCATAATTTTGATATAATTAGCTTTGGCCCAGGATAGTACTCTTTCCTCAGGACCACTCTCATCTTTGTCAATGAGTATTCTAAAACTTACAGAATATTGGACACTTCCCAAAGAAATCACCCACGGCAACTGCTATCGCCAGCCCTGGCTTATTCCCCAATATCAGTTCCAATATGGCCTATTCCCTCGTCAGACTATTGATTTACCGCCGCAGAAAACTCACCTGGAGGCTTCTTACAAATGGTATACCATCCAGACCTCTGACGCTAAGAGTATTCCGGACAATGTTGGCAAAACGGAAATCTCCAATCAACACGAAATAATTGCCTCTACGTCTTTCCATGATCTGTTTAACTATGTTTTTCTTACACCTCACTCTCACTGTAATACAGCCCCAAAAGTCTAACCTCACCCTTCTTATTTCACTGCTCCATCCATAGTGTCTCACGACCCAAGCCTTACATGGTGTCTTCCTTTCGCACAGCCATGATATCATCCCTGACCAGCAATGCAACTCCTTCCCTTTTAACTTCCCTCCCTGTGCCGTCTGAAGCATCTATATCCTAGAACATTTGGTTGCCAACCCTGACCTTCCTTCAACTAAATCTCTGTGATCGCAATAACGTCATATTCCCAGGCACCAACCTAAACCCTAAGTTCATCTGTCTATACTCCATGCATTAAAGTAGATGCATTTCAGGCCACCAGTTCTTTTGCATTCATCTGCTCTCTGCCTATTCTTCCCATTATTAATGCTATCTTCCTGATTCTTAGCGTTTCCAGTTTCCACCTCACTGCCGACTTGTTTAATCTTGTGGTTCCCAGCGCCCTGCCACATTAGTATAAAACCTCCCCAACAGCAGTAGCAAAAACTCCCGAAAGGACATTCGTTCCCATCTGGTTCAGATGTAGATCGTCAATTTTCTTATAGTCCCACATTGCCCAGAACTGGTCGCACAGTCCAACAAATCTGAAACCCGCCCTGCAGCACCATTCCTCAAGTTACGTGTTCATCGTGCCATTTTTTTATTCATTTCTACGCTGGCAGTCACATGGCACCGGCAGTAATCCCGAGATTACTACTTTGAGGTCCTCCTTTTTAATTTCTCTCCTGGCTCCCTGAATTCTCCCTGCAGGTCCTCATCTCGTGCCTGTATGCACCAAGACAACTGGCTGTTCACGATCCCCTTTTCGAATGATCTTCAGCCGATGGGCAACATCCCTGGCCTGAGCACCTGGGAGGCAACATAACTCTCCATAATTGCTGATGCGCCACAGTGAGTCCACCCGCAGCTCCAGAGTGACTACGCAGTCAAGCAAGTGCTGCAGCTGGACACACTTCTTTCAAGTGTACGTTTAGAAAACCTTTACAAGGATTTGCAAGGTTTGCACTGCTTGGACGTGAGAACGAAACTGAATAGGCTTCGTTAGATTCTCAGGAGCTTCAGGGCTTAGATATGGCCTCACAGAAGCTTATAAAATCATGAGGAAGACAGACAAAGTAAATAGTCAGGGAGCACTTTTTCACAAGACACGCGAGTTCAAATCTACATAGCAAACATATAATGTGAGAGAGGAAAAATTTAAAAGGGAAGTGAGGGACACATGTTTTTCACACAACACTTTTCTGTGTGTGGAATGAATTGCCACATTTAGTGGTAGAGTCTGGTGCACTCACATTTCAAAGGCATCTGAATGGGTGTATAGACAGGAAGACCTCGGAGAGATAAGGCACAAATATTGGCAGATATGTATGGATTACTTTCGGTTATCTATTTAGCAAGGGCAAGTTGGATCGCGGGATTTGTTTCCATGCTCGACAACTCAGATGCTCCAGCCACCGGCAACGGTTTGAATACACCATTTGCAAAAAAAAAACGCATGATGTTTGTTACTCCGTCAGCGAGTTTGGCTATTTTGTTTGGAAGGAGGATGGGCCCAACAGATCCAGAGATAAAGGTTTTCCGGATATTTGCTGCCAATGACCATTCTTCTTGACACTTTCCCAAGTTCGCCATCAAAGATTTTGGCTAAAGAAAAATACCTCACATATCGCATTACCCACTTTCCTCTCCAGCGAATCCAAAACCTGACAGCTCTTAACGTGGAATAGAATCAGAACTGAAAAGGCAGTATCATGATCAGACACACCGAAGCTTAAGTGCTGTCTGTGATGCGCTGTGAGTCGTCTCTGACATGAACCGCTCGCACAAGTAACAGCGAGGCAATTCCAAACCTACTGGAGATTTAGTTTATTGCCAAGTCCCAGAAAGTGCTCAAGTATCATAAAACAAAACAGAACAACAACGAACCAATAAAAGTGAACATTTCCAATTGTATCCGTGATTAAATTAGGCCATCAATGCCCCGGTGATCACCTTTCTCCCTCATCAGGACAGTAATGAAGGAAATGAAAGTATAGCAACGTTTCACATCGCGATTGCCCACCTTTTCACCACAGCATCAAATAACAGCGAACAGATTCAATGCAGGATCTTCTTTCGAAATAACGGTGAAGTAACTATGTCTATTCACTTTCAGAGTAAACGGGGAACAACACAAGTTGTCTGGAATATGAATAACCAACATAGACTACTTGGGTTACAGATTCTACTGATGCACAGACTTTCATATGAAAAGGTACCTTGGGTGATTGCCCTACACCCAGAAATCTTCTGGCTGCCTTCTGTTTGCCCTGTCACATTAACCTTGTGCTGCTCTAATCGAATTTGCAGTTCTTGCTATTTGTCCGTATTGCTACTAGGGATAGCTGGTCGTGGCAACTCGTGACTGCCACACAAATTATTTGCCAAAATTGGATTGTCCCGCAACGTGATTCGCAGTGCACGAACTTCACAACGAGGATATGCCACGCGGCAAGTTAAAAAGCACGCTTCCATTTATTAAAGTCAGTTTCTGGGAACTGACAACCAGATTCCTCCTTACACTCGGAATTATGACAACACATAAACCAACAGCCTCTCTCAGAGGCAAGCGACCAATGCCATTCTTGTGCTGGACAAACGTAGTTGACAAGATTGCATGCAGGGACTGCACAGAAAACTATAGAGGAGAAGCAGACAGACGACCATCGAGCTGCATTCATGCAGTTCTGTTACCCTGTAAACCCCATGTACAGCTGTTCCTTGTAGGTACACACAGGGCACTGAGTGTCTCTGACGCCGGGACTTGGGACTCGGATTATATGACCGTCTGCAGCACTGGTTACTTCCTTGTGTGAGGTAACTCCCGATGGAACATATGTAAAACACGATAGCTGATTGAGAAAAACGTCCAAAATAGTACCCAAGAGACGTATTTCTGTTGTGTTTCTAGTCCTGTTCCTGACATGACATCCAGCATTGTACTTATTGTGTGCTTCCTGACGATTCGGTGCATGCTTCCGTGATCGCATTGTGTGCAGTAATCTGCGTTTTAGCTGCAATTACGTGCGTTTGAAACCCAGGACCACCTGCCTCTATTCTGTTTTCTTCTTCACATGCGCAATTGCGACACAGTAAACGATCAATTAATATTGGAAAATGACATACACAGGCGCGTGAAAAGCCCAGTTTCCTTGGCAATTATGCAATGGTTAGAGATTACATTGATTCAGGAGATAAAGATGGAAAATGTGTTTGGGTAGAGATGAGGAACATTGAGGAAAGAGGAAACCAACCGGTGTAGCTTACAAGAACACTAACAGTAACCACAGTGTAAAACAAAAACGTACAGGAAAAATACCACCTGTGAATGCTAAAAGAAGGCAAGAATTATGGGAGACATTCATTTCCCTTCTTCCACTCCCGTTTGAATTGTAAAGAAACTTTGAAGAAAAACAATCGAAAAGTCATATATGCCCCATCGAACAACGTGCGTCATACCTTGGCCATTGATTACTGTAGATTAGAATACTTACAATATGGAAACAGGTCCATCGGCCCAGCAACTCCACACCGAACCGTCCCAGCCCAAATGCATTCCTCTCCATTCACCCCGTCAATTTAGCACGGCCATTTCACCTAACCGGTACATTTTTCGACTATGGGAGAAAACCAGAGCAAGTGCACGCAGCCACGGGGAGAATGTGCAAACTCCACACATTCAGTTGCATGAGGCGGGAATTGACCCTGACTCTGTGGCATTGTGAAACAGCAGCGCTCACGATGGTGTCAGCGTTAGATGGGACTTATTTGCCGTCTTTTATTGGGAAAAATCTCTTAAATTGTGAGCATCTGGAAAGACCAGCTCCTTCGCCAGAAAAAGAAATGAATATGTCACTAACCTTGGATTGTTTCATGTCCAAGAACACTCAGATCAATAGCTCTCTTGATCAGCTCTGCTGATCATGTTTGCAAAGAGATCTAGCAAATTGCCAAAGTGGGATTGTCCTTTCAATCAATAATTTTGACCCAGTTTGGCTGCAAATATCTTTTCCTAACTTTGTGTTTTTCTTCCTTTACATTGGTGTCTCGCACCTTACAATTGACAGCAGAGGTGGGAGAGGAGAACGGAAGCATTCAGCTCATCAAGTCAACGGTAGCTTTCAATGAGATTACGGCTGATTTGGTCAATGCTCAACCCACCTGAACTGTCTGTAGTCATGGACGAGTGGTTAAGGCGATGGATTAGAAATCCATTGGGGTTTCCCCACGTAGGTTCGAATCCTGCTGACTACGTTATGAATGCTTTCCTGCTGGTACAATTTTCGCTCAAAGTTCAGAAAAACTATTTTGTGAACCAGGCCGGTAATTTGATTAGACTTGGGAAACTCGAGTTCTTCATCAGAAATGTTCCATATTTAAAACATTATCTCTGTTTCTCTTTCCAGATACACTGCTCGACACATCGGGTTTCTGCAGCTGTTATTGAACGTCCTGAGCAGAAGTGCTGCTTTTCATTAGATTCCTTTAATCCCTGTCCACTGTTCTCTGACTCGGGTCAGTGGCAACACTTCCTCCTGCTCGTCAAAGTGCTCATTCCCCACCGCTCCCTCTCCCATCATTAGAAACAACCGCAGGAAATCGCCACTTAACCATCTTTGTTCCAATGTGAAACTCATCAGGCTCGGGAATCTCTCCACGAAACGGGACTTCTCATCCCTGGACATGGTGCAAGCCAGAGGATCGTGAAGAGATACTGTGAAAATATTGTCAGTTGGCAGTTGAAAAAATGTTTAGGAAGCAAACCATATAATTTAGGCTCCAGCTTTGTAAATCTTGAGAAACTCTTTGGGAAATGGAATCAGAGGAGAATGAAGAAGTGTGAACTGTCGGACCGAGTAGAGGACGGGACATTGACTCTGATGTTCTCGGGACAGGAACTGATCTGAGACATTGAAATCATTCTCGCTCACGTACGTGAGGAATGCAAACTTCATCTGGACTCTGGGACAATGAAAAACTTTGGAACACTCAAGACAATATCCAAATATTTACTGGGATCACTACAGTACGAGTACTATAGATGAGTCATTTTTTGCCCAGTGTGTGCAGGAGGGCTTCCTGAGACAGTACGTACACATGCCTTCAAGGGACGACGCCACTTTCGATTTAGTACTGGGTAACGAGCCTGGCCAGGTTTTAGATTCGGAAGGAGGTGAGCACTTTGGAGAAAGCGATCACAATTCTCTGAGGTTTACTTTCGTGATTGAAAGGGATAGGTGTACTCTACGGAGCAAGAGTTTCAGCTGGTGGAAGGGAAATTACGATGCAATGAGTTAAGATTTAGGAAGCGTAGAATGGGGTAGGAAACTGCAGGGGGTGAGCACATTAAAATGTGGAGCCTATTCAAGGAAATGCTCCTGTGTGTCCTAGATAAGTATGTACCTGTCAGGCAGGGAGGAAGATATAGAACGCGTGAGCCGTGGTTTACTAAGGAAGTGGAATCCCTGGTCAAGAAGAACAAGAAGTCTTATGTTAGGACAAAATGTGAAAACTCAGTTAGAGCGCTCGAGGCTTCCAACGATATCAGGAGAGACCTAAAAAGAGAGCTGAGAAGAGCCAGGAGGAGACATGAGAAGTTGTTGGCAGATAGGATCAGGGTTAACCCTAAGGCTTTCCATAGGTATGTCAGGAATAAAAGAATGACGAGAGTTAAATTTGGGACAATCAAGGATAATAGTGGGAAGTTGTGTGTGGAGTCAGAGGAGATAGGGGAAGCACTAAATAAATATTTTTCGACAGGGTTCGCTATAGAAAATGAAAATGTTGGCGAGGAAGATACAGAGCTACTTGCGTCTCGACGAGAAGAGATTGAGGTTCACAAGAAAGAGATATTAGAAATACTGCAGAGTGTGAAAATAGATAAGTCATCTGGGCCGGATGGGAGCGATCTGACGTTGTTCAGCAAATGCACTGCAGGAAGGTACAAATCAAGCTGATGCTTACAACGGCTCATTTTGAGCCGCTAATTTCAGTGAAGTGGCGGCGCCAATAAAAGGTGTCACGCATCTCATCTAATTCCACATCCTGAGCTCGAAATGACCAGAGGTTTCTCGCTGAGTTTCTGCAGGGTCTTGTTTGGACGACACCATGACACTTTTTCACTGGAGTGGATCATGAAATCGCGTCGTGACTGTGAATAAAACGATGGAAACTTCCAGCAGAGAAGGACGCGACCCTGAAGCAAGCAGCTGAGGACAAATGTTTCTCCTTTGCCAGTGAAAGGCACTGCTTCACAAATTGGAAACTTCGAAGTGAAGCAATGTTGGTGATTATCTTCGCTGCTTGTTCACCTTTGTAATTCTGATTCCGTGAAAGTCCGTGGCATTTCATTTCGACATTCTGCCAGCCTCGCGCTTGTTTCTTGGGCCAGTGGCGTAATGGAAAACGTGTCTGAGTTCGGATCAGAAGATTGTAGATTCTAGTCCTACCTAGTTCGAGGGGGAATGTTTTGCTTTAACCGTGGTCTACGTTGACGCTCCCCTGTGAAGTCCTTGCGGGACGTCACCTCTGTGCTTCCGCATTAAAAACTTGCATTTGTCCTTTTGTCCATTTCAACTTCCAGCTCTCCACAACGGACACCTCCGTCAGTTTGGGGGTATCTTACTGTGTTTCTCCCTCTGTGAGTGAAAATGAGCATGAGTTCCTCAAAAGACTTACAATTCGTTGTGGAAGTGTCATACTTCTGCCCCGTTATTGTGCCATTTAAGAACATAGGATAACCTCATTGACATTTGCCCTGGAAACATTAGAACACACGAGAGTTTGGGCCAAAGTTGGAAACTGCGACTAGTATAGATGGCTCTCTGATTAGCCGCAATGCACACGGACGGAATGGCCTTTTCGCACTTTGTAAATCTTCGAAGACAAGTTGAAAATAATCTGCAACGAAAATGTTCGGAAAGGGTGTTTTATTTACACCAAATACTATAGTATCTATCGCCTTGTCTTGTTATTTCCTTGTGAGGATTCGGTACTCTCAGGACCGTGGCCCGAATCGTATTCCCGCTCATGGAATGGTTGTATTGTTCAGCAAACATATCGGTGTACCAGTACTTCTGCCAATTTATCCGATGCTGGCAGGTCATTGGTTTTGTCCAAAACATTATGAAGGTTAACATAAAACAAATAGCTGCAGTTTCTGGAAATCTGAGCCAAAAACGAAAATTGTTTGCGGAACGCAGCAGGACTGGCAATAGAAAGGTCGACTTGCCTGCTCTTCGTATGCTGTCTGACCTGCTGTGCTTTTCCAGCACCACTCTGATCTAAAATCTGGTTTCCAGCATCTGCAGTCCTCACTTTTGCCTAGTTCCTTCAGTGTCGCTAGTTCCCAATTCAAGAACTCCATCTCTAGCGGTTTCATGTCTGCACCTCCACGCTGAGGAGTTGAAGAGTGAAGAAAAGTAACTCACCCGCTCCATCTCTGGGGTAATTAGAGACTGAAAATGAATCGTGTCACATTGAAATATATCTAGATGCGACTTAATCTTTGTCTTTTATTGGGAACCATCTCTTTCATTGCAACCATCAGGAAAGAAATTTCGTTCGCCAGAAAAAGAAATGAATATGTCACTAACCTTTGTTTGCTTCAGGTCCAAGAATACTCAGATCAATAGCTCCCTTGCTTACCTCTGCTGGTCATGTTCGCAAAGAGATGTAGCAAATTGCCAAGTGTGACTTTCCTTTCAATAAATAATTTTGACTCAGTTTGGCTGCAAATATCTTTTCCTACCTTTGTGCTTTTCTTCTTTTACATTGGTGTCTCGCACCTTACAAATGACAGCAAAGGGATGAAAGGATTTGGAAGCATTTAGCTCATCAAGTCAGCGAGAGCTTTCAATGAGATCACGGCTGATTTGGTCAATGCTCAAGCCAGCTGCGCTGTTTGTAGTCATGGCCGAGTGGTGAAGGCGATGGATTAGAAATCTATTGGGGTTTCCCCACATAGGTTCGCAGTCTGCTGACTACGTTATGAATGCTTTTCTGCTGGAACAATTTTCGCTCAAAGTTCAGAAAACCTATTTTGCAAACCAGGCCGGTAATTTGATTAGACTTGGGAAACTCGAGTTCTTCATCAGGAATGTTCCATATTTAAAACATTATCTCTGTTTCTCTTTCCAGATACACTGCTCGACACATCGGGTTTCTGCAGCTGTTATTGAACGTCCTGAGCAGAAGTGCTGCTTTTCATTAGATTCCTTTAATCCCTGTCCTCTGTTCTCTCACTCGGGTCAGTGGCAGCACTTACTCCTGCTCGTTAAAGTGCTCTTTCCCCACCGCTCCCTCTCCCATCATTACAAACAACCGCAGGAATTTGCCACTTAACCATCTTTGTTCCAAAATGAAACTCACCAACCTCGGGAATGTCTCCACGAAACGGGACTGCTCATCCCTGGACATGGTGCAAGCCAGAGGATTGTGAAGAGATACTGTGAAATTATTGTCAGTTGGCAGTTGGAAAAATGTTTAAGAAGCAAACCATATAATTTAGGCTCCAGCTTTGGAAATCTTGAGAAACTCTTTGGGAAATGGAATCAGAGGAGGATGAAGAAGTGTGAACTGTCGGACCGAGTAGAGGACGGGACATTGATTCTGATGTTCCCAGGACAGGAACTGATCTGAGACATTGAACGAATTCTTGCTCACGTACGTGAGGAATGCAAACTTCATCTGGACTCTGGGACAATGAAAACCTCTGGAACACTCAAGACAAAATCCGAATATTGACTGGGATCACTACAGTACGAGTACTATGGATGGGTCAGTTTTTGCCCAGTGTGTGCAGGAGGGTTTCCTGACACAGTATGTAGACATGCCTTCAAGGGACGAAGCCACTTTCGATTTAGTACTGGGTAACGAGCCTGGCCAGGTTTTAGATTCGGAAGTAGGTGAGCACTTTGGAGACAGCGATCACAATTCTCTCAGGTTTACTTTCCTGATTGAAAGGGATAGGTGTACTCTACGGAGCAAGATTTTCAGCTGATGGAAGGGAAATTACGATGTATCGAGGTAAGATTTAGGAAGCGTAGAATGTGGTAGGAAACTGCAGTCGGTGAGCACATTAAAATGTGGAGCTTATTCAAGGAAAAGCTCCTGCGTGTCCTCGATAAGTTTGTACCTGTCAGGCAGGGAGGAAGATATAGAACGCGTGAGCCGTGGTTTACTAAGGAAGTGGAATCCCTGGTCAAGAAGAACAAGAAGTCTTATGTTAGGACAAAATGTGAAAACTCAGTTAGAGCGCTCGAGGCTTCCAACGATATCAGGAAAGACCTAAAAAGCGAGCTGAGAAGAGCCAGGAGGAGATATGAGAAGTTGTTGGCAGATAGGATCAGTGTTAACCCTAAGGCTTTCCATAGGTATGTCAGGAATAAAAGAATGACGAGAGTTAAATTTGGGACAATCAAGGATAATAGTGGGAAGTTGCGTGTGGAGTCAGAGGAGATAGGGGAAGCGCTAAATAAATATTTTTCGACAGTGTTCGCTGTAGAAAATGAAAATGTTGGCGAGAAAGATACTGAGATACTTGCGTCTAGAGTAGTAGAGATTGAGGTTCACAAGGATTAGGTGATAGAAATACTGGAGAGTCAGATATCGGACGAGTCCCCTTGGCTGGATGGGATCTGTCCTGGGATCCTCTGGGAAGCAAGGGAAGAGATTGATTAGCCTTTGGCGTCGATCGTCAAATCATCATTGTCTACAGAATTATTGCCTGTGGAATGGAGCATAGGATATGTTGTTCCCGTGTTCAAAAAGTGTCATAGAGACAACCCTGGTAATTACAGACCAGTGTGTCTCACTGCAGTTGTTGGTAACGTGTTGGAAAAGATTATTATAGATAGGATTTATGACCATCTAGAAAAGAATAATGTGATCAGGGACAGTCAGCACGGTTTTGAGATGGGTAGGCCTTGCTTAACGAATCTTATTGACTTTTTTGACAAAGTGACCAAACAGATGACAGTGAACTGGTTGATGTGGTGTATATGGGTTTCAGAACGTTGTTCGATAAGGTTCCCCACAATAGGCTATTATACAAAATGCGGTGGAATGGATTTATGGGAGAGATTGCAGCTTTGATCAGTAATTGGCTTGCCAATAGAAAACAGTGTTGTAGCTGATGGAACATGTTCTTCTTGGTGTCCAGGTACTGGCGGCGTACCACAAGGGTCGGTGTTAGGTCCACTGCTGTTACCTGAGATCTAACCTTGCCAATCCGTCTCCCATGGGGAACATTGTTGAACGCCTTACTGAAGTCCATATGGATCACATCTACTGCTCTGCCCTCATCAATCTTCTTTGTTACTTCTTCAAAAAACTCAATCAAATTTGTGAGACATGATTTCCCACGCACAAATCCATGTTAACTGTCCCGTATCAGTCCTTGCCTTTCCAAATACATTTACATTCTGTTCCAACAATTGGAGTATTCTTGGCAGATGCAGTTTCATGTAAGGAATGCGAGGTCATATACTTTGTTGGGAAGAATCAAAAGACACGCTACTATTAAAATCGATAGAAACGCAAAAGATGTGCAATGCACAGGAGTCTCAGTGTTCTTATACATGAAACGAACAAAGGTTAATCACATATTTATTTCTTGCGGGCAAAAGAAAGCATTTTCTGATGCTCACAATTAAAGAGATGGTTTCCAAGAAAATAGGAAAATTAAGTCACCTGTAGAGTAATCAATTAGCAAGATATCCCTCGTGATGTTTTATGGGACTTGTGGGATTTTTTTTATTATGGTTCTCCAAACGTTTTTACAATGGAACCGAGAGTTTTAGATGGGAAGTTAATATCACGCATGACTATTGCCATTTTTGTCACTCGCACACAATAGTTTTTCCTTGTACGATTTATTTCGCTTTGTGGTTACTGCGAGTGGGCTTGTAAACTACACATGCTTGTGAGTTCATTCCTCACTGTTCCTCAACTCCAGCCAAACAGACTTTACATCCTTATTTCCTGAAACAAGGTAATCTCTAACCATTGCATAGATGTCATTAAAACTTCGATATTTCACAGGCCTCTGTATATCATCTTACAATATTAATTGATCCTTTACTGTATTGCAGTTGCGCATAAGAAGAGAAAAATAGCATCGAGAATGGTGGACCTCCGCTTCACACACCCGTTATTGAAGCGAAAATGCAGATTACTGCCCATAATACGATCGTAGAATCACGTGCAGAACCCTCAGGAAACATACAATAAGTGCAGTGCCACAGGGCATGTCAGGGACAGCACCAGAAAGACAACAGAAATGCTGCTTTGAGCTCCTATTTTGGATATATTTCTCAATGAGCAATAGAGTGTTACATGTGTTCTATCAGGAGTTACGTCAGACAAGGAAGTAACCAGTGTTGCAGACGGTCATATCATCCGAGTTCCAAGCCTTGGAATCAGAGACATTCAATATTCTGTGCATAACTGCAAGGAACAGATGTCCGAGGCGTTTACAGTCCAGATGAAATTATGAATGCAGCTCTCTAGTTGTCAGCCTCTTTCTCCTATGTCGTGTTTCGTGCAGTCCCAGCGTGGAATCTCGTCAACCACGTTTGACCTGCACATGATGCGGATTGGGTCTCGTTTTCTCGTTAGTTGTTGTCTGTGTGAGGCTCTCGGTTTCTGTGCTGTCATAAGTCTGAGTGATCGGAGGAGTCTGGATATCGTTTTCCAGAATTTGTTTTTAATACAGGGAAGCATGATTTAAAAATTACCTCAAAGCATATCCTCGTTGCGAACTTTGTGTGCCATGCATCTGCGAATGAAGGTGTGTGGATATTGGTTCTTGGCAAAGAATTTGTGTGGACGTTAGTCCAGCAGTCCCTAGTAGCAATACGTACAAACGGCAAGGGCGAAACATTCGACTAGAATAGCACAACAATAATCGGACAGGGCAAGCAGAAGACAGCCAGACAATTCCTGGAAGCAGGGCACTCATCCACTATTCCATCCGTTGGACCCAATCTGCAATCCCAACAAACGGAAGCAGCGGGAATGAAACCAAATGAATTCGTACCAAAACATGAGAGCAGCGTCTCACAGGAACCTCTGCAGCGCTGAGAATGTCACCCAGGCAGGGGACGAAAAGTCTGCAAACCATCTTCCTCGCGTCACCGAACTTTTCAACAAGAACTCCAGAAGCATCCAAACTTCACATCTTTCTGCTCCAAAACACTCCGCTTTTCCAAAACAGAGAATTGCACACTCAACTACCGCGTGTAAGATGAGAATACCAGCCCCTACACTACCAAGGGCGGCAGTAAGAGCGAGGGGAAACAGCTGCCACTGTCATTCCACAGCTACAAACGCTCTCTTTGAAAGGTACATTTTCGTATGAATGTCGGGGCAGCAGTAGAAATGGGAACTAAACAGCCTGCGCTGTGTATACATATTCTGGACAATGTGAGTTGTTCACAGCTTTCCCTGAAAGTGAGTGGACGTCGTTATTTCACCGCTGTTGTGAAGCCAGATCCTGCACTGACTCTGCTCCCTCGTTTTTTGTTGTTGTAGCTAAAAGGTGGGCAACCGCAACGTGAAACTTTGTTATATTTCTCTTATTTCCTTCATTACTGTTCTGGTGAGGGAGGCTGTAGATTGGCTTGCTCGATCAGATGGAGGCACCAGCGCATTGTTGACCTAATTTAATCGAGAATATAATTGGTAATATTCACTTTGTATGGTACATTTTCCTGTTATGTTTTATGTTACTTGAGCACTTTCTGTTACTTGGCAATGCACTAAATCTCCAGAATGTCGGGAAGCTCCGTTTGGAATTGCTTCGGTGCTATCTGTGTGAGCAGTTCTTGACATACACGTCTCGCACTGCCTCACAGACAGAAGTAATGTGTTTGTGTGTCTGATAATGACTCTGCCTTTTGAGTTTTGCACTTGGTCCACGTTAAGAGCTGTCAGTTTTGGATTCACTGGAGAGTTGAGGGGACAACACGATTTGTGAGGTGTTTTTTAGTCAACGAAATTATTTAATGGAGAACTTGGGAATGTATCAAGGAGAATGCTCATTGTCTGTAAATGTCTTGAAAACATTCCTCTCTTTGTCATTTCAAAACATTACGCCTCAAGAAAAAATAAAATTCAAACACGCTGACTTAGTAAGAAACAGCATGCGTTTTTGCAAGTGGTCTATTCAAACTGTTGTCAGGTACTGGAGTGTCACAGAATTGCCGAGCACGGAAGCAAACCTTCCTATCCAACTTGCACCTGCTGAACAAATGACCGTAACTAATCTAAACATATTTGCCAATATTTGTCCCTTATCTATCCGAACACTTCCTGTCTGCATACCCATTTAGATGCCTTTGAAGTGTTGTGAGTGCACCAATCTCTGCCACTAAATGTGGCAATTTATTCCACACGCGCAAAAATATCTGTAGTAAAAACAAGTGTCGTTCACATCCCTTTCAATTTGTACCGCTCTGACATTAAACCTATGCTATCTCGCGTTAAACTCACGTGACTTCTGAAAAAGTGTAGATTTACTATGTTCTCTGCTCGTCTACCTCATGATTTTGTAAACTTTTCAAAGGACATCCCTCAGGCCTGAAGCTCCGGGGAAAACTGTCGAAGAATATTCAGCTTCTCACTAATGTCCACACCGTGCAAACCTTTCAAATCGTTGTAAATATATTTTTTTTAATTATGCGAAGGTATTCATAGAAAGTGCCAGGGGAAATTGCCTGAAGTGAAGCGATGCTGAAACATTAGTCTTGACTGGTTTGGCGCTGGGTTACCGTCAGGGAGCGTCGCCGAGTGGTTTAATGCATGTAAAAACAATGAATGACGATGCTGGAGACCAGATTCAGGATTAGTGGTGCTGAACAGTGCAGCAGTTCAGGCAACATCCGAGCAACAGTAAAATCGACGTTTCGGGCGAAACCCTGTATTGCTGATGAAGGGCGTTTGCCTGAAACGTCGATTTTACTGCTCCACGGATGCTGTCTGAACTTCTGTGCTCTTCCAGCACCACTAATCCAGAGAGGTTTAATGTGCTGGGTTCAGGGTCCAATCTCTATTGCGTCGTGGGTTTGAAACCCAACTTTGCAATAGAACAACAGCAGGCAGCTTTTTATGACAGAACTACACAGGTCCTGATATTGTTTTATGGGTGTGTTTGTTACTCCTCGGGTCTCTCACCCTCTCTGCGGTAAACACGGGTACATGAGCAACTGATTCTTAAAATAATGAGAACTGCTGCTGTCCATATCCTCTCGAGCACTGTGCGTTTGGATGTGTACACGCACAATTTTGCTGCTAGTTTCTGTGTCTCAAATGGTCAGAGCATTTGGCTGAAATGTTGGTTGTCCTAGCCCAAAAAGAGCACAGAGCTGTACATCTCTATGACTCTGTGACTCTAAGTATTGAGACCGACCACGTACTGACAATACAACCACGAGAACTCATCCATGATTGACCCTGAGTCCGCAGTGAGCGAAAAGGTCACGTGCAGCCAAATGTGACCCCACTCTCTACAAGCCCCCGCTGCCAACGAAAGGGGCCACAGCCGTTTCAATCAGCGGCTTCCTGCCCAGACCTGGGCCACAGCTCATGGAAACTCCTTCCTCAGGAACGGCTGTTACCGTGTGAAAGGGTAAAAAATTCTATTTCAAATTGGAAATGGCTTCAGAAGATTGTTCCTGTTTTTAAAACATTTTATAATCAGAATTCCTGTCTCGAATATTAGAAGTGAGAAACTTTGTAGGCAGGTAGAACAAAGAAAGTGTTGATGGTGAGGACTCTGTCTATTCAGCAGATGGGATTCCCTACACTCTAATCAGAAATGATTTGGTTTCCTGAGGTATTTTCCCGATTGATTTGCAGTCTGCCAGATTGTCTGGGAATCACTTTGGCGATCTAAGGATCAGGGTCAAAATATTAAAATATTAACAGAGAATGGTAAATCCCGGGGCAAGGCCTAAATGGATTGTAATGGTCTGAAGGAATAAATCTGAGAATTGAAAGACTTGAATAATGTTATTTGCAATGGGGAGGAATGAACGAGATTTTTGAAAATTGCCGTGTCAGCTGAATTAAACTCAGTATGAAATGATAAATTAACCAGCACCAATCCTTTCCTGGCTCGCTCAGTCGGTAGAGCTTGAGATCTTTAATCTCAATGGTGTGGGGTCGAGACCCATGCAGGGCGCTGTTGTTTGTTAATAGGTTTGCCGCTCTCCATTAATGTTGCAAGAGCGAATTCGCTCACTGAGGCAGGTTTTGTTGACACATTTTTTTCCTCCGTTTTTGATCATCTCTTGGTTTCTGAGTGAAAACTGTCTCCACTGTTCTGCAGGTGCAAGAGACAAGGTTATCAGTTCAGCCGAATATGCTATCGACGATGTCCCTTCCAAAATGTGAGGTATCATTCCAAACGTGCCCCAACCAAAATGTCCAGAGACGTCGAATGCGAATGGCCACATGACAGTGACAGCTGCATGTCAAATGGTGCTGCAATAGAATTAACTGAATGAGAATGCTCTGATGGAAACCGAATCGAACTCGACCTGAAATTTTCCCAATTCACTCGGTAAATGATGCTGTTGTCGACCCATATGCGTTTACGTCATGAACAGCTTATTGTAAGTAACACGGGTGGGGGTGATGCAGGATAGTGATGTTTCCGTGTGGGTCAGAAGTGATTTGTTCGAACAGGGAATTCAAACGTCCACAGAGCAGACATAGCTGATTGGTCCAGGATCACACTTCTCCCTTCTGTTTCAGTACCAACAAAAGAAATTGCGGGAAAATCTCAGCATGTCTCGTAGAATCTTGGAATGGAAAACCGAGTTAAGTCTTCAAGACCAGTGACACTTATTTCTCCATGTCCATCTACGTCTACCTTTTTATTGAATATCTCCTGACTCTCAACTTTATACTCAGTTTCTCTTTTATTACTCCGTCTCTAAACATTGTCCCAGTCTCAAAATTTAATAGCAGAACTGTTTCATCTCTCACCTCGCCAAGTTATGAGAGGAGGACTTCGAAATGCACGATTAACTCTGTTTCTATTTCCTTAGATATTGGATGGCCAGAGACCAGAAGGCATCAGAGGACAGTTAGAGCTTTCAGCCCATCTGGTCTGCCCGCCATTCGATCATGACTCATATCGTTCCCAAACCAATTTTCAGCCTTCTATCTGTGACACTTAGCTCCCCTGAATTTAGGACCCAGTCTTTTTCCCAGAGTGCGAATGAAACCGTCCCAACCGTCTCCACATCTTCTGGCAGCTGTTACACCGTATCCGTGTGTGATCGAGCTCAGTTTCAGTCCTGCACAGCAAACACGTCTGTTCTGAGCAATGCAATCCCTGCTGCATGACAGATCGATCGGGTCTCTGACCCCACGGTTTTTGTGCAAGGCAGTAGTTAGCTCCTTCACCACCCACGGCAAGGACCGGTGCTTCAAAATGTGGGGACAAAGAACGATAGGCACAAGAGTTTGTACAGGTTAGGTCGAAAGGGTTATTTCAATATCAGTGGAGTCCCTGCTTCAGAGTCTTGGTTTGAATCGCCCAGGCCTGGATAAAATTCCAAGTCAGGAAATAAAGATTTATTTCTCCTCTTCTTGTGGCTAATCTGAATGAAAACCATTTTCTGCTTCCACAGCGAGCACAGACCCGGTTCTGCCAGACGGAATCCAGTGATTGATTGCATCCAACTGGAATCATAGAGTCATAAAGATGTACTGCAGGTAAACAGACCCTTCATTCAAACCTGTCCATGCTGACCGGAAATCCCAACCCAATTTGGTCCCTCTTGCCAGCACACGGCCCATATCCCTCCAAACCCTTCCTACTCATATACCATTTCAAATGCCTCTTGAATGTTGCAATTGTACGAGCCTCCACCACATCCTCTGGCTGCCATGGCAACACATACACGAATAAATTGTCACTGCAAATCCCCTCTAAGGATCTCGCCTTTCGGAGCTGAAACTATCTTGCTGTTCATTCAATGTCGCTATGTCTAATTCTTGGAACTCCCTCCCTATCGACATCATGGCTGTATCACTGCGTTGAGCACTTCGAGGATGAAGTAAAGTGACTTACCATCTCAATCTCTTGAGTAATTATGGTTGGGCAGTGAAGCCGATCCCAAAGAGTGACGTACATTCTCTAGAATTTCGTTTGAAAAAGCTGCAGTTTCCAAGTGGACATCCAAAAGTGGTCCAGAACAACTGTAAAGTTTCGAAGGGAAAGTAGGATAAACTGAAAGTCAATGATGACTGGGATGAATGAGGCAGAAAGTGAGTGAGGGGCTGTTGGTACAAGGATCAATGTCAGTGCTAATGGTTTAGCCCTTACTGCCCACTGTTAACACCGACTCACACACCACTCCTGGTAAATTCACCACAATTACCCTGGTCTCTTGGTATGAGTTTCCCTCTGTGCATATTCACGCAGTAAATCGGCCCCTAGAGGATGAACTCATACTGTTTATCCTGTCAGGTTGAAGAGGTAAAGGCATCAGTTTGAAATCTAAGCAATAAGAGATTGCCCCTTCCTGTACATTTTCAGTGGAGAGTCACCAGCTGTGAACTTCTTTCCTGCACAAGCGGACTTTGAGATAAATTCTCATCGAGCAGCTTTATTACAGAAAGGTGGTCCGATTAACTGTGATCAAATACTTCAGTAAATGCCCTTATTGATTTGAAGAACAGTGTCTGTAGTTTCGTCAGTTAAAGCATATGGTAATAACCAGGCGTTAATGGTGTCAAATGTTCTGTACATTGAATGTTCATTGTTTAAACTTCTTGTAAAAGCCGTATTGTTTATCCAACATCGCGAAAGTGACGGCTTTGCACACTTCTTGTGTTTGAGCTCAGACCGTTGTTATTTCGTGCTACCAAGCCCTACCGCCTGATGTGGACCCATTCATCTATGTTCTATCCTGCTAATTCAACGCAGAGTTCTTCTTACTCTGTTCGACAAGGATTTGTCTATCTCTTCTACTATTATTCTCCGTCCGTCTTTTCAAGTTTTTTGGGATTAAAGAAGAGACGCAGGAGACACTGCAGACTTGCAGGACAATGTTGTAATAATAACGCATCCAATGAGATAATTGCTCTCATTGTCTGCTGTCACCATTCATTGATTTTAGGCAAACGGCAATGGCATCATAGAAATCCTATAATTGGAGTGAAACTGCTTTTTTTTCTGGTCTATTATGAATACCATTTAGAATTGTAAAAGCTCATAACGTTTTGAGTGAACAAATGTCACCTGATCTCAGACCGAAGTAGCACAGACATTACTTGGAGACTATGAACCCAGTTCTACGCACTCTGGCCGGGGTGGCGGAGAAAGCCACGGAACAGCCTCCCATTTTAACACTTTTCCAAGAGTAGACATGAACAATGAGGGATATTGACAGACAGAGAGTGGGAGAATGTAGAAGAAAGTGAGATGGTACAGAGAGACAAAGGGAGACAAACAGAAATTCTCCATTCACCATGGTTTCTCATTGACAGAAAGGCGAAGAAAAAGGTAATGAAGGCCAGCCTTTCACCAACTCAGGGCAACAGCAACGGCATTACAGCCGATAAAGGAATTTTGCATTTTTACAGATGACGTCTGTCAGCTAATGAGAGATTCTGCTAAGTATGCTGTTTCGCGAAGTGAAATTAACAATTACCCAGGCAATAAAACAATAAAAAGCATACATAGCCTGAATCTGTGGTATGAAACATTAAATCTCTTTGTCTCCAGAGATGCTGTCAGGCCTGCAGAGTTTCTCTGTCAATTCCTGTTGTTGATTCAGATTTCCAGGATTCGTACTTCATTGTTTTACACTAGTCTGAATCCTGTTCGTGACAATACTCGATTAATTGCCAGTTCCAAACAACATTCCCTGCTTTGGGAAGGTTGTCAACAACATAAACGGTCAGAGGAAATCCCCCATTGCTACAGCAGTGAGTGCACTGAGTCCTTAACAGTAGACTTCCACGGAAAGTGAAATATGGTGCTGTACGTTTTCTCAATGAATCCACTTTTACTTTTTTCATTTGTGATCATTTTAGCTGCACATCAGTTTCTTTATTTCTTCCATTTCTGTCAGCTTGGAAAAGGCCTTTCCGTCCATCTGCAGTGCGGGTATTGGACATTCATCTTTTCGAGTCCAGGAGCTACTATTTCTTGGAGGACCTTCTGCAATGCATCTCAGGTGGGGTGGGTGCGAGGCTGTACCACTATATTCACCTGTCTATAGATATCGGAGAAGGGTCTATCTATTCCACACCACCAGGCTTCCTCATCACTCTCCTGAATCTTGGTTATTATTACCCTTGCCATGGCACCTCCTTCCTTGATAACAGGAAACCGATATCCCGTGTCAGGTGTACCTGTAGTCGTGGTGGATACTACTAAGTGCCAGTAACTGGGTACACAAGGATCTCTGCGTAAACATTTATTGACTTAATTATAGTCGTCCTGGTTACCAAACGGGCATGGGTGGCATGTAAATGTCAACTTAACATCCTTGGTTAAGATTACCATCTGCGGTTGTATCTCAGACACCCCTGCCTTCACGACTCGTCCTGCCATGCAGCCTCATATTTCTCGGAGCCTTCTAATCACTACTTACACTTATTTGGATCCGGTGTTGTCCAATGTCTCCTCAAGGTCAGCTACCTTGGGGCTACCTTGCAATAGCTGGCGTGAATCAACGTGGCTCTTTCGGCGATCTTAACAGCTGTCTGTGTTGTAGGGAGACCTTGAAACTGTCCCAGCCAGCTCTTCGCCTTCATGCTTTTGCTCCTGAAGTCTTTCAACACTATCAAGTCTTCAGGTTCTAAATTGTGCATCTTCCCTTCTGCAGGTTGGGGTAGTGCTGCCCTTCTCTTGATTCTGTATTTGAGACAGAAGTGTGGAGAGTTTTATGTCGTAACATAACATCTCGTCCTCACAGTGGTCTGTTATCTGTCTTACAATCGGTCTTGGGACAATTCCTGTATTGGGCCACCTTCCAACAAAATCTCAAACGTCCTAAGATTTACTCTTCCTCTCCTTCATATACATTAGCACAATTGGAAATGCCTTTGTCAATGTCACCTCTAGTTCCTCACAAAATTTTGCCAATTTATTTTTAAGGGTAGTTTTCTCTCTTTCCACTGCCCCACCGGTCGCTGGGTGATAGGCACAATATTGCCTCACCTCTTTTCCCAAGTAATCACTGATCAGCCGTAGGGCAATATTTATAAATGGCTTTCCATTGTCGCTGCTTAGCCTTTCAGGAATGCCCCATCTCGGAATTATTTCAGTAAGCAAATCCCTGGCTACTGCACTGGCATCCTTTTTAGACGTGGTAGCACTTCCACCCCTTGGGAAAACATCAACATTACAAGACAATGTCTTTTCCCTTCGCTGGGTGTTAGTTCAATAAAATCCATCTGTAAATGTTCAAAGGGTCTTTGGGATTGGGGGTGTTCTGCTGATTTATTTGTATTCCCCTTCCCACATTATTAGTGGCACAGATAACAGATTATTCACATTTTTTATGAGTAATGAGTAAATCCCTTTCTGTACCAGCGTGTGAAATATTGTCGGACATCCCCACTTTTGACACATGGTCCTTACCGTGTGTTACTTTGGCATAGAAAGGGAATAAAGATCGTAGTAGACAGGGTTTGCCATTGGGGCCACACCACACCCATTCCCTCATTCTGCACCCTGCCCTTGTCCATTCACGCTTCTCCTTCGAGTCTGCTTTGGATTACAAATATTTGACATACACATGTCAAACTCATCACTTGGCGGCGATTGGCTGCCGTCCTTGCCGCTGAGTCTACATTTTCATTGCCTTGAGAAATTGAATCATAATTTTTCCTGTGCGCTTCACATGTACACACAGTGATTGATTCAGGCAATCTGACTGCTTTCAGGAGGTCAGAGATCAGGCCATGTTATGTGATTGGCTTTCCAGTGGAGGTCAAGAAGCCCTTGTTTTTCCACAGGGATCCAAAATTATGTACAACCCCGAATGCATATCTGCTGTCGATGTAAATATTCACTGTTCTTCCTTCGTCCAATTTACATGCCTCAATCAAGGCAATCAGCTCTGCTGCTTGCGCTGACAGATGAGAAGGAAGTGATCCCGCTTTGACTACCTCGTGGGTAGTTTCTACAACATTGCAGACACTGGCCTAGCTCTTTGCTTCTGAATACTGACCTATCCACAATAAAACGCCGTATCCAGATTCTAAATTGGTGAATCCTACACCTCTGGTCTCGGGTTTCAAACCTAAGGACTTCAACTGTTGTTCCACAAGTTGTAGTTTTGCGAGACTAGATGGCAGAGCATCGCAAGCCTACCTTTCTCACATTGTTTCTCTGTTGATGCTGCGATTAAGAATTCGCTTACATAATGCAGAAGCGCTGACGCCCCCCGGTTAAAACAAGAGTCTCCAGATTCCTGTGTAGAGCCTCTTTAATTATGGTGGGGACTCACAGTAATCTTGAAAATGTCACGTGAAAGTATACTATTTGCCTTTGAATTGAAAAGTGAACCAGAATTGACTGTCGGCGTGTAACGGTACACAAAACAAGGCATTTGCTAAATCCACAATAGAGAGCCATTTACATCTGGTGGAATTTGAGCCAATATAATATAGGGGTTGGGAACATTTGGGGTGTGCGGAACAACAGCGTTCTTGATAACCTGCAGGTCATGAACAAACCTCCATTCCCCCGAATCACCTGGAATGTTTGCCTTTTTGAACGAAAAAAATGGGTGTTCTCACCAGTGAATATTCACGGGGATTATCACTCCAGCCTATAAGAGAGATTCAAAGACTGGGGTAATTCCTTGCACAGCCTCATGGTTTAACGGCTCTTTTGCTTTGCAAGAACGAAACTCAGACTTCGGGGTAGTTCTTAAGGGTTCGTATGAGCCCCACATCGTGTTTGCGTTTTGCCCTGATATCAGTTTGGACCCTTCTTAATCTTGGGTCCGAGACAGCTACCATAGGTAAACGCCAGACGACATTCCTGTTGGGGATTACCTGCACTGCCCTGTCTGCCTGAGTTAGCCGATTTAGTATCTTCCTATACGTCCTTATAACTGCATTGAAGCAGATAACCACACCGACCCTGAAGATACAATCTTTCGTTTTTTGTGCCCGTCGTACCCATGGTCCCAAATTCTGACACCTGTCCCTGGATACCTTCGCCAATGATCCATGAAGAAAAGAGCCTTCCGCATAAAAAAGGGTCTACTTTCCGTCACAGATGCTTAAAAAAGTTTAAAGTGACAGCACATCTGTGCACATTCCAATAAAATTCGCACAATAACTACTGCTCTGGTTTAACCAATCTCCTGAACCAATCCTTCTCTTATGATTTGTCAGGACCATCGCGGTGTATGTGCGCTGTGCAGTGCAGCATATCTCCAGCAAGAAAATCCATGTAAATGGGATTAACATGGCTACTTGCTTCCTGGGTGAGTGAATCGCTCACGGAACCTATCGCTCTCTGACATGCATCAGGGGTCGTGATTCATATTTTCCAGCCTGCACTGTTAAATCTTCTTTTTGTATTACCTGCAGCCCGTCGGGGTACTGCGCAAATCCGGCCCCAGTCTCACTATGAGATCTTGAGACATCAGATTTACAGAACAGGATTCCGATAACAGAAATGAGAATTGAAATGTTTCCCCATTACTGGTTTCGCACAATAGGGGTGCGGTAAATCTCTCTCGTGTCACGACTACTGATACACCCATTAAGTTCAGCAAGCTTCCGTTCATCTTTATTTGCGTCGACTCTCTGAACTGCCATGATTTATGACCTGAAAATGTTGCCCTTGTATCTTCTAAAAAAGTAAGAGGTGCACCTTCCACATATAACATAGAAGAAAGCATTGACTTATATGCATCATCGTTGTACTGAAAATATATTTCACGCTTCGCAAACTCATGCTCAGTGTAGAGGTGGGACATGTTTCAGTGCCCATAAGGTTAGTAGTAGAGATGAGCATAAGTGAGTTTTCGTTGCCAAGCATAAAGCAAAGAGGTTTACCTGTAACTTTGGGGCTGCCCATTTCCACCTCAGCCTTCCTCCGTTAGTCACCCTGCTGCCCAGCCTCCAGGGCCGATTGAGGCTGTCTGGGCGTGCACTGCCTCACTCAGTGGTCCATTGCTCTGCAAACAAAGCACCCGCCAGATTTACCTCTGCTAGCCCTTCTTTTCACGCAGCACCTCCTTCCAACGGCTGGGCGACCATTTGCATCATAGTCAGCTGAGCTTTATGTGTTTGCTGTTCCATCTTTAATTTCCGTTTTTCCTTCTCTTGGGCCAGAATGTTTTCAGCATGTAGCGCGTGGAGTTCCATCAAATTCAGTTTTCCCGTGTCCCAGGTAACACATTGGCAAGACGCCTCATGTAATGGGTGCCTGATAGCTTTCATATATTCCCTTTAAAGTACAATTCGCTTCTTCTTATCAACACTTCAAGGTCAGTGGCCTGAAACGTTCGAGTTCTTCTCCAGATAAGGAGTTGTTGTTTTTTTCTAATTCCTTAGCTGTTGATATGGTAGTTTGCTAGCCTTGTAAGTCTGCTATTAGTTCGGTTTAAATATACATAGATTTTCTTTCTGTCTGCAACACCTGCCCTCTGCAAAGTCAGGCCCTTACTTTTTTGTTTCCCTGTGCTTTTATTGGTTTCAAAAGAAATGTTAATTTTCCATTGCAATGGACATCACATTATGTTCACAGGTCGGTGCAGCATCGAGGGCCGAAGTGCCTGTACTGCACTGTAACGTTCTATGTTGTAAGATACATTTCCTGCTGATTACCGATGTCTCTCCTCACTGTGGAAACTTCCAGACACATCTTCCAGTGATTTGTCTGCACTTCATTCAATCCAGAAAACTGTCGTTCCTGCTGAGAATGTGATCTCTCTACAATAGAGAGAGGAAAACAGAGTCGGTGACAAAGCTGAGATCACTTACGTTCTGTCCAGAATCAACAAAAATTACCCCGGTCTTCCAGTGTCCTGTCACTTTAACATTGCATTGTGTGCCCAAGCCATCATACCAGTCTCTGTGTGCCTTCTTCAAGGCACAGCGCAAGCTGGAAGATCGGCAACTCATTTTCTACTGAAAGACCATGCAGATTTCAGGACCCAACATCGAGTTCAATCATTCTGGATCCTGTCCGCCCTCTTCCACATTTTTCACCCACCTTCACATTCCATCAGTTCCAAACACGAATCATTGGACTCGAAGCGTTAACTGTCCTTCCTCATCATAGATGGACAAGAGCTGCTGATTTTGTTCAGACATTTTGGCATTTCTTCAAAGAACATTTATCGTTCAGTTGTAATCGCAAGACTGCAGGAACCGTCTGTTTGCAGGCGGAGAAGTTCAAAGGAGACCTCAATAAGGTTTGTGAGGCACCACCTGCTATTCATAAAATCATACTCACTATCCCGAATCAACTTCTTCCTTTGTCGATGATCATAAATCCTATCTCTTATAATCTGTTCCAAAAAGTTAGCTGCAAGAAAGCTAAGGATCACTGTTCTATAATTACCAGCATTGTCTCTACTCCCCTTCGTGAAGAAGGGGACAATATTTGCTAAACTCGGGTCTTCTAGCACTAATGACATAAACACTGACGAAATAAAGCTTACAGTCAAAAGTTCTGCAATCTCCTCCCACGATTCGCAGAGAATCCTCGGATACATCCCATCAAGTCCAGGGGACAAACATATTTTTAGACTTTCATGAATTGCTAACAACTCCTCTTTATGAATGTCAATTTCATTTATTCTAATATGTTGCATCTCAATACTCTCTTCGACAACATTGTCTTTTTAATTTTTGATGTGATAAAAATATACATTCAGCGTCTCTGCTATCCTTGGACACCGCTGACAACTTCGTACTTCTGTTCTTGACAGGCCATAATCATATCCTAGACATTCTTTTATTCTTGAACTATCAATTGAAAGCTTCAGGATTGTTCCTGCCAGACAAAGACTTCTCATGCCTCCTTTTCTCTTGAGGTAGCTCTTTCTTTAGGCCCTTCCTGGTTAGCTTTTGATTCCCAAGCGTCCTATCTCAGCCTTCATATCTCATGTTTACATACGCCTCCTTCTCCTTCTTCTCAAGAGATTCAACTTCTTCAGTAAACCCAGCTCCCTGTGTCGACCTCATAATCTCTGCATGACGCATGCATACTTACCAAGGACATGCAGTAGCTTTTCCCTGAACAAGCTCCATATTTCAGGTTTGCACAACCCTTGAAGTTACTTTCCACATGCGGTGCATCTTAACTCTTGCCTACTCGCATCATAATGGCCTTTCTCCCCGCGATACCTCATGCTCTGCAATTAATACCTATTCCTATCCATCACTAAATAAACATTACCGAATTGTGGTCAGTATCAACAAAGTGGTCACTTACCTCCAAAGACAACAACAGGCTGAGTTCATTACCTATAAGCAAATCCAATGTGGCTTTGCGTCTTGTTGGCCTGTCTACATGCTGCATCAGGAAACCCTCCTGCACACATTGGGCAAAAACTGACCGATCCGAGGTGCTGAACTGATAACATTTGCGATCAATATTTGGAAAATTAAAGCTCCCCATAACAATTACCCTGTCACTTTTGTTCCTATCCAGAATCATCTTTGCAATCTTTTCCTCCATATATCTAGAACATTTTTGTGGTGGCCTCTGTATTCCTGAATCTAATCTCAGTCCATTCTACCTCAGCACATTCAGTCGCGTCCTCACCAATATTCTTTTTGCTATCATAGTACTGTCCTTGACGAATAATTCCACATCTCCCCCTCTGAAACGATCCTCCCGTTCTGACTGAAAAATCGAAACTGAGGTACCAGGAACAACCATTCTCTTCAGTCTTCCGTTCATGTCTCTGAAATGGCCACAACATCGAAATCCCAGATAACAACCCATGGCACCTACCTTATCCCAGATGCTTCTGGCGTTGAAGTAAACACACTTCAAGCCACCTTCATCCTTGCCAGTACACTCTTGTAAACCTGAAACGCTATTTATGACAAAACCACTCACAACCACCTGCAAACCGGAGCTACAATTCGGCTTCCCACTCCGCGGCTGAATTCGTTCAAACCCTCATGAAGAGCTTTTGCAAATTATCCCTTCAAAGTATTTGCACTCTTCTAGTTCAGGTGAAGATAATCCTGTTCGTAAAGGTTTATCGACTCCAGTATGAGCCCCAACTATCCAGGTATCGGAATCTCTCCCTCCTGCACCATCCTTGCAACAACATTTTCAAATGCTCTCTCGCTATACTTCACCTCACTACGATGTAGAATAGGCAACAAATCAAAGAGAACAACTCTGTTTGTTCTAGATTTAAGATGTCACCCTCGATCCCTGAAATTCTGCCATACATCCACATCACTTTTATTTGTGATGTTGTTGGTGCATATGTGGACAATGCCTTGGGGTTGCCCACCCTCTCCCTTAAGGATCCTGAAAACACGATGCGAGACATCACAAACCCTGGTAGCTGGGAGACAACACACCAATCATTAGTCTGCCGTATATCCACTGAATCTCAATCTGTTCCCATCGATATGGAGTCCCCAATAACGAATGCTCTCCTCCTCTCTCCCCCACCCTTCTGAGAAAAAGGAGCAAACTCTGTGCCAAAGACCTATACCCAATGGCTTCCCCCTCGTAAGTCATCCCGCCCAAAAATAACAAATATGGTATACATGTTACTGAGGGGCACGGTCACAGCAGATGCCTGCACTGTCTGCCTGTTAGCGTTTCGGCTCCCGACTGTATCCCATCTATCTCTTTCTTGTACCTGAAGTGTTACTGTCTCTCTATAACTTCACTCAATTCCACTCAGACTCCAAATGATTTGACATCAAGCTACAGTTCCCGAACGCAGTTGCCAAGGAGCTGGAGTTGGGTGCACTTCCCGCAGATGTGGATATCTGGGACATTATTGAAGACCCTAACCTCTCACATTCTACAGAAAGAAATTTCAAATGTCCGGAAATCCATTCCTAATATTGCCCACATACACTCACACACACACATACACACACACTTTCACACACACACACACATATATATATATAATATATACACGAACATATATATATATGTATATAAAAATGTGCGTGCACTTGCAAGTATGCGTGTGCGCATATATACTTAAAATTTGCAAAAGAAAGTTGATTGAAACGTCATTTATTTTAAAAAAAATGATTTTGTGGAGTATTATGTCCTTGGAAAATATCTCAGTTACTTACAACCAGCAGAAATACTCCCCGAGTGAATATCCATCTCTCAATAGAGATACAGAAGTGACGTTTGAAGATGTTGACGTTTCTCATATCGCTGATCCTGTGCTGGGTTTATTTCTGGAAAGGATGTTTAGTTCGTTTCATGTTACTTATTTTGTTGCAACCTCGCACAGGCCATTAAAACAATCCAAAAATTATTAGATTTATCTCATTGGACAATGTTGTCGGCAGAACTGGAACCGAAATGATAAAGATTTTTGAAGTGCTGCTTTAAAGATTATAGGTTTCAAACAGGAACATTTTTCGAGTCTTGTCACTGGATATTTTGGGGAGAGAGGGTGAGCAGCGAAAGGTCTCACGCCTTTCTCTGTAATTGCAGCCATATGTCCAAGGCAATAGATGAAAAGAAAATGGTGCATTCCATCGACAGGTCAGTTCCCACTCACTATAGTATAATTTCGCTTTCGTATAAAGGGTTAGGTGAGTGGGGAGATCTGGATTCTGGTGGTAAGCCGAGACATTGCGATAATTAATCCCATACTGTTGGCATCACTTTATATCATAAATCAATTATGCAGCAGACTGAGCTTACCGACTTCCCTTTAATGCTAAGCTAACAGAAACAGCTCAGTTCTTTTACAATTTATGGAAGTTCACGTAGAACAAGCTGCCAAACCTTTCTTCACAACCAGTACTTTCTACACTTAGCCGTACTCAGTTGGAGGTGATATGTGGTATATTTCCAATTAACGTTAAACAATTAGAAATTGTGCACCTAACGCTTACCCGATCCGGCCGACCAGACTCCCTGTCTTGGTGAAAATAATTATTATGTTTCTGCACGCATTTTTACAAATACTTTAGAATCAGCTTCTGACACATTTTTCATGAAAAATAATCATTTTCGAATTCAATTACTGTAGAATGAAAAAAAAGCTCCAAATTTTTCCTTATCATTCATCGCTGGTTTTGAAGTTCGAAAGTCTAGTTATAGATCCATCTGAATGAAGGGTTTTCCCTCCTGTTTACTCTCTGCATATTCACATCATCAGGGAAACGTTAAACAATTTGAAATTGTGCACCTAACGCTTACCCGATCCGGCCGACCAGACTCCCTGTCTTGGTGAAAATAATTATTATGTTTCTGCACGCATTTTTACAAATACTTTAGAATCAGCTTCTGACACATTTTTCATGAAAAATAATCATTTTCGAATTCAATTACTGTAGAATGAAAAAAAAGCTCCAAATTTTTCCTTATCATTCATCGCTGGTTTTGAAGTTCGAAAGTCTAGTTATAGATCCATCTGAATGAAGGGTTTTCCCTCCTGTTTACTCTCTGCATATTCACATCATCAGGGAAACTTCCATATGGACGCAACTCAGTTTTACCTGTTTTCACGCCACATGATCTATTCGTCTGTTCCACCATCCCATGAAACCCCGCCTTGACTTTTATAAAGGCGTTATGCCCCAGTACTTCGTTGGCTTCCTTTCCATTCTTTTTTGTTTCCCTGTAGACGCTGTCCATTCTTCCTGACGTCTTTTGATTCCAGTCATCGGCATCCATGTCTTTTATCATCTCTTTTATATCCCAGGAAAGTCCATCTTGAGAAAGAATGCTGTTCCAATGCAACACATGAAAACCCGCTCGAATGGCGTGTACTGTCATTACCAGTATAGTGAAGATGGGAGCTAATTCAGTCACAGATAATCCGTTGGTTGTCACACAATGGATCAACCACTGACTGGGAAATGACTGTTTTTCTTCACTTTTCTCCCCCCTCTGAACATGTGCTAAAAAAACACAGTAAGGTATCATAGAATGCCGACAGTTAAGAAACTGGCCATTTGATGCAACAAATTCACACCATTCCTCCAGGGATTAACCCTCACGGAACAATTCCTTACCCTATTACTTTTCATTTGTTCGTGAATAAGGCACCTTACTGACAGTCGACCCATTGGATTCATGCCATGTCTCAGGCTCTGTGAGGCAGCAGTGCTAACCAGTGAGCCAACTTGCGGCCCTGCAGCAATATTTCAAGGCGCATGCGGACGAGTGTAAAATGCGTTCCCTGCCAAAGATGCTCCGCTTTTGATGTTGTCATTTTCAGGAACAATAATCCTGATTCCCTGACCAGGCAATGAAACCAAACCACAGCGGTGATAGTGCTGAATTGTAACCACTAGCTGACATTTAGGACGGCAAGTGCAATTGCATCTTCTCTTAACAGCATAGTTTTTTTTCCTGCGATGAGACGTTTCTTCCAAAAAAAACTATTCGTGTCACCGAGCTTTTACAGCACAGAATAATGCATTATGTCAATGCCAGTCCATCAAACATCCATCCACTCTCATTTCCAGCTTCCAGTAGCCCATAGCCTGACTTCTGGAGTGTTCATCTCAAACAGACGTTCCTGCAAAGGTTTAATCTCAAATGAAGAAGCGAATGAGACTGAAGTCAGATACCATTAAATTTGAACATGAGCTGTGGGAGAACTGAACCGCATTTTCAAACAAAGAGGGAAATATACAGACACATCTTGTGAGAATGACAAAGGCCTTAGGAGAGGCCAACATTCAGAAAATTAGGAATTGAACTGTTTGCCTCTTCTTTCTTCACTGCGGGCTTTAAAACCCGATTCTGTTTGTATATGCAACGGGGTAAACAGGCAGGCGACTGTCCTTCGAGGACTGGCACAGTCGTGAATAATTGGTACATGCTAATCGTTGAATTCTCCACCTGTTGAGGTAGCCTGGCTCGCTGTGTTCTTCCAGCCTCCTACCTGTTTCATTTGGATTCCAGCAGATTCCTGCCTCTACATAAGGAATGGAAGCATTCAGCCGCTTCGATGTATGTTTTCCTCCCCCACTATTTCACCGTTACTTTACTGCATCGACTGTATCACATTGTTCTTCCGGCTAAACTAGAGCATTCTTGGCATCAGATGCTTGTCGTCCTTATGTTCCTCGAAGTAGAAACACAGATGGGGATTTCGAACGCCAAGCAGATGAGGCCTGGTCCATGGGGAAAATCACTTCACGATGTTCCCTCAGAAATAATTCCAAGCAACACCGAAAATGCTTCTGTGAATGTTTGTTGTAACAGTTGTAAACACATGTAGCAAGGCCCAAATAAGATTCGAATACACTACCAAAGGTTGATAAGACCAAGGCTCTAGCCTCTGAGTTATGGAGCCACCGGCAAAGAAAGCGCTTTTTCTGACTAACAGAAAATGATGAACTCTAGCACAGCAAATTCCGTCGTCAGAGGTTCGTAATGCAAGCTTCGTTTTCTGTTTTAAAATACGACTTGAAACCCATTTCTTTGTTCACTTGTTTGACATAACACTTTGTCAGCTTCCCAATATCTCATAATGTGACTGGGATCAAAATTTGTTTAAACTCCCTCCAGAGGAACAGCTTTGAAGTTTCCATTATGTGAAAGGCACGATGTACTATTGATAGCAATTAATTGCCCTTCATTTCAACAAAGATTACAGCTTTTCTTCTTCCGTTGTTGACTAATTCGTTTCCTATAGCATTGTGCGATTTCCGTCGTGAAGAGATTTCACAATTTATGACCTTGGTAGATGAAGTTTAGGCACCAAACGTGGAACAGTTCAAATCGAACATACTCGGGAGATTGGAATTCCAGGCTATGCAGGTATCTGAGAGGGCGTTTTAAAACAAAATCTTGGGTGTGGTGTTCACTGGCTGGGTTGGCATTTATTGAACAACACAAATTGCTCTTGAGTGGGCTGGAGGGCATGATAGTGATAGACAGAGCGAAGACAGTCAAGAGATTTGCAGAAATGTTTTAAAAAGTTTGAATTTAGCTGCCCGGTAATTGGTGAATAACCCTTGTTGTAATACTCCCACGTGCAGCAGAGTTGTTGAAAGATGTCAGGAGTACATCTTTGGGTGAATAACCCGAAATCGCTGCCCTTCCAGCATGTTGGAGCCCGTGTGGAAAGATAAAGCTGCGAAGGCCGCAGTGCACGTTTGGGAAAAAGTGCAGTGGTAAAAATATCATTCAGGGAAGGAACATTGGAACACTGAACAGAACACAAGTGCACCCTTGAATAGAGGCAGAGGGAGTTAGGCCAGAGCAGAGGGGGAATTTGAGAGGACAGATTGGGGCAAGTGTGCTACCACCGTTTAATACAAACGAATGGATGAGAGATTGAGCTGCAGAAGAGCGGAGACGTGGAAGAGTTAATGATCTTAATGAGGTGCAAGTAGGCTGACACGGTGACGATGGCGATATGTGGTTGAAAGCACAAAACGCAGTGAAGGATGTCACTGTGGTTATGACGTGACTCGTTCAGACTCAGACAGTTGCGAGGGAGAAGATTGAGTCAGTGGCGAGGCATTTTCTCCTCGCACTTGGTTAATGATGCTTTCCAGCTCATCTCATCCATGTGCCGCAACTCCACTCTCAAAACCCATCCCTCCAACAAGGACAGAGCTCCCTTATTCATCACTTTAAATTGCAGCAACCTCCGCAGACATCATGTCATTCTCCGACATTTCCACCACCCGAAAATGAACCCCACCAGCTAAGATGTGTTTCCCTCCCCACCCCTATCCGCTTTCTATAAAGATCATTCCCTCTACGACTTCCTTGTCAAGTGCACGCCCCTCACCAAACCACCCTCCCCTCCCGCCCCATTCTCATTCCAACACGGGATTTGCAAAACCTCCACCCACACCTCCACTCTGTCGCAGGCCCCAAAGCAGCCTTCCACATCCATGAGAGTTTTACCTGCACTTCCACACATGTCATTGAATGTATCCATTGCACCTGGTGCAGTCTACCTATATTGCAGAAACAGGATACCTAATTACAGCTCGCTTCAGCAAACACCCCAGGACACCCGTAACAAACAACATCACTGACCCGTGGCCGATCACTTCAACTCTCCCTCCCAATCGGCCAAGTCAATGCATTCCTGGGCTTCCATCGCTCTCATGAACTGTCCTATGTATCAATCTTCCTTCCCACCTATCCGCTCCGCACTGCTCTGCGACCAATCAGAACTACACCCACCTCCATCCACTATCACACTCTCAGCTACCTTGTCCCAGCCCCATCCACTCCAATTTGTCTCTCTACCCCCTCGATTTACAAGCTTATTTCCTGATGATAGCTCTTGCCCGAAACGTCGATTCTCCTACTCATTGAATGCTGCCTGCCCTGCTGTGCTTTTCCAGCAGCACGGTTTCGACTCAGGAGCGAGGCAGTGGATTTTGATTTCGGGAAAGACAGAGGCATCAGCTTTGCCATGATGCAATTGTGAGAAATGTCTGCTCCAACAGAACTGCATGTCAGACAAGGCAGGACAGCGTTTGACCTGGAAGGAATAGGGAGGTGATCGTGTTTATATCCACCTGCAGATCTATTTGTGGTGGATGCTGTGTGCATGAAAGATTCTGACGAAATTCTGGTCACATTCTAAGTGTCGAAACTCCCTCACCCTCAGACCATATCTTAGAAAGTATCCAGAGTCTTGTGAAAGTTGCTTTCCCACTCTCATTTTTGGATAACATCAATTTCGCAGGATATTAGAAGTGGAACATTTACAAACCAATCTCTCCGCCGTGATCTGATAAAAAAACGCACATTTTAATCACAAGTAGAACTTGATCATATCGAGAACATGAAAGGAAAAAAAAACCCTTTGGTTACAGTGAGAGAGAAATCGTTCTCTTATTGTGTGCGTGGACAATGGTTCTGCCCATCATCAGAGGTCACAAAACACAAATGCCGTCATACTAAGGAAAGTCTATGGAAATGTGCGTATTCATTTCCTTGTCTGAGCTGAATTCCCATGGAGACAAAGATTCCAGGAAAAAGCGATTCACCTGCTCAGAGTGTAGAAAGGGATTCACTCTGTCTCTGACCTGCTGCAGCACCTGCTAATTCAAAATGAGGAGAAACCATTTCAAAGTCTGGACTGCCGAAAATACTTTAAAACGTCCAGCACAACGCTCATGCTAATTAGAAACCTTTCATCTCGCCAGACTTTGGAAAATGTTAACAAACCTCTGTGTGCTTCATCTCTGACAAATATGCTCACATGAATGAGAGACCTTTAAGTATTCTGGAGACGTGACGTCTGATCTACATGCTCACCCGGGAGGAGAGACATCTTTGTGTCCAAATCGATGGGACCTGCTGTAAAAGTCCGAGTGACCGGATGGCTCATCACCTTTCTCACAATGTTATCGTGTCTTTCTAAATGCCCTGACTGCAGGAAGTGCTGCACAAGTTCCTGGAGACGAACGTGTCATCAACGTGTTCACAAGGTGGAAAGACATTATTCACTCTAAAATATCCAGGGGGCAGTTATCATTAACGTCTTCACATTGAAGATAGACATATTAAATGTATAGTCTATGAGATGTGCTTAACAGTCTCTGTCGAACTGGTGTCCCTTCGACATTTTCACAATGTGCAAGACATTTCAAGTGTCGTTATTCTAAGAATAGGTTCAAGCGTTCATCTCAACTCTCAGTACACCAGCCAGTTTGCACTGGGCAGAAAGCATTTAATTGCTCCGTGTGAGAAACACAGTTAGCTCACTCATCGACCCTGCTGAGACAAAAGAGGGATCCCACTCAGGGAAAGAATTCATTCACTCATCGACCCTGCTGAGACAGTGCAGGGATTACATATCTCAACAGCGATTTAACCTTGTTGTTCATCATATTCAGATCTGAAAGCAAAGTTTTGATATTCTGGATAAAAATCAAATAAATCAGCTTTGTATTAAATTTATTGTCAAATGTCATTGGAAGGATGGGTTTACCGAGTACTTGAAGCATCAGCACAGGTTCTCAAGGGGAAATAATGTCTGAGAAATATATTAGACATCTGAGAGGAGGTAATGAGCAAGTAAGACGAAGTCTACCCTGTAGAGGTGACCAGCTGGAATTTCCAAAAGGCTTTTGGCGAGGTGCAGTTTGACAAACTGCTCAATAATGGGCAACTTCTACTTTAGACGACGGTGTGTTTGGAGTTTCCGCATCCGCTCCGAATCTGCCTGGATTTCCTCCGCAGACGAAAGATGCGTCGGTGACCTTCTTTGGCCATGGGGAATGCAGAGTTACAGGAATTGGGTAGAGGTGTAAATTTGGGTGTGCTGTCCGTTGCAGGATTAAAGGAATCTTCCTGGGCCGAATGGCTTGTTTCCACATTGTAGGTATTATATTAGGACAAGGTTGATCGCAGTGATTAAGGCTTTTGTCATATGAACTTCTTTTTTAAAAAAAGGTCACAATTTCCATATAAACATATGATTTCAATTGAATCTGTTGAACGATATAAGGAGGGGAGGGGCATTCTTAAAGAGGTTGTGGTTCTATTCGCCCAGCCGGAAGTTTTTGTTGCAAACGTTTCGTCCCCTGGCTAGGCGACATCATCAGTGCTTGGGAGCCTCCTGCGAAGCGCTTCTTTGATGCGCTCCATCAACAAACACATCGACTTGGACCCAATATACCAACCACTACAGCGGACAGCTGAAACTGACAACCGGAAGCGGCAGGGACAGACCACTACAAACACCGGAGGAAACATCAAAGAAGCGCTTTGCAGGAGGCTCCCAAGCACTGATGAGGTCGCCTAGCCAGGGGACGAAACATGTGCAACAAAAACTTCCAGCTCGGCGAATAGAACCACAACAACGAGCACCCGGGCTACAAATCTTCGCACAAACTTTGAATTCTTAAAGAGGACATCATAAAGGTCGAGCGAGAATGTCAGATCGCCTTAGCATGTAAAGTTAAGGATATAATCTAAAGAGATTCCACAAGTACATTAAGAACTAGAGACGAAATAGGACCACTTTAAGATGAAAGAGCTCATTTTGTTTTTCACCTCAGCAGATGGAGAGATATATAATGTTCACTTCGTGGAGAACGAAATGGACCCTACAACTAAATATTGATTTTTATAAAGTCGTTTCCATTGTAAAGGGCAAGTGCTGGAGGACTTGGAAAATATGAAGATGGAATTTTCTCTGGGATTTGATCTCATGTATCCCGGAACTTTGTAGCAAGTTAGGGAATGAAATTGTTGGGCCTTTCGTAGAAATAATTGTATAAGCTATTACTATGAGTGAGGCGCCGAAAAAAACGGGGAGTGGCTAATTTTGTGCTTTTGTTAAGAAAGGGTTACTTGGAGAATCCTGGAAACGATAGACCTGTGTTTCTGACAGTGGTCTGAAGTAAGTTGTTGGATGCAATTATAAACGATAGGATTTAAATGCATTTGGAGATACAAGGAATAAATGGGAATAACCTGAATGTTTTTGAGCGAGGGAAGTTGTATCGCACAAACATGACTGAGTTTTCGACGGCATAACTAATATGATTGATCCGGACGAAGTGGGAGATATTGCTCACTTGAACTTTAATAAAACGTTTTTCAATGTTCCACATGTTTGCCTGATTCAATAAGTGAGATCACAGACAGTTTGGTGAGATTTCCAATTCGAAATAAAATTAGATCAACAGCAGGAGGCTGGGAATAGCCGTGGAAAGTAGCTTTCAGATTGGAGGACTTATTACCGATGGTGTCCCACAAGGATCGATGCTGAACCCACATTCATTTTTTTCATTTAAATAAATGATTTAGGTGAGAATATAAAAAGCATGGTAAGTAATTTGCAAAATATGTCGGAAAAGGGACAATAAAATGGTGATGGAAAATTGTGAAGAGATTTTCTCATCAGGTCAATTCCTCGAGATGTTAAAGCGTGGGGGAGTGGGGTTGGGGCGGGACAGTGAAGGGCCATCCGTCCATCGTACAGAGCAGGTTATCAGACGTCCATCTATCCTCGTCCCAGTTTGCAGCATTTACCCCATAACTTTGAGTGTTCTGACTTTCCAGGGAAAATGTCAATGAGATTCGCTCTGTGAGCTTAAATGACACAACAATGGTACTGACGGTTGACTGGGTTGCAACACCTTTGAGGAACGTATTCTCATGTTCACACACAGAGGCAGACACGCAGAGACATTCCCCGACAGTGACAGAGTCCTCATCATTATACGCACTCCATGTGCTTTACGTCTGCAAGTTTCTCTGGTGAAAGGCGGCTTTAAGTGGAATACAAGCCACTTCTCCAAAAAATGTGAACCGTTGTTGTGAGCTGCGATATGAAGTGGATACTGAGCTGAAATAGTCCCACACGCTTCGCATGTGTAACTTTCAGTAACACAAATCCTACCAAATCAAGGCATCTTGCTCCTGGGATCTGACAGGATAGCGCCTAGCAAACATTCCTCACTAAAACTACTGACACACGGCAAACTCTAAACACTTTCACGTCTTGTCTCGTCTCGTTCTGTTTCTGTCCCTGTCACACCTCCAGATTCCTCTTCTTGTCTAGTCCCGAAAGCAATGAGCTGTTTGATACAAATACAGACACATTGAGAAAGTGATCTTTATTTCAAAAGCAGAATCAGGGAATGTAAGCTGCGAGGGCTTGCTTAACGGCAGGGCAATAAGGCACCACTGTTTCGTGTCCTGATTATGGTATAGACTGATTCCACCAATAGGCACCATACCAGTTATTACCAATTATAATCTTCCAATGAATACCGTGACTGACAGGAAGTAGTTTCAACCCCTTCCTCGCCGAGGGGCATTTTGCAAACAATGTCCTGTTCCTTCACAAACTGAGTTTTTCTCAGCTGGCCATGGATGCGTCAAGCACAGAAAATGCCATTTGGCCCACTAAGTCTGCACATTCCAATACAATCCCCTGAACTGTTCTTACCTCATTTGGCAGCGCTTTGCTCAAAGGCTCAAACGAATTCAGCAATGTAAGTGTTCGACTATATGGGTCTTTCATGCTTTGGAGGTTTCTGCCTTTTCAATCATGACAGGCGGTTGGTTGCAGTTTCTCAAGCTTCCTTATCTGGGTTATATGCATTTTACTTCATCCTGCGATTTGAATTTCAAACAAAAAAGCAGAGAGCAAACACACTTCTAGTTCACTCTCGACTCTCACAGTCAGCAAAATGCTTAACTGCATGAGGAACTCACAGTGGATTTAACGCCCATCGCCTCAATCACTTGGCCACACCTGCCAATTACGATATTAAACTGGTTTCAAGTTCTCCCTCCCTGTGGAGCTGAGGGACAGGCAATCAATGTTAGGTTTGTTTGAATTGAATCACCACAGCTTCGACAGGGTAAAATGTCAGGATATATTTGGTCTGTGTAATCAATCTCGATATTTCAAATTATCATTCATTTAGAAGCAAAGACAGAGATTGCAGCAGAAACTAACCATGTCTGGCAGCATCTGGAGATAGAGAAACAGAGACAACCATTCAGAGCTTCTTCAGGAGTTTCTCAGAACTGTATTTTTCTCACAGGGTCTTCCATTCCTGCCGAGTACCTTGAGCAGTTTTTTTTTCCAGAGATTCTCAGCATCCGCAACACTTTACTAGCCATTAAACAATAAAGAAACACATTTGTCATTACTCACTGGATAGGTTTTCCGATTGGGAGCATATTCCCGAACCTACTAAAAACACGAAACTGCACAGCAAAGGATTTGGATGGATAAGAACAGCGACTGCTCCATGCATGGGAACACCCTATCGGTTAACAGCCGAACTATAGAATTAATTGCTCCACAGAGACTGGGGAGTTCCTTGCAGCAAGCCCCTTGCAGGATATCATAAAGAAGACTTTTAGCGAATTCAAGAGTTCGCCTGCCCTTCATAGAATGACAATTGCCCTCGATTGGTTTGATGTTTCCAAAATGAATTCTGGGGCTTTCGTTGTGGAAACTGGGAACAGTCTGATCCCACGCCTTGCCGACACAGTCATGTCACCGGGAACCAGCTCTCCTAAAACCGGGAGCTGCTCCCTTCGTGCCTCATGACGAACATATTCCTGACCACGGTAAAACCCCGGAACTGTGCAGCTGAAGTAAAAAGGATGGGGTGATTGTCACTCCCTTCCTGGGTCGTGGGAGAACAGCACCTGTTAGGGAAGAGCCGAACGCACTGACTAACATCGCCACAGAGACTGATGAGCCAACGGCGTCAATGATTTCCGAATGCAAGTTTTAGTCTACTCCTCCCCCATGGAAAATACTCCTTAATTAGCTTTACCTTTTGAAAATGAATCCTTGGAAATTCATTCTGAAAACATGGGAATAGTCTGCTCGCACCCTCGAAAGACACAACCATGACTCCAGGAACCAGTTCTCCAACCGGGACAGTGTCTCTTTCAGCCTTTCAGTGTCTTGTCTGTGACCGTGTTTTCTCATTGTCCCGGAGCTGAAATGAGATTTGACGTCCTGACGTGCAGGAACGAGAATCTTTTCAATGTCACAGATCAGTTCATGTCCGGAGAGCATCAGAGTCAAAGCACTGGCCTCCACAAGCACGGAAAGATTTCTAACCTGTCTCTGCTCAGTCGAAGAGTTCATCGTTCATTCGCCTCTGGATCCCCTTCCCAAGGAATATATAAAGATTCAAAAAACTCGAGACGGGGATTTCTGCTTTGCTTCTTGACAGTTTCCCCACCTGCCAATTGGCAAAATGTTCCAAGAATCTCTTCATAACCCTCTGCTTTGAACTATGTCCAGAGATAAATAAATCTCACTTTGTGGTGAGATTCCCGACTCTGGGAATGTTTTGTTTGGAGCAAAGACATTTAATGGGAGATTTCTTGGGAATGTTTATAATGATGTGGGCGAAAGCGGTGTGGATGGCGCGTTGATGGTCAGGAGGAACTACTGCCCCTGACCAGGGCAACTGACCAAAGGACGAGGAGTGAAGACGTTTAATGGAAAACACAACTTGTATCAAATAAACTCAGTAAAACCTACTTATATACCATGTGTTTGTTATTATCTGTGGATAGAGGAACAGAGCTAACGTTTTGAGTCAGATCCGTTTCTCATTCAGAACACAAGTTTCCTGCATGTCAACAATTGAGCAGACCTGAGAAAATGTCAAGTTGTTGAGACGGATTTTCTGGAGTTGCAGGGATAACTCACATTGATGAGAGACAGGGTGGATGGGAAGGATCCATTTCCATGAGCAGAGAGATTAACAATATGCCAATGGTCGAGTAACAAAGATGTTCTTGGATTTTTACAGCGCCTTTCAGCACCACTTCAGTCACAGGCACTGAAGTAACTTTGAAGTAGATGTGTCATTGTCAAAACTAAAGTGCTAGTCAGAGCAGTTTGTTCAACCAAAGGTCAAAAAAGAGCACTCAGAACTGGCCCTGGAGACGCCAGTGAGATTATGCTTTACTTTAAGCGTTTGTTCCTCTCTGGTTTCTCTCCAGAATAGTGCAGGACTGGAGGTTCTAATCTCAGGGGAAGGTGTTACCCACTAAGACACAGATGAGGAGGATGTTCTCACGTTCAGACGGTAGCAAGTATGTACAAGTATTTACAGCAGATGTCTGGCAAGACTCAGTATATTTAAGCCTTCAATTATCTCTCTATTAATAGCATGGAGCGAGTGGCAGAGTGAAATGTGCACAAATATGCTGACAATTCACACTCGTGGGAGCGCATATTATGTTGAGAACGTGGCATTTCCCAGAGGCATATAGATAGGTTTAATGAATGGGGAATAACTTGTCAGATGCAGTTTCATGTTGGCATTATGAGGTCATGCACTTTGGTCGGAGAAGTCAAAAGAAAGAACACTATTAAAACCGAGAGAAAGTAGAAGAAACGTGTGAGACAGAGGAATCGCCTGACACAAACATGTTTAGTATCATATTCTTTCCCTAACAAGATGGATGGCTTCCTTTCCGAATGCTCACAATGAAAGAGATGGTTTCCAAGGAAAGTAAAACATCCTGAAACAAATAGCCTCATCGAAAACAAGGAAAGAATTGAGTCGTTCCAGTGGACAACTTTGATGCTTATGGCTCTGTAAAATTTATTTATAATGGAGCTGGAAGTGGGAATTGGGGGAGCTGGGGAGTGAAAGTCAGGTCACCCATGATTACTGTCATCCTTCGTCTGTCTTCCTCATTGTTTTGTATGTTATATTTTTCATTGTGGTTACTGTGAGTGCGCTTGTAAACCACACCGCTGGTGACTTGTTTCCCAGACAGTTCTTCAACACGACTCGTAAGAATTCAACATTCTTTTCTCCTGAATCTAGGTAATCTCTAAAACTGTGCAACCAGAACCTCGACATTTTCCACGCCTGTCTGCCTTCTTGCAATATCAATTGATTCATCACTGTGCTCCTGTTGCACAAATCAAGAACGAACCAAACCGCATCAATTGCATCGAGGCTGCGAACGCAGATAACTGCAGCCGCTCCCCAGAGTCCTGGCAACTGTGTGATCACAGAAGCACACATTGAACAGCCAGGAAACCCAAAATAATTACAGTGCCAGAGACCGTGCCAGGAACGGCACCTGAGAAACAACAGAAACACTCTTTTGAGCTACGGACCTGGTTATATTTCTCAATCAGCAATCAAAGTTTACACTGGTTATATCAACTGATCCCTCACTCAAGGAACCAACAACTGCTGCAAACGGAGGAGAAAATGAGGACTTTACATACTGGACATCAGAGTCTAGAGTGCGGTGCTGGAAAACACAGCAGATCAGACAGCATCTGAGGAGCAGGAGAATCGATGTTTTGGGCATGTGCCTGATGACTTGCACATGCCAGAAACGTCCATTCTCCTGATTCTTGGATGCTGCCTAACCTGCTGTACTTTTCCAGCAACACCATCTCCATTGCTACAGACTGTCATACAATCCAAGCTTCCAGTCGCAGAATCAGCAACACTCAGTGTAATGAGTCAACCTATTGAGGACACCTGACAGTGGTGTTTAGTGTCAAGTAGATCTTCATGAATGTGTGTCATGAATTGTCTGCCCTGTATAATGTTCCCTGCTCTCACTACGTGCAACATTGTTTGATCATATTTGTATTGTACATGATGGGTATTGGGTCCAATGTTCTGGTGAGTTGTTGTCTAAATGTGGCTTTCGGTTTATATTCTCTAATAAATCCGAGTAGTCAAAGTCTGTCCGTTCTGAGACATTTTTCCTTGATGTGTTGGGTCTTGGAGTGCCCTCCTAACGTTGTTTGTCTGCAAGGAATTTGCGGGACTATCTATTGTTGCAAAGCATTTCTGGAGGATCCAGTAAACACCACAATCAGTTGTACAGAGCGGCAATGCACAGACATGACGAGGTCAACAAATTCGACCAGAACAACACAACAATAATTGGACAATACGGGCAACCAGAGATTTTCTAGAATGACGAGATTCATCCAATGACTCCATCAAAGAACATGTTGACCTCGATGTAACATACCGGGACCTGCAATGAACGACAAGAAGCAGCAACTGAAAGCAGTGGGAAGGAAATCACACCAATTCGAAACGCTACAGGACGCAGAGCTTCATAAGAGTCTCATCAGCCTTGAGGATGTCACCGAGAAAGGGCAGGAAACTGCTGCAAACCAACTTCCCAACACTAACGAACATCCACATACCATCTGCAAACTTCACTGGAACTACAAATTTTTACACAAACCTTGAAACCCTGACACAGTCAGGACCGCCCCACCGGGAAAACGAATCCTTGCATCCCACATGACAGCTGAGGATACGAAACGCCATACTCCAGTGGACGTCAGAGCAAACTGCTCTTGCCAGCTACTTGCGCGTGCTCTTGTAAAAATAACTGCTTGATTCTCCTCATCCAATTTTTCATCGTTTGGGGTTGTGTGCCTTTAGCATTACAAATTTACATCTGTATATTTCTGAATTTTCTGAGAATTTCTGCCGTTCCAACACATAGAGACAGTGAGTTCCAGATTCCAACCACTCGTTGTCTGATAAAGTTTTTTTATGTGCAGCTACCCAAACCTTTTTACTCTTATCTTCAATCTATGGCTCCTTGGTGATTGATCCCTCCATCAAATGTTTCGTTAAGTGTACATAATCCATATCGCTCATCATTTCCTCCATCTCAATACTGTCTCTTCTTAATTTCCCAAGCTTTCAGAAAAACAACGCCAGTCTGTCTAAACTCTTTAATAGTTGAAGTTCTTCAATCCAGATCACTTCTGATTCGGTTCCACAGCTGTCATATCACTGCTATAATGTGAATTACAAAATTGTACACAATACTCTATCGAGAGACGAATGATGACTTGAAATAAATGTGGGTAGACAAGAGATATTGGTCTTTTCCAATAAAGTCATTCATTCGATACTGTTCTGTGCCCTTTCCATGAACCCAATGCTCCAATGATCTCAGATCCATGCAAATAAAACACTATACGTGAGGATTCAAAACCCAATCACATTGTCTGATAGCATTAAGTGGCTTAATAGTCCTGATGGTGATATCGGGGCACGTTCACCTAACAAGAGTGAACGCTGCAGCACAGACTTAATGATGTCAATGTGAAAGTGAGTGTTAATTTTTGCAATGCCCCAGTGACATGGGAGGAGGGATAGAAAGGCGGAATAGTGATTGTTAAAGTGAGAAAAATCTCGGAGATTGGGTGTTGAGAGTGGCGGCTTGATGCATTAAAACCAACACCTGAGTAAGTATATTCATGTTAAAATTGATTGTGTCCTTTCTGAGTTTGTTTTGCGCAGGTTATGTGGAGTAACATGGAACAAATGCGCATTACTGATACTCAGATTTGAATGGAGGTTGCTTGACCACAACGCAGAGGACGAACCACTATTTGATGACATGAAAAAAAGCAATTAATGCAATGGCAGAGATAGTCGAGGAATAGCATCACATGCACAACAGGAAACCCCACTGAGATTGGATTGAATCGTTACATTCGAAGTCCTCAGTGGCTGTGGAGAATGTTGAAGACTGAATTCGATAGCTTTCAATAAAAGATGAAATGTACAGGCGAGAGTGCACAAATATTATTGAAATATCGGTTTCAATAAACGTGAAGTTTCACATCGTAACTGTACCCATGACGTGAGACAAGGAAGAAACTATTATTGCACACTCACATCGCACCGGTTCCCAGGTCTGGACTCAGTGAAACTGTGTACGCAGTGGCGAAGATCCGATTGGAAATTGAGAGTGGGATGAACGAGTGGATATCTACTTTGCCTGCTAGTGACAAACTCCGTGAGCATGCAGTCCTACTGTGAAGGTAAAGAGGCGCGTGAAACGCCAAGGCTGGGAGCTCCAAACTCGCTCGGAGTAACTTCTGATGACATGGCGCAGAGGGCTTTGGGTTGTGGGAAAGGATCCTGAGCTATTTTAATCTGAATTGAAATGATTAGATTAGATTCCCTGCAGGGTGTAAACAGGCCCTTCGGGCCAACATGTTCACAGCAACCCTCCGAAGGACAACCAATCCCAACTCTATGTTTACACCTGGCTAATGAACCGAACATTATGGACAATTTAGCATGGCCAATTCACGTGATGTGCACATCTTTTAGTTTGTGGGGCGTACCGGAGTACACGGAGGAAACACACACAGACACATGGAGAACGTGTAAGCTCCACACAGACAGTCGCCTGAGGCTGGAATCGGACCTGGGACCCGGGTGCTATGAGGCAGCCGTGTTATCCAATGAGCCACTGTGCCACACACTTGCTCATTGAATTGGCGCCCGCAGACCTCTATAGCAACTATCTGCATAGAATCACTATTCTCTGACTGAAGATATTCGTCCACGTCTCATTTCCAAATTGTTATCGCTTCACTTTGTCTCTGTGCCCTCGGGTTCTTGTGTGTCATAGTGGTTGAAACATCTTTGCCACATTGGCTCTGCACAAGCCTCTCAGCACTCTGTAAATTTCAAATAAATCGAGTCATTGTCCCAGACATCATTGAAATAGACCGCTGTTCCAAACAGTCCTTGCTATCATTTACCGAAACAAACATAGTACCAACTAAGTGTACTGGGCCCATATCTCTCTTAACATGTCGTATTCCTGCACTTATCTAAGTGTCTTTTAAATGGTGTAACTTTATCCACATTCCTACTTCCTCTTGAACTTTGCACAGGAAACATAACGTGTAAAGTAAAACAAAGTGAACCTCATGTCTTTTTATGACCTTTGACCTCACACCTTAAAAATACGCCCACTAGTCCTGAAATACCCCAAAGAAGGAAAGCACCGTTGCAGTTGAGCTAATCTGTACCCCTCAGGATTTTAAAAACATTTATACGGTAAACGTCAACCTCCTATGTTCCTTTGAAAGAAGTCCCAGTCTATTCAGCCTAGAGCTCAATTCCTTCATTCCGAGCAAAGTACTGGTAAATCTCTTAAGACCATAAGACATAGGAGTGGAAGTAAGGCCATTCGGCCCATCGAGTCCACTCCGCCATTCAATCATGGCTGATGCGCATTTCAGCTCCACTTACCAGCGTTCTCCCCGGAGCCCTTAATTCCTCTAGACAACAAGAATTTATTAATCTCGGCCTTGAAGACATTTAGCGTCCTGGCTTCCACTGCACTCCGTGGCAATGAATTCCACAGGTCCACCACTCTCTGGCTGAAGAAATGTCTCCACATTTCTGTTCTGAAATGACCCCCTCTAATTCTAAGGCTGTGTCCACGGGTCCTAGTCTCCTCGTTTAACTGAAACAATTTCCTAGCATCCACCTTTTCCAAGCCATGTATTATTTTGTACGTCTCTATTAAGTCTCCCCTTAATCTTCTAAACTCCAACGAATACAATCCCAGTATCCTTAGCCCTTCCTCATATGTTAGACCTGTCATTCCAGGGATCATCCGTGTGAATCTCCGCTGGACACGTTCCAGTGCCAGTATGTCCTTCCTGAGGTGTGGGGACCAAAACTGGACACAGTACTCCAAATGGGGCCTAACCAGAGCTTTATAAAGTCTCCGTAGTACATCTCTGCTTTTATATTCCAACCCTCTTGAGATAAGAGACAACATTGCATTCGCTTTCTTAATCACGGACTCAACCTGCATGTTTACCTTTAGAGAATCCTCGACTCGCACTCCCAGATCCCTTTGTGCTTTGGCTTTATTAATTTTCTCACCATTTAGAAAGTAGTCTATGCTTTTATTCTTTTTGCCAAAGTGCAAGACCTCGCACTTGCTCACATTAAATTCCATCAGCCATTTCCTGGACCACTCTCCCAACCTGTCTAGATCCTTCTGTAGCCTCCCCACTTCCTCAGTACTACCTGCCTGTCCACCTAACTTCGTATCATCGGCAAACTTCGCTAGAATGCCCCCGGTTCCCTCATCCAAATCATTAATATATAATGCGAACAGCTGTGGCCCCAGCACCGAACCCTGCGGGACACCGCTCGTCACCGGCTGCCATTCTGTAAAAGAACCTTTTATCCCAACTCTCTGCCTTCTGTTAGACAGCCAATCCTCAATCCATCCCAGCAGCTCACCTCGAACACCATGGGCCCTCACCTTGCTCAGCAGCCTCCCGTGTGGCACCTTATCAAAGGCCTTTTGAAAGTCTAGATAGACCATATCCATTGGGTTTTCCTGGTCTAACCTACTTGTTACCTCTTCAAAAACTTCCAACAGGTTTGTCAGGCATGACCTCCCTTTACTAAATCCATGTTGACTTGTTCTAATCAGACTCTGCTCTTCCAAGAATTTAGAAACCTCATCCTTAATGATGGATTCTAGAATTTTACCAACAACCGAGGTTAAGCTGATTGGCCTATAATTTTCCATCTTTTGCCTTGATCCTTTCTTGAACAAGGGGGTTACAACAGCCATCTTCCAATCATCCGGGACCTTTCCTGACTCCAGTGACTCTTGAAAGATCTCAACCAATGCCTCTGCTATTTCCTCAGCCACCTCTCTCAGAACTCTAGGGTGTATCCCATCGGGGCCAGAAGATTTATCTTCTTAACTCTGTCTTAATTCTTCTTTGTCTGACTTGGAAACGAGAACATTGATACAATACTACAGAAGATGCCTCACCAACATCTTGTACAACCTCAGGATAACGTACCAACTTCAACACAAAAACTGAGCGACGCATGAAAGCGTTCTAACAGCATTTTAACGAAACTGACGATATGTGACACGACTTCCAAAGTCCATTCCGTGACCTATTCACGTGTCTATTGTGCAGGACTATTCAAAGTAGTACTTGTAAATGTACAATTGCTACATCCCTTTATAACTCACACTGCAGTACCTTACATTTATCCAAGGTAATTTCTCTTTACCATCCATTTAATCATATACCCGAATGATCAATGTCTCTTTAAAATTACTATAACCTCAGATCACCTTCTTCTCAGTCTACTGTACCACCATGGAGAGTTGTAGAGTCCCTCAGCACAGAAACACGTCGTTTGGCACAAACTGGTTCATACTGATCATAGTGCGGTCCACATTATCTGCATTTCTCTGCACTTGGACCATATCATTCTAATCCTTTGCTATCCATGTACTTGTCCAAACGCCTTTTAAATGTTCTTCATGTACACTCAAAGACTTCTGCCTTCATTTCATTATATGCATGTCGCTCATGTTGGTGTCAACCACAAACTAATGATCCCTGCCTTCCATATTGTCATCTAAAGCATTTACATCAGTCACAAACAAAGGAGCCATCACTGATCCCTGTGGAAAACTGCCGGTCACAAGCTTCCAGTCTGACAAACAACACACCAAAACCTCACCCTTTCTCTTGTTGTTAATTGAATTTTGTATCCGGTTTGCAAACTCACTGTGAACCACATCTGATGTAACTTTACTCGTTCGTCTTCCATGTTGCATCTAGTTAAACGCTTTCCTAAAGTCTAAGTAAGCAAATATATTTGTTCTTGCCTCATCACTCCTCTTGCGTACTTGATCAAAACTCACAAATTTGTGAGATCCAGTTTCCACCTCACTAAACCATGTTGATAATCCCCTCTATTTCCTGGACTCTGAAAATGCTATCTTCCAAAAACACTTCAAAAAACTTGCGAACCACCAATTTCAAACTCACAAGCCTGGAGATTCCAGTTTTTTTCCCTGTGTACATTCTTCAACAAGGTTCGTCACGGTCCAGTCATTTTAAATCACACCCATATTTAGAGATGACACAATTATTTCAGCAAGGAGTCTTGCAATTTCCGCGCTTACCTCCCATAATGCTTTGGGATTCAGTACAAACACAGGGTAAACCTCGATGCTAATTGAAACGAGCAACACAGAAAAATATTTACCCCGTGCTGTAATCTGTGAAAATTCGATAGTCAAAACGTTTCCCAAAGGTAACGATTTAAAGGGAAAATTATCAACTTTTTTCTTTATGTCTAACAGAGTATGAAAACTAACAACTATTTACAATTAGTTTCTCTTAAACCCATCTTTTACCTTCCACTTCGCAATAATATTCCGATTCTAAAAGATTCCCAATGGTGATTTAAAAAGTAATCATGGTTCAAAACCACTCAGCTTTTTCAAGTCTCGTTTTGTGGATTTTTCTGGGAAGATTCTCTCCAGGTTTTCCTCGATGTTCTGCCATGCAAACACATTTCCAGGAAGGTACATTTGTAGGATCTCTTGAGTAGGACGTCTCTGACGCAGTCCTAGCTGTTGAAAATGTCCTGACTTATACCCCAAAACATCGGATTATTTCATTGGCTTTAATATTATCAAAACGTGAAGTTCACACCTGATTTTGATTTCGAATCTTGATTCATAATTTAAGCTGATGGCAAACCAGCTCTGCTGGCTGTTTCGAACAAATGTCACATTGTTCCCTTGGTCAGAACAGGTTGTTCTGTGTCCTTGCAAGCTTTCCAACTCTTTTTTTCACATCACGTTCATAACAATACACTAGTCTAGGGTGTGGAGTCTTATACGCCTTTTACATTTTCTGAGATGTCCAGCAATTATTTTCCTGTAATATGAAATGTTTATTAGTATGTATTTCCATGATTTCTGTAGTTTCCTTAAGTCTAACATATCAGCCGCTAGAAACATCACCGAATCTCAAATTCTTGATGCTTGGTCAAATAGTTTCGGAAAAGGTATTGTCCTCTTCACATATGCAGAGTGAACATTTGGTCTCGCTGTCTCCACAATAAAAAAAAATGACATGAAAAATTCGTTTAATGCCTCTTCCATCTGCTGAGCTCAAAAGAAATGTCAACCTCCTTGATCTTTCAGGTAATATTTCTCGCGTTGTTCTCTTGCCAGATATGTACTTATAGGCCCTCTTTGGATTATCTTCAGCTCTGGCAGATTAAATTATTTCATATCCCCTCGTTCCTTCCTGGTCTGTACTTTATTGAAGTCCCTACAAGAAATTCACTTGAACCAGTTGTCTGTCTGATGTAGGATACTCTTTCGTTTTGATTAGTTCCTCAACACCTTTATTCAACAATGGTCACGTCTTGTGAGTGTCCAGCCTGACAAATTCAGCTCAGGTTGACAGCATATCTGTTATTGGAAACATGGTAGTCTGTTATTAAAGTTGGAATAACAGAGCATTAGAAATGTATTACAGAATAAAATGGATTCCGCATGGCTTTGTGAAGACGAAATCAGACCTAACATATTTACAAGTATTTTCAGATCGTAACAAGCACAATACATGAAGGGGAATGCAGTAAATGGAATATATCTGAATTTCTAAAATTATTCAGAACGATGTTTTTTACGATAGCACTTCACAAGCACAGAAGCATGAACCCACACAGTTGAGGGTATGTATTAGTCGAGGATTGGGGAATGAATTGAGAGGTGAGGTAATGAGAGCATTTTCATGACGGTAAATTGTGACTTGCAGATTCTCGGAAACAACAATATTGGTGCCACAGCTGTTGATATCATGTACTAATCACCTGTAAAACGTTCGTTAATGTACTGTTGCTCAGTTTGGAGATGACACAAAATAGATATGGATGCAAGTAATGAGGGTGGCACAGCAACATTGTGGACGGACAGAATCAGGATAAACAAGTGGACAAAAACGTAGCAGCATATAACATGCAAAAAAAGAGGTTTATGCGTTTTGGCAGATATGAATATTAAGTGGGGAAATACACAGCACAAAGCATCAGCATACAGAGCACTTCGCTTCCTTGTACATGAAATATGAAAAGCTAGCATCCAGATTCAGCAGGTAATCGGGAAGTCAAATAATTTTGTTTCACTTTATTTAAACGGAATGGGGACATATGATTTTTTTTAAAATACACATGGCATGAGTCAGATCAGAGCTGGATTAATGTGAACAAATTTAATCCCCCTATTTTAGGAATAGCAGTTCAGGGAAATTTAACACAAATCATCCTGGATATGGGAGAATATTCTCGGGAGATGAAACTGAGAATATTGCCCCTGTACTCATTGGAGTGTAGAATAATGTAACAAGACTTTACTGGGATACATTAGTTTATGAGGGAAATGATAGGATAATTTAGGAGAGAATGATTCGCCTTGTCTGAGAATCGAAGACCAGATAACATAATCTCAGAGTAAGTAGTAACCTATTTAAGAAAGATGTGGAGGATTTTTTTTCTCTTCGAGCCGACTGAATATGTGAAAGTATTTAGTGCACGCCGCTCTCGAAATTGGCAGCTCAGTGTATCCAAGATTACACTGAGATTAGGGAGGGTGGTAAAAAAGGAGGGGGTGTGGGGTTGCTAATTAGAAATGGTATAATGGCTGCAGAAAGGTAGTTCGAGGGGGATCTGCCTTTGGAGGTAGTATGGGCTGAAGTCAGAAATAGGAAAGGAGCAGTCACCTTGTTGGGTGTTTACTATCGGCCCGCCAATAGCAGCAGAGATGTGGAGAAACAGATTGGGAAACAGATTTTGGAAAGGTTCAGAAGCCACAGGATAGTAGTCATGGGCGATTTCAACTTCACAAATATTGATTGGAAGCTCTTTAGATCAAGTAGGTTTGTGCAGTGCGTCCAGGAAGCTTTTCTAACTCAGTCTGTCGATTGTCCGACCAGAGGGGAGGCCATATTGGATTTGGTACTCGGTAACGAACCAGAACAAGTGATGGGCATGTTAGTGGGGGAACCTTTTGGTGATGGGTGACCACAATTCTGTGACTTTCACATTGGTTATGGAGATAGAGAGGTGCATGCAACAGGGTAGGTTTTACAATTGGGGGAAGGGTAAATACGATGCTGCAAGACAGGATCTGAGGAGCATAAGTTGGGAGCATAGGATGTGAGGGAAGGATGTCGTTGAAAGGTGGAACTTTTTCAAGGTACAGATACGACGTGTTCTTGATATGTATGTACCTTTCAGGCAGGAAAGAAATGGTCGTGTGAAGGAACCTTGGTTGGCTAGGGAAGTTGAATATCTAGTAAAGAGGAAGAAGGAGGCTTACATAAGGCTGAGGAAACAAGGTTCAGACAGAGCGTTGGAGGGATACAGGATCGCCAGGAAGGAGCTGAACAAAGGGATTAGGAGAGCTAAGAGAGGGCATGAAAAATCTTTGGCGGGTAGGATCAAGAATAACCCCAAGGCCTTTTATGTGTATGTGAGAAACATGAGAAGGACGAGAACGAGGGGAGGTCCGATCAAGAACAGTAGTGGGAGACTGTGTATTGAGTCGGAAGAGACAGGAGGGTCTTGAATAAATACTTTTGTTCAGTATTTACGAATGAGAGGGACCGTATTGTTGAAGAGGAGAGTGTGAAAAGGACTGGTAAGCTAGAGGAGGTACATGTTAGGAACGAAGATGTGTTGGGCATTTTGAAAACCTTGAGGGCAGACGAGTCCCGCGGGCCTGACAAGATATATTCTAGGATTATGTGGGAAGCAAGAGAAGAAATTGTAGAGCCGTTGGCAATTATCTTTTCTTCTTCACTGTCAACGGGGTTGATATCAGGGGACTGGAGAGTGGCGAATGTTGTGTCTCTGTTCAAAAAAGGGAAAAGGGATAACCCTGGGAATTACAGGCCAGTTAGTCTTACTTCGATGGTAAGCAAAGTAATGGAAAGGGTACTGAGGGATAGGATTTATGAGTATCTGGAAAGACACTGCTTGATTAGGGACAGCCAGCACGGATTTGTGAGGGGTAGATCTTGTCTTACAAATCTAATTGAATTCTTTGAGGAGGTGACTAAGCATGTGGATGTGTGTACAGCAGTGGATGTAGTGCACATGAATTTTAGTAAGGCATTTGATAAAGTTCCCCATTGTAGGCTTATGCGGAAAGTCAGGAAGCATGGGATAGTGGGAAATTTTGCCAGTTGGATAGAGAACTGGCTAACCGCTCAAAGTCAGAAGTGGTGGTAGATGGTAAATATTCTGCCTGGAGCCCAGTTACAAGTGGAGATCCGCAGGAATCAGTTCTGGGTCCTCTGCTGTTTGCAATTTTTATTAATGACTTGGAAGAGGGTGTCAAAGGGTGGGTCAGTAAATTTGCAGACGATAAGAAGATTGGTGGAGTTGTGGATAGTGAGGAGGGCTGTTGTCGGCTGCAAAGGGACTTAGATATGATGCAGAGCTGGGCTGAGGAGTGGCAGATGGAGTCCAACTCTGTCAAGTGTAAGGTTGTTCATTTTGAAAGGACAAATAAGAATGCGGAATACAAGGTTAACGGTCGGGTTATTACTAAGGTGGAGGAGCAGAGGGATCTTGGGGTCTCTGTTCATAGCTCTTAAAAAGTTGCCACTCAGGCGGATAGAGCTTGTAAGAAGGCCTATGGTGTATTAGCGTTCATTAGCAGAGGGAGTGACTTCAAGAGTCGTGAGGTGATGTTGCAGCTGTACAGGACCTTGGTAAGGCCACATTTGGAGTAATGTGTGCAGTTCTGGTGGCCTCACTTTAGGAAAGATGTAGAAGCTTTGGAGAGAGTGTAGAGGAGATTTACAAGGATGTTGCCTGGAATTGAGAATAGTTCGTACGAGGATAGATTGAGAGTGCTAGGCCTTTTCTCATTAGAAAGGCGAAAGATGAGGGGTTACTTGATGGAGGTTTATGAGATGATCAGGGGAATAGATAGAGTAGACAGTCAGAGACTTTTTCCCCTGCTACAACAGAGTGTTACAAGGGGACATAAATTTAAGGTGAAGGGTGGAAGGTGTAGGGGGGATGTCAGGGGTAGGTTCTTTACCCAGAGAGTGGTGGGGGCGCTGCCAGCAGGAGTGGCAGAGTCAGAATCATTGGTGACCTTGAAGCGGCAATTGGATAGGTACATGGTTAGGTGCTTAAGCTGGGACAAATATTTGGCACAACATCGTTCGCCGAAGGACCTGTTCAGTGCTGTATTTTTCTATGTTCTATGTTTTAAGACTGTGAGAAACAGGTTTTAATCAGCAAGGTATTCAAAGGCTAGGTGCTATTGCAGGAACGTGAATCTGAGGATTATCAGATCAGCTGTAATCTCACTGAATGGTGAGAGCAGACTGCACAGGTTGAATTGACGACCTCTGCTCTTGCATCTTATTATCTTTCCTTTCTGGACTTTCGGTTGCTTCTGTTTTTCTTTTATCAATGAATTTACCGGGCATTAGAAGAAGACGATTTACAGTGCGAAGGCTTAAAACAAAATATCACTTCAGTATTTGATGGTGTCGTCCAGTTGATTGTTGCCTGAATTATGATTCACTTTTGAACATGAAAGGGAAAAGCATCATGCACAGTGTGGAGAAACTGTACACGTGTTGTACGTGTGGGCAGGGCTTCACCAGATAATCTGCCTTGTCAGAACATAAATAGAGTCAGACGAGGGACAGGTCATTCGTCTGTTTCGAGTGTGGGACAGAATTCACTTGATCCACTACGCTGCTGTAACAACAAGTCCGCATAGCGGAAATGTCTTTTAAATACCCTGAACGTGGGAAGTGGCTTAAAATCTCTGACAATCTGTTGACCCAGCAATATGTTGATACTGATGAGAAACGTCATTTGCTCCCAAAATGGGCCTGGATTAAAGTGGTTAATTGGACTCTCTGTGCACCCGCCATCTCACTGTGGGGAGAGGCTGTTCATCTGCACTAGTGTAGGAGGAGATTTGATGTGAAATCCAACCTACTGAAACAACAGTAAGTTCACAAGTGAACAAAGTGCCTGGTTTTTACTGTGCTTCATCGTGTGTCAAAGTCTCAACCAAAAGTTTTGGTTTGAATTCCAGCTTACTGTGGAGCTGTTCCAAAGAGTTTAACTGTTTCTTAATTAATCGAATGATACCCATTGTGACTTCCTTCCGATGAAGTTAATAAGTTCCTGCAGAAACGAAATGTGTTCCACGTTCTTCCTGATCTACACCAGCTAATACATGCAAAACAAATTCTTTAAACTTCAAAGAAGTGCCTGATTTTCTCCACATTGTACGGACAGGAATGCGTTTGTGACTGAGAAGTCTCAAATGATGCTAAATAATATGCAGTCAGGTGTGGCATGTTGGCGCAATGGTCACCACTGCTTTCTCACAGGCCAGGGCCTTTGCTTCAATTGTAGCTTTGGGTGATAGTGTGTGTGGCGTTTGCACAATCTCTCCATATCCGATAGGGGATCATTCCACGGAGCAAATACGTTCAGGCTACGTGGATTTATCATTGCTAAATTCTTGAGGGAAGACTGGGTACGATAGTTTGCCTTGGGAAATGCTGTGTTACAGGAAGAGGGTGAGGGATTATTCCGGTAGGATAGCATTTAGAACGTAGGTGTGGAATTGTTCGGTAGATTGGCCCGTTTCCATACTTCAGGGATCCCATGATTCTGTGAGACAAATATCCCACTCTGATTTTATGATTGAATAACACTAATTGAAATTTGTCAGAGTGGTTGGGATTAAGACAATGACCTGCGAAATCCGTGCAGTGATGTGGTGGGCTTGGGGTGATTGACATTCAAAATTTGTAAGCATTTGTGCTGAACGATTACACCCAGTGGAGAGTGTTATATTGTTGAAAGCACACATGTTCACTTTCAAATTGTGTATTTTCTGAATGTTGAAGGATCAAACAGTGCACGCATTGCTCCCTGACTGAAAGGGCTGGGGGAAAGGCTGTTCCAAAACAGATAGATGTAACTTTTGTTGGTGAAAACCTGACTTTTGCTAGCTGTTTCAACAGCAACTCAAATTTAACCAATTACATTAAGTTACATCCAGGATCCCAGAAGCTAATGAAATTTCAATTTTCGTTTTGCTTTAGCATCTGCAATCTAATCAAATCATACAAATTGAATGCATCATTGGTGTGTATGTAAAACCAGCATTTGAAAACTAGAGTGAGAGCTATTCCTGGAGAGCTAACACTTTCCTCTCTAAGAAATTAGAACTCACTCTGTTTCAAACAGTACCTTTTTTCAGCAAAACATACATTTAAAAAATGAAAGAAGATGAAACAATTGAGATGAACAGATATAGGTGGAAGACACAGGACCACATGCAAACTGGGTGGACTTGAGATTACGTTGATATGATGTTAAACAACTGTGTTATTGAAACAGCATGTTAATACGATTCTGTTCGGTTAAAGGAAAGAATGTTTAGTTTGTTCATTGTATTGTTTAGTCGTCGCAATAGAGTCAAATAAAATGTTGTTTCTCTTTTTGTAATGGAAATTAGAAATTCTTTGTCACTCACTAATGTTTAAATAGATTCGGAGGTGAGGAGATGTTTTCCGAGTGTTTGCTTTTAATTAACGAGGTGTTCGACGCCCTCGTTGCAACAAGGGTTTTCTTTGATTCCTATTGACTGCAGTTTTGCAAAAGCTCTTCAATGTCTTAGTCAGCCTTAATGTCACGGGCAATCAGTCTCACCTTGCCTTTTGATTGCAGTACTTTATCCATGTTTTTTTCAATACTGCAATGAGGACTAATGCTAAGTGCCTCTGTTGGAATGCACAGCATCAGAGAGCTGCTTATTGATGACTGAGTACAGCCACAAAGCAGTTACTATTCGCTTCCATCATGTTGCTGATGGTTAAGCGTTGATTGACTGGAGTAAGGGTTGGATTTGTCCTGCTTTTGTGGACTCGACACAACTGGACATTTTTAAAAAAGCTGTATCAGCATGAATGTCATGGTTACACTTCGCTGTTGTGAACGCGGGAGTAGGGCATTGAGTATGATGATCATCAATCATTGTATCAAAGGAAAACACAGGCTGGAAGGGCCAAACGGCCGCCCGTTATTCCGATATATCAATGCTGTGGATCTTCGGGGGAGGGAGAATTTATGTAGAATCTTCCAGAGTGCACATCATTTCTTAATTCTGCCTGGACATTATTGACAATGTTTCAGAATTACCTTGTATACGCGTTGTGCTGGACGACACCGTCTGCACCATGCCAGAGACAGTCTTTGAGAAGAGTAGTTCATTTCCTGTCTGCCTTGTTATGAGTGAGGACAGTGTGAACTGTCTCCAAAGCCTGTCTGTCTGCACACCTGTGACCGCACACATGTGCACTCAATTCTCACAACTGGGAGGAAGATCAGATACGAATCCAATCCATCTCATTTGAGTGTTTTTTTTTTATCTGGGTGGGTTGCATTTGATTCATGTAACATTTAGACATTCTAAATCTGTGATTGAGTCACTTATTGGTGTCAGGACGTGATTATAAGTGGTCAAATTTAAAGTGCCCCCGGTCAGTCAACATTAAGCCACATCTACAAACGTGTCTCTCATTCACTCCTTTTTGCACTTTGAACCAGCAACTGAGGCATTAGTGAGCAGAACAGTATTCAAGCTCACTTCGAATAGGATGACACTGCCAATGGAATGAAAAGCCAAATTTCAGCTCAAAACACAAATTTTCAATGGATCATTATGCAATGAGGGTGTCAAACTTACGACCTGAGACTAAAACACTCTTATTCTCCTGACACTGGCAAGAGGACAACGCAGACAAGGTACAATTACATCTATTGTCAATGCCAGGTTACCTTTTAAAAACCATACACTGAATTTAATTCAGAGGCATCAGAGGCCAACGGCATAAATGCTACCTCATCGAAAGTTCAGTAGAATCTTTGAGATATATGATAAGGAGACAGTAGAGATTGTGAAACTTTGAGACCTTCGATGCCGTTCCAACATTTAAAGAAATCATGGCTGATCGGAGGCCAACATCCATTTCCCTGCCTTTGGCCCATATCCCTTCAAACTTCTGGGAAAGAAGATAAAATCTCAGCTTTAATGTGAACAAATCGTGCTGTATCCGCTGCCACTTGTAAATCTGACGAATTCTGTGGGTGAAAGTTCTTCTGAGTATGCACCGTGAATGGCCTGGCCCTAATTTTAGATTATGGACCGTATCAACTCAGAAATATCTTTGTGAACAGCCGAAGATGCTGCCTAAATGCAAAAGACAGTCTGAGGTTTAAAAAAAGTGGAGGATTCCAAAAACTTGGTGTCAGCGATTTCCAGCTTCAGACTGCATTTTTTGTAATAGCAGTTTTCCTCGATTAGGCTTCCACTGCCAAAGTATAGGCTGGGATCTTCATTGTCGAAAGGTGGGACAGTCTTATCCCAGCAATTGCATATCCATCTATGTCACCAGGAATTAGCCCTGTGTGCGGATACATGTAAAATAATTCTGCAGTTTGTCTGCCGTTGTCTTCCTATTAATTACAGTGTTATTTGTGTCTCTCTTTAGAAACACGGACAGACAAAACCGAACGCAATCTATCCCTATGTAACGACACCGTGGTAAAACTTTCTGTTAAATAAACCAAACGCACAAACATTCTCACCTCGTCTCATAATGTGTTCGTGTATCTTTGACAAAGAGTGACCCAAATTCCACAATTTAACAATAGCATATCAATTTTATTCTGTAACTCTAAAACTGAACATTAACAACAAATATTGAAAATTCTAAGTCTCCTTCGATTGGGTTTAAATAAATCGGGGCATAATTTAAACTGACTGGTTAAATTGGAACTGATGTGAAATAGTCGTTCTGGATTGTTATTAGACAGAGGGATAACTGGTGGTGATCGACACTGAGGGATACCACACCACAAATGAGCAGACGTTTTGTGAAGGAGAGTCGTTACTGGAAAAGTGACGGATTTAAACCCACACTGGTGGCGTCCTAAGAAAAACTGGCAATCGGTTCTGAGAAAGTGTTTCGTTTTCAGAAACATTTTTAACGAGGATAACTTAGTGAGATTTTCCCTACAATCAAAAACACTTCCTGTTAACGATTAAAGGAGCTGTTTTTGCTCTATTGAAATATTCAAGATGTGGGATAACTGTTTAGATGAGCATTTAAAAGGCGATAGAACACACAAGGTCAATTATTGGAAACTGGGTACAGAAGTGCGATGTTAGATGACTTTCATTGATATAATGGACCGAGGGGACAGTCCCACTGCTGTTAAAACTTAGTGACTCACCATCATTTTGCAACTGAACAAAAAGCTTTTGAAGTCTAACATGGGGCAATATAAGCCAAGTGGGTGTTGTCCTAATTACAGGTTGTTGGTCTGTCATCGTGCATTGATTACACTCAGTGGAATGAGTTTTCATGTTTTTCTCTGTGGGTGAAAATGCGGTTCAACTCCTCAAGGGGGCGTTAACACAAATTGCCCAGCACAATCTTCACCCCATTATTTGTGTCGTTTAGATTAAAGTGTTCCGGGCAGAGTGGGGGTGGGGGATTGTAATTAAGATGAAGAATTGGAATGTCAGAGCATAAAAGGCCACAGCCCAGGGCTGGAAAACTAGGATGACGTTGTCATTATGAAACGATGCGACGATGACTGTTGTCATCTGTACTGATGCATTGGTTGTGACTGAGCGGTTGCAGAACCATGGTCCGAGTTGAATTCCTGGTCAAAACCCTGGGTGATGTTTGATCCTGACTTGCAGTAGATATCCAGATATCATTTATCTTTATCAACAAGCGGGTGTTTGAATCTGGAATGCACTGACAGGGTCCGCCGCGGCAGAAACCCACATAACCCTCGGAAGTATTCAGATGTGAACTTGTGATGTAAAGGCATAAAAGGCCAAGTGATGGAAAATGGGATGACGATCGTTAAACGGTTGTTTTTGAAAAGACCACGTGGAGGAGCTTGAGTGCTGTCGACCCCCCAAGTACATCTCTGCTCGACAGGCAACTTTCATAGTCTATTGGCTCGGATTTGGCGCTTTAACGACCGCTACGCAGCTTCAATTCCTCGCCAGTGAATTATCTTCCACTGCTGTGGTGAAACTGGGATTGATTCTGATATTTTCATGGACATTTATGGAAAATATTCTTGCTCTTGCCTATCAGGAATGAAATCCTCCTCTTATTTCCGAGTAATTTCACGCGACTCTGTATTGTCGGAGAAGCACCTATCCCTCATCGATTACATCACTGGTGCCATAACCGCGTGCTCTTCCCCATTCCATTTACAGTTTGACTTTTGGGGCTGCACCACTCAGTTTCTCTGATTCTGGGCCTGTGGCTTGGGATTACATGATATTACGCAGCTGTGGTTACTTTCTCTTTTGAGCAAATTTGTGATATAACCGATGTAAAACTACATTCTTTTCAGGAAATGCATTTCAGTAATACCCTGCAGTATTCACTAAATCTTGGAAGATTTAGAGAAATCTATCGAGCTTAGACTTCAACAAACTCTAACTTAAACATTCAGCCCACTCGGAGTACCCACATCTCAGTCACTGTTCGGCAACTATTTCTGTTGTGCCTGATTGCTGTTGTCATACAACGTTTCATATATCAGGATTCATACTCACTCTTTCTCGGCGAATTCTCTCCCTCTATGATCACTAACCAACCGTTAGGCCCCTCCTGCAATTTCGCTAAAGCACTGCATAATCTAACAATCACATTGAGCCTTGCAGTCTTTGATGATGCGCTACTGTTGGTGGGTGAAGGTGCCCCTCCCCTACTGTCGGGAACTTCAAACCAGTCGAGCCATTGAGATGCAGTCGTTGTGAGAATAATTTTCATGTAGCAGCTCCTACTGACACAGACCAGAAATTATTGTAGCATCAGGCTCACGATCAGGACACAATACAGTGTTAAGCAAAAGAGAATTTATTGCAAAATATCATTGCACGTGGCTTTCTAAATCATTTATTCCATTTGTTCATTCCGCCCTCGTCAGAGTGAGCAGTTCTGCAATTCACATTACGGCAGGGATATGGCAGCACTGCAAACGATGCAGAAGAGATTCAACAGGATATTGATTCATTAAAGAGTTTGAGTTCTGAAGAAAGATTGGGCAGACTGGGGTTATATTTTTTACAGAAGAATAGATTTTGAAAAGGCATGATTGAGATACAAAATAATGAGAGATCCAGAAGGGGTCGACTGAAAGAAAGGTTTCCTCCAGATCGATCACCGCGGGACATAGATTTAAGGTAAAAGGCGGAAAGCGTTGAGGAGTTATGCAATAAAACTTAATTAGCCAACAGTTATTTGAATCTGGATCTCACTGTGTGTAAGGGTCGGAGAAGCAGAAACCCACATAATATTCCTTGGAATTTCGATGTGATTTTGTGATGCTGAGCCATACAAGACCAAATGATGGAAAATAGGATGAGGATAATCAAGCGGTTGTTTCTGACAAGAGTGGTTACAAGGGGCTTGAGAGTTTTCACGCCAGACATGCGCTCGAATTGTGAAATCATTCTTGGTGGTCGAGTGGTCAGGATTCAGCATTTCCATTGCTGTGATCTGCGTTCGATTTCCAGCCATGGAAACAGGAATGTATTTTTCTCCAAATTGCGGCAACAACAAGAGTGGAACGCCTGTCAAGCTAGTCCTTTGAATACCTCCGATCAATTAATGTAATCAAAAACTTCAGAGACAATCTTCCATCCTGTAGAAGAAGGGGAAAGTTTCTCATTAATCCCTGCACGGTCGAACAGTTCACTCTTCATACTCCTCTGAAACCACTTCCCAAAGAGATGGTAAAGATTCTTCATGCTGCGACTTGGCTACTCATTTTATTTTCTCGCTATTCCAAAGAGCGCAGTGATTGGGTCAGTGAGTTATGGAAAAGGGAATGTGCCTACAAGCAGCGTCTGGGACAATTTCAGCTTCTGCTCCTGTGATGAAGTTTGAACATTGACTGTAGCTTTCTGCAGATCGGCTTCAGAGCAACGAGGGCGATTGGTTTGGAAATGTGATAAAAAATGCATTGCTCCCACAGCAGGCAAGACTCGAACCAACACACTCCTGACGTATCATCTAGCGCATTATCCATTGCTGGTTCAGGCACGAATGGCAAGAGATCAGCATGTGGGAGACGGTATTACCACACAGACACATTTCCTCAATGTTAGGACACATATAATCGATTATAAATCAAATCTGAGAAATACAAGTGACAAAGAGTCGCCGTGGAATGGATGAACTGTCTTCCTTCTGTCTGCGTGGCAATGGCGCCGGCTTTATATGCCGTCCCTTGCGCATTCTCTGGGACAGAGGGTAAAACAATGGCTCATTTTCCACAATCATTTCTGCGTTGGTCTGTCAGCACGGGCGTAGCTCAGGGCCATCGCGATGACAGTCAGTGAGTGAGTGCTTCTTTTGCATTCTCATCATCTGCGACAGTTGTGGTTCAGATATTATCTGCTGTCCGGTCGCAGCAAAGAATTGGACGCTCATGTTAAGTTAGACTTTCTGCAGGACTGCTGTGAGAAGACGAATACTAAACATCAAACGAGATGTACACAAGAGGACTCATTTTATTTACCTGAAGGAAGAATCTCCAGTGTCCATTTCTTCCTTTCCCGTCAGCTCAGCATCTTTCTACTTCTCAGGTTCGGACAAAGTCAAGAAAAAAAAATGCTGATTTCCTGACGTGTAACTGCCTCCTTCCAGGGCAATGAATGACACTGAGCCGAAGAGCGAATGGGCTGTGCACCCTCCCAGCACAGCTTGCAAGAAGAAACAAAATGCTTTAATTTTCTGCCAGTGCAGACAGTCCAGTCTCTTGTTACAGGACAAACATCAGTGTCAGGGAGCAGGAAGACAGAATGGGAAGCAGATATTCTGGAAACACTTTGCTGTTTGGAATTCCTGGAGTAAAGTGGAATGGAATTTACACTGAGAAAAAGTCTGCTCTGGCGGTGTGGGCAGTGCAACCAGGTTGTGGCTCATTGCTCAAGGGGTGTGGTTTACTTTTGAGCATTCAGGGATTTAACTATACTGTTCAAATTCCGGATGGCCCCATTTTCCCTGTCTGCACTTACGCAAAAATGTTCAATCGATTATCTCAAAAAGCAGCTACTCTCAATGAGGTCCGACTGCCTGATGTCGGGATGGGGAATAGAGACTATTGCAAGAAACACGACAAAGGGAAGCATTTTGAAAATTAAAACATGGGTTTCAGATTGTTCGCTTTGTCAGTCCGAATCTGAATGAATCTGCCAGCTCCGTATTGCTTAGTTCTGCACGTGAAACTTTAGTAACTGGGGAATTGAATTGATTGTCGACAGCGCTGAACCGATTAACGTGACTGGTATGGTGTATGTACAATGTCAGCTGTGAAAGTAGATTGGAAAATTGGGACACGTCCTGGAGAATAGAAGGCTGCAAGAGGTGAAAAACCAGTACTTCACCACCCCTTCACGCATGTCCATCACCGGATAGGTACCTTCTACATCCGGCAGAGATTTTCCTGCAAAAGCAAACACTTTTTCTACTGTGTCCATTTTTCTCGACGTTGTGTTCATGACTTTGAGGAGACAGGACACGAATACGCAGAGCTTGCAGAAAATATCTCTGGTACACATGCACCAAATAGTCCATCGTCCTGGAGCCAACCACTTCATCTCCCGCTCACACTCCACCAAGGGAAAGCAAGTCCCGGCCTTCTTTCACCATCAAATACAAACTACTAGAAGAGTAGAGGAAGAACATCTCATCCTGCTCATTAGGACACTCCAACCACTTGGCATCAACATTAACTTCGCCAGTTTCCTCATCTCCCCTCCACTTCCCCAATGCAGATTAAACCCTCCGTTTCAGCACCGCCATCTTGAACTGTGCTACCTGTGCATCTTCCTTCCCACCCATCGTCTCCACACTCCACTCCGAACTATCACGGTCTCCCCTCAATCTGCATCTACTGATTGACTTCCTAGAGCCCTGCTCCACTCTCACTGTAGCCCCATCAACCGTCCTATTCACCTCTCAGTCCCCTTCCAAGTCCACCATTCCTGATGAAGAGCTAATGTCTAAAACGTCGATTTTCCTGCTCCTGATGCTGCCTGACCAGTTGCGCTTTTCCAAACCTTCACTGTTTGAATCTGCTTGATCTTTTCCGTGTCATGACCGGTCTGGACAGACGAAACAACAACGTGAAAATGCTCCAACGCTGGAAAGCATCCAGAACGAATCGGCAGAAATGGAAAGTCATGGGGATAAGAATTAAAAATGACACGAGGAACAATGTGTTCGCAGAGGGAGTGGCGCATGCACGTATATCACTATGTGAGAGTGACAAAGAGTCAGATTCCATGGGTACAAAAGCGAATTCGATGTTGATGTGAGAAGGAGCAATGTTCAGAGTTATATGGAGAGAGCAATAAAATAATAGTATAGAGCCAGCGGAGACAAGATTGGCTACAGAGCCTCTGTCTCCACAATGACACACTTTGTGATTCTGAATGAAATCGGATGAAACAACGGAAAGTGGGACTTTTGACAAAATGTATATTCTGCCCAAAAGAATATTACCCAATAGAAATGAAGGAATTATGACATCATTCTCAAAGTTACATTGTGCATGCCAGATGGAAAACTGAGTATTTCTCTAAATTACTGAGAGCTTTCTTTACAGTCATTTAGCTCATGTGAGTATAGTGGCGCATTTGGAGCTTAAGCGTGTGCAACTCTGCGGTCAATCTATCAAATCAAACTTCTTCTGTGTGGCAGTTCCGCGAATATTACAATTTGCTGTGCTTGCAGTAAGTACATACAAACGCATATTGTGTGAAATATTGGCGAAATGTACACAGAGGATGTGATACGCCTTTGAAGATCTGAATGCCCTTCTCTTGTTTTGCATCACTATGCTGTGTTCTAAATCGTACACATTCTCTTCTCGGAAATGAGAATAAACTAATGAAAGTGTAAGAAAAAATAATTGTATTTCATGCATAGGACGCCTTGCAGAAATTCCCCACCTTGTTTCACACAGCAGTGTCCTCCCCGCCAACTAAATTTAACAAATAGCGCACTTGACCAAATAAATATCCGCAATTGTATTTTACCAACACAGTGTGAAATTCAGTCGCACTGTTCATGCGGAGAGGGCCGTCATACTACGGTTTCCTTTCCCTTCTGTTGAATAAAGATTAGGTTAACTGTGTTCAGTGAGAGGAAATAATTGCTGTGGCTGGGAAATATTGCTTTCTGAACCTACTGCCACTCAGGTGTAACGGGAGGTGGTGGAATCTCCTAATTGATAGAAGCATAAAACTGGTGTCAAAAATTCAGAAATAAAACATCAGTATGTGTAATTAACACTACTCTGTCACTAACTAAACAAAGCGGCTGCACAGAGAGAAGCGGTTGTGTGCTTATTGCCCATGTTGAACAGTTCATGTTGTAACTCTCACATTGGGTGAAGTGAGCATTTATCCAAACGATGTGCATTCCAGTGCTATCCATCAATGAAATATTGTTAATAAATAAAATTGACAGCAACATATTTCGTGTGATCCAAAGGAGCTGGAAAGAACATTTTGACCAATGAGTATTGGCACACAGATTCTCTGTTGACATGTAATAATCAAGGATGTGATGGATGTGATTGCAACATGCAACCTACGAAATCGATGCGGTTCAAGCCCACAGCTACACTCTTGCTAGTGTGATCGATAAAGGGAAGGTATTGTACGGCGATAATTGTACGTTATGACCAGTAACAGAGGCCAACATTTATTGCCTTTTCTGTGTCGCACGATCTCTGTTCCTCTGTCTCTCGAAACAATGACCCCTTCTGTCTGTCTGTTTTTTTTAATCATTCTGACATTCCGCTATTTTCTCCCTTCTACAATTCATTGTCTCCACATTTCTCTCCTCAGCTTTGCACCTCCTGCTTCATAGATTCAGCTGTAAACTTCTCGATGTGGAGTCTGTACATCACAGAGTGGATTCTGGACAGAGACAACGGAAGACAAAGAATCTGCGAGGAGTAAAAAAAATCTAGGACTGGATTCCATTCCCATTTTCCCGTTATTGTCCAGTATATTCAACCATTAATATACAATATTTCTCGAACTTCACCATGGAAAGCCATCATGTATATCAGAAATTTAAAAAAAAAATCGCAGCTGAATATCACAGTTGATTAGCTTTAAGCCAGCCCCGGAAATGCCTGTGAGTGACATATACAACTGTAAGTTCCTGTCGATGCAATAACATTCCGCGGAATGGTTCAGTACCACGTGTCTCATGACCAGTTCATATTCATGTTGCAGGGGGCAGCTTCTGCCCTATGACGTCACGGTGCAACTGGAAGCCGTCGGGCAGAGTTCTTGAAAGAATCTTCCCTGAGGTTCAGGCAGCCCTGTAATGGGAAGAATTGATTTTCCATCCCAACATAAGTTTACGTGGGGACATATCTCTACATTAAACAGACTCTAGACACACTTGCGTTCTTTTACTTAAAGTTCAAGCTGCATCAAACCGAAATCCTTCGGGTACTTTTGAGAGCAAGTGGCTTCGCATTTATCCAGTTTGGAAACCAGCTGCCATTTCTCAGACCAGTTCTGCATCCAATCCATGTCACGCTACAGCCTTCAATAGCACTCGATAATATCGAGGGTACCTCCAAGCTCTCTATCATCTGCAAATGTACTAACCCAACCCTCAACCTCCTCATCCAAGTCATTTTTAAATATTGCAAAGAGCAGAGGCCCAAGAACAGTCCCCTGAGGGTCATGACTCAACACTGATCTCCAGGCAGCATATTTCCCATCGACAACCACACTCTGCCTTTTGTTCTCCAATCAATTCTGTAACCAGATCGCTAAATCTCAGTGTACTCCATACGTCCTGACTATATGAATGAGCCTACCATGCGGAAGCTGATCAAAAGCCTTGCTGAAGTGCATATACACGACATCCACTCCTCGACTTCGTCGACCTGTCTTGTCACTTCCTCAAAGAACTCAACAAGGTTTGTGAGGCATGACCTTCTTTTCACAAAACTATGCTGACTGCCTTTAATCACGCTATGCGTTCCAAATAAACATAAATCCTATGCCTCAGAATTCTTTCCAAAACTTTGCTGACCACAGACGTAAGAGTGACATCTTGTTAGTTTCTAAGAGTCCCCTCTTAGCTTTCTCCTTTCCATTGAGAAAATTCAAGTCTCTCAGACCTTCCTCATAAGATCTACCCTTCAGACCTCCTCCTTACTACACTCGATCATTTCCAGTCTAATGTTCCGTTTTCTCCACTACAATATTCACTATTTCCAGAGTGAAAACAGTTGCAAAATATTCGGTTCGCACCTCTCCGATCTCTAAAGCGTCCAACAAAACTTTCCACTCTGCCTTTGACTGGTCGTATTCCTACCCAATTCATTCTTTTATGCCTCAAATACCAGAAGACATTTTTCGGGTTTTACGTTGTTCAACCCGATAAAGTCTACTCGTGTGACTACATTGTTCTTCTTATGTCTCTCTTGAAATCCTTATGAGCTAACCTGTAACTCTCCATCGATTCATATGAACCATCTCGTCTCTACGTCACATAAGCCTCATTCTTCCGCTTAACAAGAGATACGATTTCTTTGTAAGCCACTTTCTCCCTGCCTTATAGGGACATAGGTATTAAAGACATGCCAAAAAATTTTCTTGAACCAGCTCCACATTTCGATTGTTCCAATTCCTGCATTTTGATGCCCCATTCTATACATTCGAAGTCTTGCCAAATCGCATTATAATTTTCCGACTCTCATCGATGACTTTTCCCATTTGGCATTAACCTATTGCTTTCTCTTGCGAAACTAAACGTAATTGAATTATGGTCATCTTCTCCAAAGTGCACAGCTAACACTAAATGAAACACCTGGCCTGGTTTGTTACTAAGTACCAGATCCAGAGTGGCCTCTCCTCTTGTTGGTCCTTCGACATATTGTGTCAGAAACACCTCCTCTACACATTGCACGAAAACTGAACTATTCGATGTACTAGAGATATAGCGCTTCCATTCAATGCTGAGGACGTTATTGTACCCCATATTAACCAAAAAATTCCTTTCACTTCTACCCAGAATCGTTTTTCTGAACCTCTCATCCACATCACAGGAAGTCTGCGGAGGCATAGAAAAAACGCCAAGCAGTGTGACGTTGTCTTTCTTCTTCCTAACTATATCCCATGCCACCACAATAGACGTGTCCTTGGCAACAGTTTTTTCAGCCACCGTTATGCTTCCTTGACTAACAAGGCCACACCTCCCCCATTTTACTTGCTCTCCTGTTCGTAACGAAGATTTAAATCCTGGAATCTGTAACGCCCAATTGTGAACCTGCACTATCCATGTCCACAAAATGATCACAACTTCGAAGTCCTCATTACCTGTCCTAATGTCAATTTCACACACCTTAATTCGGATTTTTCTGGAGTTGAAGTCGACACACATTAAAGAAATTTGCTGCCGGACAGCACATTACTGTGACCGTGAAGTCCTCTCCAAGCCCTCCCTACTCTCATACTCCTTTGCAATCGAACGACACCTTAGGATTCCATTCCCCTGCTGAGATAGTTTCAACCCACCCAAATGCCACTGAAATGTTTCCCACCCAGGACTTTCATACTCTTCTGGGTTGAAGTGATGTCCGCCCTGTTTGTGGAGGTCTGAACTTCCACAGAATGAGCCAAAATTATACATTTTCCTGAAACACTCCCTCCTGCAACATCCTCTCAGCTTCGTTTTCAGTTGATATTTCTCCCCCTATTCATTGCGTCGCTATCACGTGGCATAGAAGAGAAACCAAAGATGACAACGCTGTTTGTTCTATTTCTTAGCTTCCACCAGAATTGCCTGAAATTCTGCCTGACATTCCTATCTCTCTTTCTACCTATGCCGTTGGTAATTACATGGACCACGGTTTGGAACCTCAACTTTATGGACCGCAAAGACATGATCTGGCACATGAGAGACCGTGGCACCTGAGACGCATCACACCAACTGTATGTCTCGTTCATTTTACCTGACCGTCTCACTATTATGTCCCCAATGACTAAACCTCGCCTCCTTTCCCACCTTTCTTTCTTTGCAACAGAAGCAGACTCTGTGCCAGAGCCCGGCACCTCACTGCATGCGCCTGATAAGTCATCGCCTCAACAATAACCAAATGGTATTATTTTATTTTCCCAGCGGAACGACCACAGGAGAATCCTGCACTTACTCTTTCCCGCCATTTGAACAGTTACCCAGCTTTCTCAAGTGCTTATGAGAACGATGGTTGTGGGGAGAATGAGCAACCTGAGGACATAAATGTGGAGGAGTAGGCCATTGAAGAGGAGGGAATGAAAAGAAATGTCGGTGTAATCGGGGATAGTAAACGCCAGGAAACAGAGCCTCTTCCCTATTGCCCACATCGAGTGTCCCAATGGCTGTGATGACTGCCTGCTGCCCTGTTTCAGGATATTCATCTGAGCTTCGGAGGAACTTGGTTTGGGAGAGAAGCGATCCTGTTGTTGATATATGAAGAAAGCAGAAAAAGCTTTTGCTGATAGAACTTAGCTTGGTGCTAAATTAGGAAACAGATACAAACAGGTATCAAATCTGGATCCATAAATAAATTGACACGAGGTCAGCAATATTAACGATGTAAATCTGTGATTGAAACTTGCGTGTGGGAGTAATAAATGCTATTTCTTCGGATATTAGGTTCAGAAGTGACGACGGATGGGACATTTTCCACCTGAGTGATGTTGCGACCAGAGACATTGAGAAACCGATAACTGGGGTCTGTCGATAGGACTACTAACGAAATCATGGGGGTTGGTTTCAACTGCAAGGAAAATTCTGGAAATAAGTTCAAGAAATGGAGGGCTCTGCACGAGAAAATGTTTCCACAACAAGTAATTGGACAGAAAGCATGTAAAGGGGAATGAATATGTTTCCGGCACAGCAGATCAGGGGAAAGCTCTGAGAAGACGAGCAGTCACGGCATGTGTGAGAATGTTGTACCTAAATAGACACAGTGTACGAAACAAGATAAACGAGTTTGAAGCACAGCTTGAAATGGCAGGCATGTTATTTTTGTAAGGGGATTAGGGCTTGGAGACCGCAATGAGTGCAACGGATAGAGTAGATATCATTTGTTGCTCACGATATGGTCTCCTCTTCATCGGCAGACAGAACACCCACTTGCACTTCATTTCAGGGAAAACCTCGGGGACGCCTGCACCAACCCCACTCCCCTGGAACTGGACACTTCAACTCCCCCTCCCACTCCACCAAGGAAATGTAGGTTCTGGGCCTTCTCCATCACCAAACACTGACTACCTGACAATTTGATGAGGGAAGACTCATCGTCTGCCGTGGCACCCTGCAACCCCATGCGGATTTCACCAGTTTCATCGATTCCACTCCCTGCAACTTATCCGGAGCCTCCAAATCGACACTGCCGTCGTCAAGTGCCCATCATCTTTCCCACTTATCCGCTCCACCCTCCTCTCCACCAATCACCTTGTCCCGCACATTCATTTACCTACTGCATTCTCAAATATCTTGCCCCCAGAAATTGTGGTAGTGTGTGTCGGTTTCGGCGCTTCTAAAACCGTTGCCCGGGTTCTGATTCCTGGTCCGAAAATTCGAATTCATTATTGCTAAATCAGAGCAGATATGACGGGAATCTGTATCTCTGATTAATGCCGTCCAGAATATCAGAGCTCTACCTGAAAGAAGGGGAAGATTCCAGACTGTCTCTTTCCAGTGGGAGAGTTCACTCTTCATTCTCCTGATTCCACTTCGTAAAGAGTTCTGCAAGGTTCACAAAGCTGAGCTTACGTTTTGATATTTGCTTCCTTTCTGTTCCAAGGACCCTCAATGATTGGGCCGGTGTGTTTGGGAAACGAAAGGAAATGAAGTGTAGGGCTATTGCAGCTTCCTTTCCACTGACTGCGCTGTGATATCGTTTCCGGTGTTCTCGGGGACATTCGATGGTGTGAGGCAGTGAAAGGAATCCTCTTCCTGAATGTCAGCAATCCCAACCTCATCTCAGATTCAGTACAATGTGGAAAACGGGTTTGGACGTATAACGAAGCTGGGAACTGTACTCAAACCAAGGAAGAGCAAAACCTGTTCCTCCCCTGGTCCTGGGCATGCCAAAAGCTCCCATGCTACAGTGGTTTGATGTCACAGGGACATGAGCAGCAATGTAAATACTCACAAAGTGAAAAACCAGGAAAAGCAACCAGACTCACTGCTTCACATCGAAAGTCTCCAGATTGTGAAGCAGTATCTTTCTGTTGCAAAGGAAAGTTATTTGGCCTCAGGTGCCGGCTTCTGTTTCACCTTCTTGTCGGTAGGAAGTTTCCACTGTTTTATCCACCGTCACGGCCCTATTTCAAGACTTTGAGTAATGAATTCTTGGAGTCAACGAGACACCTCGGGCAATTTCTCGCCCCGAATCAAAAATAGGTTGAGTTGAACCTTTATGGATAGCCCCTTCTCCGCAGGTAGAGCAACGCAAAATGAGCCCCTGTTAGCATCACCGTGTTCTTTATATTCCTGCAGTATGTTTGCTGAAAACATCAAATTGCCACAGGTATGATTTCTTGACAAAATAATGAGGGATTTGGATTGGGGAGACTAAAATAAATGTTTCCACTTGATAGATTATTGCGGGCGTAGACTTAAGAATAGAAACAGGTTAGGAGATGTGTAGTAAAACTAAATCAACCAGCAGTCGTTTGAATCTGGAGCCACTTTCTTCAGAGTCGGAGAAGCAGAAGCCCACATCACTTTCAGAGGCATTCAGGTGTAATGTTGTGATTCTAAGCCACACAAGGCCAAGTGTTAGAATATGGGATGAGGACAATCAAGCGGTTGTTTCTGAAAAGAACACTTACAAGGAGTTTAAGGGCTATCACCCCTCCTGTGCGCGCAATGTCCACAGTCGTCCATGCTGGTCCAGTGATTAGGATTCAGCACTTACCCCGCTGTGGCCCGTGTTCGATTCCCAGCTAGTTAATAGGAAATGCGCTTTTGTATAACAGTGGTTCCAACAAAAGGAGAGTATCGATGACGGGAATAATTTCAATGCATTTGATCAATATATGCACTCGAGGGAACCAGAGACAATATTGCATCCTGTTAAAGAAGCGGAAGAGGTCGCGATAATTCATCGTCACCCTTCGCTCTCCTTGGAAACTGCTTTCCAAAGTGTTTCTAAAGATTCTCAAAGCTGCGACTTGACTGTGTACATAGTTTCCTTGCTATTCCCAGGAATCGCAATGATTGGGTGTGTGAGTTATTGAAATGGAAAGGGCCCATGAAGAGCATGAGGGACAAATTCAGTTCTCATCCTGAGACGAAGGAGGGGCGTTGTCTCTGATGTTCTTGTGGATATTGACTGAAGTTTCCTGCAGATCAGGAAGTCAAAGACAATTCAGCTTCAGACCAAAGAGGACGATTGGTTTGTAAGTGCAACAAACACCTGCGTTGCTCTCGAGCCAGGTAGGAGTCGAACCTACATTATCCTTACGCATAATCAGGTGCGTAATTCTTTAATGTTTGAGACATGAATGACAAGAGGAACAGCAGATGGGAGACAGCATCACCACACAGACACATCTCCTCAATATTTGGACATGTATCACCGATTGTGAAAAACCTCAGAGAGATACACAGACAGAGAGTCGTCGTGGACTGGATGGGCTGTCTGACTTCTCCTTACGCGGGATTGACGCATGCCATCCGTCTGACTGTCTCTAGGACAGAGGGAGAAACAGTGGCACACTTTTAACACTCACGTCCATGTTGGACTTTGTGCAGCGGCGCAGCTCAAGCCCGTGGTTCCAATTGTCAGTAAGCGAGCGTTTCTCATCGATTCTGTTCATCTGGAATATTTGGGGCTCAGATGTTAAGTACTTCCCGGTCCCAGGAAAGAAGCGTGAGTTGGTGTTGCAATAGAGTTGAGCAGAACATTCGGAACAAAAAGTGTGCATCCCCTTGATCAATGAATCAGAGCCTTCTCCTCCTGCCTGGAAGTTCCACAAGCACTGCAATTTGCTGTGCTTCCAAAAATATATTATGTATAACATTGGTGAAGTTCACACAGAGGTTGTGTTATACCTGTGAAGGTCTGAATGCACTTATGCTGTTCTCAGTCGGTGTGATACGATCTGTATCATACAGCCACTCTTCTGTGAGATGGGAATAAGCTCGTAAATTTGTTTTCAAAAACCAGTTCTGATGTGTTTCATGAACAGATCACCTGGCAGTAATTCCCCACGCACTTTCACACAGTCGCGTTCTCCGTCCAATTAAATTTACCAAATAGCAGACTGAATCACATAAATGTCCATAACTGGATTGTACCGACACAGTGTGAAATTGAGGCTCAGCGTTAATGTGGAGAGGGGCCATAAGAGTACAGTTTTCGCTCCTGTGTTTGAGATAAAGATCACTTTAATAGTGTCCTATGACAGGAAAGAATTGCTGTTACTGGGAATCATTTCTTTCTGAAACTCCTTTTACTCTGCTGTAACTGGAGGAGTTTCAATCCCCCGATAGATTGAAGCATAAAATTGACATATGAAGTTATAAAACAGCAGTATATAATATTAACACCACGCTGTCACCAACTGAACGAAGACCTGCTCAGAAGGATGTGGCTGTGTTTTAACAGCACATGATGAACAATTTGTATTTTACTTATTACACTGCACGAACTGAGCATTTACACAAACACTGGGCACTCTACATCCCTGAAATGTTCTTGAAACGTAAAACTGACAGCAAAATATCTCGTGTGATCGAAGAGGGCTAGAAAGAACACTCTGTCCAGTGAACATCGTAGACCGCAAACTCTGTTGTCATGTGAAATTCAGCGAGGTAAACCTTCTCAACCCACCGCGAGCTTGACGTCATTTGAACAGGAAACTTTTTGATCTGGAGTCAGACGCGCAAAAAGCCAACAGCCACACTCTTGCTGTTGTACTCGATTCAGGGAAGTTATCGTTCTGCGATAATTTTTCTTTATGTTCAGCAACAGAGGTCAAATATTAATATCTATTCTGTCTCGTTCGCTGTTACTCTATCTCTCGTCCTCTTCAGTCTATCTGTTGTATTTCTCTCTGGCTCTGTCATTCGTCAATTCTTCAATGCATTGCAACAACTCCGTTCAAGTAGGCCTTTGACCTTCTGCTTCTTGGATTCAACTCTAAACGTGTCTCTGGTGAGACGGATTCGTCACAGAGTGGATTCAAGACAGTGACAACGAGAGAAAAAAGAATCTGCGTGGAATTTAAAAAAAAAAGCTGACGGTGTTCCATTCCCATTTTCCTTTTATTTTCCTGGCGCAGAATTACGTTGTATGTATCCACACATAAAGTCGTATCCTGGTGACATGGATGAGTTGGCATTGGTTGGAATCAGGCTGTCCTCATATCTGCACAATACACGTCTCAGCTGGTATTTCGGTAAAGTAATACTGATAGAGGACAATTGATGTTTCAAGAACTGAATTCTGAAGATTGAACTTGCTAACACACAGGTTTTAGAATATTACATGCTTTTTTACACCTTAGACTCGCTGGTGCATTTAGTCAGCATGCTTGGCTGGTCACCAAGTAAGCATACTATGGCACTTCAAGTAAGCATTCAAGGTGCATCTTCCGAAGCACGTCTACACGCTGCGTTTCTTCGATGTCTGGGAACTCACTTGTACAAGCAGCAGCGGATAGGTGATGATTTGTTAACTTTAAATCTGAGACAGACATTTTGTTATTGCAGCGGAGACAGTCTAACACCTTCGACTAACACATCCAATCGGTCAGTGGTCAGTGACAGAAGGTTGTGATTATGAGTGAGGCAGGTAGAGGAAACCACAGGGAAGTAATGAAGGTGTCTCAGCCATTCAGCCACTACAACGGTTTTGAGATAATTGATCCCTGTGTGGATGAGAATGCTGGCTGTGTGGAGGATGAGCGAACAGAGGATAGAAATGTGTTCGAAGTGGCCATTCAAGAGGTGGGAGAATAAACAAATGTCGGTATAATCGGGGATGGTAACTGCCAGGAAATAGACACTGTTCCCTATTGCCAGACTCAAGGGTTCCAAAAGCTGTAATACCTTCTTAGTGTTCGTTTTCAGGATTCTCATCTGGGCTACAGATGAGCTTGGAGCGGGAGAGGAATGATCAAGATATTGATTTAGGTGGAAAGAGAATATAATTTCTGCTGATGGAATTTATGTTGGTGCTAAATTAGAAAACATGCACAAAAGGAATAATCTCTGGATTACTACCTGGTCCATAAATTAATTGGTACAAGGTCAGCAAGATTAAAGAGGGAACTGTGTGGTTGAAAGGCTGGTGTGGGAGAAATACGTACTATTTCTTGGATTTCGGGGTCAGAACTGGCAAAGGATTTTAATGTCCTATTTCTCCACTTGAATGATGCTGGTGCCAAAGTCCTTAGAAAATCTGATAACTTGGGTCAGTCGATAGGCCTTTTAACGAAATTTTGTGAGTTGGTTTCAGTTGCAAAGAAAATTGTGGCCAAAGGTAAAGGAATCGGGACTCTGCAGAGCTTAAAGTTTGCACATGAAGTACTTGGACATAACAGATGGAAAGGGTTAGGAATCTACTTCTGGCATAACAGGTAAGGGGACATCTCTGAGAAGAGGAGCAGTACCCCGCCATGAGTGAGAGTGTTTCACATAAATAGCCGCAGCGTACGAAACAAGTCAACGACCCTGAAATTGCCAGGTCCGTAATTGTGGTTATCACAAAGAGATGGCTGGAAGGGGTCGTGAGACGACAATCTGTCACACGGACGCAGTTGTTGACATTTGTTCATTCGTTGCACTTCCACAAATGTCATCGATGGTGTTTTTCGCTTCCTGTGCGGTCTCCTCCACATCAGCAGATAGGACACCAACTTGCGTATCATTGCAGGGAATATCTCTGGGCTGCCTACCCCAACCCCAACACCGTGTAGCTGAACACTTTAACTCCCCCTGCTACTTGACTAGGACATGCAGGTTCTGAGCCTCCTCCATCGTCAACCTCTAACCACGTGAAGCCTGGAGGAGTGAAGCCTCATTGTCCGCCTTGACACCATGCAAACCCATAGGATTAAAGTGCATTTCACCTGTTGCTGCAATTCCGTTCCCCCACCATCTGCAAGTCTCAAGTCTCCAACTCGACACAGCACTCTTGGTCTGTCCATCATCTTTCCCATCTATCCGCACCACCCTCTTCTCCAACCCAACGCCTTCTCCACACCTTTGTCTTCCTATTGCATTCTCAGCTACAGTGAACCCGACCCTACTGCGCTCCTTTATCCCTCAGTTCCCTGTCAAAAAGCTGCATTCCTGATGAAGGACTTATGCCTGACACGTCGATTCTCCTGCTCGTCGGGTATTGCCTGACCTGCTGTGCTTTCCAGGTAATTGTGTGTTTGAAAGACTGGTGAGGGAGAAATGTGTGATATTTCATTGCGTTGTGTGGTTAGAGGTGGCGAAGGATTGAACTGTCCAATGCGACAGTCTCTACCTGAATGATACTGGGGCCAAAGTCCTTGGAAGTTCTGATAAAAGGGATCCATCGATCTGACTTTAAAATAAATCATGTGAGTTGATTTCAGTTGTTTGGGATAATTGTGTGAAAAGTTGAAGAAGTGAATGACCTCCCGGATCTGTGGTCCTCACTTTACGCCAATGTTTGCAAAGGACAACACAGAAAAGGTAGTCACTGTGGTTGACACATCCGACCTGATGTGTGTACCAAGATAAACACGAACGCCGGTCTTCGGCACCCATTCTGAATCTGGCTCGACTTGGCTCACCGACACCTTGCACAAACTACAAATGTGTTTCAATTTTCGAGATGTCCCATCCTTTCTTGTCTCAGGCCGATTGCCCATCCGGAAACTGCAGGTGACACGACTGATGTGGGTCTTTAACATTCAGGGAAGTCATTCTGATGCTTTCCTTTATTGGTCAGATTTTAGACTACGAGATTTGGGAGGAAGTAGGTTCGGTCACTTTTTGGAATATTGTGTGCAGTTGTGGTCTCCCTCCTCTGGAATGCATGTGGAAAAAATGAAAGAGCTCAGAAAAGATTCAGAAGAATGTTGACAGGATTAGAGTATTGGAGCTACAGGAAGAGGCTGAATCGGATGTGTTTGTTTTCGCTGGAGCGTCGGAGGTTGAGGGATGAACTTATAGATGTTTATAAAATCATGAGGTGCGTGGATAGAATAAATGGATAAGTTCTTGCCCATGGAGTGGAGCGAGTCCTGAACTAGAGGCCACAGATTTATGCCAAAATAGGAAAAATTGAAAAGTGGTATAAGGTGCAACGATTTCATACATAACGTGGTGCGTGCACGGAATGAGCTTTCAGAGGAACTGTAGCAGTCTGGTAGAATTACGCCACTTATCGTTTGTGTTTAAAATATGATTGAAATGACCAGATGAAACGGCAGAACACTCAAGTATACAGGCCAACTGCTGGAAACCAGAATGATGGGCCTCTATCAGTGGTTTTGTAAAAACTCGATGACTCCATCACTTTGTAGGAGAAACCTACCTACAGTGAATAATAAAAAAGCCTAAAGTTGTTTCCTTAAGTAACGATGGTGCCTCAATTTCCTCCATCCCTGGTGGTACAGTGTGTAGGATTCGGCGCTTCTACCAGCCTAAAAAGTGTGGAACTGGAAAAACGCAGCAGGCCAGGCAGCATACGAGGAGCAGGAGAATCTAACTAGGAGAAAGTGAGGACTCCAGCATCTGCAGTCTTCACTTTCTCCTAGCTTCTACCAGCCTGGCCAGGTTCCAATTCCAGGCCGAAAGTGCGGAATGATTGTTCCTGACAGGTTCAACTGCAAAAGCTTAGCAGGTCTGACGAAAATTCATATCTCAAAACAGTTAACGTCGCCAAGAACATCGGTTCTCCCCGGGAAAGAAAGAGTAATTTTGCAGACTATCCCTATTCAGTCGGACAGTTCACGCTTTAAGAGATTGCGTTCTTGTGTCTGTTTCCTTTTCATCCCCAGGAGCTGCAATGATTGGGTTGGTGGGTTTGTGAAATTAAAGGTGTCCATGTGCAGCGGTTGTGGCTGTTTCAGCTTCGAACCCTCTGACAGCGTTGTGGGATTGACTCTGGTCTTATCGGGGACATTTGCTGATGTGAGGCAGTGAAAGGATTCTCCTTCCTGCAGATCAGCAATCCAAACCTCATCTTGGCTTCAGTACAATACGGAAGATGAGTTTGGAAGGAAAAAGAAGCTGGAAAGTGCATTCAATCCAAACAAGAGAAACACCTTTTCTGCCTCTGGTTCTGTGCATACCAAACTACCACGTGTTGCAGAGTTCTGATGTTTACACGGACATGTGTTGCAAGGGGAATACTCAGTGTGAAAAATTATGAAAGATAATCGCAGTCACTGTTGCGTTACTACAGTCTCCACTTTGTGAAGCAGTGCCTTTCAGTGACAAAATAAAGGTTTTGGCATCACGGGCGGCTTCAGTGTCGTGCTCTTCACTGTTGGAACTTTTCACCGATTTTTTCTCCGTCACTGCGCTATTTCAAGACTTCAAATAATGGACCCTTGGAGTCAGCAAGAAACCTCTGCTCGTTTCTAGACGTGGAAATTTCATCGGATAAGTTGAAATATGCCTTTACAGATATCGCCTCGTCACTGCAGCTTAGCGCCTTAAAACGAGCTCCTGTCAACATCAGCATGTTTAGTTCCCTCCTGCAGGACGTCTGCTGAATAACAAACATCAGATTATCACAGTTCCGCTTTCTTCCCCTTGAAAAGCAACGGTATAGAACCATCGAATTGGAAGCTTGGAGAGTGAAACATTGCAGCTGGAGGAGATTAGATAGTGACTAACAAGCTAAAGAATGTGTGCATGTTCTGTCAGTTTCTGTCAGCAAGACTGTGATTCCGTGTTTTGTAGTAAGAGTTTGTATCGCCCAGACCTGCGTAAAACTGCCAGTCAGAGAATGAACATTCAGTTCTCTCCTTGTGAATTATCTGTATGGAAGGGAATTCCTGGATGTATACAGAAAACCCACTCTCACCCCCTCCAGAGCCAGCCCAGTGACTGATTGCATTCATCTGGATTGAAAATAGCAGCTTATAATGGAAAGACTACCACATCAAAAGTCCCTCCAATCACCACACCATTCTGCCTTGGAAATTTGTCGCTTCTCTTTCATTGTTGCCAGATCAAAATTCTGAAAACCCCTCCCTAGCGGCTTCATGACAGTACCTCTGTGCAAAAGACTTCGAGGGTTCACCGAATTAACTCATACTCTGCACCAGCTCTGGCGAGAGATGGGCATTGAATCGTATCCCACTGAGTGACATCCATTTCCCGGAATCCGTTTCTAAATGTTGCCGTTTCTAACCAGGAGCCTGGAACCGGTGAGTAAAATGTTGGGAAGGGGAGTGCAAGAGTGAAGTAAATGTGAAAGGCAATGATAACTCGGAGTCATGAGGGATGAAGTGAGTGTGGAGCTATGGTACAAGGGTCAGTGTCAGTGCTGTTGGTCAGCATTTACTGCCCACAGTTATACTGGCACACGCCACGCCTGGGCAATTCACTACAAAGAACCTGCTCCTCTTGGCGTGAGATTCTCTCTCTCTGTCTGTTCACGTGGTTAATGGGCCCCGACAAGAATAACGCGTCCTGATTGTCCCGTTAGTTAAAACAGAAAAACCGATGTAAGAGCAGTTGATCTGCTTCTGTGCACTTCAGTGGAGAATGTTCTGCTGTGAGCCGTCTGTTTCTGCTGAAGTAGGGCTTGAATGCAATTCTCACTGAACAGCATGGATATAAACAAATCTTCCAGTGCCTGAAATCGAGTGGTTAATGGATTGCTCATATGGATGTTCAAGTCTGCCGAGGTGGCTGCCGTTTCGTTGTTGGTTAATGCCCTGCCTAATAAACAAGGACATCCTATGTTCTTCCCCGCTATTGCCTGTCTGGGTCGACGTCTTCTTGTTCAAAGTTCTTGCTCATGCTGTGTTACTGATTTAACATCCCGAACGTGACAACTCAACCGGTTGCCGTTGGTGTTACGGCCTCCGACTGCTTTTTCCCGATCATTTAATGCTGTTTTCAGCAGATTCAAGGAAGAATTTCATTCCAGTGTTCCAAAGGAATTTTTGCTTCTCTTCGTTTCTTATTATCACTACTTAATTCCAAGTTTGGTCTGAATACCAATGTGAAACTGGCGAAACTGCAGACTGGCCAGGGAATATTGTGGCAATGGCACATAAAACTCGAGCTGTTCACCCTCATTTTCTGCTGTCAATATTCGTAAAGTACACAACAAAAGTGAGATTGTATTGCAATTGTATAAATGTGGTGTTTTTTTCACCTGGTGAATTATGAATTCAAGGTAGAATTCGAAAATTGCATAATGTTTTGAGGGAAGAAATGTTTTCTTCCTTCAGGCCTAAATGACAGATACATTATCCAACGAATTATCCAAGACCTACGCATTCCAGCCAGGGAGAGTAGATATCCTCTCAGCAGCTCCATTTTCACACTGTCTCCGAAATTCATATTTGTCGTAAAGCAGAAATAGTAAATGAGTGATACGGACAGACAGATAATCGGAGAATATGAACAAGGATGAGGTGGATTCACAGAGACAAACAGACATGAACAGAGGAACATTGAGTGAGACATTGAACGAACCAATTCACCATTGAACGTGGTTGTCAATTGAGAGAAAAGAAAAGAAAAAAAGTTACAATTGAAGCACAGACAGCCTTCCATACGCTCACAAAAACGCAAGGAGCAATAGAGCCAACAAAGTACTTTTTCATGAGCAAATGTGACTGCTATCAGCTAAAGATGATTTTTTATTAAATATGCTGACTCCACAGATAAAGCTATTCACTTCCCTGGCATTATAATATAGAAATACGTAACTACACTGGTTCTGAACGTAGGTCTGCTAGTTGAGTACGAAGGTTCATTTTTAGATGTTTCATCACCATACTAGGTGAGACTTTCACTGAGCCTCAGGACGAAGCACTGCTGATAATTTCTGCTCTCCATTTAGATGTTTTGGTTTCTTTGGGTTGATGATGCCATTTCCTGCGGAGATGTCATTTGCTGTGGTGATGTCATTTCCTGTCCTTTTTCTCGGGGTGCTGAATGGTGTCCAACTCAATTTCTTTTTGCTAGACTTCCGTTTGGAATACCATGTTTCAGGTATTCTCGTGCGTGTTTCTGTTTGGCTTGTCTTAGGATGGATGTGTTGTCCCTTTAGAAGTGGTATATTTCTTTATCTGTATGGGGATCATGTCGTTTTGTGGCCTGTTGATGAAAATGTATCCTGGTGGCTACTTTTCTGCCTCTTTGTCCAATGCAATGTTTGCAACAGTTCTTGCATGCTATTTTGTAAATGACATTAGTTTTGCTTGTTGTCTGTGTGGGATCTTTCGATTTCATTTCCTGCTGTATTAGTGTGTTTGTGGGTTTGTGGGCTTGCGTATTGGCCAAGCGGCAACACCAAAGACTAAAACATTTAGCAGAAGACTCACGTCACTCCATCCACTCCACCCAAGAATTAATGAAGGCCAACAAAGACGCAAACATCCAAGAAGACGAAATAATGGTGTCCTTTGATGTAACAATCCAGTTCACATCAATCAATATCAACCTTGGCATGGAAACACTGACTACATTGAAAGACTCAGAGACATTTTCACGAAACACCATAAAGTTCATCAGCAAAGACAGAATCGTCAAGGTAATGGACCTATGCATTCCCACCCACTTCAACTTCAACAAACAAACCTACAGACAAACCAACGGAGCACCCATGGGATCTCCAATATCAGGTTTATTAGCAGTGACAGTAATGCAGAGACACGAACAAGCAGCTCTGCCTACCATCCAACCCAAACTTTTGGTCAGCTAGGTGGATGACACCTTTGCCATCATTAAACCGAAACAAATTTGGAGGAAATCTTCAAGTCCATCCATAATACCGTACCGCCATAATATTCATTAAAGAGGGGGAAAACAACAACAGACTGACATTCCCAGCATGTCACAGTAGAGCAAACAACAAATGGGGAAATTCAACGTCCACAGGAAAACAACACGTATGGATCAAAGATTGATCAAAAGAAGCAATCATCGCAACATCCACAAACGAAACTGCATCAGGACATTATTTCAAGAAGCCACCACACAATGCGGCACAGAGGTACAGCGCAGAACAGAGCAAAATATGTTATATAGCATAATGAAAACAAATGGGCACCCAATGAACACAGTCCACCGATTTTTCAGAATTAAACCCAAACAAGCAGACTGAACGCGTCCAGAATCCCTCGCCAGTCTCCCTGAAATAAAAGACATCTCGGAAACGACTGCCAGACGAATCAACCCCTTGGCATTTTGGTTGTCCACAAACCCACCAACACACTAAAACAGCAACTAAGGGAGTCATAGAGTCATAGAGATGCAGAGCATGGAAACAGACCGTTCGGCACAACCAATCCATACCCATACAAATGCTTTTTAAATGTTGCAATTGTTCCAGCCTTCAAAACTTCCTCTAGCAGCTCATTCCTTACATGTAGCATCTTCTGTGCAAAACTGTTACCCCTTAGGTCTCTTTTATATCTTTCCAGTCTCAATCTAAACGTGTGTCCTTTAGTTCTGGACTCCACCACACCAGGAAAAAGTCTTTGTCCATTTATGCTATCTATTCCCCTAATTATTTTTTAAATTTTTCAAGGTCACCCCTCATCCTCCGAAGCTTCAGGGAAAACAGCCACAGCCCGTTCAGCCTCTTCCCGTTGCTCAAATCCTCCGTCCCTAGCAACATCCTTGTAAATATTTTCTGAAACCTTTCAAGTTCCAAAGCATCTTTCCGATTGCAAGGAGACCGGAATTGCATGGAAAATTCCAACAGTGGCCTCACCAATGTCCTGTGGAGCCGCAACATGACCTCCCAATTTCTGTACTCAATACTCTGACCAATAAGGGAAAGCATAGCAAACGGCGTCTTCACAATCCTATCGACCCGCGACTCTACTTTCAAGGAGCTATGAACCTGAACTCCAAGGGCTCCTTGTTTACCAACACTACCTGGGGCCTTACCATTGAGTGTGTAAGTCCTGCCAAGATTTGCTTTCTCAAAATGCAGCACCTCGCATTTATCTGAATTAAACTCCATTTGCCAATTCTTAGTCCATTGGTCCATCTGATCAAGATCCTGTTGTAATCTGAGGTCACCTTCTCCGCTCTGCACTGCACCTGCAATTTTGGTGTCATCTTCAAAAATACTAACGATATTTCTGATGCTCGCATCAAAATCATTTATATAAATGACAAAAAGTAGAGGCCCCATCACTGATCATTGTGACTTTCCACTGATCACACGCCTCCAGTGTGGAAACAACCCTGCACGACCATCCTCTTTCTTCTATCTTTGAGCCAATGCTGTAACTAAAATGTCAAGTTCTTGCTGAATTTCGTGAGATTTAATCTTGATACTCAGTCTTCCATGGGGAACCTTGTCGAACACCTTATTGAAGTCCATATGGATCACACCTACCTCTCTGCTCTCATCAATCCTCTTTGTTACTTCTTCAAAATACTCAATCAATTTTGCAAAACATGATTTCCTACAATCATAGCCATGTTGACTATCCCAAATCAGTCCTTGCCTTTCCAAATACATATACATCCTGTCGCTCAGGATTCCCTCCAACAACTAGCCCAACACGTCCGTATAGGCAAACTGGCCTATAGTTCCCTGGCTTGACCTTACCACACTTCTTACACAGTGGCACCACGTTAGCCATCATCCAGTCATCCGGCACCTTACCTGTGACTATCGATGTCACAAATATCTCAGCAAGAGGCCCAGCAATCACTTCTCTAGCTTCCCACAGAGTTCAAGGATACACCTCTTGCTTAATTAATTAAATAACGACGTTCAATGTCCCTATACAGACAACAAGCAAAACTAAAGTTATTTACGAAATAGCATGCAAGAACAGTAATAAACATTACATTGGACAAACAGGCAGAACACAAGCCACCAGGATACATGAAAATCAACAGGCCAAAAACCGACATGATCCTCTCTCAGTCGTATCCTTCGTTTCAGATAAGGAGGTACACCACTTCGACTGGGACAACATATCCATCCTAAAATAAGGCAGACAGAGACACGCACGAGAATTCCGAGAAGCATGGCATTCTAACCGGTACTCTATGAACAAACACATAGATTTGGACCACATTTACTACCACCGAAGGACATGACAACACTACAGGAAATGACATCACCACAGGATATGACCACTGTAGCAAATGAAATCACCAACCGAAAGAAACCCAAACATTTAAATAGAAAGCAGGAATCATCAGCAGTGCTTCAGCTGGACGCTCACTGACCGTGTTATGTAGTATCGTGATGAAACATCTGAAAATGAACCTTACAGCTAAACGAGCAAAACTACATCCAGGTCAACTGTAGTTACGTATTTCTATATTATAATGCCAGTGAAATGATTAGTTTTATCTGCGGTATCAGCCAATTTATCAAAATGTCTCATGGGATGTCAACAGTCACATTTCCAAATGTAAAAGTAAATTTTTGGCTCTATTGCTGCTTCTGTTGCTGTGAGCTTGTGAAACGCTGTGCTTAAATGATTAGCTTTTCTCTTTTCCTTTCTGTCCTTTCCTTTCCACAGAATAAGTGCAGTGCTGGTGGGCATGTCAGGACCAGCACCAGAAACACAACAGAAATACTTCTCTTGGCTACTATTTTGGATGTATTTCTCAATGAGCAATTGAGTTTTCCATGTGTTCCATCAGGAGTTACCTCACACAAGAAAGTAACCAATGCTGCAGACGGTCGTATAAATCAAGGTCCAAGCCTCGGAATCAGAGACATTCAGTAGCCTTCGTATACCTACATGGAACAGCTGTCCGTGGCGTTTACGGGATATCTGAACTGTATGAATGCACCTCGCTGGTTGTCTGGCTGCTTCACCCGTATATTTTTCTGTGCAGTCCCTGTGTGAAATTTTGTCAACTACGTTTGTCCTGCACATGGTGGGCATTGGATCTTGTGTTCTGGTCAGTTGTCTCTGAGAGAGGCTGTCGGTTTATGTGTTGTCGTAATTCCGAGTTTACGGAGGAATCTGCCTGTCAGTTCCCAGAAGTTTACTTTAATAAAGGGAAGCGTGCTTTTTTAAATTGCTACGTGACTAATTGTCATTGCGAAGTTCGTGTACCAGACATTTGTGAATCAAGTTGTGGGACTATCCATTTCTGGCAACGAATTTGTGTGGCAGTCACGAGTTGCCACGACCAGCTGTCCCTAATAGCAGTACGTAAAAATGGCAAGGACTAGAAATTTAATGAGAAGAGCAGAAGGTTAATATGACAGGGCAAACAGAAGGCAGCCAGAAAATTTCTGGAAGTAGGGCACTCATCCACTGATTCCATCAATAAACAGATTGATCCTGACCCAATATACAACCCCAACAACAGCAAGGAGCGGGAATGAAACCAAATCAAGTCCAACCACATCAGGACAGCAGCGTTTCACAAGAGGCTCTGCAGCCCTGAGAATGTTACCCAGAAAAAGACGGCAAACCATCTTGCCAGGTCCGCCAAACATTCTAACAACACCTCCACGAGGCACATGAGCTCCTCATCTGGTTATTCGCAGCAGACAATTGTACACTGGCCACTGGAGTGCAAGGTGAGGATACCAATACATACATGCTAACAACGGTAATGATTTTGTGTGCAGGGTGCTCTAGATAAGTGGATAAAGACTTGGTTGAGCAACAGGAGACAGATAGGAATAGGTGAAGGGGGTTTCTGGAAATGAAGCAAGATGACCAGTGATGTTCCACAGGTGTCAATTTTCTGGACACTGTTGTTTGTGACATACATAAATGATCTGGAAGAGATCACTGTTTGGATGATCAGAAAGTTTGCAGATGACACGAAAATTCACGGACTAGCAGAAAGTATAAGGGTCTATCAAAGAACACAGGAGGATGTGGATAGACTAGAGATTTGGGCGGAAACGTGGCAGATGGAGTTAAATACAGACAAATATGAGGTGATGCATTTCGGCCAGACGAATTCTAAAGCGAGTCATTCAATGAACGGAAGAGCTTTGGGAAAAGTTGATGGATAGACAGATCTGGGAGTGCAGGTCTATTGTACACTGATGTTGCTTCTCAGGTGGATAGAGTGGATATGCAGGCATCTAGTTTGCTCTCCTTGATTGGATGGGGTATTGAATAAAATAGCTGGCAAGTCATGTTAAAATTGTACAAGAGATTGTTCCAGCCGCACTTGGAATATATGTAAATTTCTGGTCGCCATATCACCAAAAGGATGTAGATGCTTTCGAGAAGTGACAGAAAAAGTTGACGAGGATGTTGCCTCGTATAGACAGTGCTAACTATGAAGAGATGTTGAGTAGGTTAGGTTTGTTTTCATTAGAAGAAAAGTAGATTGAGATTGAGATTGAGGTTTACAAAATCATGAAGGGTATAGAAGGGTAGAGAGAAATCAGCTTTTTTTCAGGTTGAAGCATTAAATAACGAAAAGTCACGCTTTCAAGGTGAAAGATTAAAAGTTTACGAGGGATACACTTGGCAAGTACTTGACACAGCGTATGGTGGGATTCTGGAACTCGTTCCCAGCAGAGACGGCAGAGTCAAGCACGGGAGATTCATTTCAGATGCATCTCGACACATGCATGAGTGTGTGTGGAGCAGATGGAAACAGATGCATAGGAATTGGGTGACAGGCTTCAACAGTAGATTTGGATCGGCTCATGCTAGGAGGGACAAAGGGCCTATTCATAGTCTGTCGCTTTTCATTGTTCTTTGTTCTTAAATTACGTCAAGTTCGTTACTGAATGTGTGAGGTCGAAGTGCCTGAAGTGAATCGATGCTGTAACACTAGTCATAATAAATCTGGAAGCCGAATTGCTGTGGTAGCGCGGCCGAGTGGTCTAAGGCACTGCAATTAAGGTTTCGTCTCTCTCGAGCTGTTATTTCGATTCTCACCGCTGCAAGTGTCATGCGTGAGTTGCTATTTGAAGCTGTACATTACTAAACTAAGCTTTTATTTCTTTTGCGGCTCCTCAGACTACTGACCTACTCGCTGATAAAAACGGAAAAATCATCAAACGTCTCTGAAAACAATAAGAGTCCCTGCTGTCTGAAGTCTCCTCAAATCACTTCGCCAAATTTGCTTTCGGATACCTGCGTGGCCAGTTTTGGTGCCAGGTATTGTGACTGAAATGGTCAGCGCATTTGGCTGACAGATTGGTGGCTTGAGACCACCCAGGGCACAGAGCCGCAAATATTTCGGCTCAAGCATTGTCACCGACCATGTGCCGACACAGTAAGTTCGAAAACTCATCCATAATTCACCCCGAGTCCGCAGGAAGTAAGACGTTTTCACGCAGCAGAATACGACGACACGTTCTCCAAGCCCCCTATGCCAACAGAAAGCGGCTACTGCAGCTTGTTTCAGCGGCTTCCTGCCCAGCCCTGGGACACAGCTCATGGAAACTCCTTCCTCAGTAACCGCTCTTACCGTGTGAAAGGTTCAAAACTTCAATTTTAAATTGGAAACGGCTTCAGGACATTGGAAGTTTGTTCCTGTTCTTGGAACGTGTTATAAACAAAACTCCTGTCTAGAGAATAAAAAGTGGTAAAAGTTTTAGCCAGGAAGAACTAAGAAAGTGTTGATTGTGAGGACTCTGTCTCGTCAGCAGATGGGGAATTCCCAACACTGTAAACAGAAATGATTGGGTTTCCTGAGGTAATTTATCGAGTGATTTACTGTCTGCCAGAGGGACTGGAAATCACTTCGGCGATCTGAATATGTGGGTAAAAACATGAAAATATTAAGGTTGAACCTTAAATCACTGGACAAGTGCTAAATAGATTGTTATGTTTTGAAGGGATAACAGAAGTGAAAGATGTGATTGGGAGGAATGAACTGGATCCTTACCAATTGCTGTGCCAGGTGTATTATGGTCGGAATGAAATGGCAAACTGATCCGAGGTGTGCCATGCTTGATTAGCTCAATCGGTGCATTGTGAGATGCTTAATGTGAGGGTTGTTGTTTCCAGCCTCACATTGGGCGCTTTCACTGTTTAATAGAATTCCAGCTCTGTGTTTCCTCATGCAGCATTGCAACCCAATGCAGTCGACCGTTCTTCCTACTTTCGTTGATACATCTGTCCTCCTATTTTTGATGACACGCCGTTTTCTGAGTGAACATTGTCTCCATTTTACTGGAGGTGCCAGAGACGACTTTAGCGGTGCAGCCGCAAATACTATGAATGATGTCGCTTTCAAAACGAGAGATTCCACACCAACTGCGCACCAGCCAAAGTGTACAAAGATACAGAAAGAGAATGTCCAGTTTCTCGGGGTCTGACAGAGATGGCTCAATGTCACATGTGTCCTAAATCAAAATTAATTGATTCAGAATGTTCTGATGGAAACCGAAGGGAACTCTCTCTGAACGTTTTGCTATTGTTATTCTTGTGTTTAACGTAATGAACAGTTTACTGGCAGTAACGAGGCTGGGGTGGGGCAGGATTGTGAGTTTCATTGTGGGACAGAAGTGATCAGTTCGAACAGGTAAGTCAAATATCCCCAGAGCATGGGAGAGCTGATTGGTCCAGGATCACTCCCATCTTCTGTTTCTGAACCAACAAATGAAATTGCAGGAAAATCTCAGCAGGTATGGGAGCATCTTGGAAATAAAAACAGATTTAAGACTTCGGGACGAGTGACACATTTTTTCCATGTCCATCTCCCTCTGCCTTTGCACTCCTTTCCTTTTTATTGAACCTCTCCTGACTTCGAATTTTATATTTAGCTTCTCTTTTATTACTTCCTGTCCAACCATTTTCCCAGTCTCCAATTTTGTATCCGACCTGCTCCATCTCGTACTTTGCCTAGGATTTCGAACTGATCAAATAACTCTGTTTCTATTTCCTCAGATATCAGATGGCCAGAGACTGCAAGGCATAGGAAGACGGTTTGTGCCTTCAGACCTTCTAGTCTGCTCCGCCATTTGATCATAGCTAATATCGTTCTCAAACCCATTCTCCAGTCCTCTCCTTGTCATACTCACTCCCTCTGAATTTAGGATGCAGTCATTTTCCCAGAGTGGGTCGAATCCGCCCAAACCCCTCCACATGTGGTGGCAGTTGTTATACCGGGCCTATGTGTGATCCAGCTTAGTTTCAGTCCCGCAAGGCAACCCGTTTTGCTCTGAGCAAACCACTCCCCACTGCAGGACAGCTCGATCGGGTTTCTGACACCACTGTGTTTTTGCAGGGGAACATTTATCACCTTAACCTCCCACGAGAATGATCGATGCTTCAAAAAACCGGACAGAAATAACGATAGGCTTGTGTGTGAAGATAGGAGAAGGAAATTGCTTTCTGTCTTGGTCAGTAAACCTTACTCTGAATATCCCTGCTCATTCCAGCTGTTTTGGTGAAAGGGAATACAAGTCCAATTAATTGCCCGATACGACTTTAATCGATATGTATCCTACCTTGTTCTGAATCTGCTTGCACGTTTCCAGCACAGATGGTCATCATTTCTAAGAGTGCAGACGGCGGGACCTGATCTTTTCTGGAGAGTAGCAGTATCAGTTTGTGCGAAAGTGGCCCAGTTCAGATCTGAGAAGAAGCATTGTTGTTGCCTCTTTACAGATGACAGTCTTTCAGATCGTGATCCATGGGGCTTTATTGCAGTCTCGTCAGCAAGCCTTTTTAAAAATATTTACTCTCCCATTACTACTCTAGTGGTGAAAAGAAATATAATTCCAAATAACTGCTGTGTGAATTTGTTTTCAAGTTTCTCTTCGCAGTGGTCCTGAATATGCGGCAATGTCTACATCACTGCTGGCCATCCTGTTTCAGTGCAGTTATGAATTTTCCTCTGTCTTGGCGATGCATGGAAAATTATCTGGGCGTTTTCGGCTTCGCCGGACCGTCCAAACTCTGCAAACCTGGCAACATGTTTGTCAATTGTCCTTGAGCATTTCCATGTGATATTCTTTATTTTTTCTAACATGTTAAAACTCCGGACAACATCGGTCTACTCAAAACAAGAAGGTAATGCGTTAAGCTGTTGCAGTATGAAGATTAGCAGGCACGGTGCACTGTCTGGCATCGTTGTTCCATTCGTGTCATACTCGAAATGTCCGTGGTTCAAAACCAGGCAAGAGCAATTTCTTTTCCTTGGTGGTCGCCATGTGCTAGCCTTTTGGATTGGCATGAGCGTCACGTTCATGCTTGTTGTTCTCATCAGGAAACATCACTTTGAATTTGCTCACCCATATCAGGTGCCATGGTGAAAAGGAATTCATTTCTGATTCATTGCTTTGTAAAACTTTGTTCAGTTTCTCTCCTCGGATAAAGTGATGACTGGAGATGTTGAATTGCTCCTGCCAGAAACACGGTTTCTCCTGCAGCTCTTATGCTGCCTAACCTGGTCTGCTTTTCCAGAATCACACTCTCAACTAAGTTTCTCTCCTGCTGCTCGAATATAGGCATCGATTTGTACACCTTCTACGGCCGTCCACTTTAAGGGCACTGATCATTTCTGTACCAACAGTACCACATTTTCTTTCCATGCGAAGACGGCCTGGATCAGCGACAAGGAGAACACTCATTTGCTTCTGTCACAGCGATCACAGGATTCATGATGTATGCCTCTGTCAAATACATCCCAACATAGGCTGTGAAACACTTCATTTGGACGCTGTCTGGACTTTATCAACCTGTGTGAACCAAAAACATAAATCCTAAATCATAGTTTGGCGCAGTTCACATATTTGAATTTCTAATTCGCAGGCATGGTTACATCTCATGCAGCCAACAGCAGGATTGGGAAGATTTACAGACTCAGATGAACTCTCGACTCTTGCTCTCATACAGTTATTAATATTAACATAGGGTCTGAAATCTAAGCCATGTTATAACTGGAAATGAGGAACTCACAGCCAGTCTGCCGAATGACATTGTATGCATTTTGTTTTCTTGTTATCACAGATTTGCAGAAAGGTATGACAGCAAGGGAGAGGAATGCAAGTCAAGTGCAGCTCTGGTGAAACACCTTCTGTCTGATTCAGTCATCAAAAAAAAACGTAAATGCGACTAAAGAGGGAAAACTTTTCACACCACGAACAAAAAACAATCATGTACTAATATCACGGTGTGGTCTGAAACCTGAGCCGTGTTGTAACTGAAACTGATGAAATAATGGACAGGCTGCCGAATGATTGTCTCCATTTTGTTTTCTTACCATCATAGATTTACAGGAAAGTATGAACAGGGAAGTAGAGAAATGAAAGATTCAGGAAGCTCTGGTGAAACACTTTCTCTCTGATTCAGTCATCAAGATGAGACATGAATGCGACTAAAGAGGGATGATTTGGAGATGCCGGTGTAAAAAGTTAAAAATCACACAACACCAGGTTATAGTCCAACAGGTTTAATTGGATGCACACTAGCTTTCAATTAAACCTGTTAGACTATAACCTGGAGTTGTGTGATTTTTAACTAAATAGGGAGACCTTTTCACACCTCTAACAAAGATCAATCACGTGCAGTAAGCATCTAGTTGACATCTCAGATCATCTTTGACCTTCCCTGAATATTTGTAGAAACTGATTTTTGTACACATCAAAGTAAGAACTGTTTGAACTAGCGACAATACGTGAGTTGCATCTCCTCGATTCCCACACAGGTTTCCAAGTCCACTTGCAGCCGGGCGGCAGTTTCTCATGTCTCTGCTGAAAAATGCACCTTGAAGGAGAATGACAAGGAAAGTTGCAACTCCTAATGGCACCGTGTTTCGAAAAACCACGCTACGTGTTCTGCCGTTCTCGTATTCTAGTGTTAAAACAGTTTATCAGTTCATCAGAGCGGCAGGAGTATTTCATCATGTCGAGTGCTCATTTTATCTGAGGAGAGCAACTGAACAAAGTTTCACACAGCAACTAATCGGAATTGTATTCCTTTTCACCATGGCAGCAGACATGGCCGAGCATATTCAAAGCCAGGTTTGCTGATGAGAATAACAAACACGAACGCTTAGATGAAGGAATTCCTTTCCACCGCTTATTCTGCAGAACTGGTGCAGTTGCTGTGAATATGCTGCAGGGTATTATAAGGCGCACGCTCCAGTGTATCCGGTTTTTGTCTGTGTGCTCAGTTGGCTGAGCAAGCTGAGACTCTGATTTCAGGTTCCACTTCTCAAGAAGGCTTGGGTTTGCATCTCTGCGCTGCCACTCGTGCTAATGGATTAGCTTCGTAACGTTTTGCAGGGATGAGTTTTGTTGAAGTTGAACAGAAAAAAAACAGTCATTCCGTCTAAACCACGCTGTGATGTGGCAGAGCACAAAGCAACTACCACGTCAGTGTCCATGCTGTTTCCCCAACTGCTGCGGTTATCACATTCGCTTCCAGCTCGAAAGGCCTTCAGCTGAACAGAGGAGCCAAGCAGGTTGCGTCAGGTTTTGATATTCCAGAAAATTGCGTTGTTCACCGTTTTCTCTGAAAGTGAATGGAGACAGTTATTTCCCTGTTGATGTGAAATCAGATCCTGCATTGAATCGACTCGCCATTACCTGTTGTTGTGGTGAAAAGTAGGGCAATCGCGATGTGGAATTTGGTTACATTTCTCAGTTCCTTCATTTTGGTCCTGATGAGGGAGGCTGGTAATCGGCCCTCTCGATCTGGTGGAGCCACCAGCGCATTGTTCACCTAATCCAATCAAGACTGTAATTGTGCATCTTCACTTTTTATTGTCCATTATTATTCTGTTCTAATTTATGTTACTTGAGCACTTTTCAGAAAGTAGTGGTACACTAAGACGCCAGTACGTTGAAAGCACCGTTAGGAATTGCCTTGCCATCATTTGTGTGAGTGGTTCATGACCCAGACGACTCGCTGTACATCGCAGACAGCATTTGTGCGTCGTTGTATGGGAAAACAAATTCTCTTTGTCAGTTCTGCTTCTGTTCCACGTTAAGTATTGTCAGTTTTTGGATTTGCTGGGAAGCTGAGCCGGTAACACGATTCGTGAGGTATTTTCCTGAGGCATTTTCTTGAAACGAGAAGTTGGAATTGTGTCAGAAAGAATGGCCATTGGCAGCCTCAGACCTGAAAACCTTCATCTATTGCTGGATTCTTCCAGAAGACTCGCCCCACGCTGAACGACTGATGTGTTTCCTTTATTTCTGTCAATAGCCTATTAAAACTACTGTTTCCCACTGCAGTATCTCAGAGGGGCGAAGCACGTAAACAGACCCTCAGATGCAAGTCGTCGCTGCTGATCAGATATTCGAAATTCACCTCCACCAATTGCCAAAATCTGTCCTTTATCCCTCTTCACCCTTCCTGTCTAGATACAGATCCACATGCCTTGGAAATATTGTGAATGTACCAGACTCCACTACTTTGTCTGGAAATTCATTCCAAACACGCAAAACTTTCTGTGTGAAAACAACTGTCCCTCAGATACCATTTACATTTTACCACTCTCACTTTAAACCTGTGCTCTCTAGTTTTGAAATTGCCTGCCTTGTGAAGAAATATTCATTGACGATTGAGTCTATCCGTTTCCCTCATGATTATATAAACTTCTGTCAGCCATCACCGAGCCCTCAAGCTCCTGGGTCAGTTATCGCAGCCTGTTCAGTTTCACTCTCCAATCTAAACCCTGCAAACCTTGCAACATCCTCATACATGTTATCGAACTTACGTCAAGTTCGTCATTGAATGTGCATGGGGAAATGTGCCTGAATTGAGGGGATACTGAAACACTCGTTATTAAAAACGTGGTTGTGCGGTTTTGTGTGGAAGCATGATAGAGCGGTCAAAGGCATTGTACTTAAACTGTACACTCATTAGATTGAATCTCACCACCACCAGAACCACGTGTGCAATAAGGTACTCTGTTCTTTATGAAAGACCTACGCAGGTTGTGATGTCAGGATATGAGCGGATAATCGCCGATTTATTGACAGGAACGTCAACTAAATAAGCCACGACTGCCAAAACTCGACTTTTCAAAACCATATGGACATTGACTTAACCATTTGATCACAGTAACTCAGGCACTTATTTTCATTTTCACAGTTGCTCAGTAAAAAAATAAATCAACGACCACTATTGCAGAAGAGGGCACAGCTGGATATTCTCCACTGAAAATGCACAGTAAGAAACAATTTCTTTTTGCTTATGTTTGAATCTTATGCCTTCGCCTGTTTAAACTTACTGGATAACGTGGATGTGTCTATCATCTCGGGGCCAATCAACCGCGTTAATATGCGCAGGGAGAACATGACACCAGGAGGAATCATTGTGGTGAATTGGCAAAGGGTGGTGTGTGAGTCAGTGTGCACACTGGCTCTTCATTCTGACACCGACACTGAGCCTGGCACAACCAACTCCTCACTCACTTGCTGTCTCATGCCTCCCAGTCATTATTGCCTAGGAGAAAGTGAGGACTGCAGATGCTGGAAATCAGAGCTGAAAAATGTGTTATTGGACAAGTATAGCAGGTTAGGCAGCAGCAAAGGAGCAAGAGAATCGACGTTTCGGGCATAAGCCCTTCTTTTTCTTCTTATGACCGAAACGTCGATTCTCCTGCTCCTTTGATGCTGCCTGACTTGCTGCCCTTTTCCAGCAACACACCTTTCAGTCATTATTGCCTGTCTACGTTTCCCTTCACCCGTTCGACTTCTCAATTTATTCCCGACCGCTTGCAGGTGTCTCCTCATAAACTGCAGCTTTATGAATGTGATAGCATGCACATTCCATCCGCAGTTACGCCAGAGATAGAGATGGTGAGTTACTTTGCAGGGTTGCTCTTCGGAGGTTCGGTGTGGAATTGTTGGGCTCAAGAATATGTTTCAAAAGTAGGGAATTTAATCTAATCTAACCCTGGATGTGCTCAGTACAGAGATGCAGTCATGACGCGGTGAGGGAAGGATTTAGACTCAGCGACTCTGAAGGACTAGTGGGATATTTTCAAGTCGGAAAGATTACATACTTTGAAAGGGACTTGCGGTGATTGTTTTCGAGTATATTTGCTGCTTTGCCCTTCTGTATATATGCGAACAATCACTGGATTGCTCTGGCAGGATTCGTGTGTGTGTTCTATGCATAACCAGGGATTAGGTTTCTTTTGGATAATTCACAAACAGAGAATTAAATCTTCATTTTCTGAGTGGGAATTAAATCCAGGTCTGGGCAATGCAAACTCAGACTTCCGAGCAGGGATCTCCATTGATATTGACAGTACCCTGTGGGACCTGACCTGTATTATTATAGTGCCTGATCTTCACGTCATAATCGCCTTCATCAGCAGTGTTTCTCTCTCCAAGTTTGCAAACAGCTCATATTATCGCCCAGGGTTTCAATGTGAAGAAGGCAAAGCTGTAATAATCTGATGTTGTTCAGCAGATATATTGCAGGAAGCTATGTAAAGGCTGATGCTAACCGGAGCTCGTTTACAGCTGCGTTGATAGGTCAACAACAATAAAGGCGTCGTTCAATTCGTCTCATTCTGGACGACGGACTTGAAATGTTTCTCACTGAATTTGTTTAGGGTCTGGAATGTAAAAGACTGCAAATACAAAAGTACAGTGAAAAGTATCTTTTCACATAGTGGGGGCTTCCAAGTGAAGCAGTGATGGTGATTATGTTTGCTAATTTTTCACCTTTTGAATGCTGATTCCCCGACGTGGATGTTCACATTGCATTTAGACAAGCTGTTGCAGTCTTTTGGGCCAGTGACGTAATGGGTAACGCGTCTGACGTCGAGGTAGGGGATTATTGGTTCGAATTGAACATCGCGAGGATGCAGTGCGCTCGTTCGTTCCTGTTACCTGTTGTCTGTCAGGGACGGAAGGGCTTGGGTTTTCGAATTTACATTTTCGTCTATCTTCCACTTTAAATGGCAGCTCACTGCACCGTTTCTCATTGTCCGTAGAGCTGCCTTGTGGCGCATAAAAATTTGTGTGGGAGCGGACAGCACCAGTGAAGCACAAGGAGATGGTCTAACACTTGGACCTCTGCTGTTCTCGGGGTATGTGTCTGTGTCTCTCCCTCTGTGAGAGAAAACGATCTGGGTTCATCATGGAGATTGCAACACAGTGAGTCAATGTCAAATTCAGTCCTATTGTTGTGCCATTTAACATCAAAGCGAGACTGTCATTGACATTTTCACTGGAATCATCAGAATATTTAAGGTTATCGAACAAAGCAGGAAACTCGGAATAGAATAGATGAATGTCTTTGAAGCACACTGCAGCATGGGCCAAATGGGCTTTTCGATTCAGCAAAACTTCAAGACCAGCAGAAACCAATCTGCAGTGAAACTGATCAGAAATAAAAAAAGGCAAAAGCTGTTTCATTAAGAATAATTACAAGAGCGACTCTCTTCGACACTTGTAGTCTAGTAGTTCGGATTTGCAGCTGTAACCGCCGCGGCATTCGTTCTATTCTTGGTCAGGGAATGGATGTTTTGTTATGCAAATGTACCATGCTACCAGTATCTCTGACCGCTTTTCCGAACCTGGCAGGTGATTGTTTTTGTGCGAAACGTTATTCAGGTTAACAGAAATCAAAAAGATGCAGGTTTTGGAAATCTGAACAAAAAAAAAGAAATGAATTGATAGAGAAATTCGGTACGCTGGGCAATATCTGTGGAGAGAAACATATCTTTTTTCAAATGAACAGAACCTGGTTAGATATATATTTCTACATTAGACTGTTGGGGAAATTATCAGTTTTAACGGTGGAAGCAGGATTCTTATCAAAATCTATCTTGAACTTAGAACCATTGAAGTTAGAAACCTGAAAGGACTTAATCGGCTGCCATGCTGCTTCCATTTAACTGAACTGGGTGAAAGGCTGTATTTAAATTGTGACATGTTCCATTTCCTTTCTGTCAGTAAGCAGTCACGTCGAATGGTGAATTGTTTATTTCCGTGTTTAACTCAATATGTGTCTTTGTTTTACTCTATTTGTCTCTGTGTCTCCTCCTGAGCCTCTTTCACATTCTCTAACTCTGTCGGTTTCGTGTCTGTCCATATCCCTCATTTCCTATTTCTGCTCTTTGAAAAGGCTGGTATTCAGAGACAGCTTGAGAGCTGCTGAGAGGCTTTCTGGCACCTGACTGGATTCGGTCGAAGTAGGTTCACATTCTGCGGATAATCCGTTTGTCACTTCAAACTGAGGTAAGGAGACATTTCTTCCTCAAAATATTATGACTCTTTTGAAGTTAAACTTATTATATGACAGTTACAGGAGAACAAGGGTGTAGTTACTGTTGGTATACAGCGAATGAATGGTGACAGCAGAGAATGAGGGTGATCAGCTCGTCATGTCTGTGGCATTGCCACAACATTGTCCAGTAATTCTGCAGTGTCTCCTGCCTCACCTCTTAATTTCCACCAAACTGGGAATGAAAGAAGTGGAATAAGAGGAGAAGCAGAAGTGCTTATGGAACAGCGGGAAGAATCTCCAGGTTAATATAGTAGTTCGAAAGAACAACATACACTACTGGAAATAAACCAGGAAAAGAAGCAGGAATGCCAAATCAAAATAGACTGGAATTCGAAAAGTACCCTCGATCAGCAACACAAGACTTGCGAGAAAGAATAACCTTTCAATACAATCAGAAGGCACCACTGTGATGGGAGATGCTTTAACCGGCTAAGCCACAGCGCCACGCAAAAAGCGAGTTTTCTCGTCCATAGGTGCAATTCCTTAAACACTTCATCCTATATCAACGTTGCTCGTACGAATTGCAATCAAACTCCGCTTTTGCAAAGAAAGACATTTCATGGCTGAGCATTTTCCTCTGAAAACGCACAGTAAAAGACAATCTCCTCTTGCATTGGATTCTAACTAATATTTCCAGCTGCTTAAACTGAAGAATAAACTGATAGGGCCCATTAACCGTGTTAGTAGTAAACACGCAGAGATTTTCAAACCAAGAGGAACAGGCTCATTATGGTGAATTGACGCGCAGTGGTGTGTAAGTCATTGCAAACAGTCGGCATTAGAGGCGGACCGAATAGCACCGACACTGAGCCTTGCACCACCAGCTCCACACTCACATCCTGCCTCATGCCTCCCAGTCATCAGTACCTTTGACTTTTATTTCTTTATCCTGCGCCACTTCTCAACTTATTCCCGATCGCTTTCAGGGGACGAATTGGAACACGCAATTATTAGAAATGCATTTCTGGGATGTAGTTGCCTTTCAATGCGATAAGACTCACTGCCCATCCCTAATTAACCCTGCGATGGAGAGGGTAAGTTACTTTTGTTAACTCTTCAACTTCTTCGCATGGAGGTACAGACATCAAACCACAAGAGATGGAGTTCCTGGATTGAGAACCAGCAACACTGAAGGAACACAGAGATATTTGCAACTCAGAAAGGTGAGTTGATTGGCGGGGCATTTGCTCTGGTAAGGTAACTCATCCTGAGAAGAGCAGACTGACTCCACTCTGACAATGTAACTTACCCAGAGAAGTTGAGATTGGCCCACTCCATCAATGCCACTCACCAAGGGAACGGCGTTCTTAACACAGCCTGTCAATGCAATTCAACCAGGAAATTGCAGACTGACCATACTCCGTCTAAGAGAATACTGACCCCACTCTTTCTGTTTGACTCTTCCACGAAAAAGAATCCTGGCACAATTCAGTTAAAGTAACTGTCCCTGGGAAGAGCAGGCGGAGCCCACTCTGCCAATGTATCTCACTGAGGGAAGAGCAGACCGAGCTTACTCCTTCAATTTCACGAACTCAGGAAGGAGCAGTCTGAAGTCACTCTGTCAATGCAACTGACCCAGTTAAGAGCAGATTGTACCCACTCTGTTAATTTAACTCCACTCTGACAATGTAACTTACCCAGAGAAGTTGAGATTGGCACACTCCGTTAATTTAATTCACCGAGGAAAGAGCAAACTGACCCCATTCTTCCAATGTAACTCACTCAGGGAAGAGCAGACTGAACACACTCTGCCAGACCCCAGTCTGTGCAGGTACTTCAGCCAAGGAAAAGCAGAATAACCCCTAATGTTCAGTGCATATCACCAAGGGATGTGCAGACTGACGCAACTCTGTCAACTTAACTCATCCAGGGAAGAGTAGACTGACCACATGCTGCCTATGTCCATCGACCAGGGAAGAACAGACTGAACCCACTCTGTCTCTGTCACTTGACCAAGGAAGAGCAGATTGAACTACTCTGTCAATGCAACTCAACCAGGAAAGGACAGGCTGACGCGGCTCTGTCAATGTTACTCATTCAGGAAAGAAAAGACTAATACGAATCTGTCAATGTAATTCAATCAGGGACGAGCAGACTGACAACATACCGTCTAAGTACCTCATCCAAGGGAGGCAGGTTGACCCACTTTGTCAATGAAACTCACTCGGGAAAGAACAGACTGACGCCGGCGGCTCAATGTCACTGATCCAGTGAAGAGCAGACTGACCCCATCATGTAAATTTAATTGATCCAGGTTAGAGCAGACAAAGGCCAATCCGCCACGATAACTTACTCTGTAACGAGCAGACGTAAACCACTGTTAATATAACAAATCCAGGAAAGAGCAGACTGACGCCAACCTGTCGATGTAACTCAGGGAGAAAGTGAGGTCGGCAGATGCTGGAGATCAGAGCTGAAAATGTGTTGCTGGAAAAGCGCAGCAGGTCAGGCAGCATCCAGGGAACAGGAGCATCGACATTTCGGGCATAGTGTGTTCCTGAAGAAGGGCTCATGCCCGAAATGTCGATACTCCTGTTCCCTTGATGCTGCCTGACCTGCTGCGCTTTTCCAGCAACACATTTTCAGCAGCTGTCGATTTAACTCACCCAGGAAAGAGCAGGCTGGCCTCATTCTGTCTATGTCACACACTGTAAATATGACACACCCATGGAAAAGCAGACTTACCCCACACTTTCAATGTAACTCAGTCAGAGAAGGGCAGTCTGACTCCACTTTGACAACGTAACTCACCCAGAGAAGAACACACTGACCCACTGAGTCCAAAAATGTGCAGGTCAGGTGAATTGGCCATGCTAAATTGCCCGTAGTGTTCGGTAAGGGGTAAATGTAGGGGAATGGGTGGATTGCGTTTCGGCAGGTCGGTGTGGACTTGTTGGGCCGAAGGGCCTGTTTCCACACTGTAAGTAATCTAATCTAATCTAATCTAATCCAATATAATCTAATCACTCTGTTAATGCAACTGACCCAGGGAAGAGCGGTCTGAACTCAATCTGTCAATGCAACTCAACCTGGAAATTGCAGTCATACCGCATTCTGTCAATACTAGGCATCCAGGGAAAAACAGACTGACACCACTCTGTCAATGTAACTCACGCAGGGAAGAGCAGGCAGACCCCACACTGTCAATGTAACTCCACGCAGACAGAGAAGGATGACCCCACGCTATCAATGTAACTCACGCAGGGAAGAGCAGGCAGACCCCACACTGTCAATGTAACTCCACCCAGACAGAGAAGAATGACCCCACACTATCAATGAAACTCACTCATGGAAGAGCAGACTGATCCGATTCTGTCAATGAAACACTCGTAGGGAAGACAAGCCTGACCTCACACCAAGAGATGAACAGGCTGATCGCATGCTGTCTCTGTTACTCACCCAATGATGAGCAAACTGATCCCACATTCATTGTAACTCTTCCAGGGAAAGGCAGACTGAACCAACACAATCTATGTAACTTATACAGCGAAGAGAGTACTGATGTATTCTTTCTGGTTATCTCACCCAGGGAAGAGTAGACTGTCACGACTCTGTGAAAGTAACACGCCAAGGGAAGAGCAGACTGGCTCCAAACTGTTACAGTAACTAACCCATGGAATAATAGTCAAACCGCAGACCCTGAATGTACCTCTCACAGAAAAGATCAGACAGACTCCATTCCGTGAATATAAATCATCTAGGGAATAGCAGATGGACCCCATTCTGTTAAAGTAACTCGCCCAGGTAAGAGCAGGCTTACCTCACGCTATCAATGTAACTCAACCAGAAAATTATAGGCGCCACTGTGTCAACGTAACTGACCGAGGGAAGAGTAGACTGACCCCACCCTGTCAGTGTAACTCACCCAGGGTAGAGGAGACTGACTCGGCTCTGCTCAAGTACCTCACAAAGGGAAGAGCACTCCCACTGCACTCTGTGAATATAACTTACTCAGAAAAGAGCAGATTGACCCCATTTTGTTAAGGTAACTCGCCCAGGGAAGAGCATACTGACCCCTCTCTGTCAGTGTGACTCAACGAGGGGAGACCAGACTGACCTCACGCTATTGAAGTAACTCAAAGAGGAAATTGCAGTCTGACGGCACTCTGTCAATCTAAGTCAACCAAGAAAGAGCAGACTGACACCACGCTATCAATGAAACTCACTCAGGAAATAGCAGACTGACGCCACTCTGTCAATGTATCTCACTCAGGGAAGAGCTGGCAGACCTCATTCTGTCTATGTCACTCAGCCAAGAAAGAGCAGACTGATCTGATTCTGTCAATGAAACACATGCAGGAAGAGGAGACTGACCTCATTCCCTCAAAGTAACTCAGCGAGGGAAGAGCAAACTGATCCCATTCTGTCTATGCCACTCACAGAGGGAAGAGCAGGCTGAACACACACTGTCAATATTACTGACCCAGCGACGATAGCACTGAACCCACACTTTCTGTTGAACTCACCCAGGGAAGAGCAGATTGTCACGACTCTGGGAAAGTCACTCACGGAGGGAAGAAAAGACTGACCAAAATCTGTGAATATAAGTCACCCGGAAAGGTGCAGGCTGATTCCATTATGTTAATATAACTCACCCCGGAATGAGCAGACGGAGCCCACTATGTCAATGTGACTCAACCAGAGGAGAGCACAATGATCTCACACCATCAACGTAACACCACTAGGACTTTGCAGACTGACCGCACTCTGTTAATGCAACTCGACCAGGGAAGAGGATACTGACACCACGCTATCAAAGAAACTCAACCTGGAAAGAGCAAACTGTCGCCACTCTGTCAATATAATTCACCCAGGGAAGATCAGGCTGACCCCACACTGTCCAAATAACTCACTCCGTGAAGCGTAGACTAACGCCACTCGGTCAATGTAACTCACCCAGGGAAGAGCAGACTGACACCACTCTGTCAGAAAACTCACCCAGCGAATCGAAAACTGACCCCCACCCTCTCAGGGTAACTCAGCAGACTGATCCCATATGGTCAATATAAGTCGTTCACTGAAGAGCAGTCTGACTCCACTCTGTCAATGTAAATCACACAGGGAAGATCAGACCGATCCTATTCTTTCTATGTCACTCACCCAGTGAAGAGCACACTGACTCCACTCTGCAATTGTAACTCTCCAAGGGAAGAGCAGACTGAACCCACACTTTCAGCATAAATTATCGAGCAAAGAGAATACTGATCCCGCTCTTTCAGTTTACCTCACGCAGTGAAGAGCAGACTGTCACTATTCTATTAAAGCAACTCGCCCAGGGAAGTGCAAACTGACCTTACTCTATCTGTGTAACTGACCCAGGGAAGAGCTACTAACGCTATTCTGCCAAAGTATCTCGCTCAGGGAAGGACAGCCTGACGCCTCTCTGTCCATGTAAACTACCCAGGAAAGAGCAGACTGAGCACTCTGCCTATAAAAGTCCACAACAAGCCTCTGAATTACAATCGATCCAGACCCTCTTCACTTCCTTATCTGTGTAACCGTGTATGTTCCATGGCTATTCCAAATAACCTGCAAACGATTAGAATGTGGTAGCAAACCAGGGCGCCGGCGCAAAAACTCGCCGAATGTGCAAACTCCACTCAGGCAGTCCACCCCCCACCTGGAATGGAAACCAAACCCGACAGCAGTCATGATTAGAAAATGTCTAAATAGAAACCTGGCAAAAAGAATAGCGCCCCTGTGTGCGGCAATGATTTTGAATATTAATTCAGGCTCTCTTACTGCAATTACATTCCATTGTCATCACTGCAAAGCTTCTTCAAAGCAGATCACGCACTTGTTCTTTTTTCAGAGTTCTTACATCCCGCTTTCATGCACCTTAACCTAATCATATTTCTGACTTTACGAACTACATCATAACAGGCTGGGAACAGAAGAATGAGCTTTTTTACGTATCCACTGATGTTGATAGTTATAATACAGAATATTTGAGTAAGACTTGCTGCGCTTGCGGGCAGTGTATTCGCGGGATTTTGGCTTTTCATTTCATTTTGCGTTTACTCTTTCAGTTTCGTCCTTTCAAGTTTATTGTGTAGAATTCTGAAGAAGACTTTTTGAAGTCGAAATGGTAACTGTGTTCTCTGTCTAAAGGTAGACGTAGTTTTATCCCTGCTCTCTTATAAATTGATCTCCTTCTGACCTTTGCAACGAAATAGGGTGCATTGCACTTATTCGGTTTCAGTTTCAAAATCAAGAGAAACAAGACGGAGAGAGTGTAGAAGCACGCAAATCACTGATTTGCTAAGAGAATTTTTGTAGCATTGATGGGCATGAAGGGCAGATTAAGGTAACGTTTCAAGAACATTTAGTTCGTGTAAGTGGTATGTGACCTTTCTCCGAAATATATCTTTCCATTCTCCCAGTACATTTATTTCACTCCCAGAAAACACTGATTGTGTTCTGTATTCACTTTGTATCGCCATATCTGTCTTCTGGTCGACCAGAAACAACTTGAATTTGCGTGTGCATTGATTGAGTTTTCGCTATTTCTTTTGACGAGCAAACCTCTGCATAATACAACTCCATTCATGCTGATGGATAAGAATTTCAAAATTAATTACGGTTTGTGGATCGAGAGCAATAATGAAATGATCCGCTGGCGAACAGATGTCACTACGCCCCATTCTTACATCGGGCCTGAAGCGGTCCATTGACAGAGTCTACAGACAGGAAGTGTCGAAATGACTAGTGCTTTATTAGTTTTAATTTGATACCTATGGTAGTCCTGTTTTGATGCGGACGTGTGTCAACATTTCTGACGCTAGAGTCAATATTTAAGTCATATCTACTCCATGGAGTGTCTTCTCATATCTGAACACGATGACATGAAAATATCCAGAAATGATAGCGAAGGTTTTTTTTCCATTAAATTGGGAGGATATTTAACCATGTAATTCAGACAGCCAAGATGAATATTTGGCAGTCAGTTCTTCAAGCTGAGCTCTCCATACCAACTCTTCCAATGAAGGTCATAGATAAGATACCCATCCATAATGTTTTGTAAATTTTAGCCTGAACAACAACCTATTGTTCTGAACAATGCTACACCATAGGTAGAGGGCGAAATCCACTTTTCATCATTAATTTTCAATTTCAGTTCTTAATGCACAGTTTCTTACGAATGTGGACTGTGGATACCCTTTAATATTCGATTGTTAAGATCTCCAGGGTTTCTACTCTGTTGACCCATTCTTCGTCCTGGCAGCTGGCATTGATGGGACAAAACAAATGGTGTCACAGTACGCTCTAAACATTCGCTGATACGATATTTACTTTCGTTCTACTCGTGATCTCTTTTCTTGTCCGGCTTCTGAATTAAACAATGTTTCAAATTTTCTTGTTTTCGAATTCGTTAATGTTTGATCCTGCTTATCTCTTATCTCGTGTTTCCAGAGCTGTCTATTAATTCTTGTCTTTTGATTTTGGCGTGGCCGTCTGACGGTTTACTTGATCCGCTTTGAATGGCAGTTTTTGCTGAACAATATGAACTATCCATTCAAGTGGCCCTAGGAGACTTTCTGGGCGAGATCAACTACTATTCCACGAATAATTCTGAATCTAATCCAGTTGGAGCACAGTCAACAATTTCTTGCGATATTGAATTGAACACTTTTGCTTCGTGATTTCATGTACTGAATTTATATATATATATATTGAAAGCAAGAAGAAAACTTGCTGTAAATTCTGGAGAACGAACTAGAAGTGGAGGCTACAACTTCTAAAAAGGATCAGGAAGATCACTAAATGGAGATAATGAGGACAGAAGATGCTGGAAAGTCAGAGTCGATTAAAAAAAACTGGAGCTAGAAACAAAAAGCAAAGCAGTTCATGCAGTATCAGAACAGCAGGAGAGTCGACGTTACGAGCAGGACCCTGAGTCAGGACTGGGAAGGGGGAACGATGCTGACACATAATTACAGGGAAGGGTGGGGCTTGTGGGATAGGTAAGTAGGATGGTGTTGAATGGGTGCAGGTAGGAGGAGCATGAGATTGGACAGTAGCGGCCGTGGAACGTATTGGTGGGAAGGAACATGGGCACGTTAGGTCAGTTCCAGGATATAGGGCAGAGAGTGAGGGATAGATCTGCGATGAGGTGGGTGATGTGGAGATTTAGAACCTGATGATTTCTATATCGAAGCCTTAAGTTTGTTAGTTTCTGCGTCGGAATGTGAAGTGTTCTTCCTTCAATTTATGTGTGCCCTTAATTTGAAAGAGGAAATGTTCCAGATTAGATCCTCGTTGGGGGAGTGGGAGGAGAATTTGAAATGGCTGGCAACCTGGAGTTTGACTTGATTTGGGGCCACGGATGCTTTTGAAACTGTCCCCGAGTTGTTCTTGATCTTTCAGGGTGCAAGACCTGCTGCCGCACCTCACCTCGCAGTGTCCTCTCCTGACCGAGGCCAACCAAATTTTAGTTTTCTTAGGTACGGGAAAACAGGAAACCCAGTGTTTACAAGTACTGTTACAGTCTGCAAACACTGCTACTGTCCAGTAAACCGCCGAAAACGAACCTGACCAAGGGTTTGTGCTTGGCTAAAAGCAAACCAAAGCTTGTCAGCTCTCCCATCCATTATACTCTGTAATGTCAGCTCCATGGACAACAATTAGACTGCATTCCACTGCGGTAGGCTTCTCGGCGTGAGTGTAGGGACAGCTGCCACTTTGTTTTCATGGATACATTACTTAGCGACAGAGTTCCAGACACGTACATACAACAAAATCGTCGTGCATTTTTCCCGCTGACAGTAATGCAACACAGCGCAGGAAGGCTCCAGGTGGGAGTCTGTGTGTCCACATCAGCACGAAATAATGCAAAGATTCTGTCCTCGTCTCCAGTTACTGCTCATCACTGGTGCTGTTGGTGATTTTTGGATGCAAACCATTTTATTTGCCATGGGAATTCACTGCTGTCCTTATAGTTGGTGTGTGCCTCAATATTCCTTGCAGTGCTCAAGGCTCAGGACGAATTCTATGAACTGTATAAGTGCATAACCTGTTGGAATGTTTGCTCTTGCTGAGGTTTTTAACCATGTGAATCTCAAGTCTGTGTTCCCGAAATTCTTTCAGCATATGGACTTTGCGATGAGAAGGGGATGCAAGCTGGAAAGTGTTTGGGCAAACATCCTCAATGCAAACAGACAGATCCTGCCTGCCCTTTGGTTCCTCAGACAACATCACTGCTATGCTAATTCTAGCAGTCTAGCTGTCTGATGTGTCAACCCGATTCTGAAGCAGGTGAAATCCTGGCCAGCAGGAGCCATTTCTGCTCATCAAGAATGCTTTGAGCACACTGATGACTCCATCACCTTAGAGGAGTAGACGATATTAATGATTTACTGCATTAGTAAGTGCATTGCGAACGTCACTGTGTCGAAGACTATCACCTCTCTCCTCAACCAGAAGCCGTGGATGACCACAAAAGTGTGTGCACTGCTGAGAACCAGTGATTCCACCGTGAGAGCACGTGACAACATGGCATTGACGACAGCGAGAACCAATCTTGACCGGGCCATCAAAGAGGCAAAGCGTGCACACGTGCAGAGAATATACAGTCTCTTTCAGGACAGTCAGATGCGGAGCCATCACCAAATACAGCATAGCATCGCCTTCTGGTGTTAGTGATGCCTCCCTCCCGGATGAGTTGAACAAATCTCTGCATGATTTGGACAATGAAGCGATGTTGCAGCGAGGAATGACCAGGCGCTGTTTCTTACCACGACTGACATGAGGAAAACTTAATGTAGAGTTAACCCATGAAAGGCTACTGGACGGCATAACATCCCTGGAAGAATGCTCAGAGGATGCTCTGACGAATGTTTTCACTGACACCTTTAAGATCTCCCTGAGTTGTGCCATAGTTCCAATGTGCTTCAACTCACTATCATTGTCCCTGTGCCGAAGACTGCTTCAGTGTCTTGCCTCAATGACTGCTGCCCCGTTGTGTTAACACTCATCATCATGAATTGTTTCGAGAGGCTCTTGATGAGACGTATCAAGACTCTGCTGCACTCCTCTCCTCCCTTACTGGAAACTCTGCAGTTTGTGTATCGTCCCAATCGCTGAACACATGATACCATCTCTGCAACCCTCCATCTGGCACTCACCCACCTGGAAAGAAGGATACCTACGTCAGATTGCTGTTCATGGAATTCAGTTCCACATTTAACAGTGTCATTTCTCAGCACCTGAATGGAAAGACGTGTCTGCTGGGCCTGAATGTCTCCTTCTTTGACTGGATCCTGTACTTACTGACTGGGAGACCAGTGTCAGTCCGGATAGGGAACAGCATCTCCAACAGCATCACACTGAGCACGGAACGCCCAAGGCTGTTGCTCGGTCCACTACTGTTCATCCTGCTTTCACGTGGCTGTGGAACGATGTCCAGCACATATTATATAAGTAATTCGCTGTTAACATGACGATAGTGGATCTTATCAACAGGACCGGTGAGTCAGCATACAGAGAGGAGGTGCAGCAGTGAAAGTACTGCTGCTGAGACAGCATCCTGTCTCTAAACGTGGGTAAAACGAAAGAGATGGATGTTGACTTAAAGACGGCACAGAGCCATCTCACTTTGCTTATCATCGATGTTTCCCCCATGAAGATGGAGAAAAGCAACAAGTTTCCTTGCGTCCCTCTGGTGGGTAGTCTCACCTCGTCCCCCAACACAAGCTTCATATCCAAGAAAGCAAAGCTGCGTCTCTATTTCCTGAGTAGGTTGAGGAAAGCCGATCTCCCACATGCTGCCCTCACCACGTACTACAGAGTCAATTGAGAATGTCCTGAGCAGCTGCATCAATGCCTGGTTTCGGAATTGCACCAGGTCGGGTCGTAAGAACCGACAGGTGATAGTGATGATAACTGAGAATGTCAGCAGTGCCTTTTTTGCTGCATCAAAAAATGTGCAACCCGAACTGCATCCGCAAAGCCAACAGCATTTTGGACGACCCTGCACATCTTTGATTCAAATTCTTTGCACTCCTACAATCTGGCAGAAAATACAGGAAAATTCAGTCTCTTACGGCCAGACTGTACAATTGCTGCTTCCCCCAAGCCTTCAAGCTTCTCAACACTGTATGATCACACTCTCTTCCATTTTCAGTTTCTGGACGAGTTTTTTGAATGACAGATAAAACAATATTTTGTTAATGATCATTCATTGTTAAATTGTGATTTGTCCACCATTATCTCTATTGTCTTTTCTTGTCAGGAATTACTGCACAGTCTCACAGGTATGGCACTTTTTATGCACTTCATGCCGCTCTGTGTATGACTGTACTGTCGTGTAGACTGTGTTCAAATGGTACACTGGTCCTGGAGGAACGCTGTTGTTGTCCCAGATATATATGTTAGAAGTCACAAATAAAGCTACGCTACGCTCGCTCGACATTGCTCTACTCTCTCTTATCTCAGTCTAAGGCCTCAAAAAATTCATGGGAGTTTTACCTGGATTTCCGTGAACATGATTTACCGCATCCACTTCTCCTGGTGTGGTCTCCTCTACATCAGAGAGACCTACCGCAAAATTGCGGACCGATTCAGGGAACATCTATGGTCTCCTTAGCTTTTCCCAGTCTATACTTAATAGCAAGGTTCTGGGAAGTGTTGCTGAACAAAGAGAATTTGGAGTACAGGTTCATAATTCATTGAAAGTAGAGTCGCATATCGATAGGATCGTGAAGAAGCTCCTTGGTCTTCTTTTCTTTATTGGTCAGAGCATTGAGTACAGAAGAGGGGAGATTATGTTGCGAGTATACAGGACAATGGCTAGGTCACGTTTGGAATATTGTGTGCAATTCTGGTCTCCCTCTTCTCAGAATGATGTTGTGAAACTTGAACAGGTTCCCATAAGATGGACAGGGGTGTTCCCAGGTTTGGAGGATTTGAGCTATGGGGAGAGGCTGAATAGGTTGAGGTTGTTTTCCCTGAAGCATCGAAGGTTGAGGGGAACCTTTATAAGTGTTTATGACATCATGACGGACAGGAATAGGATAAATAGAACCCTCGGATGGTGGAGTCCAGATCGAGAGGGCATTCGTTTATGGTTAGACATGAAAGCTTACAAGGAACCTAAGGAATAACATTTGCACGCAGAGGGGGCATGTGCATGATATGAGCTGCCAGTGGAAGAAATGGAGTCTGTTAGCCACCTAGATTATACTATGAATAAGAAGAGTTTAGTGGGATATTAGCTGAGTGCTGGCAAATGGGAATAGATTAGGTGAGGATATCTCGTCTGCATGACGATGTGACTGAGGGTTCCTTGCTCTACATTTGTATGACTCTGTGACTGTATTAGTCTGGAATAATCACAAATTGTGGGTCTGAAATATTATCTCAAATTGTCTTTCAACAGATCGTAGAAAGTGAGGCATTCATCGCCGACAGTTACATGTTTTGTATTGCTTCTTACTTTGCTTCATTCCCGCCCAAGCATTCGAATTTCACAACAACTCATCACGTGTGTCCACCCTCATTCATGTTGTTGGCTTTCTTCTGTTTCGACATATAGTTTGTTCTTTCAAATGTCTGGGTCATTTTTGAAATTACTTCGGAATCTTTACGTTCGAAAATCGATTTTAAACTAAACGTCTCGCTCAAGCTTTTAGATATGCAAAATCCCAAGAAGAAAGCAGTGGATTTCAATGGGTACAACGCTGTGAGCAGGATTTGAAACTGCGTGGGGAAACCCCCGTTGGATTTCGAATCCAACGTCTTAACCACTCGGCCTTCACAGCCGCTTTGCTACTTCGTGTTTTCATTGTGAAACACCCGAATCCATGAAATACATCAGATGTTGAAAGAACAATTTATCAAGACACAAAGATTTCGCCAAAACCTTTGCAGTGACCCAGGTGAAGGTTACATTCGTCGGTTGACCAGCTTTCACCGCAGCCTGGATTCTGACACAGATGAACTTGTGAGGATGTTTCTTCGTGGAGTTATAGAGTCACGCACTTTGCACCACAAAGGAGTTATTTGCCTCATTGCATATGCTCGATTTTGACTCACTTGTCCAACACCAGGTATCGAAGTGGATATGCTAACAAGTTTTAATATTCAGGCTATTTGGTACCAGGAACATTCATGCTAAATACCTGAACACTGGCTTACATTCGAAAAAACAATCGTAATTAGAACGAATTCGGAAACGATTGACCTTAATGGTTCCAAGAATGAAACTCTTAGGTTCTGACATCAGGTACAGAACTTGTGAGCGCAAGAGAGGAAGATTGATCAAAGATTTGGAACTGGAAACCGTTTTGACTGAATCATTTGCATTCTTTTTGCATGGAAACTGATCCTTTGTTCTAACTTGACCATGCTGGATAGATATCCTAACTTAATCTCGTCCCATTTTCCAACATTTAGCCCACATCCCTCGAAACGCTTGTTACTCATATTCCCATCCAGATGCTATTAAATTTTACAGTTGAACCAGTATCCACCACTTTCTCTGCCAACTCATTCTAGACACGCCTGAAAAAGTTGCCCATTTGGTCTCTTTTAAATCTTTTCCTTCTCATTTTAAACCTAATCTTTCTAATTTTGCACTCCCTCACCAGCAGGAAAGCAGCTCTTCTGGTCACTCTATCTATGCCCGTCATGATTTAATACAGAGCAACGAATTGACTTTATCATACTTGTCAGGTGGGAAAGGTCAGTAGACTTTTCTTCCAAGGTAACAATTTGAAAACTGATTGATGTAGAAAGTCTGACGTACAGAATTGTAGAAATGCATTTTGGTGTCGTTTTAATAAGTCATTGAAGTATAGCAGCAATTACAGAAATCTGTTGTGAAAGCTGCAGAAGAACAGCCTTTCCAGCCGAAGGACTTTAGGCCACGAGAAACGATTCTTTTTTCCAATGTACGATAGCTTGGTTATACTGCACTTGAGTACAGTATGAGGAATTATAATCCTCAATTTAGGAAAGTTACTATTGCCGTATGAGGAATGCCACGAATGTTGATTAGCCTTGGCAGCATAGATTGGCGTTTGTCCTGTGAATTGAAATTGGGCAAATCCTGCCTGAATATTTTTTACCATTTCAAAACATGAGAGGTGATCTCATTGAAAGCTGCAAAATATTTGAAGAAATAAACAGGATGGTACAGTTAAATTGCGTCTCGTCACTGATGAATCCAGAAGAGGCTGTGGGCACAAGTTTAAATTTAAGCATTGTGATTTATGCCCACCGTGAGGACTATTAAATTTTAGTCTTAGTCTTGAGAAGTTTCGCTATTCTTCACTACAGTGAGCCGTGGATATTTTGTATTTGAATGCCTTTAAGTTGTGTTTGTTCGTTTTCGAATTTAAAAAAAAGGCCTTAAGCTTTATGTGGTTATGCCTGTACAAGGCTTACAAGTATTCAAGTATCCGTGATCAAGTAGTGGAGTAGGCTTTCCAGTATAAATCGTCTGGCCGTTTGCAATTACCCTTCATACACTCCAGAGTGAACCTGTTCCGTTGATAATAATCTCTATCGTACAAGGGTCTTCCATTGGTCCCAAAAACACAGTCTTGCGATAAAAATAATTTAAATACTTTTTTTCCAATTTTCTCAGTATATATGAAGACCACGTTCAGATAACATTGACTGCATCTCAAGAATCATCACAGAATATTGCGAAACGAAGCAATCTCTGCCCTTTCATAACGCAATTATACTTTGGAGCACCTGAAGTCAGATGGAGATAAAGACCCGATTGGATTGAAGACACAGTCCATAGAATCGCAAAATTGTTAAGGCGGTAAAAGATGCCATTTGCCATATCATAGACCATAAGGCATAGGAGCAGAAATTATACAATTAAGCCAATGGTCTGGTCCACCATTCAATCATGGCTGATCAATTTCAAACTTTCTCTCCCACACTTTCCTTTCATCCTTGATTCCCTTGATACTCATTAACGTATATATCGCAGTCTTAAATATACTCAACGAACTGGACTCTGTAGACTTATGTGGCAATGAATCACCTTCATACGCCACTCGCTGGCTGAAGAAGTTTCTCCTTCTCTCCGCCCTAAAAGGTCTTCCCATCGTCCTAAGGCTGTGCACTCGGTTACGATCTCACCCAAAATGAAAACATCTTTCCAACATCTACTCTGCCTTGGCCATTCAGTATTTATTGCGTTTGACTGAGATCCTCCCTCATCCTTTCAACCTTCATCGTGTATAGGCCCAGAGTCCTCAAACTTTCCTCAAATGTGAAGCATTTCATTCCGTGGACCATTCCTGAGGACCGATTCAGAAACGTGCCTGTTTGCAATTGTTAACTCAGATTCATTGCCTCATGAATGTCTCCTGATTTTTCGTCCTAACTTGTCACACTATTACTATCCATATGATCACCCAATGCCCACTTGAATGCCTCATTATTTTTATTTTAGGACATTTGCATCTAGTGGATCCCACTCCCTAACTTCTCATTGTTGCATTTTAAAAATTCATTCAGTGGATCCTTATATGGCGGGTTATGTTAGCATTTGTTGTCCATCTCTAATTGTTCAGAAGGCATTGAGTTTCAACGAGAATTGTGTGGATCTGAACTTACATTCCCACCATAATGGACAATGGCGAATCAAATGGTAAAGATATGGCAGGTACCTCCGCTCACCAGTATGGCAGCCGAACGGAAGAACCATTGCCAGCATTGAAAATAAACGTTACTTCAAAAGATTGTCTGAAATTTATGGACAGATGCCCGTGGAGTGAAGCAGACATTGAAAGGATGTAGTTTTATACTTTTTAAACCGAAGTACAGACTTGTAAGAAGGTTTTATTCTGAATAAACTGGGTTGAGCATCTCGAAAAGTAAGCCTTTCTACATTCTAGTTCAGTTCATTCTTTTATTCTATTCGACACAAAGAACAAAATGTCAAGCAGGCCTGTTGTCATAAATAGGACGTTGTAAGTGCAAAATGGTTCATTGAAACATTGCTCTCTTTTCTTTTTCCCTGTGCATGAACTTCTATTGCTAGATGATGGAAGATTCGCCCACAATCCAAAAATATGCAGGTTAGCAGAACTGACCATGCAAAATTCCCCACAGTGTTCAAGCATGCTTTGGTGAGGTGCATTTGTCAGGTGTAAATATCGGATAATGGGGAAAGGGGAATGCTAATGATTGGGTTACTCTTGCAGTGTTGGTGTGGACTTGTTGGGCCGAAGGACCTGGTTCCACACCTTAGTGATTCCATTTTTAAAAAAGGTGCTAATTCTGGCTCACATGCATCTGTACATATTCATCATGCTACTAATTTCCCCCACCCGTTCCACCAAAATGGCAGTCCACTCACGCGATGTACTGCGTGCATATAAGTTGCAAAATGCTGAACTTTAAGGAAGATATGCACTATAAAACGAAACGTGGTTTCAAGAATGCGGGAGGAAAGATATTATGAAACTTAACCAGAGTCGCCCAACTGAAATGATGTTCCTGCAATCAAAAAGATCGGTTTCAACAGATTGAAGGACTGAAGTTGGGAAATTACTTCAGTTCAACAAAGATTGCGCATGAGATCTTTTCCCATGTGCGTGGTGTAGTTCATGAACGGTGATTGTCTTTTTTATATCAGTGAATGGGGAAGATGCAGCCTTTCGAATCCTTGATTACCAGTTTCTGAGGTGCAGTCAAAATGTTTGCACTTTGCACCACGTGCTTAGGATTGAATGGATTGGAAGTACACCTTGATTATTTGTGACAAATGTTTGATTCTAATGTGAAGAGAATTTTTTCTTTTCAGAAACAAATCTCATGCAAAAGAGCTTCGAAGGTTCAACACCAGAATAGGAGTTGAACGTGAGTCACAGTGGGAAAGGCGCTAAGGGATGAACACTGCACCGACAGGGCACGACAATCACAGGCAACTGTCAAAGTCAGATAAAGCATATTGCAATGTCCTTCAACTGTAAGGAACTGAACTAACGTTTGATTTCATTGCTACCTAACCAATTACAGCCTGGGAATCATCTGTAATGGCTTCCCCTGATCTGCACAATTAACTGTCATGATCGAATTACGGCCTCACGATTCATCATTTACTTTCGTCTCTTCAGCATCAGTATCAGAAAACAAAGCACTCGCTTTTTTCTGAAGCTGTTAACTCTCAGCTACACTCCCTGTCCAAGTCAGTCGCCTCCAGCACATTTGTATACAGAGATCGAAACTTTAAATTTCGGAGCAGGAGTTGACACTTCAATATTACTCTGTCATTCTATATAATTTGGTTAAATCTCTACCTGTTTACCATGCTCCTGTTTTCTCTACACGCCCTCTGAATCTTTTGATATCAAATAAAATAAATGTATTTTCGCATTCATTCGGAGATTTGGCCTCCACAACGTGTTGTGTATCGAATTACGGAAGTGCCCTCTCTGAATCAAGAAGTGTTTCTTCCTGTCAATCCTAGTTGTTCCACGCACTATACTAAGTCTGGAAGTCCTCGTTCTATACTCTGCAATCAGGGTAAACATTCAGCTACTCTCTCTATTCCTGCGAGAATTTTATTTATTTCAATAAGATTCCGTTCCATTTTTCTAATATTTAGTGGAAACATACCCAGCCGAAACAATCTCTTCTTAAATGACAAGACTGCCATTTCCAGTGTCAGCTTGGTGTTGGCGCTGGACGACCTCTCCACCTCTTCCTTTTTGAAATCATTTTGCATAAATTCATGCGAATTCACACTGTACTGCATCAGCTTGCTTGCACATACAATTTTTCTAGACTGTCCTTCTACTTCATTCTATCTACCTCACAACTCACAACCGCAATTAGTTTTATTTTGCAGCAATATGCGGTTAATCAACACTTCACCTAGAAAGAAGACAAGTCGATTCCATTCTATTTCTTTTTACAAGCCAATTCATATCTGTAAAAGAATATTCCACCAAGGTTCAAGTCTTTCAGTTTTCCCAAGTAGCTTCGCCATGTGAGACCGGATCTTTGAGAATCTTTCTCATCACCAGACAATCATCTGCGATGAAGTTTCCTGCTCCTCAAGACGAGGAAGGAATGGAGTGAGTTGAATGTGAAGGAACTTGACAGAGTGCCGATATGAAACTGGGCGGAAGACAATGCATCACATTGAACTTGGAGCATGGGTGATAATTTGTCAGTGTATACTTGGCAGAAGGTAAGAACACACTAACTTTAAGAGAGAGAAAGAAGTGCCAACGTTTTCAAAATGAAGAGTTCACAGGCTGCCATGTCAGACAATGACATATATGTTCCTGATCATTATTTTTAATGTTGGTCAGCATGGGATAATCAGTTGGATTCAAATCAACGCCTGTACAATTTGGCACGATAAATGAGTTTCTTGTGTGCAAATGTATGGAAATATGTATAATCACGTATAAATAAGATGTCACGATAAACTTATCGCTTCAGAACGATGTTACAAAATGCTATCGTTGACTTTCTCAATATAAACAGTGCTCCCGATTTTTGCAGGGACTACCTTTCCAGAATAGGTGATCTATGAACTACACTGCTCAGTGGAATTGAACATATCTTAATATTTATCTTTGGCCCTGTTTTATCCTTGAATCTCCTACGGTGTCATCTTTCATCACTTCAATATTCTCTTCGACCAATGCCACCAATAATCCCCATTTCCTTGCTTTCATATCTTTTCTGAACACCCAGGAGTAATTAACAATCAATTCTACTCCCTTAGCCGGTCGATTTATGTTGATTTTTTTAAACCTTCAACTGGACCACAGCTGGCTAACTGAATCAAATCTGCATTGGGATTCGGACATCAGGTAAGACATATGTGAACCAGAGTCTTCACTTTTGGCCACGTCTTGAATTCATTGAAAACTGTCGGAGAATTTCAAACAGTTCTTCTCTTTTGAATAGCATCTTGAACTATTGACAGATGACTGCTTCTGATGTCGACTCACATTACTCCTTTGAAGATGAGAGAGACAAAAGATTGAAAACTATCGTAATGCTCAGAAAATCTGGCAGTATTTTTCAAATCAAATCGAAGTTTATCAGCTGAAATGCCGAGCCCGCTTTTGATTCCATGGTGCTGACAGCGCTGCTGTGCATTTCCAGCAATTATAAATCATTTTTGTGTGAAGCTGAAGGATGGCCGTTGAGATTTTGTTTGTCTGGTGTGCAGCAGCAGCGTTACGAGCAATCTAACCGAAAATCCCTTGCTCTTTATCTGTGAAGACAGCCACAGGGTGATAATTCAGGTTTTATTTTGCGATTTTTACGTTTCAAAATTCTAAACGTTCTCCTGTCTCTGTCTGCAATAGGCAAATATTTGGTTTTCCATTAATTTCCTTTCCATGTACATTATTGTTGATTCCTTGAGTATATAATTCTTAACTGTGCCCTCAGTTCATGTTTCACCTAACTTTCATATGTAATATACTTGCAGCTTATAAATAATGGCATATGCATTAAAACTATTAAAAACTGCATAATTATATATTGTTAATAAGATGCTACTTTCGCATTTGCAGAATAAGCATATTATCCCCTAATTATTGACCGCATGTATTAAGGCATTCTGTGTCATCGCAAATCCGTTTCAATGCCAGCGATTCCTCACATCCTGAACTGTCAAAGACCCAGAATTGTGAAACATGTCTATACATTTCATTATTCCATTAGCTTCCTTTTTCTCTGTCTTGTTATCCATCCTGAATCGCTGTCAGGAATTTAAAAGAAGTCCCTCACGGTAGATCATCGTAATCACAGTTTTTTTTCACAATTTGATTGCTTTAACTGTATGAAACGTGGAGCAGCAAATACTCCTATGGATTTGCTGTTATTACATTCAATATCCCTGCCGGATATTGCAAGACTGGGATAACGCGAAAGTAGTTGTTTTCAGCTGAAAATTTATGCTCAAATATCTTGTGAAATTTCATTTTAAATCACCTACCATGAAACATGAAAAAAATGTTAAAGCGATATATACGACTTTAATTCGTCAATCCCTAAGGCAGCAATAGCTGATAGTCATGCGCCATCAAGGAGGCAAAGCGTGCATATGCACAGAGATAATATAGCCTTTATCAGGATGGTTGTGATATGATGAGTATATGGAAAAGTATTAAGGCCATCACCAAAGAGACACAGCATCAAATACTTATGCTCGTGATACCCACCTCCCAGATGAGTTGAACAACATCTGTGCATGGTTTGAGGCATGAAATAATGTGGAAGCAAGGAAGGTCATTCCCCACCACGACCCCAATGAACTGGTGTTGTGTCTTCTTAGGACTGACGTGAGGAAAACTCTATGCTGAGTAAACCCACGTAAGGCTGCTGGACCATGTATCATCCCTCGCAGATTGCTCAGAGGATGTACTGACTTGCTGGTGGATGTTCTCATGGACCTCTTTAAAATTCCCTTGAGTTGTAACATTGTTCCAACATGCTTCAAAACCACTACCATTGTCCCTTTGCCGAAGAATTTTTCACTGTCTTGTCTCAGTGACTTCTGCTCCGTTGTGTTTACACTCATCACCATGATCTGTTTCGAGATGCTCATCATGAGGCATATTTCGACCCTGATGCCCCCCCCCCCTCCCCATCTTCGTTCCACACACCGCAGTTTGCATATAGTTCCAGCAGCTTAAAAGATTATACCATTTTCACCACCCTGCATGTGGCCATCACCCACCTGATTAAGCAGGAGACATACAATCAGGTTACTGTTCATTATCTTCAGTTCTACATTCACCAGTATCATTCATCAGCACTTTTTTGGAAAGCTGAGTCTGCTGCGCTTGAATCTGTCCCTCTTTAACTGGGAATCTTCAGTCAACGCGGATTGGGAACAGCATCTCCAACAGCATCACACTGAACACTGGGGGTCCCTGGGGCTGAGTGCTCCGGGGTGATCGCCGTGCGTTCAGGCGACTGAGCATTGATGTGCAGCTCAAATTATATTATTTAGTTCACTGTTGACACGTCGGTACTGGCTCTCAGTAGCAAGAGCGAAGAGATACACAGAGAAGGTCTGGGGCGATTGGACGTGTGCAGAACCAACAACCTGTCCATGAACACGGGCAAATCGAAACAGATGGTTGTGACTTCATGAGAACTCAGACCGGTCAGTCTCTGCAACATGTCGACGTTTTGCCGGTAGAGATTGTGAAGAGCACCAAATTTGTTTGCATGCATTTTCAGATTATCTCACCTGGTCACTCAACACCAACTTCATAGCCAAGAAAGACCAGCAGCGTATCCATTCTGTGTAGGCTGAGGACATCCCATTTGACATTTCATTTCGTCACCTTCGACAGATGGTTGATTGAGAATACACTGAGCAGTTGCATCAATGCCTGCTTCGGGAATTACATCTTCGTGAATCATAAGACCCGACAACGGGTTGTGAGGAAAGCTGAACTTATCATCGGAATCTTCTTCTCTCCATGACAGACATCTTCACCGCACACTTCATCGGCAAGGCCAACGGCATTGTGAACGACCCACAAATCTATGATTAAAGGTCTTCACCCTCCTGCCATCTGGCAGAACACACCACAGCATTGAAACTCTCACGGCCAGATTCTACAAAGCTTTCTTCACACAAGACTTCAGAATTCTTAACACTGCATGATTACACTCTCTTCCAATTGCAATTTTTGGATGATATTTTGAATGTCTGCTGAAAAAATATTTGATTAATGATCATTCACTGTTACATTGTAATTTGTCCACCATTTTCCCTATTGGCTTGTCAGGAATTACGGCGCTGTCTGGCATCTTTTTCAATTTTTATGTACTTTATGCTGCCCTGCTTATGTCTGTACTGTCGTGTATCTTCTGTGTGGAAATCGCACCTTGTTCCTGGAGCAACGCAGTCTCATTTTTATTGTTCCAGTTGTATACGGTAGAAATGATAAATAAAGCTTATCTACTCTCTATATACCCTACTCTACTGTCTGTTATCTCCATGCATGGCCCCAAAGAACTATCGCAACCCACCAGAGTTTTAACTAGATTTCCTAGAACATGATTTACTGCACCCATTGCTCCTAAATTCAGGACAGGTTCAGGGAACATCTATGGTCGGCTCTGCTTTTTTCTTGAGCAACACTCAATGGCAAGGTTCTGGGAAGTTTTGCTGAACAAAGTGACCTTGGAGTGCAGATTCATAATTTTTTGAAAGTAGAGTCGCATGCAGATACGATAGTGACGAAGGTGCTTGGTATTCTTCCATTATTGGTCAGTGCATTGAGTATAGGAATGGGGAAACTGTACACGACACTGTATAGGCCACTTTTAAAATATTGCGTGCTATTCTGGTCTTCTTCCTATCAGAAGAATTTTGTGGAACTTGAACAGGTTCATCAAAGGTTCACAGATATGGTTCCAGGTTTGGAAGATTTGAGCTGTTAGGAGAGGCTGAGTAGGCTGGGAGTGTTTTCACTGGAGACCCAAGACTGAGGGATGACTTTAAAGAGGTTTATGAAATCATGACGGACACGAATAGGATAAATACAACAGTTTTTTTCCCTCGGGTGGTGGAGTCCACAAGTAGACGAATATATTTTTGGTTCGAGGCAAAAGATGTCCAAGGAACCTAAGGGACAAGCTTTCCATGCAGAAGGAGGTATGCACATGGAATGAGCTGCCAGAGGAAGTGGTGGAGGCTGGTACATGTAATGAATTTATAAGCCAGCTGGATGATTCTATGAACAAGAAGGGCTGAGTGGGATATAGACCGACTGCTGGCAAATGCGAATACATGAGGTCAGGATATCAGGTCTGCGTGGACAAATTCGACTCAAGGGTCTGTACGCCGATGCCTTAATCTCTCAGTCAATGCTGCTGAATGCCAAGTCAGAAATTTTCATGGTAAAACAATCGACTCCATAAAACAAATATTTTGTTTGAAGAACAAATGGTAGAGACCATTTCGATTTCGCCAAATCCATTGCAGACACCCAGATGAAAGTCACTTTTGCAAGTTGACAGGCTTTCATCGCAATGTGGATTCTGACACAGCTGAACTTGCGGGAATGGCTCGTCATCGAGTTATAGAGACACGCAATCTACACCACACGTAAACAAGACTTTTGCCTCACTGTGTGCGCACTTGCAATAAATTTTGACACAATTGTCCAGCACCTGGTTGCGAAACGGATATGCAGCTGAGTTTTACTATTCCGTGAAATATGTAATCTGAATTATACATGCTGTGTACCTAAGTACGGATGTGCATTAGATAAAAGATATCCGAATAAGGAAGAATGCAAAATCGATTTACAGGAATGGATGCAAGAATGAAACTCTTAAGTTCTGACATTATGTAAAGAACTTGTGAGCATAAGAGAGGAAGATTGACCGAAGATTTGTAACTGCAAACTGTTTTGATGCAATCATTTGCATTCTTTTTGCAGTTGTTCAAGAGTCATCAAGTCATACAGCAATACAGCACGGAAAGTGACCCTTTGCTCCAACTTGACCATGCTGGACAAATATCCTAAACTAATCTGGTCCCATTTTCCAACATTTGGCCCACATCCCTCTAAAACTTGTTACTCATATACCCATAAAGATGCAATTGAATGTTGCAGTTTTACCAGTCCCCACCACTTTCTCTGGCAGCTCATTCTAGACATGAGTGAAAAAGTTGCCTTTAGGTCCCTTTTAAATCTTTACCCTTTAATTTTATACCTATGCTTTCTAATTGTGTGCTCCCTCACCAGCGAGAAAATATCTTGTCTACTCACACTATCCATGTCGCTCATGTATTAATGAATAGCAAATATTTGACTTAGTCATACTTGTCAGCTGGGAAATGTGTGTAGATAATGTCTTTGAATGTGGCAGTTTTAAAACTGATTGCTGCAGTACGTCTGATGTACAGACATCTAGAAATGCATCTCGACGTCATTGTTAATAAGTCATTGAAATCTCGCAGCAGTTGCAGCAATCTGTTGTCTCAGTTTCAGAATGACAACCTTTCCAGCGGAAGGATTTTAGGGCACGAGAAAGTAGTCTTATTTCCAAGGTATGGTAGCTCGGTTCGGGTATGGGTACTTGTAATCCTCAATTTAGGAAAGCTACTATTGCCGCATATAGAATACCACAAATATTCATTACCATTGACTCCAAAGCTGGATGTTTGTCCTCTGAGTTGAAATTGGACAAATCTGGCATTATGCATTTTTGCAATTTCAAAACATGAGAGATAATCTCAGTGAAAGTTGCAAAATATTTGAAGAGATATACAGGATGGTGCAGTTAAGTTTGTGTTCTCTCATTAATGAATCTGGAAGCAGGTGGGCACAATTTTAAACAAGGTATTCTGATTCATTACCTCGATGAGGATTATTTGATTTTAACGTAATCCTTGCGAAGTTTTGCAATTGTCCACTACAGTGAGACGTGGACATTCGGTCTTTGAGTGTCTTTAAGGTATGTTTGTTCGTTTTTCGAAATAACAGCAGCCTGAATCTTCATCTGTTTGTGCCTATACAATGGTTAGATGTGTTCGAGCACCCGTGATCATCTTAAATAGCGGAGCAGGCTTTCCAGGATAAATCAGCTACTGGTCCTCTTCTGTCCTTTCACCATTAGCCGGCGGACACGCTAAAGATGAGACATTCTCTCTCTCGTACAGGCTTCTTCCATTGTTCCCAAAAACACATTTTGATTGATAAAATTAATTTTAAAGTTTTCAATTTTTTAAATGAAGGAAACGACCATGTCTCATGCGCTTAAAAACTGCCCTGTGGACAGAAGTCCAGAGTTCAGCTAACATTTATTGTACGGCAAGAATCATCACAGAATGTTGTAAAACAAACCTGTCTCTGCGCTTCCATAAGGCAACTATATTTTGGAGCACCAGAAGTCAGACGGAGATAATAATAAATTGGATTGAAAGCACAGTTCATAGAATCACAAGATTATTATGACGGAAAAGGACACAATTCGAATGTTGATGACATTAAAGCATAAGAGCAGAAATTATGCAATTAAGCCCATTGAGTCTTCGCCACATTTCAATCATGGATGTTTACTTTCTCAACACTCGTGTCCTGCCTTATGCACGTTATTCTTGATTCCCTTGATACTCATTAACCTATCTGAGTCTTAACTATACTCTTTGACCTGGCTTCCATATCCTTCCGTGCAAATGATTTCCCTTGATTCACCAGTCGCTGTCTTAAGACGTTTCTCCTTCTCTCCGTTCTAAAAGGTTTCCCTTTATGCCAAGGCTGTGCACTCAGTTAGGAATCTCTCCCAAAAATGAAAATACCTTTCTAACATCTACACATCTCCTTCGCTCCATTCTAAAATGTCTTCCCATTATGCCAAGGCTGTGCACTCGGTTAGGAGTCTCTCCCAAAAATAGAAATACCTTTCCAACATCAACACTGCAATATTCTTTATGTTTGAATAAGATTCCCCTTCATCCTTCCAAACTACATCGAGGATAGATCCACCATCTTCAAACATTCCCCAAATGTGAAGCTTTCCATTCTTAGGAGTGTTGTAGCGAACACCGTCTGAAACGTGCCTGACGGCGATTGTTAAATGAGAATCACTACCTCAGAATGTTTCCTAATTTTTCGCCTTAATTTTGCACACTATTTCTTTCTGTATAATTACCCAATGCTCTTGAATGCCTCAATTGTTTCTTTCCTCAGGACAGTTCCATCTCGTGCATTTCATTCCCTAACTTCACATTATTGTTCTTTAAAAATTCATTCATGGGATGATTTTGTGGCTGGCTAGGTCAACATTTATTGTCCATCCCTAATTGCTCAGAAGGCATTGAGCTTCAACGAGGATTGTGTCGATCTGGAATTACTTTGTACCAATCTCCCACCGCAAATGACAATTGTGAATCAAATCGTGTAGTTATGACAGGTACCTCCGCTCACCAGCATGGCAGCAGAAATCACGTAACATTATCAACATAGGTAAAATGTTGCATGACATTATAAGGAAATTTACGGACAGATGCGTGTGGGGTGAAGCAGAAATTAAAACGATGTTGTTTTGTATTTTCCAGCCGAAGTAGACTTGTAAGAAGGATACATTCTGAAGAAAATGATAGGGCGCATTAAGAAAAGTGAGTCTTTCTGTATGCAAGCTCAGTTCATTCGTTCCGACTTTTAGAGAGCATCACAAAAGAAAAACAAAATGTCAAGCAGGCCATTGTCACACCTTGGGCGTAATGAGTACAAAATTGTTAATTGAAACATTCCGTTCTGTTTTTGATGTGTCCGAATTTCTATTGTAATATAGTGTAACAATCTCCCACAACCAAAGGACTTACAAGGTGGTGGAATGGCCGTGCGAATTTCCCTATCGTGTTCAAGGATGTGTTGGTTAGGTGCATTTGTCACGTGTAAATATAGGATAATCGGGTACGGGCATGCGTCTGATTGGGTTACTCTTTGAGATATCATTGTGGACTTGTAGGGCTGAAGGACCTGTCTCCGCATCGTAGGGATTCTATTTAAAAAAACAAAGTGCTAATTCTGGCGAACATGCATCTGCACATATTCAAAACGCCACCCAGCTCCACTACACCCCCCAACACAATCGTAATCCACTGGTGCAATGTCCTGCATGTATGTAAGTGGGAAATAGCTGAAGATACACTCTACAAAGATAAGGAAGATACACACTATAAAAGGAAACCTGATTTCTCTAATGTGGAGGAGTGATATTATGAAACTTAACCGGAATCGCCCATTTGAAATGATGTTCCTGCAATCAAAATAATCGGTTTCAACAGATTGAAGTACTGAAATTAGGAAATTTCTTCAGGACTACAAAACTGCGTCGTAGATTTTTCCCATGTGTGTGGTGAAGTTCATGAAGGGTGATTTGTCAGTGAATGGGGAAGGTGCAGCCTTTCGAATCTTTAATTTCCACTTGCTTGAGTGCAGTCAAAAAGAGTACACTTTGCACCATGCGCAGAAGATTGAATGGACTGGAGGTATTCCTTGATTATTTATGACAACTGTCGGCTTCCATAGTGAAGACAATTTCTTTTTTTTCATGAACAAATCTCATGCAACCGAGAAAACAGCTCAGAAAGCTCAGTTCCCTGAACTGAAATCGAGTCACAGTGGAGAAACGGCGAAATGCTAAATTCCAGCCCTCCAGAGAACAACAATCGCAGGCATCTGTCAAAGTCATGTCAAGCATATTGCTTGAACAACTTTACAATGTCCTCCAACTGCTAGAAACTGCACTAACGTTTGTTTCCATTGCTACTTAAAAACTGCAGCCTGAGAATCTCCTGTAGTGACTACTCCTGACCCGCACAATTAACTCTGCTGACACAAAACGTTCTATTTTCGGCCTCACGATTCATTGTCTGAGTTCCTCTCTTCGGCGTCAGAATCGGCAACCATCGTACTCGTTTTCATTTGAAGCTGTTGACTCTTAGTTCCAGTCCATGTCCAAGTCAGTCACCTCCAGCACATTCTGTCCTTCTACATAATCTCGGTTAATCTGCACTCTTCATACTATATTCCTGCGTTCTCTTCACGCCCATTGAAGTGTTTTTTTTAATCAAATGCAATTAATGTATCCTTGTATACACTCGGTGACCTGGCCTCCATAACCTTATATGGTACTGCCCTCCATAACCTTATTTGGTAGCGAATTACAGAAGTATCCTCTCTGACTCAAGAAATGTTTCTTCATGTCAGTCCTAATTATTCTACGAACACTTGGACACCTCGTTGTATACTCTGCAATCGGGGGAAACATCCAGTTAATCTGTGTATTACTGTAAGGATTGTATGTATTTCAATCAAATTCAGTTCCATTTTTCTAACCTTTAGTGGATGCATACCTATCTTAACCAATCGCTTCCAAATGACACTTCCAAATAACCTGGTGATGGTGCTGTGATCCCTCTCCAGTTTGCATATATTCACATGAATTCACACTGTACTGCATCAGCTTCCTTGCACATGCGATTTTCGAGGCTGCCCTTATACTTCTTTCTATCTTCCTCACAACTCACAACCCCAATTAGTTTTATGTTGAGCAACATGTTGTTAATCAACAAAAAAGACAACTTAATTCCATTTAGATTCTATTTGCCAACGAATTCAAAATCCATATTAAAATTTTCCACGTGTCAAGTCTTTGCATTTTCCCAAATAGCTTCTCCATGCGAGTCCTCATTAAACGCATTTTGACAATCATCTGTGTTGACTTTTCCTGCTCCTGAAGACAAGGAAGGAACCGAGTGAGCTGAATGCGAAGGAACTTGACAGAATGTCCATTTGCAACTTTGGGCAGAGGACAGAGCATCCTATTGAACTTGGATTATGGGTGAATAAGTCAATGTATACTCAGAAGAAGTTATGAACGCACAAACCTAAATTAAGAGAGAGAAAGAATTGCCAACTTTTTCAAAACAGAGACCTCAAAGGCCAACATTTCAGAATCATTTGGAGAAATAATCAGATGTTTCTGACTATTATTTTAAGATTGATCAGCATGGGAGAATCAATATGAAGCAAATCCATGTTTCTAAAATGTGGAGTTATAATAAATTTCCTGTGTGCAAATATGTGGAAATATAGTCAGTCATGTCTAAATAAGATGTCACTATAATCTTAACGTTTATGAATGATGATGCAAAATGATATCATATACTTTTTCAATGTGAAGTGTGATCCTGATTTGTTCAGCAACGACCTTTCCAGAAGTGATGATCTATGAACGACACTGCTCAGTGCAATTGAACACTTCTAAATATTTATCTTTGACCCAAATTTGCCTTTGAATCTACTACGGTGTTTTCTTTCATCACTTCAATATTCTCCTCAACCAATGCCACCAATAAATGTCCTTTCCTTGTTTTCCTACCTTTTCTGAACACCTTTCACTCAGAGTAATTAACGATCAATTCTACTCCCTCAGGGGCTACATCCATGTTGATTTTTTAAGCCTTCAACCGGGCCATAGCTTGCTTACTGATTCAAATCTGCAATGCGTGTCGGATATCAGGTAAGACATACGTGTACCAGAGCGCTCACGTTTCGATACGTTTTGAATTCTTTGAAAACTGTCGGAGAATTTCTAACAGTTGTTCTCTTTTGAACAAGTACTTGAATTATTGACGGGACACATGGCTGCTGCTACTGATGTAGACTCTCCATACTCCTTTGAAGATGGGAGAACAAAAGACGGAAAATTATCGAAATGCTCAGCAAATCTGGCAGTACTTTTCAATTCCAAGGGGAAGTTATCAGCTGAGAAGTCGAGCCCACTTTTGATTCCATGGTGCTAGCAGCGCTGCTGTGCATTTCTCGCAGTTAAAAATCATATTTGTGTGAAGCTGAACGATGGCCGTTGAGCTTGGGTTTTTTTTCTGGTATGCATCAGCAGTGTTCTGAATAATCTAACCGACTAGCCCTTGCCCTTTACCTGTGAAGACAGTCACAGGGTGATAATTCAGGTTTTATTTTGAGATTTTTCCATTTCAAAATTCTTAACGTTCTCCTGTCTCTGTTTGCAATAGGCGAATACTTGCTGTTCTAATAATTTCCTTTCCATTGGCGTTATTCTTGATTCCTGGAGTATATTATTCTCACTGAGTGATCAGTTCTTAGATCACCTAATTTGTATATCTAATATTTGCAGGTTAAATAAAGGCATATCGGTTAAAACCTTTTTTTTTAAAAAAAACTGCATAACTATATATTGTTAATAAGATGCTACTTTGGTATCTGCAGAATCGGTGTATTACTGTGCACATGCATTAAGGCACATGTATTGAACACATGTATGAAGGCACTCTGGGGTATCGCAAATTCGTGACAATGGAAGCAATTTCTCACTTCCTGAATTGTCAAAAAGCTGGAAACTGGAAACGTGTCTATACATCTCATGGTAAATATGTCCCATCGTTTCAACTGAGGTCATTTATCTCATTCTCCTTCTTTGTCTATCTCTTTGCAAACTCTGAGTCTCTGCCTGGAATTTAAAAGACAGTCCCTCTCAGTTAGAGCATTGTTATGAAAGTTATTTTCAAGATTTGATTGTTTAACTGTATGAAATGTGGGGCAGAACATGTTGGCACTGATTTGCTGTTATTGCATTAAATATCCCTGCCGGATATTGCAAGACTGGGATGACGCGCGATTGTAACTTTTAGATGAAAATGTATGTTCAAATATCCTGTGAAATTTAATTTTAAAACAGCTACTGTGAAACATGTACAAAACGTAAATGCAATCCATGTGACTTTAATTCAGCAATCGGTTAGGCAGCTATAGGTAGTAGTCACGGGCCATCAAAGAGGCAAAGCATGCATACATATAGACAATGTACAAACTTTATCAGGACAGTGGTGATATGCAGAGCATGTCGAAGAGTATAAAGGCCATCAGCAACCATAGCATAGCATTGCCTGTTTGTGCTGGTGACGCCCGGATCCAGGATGAGTTGAAATACTTCTGTGCATGGATTGAGCATTGAAATGATGTGGAAGTGAGGAAGACCATTCTCCCTCCTAATAACCAGGTTTTGAAGCTTATCACGACTGAGGTGGGGCAAACTCTATGCACAGTCAACCCACGTAATGCTGCTGGACCACATAACATCCCTCACAGTCTGATCAGATGATGCTCTGACGTGCTGGCCAATGTTCCCATGGACGTATGTTACATTTCCCTGAGTTGTGACATCGTTCGAATGTGCTTCAAGGCCAATACCATCGTCCCTGTGCCGAAGAAGTCTTCAGTGTCTTGCCGCAATGACGATTGTCCGTTGCTTTAACACATCAGAATGAAGTGTTTTGAGAGGCTTGTGACGAGGCAAGTTTAGACCCTGATCCCCATTGCCCTCAACCACCTTCGCTGGACACTTGACAGATCAACCGGATTGGGAACAGCATCTTAAACAGCATCACACTGAGTTCGGGGGCACCCCGAGGCTCTCTGCTGAGTCCACTGCTGTTCACCCTGCTCTCCCACTAAAGATAATTGATGTCCAGTTAAATTATATTATTACGTTAGCTGTTGACAGGGCGGTAGTGGGTCTCATTAGCAGGAACGAAGAGTCAGCATACGGAGGCAACGTGCTGCAGCTAACGGACTAGTGCAGAGCTATCAACCTGTCAATGAACAGGTCTCGAATCTTTACTGTCGTGAAGTTGGAAATCAAACTATGTTTTGGAGCAACAAAAAGATAACTTATTTCTCTCGTTGAAACTGAGAGTTGCTGATGTCATATTCTACAAAAAAAAAACATTCCAAATTTATTCCAGAATTTCACTTGAAATATTGTTCCAGAGAGAAAAGTTGAAATTAGGATCAGGCGTTGACAATTCAGCCCTTCAAGGCCGCGCCACCATTTCGCATGACCCTGGCTGATGTTATTCTGGTCAGAATCCCTTTTTAAAGATTCCACCTTTTTGGGCTCGAACTTGCAAGAGGAAAACCCTTGAGATGACAAGTTCCACGCCTATGCCACTCAGCAATCACAGATGCTTTGAAGAAAAGGGAAGGTTTTGATTGGACAGATACAGAAAGAGTGACAACATTTTCCTGTGTGTGTGCTGTCTTCTGCTGCCATCAGGTGCCAACCTGCGATTATTATGAATGAATAACGAGCCCGAGTTACTTCGATTGACACCTCTTCACGCTCAACGTCATACATCGTTACACGACGATGTCACTGCGCCGTACGTCCAGGTGAAAACTCAAACGTGCTGGGTTATTCCATCCAGAAGCCGGATTCAGCCTTTTCAACGAACTGAGCCTGGTGACAATCAACGTCGTCCGAGGTGGGTAGGCGTTCGGTTAGCCCTCAGTTCGATAGGCGCTTCCACAGCAAAGCCTCAGCAATGAAGGCTGTCGAGGATTTGGAATAGGGTCAAGTGTGACCACGCATGGCCTGTTGCTATGACCGTACAGTTAGAGTGGCGGCTTTTTTCGCTCCAACAAACACCGGTGTCACTGTGACTCCTGCGCATTAAGAGAGCACAATGGCGAGGGGCGTTATCGTCACCGAAATTATCCCTTAGTCCTACTTCAGCCCTGTCGCTCCACCATCCGTCCAAACCCCCGTTTACCCGGCCTGTTCCCCTCCCTCCTTTCGTAGCCGCCCAGCTGTTCCTTCTTCTCTCTGGCCACTGCCCCTAGACCTTGCCTGATTTGCCAGTTGCCTCGCAGTAACTATGCCTCTCCACTGTCCTACCCCTTGTTGATCCTTGATTCTGCCCATATTTTCCTGTGACTCTCTTCCTGCCCCATCACTGTAGCACCCTTCCCTCCCCTGTCGCGCTCTCCTCTTGAAACCACCTTCTTACCTGCCAGCTTCTACTCTCTTCCCCGCTGTCCTCCTGTTCCTGCTACCCACCTCGTGCAGTCACTCTGTCTCTTGCCCGTTCACTTGTTTGCCCCATCTGACCTCACTGCTTTAGAACCTGTGTTTTGACTATTTCCTCAAACTTGCCTGCTATCTGCCTTCTTAATTACTCATCCACTTGCCGGCTCTGTTCACTGTTTCGCACATTTTTCTAGCCGCTCCAATCGCTACTGTACACATGACCCTTCCACCGAATGCCTGTACCTGTTCCTCCGTTGTCTCCTACTGCCTCGTAAGCACCCCAAAGCTCCTGAGCCTTGAAATTCCTCCACACCACCTCCTTGTCTCACTGCGAGGCGAAAGCGTATATTGCAGATGCTGGATATTAGAGTCAAGATTAGATTGGTGCTGTAAAAGCACCGCAGGTCAGACAGCATCCGTAGGGCAGGATAGTTGACGTTTCGGGCAAAAGTCCTTCATCAAGAATGTGGCTGGGAGACTCGGGCGTGGAGAGATAAATAGGAGGGCATGGGGCTGGCAAAAGGAAGCTGAGTTTGCAATAGGTGGATGGACGTGGTGGTGAAGGGGTTAGGTAGGAGGGGAACATTAACGTTCAGTTGGTAAGGAAGATTAGAAGATGGGACAGGCCATCAAGATGTTGCTAATCGAGAAGTTTGGAACCGGTATAAGGTGAGGGGAGGGCAAATGAGGGATTTAGTGAAATCCACATTGATGCCATAGGATTGAAGTTTCCCAAGGCTGAAGATGACACGGTCTTCCTCCAGACGTCGATTGGTAAGACAGTAATGATGGAGGAGGACCAGGGTCTGCAAGTTCATGGCAGAGTGGGTGGGGAGGAGTTGAGGTGTTGTGTGACTGCTCCCTGTATCCTCTCCTTCACACGCCTCTCCCAGTGCCCAATCCTCCTGCTGCCCTGACACGGCACCTGATTGCCCCTAATTCCTGCATTCTAAGCTGCTCCCCCGCACACTCTGCTGCTTCACTGTTTCCCCACATGCTTACTGCTCCACTTCTTCTGCCATGATCCGATGCTTTGCACCTTCCGCACACATTGAAACCTTCCTTGCCATTCCTATTCTTTCTAAATTCCTGAAGAGACCAAACAGTTGATCTCCTTCCTAGGATTTGAGTATTTCCACTTGCTGATTACGCTTTAACAGAATTGAGATGCAAGTGGGAGGTTTGCTGTGAAGTTCTCCTGTGATTAATAATATGGTGTCTCCATTTGTCTTGTTCAAGCCGTTCCTCTTTCTAATGTGAGTTGACAGAGAACTCCTGTGATAGTGATTCTATTCCTTCAGACATCTTTTTTTTTTGTTCTTTCGATTGTGTGTCTGTTAGGTTGCCTCAATACATGAGCTCTGGTGTTGAAAATATTTTCTATTTTTGAATCTTTTTCTTATTACGTCTTTCCACAGAATTTGCACAGAGTGAGATGTGGAGACTGGGCATAAATAATTTATAAGTGCTAATGGATGATGAGGACTTGTTTGGAAGTAAGGTTGCAGATGACTGGACACTTTTGGTCTGAGACTGGGTCTGCATTCTTAAAGGGATTACCGTTTTTGTTTTACTCAAGCACTGATATTACTTCCAGCTTGCAACTTGAGAGTCATAACCACTGACAGGAGTTTTCTTTTTCTGCTCATTATTGGATTGGCAAATTATTGCCAATTGCCTACATTGTGATACACATCGAAATATTCTTTTTACTAATCCCAAGGTAACTGACTAGAAGTTAGAAATGACTTGTTAATATCAAATAGGGTCAAAAGAACCAACTGCAAGCATCTTCTCTGTGCTGTTCTGCTCTACATTTCATTTCAAAAAGAGTAACAATGAACAGTAGGATTTCTAGGAATATGACATTTCATGACTTCAATGAACTATTTTGAGGGCACCTCTTGGTTTTGTTCGAGGACTGCTTTTTAAATTTCAATGGCTTATTTAAATCGGTGATGTTGCCATGCAGTAACCGGACTCAGTTATTTTAGTTACTACTGAACTCAAATTTAGACTCACACAGAAACAATAATTAGAATTCACCAATTTCATCAAATGTAGTCAACTCTCCATTAGTCTTTAAGGTTGCAACATACAATGGAAACATTAAGTTTATGAATACCACAGAACTGAAAGTGGCACAAGGAACGAGGCATGCAACAAATGTATTTTCCAAAATAAGTCTTATACCCTTCCACATATAAAATTCGATAAGCCTTAACACATCTTCCACAGATTAACGTGGTCACAATTGAGACTTTTCCATCACAAATACAAACCAACAGGAACATTTAAACAGATAGTTACTAGCTTTTTTTTACTGCATCTCTGATTTAAATTTAATAATTAGCACAGTGCCGTTACATTCAGTTAAACTACATATTTCCTAAGAATAGTCGTAGCTCCTGAAATTGCAAAACTACAAACAAGAGTTGATACATTGTGTTGCTGGGAAAGGCACAGCAGGTCAGGCAGCATCTGAGGAGCTGGAGAGTCAACATTTAGGGCATAACACACCACCAGGGGTGAGGAGAGGGAGGGGGTTGAGAAATAGAGAAAGGTGTGTTGGGGTGAGTGAAATGTAGGAGGGATGGTGAAAGATAGGCAAAAATAGGAATTGATTTTTATAGTTTGGTAGAACGTGTGGAGCAGATAGTTGGGAAGCAAGATGGACAGGTAGGTCAGGTCAAGAGAGCGATGCCAAGTCAGAGGGTTGGATCGGGGATGGGGCGGGGTGAAGGGAGATTTTGAGAGTGTTGAAATCAATGTTAGGGAAGTGTGGTTATCATGTGAAGAGGACGGTGAAGTTTTCCTCCTCCCTTCACAGTTGTCGCAGCCGTGAACAAGAAATTCTATATTAATTAACAAGAAATTGATTGTCACAGTAAAGAACTAGTGGATACCAGTTGACTGCATGTACCTTTTTTGTCAGGTGTAAAATATCTGACTCCATTAGTCTCCCTTTCTCATGCTGGGAACTTCCATTGCACTTTGAAAAGATTTTAAGCCCACTTCTTGCGCACTCATTTTCGTCCCCTCACGATCCTCGTGCAGTCCCTTCTCCTCCAACACACAATTTACAGACTCCTTTTCTCTATGCACTCATTTCGCAGTCTCCTTAACCCACCACCAACTCCCGTCCCAATTTCGCTAATTTCTCTGCTTCACACAGCCATATACTCAACTCCATCCAGAATTTGTAGGAAGAACTCTTATCCGCAGGGAAGGTCTCCTGATTCTGCCTGTCAAAAGATGTTTCCCAAACATGACACGAGCAAGGGCATGTTCCGACCGTAGCCTAAAGTGAAAAGCATCTGAACAACTCCCTCATTGCTATTACTTACTTTCTGAATTGTTCCTTGTTCCTGCAGACATTGGTTTCTTCTTTTCTGTGTTTATTGTTTTACGATTCCTTCTTCATCTATCACGAAAACGCTTGTGAAAACTGATCCAATTCTATGCATGGAGTCTCATTTTTTTTTGTATATTCACGGGATGTAGGGTTCAATGGCTAGGCAGAATTTACCATGCGTAATTGCTCAGAGGGCAGTGAAGAGCAAAACACATTGATCTGGGTCTAGAATCACATGTTGCCCAGACCAGGCAGGCATGACATCATGCCCATTCAAACACACTCCGTCTCTGTCACTATGACTCCTTCACAATCACTGCGTCACTCTGTCCCATTCACACACATCCATTACAGTCACCCAGACCTGCTCAAAGTCACTCCATCACCGTCAATTTGACCTCCTCACTCGCACTGTATGAACATCACCGTAACCACCTCACACTCACTCCATCAACTAACCCTAATATCTCTAACTCACTTCATCACTGTCAAGCTGACCCATTCGCACTCACTCCATCACTGTTACCCTAACCCCCTCACATTCACTCCGTCACCGTCACCGTGACCCTGTCACACTCACTCCATCACCTACTCGTTAACTTCTAATACTCACTCCTTCACTGTCACTCTCACCCCTTACACCAGCACATTCATCGTCACACTGACACCCTCACTCACTGCATCATCATGATCATGCTAATCCCCTCACATTAACTCAGACACCGTCACCCTGACCCACGCACATTCACACCGTCACCTTCACACTGACCTCCGACACTCACTCCATCACAATCATACTGACACCCTCACATTCACTGCATCACTGTCACACTGACCCGCTCACACTCACTCCTTTCCTTGCCACAGTGTACCCCTCACACTCACTCCATCACAATCACGCTGAACCCCTCACACGCACTCCATCACAATCACGCTGAATCCCTCACACTCATTCAATCACTATCATCCTCACAGACTCACACCTTTGCCATCACCGCTACACCCTCAGATGAAGCCCTCACACAAAATCTGTCACTGTCACTTTGACCCCGTCACACTCGCTTCAACACCGTCTTCTTGACAACTCCAAATCACTCCATCATCATCACGTGGACCCCCTCAAAATCACTCTATCACTGTCACCCTCCCACCATCATCGTCACTCCGTCAGTGTAACCCTAACTCTCTGGCAGTCACTCTGTTACATTCACCATGACCACTTCACACTCACTCAGTCACCTATACACTGTCACAATGATTCCAACACTGTTACCCTGGCCGCCTCACATCTTTTACACCAGGGTCACACTGATGCCTGTCACTCTCACTCCATCAACGTCAACCTGACCCCCTCACACTTAAACGGTGATGGTCAAAATGACCCCCTTACAATCACTCCCTCACTCATATCCTGTCACAATCACTCCACCACTTTCACATTGGCATCCTCACAGTCAATCCCCCAAAGTCACACTGACCCCCTTGCACTCACTCCATCATCGTCACAATGATACCCTCACACTCACTGCATCACTGTCACACTGATTACCTCACAGTCACTCCTTCACTGTGACCCTGTATCCCTCACAATCACTATGTCTCAATCACCCTGAACCCCTCACAAATGCCATCACTGTCACTCTCACACACTCACACCTAATGCATTACCATGACCTCTCACACTAACTCCATCACCATTATGCTGTACCCCTCAAACTCACTCCGCAATTGTCAGACGAGCCCCTTACACTCAGACTATCATCCTCAGGCTAACCTCCTCACACTCATTCCTCTACCACTCACAATCATTCTGACACCGTCAGGTCAATCCTCTGGGTCAACTCTGCAGTGTCCAAAATAAACATTTTCTTTCCTCTGGCTAGCATTTGAGTCGAGTCGATTTAATGTCCACGACAGTAAACTTGGGGGCTCGCCTGGGACCCCACGACTAGGTAAGATTCTAAAGATACTCAGTAGGTGTAGGCACCAGCGCCTTGAAGGACCTTCACTTCATCTCCAATGCTAAATTCGCCCCTTTGCGCGAGAGGGCTGGAGAACTGTGGATCACTCCAGCGCCATGATCCGAGTCGAATAGAGTCGCGATAAGAGTTGTGGCTGAAGTAATCCTACACAGAGATTCGTTCTAAGAGATAAAATGAATCAGGAAGAGATTCCAGTGACTCTAGAGCTGTATTCGAGTAAAACCCAAGGGAAAGGATTGCCGTCTCTAGAGACATTAGTAGACAACAAGTTTAAGTGTGGTCCAAATCAAATAGGGTCGCGATAAGAGTTGTGGCTTAAGAAATCCTACACAGAGACTCGTTCTAAGAGATAAAATGTATCAGGAAGAGGTTCCAGTGACTCTCGAGTGGTATTCGAGTAAAGCTCAAGGGAAAGTATTGCCGTCTCTAGAGACATTAGTAGACAACAAGTTTAAGTGTGGTTTTAGATTTGGAGCCACCACTATCTGAGTTGAATTTGCCAAACACGTACCAGTATGTGGTTTCTTGGTTTACGAAAACAAAGGTATTGAGATGGACGCACCAAATGAAAGGGAACCTCTGGAGGTAAAAGCAAATTATGTTGCCAAAAAGCACAGTATTGTGCACGCGCGCGAGAGAGAGAGTTAGAGAGAGAGAGAGCTGAACACTTTTCCAATAACGCTGAAGGAATGGTCAATCAAAAATGCAATGCATGCCAAATAATTATGGCCCAGAGTCTGTAAAGCAGTTCGAATTGCGAATCCAGGAATGTGGTTTTTCGGAGGGAGGAACTTTCAGTAAAAGGCAGTTGGAAATTCCCAGGTCACAGTTGGAGGCAAAAACACCTCATGAAGCCGTACAGTGTCTTAAGTCTGTTTCAGATCCTGACCTTGAATGCTGCCTCTGAGACCTGCAGCCCCTCTACGAGATACACCTGGCAAAGATTCCAAGTCAGCGACCGCTGCCTCAGGGTCTGCTGATCACCAATAGCATATCGTACCCGTAACCAATTGAAGCAAGAAGCCCAAAAGGAGGACTCTGTTCCAAGATTGGAAGGTGTCCAGGGCCTGTTTGCGATCAACCCACGACAGATTATATGTCAAACGGAGAGAGTACTGGCGTCCGATCATCAAATCATGTGGTTCTGTAAACACCAGTGGTTGAAGTTGCAGGTACGGAATGGCACCCAGTGTTGGTCCAATGGCCATGGAACATTAAGGATTTCGCAATTTCGTATGGGCAGTTGACAGACCCACGCGAGATTGGAGGTAATGAGTTCGCTGAAGAAGCGATAAAGTTCTGTATCGAGTTCCGTTGCACGCCACATGAGATGAGACACCTCCAGGGACAAAATTATGTGCCAATGTCACAAAAATCAAGGATAAATGGCCAGCCAGAAATATCCATGCCAGAGCAGCCAACCCGCAGGTGGAGGAGAACAAAGACTTTGAAGCTTTTGTTGCAGCGCTTGCAACCGCCTGGGCGAAGCATTCCCATTGCGAATGGACATGCCAAAATTGCAATATATAAACAACAAGAAGGTTAAACAATGTCCCAATACCTAACGCCCATAAGGGACTAATACCACCTGAAAACATAACGACGGCAGATATCACACCATATGAGGCACACCTAAGGAACAGCTTCATCAAAGGACTGACGGGCGAAGTAGCAAGAAAAGTTAAACGAACCATGTATGACCTGGGAAACCGGAAAGCTGAGTTTGATCAAACAATACGCGATACATGCTGAAAACTTGCTGGTCCAAGAGAAGGATAAGCGGAAACTAAAGAGCGAACAGCAAGTACATCAAGTTCACCTTGCTATGATGTATATAGTCGCCCAGCCATTGGATGGAGGTGCTGCGGGAAAAGAGAGACAGAGGTGAAGGTCGCGGAAGAGAAAGATGGAAAAGCAGAGGTAGATCTGGCGGGTGCTTTGTTTGCGGATTAATGGACCACTGAGCGAGGCACTGTCCGCACAGACAGCTTTAGTCAGCTTTGGAGGCTGGATAGCATGGTGACTGACGGGGGCAGGCTAAGGTGGAGGTGGGCAGCCCACATGGGACAGGAAAGTCTATTTCCTTTATGCTTGGCAATGAGGACTCGCTTATGCTAATCTCTTCTACTAATGTTACGGGCACTGAAGCATGTCCCACCTCTACTTTGACCGCTGAGATTGCGAAACGTAAACTATATGTTCAGTGGACTATACATACCGATGATAAATGTGGAAGGTACACCAGTTACCTTTTTGGTAGATACCGGGGCAACATATTCAGTTCTTAAATCAAGCCAGTACACAGACTCGACAGAAATAAGGATGAGTGGATGGCTTCTGAACTCAATGGGTGCATCAGGAGTTGTGATACGAGAGAGATTTACCGCACCCCAGTTGTGCGAAAACAGTAATGGGGAAACATTCCAATTCCCATTTTCTGTCATGGGAATTCAGTCCTTTAAATCTGATGGCTCTGGATCTCATAGTGAGACTGTGGTTGGATTTCATCAGTACCCCGACGGGCTTGCAGGTAATACGAAAAGAAGATTTACCAACGCAGATTTTAAAATACAACTCACGACCCCTGATGTATGTCTATGAGTGGCGATTAAGCCAGAGAACGATAAGTTCAGTGAGCAATTCACTCGCGCTGTTAATCCTACTCACACCGATTTTCTTGCTGGGGACATGCTGCACTGCATAGCATACATACACCACGATGGCTCTGACGAATTATATCAGAAGGATTGGTTCAGGAAATTGGTTAAACCAGATCAGTTGTTATTGTGCGGATTTTATTGGAATGATCACAGATGTGCAGTCAGTGTAAATTTATCTAAAGTATCTGTGACGGCAAGTAGACGCTATCTTTTTGATGTGGAAGGTGCTTTTCCTCACGTGTCATTGGCGAAGGTGTCCAGCAACAGATGGCAGAATTTGGGGCCATAGGTACTAAAGGCACAAAAACAAAAGTTTGGGTCTGGACCGACGAAGTGGGTATCTGCTTCAATGAAGATATGCGGACATACAGGTAGAAACTTAATTGGCTAACCCAGGCAGATAGGATAGTTCAGGAAACTCCCGCTCGCCCTGAAGAGCCGAGGAGGGTAGCCTGGCGTTTTCCTAAGGGAGAAGTCTCGGACGCAAGATTGAGAAAGGTCCCAATGGTGTTATGGGCAAAAAGCAAACATGATGTGGGGCTCATAACAGACTGTGAACCCATAAGAATAACCTCGAATTCTGAGTATCGTCCTTGCAGAGCACAATATCCAATAAAACCCGAGGCTATCGAAGAAATTACTCCAGTTTTTGACTCACCCCTGAAAGCTGGACTGATAATTCCCTGTGAAAACTCACCGGTGAGAACCCATTATTTTTCGGGTCAAAAAGCAAGCATTCCAGGTGAACTGGTGGAATGGAGATTTCTTCAATGCTTGCAGGCAGTCAATAACACTGTTGTTTGTGCGTCCCAAATGTTACCAAACCCTATACTATATTGGCTCAAATTCCACCAAACTGTAAATGGTTCTCTGTTGTGGATTTAGCAAATGCCTTTTTTTCATGTACTGGTGCACCCAGAGAGTCACTTCTGGATCGCTTTTCATTCAAATGTAAATCGCACACTTTCATGCCACATTGTCAAGGCTACTGTGAGTTCTCCACCATAAATAATGAGGCTCTACGCAGGAGTCTGAGACTAATGTTTTAACCATGGGGTCAGCGCTTCTGCAGTATATGGACGATTACTGAAGAGCAGCACCAACAGAGGAACAATGTGATAAGGATACCCGTCCGTCACTCTGCCATCTAGCGAGGGAAGGGCACAAAGCTCATCGCACAACACTACAATTTGTGCAACAACAGGTGATGTTCCTAGGCCACTTAATGTCTGAACAAGGAAAGGCCATTGGTCAGGACCGAGTTCATGCAATCCAGTAAGTTTCAAAGTCTCACAAGAAGAAACAATTGCTATCCTTTTTTGGGAATGTGCTGTTCCTGCAGAACATTTCTCCCACATTAGGCAACCCTTAAGGCGCCTCTAAGTGACGTAGCCCATGGAAAAGTGATGCAGAGCCAGAGTCCGTTGCAGTGGAACCCAAAGGCCGAGAGTGGCTTGGTTGAATTGAGAAAGGCTCTCCAAACCTCACCTGCAGTGGGCATTCTGAATCCAAACAAGCCTTGTGTACAATGAGAAGCGGGACTTCATGACATCTGTACTGTTGCAGATAATGGGGGGATATTGAGGCCTGGAGCTTATTTTTCAGTTGAACTAGACCCCATAAAGGTAAGATTGCCTGTAGTCGGCTATGTTGATTTCATCCTGTGATCCCACATGCAGTATCGTTACTGGTTTCCGAGCAAAAGACAGCAAAGATGTCGACAGGACTTTTGCTCACACATTATATTGCGTTATTGGAGTTGTGTACCATTACAATAAAGCGATGTACCGTCCTTAACCCTGCTAACCTTCCCCACACAGAAGGTGATGGAGTCCCACATGACTGTGTCGCTGCAACTTATAAAATTTGCAGCCCCACACCATTCTTGCAGGATTCACCACTTCAGAATCGGATATGGAGTTTTCCTTGAATGGGTCAGCATTCAGAAGAAAGGATGCAGGCCGGAATTGTGTTGGGTATGTTGTAGGAACTACCCAGGAGATAGTCAAAGCGGAATCACTCCCCTCTCATCTGTCAGCGCAAGCAGCAGATTTGATTGTCTTGAGTGAGGGATGCAAATTGGCGAAGGGAAGGACAGTGAATATGTGCACCGATTGCAGATATGCATTCGGGGTTGTGCATGATTTTGGAATCCTGTGGAAACAAAGGGGCTTCTTAACGTCCACTGGAAAACTCATCACACACCGTGGCCTGATTTCTGACCTCCTGGAGGTGGTCCTATTGCCTAAATCAATCGCTGTGTGTAAATGTGAAGCCCACACAAAAATAACGATTCAATTTCTCAAGGTAATGCGAAGGCAGACTCAGCGGCAAGGACGGCAGCCCAGCAGCCACCAAGTTATCAGTTTGTCATGTGTATGACAAAAATGTGTACCCCTAAAGCAGACGTACGCAGGCCACGTTACAGTCGCAGGCCACGCCGGAGGAGAAGCGTGAATGGACAACGGCAGTGTGCAGCATGAGGAAAGGGGTGTGGTGTGGCCGGAATTATAAACACTGTCTACTGTGATCATTATTGCTGTTCTATGCCAAACTGACATTCAGTAATGACAATGTGTCAAAAGGGGGGATGTTCGACAGTATTTTGGCACACTGGTACACTATGGGATTTAGTCACTACTGCCATATATATTGAAACGATGTGTTATCTACTCCACCAATAATGTGGGGAGGGGAATATAGATGTGTTAGGCAGCATACACTGAAACCCAAAGACGCTTTGAACATTTACAGATGGACTTTATTGTACTAACACCCACGAAGGGAATAGGCATTGTCTGGTAATGGTTCATATGTTTTCCAAATGAGTGGAAGCGCTCTCTACGTCTAAACAGGATACCAGTGCAGTAGCCAAGCCTTTGCGACCTGAAATAATTCCGAGGTGGGGCATCCCTGAAAGGCTTGACAGCGACAATTGGACACCATTTCTCGATATTTCCCTATAGCAGATCAGTGATTACTTGGGAATAAATGTTAGGCAATACTGTGCCTACCATCCAGCGAGCTGTGGGGCAGTGGAAACTGAGAATGCGAACCCGAAAAAAAATAAATTGACAAAATGTTGTGAGGAGCTCGGGTTGACATGGACAAAGGCACTTCCAATTGTGGTAATGTATATGAGATCTAGAAGGAGAGCCAGAGCCAATCTTAGACCGTTTGGAATTTTGTTTGGTAGAGTGCCCAATACAGGAATTGGCTCAATACCTAAGGTAAGACAAATAACACACAACTGTGAGGATGGGATGATATGTTACTGTATAAAACTCTCTACACTTTCATCTCAAATACAGAATCCAGTGAAGGCAGTACTATCCCAATCAGCAGAAGGGAAGATGCACGATCGAGAGACTCCGGACAGGATAGTGGTGAAAGACTACTGAAGAAAAAGTTGGACGGCAAAGAGGTGGCTGGGACCGTTTTAAATGCTCCTTCTAAAAGAGCTGATAGCTGTTAAGATCGCCGGAAGTTCGACATGGATACACGCCAGTCATTATAAACGTGTAGATGGACTTGAGGAGACATCGGACAACACTGGAAACAAATAAGTGCAAGTAGTGATTAGAAGCCTCATAAAAATATGGGGCTGCCCTGGCAGGACGATTCGTGAAGGCAAGGGCGTCTGGGATACAGCCGCAGACGGTAATCTTAACTGAAGATGCAAAGGGGATCTTTACATCCGACACATGGCCGTATAGTAACCAGGATGACTATAAATGGGACGACAAATATTTAAGCAGGGATCCTTGTGGTCCCAGTGACTGGCACTTAGTAGTAGCCACCGCGGTTACAGGGACACCTGACGCGGGAAATAATTATTTATTATCAAGGAAGGAGATACCATGAACGGGTAATAATGACCAAGCCTGAGAAGAGCAATGAGGGAGCCTGGTGGTGTGGAATAAATAGACCTTTCTCGGACATCTGTACACAGGTGAATATAGAGGCACAACGCCCCATCCCTTCCGAGACGCCATGCAATAGTTCCTACAGGGAATAGTAGCACCAGGGCACGGCAACCGCCCAAAACAAATCATGGAACTGTCCCCAAGCAGTATCGAGAGCATTAATGTCCCGCCAGGACCAGAAGGGGCTCGGGAGCCAGTCCATCTCGATAGTGGATTTGGCCCTTCACGAGATAAATGGCGTAAATGCGATACCAGTAGGTTCTGAGGTGCGATTGACCACCGCGAGATGTGAAGGGAACAGAGCGTGTGCCTTTGCACTAATTCAACACGCGAGATTAGAAGTTGGCTACCCTTGTTGGTTATGTTTGCACACAGCCCGAAGGTGGACTGACGAACAAATTATAGAGAGCCTGGCAAGAAATGCTAGCTGCCTGCTTCCGCAGGCAGCGACTGCACTGACCCTGATGGGGGAACAATGAGTGCAAATCTCATGCACCCACTCGAACTCAAGGCTAATTGCAGTCCCAATACTGACACGCTACCAACCACAACCATCCATATAGTAGAAGGCAGGGGAGCAACGTGTATTTGCACAAATCAGTGGAGAGTTCATTTGGGGATCTCCCCGTGTACTAAGGCGCTGTACTTGAACAATGAGTCTAGCTCCACAACCTACGCAAATGGTATGAACATTAACATTACTTGTTCCTTTATCAATAATCAGACCATGATGGCGGTAAGAATATGGTCCTATGGAGAGAGAGGATGCCACCACCACCCCCTGGGATGGAAGGGGTGCTGCTACCCCGAGGTACACTCTCGTGGTACGATACTGCTTGTCCCAAAGACCAGGAACGGGTGACATCTCTCGGCATTAGAATAAGTACACAGTCGCAGACCCCTGGACTACACTAGGCGTGAACACTGCGTCGTCAATTCGTTTGGGAGTAAGGACTAACAAAAGAGAAGCAGAGTTAGGAGATATTCAATGAAAATAAGTCTGCAGAAAGGCAAAGGGAGATGGAAATGGAACAAGAAGTGTCACTGGTCCCGGTCTTAACTCTGTTTCCCTTTCCAATATACTCCCAGAACTGCTGAGATGTTTCAGCAATTTCTTTTGCTGGTACACAGTCAGAAGATGGAGAGTTATCCTGGAACAATCCGCGCTCTCTGCTTTGTGGATATTTGAATTTCCTGTTCAACCGGATCACTTCTGTCCCACAGTGAAACTTCACAATCCTGCCCCACCCCCACTCCAGTGGCTGACAATAAACTGTTCATTACGTAAACCCACATGAACATGCAACACGATAATTTTCCTTGTGAATCGGGAAACGTTCTGGGAGAGTTCCGTTCGCTTTCAATCAGAACATTCTGAATGTCTTAATTTTGGTGCAGAACCAACTGAGATGGAGTCGTCGTTGTCAGTACCCCCAACAAGTGGCAATTCCCATTCAATGTTTCTGAGCACTTTGGGTGATGCACGGCTGGAGTGGAACATCACGTTTTGAAAGGGTCGCTGATAGACTTGTCTCCTGCAATTCAAGTAAAGTGGAGACAGTTTTCACTCAGAAAGCGATGTGTGATCAAAACGGGGAACTGACGTGTCAACAAAAGCGGCGCTGTGTTATCATATTGCAAGAGGAATGGAGAGCCAGAATTCTATTTATTAGGAAAGGCCATATCGTGGGGCGTGACCGCGCTATCCTGAGACCAAGCATCTTCTGTTTTACTGACTGCGCTAGCCAACCCAGGGGCGCAGTGGCTTAATTGGCATTTCATTCTGAACATAATTTCCGTGGCACTGCAATTTGCAAGGATTCATTCATTCATCCCCATAAAAAATAACAGCATTCACAACTTTCACATTTCATTATTATTTCTTCGGAACATTACAATTTACTTAGCACTTGCAGCTGGATTTAATATTCAATATTAATACATTAATATTTTTTCACCTCATGTTTAGGTCGCCGATGTTATTCCCAGACATTCTGGCGGACGGCAACTCATTCAGAAAATTACCTAAGGAAAAACAATCATTTCTGGTTCGAGTGTAGGAAATCCCGTCAGCCTAAGGAGATACAGTCCTCACAATAAACACTTCCTTTGTTTTTCCTGCCGACAACTTTTACCACTTGTCAGTTCTGAGGCAAAAGATTTGATTTAAAACCTTTCCATAAACGGGAACAAACTCCAAATCTTCTGAAGCTGTTTCCAAATGAAAGTGGATATTTTGCCCCTTTCACACGGGAAGAGTTTTTGCTGTGGAAGGAGTTTATCTGAGCTGCGTCCCAGGGCTGAGCAGCAAGCCGTTGATTGAAGCTACAGTGGCCGCTTTCTGCTGGGAGCGGAGGTTTGCAGGGAGTGGGGTTGCATTCTCCTGCGTGTTCCCGTCTCACTCCATACGGATTCGGGGTGAAGTTCTGATGATTACAATGTGGGTACAATCGGTCTCAAAGATTGATCTGAAATAATTGAGGTGCTCTGCCTGGGGTGGGCGGGGGGGGGGAGAGACGGGGGGGGGGGGGTGCTCGAGCCAACTGCGCTGACCATTTCAGACATAAAACGTGGCATCAAAATCGGCTCTCCATGTATCCGAAAGTCGGCTGGTCCACGGGATTTAAGGAGATTTTGGACTGTTCACAGAGTCAGTCACTAATTGTCTTGCTCTGAAAGACAGAATATCTTCCTCATTTGAGTCTTACATGTTTGACATCTCTGTTCCCATATCTTCCCAGATGTAAGTCAGAACAAAATAAACACCTGAAGGCCGGTCTGCAGTCTGCAAAGCCAGCTGCGAGTATTTGAAACATTTGCATATTTTGACCTTTGATTAAACAAATAGACCAGATTTGCACATTGAATTTGGCAATAGTGAATCTACTTCAAGAGCACTTCATTGCCTGCAATTCAACTGGTGGTGAAAGCGCCAGACAAATACAAGGACATTTCTTTCTTTCTCGATCCATTGTTATGAATCTCCCTGCATTGACAATGGATACTTGCCATCCACTGTATTTGATGGGATCCCTCCAGTGCGGCGCTTCAGGCCAACTAGTCCAAACAAACCCTCTGAAGAGCAGCCCAGCCAGACCCATTTCCTTTTGACTAATGCACCTAATACTATGGGCAATTTACCATGGCCAACTCACTCTTCCTGCACATCTTTGGACTGCGGGAGGAAACCCACGCAGACAGGGGAAGAACTTGCAAACTGCACACAGACAGTCGCTCGATGTTGGAAGTAAACCTGGGACCCTGGTGCTGTGAGGCAGCTCTGAAACAATTATCTCTCATCAAGGCATGTAATTCAACTTGGTTTCCCAGCATGCCACTCCATTCTGAACCAAGAGAGGGGTCAGAGAATACTGGGGTCATGCTGCAGACAGGACAAGCAAAATACTGGTTCACGGTGTAAACCTCCATTCCATAAGATCTGTTAAGCGCCGACGGCAAAGATGTAGTCGTATCCTTGTCGTTAATGTGAATTGTAAGTAATTCTCCACGCAAGTGCGAGTCTTGTTGACTATGTTTTTCAATGATTTTCTGTGAGACGAATTCGCGCTCCAACTTGAAAAAAACCCGTCCCGGCCGATTATTCAATTACATTTCATTAACTCGAGTTCTTAATCAGAAATGTCCCACTATCAAAGCGTTGATTCTGTTTCTCTTTCCACAGATTCTGCTGGACTCGTCGAGTTTCTGCAGTATTCTCTGAATGTACTCTGCAAATTGCTACTTTACATTACATTCCTTTAATCCCAGTCCTCTGTTTACTGACCCTGGTCAGTGGCAAGTTTTCCTCCTGCTCGTCAAAATGCCCATCCCCACCGTTCCCTCCCACATCATGATAAACAACCGCAGGGAATCTCTGGTTAACCTTTTAGCTCCAAAGTGAAAGTTAGCAGTCTCTGGACTCTATCCTCATAAAGGGAATTCGCATCCCTGGACATGGTGCGAGACACAGGATTGTGAACAGAGTTTGGGGAAATATTGTTATGTGACAGCTGAAAAATGTTAAGGAGGCAAAATATAGAAACAATCTCCAGTTTTGTAAATCTTCAGAAACTCCTTGGGAAGTGGAATCGGAGGGGAATGAGTAAGGGTGAACTGTCGGACTGAACAGAAACAGTCAAAACAGCTTCCCCTTCTTTAAGATGACGGGACATTAACTCTGATGTTCTCAGGACACGAGCGGATCTGAGACATTGAAATATTTTTTGTTCTTGTACATAAGGAATTCCAACCTCATCCGTACTCCGGGACAATGAAAAAGCTTGGGACCAGACAAACATTGAGAGGCTCGAACCCGGACTGTCCTGGTTGTAGGAGAACTGGTTCCCAGTAACATGGGCATGTCTACAGTGTGTGGGATCAGATTCTTCCCTTGCCTCCATATTGAATGTCGCAGCCTTTATTTTGGAAAAGTACAACGGAGTTGTACGGAGGAGAGTTGTCATTCTGGAAATGGCAGACTGAAGTTGAGATTCAGCAACAGCCTACTTTAGAGGCTCGTGAGAGGTGCTGGATCGCAAGTGTCAGCGCATTAGGCTGCTGAATGAAAGATACTTGATTCAAGAGCCCCCAGGGCGAGAGTGATACCTGCACTTACTGCATTTGTTTGCTTTGCTGCACAGTTTCGGTTTCTAATGAGGTCAGAAAGATATTCTCCAAATGGAAACACTATCGTGTGACGAACCACAAAGACATTTAGCATTGCTTTCAAGATTAATGTCAAGAACTGTGACTGTTGGGAATCTGAAACCAAAGAGAAAAAGCTGTAGAAAGTAGCTAATTTGGGAGTACCTGTGGGAGAAAACACAGTGCTGATGAATTTCTAGAACATTCCCACTAATTGTCTCTCTACACATGCTGCCAGACCTGCTGAGTTTCTCCTCCAAATTCTGTTTTATATTTTAACTGAATGCCCATTCCACCTATCAGGATGATACACCCAGACTCACCATGCTCCGACATTTTACGCGTTTGGAAGCTGTGAAATGATTGAATTCAAACAAACTCAAAAATGATTTACTCTTCCTCAGCTCCACAAAGAGAGAGACCTGGAAAGGAAGTGGCCAGTGTCGTCTTGTCATCGTCGATGAGTGGTTAAAGCAATGGAATTGTAATTCATTTGGCTTTCACCATGCAACCCCAAATCCTACTGTTTGTGATGGAGAAATATCAAAAAATGCAAAGATAGATTGGTCCCTGTCTTCGACTGTAAGAATCAAATCAAAAGGAAACACAAAAAAGGACAGATTGGGAATGGTAAAAATCTGCAACCCACTGGCTGTCAGGGTTCAACAAGCAGAAATCTGCAGAGACGTTTGAGAGGCATAGAGATGCATACTTCTATCACCAACTGCGTTTGAAGCTGTGAGCCAAGTGTTGGAACATGAGACGAGAACAGTCATCGACCTGTGTTTGACTGGTGAAAACGTGTTGAGCTGAAGTGCATTTTCTGTGCTGCGGAATCTTTGAATGGCTGCGGTGGGGTGGTCGGAGAACCTGGCTGATGTGAGCACGTTAAACTGATTTCATCCTGAGATCTCTCCTTCTCTCGCGGGATTTTTCCGTGTGTCCAAATGTGTGCGTGAAAATGAGGATGATTTCCTCAGGGGGGTTACAACACAGTCTGACCAGGTAAACGTTCAGTCCCATTGTTGTGTCATTGAAGAGCACAGGGAGAATCGCATTGACATTTACCCAGGAAACATCAGAACACGCAAGGTTATGGGCCTAATGATGGAAACTCGGATTAGAATAGTTGACTATCCGATGACCCGCACTGTAGATGGGCGGAAAGGCCTTTTGCACGCTGAAAGAAATAGAAGAAAGAAAGAACCTGATGTGCAGCTAAAATGATCACAAATGAAAAAGTAAAAGGGAATTCATAAGAAAACATGCAGCGCCATTTTCACTGTGAATCTACTAGTAAGGATTCACAGCTTTCACTGCTGTGGCAGGAATTGACTGAGAAAGTCAGCCAGCCTGACAGCGTCTGTGTCGAGAAAGAGATTTAATGTTTCAGATCGACAGAATCAGATTACCTATACATTTTATTGCTTTAATTTCTGGGTAATTGTCAGTTTCACTTCGCGAATCAGTGTACTTATCAGAAACTGACATGAGCAGACAAACGTCATCTTTAATACGTGAAATGTCATTATCAGCTGTAATACTGTTCCTGTTGTCCTGAGTTGGTGAAAGGCTGGTCATTATTCATTACTTGTTTGTTCTCCTTTCTGTCCATGAAGGACCACGTTTAATGGAGAATGTCTGTTTTCAGTGTCTACCTTCATTTGCGTATCTATTTGTCTCCTTTTGTCTCTTGTACCATCTCACTTTCTTCTACATTCTCCCTCTCTATATCTGTCAATATCCCTCATTTTCCAATTCTGCTTTTAGAAAAGTCTGAAATTCGGTGACAGTTTGAGTGTATACCTGTTAAGTGGCTTTCTCCTCCCCCCGGTGAGATTGTGTAGAACTGGGCTCACACTTTTCAGGTAATGTCTCTGTCACTTCAGTCTGAGGTCAGGTGACATTTCTTCACTCAAAACATGATGAACTTTTACAATGAAAAACAGAATTCATAACCGATCAGTAAAAAAAAACAGTTTCACTCCAATTATAGGATATCAATGGCGCCATTGCTGTTTGTCTAAAATTAACTAATGGTGACAGCAGTCAATGAGAGCCATCATCTCGCATTGAATACGTCATTGCCACGACATTGCCTGGCAAGTCTGCAGTGTCTCCTGCCTCACTCCATTGTTCCCAAAATAACAACGGCCTGAGCTCAAACGCAAGAAGCATGCTGAGCCGTCACTTTTGCGATGTTGAATCAACAATATGGCTTTTACAAGAAGTTGAAGCAATGAACTTTCAACGTACAGGACATTTGACAGTATTTAACACCATGCTCGCCTGGTTATTACCATTTGCTTTAAGTGACGAAGCCACAGACACTGTTCTTCATATCCATATGTGCATTTAATTAACGATGAGATCACGGTAACTCAGAATTCCTTTCTCTAATAAAGCTGCTCGATGAGAATTATATCTTCCTCTTCTTATGCTGGAATGAACACTTTAGAGCTGGTCATACTCCACGGAAAATGCACAGAAAGAGGCAATCTCTTCTTGCTTTGCTTTCAAACTGATGGCTTCACCTCTTTAATCTGACTGGATAAAGAGGATGCATTCGTCATCTCCGGATAATAACATGAATATGCACGGAGGGAATCTCAAACCAATATACCAGGGTAATAGTGATAAAATTACCAGGAGCAATGTGTGAGTCGGTGTTAACAGTGGGCAGTAAGGGCGAACCCATTAGCACTAAAATTGAGCCTTGCACCACCGGTTCCTCACTCACGTCCTGCCTCATGCATCCCAGTCATCATTGACTTTCAGTTTATCCTTCTCCCCTTCGAAACTTCTCACTTGTTCCCGGCCACTTTAGTGTGTGCACTTAGATACTGCAGCTTTTGGAAATGAATGTCTGGAAAATGCACCATACTCTTTGGGATCGGCTTCACTGCCTATCCATAATTACTCCAGAGATTGAGATTGTAAGTTACTTTACATAATCCTGGAGGTACTCAGTATAGAAATACAGCCATGATGCGGCTCGGGAGGGAGTTACAAGAATTCGACCCAGCGACGTTGACGAAACAGCGAGATAGTTTCAGCTCAGAAAGGCGAGATCATAAGATGGGATTTGTGGTGACAATTGTCTCGTGTATCTGCTGTCACTATCCTTCTACATGGATGCAAACAATCACTGGGTTGATTCTGGCAGGATCCGCGTTTGATCACTGCGTGAAAGTAGGAAATGGTTTTCATTCCGATAATCCACAAGAAAAGGAAAAAAAAAATCTTCATTTCCTGACTGTGAATTGTATCCATGTGTGGGCGATTCAAACTCAGACTCTGAAGCAGGGACTCCACTGATGCTGACAATAACCCTTGTGACCTGACCTGTACAAACTTATGTGTCCTCTCGTTCTTTCTCCACACGTATTGAAGCACCAGTCCATCCCGTGGGTGGCGAAGGAGCTAACTACTCCCTTGCAGAAACACAGTGGGGCCAGAGACACGATCGATCTGTCCCGAAGTGGGGATTGCTTTGCTCAGAACATACTGCATTTGCTGTATGGCACTGAAACAGAGCGCGATCACACACAGACACAGTGTAACAGCTGCCAGCAGATCTGGAGATGTTTGGGGCGGATTCAGACCCACTCCGGGAAAAACAAAAGACTGGATCCTAAATTCAGGGTGGCTCAGTGTCACAGAGAGAAGGCGGGAGAATTGGATTGGAAACAATATCAGCCATGATCGAATAGCTGGGCCGGCTAGATGAGCTGAAAGCTCTAACTGTCCTCCGATGCTTTCTCTGTCTCCAGTCATCCGGTATCGAAGGAAATAGAAACAGAGTTAATTGTTCACTTCAAAGTCTCCCGGTCATAACTGGTTGAAGTGAGAAATGGAACAGGTCTGATATAAATTTAGAGACTTGGAAAATTGTTGGAGAGGAAGTAATAAAAGAGAAGTTGAGTATAAAGTTGGGAATCAGGACATATTCAATAAAAAGGACGGGTGAGGTAAGGTGGAGGGAGATGAACATGGAAAAAGAAGTGTCACTGGTCTTGAAGTCATAACTCTGTTTTCCTTTCCAAGATGCTACCAGACCTATTGAGATTTTCCAGCAATTTATTTTATTTGCACTGAAACAGAAGATGGGAGTATGTTCCTGGACCGATCAGCTCTCTTTGCACTGTGGACGTTTGAATTCCCTGATCGACCTGATCACGTCTGACCCACACGGCAACCTCACTTTCCTGCCCCGCCCAAACCCCTGTTACTGACAAAAAACCGTGCATTACGTTAACCCACATGGGCACACGACATGGTCATTTACTGAAAGAATTGCGAAATATTCCGGGAGTTCCATTCGGTTTCCATCATAACCTTTTAAATCAGTTAATTTTGGTTCAGCACCATTTGACATAGAGCGGTCAATCTCAATCCCCCCAGCAAGTGGCCATTCGCTTTCCACGTTTCTGGACATGTTGCTTGGTGCATAGTTGGAGTGGAACCTGACGTTTTGAAAGACACATCGTTTATCGTATATGCAGCTGGACTGGTAAAGTAAAGAGAGTTTTTACTCAGAAACCAACAAATGATCAACAACAGTGGGACCAAAGTGTCAACAGAAGCAGTTACAGCAAGCAAATGGGCTCTTGCAACACTGCAAGTGGAATATAGTGCTGCGAACCTATTAACAGAAGAATACGACCAGTTTGGGACTCTGACCCACGACACTGAGATTACAAGTCGCATGGTCTATCGACTGAGCGTGCCAGGTCGGGTATGTGGTTGGTTAGTTTGTTATTTCACACTGAGTATAATACATCTGGCACTGGCATTTGCAAGGATCTAGTTCATTCCTCCCAATTGCGAATGACATCATTCACACTTTTCATTTCTCAGATGTTATTTAGGACTTGCACCGGTATTTAGCATTCAATGTTAATATTTTCACATTTTATCCCTAATCCTTTGGTCCGCGAAGTGACTCCCAGCCATTCTGGCAGACAACAAATCAATCAGGAAAATACCTTGGGAAACTAAATCATTTCTGACTAGACTGTAGGGAATCCCGTCTTCTGACGAGACAGAGTTCACACAATCAACGCTTTCTTTGTTCTACCTGCTTACAACGTTTACCATTTCTTATTTTCTAGACAGGACTTTTGTTTATAAAACGTTCCGAGAACAGGAGCAATCGTCTGAAGCCATTCCTAGATTATATTCGATTGTTTGCCCCTTTCACATGGTAAGAGCCGTTCCGGAGGAAGAAATTTCCATGAGCTGTTTTTGAGGACTGAGCAGGAAGCCGTTGATTGAAGCTGAAGTGGCCACTTCTGTTGGTAGCGGGAACTACTGGAGAGTAGGGTCACATCTTGCTGCGCAAAGCCGTCTCACTCACTGCGGACTCAAAGTCAGTCGTGGATGAGTTCTCGTGGTTGCAATGACGTACATGGTCGGTCTCAATGCTAATCGGCAATATATGAGGGTCTGTGCCCTGCGTGGGCTGGGACCTCCAACTTTCAGACAAATGGGCTGACCATTTGAGATACAGAAACTGGCACCAAAATTGGCCACGAATACATCCGAAAGTAAAGTCGTTGAGAGGATTTGGACAGCTGGAGATCCCACTGCTTTCAGAGTCAGTCGCTAATTTTCCCATGTTTATCGCAGACAGCATGAGAGCCGTGAGGAGCCACAAACCATGGAATGAAGCAACATCAGGAGCTGTGTAGTTTTATCATACACAACTGCCTGTAGCGTATCAATTGCGACCTTAGTAGCATGTGGGATTTGAACACACAACACAATCAAGACGGAAGTTTAAGCTGGACATAGCTTTGTTATCACATAGCCTGCAATTACACACTACCTCTGGTTCGTCACCAAGTCTCCTTTAACAGTGATTCACCCTCCCAACAACATTGTTATCCACTCCTTTATCCAACTCTTCTTTTCACTCTATCCCTACTGATCCTTTACAACTTACATCCTCCCCACACCCTTCAGCATATAAACCAATATTTGCCGACTATCAGCTCTGAGGAAGGGTCACAGGCTCAGAAACGTTAACTCTGAAATCTCTTCACAGATGTTGCCAGACCTGCTGAACTTGTCCAGCACCTTCTGATTATTGTTTCTGATTTATATCGCCCGCAGTTCTTTTGATTTTATTTTACCGGGAATTTCTAATTCAGGTCTAGCAGCCTGGATCATGTGGTTATAAACCTTCCCAGTGCACACTAACTCCATTTCTCTCCCAGTCTCTGCTGTCTCTCCCACTCCCTTCACACTCACTGAGTAAAACAACCTTCACATTATCACCCTGCATTATTTGCCAACGAAAGTAGTTACTAAAAATGGTCACAAAAGTTTATAATTTCTCTCTGTAAATTTAATATCCCTGAAAACTATCTGTTCCTGGTCGAAATCACTGCTTAACCTTCTCAGCTCCAAGGAGAATTATATGAAATTATGTTACATCTCCATAAAAGAGAAATCTTTTAGGTTTAATTTATTAGTGTCATAGAGATGTACAGCACAGAAACAATCTCTAAGGTCCAACTCATATATGCCAACCAGGAATCCTGGATTCCCATTTGCCAGGAGCTGGCCCATATCCCTCGAAGTCCTTCCTCTTCATGTATCCAATCAGATGCCTTTTAAATGTTGTAATTGTACAAGCCTCCTCCCCTTCCTCCGGCTGCTAATTCCATACAAGCACCACCCTCGACGTGAAGAAGTTGCCCCTAAGACCCCTTTTAATCTTTTCCCTCACACCTTATGCTGTGCTCTCTAGTATTGACCCCATTACACATGCGAAAATGACCCTACTGTTCACCTTATTCATGCCCAACATGATTTTATAAATCTTGACAAGATCACCTCTCAGTCTCCAAAACTCCAGGGAAAATATTCCCAGCCTGTTTAGGCTTTCCCAGTAGCTTAAACCGTGCAAACCTGGCAAAGCCCTTGCAAAACGTTTCTGAATGTTTCCAGTTTCACAATAACATTCCTAGAAGAGGGAGACTGGAACGGAAAACAGAATTCCAGAAGAGCCTTAAATCAATATCCTATACAACCACAATAGGACATCACAACTTCTGTATTCATGCATTGTCCAATAGTGGAAAGTGTGCCAAACGCTGCCTTCACTACCCTGCCTAGCTGTGACTCTACTTCCAGGGAACTGTGAACCTGCACTCCAATGTTTCTTTGTTCAGCAAAGCTCTCCAGGACCTTCCCATTAAGTGTATAAGTCCTGCCCTGATTTGCCTTTCCAAAATGCAGCACCTCACATGTATCTAAATTATACTGTCTGCCATTCCTCAGCCCATTGCCCCATCTGATCAAGATCCCGTTCTTCACTGAAGTAAACGTCTTTGCTGTCCACTACACCTCCAATTTTGGTGTCTTCTGTAAAACTACTGACCATATCTCATATATTCACATCCAAATCATTCATATAAAAAGACCAGCATCGATCCTTGTAGCACACTGCGGTTCACAGGCTTCCAGACAACAAAGCAAACCTCGATCACTGCCCTCTGTCCCCTACCTTCAAGCCAATTTTGTATCCAAATGGCTAGTTCTCCGTGCATTCCATGTTATCTAACCTTGGTAACCAGTCTGCTTTGTAGAACTTTGTTGAGTGTCTTTCTGAAGTCCATTTTGACAACGTCCACAGTCTCCCTTCAATCATCTTTGTCATTCTTCAAAAGGTTCAATCAAGTTAGTGAGACACAATTTCCCACGCACAAAGCCGTGTTGACGATCCCTAATCATGCCTTGCCTTTCCAAACACATGGAAATCCTATTCCTCAGAGTCCCTTCCAACAACTTGCCAGCCACTGGGATGTTCTGGAGTGGAATTGCTCCTCCTGAGTGCAGATATGGAAGAAGTGGAGTAATTCAGTACAGGACTATACTCGAGAGGAAAATCAGGAGAGCATTGGTACAAATGACTGTGGGTTTCCTCCCACAGTCCAAAAATGTGCAGGTCAGGTGAATTGGCCATGCGAAATTGTCCGTAGTGTTAGGTAAGGAGTAAATGTAGGGGTATGGGTGGTTTGCGCTTCGGGTCGGTGTGGACTTGTTGGACCGAAGAGCCTGTTTCCACACTGTAAAGTAATCTAATCTAATCTAATATGTGTGCATGTGGGTCTTTGTCAGTCTGTGTGTGTGTCTGTCTGGGGTGGGGGTTGTGTGTGTGTGTGTGTGTGTGTGTGTGTGTGTGTGTGTGTGTGTGTGTGTGTTTGTGTGTGTGTGTGTGTGTGTGTGTGTGTGTGTGTGTGTGTGTGTGTGTGTGTGTGTAGTGCAATGGTGATCACCTGTAATGTGGCATGAACCCAAGGTCCCGGTTGAGGCCCTCCCTATGGGTACCGAACCCAGCTATCAGCTCTGCTCGGCCACTTTCCTCTGCTGCCTGTCCCGAAGTCCACCTTGGAAGATGGTCACCCGAGGGTCCGAGGCTGAATGTCCTGGACCATTGAAGTGTTACCCAACTTGGAGGGAATCCTCTTGTCAGTTGATTGTTGTGCAGTGCCGATTCATCCTTTGCTCAGTTTTCCCAATGTACCATGCCTCCCGGCATCCCTGCCTGCAACGTATAAGATAGACAATGTTGGCTGAGTCATATGAGTACCTGCCATGTACAAGGTGGGAGGTGTTCCCAAGCGTGATAGTGGGATCTATGTCCACAATCTGACACGTCTTGCAGCGTCCACGGTGACAGGGTTGTATGGAGTTGTCCTGAGAGCCGGGCAGTTTGCTACGAACAATGATCTGTTTGATGTTTGGTGGTTGTTTAAAGGCAAGTAGTGGAGGTGTGGGGAAGGTCTTGGTGTGGTGCTCATCCTCATTGATAATGTGTTGCAGGTCACGAAGAACATGGCGTAATTTTCCAGCCCCTGGGAAGTACTGAACAACGAAGGGTACCCTGTCAGTGGCAGCCTGTGTCTTTCTCCTGAGGAGGTCATTACGGTTCCTTGCAGTGGCACGTCGGAACTGGCAATGAGTTGAGCATCGTACCTCGTTCTTGTGAGGGCATCCTTGAGTACTTCCAGGTGTCCGTCACGTTCCTTCTCATCTGAGCAGGTCCTGTGTATGCTTAGGGCTTGTCCATAGGGAATGGCTGTTTTTATATGTTTTGGGTGGAAGCTGGAGTAGTGTAGAATTGTGAGGTTGTCTGTGGGTTTGCGGTAGAGTGTGGTGCCGAGGTGTCAAAGACGTTATGATCGAGGATAAAGCGGATGAGTTGTAGAATGGCGTAATTTTCAGCCACTGGGAAGTACTGAACAACGAAGGGTACCCTGTCAGTTGCAGACTGTGGCTGTCTCCTGAGGAGACACCCACCCCACCCCAGACAGACACGCACAGACAGACAAAGACCCACATGCACACATATATTTTGTGTGGTGAAGTTTTTTGTACTTGCAGAGTTACATTGCACTTTGCTCAAAAACTACATACATTTATGTAGAACTCTGAGCTCAAAGACTTTTTAGATTACAATCAAACTAAACATCAGGTCATAGACAGAGAACACAGGGGGCTAACACCTTCAACATGTTGTCTAGCTATCACCATTGTTAACAGCTAACCCGAGAATGCAACTTTAAAAAAAACGGTTTTGTGATTTACACATGAAAGAAGTGAAACTATCACTGTATTCTAACAGATATAAGGCTTAACAGACAATCAATTCTTCAATGTATAATTTCAGTTACATCACACTGCAAATTTTTGCTATAAATTCTGTGTTACGATCGAGCCCTCCACTATCACCTGATGAAGGAGCGTCGCTCCGAAGGCTAGTGTGCTTCCAATTAAACCTGTTGGACTATAACCTGGTGTTGTGAGATTTTTAACTTTGTACACCCCAGTCCAACACCGGCATCTCCGAATCATGACTGTTTGGCTAATTTTGTATCCAGTTGACAAGTTCTCCCTGAATCCCACGTGATCCAACTTTACAAATTAATCTCCCATGCAGAACCTTGCCAAAGGCTTTACTAAAGTACAAATAAGCAATGTCTAACACTCTGCCCTCATCGATCTTCTTGGTGACTACCTTAAACAAATAATCATTTTGATGAGACACCCTCTCATAAAGTTATGCTGACTATCCCCAATCATCCCCTTCCTGATGAAGGGCTTATACCGGAAACATCGATTCTCCTGCTCCTCGAATGCTGCCTGTCCAGCTGCGCTTTTCCCGCACCTCACTATTCAATTCACCTGCCTGTCCTCACCTTCTCCCAGTTGATTATCCCTAATCATTCTTTAACTCTTAAACCGCATATTAATCCTATCCTTCTGAAGCACCTCCAACAACTTACCCACCATTGAGGTCAGGCTCCCAGGTTTACATTTCCCAGGCTTCCCCGTAATAAAGGCACAACATTAGCCACTCTCCAGTCATCAGGCACCTCACCTGTGATTCTCAATTTTGCAAATATTTCTACAAGTGGCCCGCAATTTCCTCCCAGACAAAGCGTTCCCCTACTTTCACTTCAGTCACTTGTCCTGTTTTGTTACCCTACAAAAGGTCATCTTCTGCTCCTTTTCCGACAGGAACATTTACACAATGATAAAGGAAATGTTCTCGAACTAATTTAACAAATTCTCCACCCACCAAACCGAATCCGAATCAATGTTTGGAAAATTAAATTGCTTACTATTACAACCTCTTTATTCTGACATATATCTGAGATCTCTCTGTACATTTGTCCCTCAAGTTCCCACTGATTATTGCAGCGTCTATCGTGCCATCCGAACAAGGTGATCCTTTTTTATTTAAATTTGAAAACACAATTACGTTCAAAAAAGCGCTCCTCCATGATTTAAAATAAATCTTTTTGTTTATTCGTTTAGAACATGCATTGTCCAGAGTCAACCACATTGCTGTGGGTCTGGAGTCACATGTAGGCCAGACCAGGTAGGGATGGCAGATTCCTTCTCTAAAGGACATTAGTAAACAAGATGGTGTTTTTTTCCCCCTAACATTCAACAATGAATTCATGGTCATCATAGATTCTAAATTCCAGATTTTATTGAATACCAATGCCACCATCAGCCATGCTGGGATTCGAACCCTCATCCTCCCAACATTTCTCAGGTCTCCATATTACTCGTCTTAGCAAAAATACTATTAGAACATCACCTCACTGTTTGGCGAAGATTTTTTTTTCAAGTCCGTCCTTCTATGTGAACAAATTTAAATAAATTACTGAGTCCGTCAATGTGTCGGCCTCCCCAAATAGTCAGCCTCTCCAAACAATGACCACTCACACTCACTCCATCACAATCACCCTGACCCCCTCAAAATCTCTACATCACGATCACCCTGACCTCCTCACACTCAGTCCATCACTGTCACCCTGAAACCCTCACACTCAACCCATCACGGCCACACAGATCCCCTCACATTCACTCCATCACCGTCACCCTGGCCCACACACAACCACTCCATCGCTGTCGCACTGTCCTTCTCACACTCACTCCATCACTGCCACCCTGAGCCCCTAACACTCATTCCGTCATTGTCACTGATATCTCTCACACTCTCTCCATCAGCATCGGCCTGAGCCCATGTCACTCACTCCATCACTGTCAACCTGACCCACTCACACTCGCACCATCACCGTCACCTACACCCCCTCACACTCGTTCGATCACGGTCACGTGGACAACCTCACACTCACTCCATCACTGTCACACTGATCTCCTCACACTCACTCCATCACCATCACCCGGACTCTCTCACACTCACTCCCTCACCGTCACCCAGACAACATGAAACTCACTCCATCGCTGCCACCCTGACCCTCTCACACTGACTCCCTCACACTCACTCCATCACCGACATCTTGATCCCCTCACACTCACTCACTCCCCGTCACGCTGACCCCCTCACACACTCTCCATCAAGGTTCCCTGGACGCCCTCACACTCACTCCATCACTGTCACCATCAAAATTTCACACTCACTCAATCACAATCACCCTGACCCTCTCACACTCACTCCATCAATGTCACCCTGACCCCTCACACTCACTTCATCACTGTCACCCTGAACCCCTCTCACCCACTCCATCACGGTCATTCTGACCCCCTCACATTCACACCATCGCCATCACCCTGACATTCTCACACTCACGCCATCACTTTCACACAGGCACCTAACACTCACGCTATCGCTTTCACTCTGACACCCTCACACTCACTCCATCACCTTCATACTGACCCCCTCACACTCACTCCATCACGGTCACCCTGACCTCTCACAATCACTCCATCCCCGACGCCCTGACCCCCTCACACTCACTCCATCACATTCACCCTGAGCCCCTCACGCTCACTACATCTCCGTCACACTGAGTCCCTCACACTCACTCCATCCCCGTCACACTGACTCTCTCACACTCACTCCATTACCGTTACCCCTCACCCTCACTCTCACGCCATCACTGTCACCCTGTCATCCTCACAAACACTCCATCACTGTCACCCTGGCTCCTCGCACTGACTCCATCACTGTCACCCAGACTCCCTCACACTCACTCCATCACCGTCAACCTGACCACATCACACTCACTCCATCACCGTTCACTCTGAACCCTCACAGTCACTCCATGTCCATCACCCTGAACCCATCAGACTCACTACATCATCGTCACACTGTCCCGCTCACACTCACACCCACACAATCGCCGTCACCCTGACATTCTCACACTCATGTCATTACTTTCACTCTGACACCCTCACACTCACTCCATCACCGTGACACTGACCCCCTCACACTCATCACAACACTGTCACCCTGACCCCCTCACACTCATTCCATCACAGTCACCCTGACCCCCTCACACTCACTCCATCACAGTCACACTGATCTCCTCACACTCACTACATCACCGTCTTGCTGACACACTCACACTCACTCCCTCACCGTCACACTGACCCCCTCACACTCACTCCGTCACCATCACCCTGATCCCCTCACACTCACTCCATCCCTGTCACCCTGACCCTCTCACACTCACTCCATCACTGTCACCTTGACCCACTCACACTCACTTCATCACAGTCACCCTGACCCCCTCACATTCATTCCATCACAGTCACACTGATTTCCCCACACTCACTCCATCACCGTCACACTGACCCTCTTCCATTCACTCCATTACCGTCTTGCTGACACCCTCACACTCACACCCTCACCGTCACCCTGACCCCCTCCCACTCACTCCACTACGGTCATACTGACCCCCTCACACTCACTCCATCCCCGTCACCCTGAACCTCCCACACTCACTCCATCACCGTCACCCTGACCTCTCACACTCACTCCATCACCCTCACCCGACCCCTGACACTCACTCAATCGCTGTCACCCTGACAGCATCACACTCTCTCCATCACTGTCACACTGATCTCCTCACACTCACTCCATCGCTGTTACCCTGACAGCAGCACACTCTCTCCATCACTGTCACACTGACCCTCCACACACACAATCCATCACCCTCACCCGACCCCTGACGATCACTCCATTACCGTCACCCTGACACCATCACACTCACTCCATCACAGTCACACAGACCACTCAAAATCACTACATCAGCCTCAACCTGACCTCCTCACACCCATTGCATCACCGTCACCCTGTCCCCCTCACACTCACTCCATCACTGTCACACTGACCCCCACACACTCAATCTACCACCGTCACGCTGACCCCCTCACACTCGCACCATCACTGTCACCATGACCCCATAAAGCTCACTGCATCACTGTCACTCTGACACCATCACACTCACTCCATCACTATCACAGTGACCCTCTCACACTCACTCCATCGCCGTCACCCTGACCTCTCACACTCAATCCAACACTGTCACCCTGACACCCTCACACTCAATCCATGACAGTCACCCTGACCCCCTCACACTCATTCCATCACAGTCACACTGATCTCCCAAACCTCATTCCATCACCCCACACTGACCCTCTTCCACTCACTCTATTACTGTCTTGCTGACACGCTCACACTCACACCCTCACCGTCACCCTGACCCCTTCACACTCACTCCACTACGGTCACACTGACCCCCTCCCACTCACTCCATCCCTGTCACCCTGACCCTCTCACACTCACACCATCACCGTCACCCTGCCCTCTCACACTCACTGCATCACTGCCACCGTGACCCCATCAAACTCACTGCATCACTGTCACTCTGACACCATCACACTCACACCCTCACCGTCACCCTGACCCCTTCACACTCACTCCACTACGGTCACACTGACCCCCTCACACTTACTCCGTCACTGTCACCCTGACCCCCCTCACACGAACTCCATCATTGTCACACTGACTCACTCACACTCACTCCATCACTGGCACTGTGACCCCCTCAGACTCACTCCATCTCCGTCACCGTGACCCCCTCACACGAACTCCATCACCATCGTACTGACGCCCTCACACTTACTCCATCACCGTCATCCTGATCCACTCACACTCACTCCATCACTGTCACCCTGACCCCCTCACACTCACTCCATCACCATCACACTGGTCCCCTCACTTTCACCCTCTCACCGTCACAATGACCCCTCTCACTCACTCCATCACAGTCAATCTGGCCCTCTCACACTAACTCCATCACCATGACCCTGACCCATACACAATCACTCCATCTCCGTCACACTGACACCCTCACATTCACTCCATCACTTTCACTCGGACCCCCTCACACTCACTCCATCCCCGTCACACTGACCCCCTCACACTCACTCCATCACCGTTACCCTGAACTCCTCACTCTCACTCCATCACTGTCACCCTGTCATCCTCACAAACACTCCATCACTGTCACCCTGGCTCCTCACACTGACTCCATCACTGTCAACCTGACCACATCACACTCGCTCCATTACCGTTCACCCTGAACCCTCACAATCACTCCATCTCCATCACCCTGAACCCATCAGACTCACTACATCATCGTCACACTGACCCACTCACACTCACACCTTCGCAGTCACCCTGACATTCTCACACTCATGTCATCACTTTCACTCTGACACCCTCACACTCACTCCATCACTGTCACACTGATCCCGACACACTCAATCTATCATTGTCGCGCTGACCCCCTCACACTCGCACCATCACTGTCACCATGACCCCATCAAACTCAATGCATCACTGTCACTCTGACACCATCACACTCACTCCATCACTGTCACACTGACCCTCTCACACTCACTCCATCACCGTCACCCTGACCACTCACACTCACTCCATCACTGTCACACTGACCCTCTCACACTCACTCCATCACCGTCACCCTGACCACTCACACACACTCCATCACTGTCAACCTGAACCCCTCACATTCAATCCAACACTGTCACCCTGACACACTCACACTCAATCCATGACAGTCACCCTGACCCTCTTACACTCATTCCATCACAGTCACACTGATCTCCCCACACTCACTCCATCACCGTCACACTGACCCTCTTCCACTCACTCCATTACCGTCTTGCTGACACCCTCACACTCACACCCACACCGTCACCTTGACCCCCTCACACTCACTACGCTACGGTCACACTGACCCCCTCACACTCACTCCATCCCTGTCACCCTGACCCTTTCACACTCACTCCATCACCGTCACGCTGAACTCTCACACTCACTGCATCACTGTCACCGTGACCCCATCAAACTCACTGCAGCACTGTCACTCTGACATCATCACACTCACTCCATTACTGTCGCCCTCATCCCGTCACACTCGCTCCATTACTGTCTCACTGACCCCCTCACACTCACTCCATCACTGTCACACTGACCCCCTCACACTCACTCCATCGCAGTCACACTGATCTCCTCAGACTCACTACATCACCGTCTTGCTGACACACTCACACTCACTCCCTCACCGTCACCCTGACCCCCTCACACTCACTCCATCACCGTCACCCTGACCCCCTCACACTCACTCCGTCACTGTCACACTGACCCCCTCACACTCACTCCATCGCCGTCACACTGACCCCTCAAACTCACTCCATCACTGTCACACTGACCCCTCGCACTCACTCCATTGCACTCACCCTGACACCCTCACACCCACTCCATCTCCGTCACGCTGAAACCCTCACACTCACTCAATCACTGTCACACTGACCCCCACACCCTCACTCCATCACCATCACCCTGACCCACTCACACTCACTCCATCACCTTCACACTGACCCCCTCACACTCACTCCATCACCGTCACCCTGAATTCTCAAACTCACTCCATCCCTGTCACCGTGACCCCATTAACTCACTGCATCACTGTTAATCTGACACCATCAAACTCATTCCATCACTGTCACCCTGACCCCGTCACACTCGCTCCATCACTGTCACACTGACCCTCTCGCACTCACTCCATCACTGTCACCCGGAACCCCTCACACTCACTCCATCACTGGCACACTGACCCCTGACACTCACCCCATCACCGTCACCCTGACCCCCTCACACTCACTCCATCACTGTCACCCTGACCGCCTCACACGAACTCCATCACTGTTACACTGGCCCCCTCACACTCACTCCATTACTGGCACCATGACCCGCTCACACTCACTCTATCACCATCACCGTGACCCCCTCACACTTACTCCATCACCATCATACTGACCCCCTCACACTTACTCTTTCACCGTCATCCTGACACCTCACACTCACTCCAACACCGTCACCCTGATCCACTCACAGTCGCTCCATTACTGTCACCCTGACCCCCTCACACTCAGCCCATCACCATCACACAGGTTCCCTCACATTCACTCTATCACCGTCACACTGACACCCTCACACTTACTCCATCACTGTCAACCTGACCCCCTCACACTCACTCCATCATCATCACACTGACCCACTCACACTCGCACCATTGCCGTCACCCTGACTTTCTCACACTCACTCCATCACTGCCACCCTGAGCCCCTAACACTCACTCCGTCATTGTCACTGTTATCTCTCACACTCTCTCCATCACCATCGGCCTGAGCCCCTGTCACTCACTCCATCACTGTCAACCTGACCCACTCACACTCGCACCATCACCGTCACCTACACCCCCTCACACTCGTTCGATCACGGTCACGTGGTCAACCTCACACTCACTCCATCACTGTCACACTGATCTCCTCACACTCACTCCATCACCATCACCCGGACCCTCTCACACTCACTCCCTCACCGTCACCCAGACAACATGGAACTCCCTCCATCGCTGCCACCCTGACCCTCTCACACTGGCTCCCTCACACTCACTCCATCACCGACATCTTGATGCCCTCACACTCACTCATTCCCCGTCACGCTGACCCCCTCACACTCACTCCATCAAGGTTCCCTGGACGCCCTCACACTCACTCCATCACTGTCACCATGAAAATCTCACACTCACTCAATCACCATCACCCTGACCCTCTCACACTCACTCCATTACCGTTACCCCTCACCCTGACTCTCACTCCATCAATGTCATCCTGACACCCTCACACTCAATCCATCACCGTCACCCTGACCCACTCACACTCACTCCATCAATGTCAACCTGACCCCTCACGCTCACTCCATCACTCTCACCCTGAACCCCTCTCACCCACTCCATCTCCGTCACTCTGAATCCCTCACACTCACTCTCTCACCGTCACAATGACCCCTCACACTCACTCCATCACCATCACCTTGACCTACTCACACTCGCTCGATCACCGTCATCCTGACCCACTCACACTCACTCCATCACCGTCACCCTGACCCCCCACACTCGCTTCATCAACATTCCCTGGACAACCTCACACTCACTCCATCACTGCCATCCTGATCTCCACGCATATGCTCCATCACCGTCACGCTGACCCCCTCGCACTCACTCTCTCACCGTCACAATGATCCCTCACACTCACTCCATCACAGTCACCCTGACCCTCTCACACTCACTCCATCACCATCACTCTGACTCCTCTCACCCACTCCATCACGGTCACTCTGACCCCCTCACACTCACTCCATCACCATCAACTCCCACACACTCACTCCATCACGGTCACTCTGACCCCCTCACATTCACACCATCGCCGTCACCCTGACATTCTCACACTCACGCCATCACTTTCACACAGGCACCTAACACTCACGCTATCGCTTTCACTCTGACACCCTCACACTCACTCCATCACCTTCATACTGACCCCCTCACACTCACTCCATCACTTTCACCCGGACCCCCTCACACTCACTCCATCACGGTCACCCTGACCTCTCACAATCACTCCATCCCCGACGCCCTGACCCCCTCACACTCACTCCATCACTTTTACCCTGAGCCCCTCACACTCACTACATCTCCGTCACACTGAGCACGTCACATTCACTCCATCCCCGTCGCACTGACCCCCGCACACTCACACCAGCACCGTTACCCTGAACTCATCACTCTCACTCCATCACTGTCACCCTGTCATCCTCACAAACACTCCATCACTGTCACCCGGACTCCCTCACACTCACTCCATCACCGTCAACCTGATCACATCACACTCACTCCATCACCGTTCACTCTGAACCCTCACAGTCACTCCATGTCCATCACCCTGAACCCATCAGACTCACTCCATCATCGTCACACTGACACACTCACACTCACACCGACACCATCGCCATCACCCTGACATTCTCACACTCATGTTATCACTTTCACTCTGACACCCTCACACTCACACCCTCACCTTCACCCTGTCCCCCTCACACTCACCACATCACTGCCACCCTGACTCCCCTCACACTCACTCCATCACTGTCACACTGACCCCCTCACATTCATTCCATCACGGTCACCTTGACCCCCTCACACTCACTCCATCACAGTCACCCTGACCCCCTCACCCTCACTTCATCACCGTCACACTGACCCTCTTCCACTCACTCCATTACCGTCTTGCTGACACCCTCACACTCACACCCTCACCTTCACCCTGACCCCCTCACACTCACTCCACTACGGTCACATTGACCCCCTCACACTCACTCCATCCCTGTCACCCTGACCCTCTCACACTCACTCCATCACCGTCACCCTGAACTCTCACACTCACTGCATCACTGTCACACTGACACCATCACACTCACTGCATCACTGTCATCCTGACCCCCTCACACTCACTCCACTACGGTTTCCTGACCCCTTCACACTCACTCCATCCCTGTAACCCTGGCCCTCTCACACTCACTCCATCACCGTCACCGACCTCTAACACTCACTCCTTCACCGTCACCCTGACCACTCACACTCACTCCATCACCCTCACCCGACCCCTGACACTCTCTCCATCACTATCACACTGACCCCCACACACTCAATCCATCACTCTCACCCGACCCCTGACACTCACTCCATTACCGTCACCCTGACACCATCACACTCACTCCATCACAGTCACACTGACCCCTCAAAATCACTACATCAGCCTCAACCTGACCTCCTCACACCCATTGCATCACCGTCACCCTGTCCCCTCACACTCACTCCATCACTGTCACAGTGACCCTCTCACACTCACTCCATCACCGTCACCCTGACATCTCAAGTCACTCCATCACTGTCACCCTGACACCCTCACACTCAATCCAACACAGTCACCCTGAGCCCTCACACTCATTCCATCGCCGTCACACTGATCTCCCCACACTCACTCCATCACCGTCACACTGACCCTCTTCCACTCACTCTATTTCCGGCTTGCTGACACGCTCACACTCACACCCTCACCGTCACCCTGACCTCTTCACACTCACTCCACTACGGTCACACTGACCCCCTCCCACTCACTCCATCCCTGACACCCTGACCCTCTCACACTCACTCCATCACCGTCACCCTGACCTCTCACACTCACTGCATCACTGTCACACTGACACCATCACACTCATTCCATCACTGTCACCCTGACCCCGTCACACTCGCTCCATCACTGTCTCACTGACCCCCTCACACTCACTCCATCACTGTCACCCAGACCCCCTCACACTCACTCCATCACTGTCAAACAGATCCCCTCACACGAACTCCATCACAATCACACTGACCCCCTCACACTCACTCCATCACATGACCCTGACCCATACACATTCACTCCATCTCCGTCACACTGACACCCTCACATTCACTCCATCACTTTCACCCGGACCCCACACACTCACTCCTTCACGGTCACCCTGACCTCTCACACTCACTACATCCCCGATGCCCTGACACCCTCACACGCACTCCATCACTTTTACCCTGAGCCCCTCACACTCACTCCATCACTTTTACCCTGAGCCCCTCACACTCACTCCATCTCCGTCACACTGAGCCCCTCACACTCACTCCATCCCCGACACACTGAGCCCCTCACTCTCACTCCATCACTGTCGCCCTGTCATCCTCACAAACACTCCATCACTGTCACCCTGGCTCCTCACACTGACTCCATCACTGTCACCCGGACACCCTCACACTCACTCCATCACTGTCAACCTGACCACATCACACTCACTCCATTACCGTTCACCCTGAACCCTCACAGTCACTACATCTCCATCACGCTGAACCCATCAGACTCACTCCATTATCATCACACTGACCCACTCACACTCACACCATCGCCGTCACCCTGACATTCTCACGCTCATGTCGTCACTTTCACTCTGACATCCTCACACTCACTCCATCACGGTCACACTGACCCCCTCACACTCATTCCATCACTGTCACCTTGACCCCCTCACACTCACTCCATCACAGTCACACTGATCTCCTCACACTCACTACATCACCGTCTTGCTGACACACTCACACTCACTCCCTCACCGTCACCCTGACCCCCTCACACTCACTCCATCGCCGTCACCCTGACCCCCTCACACTCACTCCATCACCGTCACCCTGACCCCCTCACACTCACTCCATCGCCGTCACACTGACCCCTCAAACTCACTCCATCACCGTCATACTGACCCCTCACACTCATTCCATTGCACTCACCCTGAAACCCTCACACCCACTACATCTCCGTCACTCTGAACCTCTCACACTCACTCAATCACTGTGACACTGACCCCCACACCCTCACTCCATCACCATCACCTGACCCACTCACACTCAGTCCATCACCTTCACACTGACCCCCTTACACTCACTCCATCACAGTCACACTGACCCCCACACACTCAGTCTATCACCGTACGCTGACCCCCTCACACTCACTCCATCACTGTCACCGTGACCCCATCAAACTCACTGCATCACTGTCACTCTGACACCATCAAACTCATTCCATCACTGTCACCCTGACCCCGTCACACTCGCTCCATCACTGTCACACTGACCCCCTCACACTTACTCCATCACTGTCACCCTGACCGCCTAACACGAACTCCATCACTGTTACACTGACCCCCACACCCTCACTCCATCACCATCACCCTGACCCACTTACACTCACTCCATCACCTTCACACTGACCCCCTCACACTCACTCCATCACTGTCACACTGACCCCCACACACTCAGTCTATCACCATCACGCTGACCCCCACACACTCACTCCATCACTGTCACCGTGACCCCATCAAACTCATTGCATCACTGTCACTCTGACACCTTCAAACTCATTCCATCACTGTCACGCTGACTCCGTCACACTCGCTCCATCACTGTCACACTGATCCCCTCACACTCTCTCCATCACTGTCACACGGACCCCCTGACACTCACTCCATCACTGTCACCCTGACTCCCTCACACGAACTCCATCACTGTGACACTGACCCCCTCACACTCATTCCATTACTGGCACCCTCACCCCCTCACACTCACTACATCACCGTCACCATGACCCCCTCACACTCACTCCATCACCATCATACTGACCCCCTCACACTTACTCCATCACCGTCATCCTGACCCCCACACACTCACTCCAACACCGTCACCCTGATCCACTCACACTCGCTCCATTACTGTCACCCTGACCCCCTCACACTCAGCCCATCACCATCACACTGGTCCCTTCACATTCACTCTATCACCGTCACCCTCACCCCCTCACACTCACTCCATCATTGTCAACCTGACCCCCTCACACTCACTCTATCACTATCAACACTCCATCACCATCACACTGAACCCATCACACTCACTCCATCACTGTCACCCTGACCCCCTCACACTCACTCCATCACTGGCACCCTGACCCCTGACACTCACCCCATTACCGTCACCCTGACCCCCTCACACTCTCCCATCACTGGTCACATTGACCCCCTCACATTCACGCCATCATTGACACCCTGAACCCCTAGCACTCACTCCATCACTGTCACCCGAACCCCCTCACACTCACTACATCTCTGTCAACATGACCCATCACACTCACTCCATTACCGTCCCCCAGACTCCCTCACATTCACTCCAATTCAGTCTCCCTGACCCGCTCACACTCACTCCAATGCCGTCACCCTGACCCCTTCACAATCACTCCATCACCTCCAACCTGACACCCTCACACTCACTCCATCTCCTCACCCCGAAACCATCACACTCACTCCATCACCGCCAACCTGAACCCCTCACACTCACTCCATCAGCGTCACCCTGACCCCCTCTCACTCACTCCATCACTGTCAACCTGACCCCCTCACACTCACTCGATCACCATCACACTGATCCCCTCACACTCACTCCATCACTGTCACCCTGACCCTCACCCCATCACCGTCACCCTGACCCCCTCACACTCACTCCATCACCATAATACTGACCCCCTCACTCTCACTACATCACTGTCATCCTGGCCCCTCTCACACTCACTCGATCACCGTCACATTGATCCCCTGACACTCACTCTATCACAGTCTCCCTGACCCGCTCACACTCACTCCTCCGCCGTCACCATGACGCGTTTTACTCGCTCTTTCACCGTCACCTCGACCCCCTCACACTCACTCCATCACCCTCACCCTGACCCCCTCACACTCACTTCATCACCATCTCACCAATCCCCTCACACTCTCTATATCACCATCACCCTGATCCACTCACACTCACTCCATCACCATCACACTGGCCCCTCACATTCACTCCATCACCGTCAACCTGACCCCTCACACTCACTCCATTACCGTTGCCCTGACCCCTCACACTCACTCCATCACCATCCCCTGACCCCTTCACACTCACTCTATCACCGTCACACTGACCCACTCACACTCACTCCATCACCGTCACACTAACCCCCTCACACTCACTTCATCACCATCACCCTGAAACCCTCACAATCACTCCAACCCCGTCACCCTGTATATCCCACACTCCCTCCATCACAGTCACCCTGACCCCGTCACACTCACTCCATCACAGTCTTTCTGACCCCATCACACTCACTCCATCACCGTCACACTGATCAACTCACACTTACTCCATCACCGTCACCCTGACCCACTCACACTCACTCCATCACTGTCACCCTGACCCCCTCACACTCACTTGATCACCATCACACTGATCCCCTCACACTCACCCCATCACCGTCACCCTGACCCCCTCACACTCACTCCATCACTGTCACCCTGACCCCCTCACACTCACTCGATCACCATCACCCTGACCCCTGACACTCACCCCATCACCGTCACCCTGACATCCTCACACTCACTCCATCACTGTCACCCTGACCCCCTCACACTCACTCCATCACCGTCATACTCACCTCCGCACACTCACTCCATCAACACCACCATGACCCCCTCACACTCACTCCATCACCGTCATACTCACTCCCTCACACTCACTCCGTCACCCTCACCCTGACCCCCTCATACTCACTCCATTACGGTCACCCTGACTGGCTCACACTGTCTCACCATCACACTGACCACCTCACACTCAATCCATCACCCTTAAACTGATCCACTCGCACTCACTCCATCACCTTCATCCTGACCCCGCACACTCACTCCATCACCATCACCCTTACCCTCTCACACTCACTCCACCACCGTCACCCTGACCCCCTCACACTCACTATATCACTCTCTGCCCCACGCCTCATTCACCGTCTCGGTAACACCGACACACCCCACCACACACACACTACCCCACACCATCCCCACCATCACGTTCACATAACCCACACTACACCACCCTGGCACACACTGCTCCACAACTCCCGCACTGTCACGCTCACCCCCACACACTCCACCACCCTCACACACACTGCTCCACACCACCCTCACCGTCACGCTGACCCCCCCACACACACCCACACTCAAACACACTACCTCACAACACCTTCACCATCACGCTCACCTCCACATACTCCACCACCACCAAACACACTGCCCCACACCACCCGCACTGTCACGCTCACCACCACACACTCCACCACCATCACACACACTGCCCCACACCATCCTCACCATCTCGTTCAACCCCAAACATTACACCACACTCACGCAGACTGCCCCACACCACCCTCACCATCACGGTCACACAAGCACTCCACCACCATCATGCTCACTGCCCAACAGCGCCCTCACCGTCACGCTCACAACCACATGCTCCACCACCCTCACACACTGCCCCACAACACCCTCACCGTGATGCTCACCACCACACACTCCACCACACTCACACAAACTGCCGCACACCACCCCCATCATCACGCTCACACCCCAACACGCCACCGACAGGACTCACAATGCCCCACACCATCCCCACACACTAAACCACCCTCAACAGACTGCCCCACACCACCCTCACCGTCACGCTCACCCTCACACATTACACCACCCTCACACACACTGGCCCGCACCACCCCCACCATCACGCTTACACCCCAACACGCACCGACAGGACACACACTGCCCCACACCATCCCCACCGTCAGGCACACCCCCACACACTCCATCACCATCACACGCACTGCCCCCCTACCACCCTCACAGTGACGCTCACCCCCACAACACTCCACCACACTGACACACACTGCCCCACACAACCATCACCGTCACACTCATCACCACACACTCCACCACCATTACATGCACACTGCCACACACAACCCCCACCATCACGCTCAGCACCACACACTCCACCAACCTCTCACACAGTGCCCCACACCACCTCCACGTCATGCTCACCACACACATTCCACAACCATCACACACACACTGCCCCACACCAACCCTACCGTCACGCTCTCCCCCAAAACACTCAATCACCCTCTCATGAACACTGCTCCACACCACCCCCACTGTCTCGCTCTCCCCCACACACTCATCACACACACTGCCCCATGCCACCCCCACCGTCACGCTCACTCTCACACACTCCTCCACCATCATACACACTACCACACACCACCCTCACCATTGCGCTCACACCACAGACTCCACCACCATCACATACTCTGCCCCACAACACCCTCACTGTAATGCTCACATCCACAGACTCCACCACCATCACACACACTGCCCCACACCACCCACACCGTCACGTTCTCCCCCACACAATCCACCACCATCTCACACACTGCCACACACCACCCCCACAGTAACGCTCACCCCCACCCACTCCACAACCCTCACACACTATGCGCCGCAGCACCCTCACCGTCACACTCTTGTCCACAACCCTCACACACACTGCCCCACATCACCCTCACTGACATGCTCACAATCACACACTTCCACCACCATCACATACACTGCCGCACACCACCAACACCATCACACTCAACCCCACACATTCCACCATCATCACACACACACTGCCCTACACCACAATCAACGTCATGCTCACCCGAAAACATTCTACCACCAACCCACACACTGCCCCACACCACCCTCACTGTTGTGCTCACCCCCGCAACACTCCACCACCTTCACACGCACTGCCTCACACCACCTCCATCGTCATGCTCACCCCAACACCCTCCACCACCATCACGCAGACTGCCCCAAAGCCACCCCTACCATTCTGCTTACACCCCCACACACTCCATCGCCCTCACAAACACTGCCCCACAGCACCCTCACCATCACGCTCACCCCAACAACACTCCACCACCACAATACACACTAACCTACACCACCCTCACCGTCACGCTCACCACTACACACTCCACCAACCTCTCACACAGTGCCCCACACCACCTCCACGACTCGCTCAGCCCACGCATTCCACAACCATCGCACACACTGCCCCACACCAACCCTACCATCACGCTCACCACCACAGACTCATCCACCCTCACACACACTTCCCCATACCAACCCTACCATCGCGCTCACCACCACACACTCCTCCACCATCACACACACTGCCCATCACCACCCCCCACCGTCACGCTCACCCTCACAAATTCCACCACCATCACACACACTACCCCACACCACCCTCACCATCGCGCTCACACCCACAGACTCCACCACCATCACACACACTGCCCCATACCACTCCCACCGTCATGCTCACCGCCACACACTCCACCACCATCACAAAAACTGCCACACATCACACACACTGCCCCACACCACGCACACCGTCATGCTCACCCCCACACACTCCACCACCTCACACACACTGCCCCAAACTACCCCCACCGTCACGCCCCCCTCACACTCCACCACCATCACACATACTGCCCCACACAACTCCCGTCACGCACCTCCCACACACTCCACCACCCTCACGCACACACTGCCCCACACCACCCTCACCGTCACTTTCTCCCCCACACCCTCCATCACCATAACACACACTGCCCCACACCACCCCCACCATCAAGCTCACCATCACACACTCCACCAGCATAACACACACTACCCCACACCACCCTCACCGTCACGCTAACCCCTACACACGCCACCACCATTACACGCACACTGCCCCACACCACCCTCACCGTCATGCTCACCCCCAAACATTCCACCACCATAACACACACGGCCCCACACCACCCCCACCATCACGCTCACCATCACACACTCCACCACCATAACACACTACCCCACACCACCCCCACCGTCATGCTCATCGCAACACACTCCACCACCATTACACGCACATTGCCCAACACCACCCCTACCGTCATGCTCACCCACACACATTCCACCACCATCACACACACTGCCCCACACCACCCTCACCGTCATGCACACCCAAACAAACTCCACCACTATCACACACACTGCCCCACACCACCCTCACCGACACGCTCACCCCCAAACATTCCACCACCATAAGACACACTGCCCCACACCACCCCCACCATCACGCTCACCATCACACACTCCACCACCATAACACACTACCACACACCACCCTCACCGTCACGCTCACCCCAACACACTCCACGACCATTACACGCACACTGCCCCACACCACCCCACCATCACGCTCAACACCACACACTCCACCACCATAACGCACACTATCCCACACCACCCTCACCGTCACGCTCACCACTACACACTCCACCACCATTTACACGCACACTGCCCCACACAACCCCCACCATCACGCTCAGCACCACACACTCCGCCAACCTCTCACACAGTGCCCCACACCACCTCCACGTCACGCTCACCCCACACATTCCACAACCATCACACACACACTGCCCCACACCAAACCTACCACCGCGCTCACCACCACAGGCTCATCCACCCTCACACACACTTCCCCACACCAACCCTACCATCATGCTCACCACCACACACTCCTCCACCATCACACACACTGCCTCACCCCACCCCCCATCGTCACGCTCACCCTCACACATTCCACCACCATCACAGACACTACCCCACACCACCCTCACCATCGCGCTCACACCCACAGACTCCACCACCATCACCCACACTGCCCCACACCACTCCCACCGTCATGCTCACCGCCACACACTCCACCACCATGTTTTAAAAAATTCTCAAGGTCAGGTTCGTAGGAGAGTAGTCTGACACAGAACAAACGACCAAGAGGCGAGACTGCTAGAATATGGGCATTTTATTCCCCGCAGTGTCGCACAACGGGTCTGGCTTATACTCACTCTACATGTTACAAAAACTGGGAGCCGTCAGTTCTCGTAGAGCGGTTGCCAACAACCCACGCTCGGCGGTTAAACGTAACCCCGGAGCAGACTCACCGAACTGGAGACTTTTCCAGCTGATATACTCCCTTCCAGATATAAACATTCATGTGAACAGCAGAGCAAGGCTAAAAAACACATTCCATTCTGGTTACATACAGATAAGAAGATTCACACGGGACTAAGCAACACCTCCATTCCGGTTAGATTCACACATGTATTCGGACATAATTTTTAACCGTTTCACCACATTCCACTGCTTGGAATTTTACACCACATTCCACTGCTTGGCCCAATACATGTGTTACATTATGCTTAATTCAGTTCAATTCGTTTCAGTTAATTTCAGTTCAGTCAATTCAGTGTAATTCAATTCAGTTCCGTCCATTTCAATTCAATTTAGCTCAGTTCCATTTTGTTCCGTTCAATTTGATTCACTTCAGTTCCACTCAGTTCAGTTCAGTTCAATCCCATTCAATTCTGTTAACTCCACTTCAGCCTTTTGGACATGCCCACATCCTCCGCTGTACCCCAGGCAAGGGTTTCTTCGGCAGGACTGGGATCCTTTCTCAAACAAACTGCCACGTACATGCCCACATCCATGCCATCCCGGGACGGTCGGGACCTCCACAGTTTGTTCTTCTGGTTTCTTAGTCGTTTTCCAAAACATTGTTCTGTATCAAAATCTCTCCTCAATTGCGATTGATCCTGCCGACTACGCCAAATGTTTTAAAAAATTCTCAAGGTCAGGTTCGTAGGAGAGTAGTCTGACACAGAACAAACGACCAAGAGGCGAGACTGCTAGAATATGGGCATTTTATTCCCCGCAGTGTCGCACAACGGGTCTGGCTTATACTCACTCTACATGTTACAAAAACTGGGAGCCGTCAGTTCTCGTAGAGCGGTTGCCAACAACCCACGCTCGGCGGTTAAACGTAACCCCGGAGCAGACTCACCGAACTGGAGACTTTTCCAGCTGATATACTCCCTTCCAGATATAAACATTCATGTGAACAGCAAAGCAAGGCTAAAAAACACATTCCATTCTGGTTACATACAGATAAGAAGATTCACACGGGACTAAGCAACACCTCCATTCCGGTTAGATTCACACATGTATTGGGACATAATTTTTAACCGTTTCACCACATTCCACTGCTTGGAATTTTACACCACACACCGTCACACACACTGCCACACATCACTCTCACCGTCACGCTCTCCCCCACAAACTCCACCACCATTACACACACTGCCCCACACCACGCACACCGTCATGCTCACCCCCACACACTCCACCACCCTCACACACACTGCCCCAAATCACCCCCACCGTCACGCTACCCACTCACACTCCACCACCATCACACACACTGCCCCACACCACTCCCGTCACTCACCTCCCACACACTCCACCACCCTCACGCACACACTGCCCCACACCACCCTCACCGTCACTTTCTCCCACACACCCTCCATCACCATAACACACACTGCCACACATCACCCCCACCATCACGCTCACGACCACACTCCACCACCACAACACACACTACCCCACACCACCCTCACCGTCACGCTCACCCCTACACACTCCACCACTATCACACACACTGCCCCACACCACCCCCACCATCACGCTCACCATCACACACTCCACCACCAAAAAACACTACCCCACACCACGCTCACCCCAACATACTCCACCACTATTACACGCACACTGCCCAACACCACCCCCACCTTCACGCTCACCCACACACACTCCACCACTATCACACACACTGCCCCACACCACCCTCACCGTCACGCTCACCCCCGCACATTCCACCAACCTCACACACACTGCCTAACACCACCGCCACTGTCACGCCACCCCACTCTCCACCACCATCTCACACACTGCCCCGGACCACCCTCACCGTCATGCTCATCCCCACACACACTCCACCTGCATCACACAAACTGCACCACACCACCCCATCGTCACACGCAGCCCCCACACACTCCACCACCATCACAAACACTGCCCCACACCACCCTAGCTGAGACGCTCACACCCACACACTCCACCACCCTCACAAACACTGCCCTACACCACCCTCACCATCATGCTCACTAGCAGACACTCCACCACCATCACATGCACAGCACAACAACACCCCTACTGTTACTCTCACCCCAACACACTCCATCACCATCTCACACTGCGCCAAACCCACCCCCACGTCATGCTCACCCCCGCACACCCCACTACCATCACACACATTGCCCCACCCCACCCCCACCATCACGCTCAGCAGTACACACTACACCACCCTCTCACACAGTGCCCCACACCACCTCCACGTCACGCTCACCCCACACATTCCACAATCATCACACACACAATTCCCCCACACTAACCCTACCATCACGCTCAACATCACACACTCCTCTACCCTCACACATACTGACCCACACCAACTCTATCATCACGCTCACCACCACACACTCCATCACCATCACACACACTGCCCCACACCACCCCCACCGTCACGCTCACCCTCACACACTCCACCACCATCACACACACTACCACACACCACCCTCAGCATCGCGCTCACACCCACAGACTCCACCACCATCACACACTCTGCCCCACAACACCCTCACCGTAATGCTCACACCCACAGACTCCACCACCATCACACACACTGCCCAACACCACCCCCACTGTCACGCCACCCCACTCTCCACCACCATCTCACACACTGCCCCACACCACCCTCACCATCATGCTCACTCCCACACACTCCACCTGTATCACACAAACTGCATCACACTACCTCCATCGTCACACGCAGCCCCACATACTCCACCACCATCACACACACTGCCCCACACCACCCCCACCGTCACACTCACCCCCACACACTCCACCACCCTCACACGCACTGCCTTACACCACCCCACCGTCACGTTCAACCCCACACACTCCACCACCCTCACACACATTGTCCCACACCACCCTCACAGTCACGCTCACCACAACACACTCTACCATTCTCCCACACACTCCCCTACCGTCACGTTTACTCTCCCACAGTCGCCCACCATCACACGCACTCCACCACACATAACCCCACTGTCATTCTCTCTCATCCGTCACAAAGCCTTTCCATCAGATTCACTCAAGCACATTCTTCCCCACTGTATCGCTCACTCCCCCACACACAGACCCACCCTGATTCTCAGACCCCGTTCACTGCCCCACCATCACGTTCACTCTCCCACACACTCCCATTGTCCCGTTCACTCCCCTGCACACGCCCCCATCGTCACTCTCACTTCTCCACACTCTCCCCCACCGTCACTCTCTCTCCCCGTACACTTCACTACCATCAGGCTCACTCCCTCACGCACTCCCTCACCATCACACTCACTCCCCCACAAATTCCTCCACCATCACACTCACTCCCTTGCACACTCCCCCATCGTCACTCTGACTTCCCCACACTCTCCCCCACCGTCAAGCTCTCTCCCCCACACATTCGCCCACCATCAAGCTCACTCCCTCACACACTCTCCCAGCATTACACTCACTCCCCCACACATTTCCACACCATCACGCTCAATCCCTCGCACACTTCCCCTACATCACGCTCACACGCCCACGCAGTCTCCCAACATCACACCCCTCACACACCTTAAACTGAGCTCCTGCCTGTGAACACCGACCAAGTTGATCCCCTCTAAATGGCCTTTAACCCCATTCCCATTCTATCACCTGAGTAACAGACAGTATGTCCCACACAATGTGTTCTGTTTGTGATAACCTGTTGTACCAGTCTCAGCCACAGTCTACTCGCCTATTACCCCCTAGTAACGGCTCATGTTCTCACACCCACTATGTCCCCGAGCAATGGCGTTTGGCCCAAGCTCCATGCTGTTGCACTGGCAATGGCCTGATACGCCGTCCCAATCTCTGTTCCCTAACATCGGCCTGAGGATCGACAACCCTCTTCTGTTCCCCCAGCACCGAAGGATTCGAGGAAGACAGTAACATTGGGAGGTTATGATCGTAAGATGGAGAGAGAGTGAATGACATTGGGGAAGGCAAGGACAATGGAATTGAGTGTGTGAATGGGAAAATGAGAGAGAAATAGCGGCGCAGTATGAGAGTGGGAGGGATATATGGAGGAAGAGTGACAAAGGGAGCAAGGTAAATTCTGCTGATAGCCAAGTTGCAGTGGGAGACCCAGAAGGGAAAGTAAGGACAGAGGGAGTTAATCCCAGCTCCTGAGCTCACGATGTGGTGCCCTCCCCTTCCCTGAGGACCAGGACTTGGGGCTGAGTCTATCTTTCTCCAGCTCAGCTTCTCCAACACAAAGACACACAACAACATCGGTCACTCTGCTGCTCGGCACGCTTTAATCAACATTTTTATTGTTTACAAATGGAAGTGATGGATACAGTCAGTGGGATGGAGCCTTTTCTCACTGGCCCCTGAGTTGTGAGAAACATTGAAATGTGTCCCTGTAACCCCCCTGTGGGATAAGGATCGACAAACCAGCGCTACCCTCATTCTGTTACCATAGCGACAGGCTGCTCCATCGCTGAAACACTGAACTGAAATGAGAAAGTCCCGGATGGATTGATTAATGAGGGAATTTGATGGATGGATGGATTTGGGTGAAGGGATATTTCAGCACATTCTTCAGCTGCTGCCTGAACTTAGTCTGGGTCACGGCATAAATCGCGGTGTTTGTGCAGCAACTGAGGAGCTGCAGCATGAAGCCCAATTCCTGCACAAAAACATGGAGATACACAGACCGATACCCAAAATCATACATCCGGGCCCATATAGAAAACAGCATTAACATTGACCATAACAGGATGAAATTGGCCGAGATCACAAACAGTAAAATGATGGATTTTTTTCGGTTTCTCATTTCTGTGTCAGACTGAGCGTCCCCATTGGTGTGAGCGCGGAGTCTTCTGCGGGCTCTGCTGGTCACTAAAATGTGTCTGACGGTGAGAACATTGAGCAGCAGAGTCAGGAGAAATGGGACACACGGGGTTAGAATGTGGTGGAGGAACTCGATTGTGACCCAGACAATAGATGATAGAACAGCGTCTGTTACATCACAAAACCAGGGGGAGTTCACCAGCCAATACCGAGCCGTGAGCATAAAATACCAGAAAATGTCCTTTAAACAGCTCAGTACAGTCACTGCTCCCAGAACCACAGCTGCCGTTTTCTCACGGCAATATTTACTTTTCAGCTTCTGGCAACAAATGGCCACAAACCGATCAAAGGTGAAAGTGACAGTGAACCAGACAGAGCAGTCAGTGGCTGCATAAAGCAGGAAGGCGTGGATATTACACATGGGGACGGACTCCAGGAAATAAAACTGTTCCTGAAAAACAATGGGAATGTGTCTCAGTATCAGGTCGAGGATAATGACCAGGACATCCGCCGCTGCCATGGCCCCCAGGTAACGTCTGACACATGGAGACAATCCACAATCTTTATAAAGCAGGACGTAGATGGTCACTACGTTAACTGTGAGGAAGGAAAACAAACCCATTATCCATCAGCTTGGAGGCAAAGGGACCCGTTTGATTTGGGACCCAGTGAGATTTTAAAATGTGTCCCTGTATTCAGGGATTTATTAAAATTATTGGAGCTGGAATAACGAATGGGAAGGTCGGAATTACTGACAAAAATGTGACATAAACCACAAGAAACCCTCCCTCCCCAAACACACAGTGACACATCCATAAGGACAGATGGTTTCTCGAACATTCCCATACACTCGATCACTCGAGGGCAGACACAGGTCACTCCTTCCCATTTCTGAATACGGAGGGTGGAAACGTTGCTGTCCTGAAGGATTCTCTCCCAGTTTCCGGCAGACAAACGGAGTTTGGGAATTTCTGTATTTTGGTCTAAATTGTGGTCGATCCTGTGTCTTGGAGAAATGTAAACGCAGGGAAAACCTAATCGCCCCTTTAACTGCCTGAGGGGCCTTCGGAACAGTGTCTCCTTCTCCCTGGAACGGGATCTCTTCCCTCGGGATCTTATCATTTGTTCAATTCACTGACGTCCGGCCGTTCACAAACAACGTCAGGGACAGAACGTTCCGGGCAATGTCACTTATATAATGTTGGAGACAGAACATTCCAGGGAATGTCAGTTATAGAATGTTGGGGACAGAACGTTTCGGGGAATGTCAGTTACAGAATGTTGGGGACAGAACGTTCCGGGGAATGTCAGTTACAGAATGTCAGGGACAGAACGTTCTGCGGAATGTTAGTTATAAAATGTAAGGGACAGAACGTTCCGGTGAACCCTTTGACCTGTCCATCACCTTTCCTCCCTATCCACCCCACCAACATGATGTGCTGTGCCTGGGCACACTGTAACATTCATGAGGTGAGAGATGGAGGGTCCAATCACAGGAATGGGAACTAAAGGCATTACCAGATCAGCTGCAATGGTTAGATTTATCACATTCTCAATCAGCTCAGACACCATAAACCCAGAGGAGATATCTGTTCATCTTGGAACACTGTGCAGATCAGGCCAGTGTACTGCTCAGTACAAGCCAGCAATTTGTCCAGAGTGGAACACTGCACAGATCAGATCAGAGCATTGATTTGTAAACTCAGACAATATATCTGTCCAGCACGGGAGCTGTGCAGACCACATCAGTGCCTTAGTATATAAACCTGGACTAGATAGCTATCCAGCACCGGGAGCTGTGCAGACCAAAGCAGTGCATTGACCGATAAACCCAGACTAGATATCTGTACAGCACCGGGAGCTGTGCAGACCACAGCAGGGCACGAATGTGTGAACCTGAAACAAATATCCATCCAGCAGAACGAGCTACACAAACCATATCATTGCATTATCTATAAACCTCAACCAGATATCCTGATCAGCAGAGCGACCCGTGCAGTGATCACCCGTGAATTAATCTCTAAACCAGGAGCAGTTACCCTCCCAGCATGTAGAACTGTGTACACCACCCCAGGGCATTGATCTGTAAACCAGGAGCAGTTACCCTCTCAGCAAGTAGGACTGTGTACACCACCCCAGGGCATTGATCTGTAAACCAGGAGCAGTTACCCTCCCAGCATATAGCCCTGTGTACAACAACCCAGTGCATTGATCTGTAAACCAGGAGCAGTTACCCTCCCAGCATGTAGGACTGTGTACACCAACCCAGTGCATTGACCTGTAAACCTGGAGCAGTTATCCTCCCAGCATGTAGAGCTGTTGTATACCACCCCAGGGAATTGATCTGTAAACAATGAGCAGTTACCCTCCCAGCATGTAGGACTGTGTACACCAACCCAGTGTATTGACTGCTAAACCAGGAGCAGTTAGCCTCCCAGCATGTAGAGCTGTGTACCCCACCCCAGTGCATTGATCTGTAAACCAGGAGCAGTTACCCTCCCAGCATGTAGGACTGTGTACCCCACCCCAGTGCATTGATCTGTAAACCAGGAGCAGTTACTCTCCCAGCATGTAGGACAGTGTACACCAACCAAGTGCATTGATCTGTAAACCAGGACCAGTTACACTCCCAGCATGTAGGACTGTGTACACCAAACCAGTGCATTGATTTGTAAAACAGGAGCAATTACCCTCCCAGCATGCAGAGCTGTGTACACCACCCCAGGCATTGATCTGTAAACCAGGAGCAGTTACCCTCCCAGCATGTAGGACTGTGTACACCAACCCAGTGCATTGACGTCTAAACCAGAAGCAGTTAGCCTCCCAGCATGTAGAGCTGTGTACCCACCCCAGTACATTGATCTGTAAACCAGGAGCAGTTACCCTCCCAGCATGTAGGACTGTGTACCCCACCCCAGCGCATTAATCTGTAAACCAGGAGCAGTTACACTCCCAGCATGTAGGACTGTGTGCTCCACCCCAGTTCATTGCTCAGTAACACTGTTAGATCACTGCCCAGCGTGGGAAACATAGCAGCCCATGCTGGAAGTGATTGGATGTGCAGCTCACACCCATTTACAGCTCCATATCTCCATTGTGCCATGAGAAGGGGGTGCTGTGGGTGTGAAACTCACTGCCAGAGAGACCAGACAGGGGAATCAGTTTAAATATCATCACATGGGAGGGGTTTGGCGTATAGACAGAGAGGGGGAGACTGAGAGACAGTGTCATGGAAGGATGTGTTCCCAGGTTTCAGAATGCTGAAATGTAGACACTTCGAATACATCCTGTAACAATAGCCTGTCTTCCCAGGAAAGATGGGAAAAATGGACATTGGTGTGAAGTCAGATGATCATTTGATCTGCATCATTGTAACTGGAATTAGTTTCATCAGAATTTACGTCTCATTGGGCAGATTCTAACAAAAATGTACCTTTGTTTGATTTCCCTTGAGTGTGACAGAGGGATTGTCCTCACGAGGCTGAGCTAGTTTCCTGGTGCTGTCGATCTCACCACATTAACTATCCAGCCCACCCCATGGTATCCCCCTCATTCAATACCAGCCTAAGTCTCCCACCCATCATGGCTGGAGTAACTCACCATCGCCGGCTGCCCCTGGATATTCCCTGATCCCTGGCGCTGGTGCAATGGTTAAAAGGCCAATGGGCACATGGTTGAGCTTTCTCCGTTAGGAACTGCCTTGCACAGTTTACCCGAGCATGGCAGATAAGGGGCAATTACACCACAGTTTGTCGACAGGGGCACGGAGGTCCTGGTGGATGGGCTAGAAGAGAGGGGGATCATTCTCTTCCCAGAGGGGGCGACACCACTAGACTCCCCGAGCTTGGTCTGAGCTCACAAGCCAGATCAGTGCAGTATCTGTGGTCTGAAGAAATGTCCAGCAATACAGGACAAGCATCAATAACCTTCTCCGCTCTGCCAGGATAAGGGTCACCATATTCTCTCTGCTCCCTCACACTCACTGTATATCTGTGATAGCACCGACCCCCGAACAAGGCTCATGGTCCTCCACTCTCACTGCCGCATGCTGCAACTTCACTCTCTGTCTCTGTCTCTCTGTCTCTCTGTCTCTCTCTCCCTCTCTCTCCCCACCTCCCCCTACTTCACCCCCACACTAATAACACTGCATGGATACAACACTGTGTACCGACTGCCCCCGGACCCCTCACAATGACCCCGTCCCCACCTACCCTAACACTAAAGCAGGACCACCCACTCCCACCCTTCCTCCCTCTCTCTCCTTCTCCCATTCCAGGAGAAACAGCCAGGAATAGGACAGAAAGGGCCAAGCCAGGTGGTGGAGTGCCCGATATCCTTTCAATCCCCCCCACCCTCCGCCATGTGGGGAGAACCCTGGTACGAGCCGGAGAGGACCGGGAAGCCTCGTGTGGAGATTCTGAATCATCCAAGTCCCACCGACCCAGTAAGCAGCAATGTTCAGTGAAGGACAATTCTCACTTTAAACCCACTGGCAGCTCCGTTTCTCCCTGCACAAGGTAGAAGCCGTGGCACTGATGCCATCTCCCTTTTGTGTCGAGCTGGTACAAATTGAATCCCCCCGGTCTCGGTGGGCAGGAGGGTGGGCTCACAACACATTGCCACCACCATCTCCAGGAATGGAGCACCGAGACTCCCTCCTACACCTCCTCCTATAAACAGCTCAGATCCTGAAACGAATCTGTGATATTTACTGCTCTCGTCACTTGTCCTGACATCTTCAACAATCTATGCTCGGATACACCCAGAGCCCTCTGCTCCTGCAGCCCCTTTATAATGGCACAGCCTGTTTTAAACTGTCTTTCATTGTCTTTCCTACCAATGTGTACCCTCTGCATAGATCCCCATCTGCCATCAAGCTGAACTCTATACCTATGTATGATTGTACTGTTAAGAGTTCAACACTGTCCTCCATAGACTTCAGAGTTCTTCCAGGTTCGGTGCCAACTCCAAACATCGATATTGTTATATGAAACAACTGAAATCCTGCCACACTCACGAGTGTGAGCAAGTGAAATACTGATATATTCCCACGGATGGAATCCAATAATGACGTGCTGTCAATGGAGCAACAAAAATCCTGACACATACGAGACAGAGTAGATGAAATATTGACAACCCACAGAGCAAGAGAAATCTGGATAGGTTCCACTTATTTATATTCATCAGGGTATAATGTGATGAAGTTAAAAGTGTGTACTGTACCTTTAAGAGAGGATGAATGCTGTTCTGAACTGAGAGCTTACACGCACCTGTGATATGACAGGATGGCAGACCCAGAAACAGTATATTGCTATCGAGCTGGAGTGGGGTAATAAGCAGTTAAGAGAAAGGGGGTCTCAGAGTTGTGAATAGTTAATGTAAAATATTCACTTTCAGAGTGAAAAAATAAATTGATGTTTTTATTTAAACAGTGGAATTTGGTAGATCTGTCCCTCATATTTTAACTGTTTACGAGTTGAATTGAGCATTTCTTTATGTTTGGTTTAAGTTACCTGATGAGCTTCACGCCGTGCCCGAACCATTCCCGTGTGTGTATCTGTGTGTCTCTGTATGGGGCAGGTCTGGCAGTCTCTGTGGTGCTGAAAGTGATGCAATGCCACCCACTGCTGACCTCCACACGCCACTGCACAGGCATTGGCAGAGGTTGAAAACCAACAGGGATTCATTCAGAGAGGGGGAGAGAGAGGGCAGCGGCTTACAGCACCATCAAAACTGATGTCTTATCCATGTACTGATCTAAATGTCCTTTAAACGTTGTAACTGTCTCTGCTTTCACCACTTCCTCTGGAAGTTCGTTCCACACACAAGCCAGATTAAAATATTTACCTCTCATGACTTTTTGTAAATCTTTTTCCTCACAGTTAAAATATCCCTCAGTTTTGAATCCGCAATTCTAGGGAAAAGACAACAGCCCTTCAGCTTATCTGTACCCCTCATTATTTTATAAACCTCTGTAAAGTTACCCCTTAATCTCATACTCTCCAGTGAAAAAAAGTCCCAGCCTACCCAGCCTCTCCTTATAGACCAATCCGTCCTTTCCCAGCAACGTCCCGGTTAATCTCTTCTGAACCCCTTCAATAATATCAAGGTCAATAATATCAAGGTCAGTAATATCTGGGTGAATAGTCAAGGTATTTTCTAAGGGTACGGGGAGTCAAAAATGAAAGGACATAGGCTTAAGGTGAGAGGGGAAACATTTAAAAGTGACCTAAGGGGCAGCCGTTTTATTGAGAGGGTGGTGTGCCTGAGGAATAAGTGGACAGGTTGACCAGACTGGACACAGTATTCCAGAAGAGATCCCACTAATATCCTGTACAACCACAACATGACGTCTGAATTCCGATACTCAAAGATCTGACCATCGCAGACAAATGTGTTAAACACCTTCTTAACCACACTATCTATATCAAATGCAAATTTTAAAGAATTATACCTGACGGCCTAGGTTTCTGTTCTATTACACTGCCAACCCCTACTTTTAGTTGTATAGGTCCAGCTGTTGTTTGATTTACCAAATCCAATACCTCGCATTAATCCAAACTAAACTCCATCTGCCACCCCTCAGTCCAGTGAGTGATATTACTGCCACCTCACCCTCCTCCTTCAATTTTAAAATGCCCATCCCTCTCCAGGATGCCTGCACACTCTTGCCTTACTTTTCACAAAGACCCTGAGCATGGTTTGCCTTGTGTGGTTAGGGGGAAGAGGGACGGATTGCAGACACAGTCAGTGGGGAGGAGAGGCTGGACTGTAATCAGCGGCTTGGTATCATTTCATGGTTTTAGGAAAAGGGCAGTCGCACGTTAGAGGTGGGTAGTAGTGATCGGTATTTTGGTGTTCAGTAATACATATCCATTTGAGACCCTTCATTGTGCAGAGTGTGTTGGCACGATTTATTTCCCAAATATTGCAGACTATAGATAATAGCGATTAAAGACGTTCATAGTTAATTTCGATAGCAGAGCACGTACACTCAACATGCTAGAGTTGAGAAAATTATCTTGCATTTGTTTAACAATACAAAGAGTTTTTTTTTGTAATTCAGTAATGGTAACCTGATTATAATAAATCCACACCGAGCTGAAAGCGGGCACTAAAATATGACCCAAAATCTGGATATGGTTGTGCAGTGGGTAGTGTCTCTGTCTCTGAGCCAGAGCGCAGGATTTGATTCCAATTCCTGAACTTGTGTGGTAGTGTTCCTAGCTCTGGACTAGAAGGCCTGGATTCAAGTCCTACCTATTGCAGAGGTATGTCTTAGCATGTCAGAACAGGCTGATGAACAAATACACAGGAGAATACTGTTACAGCTTTGTGCATATTGCCGAGTGTTGCTCGTGTCCCTCCCTCCAGGCACAAACGTCGAGGTGCAAAGCCCACAGAAGTGTCTCATGATACATCTGAACAAACTGATTAAAATGGATTTAGAATTGTGGCTTGATGGAGAAGGAAGAGGTGTCACTATCGCATTTCAGAATTTAGGCCCGGGATGACTGAAAGTACAGCTATTCGTGTTGATTGGAGTCACATTTCGCAGCAGTAAAAGTTTATAAAATCAGAACGGTCATGGATAGGGTGAGTAGTCAGGGTTTTGCCCATGTTAGGGGCTTCCAAAACAAGAGGGCATTGGTTGAAAGTGAGAGGGGAAAGGTTTTGATGAGGCCTAAAGGGCACCTTTCACACAGAGGTTGGTGTGTGTATGGAATGAGCTACCAGAGGAAGTGGTGAAGGCTGGTACAAATGCAGCATGTAAAAGGAATCTGGATGCTGACAGACCTGGCGAGCTTTTCCAGCAATTTCTGTATTTCTTTAAAAAATGCATTCATTTTAACACAGATATTCTGATTAAATTAAACATTTTATTTTTTTTAATGACGCAGGGCCATGTAAACATATTTCAAATCGCCCGAACCATTTTCTGCTAAGGGTATGGCTCTGTGCATGACAATAGCAATGGTGAACCTACATGGAGCAGGGAATGTGATGGAGACATAGTTTGGACAATGTACATGGAGACCTCACATGATCCAGTTTGGGAGAGGATGACATTACTGTGTGATTCAGCTCAGAGAGGAAGAAAATGTAGTCTTTCCCTAGAAGGAATGGCCTATTGCACTCTCACTCCTTCATTGTTCCTCATCACAGCAATGTGTGCGAGCTAAAAAGATTCTCTACAGTCATCGTTACCATTCTTATAGAATCCCTACAGTGTTGAAACAGGCCTTCGGCCCAACAAGTCCATACCAACCTTCCCAAACCATTCACCTATATGTACACCTGACTAATGCATCTCTAACCTAGAAATCCCTGAACACAACAGACAATTTAGTATGACCAATCCACCGAACCTCTACAGTTTGAGCTGTGGTAGGAAACTGGATTGCACATTAGAAGCTCACACAGGAACGTGGAGAACGTACCAACTCCCCACAGACAGTCTCCCAAGTCTGGAATCGAACGCAAGTCCCTGGTGCTCTGAGACAGCAGTGCTAACCACCATGCTACTGTTTGGGTGATCCCTGACCAGAATTCATTGGAATTTGCTCACTGCCTAAAGCAAAGGGAATTCAGCCAAATCCAACTCTCCCAGGATGAAATCCCATTGCTCGCAGCTGCGTGAGTACAATATCTTTAGAAGCAGAATAACATTTTGGACAATCACTCAATTTTTCCTTTTGTCATGAGATCCAATAATATCTGGACAAAATTCTTTCAATTTAAAATTGCAGGGATTTCGTTTATCAGTGTGTGTGTGTGTGTGTGCGTGTGTGTATGTGCGTCAGCGTTTTTTGAAACCGAAATATTGATTATATATTTGCAATACCCAAACAGTTTGCCATTCAACTTTCCATCATAGTTTGAGTAACATTGCTCTGAATCATAAATGTACTATTTGAGCAGGTTAAAGAAACTAGCTTGACATGTTCCGAAAACTGACCCTGACCCAGTCGGAGACCGATATCATCTGCCATATCACCAACCTGGTTACATTTAACATTTGTTGTGAGCTGTGGAAGAGTGGGGCTAGAAAAGGAAACTGTGACCCAAAAAGCCGGGGAACTATAGACTTGTGAGCCTGATGTCAGAGGTGGGTGAGTTGTTGGAGGGGATTCTGAGGGATAGCATTTACATACATTTGGGAAGGCAAGCGCTGATCGGGGTAGACAACGTGACTTTCTGCATGGGAAATCATATCTCACTCATTTTGGTTGAGTTTTTTGAAGAGGTGACAAAGAAGATTGATGAAGGCAGTTTAGTAGACATTGTCTATATGGACTTCAGCAAGATGTTCATTTAAACAACAAAGAACAAAGAAAATTTATAGCCCAGCTCCAGACCATTTGCCCTCCAAGCCTGAGCCGATCCAAATGTACTGTCTAAATCTGTCGCCCAATTGCTCAGCATCTGTCTCCCTCTGGTCCCCACCTACCCATGCATCTGTCCAGACGCATCTTAAATGAGTCTGCCGTGCCTGCCTCTACCAGCTCTGCTAGCAACGCGTTCCAAACGCCCGCCACCCTCTGTGTGAAATACTTGCCACGTGTATCCCCCTCAAACATTGCACCTCTCACTTTGAAAGCATGACCTCTCGGTATTGAATCCTTCACCCTAGGAAAAAACTTGTTTCTGCCCATCCTGTCTATACCCTTCATGATTTTGCAAACCTCAATCAGGTCCCCCCAATCTCCTTTTTTCTAGTGAAAATAAACCTAACCTACTCAGCCTCTCTTCATAGCTCGTATTTCATTCCGATTGGGAGACTGTTTAGTAAGTTTCGGTCACATGGGATACAGAGGAAGCTAGTCACAATTGGCTTGAAGGAAGAGGGATATTTTTCAGACTGGAAGCTTGTGAGCAACAGTGTGCTGTAAGAATCAGTCCTGAGTTCACTGAATTTCATCATGTATGTAAAGGATTTAGATGTGAAAATTGGGGCCATAGTTAGTAGGTTTGCAGATTATATCAGAAAGGTGGTGTAGTTGATTATCTCAGAGTACAACGAGACCACAAATAGATGGGACAAAGGGGCAAGGAGAGACAGATGAAGTTTAATTTAGATAAATACGGGGTTTTGCAGTTTGGGAACGCAAACCAGGGCAGAAATTATACACTTAATGGTCAGGTCCTGGCGCGTGTTGTGGAACAAAGGGACCTCGGGCTGCATTGTTCCTTGAAAGTGGAGTCGCAGGTAGACAGTGTGGTGCAGAACACATTTGGCACATTTGCCTTAATCAGTCAGAGCATTGAGTATAGGGGTTGTGGTGGCATGTTGCATCTGTACAGGATGTTGGTGAGGACACTTTAAGAATACTGCGTGCAACTCGGTTTTCTGCAGAAATGACTTATACGGATGTTCCAGGACTGGAGGGTTTGAGCTTTAGGGAGAGGCTGATTACGTTGAGGTGCTTTCTCCTGGAGTGTCAGGGGGTGAGGGGTGACATTATTGAGGCTTATAAAACCATCAGGGGCAGGGATGTCCTGAACAGCCTGGAAAATCCAGGCACGGGTATGAAAGAGGCCCCTCATCTCTCATCACAGAGCTTCCCCTCTCTGCAACTTGGAATTGTTGGTCATGTTGTAGACCCACATTCACTGAGAATATAGCTCCCATACCTCACCAGGGATGGCTCACAAAATCCTCTGGTCTCCCTGACTGCAACATCCAATAACAGAACATCCATGAAAATAACAGCCACTAACTTTCCAAGAACAGAATGTGAGAACATCAGAAACAGGGGCAGGTCATTCACTCGCCAAGCCTGCCTTGCCCTTCACGAAGATCGTGGCTGATCTGTTCTCGGTCTGAAATCCTCTTCTATGCCCTATTTCTCATAGACCTCACTTCTCTGACAGGTAAATTTCCATCTACCTCCTCTTCAAATATTTTCAGTCATCTAGCTCCCCAACACTCTTGACATGAGAAATCATGACATTCAATACCACCTGTTTGAAGACAACACTTGCTGCTCCTACATCATGGCTTATTGATATGAACAAAAGAGGTTGACTCAAGGTTTCAGGTAAAAATGACTGGCCCTGATATCAAGGCAGTGGTTGACTTTTATTGACATCAAGGAGCTTACCAAAATTGGACTTAATGGGAATCAGACTGAACTCTCCAGTGTTTGGAATCAAACATGGCACAAAGGAAGATGTCCATTATCTCAGTCCTGGGTCAGCTCTGTGGGAGATCCTCAGGGTAGCTTCCTCTTCACAAACATCTTCAGCTGCTTCGTCAATGTCTCCCCGCCCGCCACCACCGCACCGCCACTCTCCCCACCATAAGATCAGAAGTGGGGATGGTCACTGAAGATTCCACAAAGTTCAGAACATTTTATCCCCCGTCAGTTCCTGAACTCGTCTGTGTCCATGTGCCGCAAGACCCAGACTCCATTGAGGCGTGTACTGTTAAAGTGTCCATACCATTCATGTAACAGCACTTCCTGACACTGCATATTGCCACAGTTAAGCAAGCGTTCATTCAGCACCTAACGCTGGTTCACAGGAATATGAGGAAACCATTCAGCCCATTGACAGTATTGGAGAAGAACAGGGTCAGCCCATTCAGTGCCTCCAGCCTATTACTCAAGAAGAGAAGGAGTCTAGTGTGATGGACCATACCAGAACCCCTCGAAAATATTTGAAGGCAATAGCCTAGACTCTGATGCTTTCTTATTTTAAAGGAAATGTAAAGTGTCTGTTCCAGATGCATTGTGACTGGTCAAACTAGTCAGTGTGAAGCAAAACACCATTTATTTAAACACGAAAGATGGAATAAAACCAAAGAAAGAGGAATTTAGAATAATGTAATTCTATTGGGCAACTTAACAGAATAATAAATCTAGGAACTATTACTAATGAACTAGTCCAACACAGGAAATTCCCATAAACACAGCCCTTGGCAAAAATGAAAATTCAGGAATTGAAAACAGCATCAAGAGAAAATTCAGAGAGTGTAGCAGTCAGGAGACATTCCCTGAAGCTTCCAACTCTGTTGAGACCTCTATAGTTTATGATGTTACTGAGAAACCAAAACCCAGTGATCCTAATTTGTGACAGCTGGCCACATGCATTCAGGCTGCATTAAAATAAACCTAAGGCCTCGCTAGCTGCTTACTCAAGTGGTCTTAAGTAGCCAACTTGGTAACGATCTTTCAATCTCTCTCTTAAAATAAACTAGGATAAAAATTACCTCTGAAAGCCGCAGCATCATCACACTTGTCAGTACATCGAGCTGTCAAATAGGAACCAGGCCCTTGGTCCTGTCCAATCGGACGAGGAAGAAGCCAGTCAGTCCCTTGAGTCACTTATTCAGGAACAGTAGGAGGTCATTCCCACCTCAATGCACATACAGGGGCAGAATGAGGTAATTGATGTTGATTCCTGATGAATGTCTTATGTCCGAAACATCGAAAATACTTCTTCTCTGATGCTGCCTGACCTGCAGTGCTTTTCCAGCAATCGACGCTCTACTCTGATCACCAGCATCGGCAGTCTTAAGTGTCTCCAGATTGATGCTCTAACATGATGAACAAGTGGAGTAGAGGCTGCACAGACAGACTGCTCCACGTTGTTCCAGGTGGCTCCGTTGCTTATATATACACGTGGGACTTTAACGTGGTTTTCTAGTGGTGAGGAGGGAAGCCATATGTCTTGTGTGAAGTCTCAAGAAGGCACCTTTCATCTCTGAGAAGACAGCCTCGTGTTTCTATGAAGGGCAGAAGTGGGTGGGAATGGCTACCTCTCTCAGATGGAAGGTATTGTGGCTTCTATTGGGGATTGTGAGCAACCTGACGTTCATTACAGGTTCACACACCGACTGCCCAATAACATGGGGAGAGTTAATATAGGCATATAAAATATTAGGAAAGTCACGTTAGACTGATGAATGGACTCTCTAAGTTCAAATAATGCTGAGCTTGTTCATGTTGATCTTGTCTAGTGCATGTCCTGTGCAGTGTAACATGTACGACTTACTCTGTCCAAGTCTATTTCCACCCTATAATCTGTCTGGCCATGTTTACTATGATCTTCCTCCACTGCTCATAAATAAAGTATTTCCCTGTACTGAGGTACACGTGGTAATTAATCAAACCAATCAATCCTGGGTAAAGTATGGAATTTCTCTCCCTATCAATGCTATTTTCGAAGTAAGTGATCGCTGCCACTCCTCGTGTTTCAGCGTCACCATTTCTTCGTCTCTCACAGCTCTATAGATTAAACAGTCAGCTTGTTCACTCTATTCTCATGTTACCACCACCCGTGTCTATGGTAAGGAGATCATTCCTTACAAAGGAGATCAAATCTGTACAGAGTGCCCCAAATGGTCTCTCAGCAAGGCTCCCCAACAGCAGGATGATGGCTTTGCTAATGTACTCGAATCATCTTACAATGAAGGACAGCATACCATTGATTGTATCCATTACGTACACAGGGTTTGATTCGGAGCAGTCAGCATAGACTTGTGAGTGGGAAATCATGCTTCCCAAATTTCTGAGAGTCCTTTGATGAAGTGACCAGGAAGTTTGGTGAGGGCAGAGTGATAGACGTAGTCTCTATGGACTTCAGTAAGACCTTTGATAAGTTTCCACATGGCAGGCTGCTCTGGAAGTTTACATTGCTTGAAATGCTGGGGGAACTGGCCAATTGGATACACAGTTGGCTTGATGGTCGGAAGCAGAGGGTTTAGTGGAAGGATGTTTGTCAGACCGGAGGCTGGACCCATTGCTGTTTGTTATCTATGATTTGGTTGAGAATCTACAAGGTATGATTAGGAAGTTTGCAGATGACACTAAAGTAATTGGGAGCATGATCAGTGAGGAAGATTATCAGAAATTGAAGCAGGACCTTAATCAGGTGGGGAAGTGGTCCGAGAAATGGCAAATGGAATTTAATATAGAAGCGTGAGGTCTTGCATTTTGGAAACTCAAGTCAAGGTCGGAGTTTCATGGTGAATGGGAGGGTCTTGAGGGGTGCAGTGGGCAGAGAGGCCTCGGTGTTCAGGTGCACTGTTCTCTAAGAGTGGAGTCACAGGTAGACAGGGCATGGAAGAAGGCTTTTGGCACACTGGCCTTCATCAGGCAAGACATTGAATATATAAGTTGGGAACTTATGTTGCAGTTACACAGGACTTTGGTAAGACCACACTTGGAGTATTGTGTTCAGTCTTGTCATCTTGTTATAGGGAGGAAGTTATTAAATTAAAAAAAGAGTGCAGAAGCAATTTACAAGGACGTTGTCAGGACCCAATGGTCTGAGTTGTAGGGAAAGGTTGGGCAAGCTCGGACATTTTCTTTAGAGTGTAGGAGACTGAGGGAGTCCTTATAGAGCTGTATAAAATCACGAGGGGTGTGGATAGGGTTAAGGCTCTCAGTCTTTTTCCAAGATGTAGAGAATCGAGGATTAGAGGGGATCAGTTTAAGGTTTGAGAGGAAGGAATAAAAGGGAACCTAAGGGGCCACTTCTTTACACAGAGGGCTGGTACATGGATGAGCTGCCAGCAGATGTGGTTGAGGGGGGTACATTAACAACATTTCAAAAGCATTTGTATAACTATGTGGATAGGAAAGGACTGGAAGGATATGGGCCAACTGCAGGGAATTGGGGTTAGCGTGAATGGACATTTACAAGGTGGAGTGGAACCAAACACCCAGAAAAGTTCGCCTCACCTCGTAATCTGTTAAAATATGAGCGACACAGATCTCCTACATTCCACAATTTAACAAAAATTAACAAGTTAGTTCTTAACTTTAATAGTGAACACTAAACAACAGCTATTCACAAATACAAGCCCCTCTTTTCTTAGCTACTTACTATCTGACTCCAACTCTGTAAAAATATGCTGTTCCAACAACCCACATATTAAACATTACAATCTCAAGACCATACAGTCTCTATCTTCCCCGCTGTGTTCACTCTTTCAGCTGATGATCTCCCTGGGTCTTTTTTTTATTGCAAGTAGGTTTACAAGAACATGTGTCTTTGACAGAGAGTGTTTGAGATGGCCAGTTAGCATTCCTGCTCGATAGCAGTTGCTCTGCTGTTGGATGGCAGTAGCTCTCCCTCCAGTGTTCAGAATGCGGGGTTTATATACTCCCCATGATATAATAATTCTCATAATTTGATTGCTTTCCATGTGTCCAAACAATAATATTCAAATTTTGTTGGCTTCTGGTAACCTGAGTGTTATTTAAACTCTTTGGTTGCATTTGAACAGCAACCAAAACTCAGGTATCAATTTCTCAGCTAATGGTGACATGTGGAACATTGTGACCTTTATCTGGCATCTGTGGCTTTAATTTCTATTCAGCAAATCCCGTTCTGTCTTAAAGTGCCCATACATGTTTTTGGCCTCATAACATCTCCCCGCTTCAGGAAATAAAATGAACCAGCAGAATGAAAAGATGGCTACATTTCTTCTCCTCTAATTCTTAATCACAATTTTATGAAATATAAAAGTATTAATCTCAGTTATATCATTCATATTAATTCTGCACACCATTATAACACTGGAATAAGTCAAATCTTATCGACACTTTGTCCTTTAAATCCGCGAAAACACATCTGCTATCACATTGTAGGAGCCACAGCATGTACATTTTGTAAGTTTAAAGTCGGTAAGATAAGACTCCAATGAAATAGTCTCATATTCTGGTCTTTAAATATTCCAAAAATGCGAGAAAATTGTTGTTGTCCTCAACCATCTCTGACAATTTGTTTGACATATAAACATTAAAATATTGTCAGGCCAATACGAAACTTAATCATTCTTTTTCAATAATGGGGATATTGTATTTTTTTCTGGTGGATATTGAGTTTTTTCAACGAGTAGCCAATTGGCCACTCAATTTCATCATCATCTTTCTATATCAATACATCTCCGAGCCCTATATCCCGAGCATCAGATACAATTTTCAAAGGGTTTCAAAATATTTGGTGCAGCTAAAACAAGTGCGGGGTGATTAATCCTGCTTTAAAATTTTCAAATGCCTCCTGGCATTGTTCTGTCCACCACAATTCTGTGTTCTTCTTTAATAAATCCATCAGTGGTGCCCATACACTGCTGAAGTTTGGAACAAACTTCCCATAGAATCCACTCAGTTCCAAAAATCGAAGCACCTCTTCCTTCGAGGATGGTCGGGGAAATTCCTCAAAGCCCTTCGTCTTTGTGTTCCATGGGGTCAACCTTCCATGTCCAATATAATGTCCCATGAACTTCCCCTCTGCCTTCGCAAATTCTGTTTTCTTTAAGTTTATTACCAAGTTTGCTTCTTGAAATCGTTCAACATGCTCTGCCAACTGTAAAATGTGAGCTTTCAATCACTTGCTAAAGATCACGGCATCATCCAGATAAACTGCACAATTTGTTCATCTGGCCACAGCTCTTTTCCTGAGTCTTCAATGTGTCTGGTGCATTATTCATCCATATGAAATACTCGATTAAGTTTTTCTGTCATCTCCAGTATCTTTACTAGATAGCCTAACTGACTCCACATTTTTTTAAAATTTGAAATGGGCCACTAAACCTGTCTTTGAAGGGATTTCTTATCACTCGTGGCAATTGTAATACGTTATCCCCACGGGAAATCTTCAAAGTTTCAGAGTTTTTATCTGCCACCTGCTTCACTCTATGTTGTATTCTTCAGATACTGTTTAGCAAACTCACCTACTCCATCTACTCTCTCCTTCACCTCACACACATAATCTAAGTTTGAGATTTCCGATGTCGGTCCTGTCAATTTATATTTAATTAATTTCAAAGGACCTCTCCCTTCATGTACGAATATTAACTCAAAGGAAGTAAACAGAGTATATTTATTTGGGGAGAAAGTGAGGTCTGCAGATGCTGGAGATCAGAGCTGAAAATGTGTTGCTGGAAAAGCGCAGCAGGTCAGGCAGCATCCAGGGAACAGGAGAATCGACTTTTCGGGCAAAATTTGGGGCATCTCTAATGCCAAACAATATAATGGGACACCTTTGTTCCACTCATTCAGGTAATCATGACGGTACGCTGTTAACATGGTCTTCAGCGTCTGATGCCAACCTTCCAAGGCTCTCTGGGATTCAGGATCTGATGCACTTGATTTAAACTGCTGTATACTGAAGCTATCCATGACTTCTTTAAACAGCTGAGCGGTAAAATGAGACCCTTGGTCTGACTGAATCTTACTGCATAGCCCACAGCGAGTAAAGAAAGCTACCAACCCCTGCACCTCCCTGTTTATCTTTACACACCGTAATGGAATTGCCTCTGGAAATCTGGTAGACACATCCATTATGGTCAGCAAATATTGTTTTCCATTTCTATTTTAGAAAAGGGTGCTACACAATTAATCATAACCCACGTGAAATGTTCTTTGAATGCAGGAATTGGCAAGCAGGGTGCTGGTTTTATTACTGCCTGTGACTTACCCACCATTTGCCATGTATGTCATGGACCAAAAAAAAATTACGTCCTTGTGCATTCCATGCCGCTAGTAATGCTTCTGTACCTTAGCCTGAGTCTGTACACCTAGGTGACCGTCTGCAGTTAGTTTATGAACTACCCGTAACACTGTATTCTACCGGTAACACAATTTGGTGCACTTTGGCCCATTTCCCTTCTGCAGTAACCTGTCGGGGTCTCCATTTTAATTTTAGGATTCTATCTTTAAGTTAATAACGTTCGACAATATATTCTGATTCCTTTTCTTTGTGTGTGCATATGTGTATGTCTGGGTGTATATCTTTTGTAAATCCATTAGCCTTTCTGGACTAAACACCTCTGCCTGATCTTCTGCCTGTTCAGGTTTTTTTTTGCATCGTTACATCAAACAGGGTGTCAGTTCACTGAGCATCAGCTCATTTGTCTTTTTAGCTCGTTTTTCCTTCCTGCTGGAACATTTGACAGTGGGATCTTGTCACTATTGAGTCTGCAAAAATTCCAGGGTATTTTTCTTTTAACACCCCAATTCCCTCGTCTTTCTTTGGCTCCTCCACCACAAGGGGTGCCTCTCCCACCTCGCTTCCTGCGAAATTGTTCCCGAGAACAAACTGTATTCCTAGAAGTGACACTGTTACTTACTGTCACTGTTACTTCTCCAATCTTGATTTGGCATGCCATCCGAATGTTACACAAGGGAATGCTTAATTTCTGTCCCATTTCCACAAATTACCTCCAGCGTCTGCAGCCCTCACTTCTCTCTAATAGTAAGAGATGAAAGTATTTTCACTCTTTCTGGCATGTTAATCACTTGTCAACTCTTAGAGACTGAGCAGATTCCGTATTTCACAAAATTATAACTTCTTGTCTTTCTCCCCCGGTTTTTTTCTGAGTAGACTTTATCTACAGAGGCGAATTATTTCAGAGATCAGGCACTGCCTCCATACCTCGCCCCTGCCTCGGCTGTGCACTCTCCTGCAGCTTCTGGGCTTCACATGGGGTCTCCTTTACCAGTTTCACTAATGCCACTGGCTTAGCCTCTTCTACAACATCTTTCCCCAAGTGCCTCCCTTCACTGCCCAGCACGGTGTGTCCCAGCTTTACTGCAGTGAAAACCGCCTTTTCCCAGAGCACGTCGGGCAATTTAGCATGGCCAATTCACCTGACCTGCACATCTTTGGATTATGGGAGGAAACCGGAGCACCCGGAGGAAACCCACGCAGAGAACGTGGGGAGAACGTGCAAACTCCACACAGTCAGTCGCGTGGGGCGGGAATTGAACCCGGGTCTCTGGCGCTGTGAGGCAGCAGTGCTAACCACTGTACCACCGTGCCGCCCACAATCATTCACATGAATTCTTACCCTCTGTGGAAGTGAGTGTTCAAACTTCTCCAGCAGAATAATCTCCCTTCGAGCCTCACAGGACTTATCCATTTTTATGGTCAGCACCCATGTATCAAAATGACTGTGGTTAATTCTTTCAAACTCAACATAAGTCTGACCTTGTTCCGTCTCTATTTTTGTCAACCTTGTCTATATGCTTCTAGCACCAAGTCATAACCAATCAACACAACCAGTTTGACATCTGCATAATCTCTTGACACCTCATCTGATAGCGCTGCACACACCTCACCAGCTGTGCCCACCAGCTTATTCTGAACAGGCATTACCCGCAAGTTCACTGGACACTTCATCTGCCGAGCCATTTTCTCAAATGAAATAAAAAAGGTTTTGACATTTTCTCACCGAAATATGGCAAGGTATTAACATAGTTGTATACATTCCTACGTTCTTCCTTCATCTCCATCCTGTTAATTTAACTTTCTTGTCTAATTCCAAACTTCTCAATTTCAAATTCTCTCTCTCTTTCTTTTTCATCTCTTTCTCTCTCTTCTCTCTCTGTTTCCATCTATTTCTTTATCTTGTAACTTCAGTTGCCATATTTGCAATTTAAGTTTTTTTATACCTCAACTGCACTTGTCTGTTTCTCTGATACATAAAAGTGCTTGACCAACTCCATTATAATTTTAGCTTTCCTCTTGTCACTGAGCATAGAACATAGAACAGTACAGCACAGAACCGGCCCTTCAGTCCACGATATTGCGCCGACCACTGATCCTCATGTATGCACCCTCAATTTTCTGTGACCATATGCATGTCCAGTAGTCTCTTAAATGTCCCCAATGACCTTGCTTCCACAACTGCTGCTGGCAAGGCAACCCATGCTCTCACAATTCTCTGTGGAAAGAGAGTTTAAACCCAATTCCAACCTATTTGCTAATTCTAAAATATGTCCTGCTTCTGTCTTTCTAAACTTTCTAGGCAAATTTGAGAACCTCTTTATTAATGTTAAAAACCATTTCTCTCACTTTTAATTTAACCAACCACAAGTAAACAAAATTAAACAATTTTTCCCACCGGTTTTATTTGAAGATCTAGGTCACTAATTGCAACGTGTTGGAATTTGCTGGGACATTTTGTAACCGAAATATGTCCAAATCCCATATGGCAAGTTCCCAAACTGTTAAGACCTCAAAGTTGAGCCCTTCTGTTAATTAAAATCACAAATCCAGAAAAGCTCACCTCGCCTCGTAATCTGTTAAAACGTGAGTGACAATGAAGTCCCAAACTCCACTAATAAAATAAAAATAATTTGTATATATGCAAGTTATCTCGCTGTGCTTGAATGTGTGTTTTCAGATGTTTCGGCACTATGACCAGGTAATATCATCCGAGTCTCTGCTGATCTGCTGGTGGTATGTCGCGCCTCTCTGTTTATAGGTCTTGGTTTCTTAAGAGGGGTGATGTCATTTCCGGTTTCTTTGTTTTAAAAGAGAAGGTAGATAGGATCTAAATTGCTGTGTTTATTGGTGGACTTCTGCTCAGAATGCCATTCCTCTAAGAACGTCCTTGCGTGTCTTAGTATGTGTGTGCGTTGTCCCAATCAAATTGGTGCCCTTCTTTATCTCTATGTATGGAACATAGTGATAATGGGTCATGTCTTTTGGTGGCCAGTTGGTGTTCATGTATCCTGGTAACACGACAACAGGACCATTTCAATGGCGGAAAAAATGATTTTATATACACTGTTTAATTAATGTGTGTGTGCCGATATGTAACATTTTTCGTATGTGTACATCACATTCTCAATGAACAACGGAGACACAGCTAACGAAAAATGATGCATATGATGTCTAAAATTTATAAAACATTAAAACATCATTTGATTCTCATCTAAAATGATATGTTCCCCTTCTCTCAACGTTCCCTCGTTTTCTGGAATTCTCCACTCCAATCTCTCATTCTTATCAGGATGTGTGTTATAAATTCTTGCTTCTGGTGTCCCAACTTATTTCAGTTAATCCCCTTTCTACCAGAATTCAATATATTGGCCTGTTGGGTACTTTCCAAAGCTAGTGTCTGTCATATTATTGGAGATAAAAATTCTGGCATCAGAGCCAGCATTTGAAAATATTGCTCTGTTGTATATGCACTGTACAAAGGACCACAGCACACAGGAATTGCCAAAAACATTGAGGGATGTACATCTACTTCTTTCGATGATCTAGTTTTCTCATTTTTCACATTTCCTCATCTATGTTGTCTCGCTCTTCATCTCTTTGTATCTAGTTAAGGAATTTACCAATTATTCTTTGCGTCCCTTCTCTCAAAGCTCCTTCTTTCGGTTTATATCTATTGCTCTCTTCTTGATGTAATGTGATTATAATTAAGCAATGTAACTACAAAGACATTCGGGAGGCGCTGGCCAGAGTTAATTGGAAGGGGAGACGAGCAGGGCAGATCACGGAGCAGCAAAAGCAGGAATTTCTGGGGATATATAAGAGGATATCAGAAATACTCCCAAAGGAGATGAAACATACTCATGGCAGGATAAGGCAACCATGAGTAATTAGGCATCAAACCAAAAGAGGAAACATACAATGTGGTGAATATGATTAGGAATCTAGAGATTTCATTGGCTCTGAAACTACATAAGGCTGACATCACTGCTATTATGGAGCTCTTAATCATGGTCTGGGAGAGAAACAAAGGAAACACATTCACTTTAAACACAGAAGATGATATTACTCAAGGAAAAAGATTCAGATGAATTAAACAATTGAATTAAAATCAGTTAATCTGAATGTGTCAGATTGAAAGCATGACCCGGGGAGAGACCCTCAACAGAATTAAAGCATGAAAATGGAAGTGTTACCACATCAGAAACCAGAGTAGCTCACTGGGTACATGACTGATGGGTGAATGGGTCTCGATGTGAACTAAGGGACAGAGAGCAGAATTGCATTGCAGATATTGCAGCTCAAAACTGCGTATTTATGTAGTGCTGTAGACTACAGCAGCAGGAGAAGCAGAACAGCATTCAACCACAACCTGTAACTTTTAGCCTCGAATAATCTCCTCAGTCTGCCATTACACAACGCATTCTAAATGATCAACGGAGACAATTAACGAAAAGTGATGCATATGATGTATAAAATTTATAAAACATTAAAACATCATTTCATTCTCATCTAAAAGGATTTGTTCCCCTTTTCTCAACATTCCCTCCTTTTCTGGAATTCTCTACTCCAATCTCTCATTCTTATCAGGATGTGTGTTATAAATCCTTGCTTCCGGTGTCCCAACTTATTTCAGTTAATCCCCTTTCTACCAGAATTAAATATATTGGCCTGTTGGGTTCTTTTCATAGCTAGTGTCTGTCATATTATTGGAGATAAAAATTCTGACATCAGACCCACCATTTGAACACATTACTCTGTTGTGCACACACTGTACAAAGGACCACAGCACACAGGAATTGCCAAAACATTGAGGAATATACGTCTACTTCTTTCGATGATCTAGTTTTCTCATTTTTCACGTTTCCTCACCTATGTTTCTCTCTTTGTACTAGTTAAGAAACTTACCAATTATTCTTTGCGTCTCTTCTCTCAAAACTCCTTCTTTCAGTTTATATCTATTGCTCGCTTCTTGATGCAATGTGATTATAAGTGAGTAACATAAGTACAAAGACATGCGGGAGGAGCTGACCAGAGTTGGAAGGGCAGCTGAGCAGCAAAATCAGGAATGGAGCAGCAAAATCAGGAATTTCTGTGGATTATTTGGAGGATATCAGAAATTCATCCCAAAGAAGATGAATCATACTCATGGGAGGACAAGGCAACCTTGAGTGATAAGGCATCAAACCAAAAGAGGAAACATACAATGTGGTGAAGATGATTGGGAATCCAGAGAATTCATTGGCTCTGAAACTACATAAGGTTGGTATCACTGACACTGCAGAGCTCTTAATCGTGGTCAGGGAGAGAAACAGAGGGAAAGGCATTCATTTTAAACACAGAAGATGGTATTACTCAAGGAAAAAAGATTCAGATGAATTAAACAATTGAATTAAAATCAGTTAATTGGTTTTGCAGAATGTGTTAGATTGGAAGCATGACCCAGGGATAGACCATCAGCAGAATGAGAGTATGAAAATGGAAGTGTTACCACATCAGAAACCAGAGTAGGTCACCGTGTACAGGGCTGATGGGTGAATGGTACTCGACGTGAACTGAGGGATAGACAGCAGAATTGCATTGCAGATATTGCAGCACAAAACTGCGTATTTATGTAGTGCTGCAGACCACTGCAGCGGGAGAAGCAAAACAGCATTCAACCACAACCTGTAACATTTTCCCTAGGATAATCCCTCAGTCTGCCATTGCCATCAATACGATCTGTGTTTCAGTATTGACTGTGGGTGAATATGTCAGGGTCAGAACCACGTCAACCTAAACCCGATGCGAACCCATTAAAACTACAGGTCTGATCAAAGCTCCACAGTCCTGCCACATTCTGTCGTAAATGGTAATGGACGATTAAAAAATTGGCTGGAGCAAAGGAATCCACAAATATCCCCATCCTAATTAATCGAACAGCTCTGCATATCTAATCTAATCTAATCTAATTTAATCAGTGTGAAAGACCAGGATGTGGTATCTGCACAATCCTCAGCCAGAAGTGTAGAGTTGATGATCCACCTCACCCTCGCCATGATGCCCACAGAATCACAGATGGCAGTCTTCAACCAATTCAATTTGCTACACGTGACATGGAGAAACAGCTGAACACAGTAGATACGACAAAGGCAATTGGCCCTGACCCCATTCCTGCAATAGGACTGAAGACTTGTGCTGCACAACAAGCCGTGTCCCTGGGGAAGCTGTTTCATTCCAGCTCCAAATCTGACATCTCCCTGGCAATGAGGAAAATTACTCAACTATGTTCAGTTCCTAAGAGAAGTATAATTACCCTCAGTCCAAGCACGATAGTCAAATTGGTGGGAGGTATGTTTGACAGATCTGTCAAGCAGCACAGCAATAACCTGCTCAGTGTGGTTTCTGCTCGGTCCCATGTGGAGATGGTGCTGCTGTGGAAATGACACTGGATTACTAATCCAAACCAGGATAATGCTCTGGCAGCTGGTGGAAGCTAAAAACAACTGGCAAAATATTAAGATGCAAAATCTGGTGTCCGTAATAGTGACCTTCAAGCCAATGTAGATTGGAAACACCAATTTGCTTCGCAAAGGTACTTTCAGGAAGTGAATCTCCCGTGCTTTCCTGGTCTGGCCTAAACGTGACTGCAGATACACAGACATGTGATAAACTTTTCAATGGTCTCTGAATCCACTAACCAAGACATTCTATTGTATCAAATTGTTCTGAGGTCTAAAGGATAAAACCAGACAGAACAGCCGGCCTCAGCCTCAGTATCGGAAAAGGGAATGAGAAACACAGTCCTGTTTTCCTGCAGAGACCTCCTTCCTAACATCTGAGAGCTTATGACATTTACAGGCCGCACAAAAACATCAGGAATGGCGTAGGCCATACAACACATTGAGCTTTCCCCATTACAGTTCATGTTCAAACATCTCCTCAATGCACTTTTTCCACACACTTTACTCATCCCTTAATGTGATTAACTTGTGAAGCTATAAAATAGGAAGTGCAGTAGTGCCTTTGATCTGTCGAGTTTGCTACCCAATTCAATATAATGACACCTGGCCATTTATTTCCACATCATTATCCTGCTCTCCCACCATCCCTTTACTGTCTCTAAATCCTTATTTATATTCAGTGTCTTGGCTATCAGTTGTGAGCGAATTTCCAAGGGTCACCAGTGTCTGAGTGCAGACATTTATGCTCATCTCATGCAGAATGACCTGTCTGTAGCTAATACTGTCGCCCCTTTTTTTAGACACCACAGCCTGGGGAATTAGCATCCCTGCTTCCAATCTGTCTCACCCTGTCAGAATTTTATGTATCTCACTGAGATTTCCACCTATGTTTAATGGATATTGTGAACAGCTGGGGCCTGAGCACCGATCCCTGTGATACGTCATCAACCTTCGTCTGTTAAAAGTAATGTTGTGTTTCAATTTAATTATTTCCTGAATCTGGGTGTGACTGGCTGGGCCAGCATTTATTGCCTGTCTCTGGTTGCCCCGTGAGAAGATGGTGGTGAGCTGCCTTGTTGAACCGTTGCAGTCCACTGTGGATTCAGTGATGGTAGCACCATGGAATGCCAAGGGGCAGTGGTTAGATTGTATATTAGTGGTGATAGTCACGGTATGGCATTTGTGTGGCCTGAATATTACTTGCCACTTGTCAGCCTGGATACTCTCCAGATCTTGTCGCATTTGGACATGTATTGCTTCAGTATCTGAGGAGCCACAAATGTTGCCGGACATGGTGCAATCATTGGCGAACATCCCAACGTCTGACCTTAAAATGGAAGGAAGGTCATTGATGAAGTAGACTGATGATGTTTGGGCTGAGGCTACTGACCGAGGGACTCCCACAGACTTGTCTTGGAGATGGATTGACTGACCCTAACCAATCATGACCATCTTCCTACGTGTCTAGTATGATTCTAACCAGCGGGGAGTTTGCCCCGGATACACCTTGGTTCCAGTTTTGCTCAGGTCCCTTGATGCCACACTTGGTCGGAGGCAGCCATGTTTTAAAGGGCTGTCACTCTCACCCCACCTCTGGAATTCAGCTCTTTTGTCAATGTTTGAAAAAAGGTAATGAGGTCAGGAGCTGAGTGGCTCTGCTGGAGTCCAAACTGGCGTCGTTGACCAGGTTATATCTGAGCAGGTGCTGCTTGAAAGCACTGACACCTTCCATCACTTTACTGATGATTGAGAGTAGACTGATGGGTTGGTAATTGGTTAGATTGGATTTGTTCTGCTTTTTATGTATAGGGGATACTTGGGTAATTTTCCATGTAATCGGGGAAATGTTGATGTAACGATATTGCAACAGTTTAGCTGGGTCAGTGACAAGTTCTGCAGTACAGGTTTTCTGTATATTGCCAGAATGTTGCCAGGGTATGTACCCTTTGGAGTATCCAGTAACTCCAACTGAATCTGGATGAATCTGGATATCACGTGGACTGAATCGAATTGGCTGATGACTGGTAACTGAATTACTGAGGACCACTGGAGGAGGCTGAGATGGATCATCCACTCAGTACTTCTGACTGAAGATTGTTGCGAATGCATCAGCCTCAACTTGTGCACTGAGGTGCTGGGCTCGTCCATCATTAAGGATGGGGATATTAGTGGAATCTCCTCCACCAATGACTTGGTTAATTGTCCATAACTATTCTCAACTAGAAGTGGAAGGACTGCAGAGCTTAGATCTGATCCGTTGCTTGTGGGATCAATTAGCTCTGTCTATCACTTACTGCATCTGCTGTTTGGCACACACGTTGTCCTGGTTGGTGGCTTCACCAGGCTGACACCTCATTTTCAGGTATGCCTGGTGCTGCTCCTGCCATCCTGCACACTTCATTGTACCAAGGTTGGTCCTCTGGCTTGATGGTAATTGTTGTGAGGGGGATCTGCCAGGCCATGAGGTTGCGCTGGAGTACAATTCTGCTGCTACTATTGCTGACCCACCGCACCTTAAGTAAACCCAGACTTGAGCTACTAGATATGTTAGAAGTATGCCTTATTTAGCATGGTGATAGTGCCACTCAAAATGATGGATGTTACTCTCAATGTGAAGGTGGGACTTTTCTCTACAGTGACTATGCGGTCGTCACTCTTACCGATACTTCTACAGCTGGCAGATTAGTAAGGATGTGGTCAAGTATGTATTTTTCTCTTGTTGGTTCCTTCATCACCTGCCATAGACCCAGCCTCGCAGTTATATCCTTTAGGACCCGACCAGCTTCATCAGTAATGTTGCTGCAGATATACTCTTGGTGGTGGACATTGAAATCCCTCACCCAGAGTACATCGTGCGCCCACGTGTTGATCAGCATGGAGAAGTACTGACTCATCAGTTGAGAGAGGCTGGTACATGGTAAACAGCAGGAGGTTTCCATTCCTATGTGTAAACTAACGCTATGAGACTTCATGGGATACAGAGACACTGTTGAAGACTCCCAGAGCAATTCCCTTCCAACTGTATCCCACTGTGCCGCCATGTCAGTTGTGTCGCTCCTTCTGGTGAGATAGGAGATATCCGGGAAAGGTAATGGGGAGTCTGGGACGTAGTCATCCTCACAGAATCATACCTTACAGGCAATGTCAGGCTGTTGCTTGACGAGTCTGTTTATTTCTATTCACTGTTTCCTGCCAGCTGTCTCATTCTAGAAACATGTCCATATCTTCGCCCTAATCCACTCAGATTTGATTTTGCAAACCGGACTTGAACTTCACCAAAACGGTTCTGAAAATCCATATGTTTTACATCCATTGCTTCTCTTTCTTTTGTCTCCCAGTCTGTTTCTCAAACATAATTCCCATTTCATAAATCTATCTTAGTGTTGTCCACGGACATTACTTTCAGTCCCAATAAGTTCTCCTAAACCATTTACTTATTATGTTCTATGTTCCATGTACTATATCATTTTTCCACACCAGACTTGGTTTGTCTAGTATTGTTAGAAAGTTCTATGAAGATAGAAATGAAGTAGTCGTTTCATAGTTCTGCAATTTCCCTGTTGCCCTTTCTCCATTCTCTGGTTTCAGATTGTAAGGAAGCAGCACTTGTTTTCTAATATTTCTCACGTTGACAATTTGACAAGCTATTACAGTTCACTCTTATAATTCTTGTGAATGTACTCTTCAGATATGCATCAATTCCTGTCACAAGCTGCTCAATAATTGACCTTCCACACCATACACTCACAGAACCATAGACTCGTTGCCAATAGAAATACAGCACAATCTACATTAGTCCCACTTTCCCACACCCATGGCGTGGCATGTTATGGCACTTACTTTTTATTACTTTTTAATGGTTGTGATAACCCTCCTCTCAGGAAGTACATTCCAAACCTGTACACCCTCCAGGTGAAAAAAATCTTTAAACCCTCTGTGAACCTCAAACCTTTCACAGCGTTCCCTTGTTCTTGATTCTCTGAGTAAAAGGAACAGCTGCTGTCTATCCACCCTGTCCATGCTCCTCGTCAGCTTATCCTTCTGAATCACGTCCCCCTCAGCCTCTCTGCTCCAAAGTAAACAACCCGAGCTTATCCAGTCTCTCCCCATAGCTGATATGTTCCATCCCAGGGAACAACCTGCTGAATCCCCTCTGCTCCCCCTCCAGTGTAATCACATCCTCCGTGTAATGAGGCTCCAAGAACTGTAGACAATATTCCATCCTGACCTAACCAAAGTCCTGCATAACTCTTACAACCGATGTCATTTTGAACAAAGTCTATACCGACAGTCGCGCGTGACTTCTTAACTAACCTATTACCCTGTCTGACCACATTCAGGGATGTGTGGAGAAGCACGCTCTGAGATTGCTAGTGTGCTGCCATTCATTGAGTCCTCCCCTGTCTGGTTCCTTCTTCCAAAGTGCATCACCTCATATCTATCAGGTTACATTCCATCTGCCATTGATCTGACGATCTTACCAATCCATTTGTAGGTTCATGTAACATAAGACCTTCCTCCTCACTGCCAACCACCGGGCCAATCTTTATGTCAAACATAAATTAACTTATCACAACTCCCACCTCCTCTTCCACACCGCTCCATATTCACATCTACATCATTTATGAATACCACAAACAAAAGGGATACAATACTGATCCCTGTGGTACACCAGGGGACACTGGTCTCCAGTCACCAAACAGCTTTCTCCAACCACCCTCTGTCTCCTGCCACTAAGACAATTTCCATTGTAACTTGTCATGTTATCCTTGATACTGTAAGACTTTGTTTTATTTTTCAGTTTCCCATTTGGAACTTTGTCAAAGGCCTTGCTGCAAAATTAAACAAGCGGCCTCCTCAAACTAATTCAATCAAATTCATTAGATGTTACTTCTCTCTGATAAAAGCATGATGATTATCCCTGATCAAACCTTGCGACTCTGATCAGAACTCAATTTTCTGCTTCCCTATTTTCTCCAGTAGTTTCCCTAACAGTGATCTATTACTCACTCGTCTATAATTCCCTGGTCTGCCTCCACCAACCGGACTGTGAAGTGGAATCATATTAGCTGTTCTCCAGTTCTCTGGTATCTCACCTTTTGTCAGATTCTAATTAATATTTTCAGGCAGAGTCTTTCCTCCCTTGTCTACAACAGTAGCCTGTGATAAAACTCATCCAGAACTGGCGATTGGTCCAAATTTATACCAGATAAAGCATCAAACCCCAGCTCGTATTTTAGATCGATCTTTTCAAGAGCTTTCCAGTCCATATTCTCGAATTCTGTCCCTGCATCCTCCTTCTCCCAAGTAAAAGAGATGTGAAGGTCTCATGTCACAATCTATCACTGTTCTCCAGCTTCACACACAGATTGCCTCTTTGGTTTCTAATGACACTAACTGTTTGCTGATTATTCTGTTCTACTTGTACATGTAGAATATCGTGGGATTCTCCCTGATCTCGCCTGTTTGCACTTCGCCATATCCCTCTGTTATTCAGTCCCCTCTATGTTTCTACGTTTCTCAGTTTCACTACAATCTCCTCAAATCTTTTGAAACTCGAGATCACAGGCTGAGTTTCCACATCAGACAATCTTTCCATCTTAAGGGTTAGTCCAGAGAATACCTTTTGCAGTTCCTCTGCCGTCAGTATATTTTATCTTAGATTGGGACTAAGGTTAGTCTCACCAACATTCTGTGTAACTGGTGCACGACATCTTCTATATTCCAATTACATTCACATGAATGTAAACCTAATTTTTACTTTCCCATTTGCATATGTTCTTCCCAATACCTGTCGCTTTAACTTCTCTTATAAGCTTATTGTATGAGTTCTTAAAAAAATGCTCCTGAATATCTAACTATATGTTATCCATTGGTTATTCATTGCCTATGTCTACAAGAACAATCTTCAAACCATTCCAAAAAATTGTTTGCCACATATGGTTTTCCTTTCATCGATGCGTTATCACACTCCCCAGTTTTGCCATTACCTTCTGTATATCTAGTAGGATGTTTTTTTTTTTGTAAATGAGCTCAACAGACACCCGACTGCGGATGACAAGTTACCTGGTCTGCAGTTTACCACTCTCCATCTTCATCCTTACTTAAACTGTTTGGTAATATTTATAACATTTGCCTTATCCAGATTGGCAAAATATCTTTCGGGAATGTATTGGAAAATAACGTAAAAATCCGCAATGCAATCAACATGTCTATTGCTGCTTCCTCTGAAATTCTTGTTTGAAGTACATCTGATCTGTCAGATTTATAAATACTCAATCCAGCTTTCTTTTCAAAGATGACCTCACCACTGATACAATGATTTTAGACTTTACGTACACAAGTCCCATGGTCACTTGGCATTTCTGGGAGAATTTCTGGATATTCTTCCTTGAAAATAAACACAACGAAACTGTTTCTTTTCCCTGCGATATCTCTGTTCTCTACAATAAATTACCCTATTCGCACACCCACTGTCCCACATTTGACCTTGTTTTAATTTTTGTTTCATACATTGATCGAAGGTTTTTAGCAGTCTTTATGTTTGTCTTTTGTTTGCACGCTTTTTCTCTTGTTGATTTTTTTTTTCTCAGTTTCTTGGTCGTCCTTTGCTGGGTCCTACATTTCTCTGAATCCACTGGCTTGCTACAATACATGGGGTTTTTCTAAGATGCTTCCTTTGATTCAATAGGTAGACGAAAGTGGGGTTGAAAGTGATAGTCGGAGAGGAGGGTGGACCAGATTAATGGGAAGGAAGGTGGACAAACGTTCAAAGGGCGGTACTGAGTTGGAAGGTTGGACTTCAATAAGGTGGAGTTATGGGAAATGGGGAAATCCACCACGATCCCTTGTGGTTGGAGTGTCCCAAGGTAGAAGATGAGGCTTTCTTCCTCCAGGCTTCTGGTGGTTCGGGTTCGGCGATGGATCAGGCCCACAACCCTCATGGGAACCCAGATTGTAGCTTCAGGGTGCAGGGCCTGGAGTGTAGGGAGGTTAGGAACATGGCATCAATTTCCAAGGAGGGTGTCTGGAAACAGGAAAGTGGCTTGAAGTGTGTATACTTCAATGCAAGAAGTATACGAAATAAGGTAGCTGAACTTGCAGCGTGGGTTGGTACCTGGGACTTCGATGTTGTGGCTATTACGGAGACATGGCTAGAACAGGGACAGGATTGGCTGTTGCAGGTTCCAGGATTTAAATGTTTTAGTAGGGTCAGAGGTGGGGGTAAAAGAGGGGGAGGTGTTGCATTGCTTGTCAAAGATAGTATTGCAGTGGTGGAAAGGACGATGGATGAGGACTTGCCATCTGAGGTAGTTTGGGCTGAGGTTAGGAATAGGAAAGGTGAGGTCACCCTGTTAGGAGTCTTTTACAGGCCTCCTAATAGTCCTAGAATCATTGAAGAAAGGATAGGGAAGGTGATTCAGGAGATGAGTGACAGTAATAGGGTGGTTGTTATGGGGGACTTTAACTTTCCTGATATTGATTGGGAAAGCTATAGCTCAAGTTCGTTAGATGGGTCAGTGTTTGTTCAATGTGTGCAGGAGAGTTTCCTGACACAATATGGAGACAGGCCAACAAGAGGTGAGGCCATACTGGATTTGGTTCTGGGTAACGAACCAGGCCAGGTGTTAGAATTAGAGGTAGGTGAGCACTTTGGGGATAGTGACCATAATTCGGTGATTTTTACTCTCGTGATGGAGAGGGATAAGTGTGTACTACAGGGCAAGAGTTATAGCTGGGGTCAGGGAAATTATGATGTGGTGAGGCATGACTTAGGATGTGTGGCTTGGAAAAGTAGACTCCAAGGCAAGAGTGTAAATGATATGTGGAGCTTGTTCAAGGAGCAACTATTGAGTGTCCTTGATAATTATGTACCTGTCAGGCAGGGAGGAAAGGGTCGTGCGAGGGAGCCGTGGTTTAATAAGGAATTGGAATCCCTTGTTAAATGGAAGAGGGCGGCCTATCTCAAGATGAGACGTGAAGGTTCAATTGGGGCGATTGAGAGTTATAGGGTAGCCAGGAAGGAGCTGAAGAGAGAGCTAAGAGCAGCAAGGAGGGGACATGAAAGGTCCTTAGTCGGTAGGATTAGGGAAAACCCTAAGGCTTTCTATGGGTATGTTAGGAATAAAAGAATGACTAGGGTAGGAATAGGTCCAGTCAAGGATAGTAGTGGGAAGTTGCGTGTGGAGGCGGAAGAGATTGGGGAGACACTGAATGAATACTTTTCTTCAGTATTTACTCAGGAACAGGGCATTGTCGTCGATGTGAATACTGAGTCACAAATAAGTAGAATGGATGGCTTTGAGGTATGTAGAGAAGAGGTGTTGGAAATCCTGGAAAAGGTGAAAATAGATAAGTCCCCTGGGCCTGATGGCATTTATCCTAGGATTCTCTGGGAAGCAAGGGAGGAGATTGCAGAGCCATTGGCCTTGATTTCTATGTCCTCTTTGTCTACTGGAGTAGTGCCAGAAGACTGGAGGATAGCAAATGTGGTTCCCTTGTTCAAAAAGGGGAGTAGGGATAACCCTAGTAACTATAGGCTGGTGAGTCTCACTTCTGTTGTGGGCAAAGTCTTAGAGAGAATTGTAAGGGATAGGATTTATGCACATCTGGATAGGAATAATGTGATCAAGGATAGTCAGCATGGTTTTGTGAAGGGCAGGTCGTGCCTCACAAACCTTATTGAATTCTTTGAAAAGGTGACGAAGGAGGTTGATGAGGGGAAAGCGGTAGATGTGGTATATATGAATTTTAGTAAGGCGTTTGATAAGGTTCCTCATGGTAGGCTACTGCAGAAAATACGGAGATATGGCATTGAGGGTGAGTTGGAGGTTTGGATTAGGAATTGGCTGGATGGAAGAAGACAGAGGGTAGTAGTTGATGGCAAAGTTTCTTCATGGAGTGCCGTCACTAGCGGTGTTCCGCAAGGATCTGTTTTGGGACCATTGCTGTTTGTCATTTTTATAAATGACCTGGAAGAGGGGTTATAAGGTTGGGTGAGCAAGTTTGCGGATGATACGAAAGTCGGAGGAGTTGTTGACAGTGAGGAAGGATGTGGCAGGTTACAGCAGGATATAGAGAAGCTGCAGAGCTGGGCAGAAAGGTGGCAAATGGAATTCAATGTAGCTAAGTGTGAGGTGATTCACTTTGGGAAGAATAACAAAAAGATGGGGTACTGGGCTAATGGTCGGATACTTGGTAGTGTGGATGAGCAGAGGGATCTTGGTGTCCATGTACACAGATCTCTGAAAGTTGCCACCCAGGTAAATAGTGCGGTGAGGAAGGCATATGGCGTACTGGCTTTTATTGGTAGAGGAATTGAGTTCCGGAGTCCTGAGGTCATGATGCAGTTGTATAAGACTCTGGTGCGGCCGCATCTGGAATATTGTGTGCAGTTTTGGTCGCCATACTATAGGAAGGATGTGGAGGCACTGGAACGGGTGCAGAGGAGGTTTACCAGGATGTTGCCTGGTATGGAAGGAAGATCGTATGAGGAAAGACTGAGACACTTGGGGCTGTTTTCATTAAAGAAAAGAAGGTTTAGGGGTGACTTGATTGAGGTGTACAAGATGATTAGGGGGTTAGATAGGGTTGACAGTGTGAACCTTTTCCCGCGTATGGAGTCGGGTATTACAAGGGGGCATAGCTTTAAATTAAGGGGGGGGGGGTAGATATAGGACTGAAGTTAGGGGTAGGTTCTTCACTCAGTGAGTCGTAAGTTCATGGAATGCCCTGCCAGTAGCAGTGGTGGACTCTCCCTCTTTATGGGCATTTAAGCGGGCATTGGATAGGTATATGGAGGATAGTGGGTTAGTATAGGTTAGGTGGGCTTGGATCGGCGCAACATCGAGGGCCAAAGGGCCTGTACTGATCTGTATTCTTCTATGTTCTATGTCTTTGGCAGATTAGGAAAGGGAGTTAAAGTATTCAACCACAATACTTTGGAGTTGGTCAATGTGGCTGTCCCAGCCATGTTATCTGAAATGATCAACAAGTTGGCGTCCTGTCTCTCCAATGTAGAGAAGACTACATTGGGTTTAATGCATGCAGTAGATGAGGCGTTCTGTCTCCGTTCATTACCTATCACTTTCAACCCCACCTTCATCTGGCGATCGCATTCCCAGCAACCTCCCCCTGCCACACTACCATCCCATTTATCTCTCAGCCCCCTTGGCCCATAAGCCTCATTCCTGATGAAGAGCTTATGCCTGAAACGTCGAATCTCCTGCTCCTAGTATGCTACCTGACCTACTGTGATTTTATAGCACCACACTCTTCGACTCTGATCTCCAGCATCTGTACTCCCCACTTTCTTCTCACACATTCAGGGCTTGCATGACTCAGATTTATAACGGTTACTTCAAATCAAACAAAAACCGTCGTGTACTCTAACGTCAGAAACCCAATACATTGTGGTCACTGTTCCCAAAATGTCCTTTACAGCAAAGTTTTCAATTAGCTCTTCTGATCATCCAACACCAATTCCTAAATAACCTTGTCTCGCTCGGTGCTCTACATAATGTCAACGCAAACCATCTCACACGTGGTCATGAAATCCATTTTTCCCAGCATTACCATTTAGTTGAGTTAACACAGTTTAGATACAATTTAAACAGTACATTATTGCCTCAGTACTTACAAATGTGTATATCTCATTTTCCTGTTTAATAGCATGCCCAACATTTGTATTGCAGCTTTCACTTTGATATATAATTCCCATCAATGTTTGCTCCTCTTTGCTGTTTTTTTTACGCTCCACCTTATTAAATTCTGTGGAATCTAAGCGACATGGACTCTGGGGAGATTAATGGGAGAAATCATCTCGCCACATCATTTAAGATCTTCTCAAGCGACATTGTGAGATTTTCTCCAGATGTCCCGTTCTGCTGATGGATTAGAAAAGGACAATGATTTTAAACAATGCAGTGTATTCCCCGAGACATGTGAGACTGTCCTAACCTGGGTGGGAACCTTACAACAGGCTCGTAAAGTATTGTTGCAGCTGCATAGGGTCTTAGTGAGAATGCATATGGAGTAGTGTGTCCAGATTTAATCTCCCCATTAAGGAAAGGATATTGTTACATTGGAAAGGGCTCAGAGATGGTTCCCTCAACTGATTCCTGCAATGAAGTTGTTAACTTATAAGGAAATGATGATCAGGTTGATCCAAATGTCATTGGAGTTAACAAGAATGAAAGATGATCTTATTTCAACATAGATGACAAGGAAGGAGTCAACATCTGTAGCCAATTGCACAGATAATGACGGAATCCATTCTGTTCTCCAGACTGTTACAAGAAACAGCAGAAGCATATTCAGGCCTTCACCCCCGTTACGTCAGAACTGGACGAGGCTATTCAGTCCCTGGAGTCTAACGTACATTTTCAGGAGGAGGTCAGCCAGCCCCATCGAGCTTATAACACTGGACACAGCAACAGGAACAGTCCATTCAGCCACCTCAAGTCTGTAACATAGAAACTGGAAGAGGTCACACAGTGGCTGGGGAATTGTTACACTGGGATAATAGGAGGCCATTCAGCAAGGGAAATGGATAAGGATACAAACTAACTGAGACTTCTTTCATGAGAAAGGAGAAGATAATTCAGACACGTGTCTGTTGTAAGGGAACAGGAGAAGATTAATCACTCCCTCGGTCCCATCTCCCGGATACATGGGGTGTCCGTTCAGTATCTCCAGCCCATTATGGAGGATTATGAGAAGACCCATCAACCTTTCAAGCTGTTACACAGCAACAGGAAGATTCCATCATCCCCCAAGCCTCTAACGCATCAACAGGAGGAGGTCATTCTGGCCTTGGAGATGACAACATGGGAACACCAGAAAGACGTCAGTCCATCGAATTTGTACACCAGCAGCATGTTGAGTCCATTCAGCCACACATGGCTCTTACACAGCAATTGGAGCAAATCTCTTAAAAACGTGTGCCCATTAATGCAGGAATTAATAGAAAAAGTAAAGGTTTTCGAAAGGGAAGAACTTACAATAACTGCATACATTAGGGAGTAAAATGTAAGAATTAACTATTGTAACTTAAGGCAAATTATTAGAATCCATTGTTGAGGAAATTTGCAAAGTTATACTCCAATCCATCGGAGTCAACATGGTTTTACAAAGGATAAATCATCAGAATTGAAGTGTTTGCTTGAGTTACTTAAAGATGTGACAAATAAGGTGGATAGTGGGAATCCTGGAGATGGAATATATCTGGTCTTCCTGAAGGCATTGGATGTGTCGCTTCTCCAAAGAGCCAGTGGTAAGATCAGACAACATCGTTTAGGAGTAATTTATTAGCTTGGATAGAGGATTGATTAACCAACAATATGCAGTCAGATGGATTAAATGTGTCATTTTCGTTTGGAAAATGCAATTTGTGGGGTGTCAACGATTTCACTTCTCATGCCTCAACTATTTGCGATCGATATTATTACTCGGTTGACGGGATAGAAAATACAACAGCTACATTTTCAGACGACACTAACATTGGTGGGAAATTACTTCGGAATGATTATGCAAGAGATTTAAAAACTATATGGATAATTTGGGTGATTGGGCCAACATTTGGCAATGTAAATTAAAGTAGATAAATATGGCCAGCGTAATAGAAAGGCTAATTATTATCAAAATGGAGAGAAACTTCAAAGTGCTTAGGTGCAGAGGGATCTGGTTGTTTGCTTGCATATCACAGAAAACTTGCATTCTGGTACTTCAAGTAATGAGAAATGCAAGCATAATTTCAGCGTTTAATTTTAAAGGATAGAGTGTTGGTGTAGCTATGCAAGGCATTAGTGAAGCTTGAACTGGAGTACAGTTTGGGTGTCCTGCAGAATGAGGTATTTGCATTGGAAGCAATTCAGACGAGGTTCATTAGATTGATTCCATATTTGAAGTGTTTGTCTTATGAAGAGAAATTAAGCAGTTCTGGCCGATACTCTCGAGTTTATAAGAATGGAAGGAGATCTCATTGAGGTCTGTAAAATGCTAAACGTAATTGAAAGTGTAGATGTGGAGTGTATATTTTTTCATGTGGCGCAATCTACAACAAGAGACCAGAGTCTTAGTATGGAGAGATAGCAGGAAAGTGGAACAGAGGCCGCGATGACATCAGCCATGATTGTATTCAATGACGGAGCAGGTTCGAGAGGTTGGATTCGTCTTTCATATTCAGCCTTTTGACTGTGCTCCGCAGTAATGAGGGAGGACTGTCTATCAAACAGGAAGCAAGCACTACGGACAAATTAGTCTTAATCAGTTTGACAGAACGTCACCATTGGAGTCACACAGTGACCAGTGCTGAGTTCTCAACTATTTACAATCTATACCAATGATCAGGAAGATGGAACAGATATACAGATGCTGAGTTTGGTGATGTCGCTGTGATAAGCGAGAGAATAAATTATCAAGACAGGGCGGACAGTCTGCAAAAGGATACAGAGAGATAAAGACAATCGATAATAATTTGGCAGGTGCAATACAACATTTCATTTACAGGAATAATGAAAGGTTGTATGTTACTGAAATGGAGAGGGATTTCAGGGCTTAATGATACTGTATACTGGGGGGTTCACTCAGACCCGTTCAGACATGGGAGATTTGCTCCATCCCTGATTATCTGCTCCTTGACACTCCAAGTGACCCCATTTCTTTCCATACACATGGAATGTTTTGAAGTGTTTGGTTGGTGGTGGAGATGCTGTTTAGGAACGTGTACCAAGGGGATGGCCTTTATCCAAGATACATTCATTCCTTTCTACATGGAGACCTGAAGACGATGGGACTGGTTGCCTGCTTCTGAATGAAAAGGCTGTGGCTGCTGTCAGGACAGGGGTATTCACCAACATGATGTACTGTGCATGGGCACACTGTAACATAAATAGAGAGAGAGAGAACTCCTTCAGTTCCTCTACCTCTCCCCATTGACATAGCGACTCCGCAGATGCCAAGTACACCATCGGGAATCCCACTATACGGGGAAAATAAGGATAACAGCAGCTCCCTGCTGAGGGAGAAACAATATATTTACCTCTTCCACTATTTTGATCCTCCGTCTCCGAATGGTGACATTGATGTTGAGATACTGGGAGATGATGGATATGTCACCCAGTCCTGCCTGGAAAGTTCCGGATAATCGAAGCTGAATGAAACATGACCCTAATAATCACTGACAGCACTGTCCTCCCACTGGTGTGAAGCTGCAGGCCATGTTGAAGGTGACACCGTTCTGTGACCATCTCCTTGTTCAATCAGTGTCCCCTCAAACCCTGCTCCTGGGTTAAGTGTCTCTTGGGAAGCTGGTCTTGGAAATCCCAGAGTGCATACAGCAGATCCCGTTACCCACACACGCTCACTACGTGGTTTCAGAGGTTCCCCTCTCTCCATTTGGTGTTCATGTTACTGACCCAGATGCTGTAACTACAGTTCCCATGTTTCATCCAAAGATGGATAACCAAATCCTCAGGTCTCCCTGAATGTCTGAGGCATCTCACAGCACAACCTCCAGCAAACCATCCCCCGCCTCTCCACTAACTTTTCAACAACAGGAGAAAGTCACAAACCCCTCGGCTACAGATCCCTGCAAAATATTTTAAGAAGACTGATTAGCCCCAAACCTTTCCTTCGTTAGAATATACATGTGAAGTGTGCGTTCCGATATGTTGTGACTGGTCAAACCACGGACATTAAGCAAAATATGATCTATTCAAATGCTTTAGTTAAAATATAATCAAAGAAAAGAACATTTTAGGAGAGCACAAACAATAGATACCGTACCTTCTTGGTATACACTGCTTGGCACAAAGACATATTCAAACACACATTGTTACATGCAGTTTTCCGATCGAAGAGAAGTCAACATCAACAGAGATCTCAGAGAGAAAAGCATCTATGGATCATGTATTCAAACTTCCAACCCTTCTGGGACCCCGAGCAGCTTCTGAATGCTGCAGCTAATAACAAAACGAGAAAACCTGGTCTGGGAGAGCTGGCCACTGCCGTTCCATTGTTAACACCGTTTGAGTGGAACGTAAAGGCTTTCTCAGTTATTTACTTAAACTGTTTTCAGACAGCAGTTCTGCACCTCTGCCTTTAAAACCTCTCTTCAAAATAAAACTAAAGCGAAAGTAACGTTTTTATCGTGATAGTATCCTCACAACCGACCTTTAATAAAATGATCCATCAATATTCAAAGTTGGATTCATTTTAGACCTCCTAATCGTCCTCTATTAGTAGACTGCAATGCATATATATTACATTGACTCTTGAGCATAGAAACGTTCATAACTCGATTCGATTTCAGTCATTTTACTCCTGCCACAGAATGCCTTTGTCTTTCTTCATCCAAGTCTCCACAACGTGTCAAAATTTAGGTTTATTTGCACTGTCAACTATATAATTTCAAATTGATGGCAGCAATCGAAACATACGGGAATTTTCCTCACTAAAATTCTCCAAAGATTTTAAGGGGTCACGATCATTGATAAAGATTTGTCTCTGGTATGTTATTGCGAATTTAAATGCTGAAATGTTGTAACGCCAACACCAAGCTCAAGGCCTCCTTCCCCATTTTGGAATAAATCTGTTTATGTTTCCAGTGGACACTCCAACCACACGTTACATAATGAAGCACTTCTCATCTCTCCAATAGTCCTTCTGATGACATATCTCCTCATGTCTCAGCATAAAATAATTACATACTTCTGTACCTCTTAATGCTCTAACCTCTTTACCTGCTACTCCTGGCCTATGTCAGTAAACCTTACTCTCACCGGGATATGTTTTAAGACAATCTTGCACATTCTTCTCAATCTCTCATAGAAACCAAATTTTGATTTCTGAAGCAAATCATAATCACCAGTCATTTCAGCTTCTAATCTTGCCCTTTGTAACTCTCTTCTCTTCCACACGAGTTCTCACGACTGCAGGAAATAAATTGTTGAACTTCTCCAAAACAAGTGTCTTAGCTTTGCTCTGTTTTTAGTACCATTACCCACATTTCAAAATCACTTTGTTTGATTCTTGCAAACTCAATGTGCGTTTAACCAGGAAGCCTTTTCTACATTCCTGAGGCGCTGTCTGTTGGATTCTGGCACAAGCTTATATGCACTTCAAATGGCTTACTGCACCTGCTCATAATGGCCAGATACCTCCTCCGATAGGGATGCAAGTACATATCAGATTTGTTTGGATCAACTAAATTCACATGGTCACTGGCCACTGCACTGGTTTAGCCACTTTCTCAAATGAAATTAAAAAAAGGCTTCCCCATCCTTCTCATCAAATTTAGATAATGCCTGGATGTATTTAAACAGAACCACATCAGGATTTTGACTACGATAGGGTTGCTCATCCTGAATATCCTCCTCATCCAGCCTACCCTCTACCTTCATCTCCGCCTTCTATGTCAACTTTCCTCTCTAATTACTAACTTTTGAAGTTGAAACTCTCTGCTTTTCTTCTCTCCTTTTCTCTATTTCTTTTTCATTTCCTTTCCTTTTATTTCTACTTTTCATCATAATTCAAACTGTTTCAATCCTTTCTCGTGTTCAAGGTGTCTCATTTGAAATTAAATTCTAGCCATCTCCAAAGATTCTGATGGTAGTCCCACCAAATTTAGTTAAAATCATAGAGTCATAGAGAATTACAGCATGTAAACAGATCCTTCATTCGAACCCGTCCATGCCGACCAGATATCCCAACCCGGATAGTCCCACCTGCCAGCACCCAGCCCATATCCCTCAAATCCTTCCTGTTCATATACACATACAAATGCCTATTAAATGTTGCAATTGTATCAGCCTCCACCACATCCTCTGGCAGCTCATTCCATACACATACTACCCTCTGCGTGAAAACGTTGCCCCTTTGGTCTCTTTTATATCTTTCCCCTCTCACCCTAAATCTATGCCCTCTAGTTCTGGACTCCCCGACCCCAGGGAAAGTACTTTGTCTATTTATCCTATCCATGCCCCTCATAATTTTGTAAATATCTATAAGGTCACCCCTCAGCCTCCGACGCTCCAGGGAAAGCAGCGCCAGCCTGTTCAGCCTCTCCCTGTAGCTCAGATCCTCCAATCCTGGCAACATCCTTGTAAATCTTTTCTGAACCCTTTCAAGTTTCACAACATGTTTCCGATAGGAAGGAGATCAGAATTGCACACAATATTCCAACAGTGGCCTAACCAATGTCCTGTATAGCCGCAACATGACCTCCCAACTCCTGTACTCAATACTCTGACCAATAAAGGAAAGCGTACCAAACGCCTTCTTCACTATCCTATCTACCTGCGACTCCACTTTCAATGAGCTATGAACCTGCACTCCAAGGTCTCTTTGTTCAGCAGCATTCCCTAGGCCATGACCATTAAATGTATAAGTCCTGCTAAGATTTGCTTTCACAAAATGCAGCTCCTCGCATTTATCTGAAATAATCTCCATCTGCACTTCTCAGCCTATTGGCACATCTGGTCAAGATCCTGTTGTAATCTGAGGCAACCCTCTTCGCTGTCCACCACACCTCCGATTTTGGTGTCATCTGCAAACTTCCTAAGTGTACCTCATATGCTCGCATCCAAATCATTTATGTAAATGACAATAAGTAATTGCCGAGCTATAGCTGTAATTATCTCTCGTTTTTTCACAGACAAACACAATCCCAAATCCAGCTTGACTGCCAATTCCTACAGCTTTGCCTTCATTACCTGTCGTATAACCCCCAACTTCACTTCTTCCACACCCAGAGAACTCTTAGTTTCTTAAAACTTCTTTATACACAAAACACTGTTTAAAACAACCGAATTCAACATCCGGAACAAAAAACACTAACAACTACCATATGCGACCTTTGAACCCATTAGTCTCCCGGTACATATTCTCCAGTGTCTTGCATGAGCTTATTCTGGATTCTCTGGTTTCCTCCCACAATCTAAAGATGTACATGTCAGGTGAATTATCCATGCTAAATTGTTCGTAGTTTTCAGGGATGTGTGGGTTAGGTGCCTTAGTCAGGAAAAATGTGTAATAATAGGGTAGAGGAGTGGGTCTGAGTAGGTTACTCCTCGGAGGCTCGGTATAGACTTGTTGGGTCGAATGATCTTTTTCCACACTGTAGGGATTTTAATTCTAAACCCAATTTGGTATTATTGATTTAGAACAGAACAAGCACCCCAGTTTGCAATGGACCAACCAGACTGCCTCAAACTATTTTGAGAAGGTTGTTTGGATGCCAACCTTTTCTTATTTTAAAGGTAGATGTGAAGTGGGTGTTCCAGATGTGATGCTACTAATCAAACCAAATTAATTAAAACACAATATACTTAAACAGTCCAATGAAAATCCATACAAAATGAAGAGGAATTTAGAAAAGCTTAACTATTGGAAATCTTAACCGAATAATGGATACAGTACATTCTACAAATGAACTGTTCCAATATACTAACATCACCTAAATACACCCCTTGGCAAAAAGGAGCATTTAACATACATTCTTGTATACAGTTCTCCAGTCCAGGAGGAAATAAAATTAAGAAATGTTTCAGGGAGAGTAGCAGCTAGGAATATATTATTAAAATTTCCAACCATACTGGGACCCCAAGCACCTGGTGATTGTTACAGCTACAAGAATAAAAAAAAAACTAGAAAAACCTGGTCTGTGTGAGCTGGCCATTGTTACTACTATTTATTAAAAACGCTAAAAGTCTCTTACTTTATGTACTTGAGCCTGTTTCAGTAGGCGGTTTGGCATTTAAGACCTTTTATTTAAAAAAAAAATAAGGAGAAAATAACCTTTTATAAAAAGAGACTGCAGTGTCACACAATTTAACAGACCGGTTCTTCACGAAAAGGGCGTCCTCATGTTACTGATCGCAAGGTCACCTGAGCGTGACAAATACAGATACAGACCAAGTTACAAAGCCGTGTCTCATAGCTTCTGAAACACCCCTGTCCATATATCATCACATGGGACATACTGGGAAGTGAACAACAGCCTGACACACACCATTTCATTCTATCTGAGCGACACAATGCAAACACTCAGTACACTAGGGAACCAAAACCCAAGACAGGGAAAGATACAGAGGGACAGAGAAATTCACATTAAAGACAGAAACAGACAGTTAATTAACTGAGAAGATGTTGTGGAAATATGGGGAATCAGACAGGGCAGTGGGACTAACTGGGGAAGTGAGACCTTCGAGAGTAAAATGACAAGAATGAGAGCATTGAATAAAGACATTGTCCGATCAGCTGGAATTGTTTGTTACATCAACTTCTGCATCTGCTTCACAGAACACTACAAACAACATAAACTTGGACAAAATGACAGCCCAGCATGGAGAGCTGTGCAGACCGTGCTAGTGTGTTGCTCAGTAAACTGCACTATCTGCCCAGCATGGAGAGTATTGTAAACTTTACTATCATATGCAAACTATACTTGCATCAGATTACTGCCTACAATAGGAAGGTTTGGTGTGTGTGTGTGTGTGCGCATGTTCATCAGAGAGAGGGAGAGCCCGTGTGTGTGCGAATGGCATATTTGAACGCAAAACTTATTGTTTGAGAAAGAATACACATGGAGGAAACTACTTTGAATATGAACAACTGGCAGGCATTTGGTTAATCTACAGAGAGTGAACGAGAGAAGTTTCATGGACAGATGAGGTAAAGTGTTTGAGAATGTTAAAATAAAGGCATTGTCAAACACAATAATAACATACATCGGCATACATATGAATGACAGATGGATGGGAGTTTGGTGTGAGTTCGAATTAGATTTGATTCTGCTGGTTTGAAGCCGGGAGTGTCAGTACCAGATAATTGACTTCATTAAGACTGTACTTCATAGCTCAAGGTTCACACAGCGGATGGAATAAGCCAGTGAGATATATTCTGGAGTGATGAGTATTTAAAGTTAGAAATAGTCAGGGCATGGTGTCAGGAATCAGCTCATGGTCAAAGGCATCACCCACAGTTATGACTTGTCTGCTTCAACCGCATATATTGGACAGGGACGGTTTGGAAACAGTGGAAGAAAGTGAAGTTTGTAACCAGAACAGTAGTCAGTGACCTCCAAGCTCTTAATATTTAAATAACAAAGGCAATGATACAAGACATTGTGGTTCTCCGCTGAAGCTGAGTAGGTCAACATAGAGACCCATGAGTAACACTGCCAGAGCAGAGGGAGACAGTAATTGAACACCTTCATTGATGTAGTTAGTGGTGGTCTGTCGAGTAAATATCTGGATTCAGAGTTTCAACAGGAAGAAGTGTAGACTATATGAAAGAACAATAATACAGTCATAACTGGTTTGTAGAAAACAAATATGGATAGTGACACTTACCAGGAACACCAACGATAGCCAGGAAAGGATAATAAAAATATTGAATAATGAGAAGAGCATAATAGATCTGCATTGATAATGACAACCAATTAATTGCAGAAAGAATCCAAATATAATCGGATAAACTCCTGTCTATTACTGGAATATTCCAGTCTAATGTTTCAGTTTCTGATCCATTGTTGGAACATTCCAGTGAAATGTTCACAGATTCTGCTCCATACTTGGAGAATTCCAGTCAAATATTCTAAGATTCTGATCCTTTGTTGGAACATTCCAGTCTATTGTTTTCAGATTCTAATCCATTGTTGGAACATTCCAGTCTGACGTTCTCAGATCCTGACCTCTCCTACCCTCCTCTCTGGAGCTGCTGATCCCTGTCGATGTTGCCGGTAATGGTCCCGCTCATGTTATGGGATAACACATTGCTGGAGCCCATTTATCATTAAAATATGGGAATGCTCCACTGGGATAACTAGAATCCATGGAGTTTGGCATTAATCACAGTCACTGAACAAACAGGCTCAGTTAACCAGTTCTTTGCATCACTTTTCATATCACTATAAAAGGGAACATTTACTGGGTTTGGCTGGAATGGATGAGCGTTACTGAGGGATGGACCATAAATCTTTCAATGTTTTTAATCTTTTTTCCTTGTATATGAGAGCATTGACAGAACACTGCAGGGGTCTATGTATGGTGCACTCTGCTTACGAAAGGAGACAGAATTAAAATAACGCATCGGTGCATAAAAAAGTCGGGTGGGCAAGTTTCTAGGTACCTTAACACAAAGTACGGTACTTACTGACCAGTGTGAGGCTACTCCTGGTTTTAAGTGCCCTGTTATCAAATCCTTTCATAACCTTGAGACAGAGCATTGGGGCTGCTGCTCACAGACAGGCCGAAGCAATTCTGTCCCTATGGGCCTCTTACAGAGAGAGAGGAGAAGGCCATTCAGCCCATATTAGCCTCTTCCTACCTGAAAAGGTGGAATGCTGTAATGTTGGCTCATTTTGCCAAAACAATTCATTCAAAGCAAAGAGATGTGTCACTGCAGCTGTATGAGGTGTGACTGAGAGGGCACCAGGAGTACAGTGTGTTGTTTGTGTTTCTGTAACTGAGAAGGGATGGACCTCCATCAGATACGGTTTAACCGCTGCTCGTAATCCACAGGGTGCTGTGTCATTTAATGTCTCGGGTCTGTTACACAGGGATAGGAGGAGACCATTGAACCTCTCGAGCCTGTTACAGTGGAACAGGAAGAGATTATTTAACATTTCAAGTCTGTTACGCAGTAAATATTAGTTTTAAATTTGTTATGAAATAGGAAAGACCTGATGTAAACATTAAAGTTCTAAATTTGAACAAGGCCAATTGTGAAAGTGTTAGGCGAGCCCAGTGAAAGGCTGATTGGGATATTCTATTCACAGGTAAAGTGATGGTTGGAAAATGCGAAGTCTTCAAAACTTGGATTCAGAGAGTCCAGAGCAACGTGGTCCTGTTAGTGAGATGGCAAGGCTGGTGGGTGCAGGTAGTGTTGGATGGGTAGATATATTGATGCTCTAGTCAAGGTAAGGAAGGAGGCGCATGTCAGGTAAACAGAGCTGAGATCAAGTGAATCCCGAGAGGAGTGTAAGGGCAGTAAGTGTAGAGGCAACAGGGAAATCAGGCCAGAAAAATGTGGATATGAGATGGCTTTAGAAATAGTGTTGATGAGATATTGAAGAAATTGCACAATTCTTTGAATGGCAAAAGATTAACTGGGGAGAGAATAGGGCCCCTTAAAGATCAGTAAAGCTACATAAGTGTGGAACCGCAGGAGATGGGAGGGATACAAAACAAATATTTCTCCTCTGTATGTAATGTGGAGGAGGTTACAAGAGCGAAATAATGAAGAAATATATAGTGATATCTTGGAAAGTGTCTATATTACAAGAAAGTGTTGGACATTTTAAAGAACATAAAGGTGGACAAATCCCTGGTCAGTTGTATCCCAGACGTTTGTAGAAGCTAGTAAAGGATTGTTCAGCGTTTTTCTGATATATTTGTATGATTGATTTCCACTGGTGAGGTGTCAAAAGACTGGACGGCTGCTAACATCGTTTCATAATTTAAGAAAGTAAGGAAAAATCAGGTAACGAGAGACCGGTGAACCTGACGTCAATGGCGACTAAATTGTTAGAGGGGATTTTGAGGGAAAGAATGTATATGCATTTGGAAAGACAAGGACTGGAGAGGGCTTTGTACATTGGATATCACGTCTCACTGACTGGGTGGAATTTTTTGAGGAAGTGATGAAGATGATTGATGAAGGCAGGGTGTTGTCTTTATGGAATTCAGTAAGAAAACCAAAATGTTCTACTTGGAAGACTGGTTAGCAAGGTTAGACTGCCTGGAATCCAGGGAGAGCTCGCCAACATTTTCTTGAATATTCGAGTCAGGACATGACAATGGATATTTGTTCATTGAACTGTGACTAGTGGCGTGGCGCAAAGATCAGTAGAGAGTCCACTGCCTTTTGTTACTTATACAAATCATTTGCACTTGAGTAAATTAAGTATGGTCAGTAAGTTTGTAAATAATTCCAAATTTGGTGGTGTAGTCGACAGTGAAGAATGATCTCTCAGACTATAATGGGACCTTGATTAGGTGAGACGGGGAGTGGCAGTTGGAGTTTATTTTAACCAAATGTGATCTGTTCCATTTTGGCAAGAAATATCAGGGCAAGACATCTGGGTAGGGACCTGTCGAAAGTTGCCAATCAAGGATAACATCATTGAAATTATCGAATCCCTACAGTTAGGAAACAGGCTATTCTGCCCATCCAGGCCACAATGACCCTCTAAACAGTATCCCACTGGAGAAACCCCTACCCTATCCCTCTGAGCCTCTATCTCCCATGGCTAATCCACCTCGCCTACACATCCCTGGGTACAGTGCGCAATTTAGCATGGCCAATCTACCCTTACCTGTATATCTTTATACTGTCGGAGGAAAACATAACATCCAGAGGAAACTCATGCAGACACGGGGAGAATGTGCAAACACCACACAGGCTGTCATTCAAGGATGGAATTAAACCCAGATCGCTGCGCTCTGAAGCAGCAAAGTTAGCCACTGAGTTACTGTGTCACCTTGTGGTGCAGGTTCTCTGTTCCTTGAAAGTCCCGTCACAATTAGATAGCGTAGAGAAGAAGGCACTTGGTGATCTTCCCTTTATTGGTCCGTGCTTTGAGTCAAAACATTTTCTCGACATGTTGCATCTGTACAGGACATTGGTTTGTTCACTTTTGTAATACTGCCTTTAATTCCGGTCACCCTGCTGTCGGAAAGATGTTGTCAAATTTGAAAGGGTGCAGAAGAGATTTAAAAGAATGTTGCAGGTGTTGGAGGGTTAGAGTTACAGCGACAGTTTGAATAGGCTGGGGCTATTTTCAAGTGTTGAGGCTGAGGGGTGACCTTAAAGAGGTATATAAAATCATGAGGGGCATAGATAATGTAAACACTCTACGTCTTTTCCCAGGATAGGCGAGTCCAAAATTAGAAGACAGAGGTTTAAGGTGAGAGGAGAAAGATTTAAAAAGGAACATGAGGGACAACATTTTCACACAGAGACCGCTGTGTGTATGGATTGAACAGCCAAAAGAAGTGGTGGAGGCAGGTACAGTTACACCATTTAAAAGGCATTTGGATTAATACATGCATGGGAGGTATTTACAGGGAGATGGGCCAAGTGGTGGCAAGGGGTGGTGGGGGGGCGAGATTTATTTAGGATATTTGGTCGGCATGGGCGACCGGACTGAAGGATCTTTTTCTGTGCCGTGCATCTCTGAGACTCTATTGCCTCTTGAGTGTATAACACAGGAACAGGAGGAGGCTACTCAGCTTCTGAATTCTGTCAGTCAGCTTCTTTGCTCAATTACTGAGAGCAAAATACAAAAATATCAAAATACAAATTTTGATAGTGATTTACAGAAGAGGGAGAATGCCTTTTAGTCAAGAGAAGCTGGAAGGAATGTGAAGAGGCCATTCAGTCCCTCAATTCCATTCCACAAGAGCAGCAGATGAGCACAGAGCTATTGGAGCCTTTTACACAGGAACAGGAGGAGGACATCTATTTTCACAGACTTGGGATCAGGAGGCAGTCATTTAACTGCTTGAGACTGGGACACAGGAACAGGAGGCAGTCACTCAACTGTTTGAAACTGGACCACAGGGAATTCTGAGGCTAGTGAGGCCCGACGGTCCTGTTACGCAGGAACAGGAGGAGGTGCCTCACTCCCCACCAGTATGGGACACTGGGAGAGAAGGTAATTTTGCTTGCAACAAACATAAATACGTGAATAAGTTGCATTACTGGTCCATTCAATCCTGCCCCACCATTCATTAAGACCACGGCTTATCTGATTGTGATTTCCTCATTCCATTTTATGGTGACTGTCCTCTCTGCAGCCTCTGCTCCATTTGTTGGTCATGTTGCACACACAGCTGCTTTAACAACAGTCACCATCACTCATCCAGAGGGTCGGGTCTCAGGATGAGTCAGGATTTGAAGAGTCAAATCACAAGAATGAAAACACAAAATGAAGGTATTGCCAGATGTTTAGTTCTCTCACATTCGCAATCAAAATCATATAACTAGCCCATCCATAATACATTCAGGGTGGAGCACTGTGTAGATATGGCTACCGTACTGAATGCAACCCAGCAAAATCCAGAATGGAACTCTGTGCAGCCCACACCAAACTTGATCTATAATCTTGGGATAATTATGCAGCGTGGGGAGCTGTGCAGACCGCAGTGGTTCATTCATATATAAACCCAGGCTGTTCCATTTTTCGATAACACTGTGTTATATCACTGCCCACTGTGGGGAAACTTGCAGCCCATGCTGGAAGTGACAGGATGTGCAGCTCCCATCCAGTTACAGCTCCATATCTCCACTGTACCTTGACAAGGGGTGCTGCAGATGTGAAAATCATTGCAAGGGAGAGATGTAAATGGAAACAGTTGAAATACCAATAGTTCTGATTAAGGCGAGTATCACACAAGTATTTAACGACGAAATAACTGAGATAATATCCGATGAGGTTTTGTGAATGGTGCAAGGAAGTAAGAAGGGGATGGTGATGCGATAGTGGGTGCACTATAAGCCTCCAAATCATGAATGGCAATTGGAGGAACAAATATGCAGGGAAACTGGTGAGAGTTGCAGGAGCAACAGGAGTACCATAACAGGTGATTTAAATTTTCCTAACATAGACTGGGACATCCAGATGGTTAAGAAATTCGATGGAAAGTATTTTTTTAAGTTTGTTCAGGTAAGTTTCCCCAAGCAGTCTATAAAGGGTCCTACGAGGGAGGGACAAACTCGACCTACCGTTGGGAAATAGGGATGGATAGGTGACGGTGGTAAAGTGACTAGTGTCATACTAATTTTAAAATGAGAGGGAGAAAATTGGTCCACAGATTCAAGTTCTAAACTAGGGCAAGGCATATTTTATTGGAATTAGGCAGCGGATTGCAGGGCTTAATTGGAGTAGTTTGTTTCCAGCTAACAAAGATGCCGGGCACGAGGGAAGGCTGTAAAAGTGAGAAAGCTCGAGTTCGAAGTTTACATGTTCCTGTGAGGGTGAAGGGAAAGTGAGGTTGGAAGAGAGAACCCTGGATGACAAGAGATATTGAAGCTCTGACCAGCAAAAATGAGGTGTGGCTCAGGTACAGGCAGCTGGAATCAAGGGAATCCCTGGAGGTACACAAGGGATACTGTAGTTTAATGAAGTTGGAAATCAGCAAGGTGAAAAGGGATTATGAGATAGCCTTGGCTGAGAAGATTAGGGTGAATCCAAATTCAATACAGTAAAGAAAAAGAACAACTAGAGAGAGAATACGATGCCGTAAAAACCAAAATGGGCACGCATGTGTAAAACCACAAGAGATGGTTGAGGTCCTCAATTTCCCCTGTGTTTATCATGAAGAAGGACATGAAAACCTGTGAACTTTGGGAGGTTAGTTGTGATATCTTGGTACAGTCTATTTCACAGTAGAGGTGTTGTTGGGCATATTAGAATGCACAAAGTCAGATAAATCTCTTGGACCTGACTAGATATATCCGAGATCACTGCAAGAGGCGAGAGAAAACATTTCAGGGGCCAAGGTCCAGGAAGACACGGCGGTAGCAATTGTAGTGCCCTTCTTCAAGAAGGGCTGCAAATAAATGCCTGGGAAATATATACCAGTAAGTTTCACATCTGTCTTCGGCAAACCACTTGAGAAGGTTCTGAGATATAAGATATGCATGCGTTTGGAAAGAAAGAGTTGGACTTGGAGCAGTCAGCATAGCTTTGTGCATGGCAGATCATGCCTTACAAATTTTGTAAGAGTTTTTTGAGGAAGTGACCAGGAACGTTGACGAGGGCAGGGCAGTGGACATAATCTATATGGATTTCAGTAAGGCCTTTGGAAAGATTCCACATGGAAGGCCACTCTAGAAAGTTAGATCGCATGGACCCCAAGGTAAACTGGCAATTTGGCGACACAATTATGAAGCAAATGGCTATAGTGGAGGTATGCTTGTCGGACTGGAGGCCTGTGACTAGTGGAGTGCCTGAGGGTTCGGTACTGTCTCATTATTGTTTGTTATCTATATCAATGATTTGGACGAGAGTGCACAACGCAAGGTGAGTAAGTTTGCAGATGACACTAAAATAAGACGCATCGTTTACAGTGAGGAACGTTATCAGAAATTGCAGCAGTACCTTGATCAGCTGGGGAAGTGGGCTGAGAAATAGCAAATGGAGTTTAATATAGATAAGTGTGACGTATTGCATTTTGGAAATTCAAATCCAGGTAGGAGTTTAATTATGAATGATAGTGTCTTAAGGAGTGTAGTGGAACAAAAGGATGTTGGAAATCAGGTGTATGGTTGTCTGAAATTTGAGTCACAGATATACAGGACAGAGAAGAAGGCTGTTGGCACACTGGCCTACATCCAAGGGTATTGAGTATAGAGGTTGGGACGTTATGTTGCAGTTGCACAGGATGTTGGTAAGGCTACTGTTGGAGTATTGTGCTCCGTTTTGTTCACCTTGCTCTAGAAAGGATATCTTTGAACTAGAAAGAATGTAGAAGAAATTTCCAAAGATGTTTCCTGGGCTAAAGGGTCTGAGTTATAGGGAGAAGTTGGACAGCTTAGAACATATTTCTTTACAGCGTAGAAAACTGAGGGGCTTTATGTAGAAGTGTAGCTCTTACCAAATCATGAGAGCCATGCATAGGGGTGAATATTTCAATTTTTTTTGCAAGGTTGTGGAGCCAAGGACTAGAGGACATCTGTTAATGTTTGGAGAGGACAAAAATAAAAAGGAACCTGAGGGTCAACTTTTTTTTACACAGAGTGTGTTTTGCATATCGACTGAGCTGCCTGTGGAAGTAGTTGATGTGGGTGCAATAACAACTTTGAAAAGGTATTTGGATCAATACATGAATAGGAATAGAGCAAGGGCAGGGAAATGTGGATATGCATTTTGGTCGGCATGGACCAGCTGGACCGAAGGGCCTGTTTCCATGCAGTAGAAACGTATGACTGTAAATACGTGTGTTTCGGGATAGAGACAGAGAGGGACAGGCTGAGAAAAAATGTCATGGAAAGATATGTTCACAGGTTTCAGAATGCTGAAATGAAGCCATTTCGATAGTATCATGCACACGGGTCAGTATTATGAAGAATTATGAGTGAATGGAATATTGCTGTGAGTTCAGGCGATGGAGAGTTTTGAATGAGCATTTGTTCTGCAGCTTTGGAATTGGGAGTGAGGACAGCAGAGTCTTCAGCTCATTGAGCTGTATAAAACAGTAATTTGTCTCAGTGTCATTTTCATTGAGTGTGACAGAGGGATTGTCTGTACGAAGCTGAGCTATTTTCCTGGGGCTACCTTATCAAACTCAACATATTAAATAGCGCTGACCCCACCCCCTCTCATTGAATGCCAGGGTGAATCTCCCATCCATCATGATTGGCGGTACTCACATTTGCCCAAGATGTCCCTCGACAGATGTCCCTAGATGGCACTGGTGCCATCTTTAAAAGACCGAGGGCACACGGCTGAGCTTTCTCAGTTTGGAGCTGCCCTGTACAGTTTACTCCGAGCATGGCAGATAAGGGGCAATTACACTACAGTTTGTTGACGGAGCATGGTGTGCATAGTGGATGGGCTAGTACAGAGGGGGACCATTCCCTTCCCAGGATGGGCCATACGACCAGACCCACCGAGCATGGTCTGTGCTCACCACGCAGCTCAGTGCAGTATCTGCGGTCTGAAGAAATGTCCAGCAATACAGGACAAGCATCAATAACCTTCCGCGCTCTGTCAGGGTAAGGCTTACCATATTCTCTCTGCTCCCTCACACTCACTGTATATCTGTGATAGCACGAACAATCCTCATGCTCGACCACTCTCACTGTCGCATGCAGCAGCTTTGCTCTCTAAATCTCTCTCTCTCTCTCACCTTTGCAATACACCCCACACAGTTAGAGAATATTCCAGATAATACCAATTATCGAATGTTCCACACAGTGTTCCAAATAATGCCCAGTTTCAGGAGAATGGCAGTGCCCCAGTGTGTAACACATAAGAGGAAGGAGTAGGGATGCACGTTTTCCAAATCACACACATTTCAAACCTTATTGAGGCCACTCAGCCCTTCAAACGTCTCTGGCATTTACTAAGGTCCCGGCTGATCTGATGCTTTCCTCAGCTCCATGTTACAGAAACTTTCAGTCATTCAACCCCTGGGTTCCTGTCACTGTCCAGACGGCACTCAGGCACTTTTACCCTAGTTTTCTTCAAGCGCCTTTTTGAGGGCATTTCCCATGGAACGCACACTCCTGACAGTATATTCCATCAACTATATACTTTCATGCAACGGTCAGCATGCTTTACACAGACCAAACAAAAATCTATACTTATTTTATGGTTATAAATATCCAATCACACTTCGGTAATTCTGGTTATTTCACTTGACTCACCTTAAATATTAAACCAAAAACAGCTTCTAAACACGTCTTGTTATAAAATACAATTTCGAGCAGAGAACATTCTTACCCTCCGCCGTTATCTTGACCGTTATCTGAATTGTACCACTTTCCTTGTTATGAATGTTTCTCTTGACCTGTGTCTGTGACTGTTTCTGTGTGTAACAGTTACACAGTCTCCCACTCGGTTGGCAGGATGGCTGATTTGTGATACAGAGGGAGGCCAACAGCGCAGGCAATCCCTCACACTGACAGAGGTTAACATGAAGGGGACAGTCTCTCACCCACAACCCATCACCCGAGGTGTGGTGACCCTCAGGATAAACCACCATGAGTGGTCTCTCAAATGAGAGTTCTTTGGGACTCTATTCTATCAATGTTACCATTTTAATATTTTTAGAAATATCTTTATTGAAAAATAGATTTTTATTATTATAATAAACCAATGGCAACACAACTCAAATAACTGATCAAAATTACACGCATGTGCATGTACATACAAAACAAGTTAAAAACACTAAACGGATAGAAGAAAAACAAAAATAAACAAAAAATAATGAATAAATAAAGCAGTTCAGCGTAACAAAATTGTAGCCCTCGTTCTTCAAGAGCATTAGCTGATATCCATTTTTCTGTTCATTATTCTTCCTCTTTGGATATAAACTGCATTTGATAATGTCGTCAGGTCTGTATAAAAGCCCTTCTGAGAGTGGCAGATAAGCCTGTACCATGGTAATCCAAAAAGGTCTGCCATGTCTTATATAAGTCTCTGTTTTTTGGTGCACCATGCTAGTGAAAAAGTCCAAAGGGATATTCTCCATGAAGAGCTTACGATGACCCTGGGGTGGGGGGAGGGGGCGGCGGTGGGGTTTCAGACATCCAACACAACAGAATGCTTTTCCTAGCACAGAAATTAAGGATGTTATTTCCCATGTGCATCTGTGTAATGTACCCTGGGCAGGCCCAGGAAAAGAGAAACCAGGTCCATCTCCTATTCAGTCCCCTCGATCCACTCTATCACACCTACCACAGTGCTCCAATATATTTAAAGCCTGCAGCAGCGCCGCAAGCAATGAGTTAGAGTGCCTGTAGTCATTTTGCATTTCGGACATGCTGAAGATAATCCCACTTTGAATTTTGAGAGACAATCTGGGGTCAGATAGACCCTATGAAGAACTTTCCACTGCATGGAATGGGTCCTATTACAGATCAAAATCCTTCGAGCATTTTCACAAATGTCCTCCCATCTCTCCGAGGTGTTCTGAACCCCCAACTCTCTCTCTTGCAGACAAAGCTGCACAGTCTCGTCTGAGGGGACACTCTCCAAACAATGATAAAGGGTACTGACAGAGAGTGTATTCTAAGCAATAGGCATTCTCTTCTCTCTATCGGATCTGTAAGAGTCTGTTAAAAGTGTGTTTTTTTAAATTAAATCTCTGATCTGGAAAAAAAAAGAACAGATCTCTACCCGGTAGTCCATACGTACGAGTTATTTGATCAAATGACATCATTGTTTCTCCCTCAACTAACACGTGGTGGCTCAGTGGTGAGCATTGCTGCCTCACAGAACCAAGGTCCCAGCTTTGGTTCCGGCCTCGGGTGCCTGGCTGTGAGGAGTTAACATATTCTCGCCGCGTCTGTGTGGGTTTTCTCCCACAGTCCAAAGATGTGCAGGTTAGGTGAATTGGTCATTGATAAACCACCCATCGTGTTCAGGGATGAGGAGGTTGGGTCATTAGACAGGGTAAATATAGAATGGAAGGGGAATGGGTCTGGGTGAGTTACTCTTCAGCGAGTCGAAGTGGATTTGCTGATCCCAAGGGCTTGTACCCACATTGTAGGGATTCTACTAATTCTAAATTACTCAACCAAGGTACACCCCTGACTGCCCACTGTTTAAACCTGGAATCCATTATTCCCGGATGACAACCCGGTATACCAATTATAGGGGTAGGAAACATGGTTTTGGCTGTATTGTTCTCGATCTGACGCATTGTCCTTCATGCGTTAACAGTATTGATAATTATTGGGTTATGACAATACTCCATAAATGTTGTCATTTTGTCTAATAACAACAAGGGTTCACTTTGTCTGAGAGGGTTCAATATGTAATCGTATTGCCGCCGAGTCCTCAGCTTGCCAAGCACTAATGTAAGATAAAAAGATCTTAATGTATAGCTTTTAATCTGGGAGATCTACTCCCCACGATCTGTGGGGCAGTTGCAATTTGGTTAGATTGATAAAGATTTGCCAAATAAAAGAGCTAAACCAGCCATTACGTCTCCTAAATACCTGTCTGGGAAACACCAAAGGAAGCATTCACATGGGGTATAGCAAATGAGGAAGGACATTCATTTAATAAGAGTATTGGACCTAGCCAGGATATTGGAAGTGCTTCCCATCTTTGAAGGTCTTGTTTAATTTTGTCAACTACATGGACATCGTTCTCGTTAATAAATTATCAAAGAACTGATGTAATGAATATACCAAAATAGAGAACCCCCAACCTCCATTATCATTTCAAAGGAAACCAGGATTTGCCCTCAACATCAGATATTTCCCTAAGGCCTCCCATAGGCATGGACTCCAACGTGGTAAAATTAATCTTATAGCCCAAAAAGGCGACAAGCGAATTTATGCATTACATCAGGTGAGCTGCCAAAATTTTGGGATTTGACAAACATCATATGACCCTCATCTGTATCTAACATAATCTTATGTGGCATCTATCCCACTTCTAGTATATGTTGTTGTAATATTCCCAATTGTGCAGAATGCCACGGAACCTAAGATTGTTGCAGGGATGGGGAAGAGATCCACCTTCATGTGGCATTTCTGTGAGTTAAAGAAGAAAATAAAATCCCTACTTGTGAGGTAGATCTGCCTCCAGACATCCACCAGCTCTAGTTCTGCACACAAATCCACTAATTGCTTACATCATAACAAGGGTATTTGGGAACCTTTGTACATTCTGCCCTCTGTGGGGTCCATTAGACAGTTGAAATCTCCTTCTACAACAATGTGCCATAATGCGTGATAACTTAATTTGGAAAATGCAATCACCAGGAATTTAAGAGGGTGCGCCAGGGGGCAATAAGCATTCAAAATACTCTTTTATTTCCCAAAGTTCAAGGCATTGGGGACTATGATCCTACGGTGAGTTTCTAATAATCTAGTAATTTAAATGGAAGATTCTTCCTGTCCAGTATGGCTTCTTCCTTACTCCTAGTATTAAAAGATGAGAAATAAACCCGATCAAACCCGCCCTGCTGTAACGCCAAATGTTCCTTGTCATCAAGGTGCATATCCTGCAATAGGACAAAATTTACTCTCTCTGATTTAAGACCAGATATTATATTTTTCCTCTTGACTGGCAGATGGCTCCCCTTAATATTCCAGGTACACCATTTAAGCACATCATTATCCATAACACACTGTAGCAACATTTCAACTCTAGAGTTTCACATCGAATTACACATCGCTGATCATTAATGAAAGAAACTCATAGAACCTAAATACGGTACAGTGTGAAGGCGTTGTTCTAAGTCTGACTTCCGTGCCGTAACCCGCTGAACTGTCTCACTCTTCGCCCATCCCTCCTCCGTTTCCAAGTGAAGGAATCGCTGCAGCCAGTTCTTGAAAAAACTCACCGGCTGACCACCTTCTGTCCGCTCCAGCAAACCGACGATGTGAATATTCTTCATCCTCCCCCTGTTCTCGAGGTCGTCATCTTGTTCAGTTAAGGTGCAGACCTGTTTTCCAAGGGCGAGGATCCTCTCCCGAGAGAAATCGATCACGGGCTCTGTCGCTGCAGTTCGGCCCTTGGCATCGTCTGTTCTGTTTCCAAGGCTGTCAAGTTGTTGCTCATGTTTTGGAGCACGGCTGAGAGCGGCTCTAGCCACGGCTGAACTGTTCTTCAATCATGGCTTCAATCATTTCACTTAAGTTAATGAACTCAGTGGCTAAGGCCTGGTGAGTAACTGGGTCCATGGAACGAGCAGAGTGGGTTGCAGCTACGGCCTCAGGCAGGCTCGATGCTTCTGACGGGTGCACCGTGTGTTGGGACTTACTCTATCCTTTCCCCATGTTTTGTCATTTCCCTTTGACAAAACGGGATTAGTAAAGCTTGTATCGCTCTTTTAGTGTTGGATTTTAAGTAAATGGCTAGGATAGGGTGGGTTAGAGAAACACTTTGTCCGTGTGTTGATGCAGACCCCAGCAAAGCAGACCTTCTGGAATGCCGCCATCTTGTATTCCCCCTTAACATTTTATCGATATTATCATTTCATTTTGCATTATATTCCTGGAGGTTCTGAAGCCGTGTTATTTGATACCACTGTCTACATTTCCCCCCACACTGCACATTGCTGCCCATTCCTCGATAATCCTTAACTCTGTTGTTATTTATGAACCTTCCATCTGTGCCTCAAAAATATTCAGTATCTCTGCCCCCAATGCTCTGGGGAAAAGTGTTCCATAGACTCACAGCATTTTGAGAAAACAATTATAAACATTATAATCTGAGTGTGAGATTAGTTTTTTGTGACTCCTTATCTGAGAAAGGAAATGATTACATCGGAAGCAGTTCAGAGATATTTCATTTCACGTATTCCTGGGTGAAGGGCTTATATTATGAAGCCTTTTAAAGGTTACTTTTGGAATGAGAATGAAACATACAAGACGTTGATAAGAGTGGATTAGGTATGTCCCCACTGGGTGTTTGTATAGTCCAAATTTATTGTCATTGTCATAGAATATCGACAGTGTGGAGGCAGGGCATTCCATCCATTAATTCCACATTGACCCACCAATCAACACCCCACCTTGGCGTGCAACCCCCCCCCCCCCCCCGTCTTATCCATGTAACCCGGCATTTCCCATAACTAACCCAGCTAACCCACGCATGCTTGGGCACTATGGGCAATCCACTTTAAACTGCACATATTTGGACTGTGGCAGGAAACTGGAGCACTGGGAGGAAACCCACACAGGCATGGGGAGGATGTTCAAATTCCACATAGAGGGTCGCCCGATATTGGAATTGAACCCAGCTCCTTTGTGATGTGAGGCAGCAGTGCTACCCACAGATCCAACATACTCCTCCGTTAGTTCGGTTAGTAACTTGTGGCTGACAAAAGAAATCTGCGTGACTTGTTCTTATCACTGAACCTGACCCAGTCTGAGACCTTTATCATCGGCCATATCACCAACCTGGTTACATTTAAAATTTGTTGTGAGTAGTGGAGGAGTGGGACTAGAAAAGGAAAGAGTGACACCCTCCTTCCTCAGTCACAACGGGAGTGAGAAAAAAAATCACAAAATGGGAATTCATTCAAGTGGGAATTCTCTTTCCCAGAAGTTTGGGATGGCTGAATCTTTATATTATATCGAGGCTAGCTTCGTCTGATTTTCCATAGACAGGTGAATCAGGGATAATGGTGCATGGAGAGAAAAGTGCAGCTGGGACCACTATGAGATGAGCCACGACTTTATTTACTGGTGGAGTAGTGTCAAAGGGCCGAATGGCCCACTCGGGTCCCTCAGCCCTATGTTCTGATGTTTCATTCAGTTCTTCGGATCTGCTACACAGGGGCAGATCATGGCCACTCCGATGGTTGGGTGCAGTTTTGGAAATGTACTTGGAAAATCCAGGCTCGGTCAGGAAGTGACACTCACCCCCAAGCATTTTTTCCAGGCTTCCCCTCTCTGCAACGTCTGCTCCAGATGTGGGTCGTGTTACAGACCCAGATTTACTGTGAATACAGCCCCATACCCCACCCAGCGTTAACTCAAATTCTCTGCTCACCCAAATGTAGCATTACACAACACAACACAACTTCCGGGAAAATCACCAGTTACTTATCATAAGCATAACATGTGAAATTAATAAATAGGAATAAGAGTAGGCTATTCGGCCCCTCAAGATTACCCTGTCATTTAATACGAACATGGCTGATCTACTCCAGGTCTAACTCCACTTTCTTGCCGAATCCTTGTAACCCTCCACACCTCTCTGGGTTACGGAATCCAGGCATTCACTACCTTCTGAGAGACGACATCACTTTGCATCTCAGATAGAAATCGATATTCCATATTCGGTATCTATGTCCTCGAGTTCGAGACTCCACTCAGGAATGGTAACAACTACTCAACATCTACCTTCTCAAGTCCCTTCTGTGTCTTGTAATTTTCAGCAGTATCACTCCTCATTCATTTAAACCCCAATGAATAATCGCCTCTCCATTTTAGAGATTCTCAATAACACAACCCTTTCATCCCTGGAAGCCGGCTAATGACCCAACCTATGTACTTGCTGCATCAGCATGTTGACTTTATGTTTCATACACAGGAACACTCCAATCCCTTTGTACTGTTCTTTTTCTGGAAGTCCTCTCCATTAATTAACAGCCTGCCTTTTGATTCTCAGTGTCATCCTCAACCTCGGATGTATATTGCACTCAGCTCCCTCCTTCAGGCTGTCAGTAAGATTGTAAATAACTGTTGCCATCGGACTGATAGCTGTGGTACTCCAGCAGATACACCTTTATCATGAAGATTAATTTATCCTGACTCTCCGATTTCTATATGATAACCAATCATCATCCCATGTTAATACATTCTCCATCATCCTACGAGCTTCTGTCTTGTGTAAGAACTTTTATTTTGTAATACCTTATGGAAAAACTCTGGAAAGCCTGGTGTCTACTAGATCTCCTTTATCAAGTCCGCTTGTTACATTCTCAGGCATCTCCAGAAATACTTTGCATGATTTACAGGGCAAAGTATAATTTCATTTTCACAAAGCCACACTGATTCTGCGTGAAGCTTTTCGAAATGTCGATGCTGGACAAGTTTTCCAAATTAAGCTCGTCCCATCTGCTTTCATTTGGCCCCATATGCCTCTAAATGTTTCCCATCTATAAGTTTGTCCAAATGAGTTTTAAATGTTTTAGCTGTACATGCATCTAGCACTCTTCCTCTGGCAGCTCATTCCATACCCAAACCACCCACTGTGTAAAAACACTGCCCCTGCGTCCCCTGTAAATTTTCCCTCTTTCACCTTAAATCTATGCCTTCTACGGCTGAACTCCCCCATCCTGTGGAAAAGACCTTGGCTATTCACCATATCCATACCTTTCTTGATTTTAGAAACTTCGATAATGTCATCCCTCAACCTTCTACAAACTAACTTCAAGAACAAGCATTTAAAGATAAATACAGCAAATTTGAAACTATAGTAAACATGACAAGGAAACAGTACTTCGCCCAAACTTCATAATGTGACTTTTTATTTCTCCCTATTACAATACTAAGGCAGCATGAAACGCTAACTAGTGCCAATAAGAAGTCAAGTTCCTGATATCCTTTGTCTAAAGGAGGTGATGATCTCGACAGTGAAAACGTATTTATGGCGAAATCTTTATAATGCCACATAGTCAACATTCTCCCCCCTGGCCTCCCTATGACCTTGTGTGATTGTATCTTCTTTATCTTGCACTCAATAAAGAGAACCCCTTTCCCCATTCACACTTTAATTTGAACCCATTTTCTATCATCTTCACGTTCATCACTGCTAAAAGCCAGTTTATCTTTGCCACGCTCTCTGTCCCCTGTCACCTATCTCCCACCTCTGGCAAGATATTAAAAATCCAAGTTTCCAATGCTTTTCAGTTGTGAAGAAGTGTCACACTGGGCTTGAAATGCTAACGCCGTTTATCTGTCTCTGCAGATGTTGACAGACCTGCTGAATTTCTCCAGAAATGAATTGGCACAGAACAAATGTTCACAAAACAAGTAACTATGGATACTGGTAATAAAAATACCAAAATTGCTTGAGAAACTGAGAGTTTTGTAGAGGGTCACTGGACCTGACAGTTTAACACTGCATTCATTCCAGAAGATACTGCAACATCTTCAGCAATTTCTGTTTTTGGACAATTTCCAAAGAAGTATGTCAAAGATGCTCAAACATCCTGTCCAAAATGGAGTGCCATACACTGGGAACTGAACAATAACGCATGATGCACACGTTCCTTGACTCTGAAACTACCTAGTTCTGGCATCACTGACACTACAGAGCTCTTAATCATGGTCAGGGAGAAAAACATAGTGAAACACATTCACTTCAAATACAGATGTTGACATTGTGGAAGAGAAACGATTTAGATCATTAGTTTAAATGGATTGAGTTAAAGTAACAAATTAGAGGTGTGACACCAGGGAGAGGCCCTCAGCAGAATGAGAATATGAAAATGCAAGTGTTACCGCATCAGAAACCAGGTTAGGTACAGAATACAGGGCTGATGTGTGAATGGATCTCGATGTGAACTGGGGGACAGTCAGTAGAATTGACTTGTAAATACTGCACCTCAAACTGGGTTATCATTTGATGCTGTAGACCACAGCAGCGGCAGAAACAGAATTGTATTCAACGACAATCTGTAGCATTTTCCCGACGTTAATTCATCAGTCTACCATTAGCATCAAGCCGATCCATGGTTCAGTGATGAGTGTGGGTGAACATGCCAGGGTCGGAATCACGTGGACCTAAACATGTTGACAACCCATTAAAACTACCACAATTAACTGGTAACATTCCGACCAGCAGAAATAGTGTCTGATGGAGAGGGGAAATGATCACAAGACTAACAGATCAGATCTAAGCTCTGTCGCCCTGCCAAATGCAAACATAAATGTCGATGGACTATAAAACAATTTACTGGAGGAGAGTACTCCACAAATATCCTCATACTAAATATCGGAACAGCTCTGTACGGCAGTGAAAAAAGTCAAGGATGTGGTGTCTGTACTATCCTCAGCCAGACGTGTTGAGTGGATGATCCACCTCACACTCATACTGATTCCCACAGAATCACAGATGACAATCTTCAAGCAATTCGATTTGCTGTACGGTCATGAGGAAACAGCTGAACACTATCGATACGACAAAGGCAATAGGCCCTGACACCATTCCTGTAATAGGACTGAAGACTTGTGCTGCACAACAAGCCGTGTCCCTGGGGAAGTTGTTTCATTCCAGCTCCAACTCTGACATCTCCCTGGCAATGTCGAAAATTAGCTGAAAATGTGTTGCTGGAAAAAGCGCAGCAGGTCAGGCAGCATCCAAGGAGCAGGAGAATCGACGTTTCGGGCATGAGCTCTTCTTCAGGCTCATGCCCGAAACGTCGATTCTCCTGCTCCTTGGATGCTGCCTGATCTGCTGCGCTTTTCCAGCAACACATTTTCAGCTCTGATCTTCAGCATCTGCAGTCCTCACTTTCTCCAATGTGGAAAATTACTCAACTATGAGTCTCTGAATAGGAGAATAATTACAATCTGACCAATTACCATCCCCTCAGTCCCATCACGATAGTCAAATTGGTGGGAATTCTTTTTGATAGAGCTGTCAAGTAGCACCGAAATAATCAGGTCAGTGTGGTTTCCGATAGGTCCCCATGTGGAGATGGTGCTGTAGTGAACATATCATTGGATTACGAATCCAGACCAGGCCAATGCTCTGGCAGCTGGTGGAAGTTAAAAATAATTAATAATATATCGAGACCTAAATTTGATGTCAGTAATAGTGATCTTGTGTCCAATGTTGATTGAAAAACATCGATCTCCTTCACCAATATACTTTCAGGAAGTGAATCTTCCGTGCTTTCTTGGTCTGGTCTACAAGTGACTCCAGACGCATAGACATGGTCTCTGAATAGGCCAAGTGAGACACTCAATTGGATCAAATTACTCTGAGGTCTTAAAGGATAAAACCTGACCGAACATCCGGCATCGACCTCAATATCAGAAAAGGGATTGGGAAACACAGTCCTGTTGACCCTGCAGCGACCCCCTTCCTAACATCTGAGAGCTTGTGACATTTACAGAGCTTTCCCACAGACTGCACAGAAACATCGGGAAAGGAGGAGGTCATTCAGCACATTGAGCTTTCCCCATGCTATTTCATGGCCGAACATCTCCTCAATGCAGTTTTCCCCACACAATGTTCATATCTCAAAATACGTTTAAACATAATGAAATATAGTGCCTTCGGCCCATCAATATATAGGGAGTTCTCTGATAACGCTTGTTTATTAAGTATGATGTGACTGCAATGCGATTCGTGAACCGTTTTCTACAAAGTGAACTATCATCCCTGCTTCCAATCTGTCATACCCTGTCAGAGTTTTATATATCTCACTGAGATCTCCACTCATTTTCCTAAAGCACATAGAATACAGGTCCAGTCACCCCAAACTCTGCTCCCACAACTAACTGTCATCCCAGAGATCAGTCTGGTCATCCTTCACTGCACTCCCTCAATGTCAGGTTTGCCCTTTATTAGGTAAGGACACTAAAACTGCACAAAGTTAGAGATGGTGTCCCACCAAGGCTCTGTACAGTTGCAGTAAATGATCCTTGCTCCTTTATTCTAAATCCCCCTGAAATGAAGGTGAATAAACCATTAATCTTCCTACCTGCTTTCAGCTCCTGCAAAATTGCTTTCAGTGACTGGTGTACAGGGAGATCCAGATTCCTTTCACTGTTACAGCTCCCTACTTGCTGGGTCTATGTACACTGGGCAGCGTGCCAATGCCATTCCCAGTATTGACTTCCGTGTTCAGAACTCACTGCCCTACATGGACTCGGAAGGCTGCGCAGAAATAAACAAAAATGCAGCTTAAGTTCATTTATAGATGCTGCCATTCAATTGATCCCTTCAAAGCACACAGCCTCTCATCTCTGCCATTGCTCGCCTTCTGTCAGTTATTTGCCCAGTCACTCCACTTGTCTCAATCATCTTGGTGCCTTTTTTCCATCCTCCTCATCCACACACAAGCTGACATCGTTTAGTACTGTCAGCAGTCTTGGGAATATTGCAATTGAGCCCCTCAACCAAAGATATGATGTGTATTGGGAATAGCTGGATGCCAAATCTCGATCCTTGTTATATCCTCCAAGCCTTCCATTCAAAAAACATGGTTTTATTCCTACTCACTGTTTCCTGCCATCTCTCCCTTTCTAAAACAATGACCATATATTAACCCCAGTGTCATAGAATTCGAATTTGCACAAATTGGGGCTTTATCAAAAATCTTTCTGAGATTCCAATCGTATTGCGTTAATACCTTCTCCATAACTTTGCTTAAAGCCACTTCCTCAAATATGAATCCTATCGTAAACTCCTGTTGGCTTTATCTATGCCCATTAATTTCAGTCCAATATTTTCTCTAAAACTTTTTAGTTGCTAATTTAATTCTATTCCCTTTTTCTCACCAGAATAAAGTTCCCTAGTATTGCGTGGAAATTTAGTTTTGTTTTATTTTCTTCTGTGAAGGCATAGCTGAAGTATTTGTTCCATTGATCTGCTATTTCCCTGTCCTCAATTATCTGGTATCAGACTGTAAGAAAGCTGCACCTTTTTCTCTTATTTTCGCCATTGACGTATTTTCAGAAGATATTACAAGTTCACTCATATACACTTTGATGAGATATTCTTCAGAAACCCATTAATTCCTACCTTGAGCTACTAAATGATTGACCTTCCTCAGCCATGTAATCACAGAAGCACAGTCTCTGTACTGTCTAAAATACCTCACGGTCTACATTAGCCAAAACTTCCAACACAAAACCCGTCTCTGTGAATCTTATGGCAGTTCAAGTGCACAACCATGGTTCCAATGGTTTTGAGGTTACCATGGCAATTTCCCTCTCACGAAGTGCATCCCAGACCCCAACACACTTTGGGTGAAGAACAGTCTTCTAATCCTCACTAAGCCTCAAACCCTTCACTTTAAAAGTGTGTCCCTTTGACTAAAAGGACCAGCTGCTGTCTATCCACCCCGTACATGTCCCTCGTAATCTTATCCTCCTGATTCACGTCCCCCTCAGCCTTCTCTGCTCCAAACTAAACAACCTGAGCGTATCCAGCCTCTCTTCATAGCTGATACGCTCCATCCAAGGGAACATCCTGGTGAATCTCCTCAGCACCTCCTCCAGTGCAATCACATCCTTCCTGTAATGTAGCTCCCAGAACTACACACAGTATTCCATCTTGGCCTAACGAAAGTTCCGCATAGCTCTTATAATCTATGCTGTGTATACGCTACCGTACGTTTTCTCAAATTGTGTGTTACCCTGTCCCGCCACATTCAGGGATATGTGGAGAAGCTTCCTAGTGTGCTGCCATTCATTGAGTCCTCCCCTGCCTGGTTCCTTCTTCCAATGTGCATGGCCTCATATTTATCAGGGTTACATTCCATCTGCCATTGATGTGACCATCTGACTATTTCATCTGTATCTTCCTGTAACATAAGGCCTTCCTCCTCACTGCCAACTAGCCGGCCAATCTTTGTATCAAACACTTATGACACCCCCATCCTTCGTCCATATTCACAGCTGCATCATTTTTGATAAGGTTTAAAATCAGGAAACATCAGCTTGTAGTCCAACAGGTTTATTCGGAGGCACGAGCTTTCGTAGCACTGCTTCTTCATCAGGTGGTTGTGCACTTTGATTAAGCGCTTCGAAAGCTCGTTCCACCGAATAAACCTTTCGGAGTATAACCTGGTGTTATGCAATTTTTAGCTTTGTCCACCCAAGTCCAACACCAACACCTCCGAATCACAAATATTAAGAGACACAGCACTGATCCCCGTGGTACACCATTGGACACTAGCCTCTAATCACACAAACAGCCTTCTACCGCCACCGTCTGTCTCCTACCACGTAAGTTGATTTGGATGCAACTTGGCAAGTCACTAATGAGTCCTACCTGTTCCCTGGTTATTCTGTTCCGCTGGACACACTTGGCGAATATCTGCAGATTCTCACTAATCTTGCCTGCCAATAGATTTCCATGCCCCTGTGTTAGTTAGTCCCCTCTAAGTGAAGAATTTCCACCTTATTGCAGTCTTAACTGGCCTGTCCCAGATCCTGCAATTATTTGCCTTGAATGTGGAATAGACAGCGAAGGAAGCGTTCTGTTAATTTCCAACTTGTCATATGTTTTGTGAATTTTCTAAATTTCATTGTGATCCACCTCTCATTCTTTGAAACTCTGGAGACTCTAGAGAACACAGACCGAGTTACCTCATCAGGCAATCTCAACACCTGAGGGATGAATCTGGAGAATGTCCATTGCACAGTCTCTGTGATCAGCATATTCTTTCTGAGATTCGGTCATCAAAACTTTACACAATACTTCAGGTACAGTCCCACCAACACGCTGTGAAACTGCTTCAATATGTCTTTACATCAATGTTCTGACTCTCTTAAATGAAGACGAACCAAACTTTAACTTTCCACTTGTATACTATTCCTCCAAATACCCTTCACATTCATTGCATTTACGAACTCACTCAGGTCTTATAGAAACCCTTCCGAAAATCCAATATATGCCACATCTACTGTTTCCCCATTATCTATGCTGTAAGAAACAACTTCAAAAAATTCCGAAGTTTATCAAGTATGATTTCTCTATCAGAAATGCATGATGATTCTCTCCATTGTTGCTGTTAATTTCTAAATAGCAAAAATGTCATCCTGTGTGATAGATTCCAACAGATTTCCTACGAATGTCAAGTTAACTGGTCTGCAGTTCTCCACACGATGTCTTTTTCCATTTATCTGTGTGGTTCCCTTTCATTCATGTGCAGTACATGTTTCACGTTTATCCACAATAGTTTCAGGTCTCTGCAGAATGTACAGGAAAATAAAACACATTCATCGACAGTGGAATTAATACTACTATTGGTGATTTATTTCCGACATTTTGCTAGGAAGTGCATCTGTTTCGTCAGACTTGGCAGTGCTCAATCCAGCTCCATGTTCAAGTACTACCTTGTTACTGGCATGAATTGACTTTATGTCTTAGCTCCAGGAGTCCGATATGATCACTTGGAATTACTGGGGGATTTTCTGGATCTTCCTCCATGAAGATAGATATAATGTAACTGGTTGTTTTCTTGGCCATTTCCCTGTTCTCCACAATGACCTCTCCACTCCCGATTATAAATGTCCATATTTGACCTTGCTTTAATTTTGTTTCCTTTGAAATATAGATGCGATTGATGCAGTCTTTGTGGTCCTGTTTGTTAGCATGTGTGCTCTCTTTTTGAGTTCATTATCAGTTTCATGGCCTTCCTTTTTTGGATCGTTAATTTCTGAGAATTCCCAGGTTTCCACAATATCTGGAATTCTTCTGAAGTCACGTCCTCTGATTAACGTATTTTCAAATTTATTAAGTTAACCATCATTGAGTTACTTTCTCACTCTTTAGTGTTTGCACCTGAAACAAATAGACGTATGTTTCAGACTTTGCAGTATTTTTAAAAATTCCTGGTCCTGACCAGATATATTCAGGAATACCGCAGGAAGATAGGAGGATAGAGATGAAATTTCGGGAGCATTGCTTGCCTCTTTTCTATCATCGCTGCCCAACGAGTGAGGCCCTGGACAACTGGAATGTAGCGAATGCTGAGCCCGTATTCAAGAAATGCTACAAAGATAAATTTGGGAACTAAAGACCAGTAATCCTAAAAGCTAGTGGGTAGGTTACATTAGAAGATTCGGAGAGATTGGATATACATGCATTTGGTAAGACAGGGTATGGTGCGGAGTAAGATTAGAAAGGTACTGGATGGAAAAGCAGAGCAGGTCAGGCAGCATCTGAGGAACAGGAAAATCGATGTTACGGGCAAAAGCCCTTCATCAAATTCAGCACGGGAGTTTATGCAAGGGAGATCATGACTCATAATTTTGTTGGAGTTCTTTGCTAAAGTGACCTGCAACGTTGAGGAGGTCCGGGTGGTATACGTAGTCTGGATGAATTCCAATAAGGCCTTCAATAAGGTTCCACATGGTACGCCGCTCTGGAAGGTTAGATCGCATGGAATTGAGGGGAAGCTGGCAAATTCGGTACAAAATTGCATTGATAGTAGGAAGCAGAGAGTAATAGTGGAAACATGCTGCTAAGACTGGAGGCCTGTGAATAGTGGAATGCCTCGCGTGTTGATGCTGGGACCACTACATATTACATATATCTATGATTTACATGAGAATGGACAGTCATGATTTGTAAGTTTTAAGACGGCACTAAAACAGACGGCATCGTGGAGAGTGAGGAAGTTAATCAGAAATTTCAGAAATTACAGTTGATTCTTGATCAGCTGGAGAAGTGGCTGAGAAATGGCAAATGGATTTTAATATAGATCAATGTAAGTTCTTGCATTTTAGAAAGTCAATCAAGTTTGGAGTTTCATGGTGAATGGTTGGGTCCTAAGGAGTGTAGTGGAACAGAGGGACCTTGGGATTCAGGTGCATGGTTCTCTGAAAGTTGATTCAGAGGTAGACAGTGAAGAAAGCTTTTGGCACACTGGCCCTAATCGGTTTATATCACTGAGTATCGAAATTGGCCAGTTATGTTGCAGTTATACAGGATGCTGGTGAGGCCATATTGGTAGCGTTCTATTCAGTTTTGTTCACTTTGCTATAGGAAGGATGTTATTAAGCTGGAAAGAGTGCAGAAAAAAATTACAAGGATGTTGCCAAGGTCTCAATGGTCTCAGTTATAGAAAGAGGTTGGACAAGCTAGGAATTTTACTTTTGTGTGCATGAGACTGAGGGAGGATCATATTGAAGTTTATAAGATCACGTCAGGCATGGATAGAGTGAATGCACCCAGTCTTTTTTCCTGGGGTTCGGCAATCATCGACTAGAGGGCATCAGTTTAAGGTCAGAGGGGACAGAATAAAAGGGAAGCTGAGGAACAACTTTTTATCACAGGGGCTTTTACGCACATGGAATAAGAAGTGGTTGAGGCGGATACATTAACAACATTCAAAAAGCATTTGATCAAATGCATGAATAGTAAAGGATTAGAAGGATACGGGGCAATGGCAGGGAAATGGGCTTAGCGTGAATGGACATTTTGGTCGGAATGGACCAGTTTGGGCTGATAGGCCTGTCTCCGTGCTGTCGGACTCTTTGACTCTGACAACCATTGCTTATTTCCCATTGAATGTTACATTGTACTTTCCAAATTCACTGAAGATATTTTGAAACTCTAGCCTCCAGTCTTCCATGATGTTTGACTAGAATATTCAAGCATTCTATAATGTATGCAGATAGCTTGTAATATGCATCTTATAAATGCTATTATTCCTTAAAAGCTGCTTCAGACCAAGGTTAATAATTCGTCCTTCTGACCACACAACAACAAATCCGAAATAACCTGCTCTCTAGTTTGCTTCACAACATACTCTTCAACCCACCTCATATACTTATTTTTCACAGCTTCAGCTGTCATAGTTAACGCAGTTTGGATACAGCTTGAGACCATCCAATAAGACTGCGGTATCCACAATACTTGCCTGTCTAATTTCCAGAGCATATGATGCTTAGACTTTCTGCTACCGTTTTGGTTTCGATATATAACATACCAATATGTGCTTCTCCTTGCTAACTGTAAGCTCTATCTGAACTCTGAACTGATTCTGTGGAAGCTGAGGGACAGGTCTGTGTCGTTATTAGTGGCCGACTTGGACAAGACATTCGGGTAGGCTCACCTCGACGCTGAGATGATCGGAAGAAATGTCCCACAATACTGGGCAAGCAACAATATCCTCCTCGCTCTGTTAGGATAAGAGTTACCGTTTCCTCTCTGCTCCCTCACACTCACTGAATATCTGTCTCCAAATAAGGCTCAGGTACTACCACTCTCGCTTTGAATTCAGCAACTAAAAATACTACATTGGTTCAAAACTGTCGACTGACTCATTCCAGATACCTGACAACTTTCCCTCCACCAGCACAAAGAGCAGGGTCACGCATTCCAACTCTCCCTCCATTCCTTTCTTCCATTCCAGGAGAAACTGCCTGGAAAGGGACAGAAAGGGCCAAGCCGGGTAGTGGAGTGTCCGATATCCGTTCCCTCAATTCCCACCCTCCCTCCCCCGCCATGGTGGGAGGACTCTTAAAGAGCTGGAGAGGACCAGGACGCCTCGCGTGGAGAATCTGAAACATCCACGTCTTACTGACCAGTGACGGAGCAATGTTCAGTGAAAGACAATTCTCAGTTTAAGCCCACTGGCAGTTCCAACAACAGTCCTTTGACTTCCAAAAAAAAGATAACTCACTGCACAGAGACGCAGACACAGAAATACACAGACGAGCACACACAATATTTACAAGGAGATAGGTATACATACACGTATAAACACACAAATACATATACAGTCACATACAAATCGACATAAATACAGATCGAAACACAGGCTGAAACACAGACAGACAGGTGTGGATACGCAAACACACAGATAACAAGCACATGGACACACACACGGACACACACAGGCACACACACACATACAGACACACACAAACAGAGGCACAGATACACACACAGACACGCACAAACACTTACATACAGATACACAGAGGCACAGACGCTAGTGACATTAAGACACAAATCGATATTTTTTTTGATTTGTAAGGGGATCAAGGATTCGAGGGAGAAGGCAGAAAAATGAGGTCGAGCTACATATAAGAAATTATTGAACGGAATTTCCGACTCGATAGGCTGAATGGCCTCAATCTGCTCATTTCCTTAATGCTCCAACGGTATTATGCTATCAGGAATTCTCTTCCTGAGACAACAGCAGAGGCTGGGTGTGATAGATATTTGATTGGAAAGGGTCAGTAGGAATGTGGGATAGGTTTGGAGTCCGGAATGGATTATGTTCCGAAGTATACTTAATTATTCTGTCCTTATGTCTGAAAAGAGGTGGTGATTTGATGTTCAGTTAACACAGTTTTAAAATAACAGTCGCACAATGAAATGAGGACGTCCCTTTCACTTTAGTGTTGTGCTACCTGTGGTATCCTCATCCTCAGGAAGCAGTGAAGACTCGGACTTTGAAGGTATTCAAGGCTGAGCTCGACTGATCTTAACTGAACAGAAGGGTCAGTGTTTATTGTGAACAGACAGGAAATAGATAGTCAGACACACTCGGATCAGCCATTAGCATTCTGAATGGTGCAGCCGAATGGGCAACTTCTGCCTCTATCCCATATGTTGTTCCCTCAATCCACCCCTCGATGCAGTTACAGGGTTTGGGACCACTCCATTCTGTCAGACAGGACCGTTACAATGACACAGGAGGAGACCATTCTGCCCCTCTAAGGAATTGCACAGGAGTATAGAATGAAATAATTCAGCTCGTTCAGTGCACTACACAGTCCAGGAGGAGGTCATTCGACACATCTGAACGCTACACAGGAATAGGGAAGCTGTCGCTTACAGGAAATAGAGAGTAGAGATAAATGTTTATTTTCAGGCTGCAAAGCTGTAACTGATGGAGTGCTTCAGAGATCACTGTGGGGTCATCAATTATCAACAATCTGTAAAAAGATGTGGAGGAAGGGGTGGGAATGGCTTGGAGATCAATTAGCTCATATACCAAGATGGTCATTCAATGTGTCGTCAAATGGAGGTAGTGAGTCTGCAATGTGATACAGGCAGGGAAGGTTAGTGAGCAAACCTTCAGCAGAAATAATTTAACGTAAGTTGTCTATTTTGGCATGAAGGTTGAAACAATGGTAAACAATTTAAATGGAGAGAGATTGCCAAACTCTGTGATACAGGAGGTTTCCATGTTATTACGACATGAATCATATGAAGTCAGATGCAGCAAGTGATTTAGAAGGTAAGTGGAATGATGCTGGTTTTGGCAAAAGGTATCAGGTTTAATTGTAGGAATGTTTAACCGCATCTGTACAGGGCATTGCTGAGACCACACCTGATGCACAGTGAGGAGGATTGATCCCCTAAACTAAAATAAAATGATATAATTCTTTTGGAAGATTTTCAAAGAGGTTTCCCTTTACTCATTCCTGGAATGCCGGTCTTTTGTTATTGGCAAGTGCGAGACCATAAAATCCTTGCTTCACATTTACCACTTGTGATTAATGCTGAAAATGTGTTGCTGGAAAAGCGCAGCAGGTCAGGCAGCATCCAGGAAACAGGAGATTCCACGTTTCGGGCATAAGCCTTTCTTCAGGAATGAGGAAAGTTTGTCCAGCAGGCTAAGATAAAAGGTAGGGAGGAGGGACTTGGGGGAGGGGCGTCGGAAATGCGATAGGTGGGAAGAGGTCAAGGTGAGGGTGATAGGTAAGACTGGGGTGGGGGCGGAGAGGTCAGGAAGAAGATTGCAGGTTACGAAGGCGGTGCTGAGTTCGATGGATTTGATTGAGACAAGGTGGGGGGAGGGGAAATGAGGAAACTGGTGAAATCCGAGTTCATCCCTTGTGGTTGGAGGGTTCCCAGGCGGAAGATGAGGCCCTCTTCCTCTAACCGTCGTGTTGTTGTGGTCTGGCGATGGAGGAGTCCAAAGACCTGCATATCCTTGGTGGAGTGGGAGGGGGAGTTGAAGTGTTGAGCCACAGAGTGGTTGGGTTGGTTGGTTGGTTGGTTAGCTGTGGGAGTCGGTTGGTTTATAGTAGATGTCCGTGTTGATTCGGTCGCCTAAGATAGATATAGAAAGGTCGAGGACGGGGAAGGTGGAATCTGAGACTGTCCAGGTGAATTTGAGGTCGGGGTGGAAGGTGTTGGTGAAGTGGATGAACTGTTCAACCTCCTCGTGGGAGCACGAGACGGCGCCGATACAGTCATCTATGTAGCGGAGGAAAAGGTGGGGTTTGGTGCCAGTGTAGTTGCGGAAGATGGACTGTTCCACATATCCTACGAAGAGGCAGGCATAGCTGGGGCCCATGCGGGTGCCCATGGCTACTCCTTCCGTTTGGAAGAAGTGGGAGGATTGGACAGAGAAGTTGTTCAGGGTGAGGACCAGTTCAGTCAGTCGAAGGAGGGTGTCAGTGTAAGGGTATTGGTTGGTACGGCGGGAAAGGAAGAAGCGGAGGGCTTTCAGTCCGTCGTGATTGGGGATGGAGATGTACAGGGACTGGATGTCCATGGTGAAGATAAGGCGTTGGGGACCGGGGAAGCGAAAATCATGGAGGAGGTGGAGGGCATGGGTGGTGTCACGAATGTAGGTGGGGAGTTCTTGGACTTAGGGGGACAGGACCATGTCAAGGTATGCAGAGATGAGTTCGGTGGGGCAGGAGCAGGTGGAGACAATGGGTCGGCTGGGGCAGTCAGGTGTGTGGAATTTGGGCAGGAGGTAGAAGCGGGCGGTGCGGGGTTGTGGGACTATGAGGTTGGAGGCGGTGGATGGGAGATCGTCCGAGGTGATGAGGTTTTGGATGGTCTGGGAGATGATGGTTTTGTGGTGGGGTGGGGTCATGGTCAAGGGGGCAGTAGGAGGAGGTATCTGCGAGCTGGCGTTTGGCCTCAGCCGTGTAAAGGTCGGTGCGCCAAACTACAACCGCGCCTCCCATGTCTGCTGGTTTGATGGTGAGGCTGGGTTTGCAACGGATACAGTCATCGATGTAGCGGAGGAAAAGGTGGGGGTTGGGGCCACTGTAGTTGCAGAAGATGGACTGTTCCACATATCCTACGAAGAGACAGGCATAGCTGGGGCCCATGCGGGTGCTTACAGTCATCGATGTAGCGGAGGAAAAGGTGGGGTTTTGAGCCAGTGTAGTTGCAGAAGATGGACTGTTCCACATATCCTACGAAGAGGCAGGCATAGCTGGGGCCCATGCGGGTGCTTACAGTCATCGATGTAGCGGAGGAAAAGGTGTGGGTTGGGGCCAGTGTAGTTGCGGAAGATGGACTGTTCCACATATCCTATGAAGAGGCAGGCATAGCTTGGGCCATTCGGCGCCGTCTCGTGCTCCCACGAGGAGGTTGAACAGTTCATCCATTTCACCAACACCTTCCACCCCGACCTCAAATTCACCTGGACAGTCTCAGATTCCTCCCTCCCCTTCCTTGACCTTTCAATTTCTATGAAGAGAAAATGAGGTCTGCAGATGCTGGAGATCAGAGATGGAAATGTGTTGCTGGAGAAGCGCAGCAGGTCAGGCAGCATCCAGCGAACAGAAGAATCGACGTTTCGGGCATTAGCCCTTCTTCAGGAATGAGGAAAGTTTGTCCACTTCACCAACACCTTCCACCCCGACCTCAAATTCATCTGGACAGTCTCAGATTCCTCCCTCCCCTTCCTCGACCTTTCTATTTCCATCTCAGGCGACTGGATCAACACGGACATCTACTACAAACCGACCGACTCCCACAGCTACCTGGACTACACCTCCTCCCATCCTGCCCCCTGCAAAAACGCCATCCCATTCTCCCAATTCCTTCGACTCCGCCGCATCTGCTCCCAGGAGGACCAGTTCCAAAAACGCACATTACAGATGGCCTCCTTCTTCAAGGACCGCAATTTCCCCCCCGACGTGATCGACGATGCCCTCCACCGCATCTCTTCCACTTCCCGATCCTCCGCCCTTGAACCCCGCCCCTCCAACCGCCACCAGGACAGAACCCCACTGGTCCTCACCTACCACCCCACTAACCTCCATGTACAGCGCATCATCCGCCGTCATTTCCGCCACCTCCAAACGGACCCCAACACCAAGGATATATTTCCCTCCCCTCCCCTATCAGCATTCCATAAAGACCACTCCCTCCGTGACTCCCTCGTCAGATCCACACCCCCCACCAACCCAACCTCCACTCCCGGCACCTTCCCCTGCAACCGCAGGAGGTGCAAGACTTGCGCCCACACCTCCCCTCTCACCTCCCTCCCAGGCCCCAAAGGAAACTTCCATATCCGCCACAGATTCACCTGTACCTCCACACATATCATCTATTGCATCCTCTGTACCCGATGTGGCCTCCTCTATATTGGGGAGACAGGCCGCCTACTTGCGGAGCGTTTCAGAGAACACCTCTGGGACACCCGGACCAACCAACTCAACCACCCTGTAGCTCAACATTTCAATTCCCCCTCCCACTCCACCAAGGATAGGCAGGTCTTTGGACTCCTCCATCGTCAAACCATAGCGAAACGACGGTTGGAGGAAGAACGCCTCATCTTCTGGCTAGGAACTCTCCAACCACAAGGGATGAACTCGGATTTCACCAGTTTCCTCATTTCCCCTCCCCCAGCCTGTCTCAGTCAAATCCATCAAATTCAGCACCGCCTCCCTAACCTGCAATCTTCTTCCCGACCTCTCCGCCCCCACCCCAATCTGTCCTATCACCCTCACCTTGACCTTTTTCCACCTATCACATTTCCGACGCCCCTCCCCCAAGTCCCTCCTCCCTATCTTTTATCTTAGCCTGCTGGACAAACTTTCCTCATTCCTGAAGAAGGGCTAATGCCAGAAACGTCGATTCTCCTGTTCCCTGGATGCTGCCTGACCTGCTGCGCTTCTCCAGCAACACATTTCCATCTTTCAATTTCTATCTCAGGCGACCGAATCAACACGGACATCTACTATAAACCGAGCGACTCCCACAGCTACCTGGACTACACCTCCTCCCTCCCTGCCCCCTGTAAAAACTCCATCCCATTCTTCCAATTCCTTCGTGTCCGCCGCATCTGCTCCCAGGAGGACCAGTTCCAAAAACGTACAACCCAGATGGCCTCCTTCTTCAAGGACCGCAATTTCTCCTCCGACGTGATCGACGATGCCCTCCACCGCATCTCTTCCATTTCCCGCTCCTCCGCCCTTGAGCCCCGCCCCTCTAACCGCCACCAGGACAGAACCCCACTGGTCCTCACCTACCACCCCACCAATCTCCATGTACAGCGCATCATCCACCGTCATTTCCGCGAACCTCCAAACGGACCCCACCACCAAGGATGTATTTCCCTCCCCTCCCCTATCAGCATTCCGTAAAGACCACTCCCTCAGTGACTCCCTCGTCAGATCCACACCCCCCACCAACCCAACCTCCACTCCCGGCACCTTCCCCTGCAACCGCAGGAGGTGCAAGACTTGCACCCACACCTCCCCACTCACCTCCCTCCAAGGCCCCAAAGGAAACGTCCATATCCGCCACAGATTCTCCTGCACCTCAACACACATCATCTATTGCATCCTCTGCACCAGATGTGGCCTCCTCTATATTGGGGAGACAGGCTGCCTACTTGCGGAGCGTTTCAGAGAACATCTCTGGGACACCCGGACCAACCAACCCAACCACCCTGTGGTTCAACACTTCAACTCCCCCTCCCACTCTACCAAGGATATGCAGGTCTTTGGACTCCTCCATCGCCAGACCACAACAACACGACGGTTGGAGGAAGAGCGCCTCATCTTCCGCCTAGGAACCCTCCAACCACAAGGGATGATCTCGGATTTCACCAGTTTCCTCATTTCCCCTCCCCCACCTTGTCTCAGTCAAATCCATCGAACTCAGCACCTCCTTCCTAACCTGCAATCTTCTTCCTGACCTCTCCGCCCCCACCCCAGTCTGACCTATCACCCTCACCTTGACCTCTTTCCACCTATCGCATTTCCGACGCCCCTCCCCCAAGTCCCTCCTCCCTACCTTTTATCTTAGCCTGCTGGACAAACCTTCCTCATTCCTGAAGAACGGCTTATGCCCGAAACGTCGATTCTCCTGTTCCCTGGATGCTGCCTGACCTGCTGCGCTTTTCCAGCAACACATTTTCACCTCTGATCTCCAGCATCTGCAGACCTCACTTTCTCCACTTGTGAAGGATTCCTGGTGGGGTTTCATTGGAATCTCTCCACTGCCTGAAGCGAAGGGAATTCAGCCAAATCCCAACATTTCAGAAAGAATTCCCACTTCTTATAGCTTGTGTGAGCAGAATAACATCAAAGTCAGAATAACATTTTGGGGCACTCTATCACTTTACCATTTGTTATGAGTTCAACTTTCTGTGTCTCACATTTTTCTAGAAGATGGCGGAGTCGGAGACCTAAATAATTGGCCACCTCAGTCAACTGGCTGCATTTAAGATGGGTGTAACCGATGGAAGAGTGGGACTGGAAAAGGTCATAGCGACGCTCCAACATTTGTTGGAACACAAATGAGAAATTCTCAAAGGGCTGCTCAAGTGTAAATTCCCTTCCCCAGAGGATTGTGGTGCTTGAATGTTTGCATTTATTCAAATTTGTTTTTGGTATGCAGTCAAATGGTATACAGACCGAAGCGTGCTGCTTTGAGCAAAAGCAATTGAAGCGGTGACAAAGTATTTAATAGCCCACTGCTGCTGTTGCTATGTTCTATTCAACCCCTCATTTCTCCTGCAAGGAGCAGATGGAGGCCACTTGCTCCAAATACCCGATCAATTGTAATACAGGATCTCATTCAGTCCCTTCAAGAATGTCACACATGGTTTGGTGTCGGTTGGAAAATATTATTTGTTTCGACTGACACCTCTGGTCTCTTTACAGTATGTTTCCTCTCTGCTTCTTGTGATTCATTTTTTGGTGATATCATACACCAGATTCACCGTGAATACAGTCCCCCTACCTCAACAAGAGATGACTCACAAAATACTTTACTCTCTCTGATTGCAACGTTCTTTAAAAGAACATTCAGGAAAATTACAGCCATTAACTTTGCAATTACTGAATATGAGGACAAAAGGAACAGGACCAGGTAATTCGGATGATCAAGCCATTGCATAACATCATGGTTGATCTACTGTTGACAGTAATTTCTCTTTAATGACCAATTCTTCACCCCTTAGCTCTCTGACAGGTCAAAAATCCATACACCTCCTCCTTAAATGCTTTCAGCGATAAAGCTCCCCTAGCTCTCTCGCCCAGATAATTCCTGACAGCGATTACCTTCTGTGAGAGGAAAGCCCTCCCTACATATACACCATCACCTATTGATATGAACAAGAGGCGAACACAGGGGGTCAGGAAAGAGCGAATGGCTTTGAAGCCTAGGCAGTATTCGACTGATGATGGCATCGGGACCACCTACTTGTTTGATCTGAATGTGGATCAGGTGTAACCTTCCCACTGAATGGATTCTTTCAGAACACAAATAAAGAGGTTGGGGTCAGTTGCCAACAATCCTCTCAGTCCTGGGACATCTGTGCAGGAGATCCACAGGTTAGACCCCTCAGCACAAACATCTTCAGCTGCTCCATCAATGTATTTTCTCATCATAAGATTTGAAGTAGGTATGATGACTGAAGATCACAGAATGTTCAGAACATTTTGTGCCCCATCAGCTCCTGAACCATTCTGTGTTCATGTGCAGCAAGACACGGACAGCATTCCGGTTTGTGCTGTTAAAGTGTCGGTAACATTTATGTAACAGCACGGTCAGACACTGCACACTTCCACAGTTAAAAGGGGAGCTCATTAAGCATCTCCAGCTGGTTGCACACGGGAATGAGCTGGCATTCAGGAACAGGAAAAGTGACAGCACATTCAATACTCCTGCCTGTTACACAGGAAGAAGAGTGGTCTGTTCAATGCATCGAGCTGTTAAACAGGAACAGGGAGAGCCCAATCCAACCCTTAAACCTGTTCCATGAGACCAGGAGGAGGCTATTCATCCCCACGAGACAGTTATACAGGAAAAAGAGGGGGTCACTGATATTCCAACATGACAAACCAATGAAACCGAGACTGCACTGATAGAGAACTCCATGATGTTAATCATGGTTCCATGCTTGAACATAGTTTGCTGGCAATGAGGAGGGAAGCCAAACGAGTTGTGCCAAGTCTCATGGAGGCATCTTCCATCGCCGAGAAGACACACCCATGTTCTCCATGGAGATCAGAATCTGGTGGGAATAGTTAACTGTTTTAGCATGAAGGTATTGCGGCTGCTGTAGGGATTACGGATAACGAGACTTTCAGTGCAGACCATACACCAAATGCACTATATTAATGTGGAGAGAGTTTATTCAAAGACTGGCCCTCTGTCTCTCTCATGCGACATGGGGATTGGGTGTGGAGTGAGGGGAATATGCTCAGAGGCTCTTAAACGATCGACAATCAGGCAACCCGAGTTAAAAATAAGCTATGGAATTTTTCGCTGTATCAGTGTCTATTTAGAACATCGTGAGTGACTGTCTTTCCCCCTCAAGTTTCAATGCAATCGCCTCTCATTCTCTCACAACGCCAGAAATTAATCTTCACTGTCTCCTCATGGTACCATAATCCCAGGGATTAGTCTGGTGAACTCCATTGCACTCTCTCTGTGGCAAGGCGATCATTCCTTATAAAGGAGAGAAAGTCTGTCCACAGTGTCCCAAATACTGCCTCAACAACACTCTCAGCGATGATCACAATAACTCGTTTTCCTCTTAAATATCTCCGTTTCTTTCCTGTGGCATAAAAAATAACTTTTCTTCTCTCTACAATGCTGGAAAGAATTAATTCTTTTATAATGAAGGTATTGTTGATACTGTTGGGATTATGGATAACATGACGTTCATTGCAGGATCACGCACCAATTGAACTGTATTAATGTTGCAAGATTTTATTCAAAAGCCAGACTCTCTCTCTCTCTCTCTCTCTCTCTCTCTATCTCTCTCTCTCTCTCACTCTCCTCTCTTTCTCCTCTCTTTCTCTCTCTGTCTCAGTTGAAATAGGGTGTGGGTGTGGTTGGGTGGAACGTTCTCAGAGGCTCTTAAACTATCGAGAATCATGTAATCTGAGTGGGAAAAAAAAAGCCGTGGAACGTATCACCGTATCAGTGTCTGTTTAGAACATCATGAGTGATTGTCCATCCCCCTTAAGATTCAATGTAATCACCTCTTATTCACTCACTCACCTTCACTCACTGCTCATGGTGCCATCATCCCAGGGATTAGTCTGGTGAAACTTGAGATAAAGTCTATCCACAGTTAACCAAATACTGCCTCAACAACACTCTCAGGGATTTTCAAAAAACATCTTTTTTCTCACTTAGATGTTGCCATTTCTTTCCTGTGACACAAAAAGCCATTCCTTCTCTATGCACTACGACTGACATGGAATTTAAGTCCCTTACATCTGTACGTCAGCATCAATAAAGCCAGCACCAGAGATATCTATGGAGATGTGCATCACACTCGGGGAGAATTTCAATGAGATTGAATACACCAAAAATAGGGGATGATCACGTACCCGAATGTAAATGAGATGTAGTAATAGAGAAAACAGGCAGAGAAAGGGAGCTATCTTTACAATTATTCTTCTCTCACAGGAAGTATGTTATGCAGATCTTGAACTGAGTGGCTGGTTCAGCTGTTCCACAGTACCATAAAGAGTAAAACGCATAGCTATGGTTTTGTAGTGTTACAACACAGGATAAATCTTCCTGCTTAATTAAAACCAGCAACAGAGAAAAGATTTATCCCATGCAGTAATCTGTGATAATTCTAGAGTCCAAGTCTATTAAAGTAAAAATTAACAACTTTATTTCTTAAAGCATAACAGAGAATAATAAACGAATGACTATTTACAACTTCTTCCTCTAACCTGTCTTTTACCTTCCCCCTCCACAATACTAGTCCGATAAGACTCCGAATTAAGATTTACAAAACAAAACTTCTTATCTCAAAACTAGGAAGCTTTCGGTTCCTCGCCATATTCCTGTCCTCTTTTCTTCTTGGGGACAATGCATCACCAGTTACTAATCAATAATGGTGCCTAAAGGAGAGCTATTTTTCAGGCGTTCTTTGCATGCTGGTAGCTTGGCAGTTCTCCTCTCAACTGTTCGATTTTCCATGGTCTTGAACCGCCAAACTAACGGATTGTATCATTGGCTGTTATGATTGTCAATATAATAATTTAAAACTTGGTTGGAGGTGGGCATTTTGGGGTATAATTTAAAATGTTTTGCTGAATTTGTTTCGAGACAATGAGCTAATCGGGTTGTTCGACCAAATGTTAATTATATCTATTTTTCAGAACGCTTGGTGCTGTCAGGTAGTTATTGTTGTTTTTCAAATCTCTCAATGGTACAGTACACCCACGTGTTCATCACAGAAGTCACATGGAAACCTGACGAGGGAGGCAAAACACATTGACTTCCCTAAAGGACTTGAGGCAAGCAGATTGGTTTTTATAACAAATGATAATAGTTGCTTTTAAACTCCCCAATTTCCTTCATGAAATATCAACAGACTATTATTCTGTGGCTCTAGATTATGAGTCAATGGCCTGGCCACCATAAACTGTCTTTCCTTAGGTCCAGAGAACAAGTTAAACATTCTCAATAGCAATTATTTAGTGACGGACATGTGATTACAAGGAACGTGAAACTGTTGCATCCGGATTGAACAAAGGCACAAATGGTTTATTCAGATATTGCACTGAGACTGAGGACAAGACTGGGATACCATGATGGTGGTATTGGACAGGATTGGTGAGTGAGGAGGATATGGAGATGTAAATCTGTGAAGGACAAAATGGATTATGGAGTTTGAGAAGAGTTTTGTTCCTTCTCGCTTATCAGTGAGTAAGTTATAAATCGTAGTTTGATAGTTATAATTTATAAGGAAATGAATATTTGTTTGGAACTGAAGATATTGACTTGCACTTTCCAAAATGTACATATCATGAGCAGAAATTCAGTTTAACCCGGTTTAGTAGACAAATATAATGACTTACCAGGAACACCAACTATTGCGAGGATGGGATAGTAATCACCTTGAATAATCCAAAGGATATCCTGGATCCGATATTCTAATGATATCAAAGGCTGCGAAAGACAGTAAAGACCCAAGCATAAACTCCTGTCCATTGTTGGAACATTCCAGTCTAATGTTCTCAGATTCTGAACCATTGTTGGAACATTCCAGTGTAATGTTCTCAGATTCTGATGCATTGTTGGAACATTGCAATCCATGGTCCTCAGATTATGAACAATTATTGTAACGTTCCTGTCCAATGTTCTCCGATTCTGATCTCTCCTCCCCCTCTCTCTCTCTCTCTCATTCTCGAGCTGCTGATCCCTGTTAGTGCTGTAAGTGATGCTCCTACTCACACTATTGGATAGCACATTGAACAGAGCCCATTTATTTTTCAACGATTGAAACTCTCCATTGGAATAATTAGGATTCACGGAGATTGACATCAGTAACAGTCACTGAACAAATAGCTCTATTTAACCCCTTTGAGTTCAATATTTATTTTATTAAAATTCAAAAGAACGTTAGAAATTTACACATTTAGCTTGGGATATGTGGGGGTGGCTGAAGGAAGGAATATTGCGTGTAATCATTCAATATGCCTTGGATATGTGAGTAATGTCAAAGGATTGTCTGAACATAACCAAGTTTCTCCGTTTATAAATGGAAACATACAGTCTGGAACTACTGATCAGTGATTATGATGTCAGTAAAATATGGAGAGAACTTTTCTAGTCCATAATCTGACAGGCAAATGTGCCTATGACTTCATGAGTTATAACAGACAAATGGCATGGATATGTTAACAGAGAATATGATGTAACACACAATTCAGATGGCTAGTCGAAGATCAGAGAGGGCAGGTGAGGGTCATCCTGTGAATGTTGTCGATGTCAATCAACTGTGATTAAGTACCATGCACTGGTTTTCAATTTCAGTGTGATTATGATACTGGGGACATGGCGGCAGAGCCTGGAGGGAGGGAACATGATATTGCCTAGTCATCAGTATTGGGATGTTAATGTTTATAAATCATAAGAAAATCAAATTCCAGGATACATCTCCAATGAGGAATGAGGAGAGCCAATATTAACCAAAAGACCAGAAGACATTGGACCAGAAATTTGGCCATTCAGCCCATTAAGCCTGCTCCGACATTCAATGATGGCTGTTCAGCTTCTCAACCCCATTCTTCCGATTTCTATCTGTAACCCTTCATCTCGTTTACAATCAAGAACCTATCTGTCTAACTCTTAAATATATTTAATTACCTGGCCTCGACAGCCTTCAGTAGCAGTGAATTCCCTAGATTCACCACTCTCTGGCTAAAGAGGTTCGTCTCTATCTGTGTTTGAAAAGATCTTCTCTTTACTCTGTCCCCTCGGGTCCTAGTCTCCCCTCAATTGGAAATATCTTCCCAAAATCCACCCTGTCCAGGTCATTCAATATTCTGTAACTTTCAATTAGACCTCCTAACATTCTTTTGATCTCTATCAAATATAGACTCTGAGCCCTCAGTTGTTCTTCATATGTTAAGCTTTTCATTCCTGGGACCACTTTCGTGAATCATATCGGAAAATTCTCCTTGGCCAGTACATTCTTCCTGAGATATGAGATCCAAAATTGTGCACAATAATCCAAATGTCGACTGACCAAAATTTTATAGATCCTCAGAAGTGCATCCCTGCATTTATATTCAAGCCCTCTTGAAATAAATGGAATCATTTTATTTGCCTTCCCAACTGCTGACACGCAGAAGTTTGACATTTCAAGATCCTTGGACAAGCATCCCCTCAATTCCACCCCCCCCCCCACGCCCCCGACCCCAGTCTTCTGAACTTGCTCGCTATTTAGAAAATAGTCCATGCATTTATTTTTTCTGGCAATCTGCATGACCTCACACTTGCTCACATTATACTCCACCTGCCACTTCTTTGCTCACTCCCTTAACCTGTGCAAATCCTTCAGCAAGAGAAAGTGAGGACCGCAGATTCTGGAGATCAGAGTCAAAAAGTGTGGTGCGAGAAAAGCACAGCCAGTCAGGCAGACTCTGAGGAACGGGATATTTGACGTATCAGTCATAAAGCCTTTATCAGGAATGGAGTGGGTGGGCGGAAAGAGGTTGAGAGATGAATGGGAGGGGCTGGGAGGAAGGTAGCTTGGAAGGCGATGGCTAAATGAAGGTGAGCGGTGAGAGTGCAAGGTAGAGTGGATAGATGGGAAGGAAGTTAGATAGGTAGGACAGTTAAACAGGCGATGCTCAGTTGTTGGGTTAGATCTGGGATAATGTGGAGGGAGGGGAGGTGAGGAAACTGGTGACATTGCGCTGGATACCGTGAGGTTGATGGGTCCCAAGATGGAAGACGATGCGCTCTTCCTCCAGACGTCAGTGGCTAGAATGTGGCAGTGGAGGAGGCCAAGAACTTGCATGTCCATGGAGGAGTGGTAGGGTGAGGCGAAGTATTCAGCCATAGGGCAGTGGGGTTGTTGGGTGTGTGACGGAGAGTGTTCCCTCAACCGTTCTGCAAGTTGACGTCCTGTCTCCCCAGTGTAGAGGAAACCAGGAGCAATGGACAGAGTAGATAAGATGTTTGGAGACACAGGATATTCTCTGCCTGATATGGAAGGATCCTTTGGGGCCTTGGATAGAGGTGCGGAGGAAGTTGTTGGCACAGGTTTCATACCTCTTGCAATGACAATGGAAGGTGCCGGGAGTGGAAGGTGGCTTATTGGGGTGTGGGAGGGGGGACGCGTGAACCTAACGAGGGAGGCGTGAAGGGAATGGTCTCTGCAGAATGCTGATTGGGGTGGGGAGGGAAGTATATCTCTGGTGGTGTGGTCTGACTGGTGTTGGCAGAAATGGCGGAGGATGATGCGTTTATCCTGAGTTTGGTGGACTGCAAAGCGAGCATCAAAGGAGTGCTAGTGGGGGCTACTGCACCCTACTGCAGCCGAATCACCTCTTCAATGCTACCTATCCCTCTATTCCATCTTTTCACTGTTTGAAAACTTATCCAGAATGCCGTCAGTTCCTTCATGTGGACCATTAATGCACAAAGCGAATTTTGTGGTCCCAAACTGAGCCTTGAGGTATACTATTTATAACTGGATGCCATCCTGAGAAGGACATTTTTATCCCCACTCTCTGCTTTCTGTCAGACAGCCACGCATCTATCCAAGCTAACACTTTGCCTGTAACACCAGGGGCCCTCATCTTTCTCAATAGGCTCCAGCGTGGCACCTTATCAAAGGAGTTTAGAGAAGCAGGTGGACAACATCTATTGGTTTTCCTTGGTCAAATCTGCTCGTTACTCCCTCAGCGTATTCCAGCAGGTTTGTCAGGCATGACCTCCCATTGATGAAACAATGCTGACTTTGCACTATTTTACTAAATACTTCCAAGTATTCAGAAAGCCCATCCTTCACGAAGGATTCCAGGATGTTACCTACAACCAAAGTTAGGCTAATCAGTCTGTAATTTTCCATCTTCTGCCTAACTCCCTTAATAAATGTCACGTTCGCAATTTTCCAGCCTTTCTTGATTTTAGTCATTCCTGAAAGATTACCACTTTCACTTTCCATACCTCTTCAGCTATTTCCCTTACAATGCTGGAGTGTAGTCCATATGGTTCAGGTGATTTACCCAAATTCAGGCCATGCAGTTTTATATCATGTTTTTCTTGGTGATGACCACCATACTCATCTCTGCCCTCTCACTCTCTTCAAGTTTTGGGAAATTACTCTTGTCTTCCACCATGACAATTGATGCAAAGTTCCTCATTCATTTCTTTGTTTTCCACTACTGTTTCTCCAGCATCAATTTCCAGTGGTCCATATTCACTTTTGCCTCTCTTTTGCACTTTATATATCTAAAGAACCTCTTACAGTCACCTTTCTATTACTGGTTAGCTTACCTGCATATCTAATCTTCTCTGTCCTTTTTTTTCCTCTGTTAGTCTTTGTAAGTTTCCCAATTCTCTAGTCTCCCACTGCCCCTCAACAAATTATACGCTTGTTCTTTTGCTTGTATGCAATCCCTGACTTCCGTCGTCAGCCCTGACTGTCTCATCCTCCCTGTACCATGCCTCTATTCCTCGGCAAGAATCTCTGCTGTGTTCCTGAATTTATCTTGGAATCTGCTGCCATTGCTGTTCCCCTACCTTTCCTGCTGGACCACTCTCCCAGTCAATTCTAAACAGCTTCTCCCTTATGCCTCTGTCGTTGCCTTTATGCAGCTGAAATACTGTTATCTCTGATTCTATCTTCTCTCTCTCAAATTGCAGAATAAATTCAACCATGTTCTGATCATTGCTTCCGAATTTTACCTTCACCCTAATCTCGCTTACGAATCCTTCGTCATTAAATCCAGTATCATCTGTTCCTGAGTGGGCTCCACCAGACGTTGGTCCAAAAAGCCATCTCATAAACATTCCTAAAATTCCTTTTCTTGCAAACCACTACCATCTAATGTTCCCAGTTCCCCTGCATACTGAAATCACCCATGATTACTGTACCTTGCCTTTCCTACACATTTTTGCTATCTCCTGATGTATCTTGTGCCTCAGCTCCTGACTACGTTTTTCGAGCCCTATACAAGACTTCAACTGTGGTTGTCTTACCTTTGTGGTTCCTCAATTCTACCCAGGCTAATTCTACACCATCTGACCTTACTTCCTTTCTAACTATTGATTGAATTTCATTTCTTACTAATAATGCAAATCCACTCCCTCTGCCCACCTGCCTATCTTTTCGATAGGATAAATATCCTTAAATATTCAGATCCCCTTGCAGCCACATCTCCGTGATGCCCATCGCTTCATACATGCCGATTTAATTCTGCACCGCAAGCTCATTTACCTTATTCCTTATACAGCATGTATTCAGTTGTAACCCTTTCAGTCCTGCATTAACCGTCCCTCTTCTCATTGTCATTCATTTGTGCAGTGCGCTTGAAGAGTGATATGTTAAACATTTCCAGATGCTCTATCCTATATGTGTCTGTGCTGGACAATCTAATAACCGCTCCTGAATTCTGTACTCTTACCTCCTTTTTTAATTCGGCATTTCTAATTAAACCCTATAACTGCACCACACACATGCACACACACACGCACACACACATACACACAGACACACACACACAGACACACAGACACACACACATACACACACACACACATATATGCACACACATACAGACACACACACACATACACAGACACACACACACAGACACACACGCACATATACGCACACACACAGAGACACACACACACAGACACACACACACAGACACACACACATATACGCACACACAGACACACACACACATACAGACACACCCACACACACACATACACACACACACACAAACACACACACATACACAGACACACACATACAGATGCACACACACACAGACACACACACACATACACACACACATATATGCACACACATACAGACACACACACACATACACAGACATACACACACACAGACACACACGCACATATACGTACACACACACACACACGCACATATACGTACACACACACAGACACACACACACAGACACACATACACACACACACACACACACTCCTAATCAGTTTAAAGCTCTGTCTCGAGCCCTGGTTATGATTCACTCGGACTCTGGTCCCAGCGCGGTTCACATGACACTGTCCCATCGGAGCAGGTCCTTTCTTCCTCAGTAATAAAATGTGTTTATTCAACACAAAATACAAGGATAAAAAAGCTTTTCTGTACATACCAAAACATGAAAATTACAAAAAGACAATATTGTTAAAATTTACTTACTATGTGGAGCTATATAAATTGTAATGTGAATTAGAAAACCATGGAAGTGGTGTGCAAACTTTATCAATCATTATTTGACCCAGAGCTGAGATCCTGATTTCCCCTCTGCCAGTGATTCCCTTCAATGAGATGCCACCCTGCCTCTCACGCAGTGTCTAGAGGGGCTACAAGTTCCTGTTGGCTCAGAATATTTAAATTAATCCACCTTCTACCTGGAACCAATCTATTGGTCTATTGGATTGTGTTTAGCTGTCAGCAACTCAGCTCTGGGATGTTATTGGCGATAAATGACCTGGGATGACAGCCAGTATCAGCATGGTGCTCACAGGATATGGCACCAGACAAATGGCTTACAGTCTGTAGGAGTTTCTAAGAAAAGTTTCTGTGTATTTCTCCTCATGCTGTCTCTTGATCTAGCATCACATTCGTCTGACACCCCTTGCTCTCACTCACTCTGTCGCTCATTTTTTTCACTCTGTTTATCTCACTTCACTGTCTTTCTCGCTGTTTATTTCTCTCCCTCTCAGTCGAGCTCCGATCATTCCCTCTGTTTCAAGTTGTCAAGTTGGAGAGCTCATGGACGCATGGTGGGCTGAATGGCCTCCTTCTGTGTTGTATTAGTTCTGAAGTTCTGAAGTTTTGGTGCCTGCAGAGACAAGCTGGTCCAGTGAAGGACACAGTAGACAATTATACATCATCTCTTCCTATTTTCTGACATGCAGCGATATCGAAATATTTGTTCAAACAAACTGATTCCTCATATTAAAATCAGCACACTTCAGACTGCCAGGCCACTGTGTTCCGTACCCTCTGTTTTTTTTTTGTTGGTCTTAGCTGTACTGGGATTAGTCTCCAACTCCCCCTTAGTCACTGTACCTATGGAACTACTGCTGTGTTTCCACACACCCCTCTCCCACCGCCGCCACACACTAGATTAAACCCTCGTAAAGGACAATAGCAAACCTGCCTGCCAGGAGATTGCTGCCAGTTCAAAGCCATCCCGTCCATCTTGTCTATATCCTACCAACCCGGGAATCCCAATGATCCACATATCGGAGAGTGTTATCAGTTCATGTGCATCCTGTCCTTTTGTGTGTATCCGACTGACCCGTGAATCCCAATAATCCTCATATCGTAAATTGCTTCCAGTTCAGGTTCATACCATCCGACTCGGGAATCCCAATGATCCACATATCGGAAGTACTGCCTTGCGACCAGCACTTTGATCGTGTATTTAACTGTGCTACCTTACGATTCCTCGCCTCACTCGCACGTGACATATTCTAATGTCTCCAAAATTCAAATATCCTTTCAGCACAACTCCAGCAAGGCCTTTTCTTTAATCTGGATCGACTTGATAGTAAAAACGTAAGTTTGACGTCAGGAAAGTGAGACCACTGAATCAGTCCAATGACCACCGGATCTGATATTTATCTCCTCCACCAAACCTGTTGACAAGGCATACATATGGGCCATCTATTTGCAGATGGCCGAGGATAAACAGAAGATTAGAAAATGTCAGAGCAGATGGATGTAATTCAGCCTGTTTACTCAGCTTTGCTATTCAATTGGATTCTAGTTATTCTGTTCCTTTTCATGGCAGGGTCTTTACCCAGCATACCCAGCGGGTCAGAAAGTTCCCAGTGTCGTTGTGTGCACTGTCCTGCGAAGAAAGTATCCAGTGCCAGGCATTGGGGTGTGAGGTGTCCTAGTGGTGGCACAAGGAAAGGCTGCATGCAATGACGATGGACTGAGGGAACTGAGGGAGATGGAATGGGCATCCAGGGGCACTGCACTCTGACAAGTGGCCGGGCAAGATTCCTAAACACCCAGAGGAGCCTGCGAACAACAGTTGCTTTTACAAAACCTGTCACATTTGCTGCATTTCTCCATCGAACTAAAGCAAAAATACTGTAGATGGTAGAAATCTGAAGCAAACACAGAGACGTACTGTGGAGAGAGAAAAGAGTTAATGCTCCCAATGCAGACACGGGAAGAATGTATAAAGTCCACACAGACAGGGTGCAGAGATTGGAAATGAACCCAAGTGCCTAGCACTGTGAGGCAGCATTGCTGTGTCACCATGCAGCCCAATGATGGAACATTGGGGATAGTATAGTTAAAAGCATAGATACTGCTCTCCGTAATCGGGATTAAGAGTTATGAAGGTGGTGTTGCCTACATGGTGATTGGGTTTGGGATATATCATCGGTCTTGCAGAACTTGGAGCGGGAGGGGAATGATCCAGTGGTCAGGGTCCGTGTAGGTACCAACAGCTGGACTAACAAATGACAATGAGAAGAGCGACGGGTAATACAGAACTGAACTAATTTATCGGATTACATGTAGTATAAGGAATAAGGAAAATGAGCTTGTGACTCATCCATAAATTGGCAGGTTCGACAGAGTGGGCATTACAGTGACATCGCTGCAAGAGGATCAGGATTGGGAGCTGAATATTCAAGGATATTCATCCTGTCGAAAAGATAAGCAGGTGGGCAGAGAGATAGAGTTATCTCAGTATTAAGAATGGGATTGAATCAATAATCAATAATAAGAAATGAAATAAGGTCAGATGGTGTAGAATCTGTGTCGGTAGAATTGAGGAATCAAAAAGGTGGAAACATGCAGTTGGAGTTATATGCAGGGAGCTGGGGTGTAAGATACACCAGGAGCTAGAATTACCTGCAGGAAAGGCAAAGTTACAGTGATCATGTGGGATTTTATTATACAGATGGACTGGGAATTCAGATTGATAGTGGTTGGCAGGAAAAGGAATTTGTGGAATGTCTACGAGACGGCTTTTGGAGCAGCTTGTGCAGGCAGACTAGATGAGGGGAGCTGCAAGTGACAGTGATCATATTATGATTGAATTTACTCTGCAATTTCAGGTGGAGAACTTAGAATCAGAAGTAACAGTATTACAGCTGAATAAAGGCCATTGCACAGACATGAGTGAGGAGCTGGGTAGAATTGACTGGGAGACGGGCCCAGCAGGAAAGACAGTGCAACAGCAATGGCAGAGTTTTTTGGAGTAATTCAGGATACAGCAGAGATTTATCCTAAGCAAAAAAAGAGGCTTGTATAGGGAGGATGGAACAACCATAGCTGACTAGGGAAGTCATGTATAGCATAAAAGCAAAAGAGAAATGATATAATGTGGCAAAGTGCAGTGGGAAACCTGAGGATTGGGAGGCTGACAAAGACAAAACAGAAGGCTAACAAAATAAAATAAGGAGGGAGATTATTATATTGGGGGTAAGCTAGCCAGTAATGTCAAGGAAGATTGTGATAGTTTCTTTCGATATATAAAGCATAAAAATGCGGCAAAAGTGAACATTGGATTGCTGGAAACTGATAATGGAGAGAAAGCAGCGGGGAACGATAAAATGGCCAAGGAACTGAATAATTACTTTGCATCAGCTTTCATGGTGGAAGGCACGAGTAATACCTTAAACATTCAAGAGATTGAGGGGCCAGAGCTGAGTATGATGGCCCCCACCATGGAGAACATGCTAGAAAAAAATGTAATGGCCCGGAGGTGGGTAAATAACCTTGACCAGATGGACTACATCTGAAAATGTGTTGCTGGAAAAGTGCAGCAGGTCAGGCAGCATCTCAGGAGCAGGAGAATCGACGTTTCGGGCATGACCCCTTCTTCAGGAATGAGGCCCTGATCTCCAGCATCTTCAGTCCTCACTTTCTCCTCAGATGGTCTTCATCCCAGTATGAGAAGGGAGATAGCTGAAGAGGGAGTGGAGGCAATCGTGGTTATCTTTCAGGAATCACTAGAGTAAGGAACGATCCCAGAGCACTGGAAACCCACTAACGTGACACTCCTTTTTTAACAAGGGAGTTAGGAAAAAGACAAAAAAAAAAATGACCATGACCAGTTTATCCTCTGCCATGGGTAAGATCCTGGAATCCATTGTGAAAGATGAGATTTCTGAAAAGTTGAAAGTGTTTGGTAAAATAGGGCAAAGTTGGCATGATTTCATCAAGGCAAGTTAATTCCTGACAAAACTACTGGAATTCTTTGAAGAGGAATTGAGCAGGCTCGACCAAGCACAGCCAATGGATATTATCCACCTGGACTTCAAGAAGGCCTTTGACAAGGTATCACACAGGAGATGACTGAGTATGATATGGGTCCGTGGTGTTAGAGGCAAGATAGTGGCATGGATAGAAGCTTGTCTGCCTGGCAGAAAGCAGAGAGTGTGGATAAAATAGTACTTCTCCGGATGGCAGCTGGGGACAAGTGGAGATCCAGAATGCTCAGTGTTGCAATTATAACTTTTTACTTGTTACATTAACGAATCTAGAGGAGGGAATTGTGGGCACTCTGGTTAGGTTTGCAGACGACACAAAGATAGGCAGATGGACAGGTCGTATTGAGGAAGTGGCCAGGCTGAACAAGGATTTGGACAGATAAAGAGATCGTCAGATGAATTCTAACGTTGGAAAGTGTGAGGTCATGCACTTCGGCACGAAGAATAGAAGCATGGTCTATTTTCTAAATGGCAAGAAAATTCAGAAATCTGAAATGCAAAGGGACTTGGGAGTTCTAGTGCAGGGTTCTGTCAAGGTCAGCTTGCAGGTTGAGGCAGTAGTTAGGAGGGCAATTGCAATTATGATTGGGAGCATTTACTACGAGAAGAATTGAATATAAGAACAGGATGTATATGGCTCTTATCGGACCACATTTGGAGTATTGTGCTCATTTTTGAGCTCCATACCTCAGGAAGGATGTACTGGTTCTGGATTGTGTTCAGAAGATTTTCATGAGAATGGTCATGGGAATGAAAAGCTTATTGCATGAGGAATGTTTGAGTATTCTGGGTCTATACTTGATAAAGTTTGAAAGGATGAGAGGGAATGTAATTGAAATAGACAGGATACTGAATGACGTGGAGAGAGTGGATGTTGATAAGATGTTTCCATTGGATTAGAATCCGAGGGCACATCCTTAAATGAAAGGGAACACTTTTTAGAACAGTGATAAGGAGGAAGTTATTGAACCATAAAATGGTGAATCTTTGAAATTTATTGCCACAGAAGGCTGTGGGGTCAGGTCATTAAATATATTTGACACGGAGATAGATAGTTTTTGATTATCCAGGGGATGAAAGGTTACGGGGAGAAGCTCGGAGAATGGGTTTGAGAAACCTATCAGTGATGATTGAATGACGGAACAGACCCGATGGGCTAACTGTCCTAATTTATGCTCCAATGTCTTATAGTCTTCTGGTCTAAAACTTAAGGAAGTACCTTGCATCTCTGAGAAAACGGATTCATGTTCTTCATGAATGTCAGTAGCTGGTGGGAATAGTTAACTGTTTTAGAAAGAAGATACTGTGGCTGCTGTCGGGTTGGTGGATAATATGTCATTCAGTGCAGGATCACACACCAACTGCACTGCATTAATGTGCGGAGAGTCTATTCAAAACTTGGACCTCTCTGTCTCTCTCAATGGGGAGTAGGGTGGGCGGGTGTAACGTCCGCCCAGGCAGTTAAACTATCCCGAATCATTCATCCTGAGTGAAACAGCAATCATGAATTTATCACCTTCCCATTGTCTGTTTCGAATATAAGGAGTGATTGTCTATCCCTCTCAGGATTCAATGCAACCACCTCTTATTCTCTCACAGCGCTATGGGTAAACCTTCTCTCACTCCTCATGGTGCCATCATCCCAGGGATTAATCTGGTGGAACTCCTCTTCACTCTCTCTGTGGTAAGGAGATCACTCCATATAAAGGAAAGAAAATTTCTCCACAATACCCCAAATACTGCCTCAAGAACACTCTCAGATTTGATCACAATAATTTATTTTCCTCACTTAGCTGGCTCCATTTCTTTCGTGTGACACAGGAAACAATTCATTTACAATGCACTGCCACTGATGTAGAATTTAAAAACATCCTTACATCTGTAGGTCAGCATCAATGAAGACAGTACCACTGGTGCCCATAGAGATGGACATCACTCTTGGAAGAGACTCAATCACAAAGTATTCGTCTAAAACAGTGAATGGCTACCTACCTGAATGGAAATGAGCCGTTGGAATATGGGATGCAGGCAGAGGAAGGGAGATACCTTTCCTTTTGTTCTGCCCTCACGGGACGTGTGCAGCCCTGGTCAGGCCAGCATGTTATGCCGATCTTGAACTGAGTGGCTGGTTCAGCTGTTCCACAGGACAGTAAAGAGTAAAACACATTGCCGTGTGTTTGCAGTTAAACAGAGACTTGACACGAGAAGCATGATCCACTGCCTTCTCTAATGGGCATAAGGCAAGCCGATATCAACAGATTATTATTCTGTGGTTCTAGAATACGAGCCAATGACGTAACCCGCCATACACCGTCTGCCCATCTTTCATATATTGTCCAGAGAACAAGTTAAACATCTTAAGTGCAATTATTTTGCAATGGACACGTGGTTAGAAGGGACTTGAAACAGATGCATCTGGAATTAACAAAGGAATAAACGATGGTTTATTCAGGAATTGAACTGAGGCTGAGGAGGAGACTGGGACGTCTTAATGGTGGTATTGGACAGGATTAGTATGTGGGGAGGATATGGAGATGTACACTTTGTAGGAGAAAACGAATCAAAGAGGTTGAGAACAGTGTGTTTTACCCTCGCCTATTTGTGAGTAATTTGTTAATAATAGTTTGCTAGTTATAATGGAATATTTGATTGGAGCTGAAAACGTTGGCTTGCACCTTTCCAAAATCTGCACATCATGACCATCGAATCAGTTCATACCGTTTCACTAAACAGACAGAGTGACTTACCAGGAACACCAACTTTAGCAAGGATAGGATAGTAGCCAGCTTGAACAACCAGCAGTACATGTTCAGTCCGCGATGCTAATGATATCCAACCCTGGGAAAGCCAATGAAGACCGTAGGATAAACTCCTATCCATTGTTGGAACATTCCAGTCTAATGTTCCCAGATTTCCATCTCTCCTGCCCTTCTCTCTGAAGCTGCTCATCCCTCTTATTACTGTTGGACATGCTCCCGCTCACACTACGGGATAAAGCACTGAAACTATTCCCTTATTGATAGAAGAGAGAAACACCCTTGGGATGCATACGATCCATGGAGACTGACATAATTACAAATAGCTCCAGTTAACCCCTTTGAATTCAATGCTAGTTTATTAAAATTCAAAATAACGTTGAACATTTATGCATTCTGGGTGTGATATGCGAGTGTGACTGAAGGAAGGAATGTTGAAGATGGCAGATTGATTGTGTGTAATAATTCAGTCCGCCTTGGATATGGAAGTAATGTCAGAAGTTTAACGGAACATAAACATGCTTCTCTGTTCATTAATACAGAAATAAATCCCGTAACTACTGATCAATCATTGCAATATCTGTAAAACATTGAGAAAACAACTATCATACATGATGTCATCGAAAACTGTGCCAAAAAAAACCCTGGGTTACAACAAACAAACGGCATGGATACGTTAACAGAGAATTGCACATGGCCAACACAGTTCAAATTGTTATTCCAGGATCAGAGAGGGCAGGTGTGGGTCATGCTGTTGATGTTATCGATGTTAAGGAACTGTCATGAAGTGACATTTAATGGGCTTCGATTACATTGTGATTATGATGTTGGGGAAAAGTCAGAAGACGGAGAGGACTGGGGTCATGGCTGATTAGGCTGGATGGAGGGACAGTGATGTTCCCCATTTACCAGAATTGGAATGTTATTCTTTATAACTCATATGAAGACCAGATTCAAGAATACATCTACGATGAGAAATTAACAGATACAATATTAATTAAATGTGTTTGTGCAATAAAAAATACAGGAACAAAATGATTTTCTGAACACGCCATTATATGCAAAGTACAAAGAGATAAGGTTGTTAAAATACACTCCTGATATTGAGCTATATAAATTGAAATGTGAATTACATAACTAGGAAAGTGGTATGCAAACTTTATCAATCATTATTTGACCCAAAGCTAAGATCGTGATTTCACCTCTGTCAGTGAATCCCATCACTGAGATTCTCTGGCATAGTCTCTCGTACTGTATCGGTGTGGGCGGGAGGGGGGTCGTGGAGGCGGGGTAGTGGTTATCATTTCCTGCTGCTCCTGGCGCAGTCTATTTAAAGCTTTTACTTTCTCGATGCAACCAATCTCTTGGCCTAATGCGTTCTGTTTAGCTGTCAGAAACCCAGCTCTGTGATATTGTTGGAAATAAAAAAATTGGGATGACAGCCAGTATCAGCACAGTGCTGACAGTGTATGGAGCCCAGACAAAGGGCTTGCCGTCCAGCGGAATTTCTAAATAAAGCTTCAAACGTTTGTCCGTTCATATTTATCTTCCGTAATTCACTCTTCTGATCTATCTGACTTCACCCTCATCTAACACCTTTCCTCTCACACTCAGTCAGTCGCTCCCCTTTCAATTCTCTCTCAGTTTATCTCCCTTCACTTGCGTTCTCTGTTTATTTCTCTCTCACACAATCTCTCTTCACACACTCTCTGTATCTCCAATTGTGCAGTTGGAGAGCTTGTGACTCCACAATGGGCTGAATGGCCTCCATCCATGCCATAATAATTGAGGTTCTCTGATCCACAATAAATACTTCCTGGACAGACCTGCTGGTCCGGTGACACAGGTACAGTGCACAATCAACCATTATCTTTTCCAGCTCTTCTCTGTTGTACGGCTGCATTGAAATGTCTGTTCAAACAACAGACTGAATGAAATTCGAGCAGTCGAGAAGACGTTCATGATCGTGTATTTCAATCAGGATTTAATAAAGGATGAGATTCCAGAATAACATAAGCAATGAATGAAAAACATGTGGTTCCAAGTAGGTCTCATGGTATTACCAATAGATTATCAATCCAGAAATATCAGCTCCTGTTCTGTGGACCCAGGTTGAATCCCTCCACTGCAGTTGGTGGAAATTAAATTCAATAATGTAAAAATATCCGTGGAATTAAGAATCTACTGATGAGAATGCAATCATTGCCGATTGTCAGAAAAATTCATCTGTTTCACCAATATCCTGCAATGAAGGAATCTTCCATCCTCACCTGGTCTGTAACTCCAGACCCAAAGCAATGTCATTGACTCCTTATCGCCCCCTGAAATCGTCTAATGAGTCATTCAGTTGTACCAATCGCTACAAAGTTACAAACAAATGAATCCGGATGGACCACCTGGCATCGAAATGGGCATTGGAAAAGGCAACATTAGAAACATCACTGTAACACGTGCAAAGTCTTCCTTACTGACATCTGAGGTCTAGTGCCAACATTGGAACAATTGCCTTACAGACTAGTTAAGCAACAGCCTGACATAGCTATACTTACGGAATCATACCTTACAGAAATAACAGAAATTACACATGGACAAAGGAGTCTCTTACTGATTACCACGTAATGTCGTTCCTCAGCTGAATCAGTCCTCCTCCATGTTAAACAACACTTGGAGAAAGCATTGACTGTGGCAAGGGCACAAAGTGTATTCTGGCTGGGGGATTTCAAAGTCGACTGTCAAGAGTGGTTTGGCAGCAGTACTACTGATCATGCTGGTCGGCTCCTAAGGATATAGCTAATAGATTGGGTCTGCAGAAGGTGGTGACGGAATGAACGAGAGGGTAAAAAAGCATACCCGACCTCATCCTTACCAATCTACCAACTGCAGTTGTATATGTCCATTACAGCATCGGTAAAAATGACCACCACACTGTCCTTGTGGAGACAAAGTCTATTGTATCCATATACTCTATTGTGTTGTGTGGCACTATCACCATGCTAAATGGCACAGAATTTTAGAAGATCTAGCAACTCAAGACTGTCCGTCCATAAGACACTGTGGACCATTAATAGCAGCAGAACTATACTCCAACACAATCTGTAACGTCACAGCCCAGCATGTCCCCCACTCAATCATTACCATCAATCCAGAGGATTAACCCTGGTTCAATGGAGAATGCAGGAGGCCATGCCAGGAGCAGAACCAAGAATATATAAAGATAAAATATTCATCTGCTGAAGCTTCCAAGCAGAAATATTTGCGTGCCAGATAGCATAAACAGCAAGGGTCAGACAGAGCTGAGCGATCACAGAACCAATGCATCAGAATTAAACTCTGCTGTCCTGCTAATCCGATCTTGAATGGTAGCGGACGATTAAACAACTCACCGGAGTAGGACTCTCCACAAATATCCTCAACCTCAATGATGGAAGAGCCCAGCACATCAGTGCAAAATATAAGGCTGAAGCTTTCGTTGCAATCTTCAGTCAGAAGTTTTGAGTGGATTATCCATTTCGGAAATATTAATGGAATGCTGGTTGACACTGAATCTTCCCACCGTCCATATCACAGGGGTTACCATTGAACAGAACGTGAAGTCAAATCAACATACAAATACAAGGGTTACACGAGCAGGTCAGAGACTTACAATTCTATACTGAATAATAGACCCTAGGACCTAAACGGCATGAGATATAGCAATAGCTTTCGGCCATTCAGCCCACTCCTTCACTCTGATACTTTGCCATTTTGTCATTGTCTCTCTGAACAGTGGAAATATCTTCTACACACTGACTGTATCAATCTTTGCAATAATCCATTAGTTTCAATCAGACACCCCCAACCCCTCACAATTCTTCTAAATTCCATCGAGTACACACACTGCCGCTCATATGACAAGCTGTCATCCGCAGGAGGGATCACCTCTGACACCAGCAGATCTTTCTCCAGAGATAGTGTCCAAAACAGCTCACAATTGGCCAAATGCCGTCTGTCCATAGCCTATTACATTCTCATCAGTATGTCTCCCGTCTTGCATTCTTGCTCTCTTGAAATGAATGCGAACATGCATGTTAAACATAAGAGAGGACGAGTGCTTCATAATCCCGTTGGGCTTCAGATTTAATGGATCCTATTAGAACATAGTGTCTCCTCTATTCCGCCTACCAAAATGCATATTCTCACACGTTCCCATATTGTGTTCCATCAGCCATGTGTTTTCCCACAGTCCTAAACTGTTCAAGCCTTTCTGCAGCTCCCCCACTTCCGCAATATCATCTGCAAACGTAGCAAAACTGCCCTAACGTCCTTTGTTCAGTTTGTCCATATATAATATATTTCCTGGCTCCCTAAGGACCGTCCACCATCTACAAGGCATAACAGTCAAGGTGCTTGACTCCATTCAGGTTGAAGCAGTGGCTTGACTTGAATTACACCTGTAAAGTCTTCACTCCCTGCACCACTGACTCTCAGTAGAAGCACACCCTACCCCCTTTTGTTGTGAGCTAACTTCATTTTGGCGCACAATCCCAGTCTATTAATGTCACTCCGTCTCAACACTAACTGAGTTGTGCTCACACCAACCATGTCACTGTGTATTGATGATGATGGAGGGAGGTCGGCGAGGGGATGTCTATGATGAATAACTGTGTGACTGCCAGGCTGAAACCTGCCCCGACAGCCTCGGATGTACCCGTGTCCGCTGTCACCGCTGCAGGCATGATCAGTCTTCCTGCAGGTCAAATCAAGGAAAGCGCCGGGCCTGGATAGTGTTCCCGGCTAAGCACTCAGATCCTGGGAGGACCAACTGACAGACGTATTCACATATAATTTCAGCCTTTCCCTCCCACAAGCTGAAGTCCCAATCTGCTTCAAGAACATCAACATCAGCCTTCATCATTGTGCTTCCAATTAAACCTGTTGGACTATAACCCGGTGTTGTGTGATTTTTAACTTCGTACACGCCAGTCCAACACTAGCACCTCCAAATCATAACATCAACCTTGTAAGTGAGAAAGCTCATGCTTTAATGACTTAATGATTACCGCCCAGTGGCTGTAACCTCAATAAACATGGAGTGATTTGAAAGGCTGGTTGTGGCCCACATCACTTCCAATCTCCCAGCCTGACTTGATCCCCTATAATATACCAACTGATATAATGGGTCCACAACATATGCCATATCCCAAGCCCTGCACTCATCCCTAGGACATCTGGACAACAAATACACCTACACCAGACTCCTGCTCATTGACGACAGCTCCACCTTAAACATCAGTATCCCCTCCAGACTGATCTCAAAATTCCGTGACCTTTGTCGCGGCTCCACCCTCTGCAACTGGATGCGCCGATTTCTGACCCACAGACCATAATTAGTGAAGATAGGTATCTGCACCTCCGCCATATAACACTCCACACTGGAGCTCATCGAGGATGTGTCCTCAGCCCCCTACTGTACTCCCTGTACACCCACGGCAGTATCCCTCAGCCACCTACTGCACTCTCTGTACACACACGGCTGTGTCCTCAGTCCCCTACTGTACTCGCTGTACACACACGGTTGTGTCCCTTAGCCCCCTAGTGTACTCCCTGTACACACGTGGCTATGTCCTCAGGCCCCTACTGTACTCCGTACACACACGGCTGTGTCCTCAGTCCCCTACTGTACTCCGGTACACACACGGCTGTCCTCAGCCCCCTACTGTACTCCCTGTAAACACACGGCTGTGTCCTCAGCCCCCTACTGTACTCCCTGTAAACACACGGCTGTGTCCTCAGCCCCTACCTGTATTCCCTGTACACCCAGGGCAGTATCCCTCAGCCACCTACTGCACTCTCTGTACACACACGGCTGTGTCCTCAGCCCCCTACTGTACTCCCTGTACACACACGGTTGTGTCCCTCAGCCCCCTAGTGTACTCCCTGTACACACACAGCTGTGTCCTCAGCCCCCTACTGTGCTCCGGTACACACGTGGCTATGTCCTCAGTCCCCTACTGTACTCCAGTACACACACGGCTGTGTCCTTAGTCCCCTACTGTTCTCCCTGTAAACACACGGCTGTGTCCTCAGCCCCCTACTGTACTCTGGTACACACACGGCTGTGTCCTCAGCCCCCGACTGTACTCCCTGTACACACGTGGCTGTGTTGCCAAATTCCAAACAATGCCAACTGTAAGTTTGCTGATGACATCACCAAAGCAAGAGCGATATCAAACAATGATGAGTCTGAAAACAGAAAGGAGACAGTGGGTTTGGTGGCATGGTGGAATGATAAATTCGCCAAAAGTAAAGAACTGATCATTGACTTTAGAACGAAATGAGGGGAACACTATCTACATCAACGGTCGAGACAGTGCAGAACGTCAAGTCCCTCGGAGTGATGATAACTGGCAACCTACCCTGGACTTCTCACATCGGTGGGACAGTCAAAATGGTTCAAAAACCTCTCTCCTTCCTCACTTGGCTCAGGATATTTAGCATGTACTACTTCTACAGATGCACTATTGTGAACGTACTGTCCGGGTGCGTAATGGCCTGGTATGGCCACACTCTGCCCAGGACCATCAGAGACTACAGAAGATTATGTTCACAGCCCAGACGATGACGGACTCCAATCTCCCAACCATTGACTCTATTTACACGGCTCGTTGTCACAGAAAGGCTGCCAACGTCTATTCAAGATTACTGAGGGAATGGAGAGAGGAAATAGCTAGGGCCTTAACAGATATCTTTGCAACATCCTTGAACACAACTAAGGTCCCGGAGGACTGGAAAGTTTCTAATCCCCTTGTTTAAGAAGGCTAGCATGAATAACCTAATTAATTATCGACAGGTGAACCTGACGTTTGGAGTAGGGAAGCTGTGAGAGAAGATACTGAGGGATCGGATCTATACTCATTTGGATGAAAATTGTATTATCAGTGAGAGGCAACATGGTTTAGTGCAGGGAAGGTCATGTCTTTCCAATTTAATAGAATTATTTGAGGAAATGACAAAGTTGATTGATGAGGGAGGGGCTGTAGATGTCATCTACATGAACTTCAGGAAGACATTTGATAAGATTTCCCATGGTCGGGTTATGGGGAAAGTAAAGTCATATGGTGTCCAGAATGTGCTAGCTACATGGATGAAGAACTGGCTTGGCAACAGGGGACAGAGCGTAGTAGGGGAAGCGAGTTTCTCAAAATGGAGAACTGAGATCAGTGGTGCTCCATTTAAGATGTTTCGGAAAATATACATTAATGGGCAGGGAGCATAGGGATACAGACCTTTAGAAAATAGGAGATGGAAATGTGTTGCTGGAAAAGCGCAGCAGGTCAGGCAGCATCTCGGGAACAGGAGAATCGACGTTTCGGGCATTAGCCCTTCTTCAGGAACACATTTCCATCTCTGATCTCTAGCATCTGCAGACCTCACTCTCTCCTTTAGAAAATAGGAGACAGGTTGAGATGGAGGATTTGGATCGGCACAGGCTTGGACCGCCGAATGGCCTGTTCCTGTACTGGAATGTTCTTTGTTCTAACATTGCCAAAGTCCCATCATATACCTGTAAAGATCTCCCACAAATTCTTCCATCAGGCTAAAAGGTACAGACGCTTGAACACACAGAGCAGTAAGTTCAGGAACAGCTACTTCTTAGCTGTTATTAAACTGATGAATGGACTCTCTAATCTCAGATAATGCAAAAGTTTTGTTCATATTGATCACGCCGAGCGCACGTCCAGTGCAGCGTTACCCAAGTGCCTCTCAGACATGTTTTACAGCCATCGTTCAGTTCATCCATGTTTACCATGATCTTCGTGGACATCTTGGCACAGGACAAAATAAATCCTCACCAACCTGCCCCCAGTTCCACCAGTGCTCACGCCCAGGTCTCTCCGGTCCTCTCCCCAGCTCCTCACATTTCCCCCCAGCTCCCCTTGACCCCATCCCCAGCTCCCTGTGATTTTGTCACTCAATGTTTCTCTCACACTGTCTATTTCCCTGTGTTTTCCTATTCCCTGTCTTCTGTTTCTTTCCCTGAACCTATTATCTTCCCTTCTCCCTGCACATGCGACTGTTTGTTTCCTTGTTTTGTTTCCTTTCTCTCTTTGACTGACTGTCCATCTGTTTCCCTCACTGGGTTCTCGGTCTTTCCTTCCCTTCGTGTTTGTCTCTTTCTCTTTCGTTGTGATGGTGATGGCTTCTCTATTCGTTTGAAGCAGGTTCGATGTTGGCTCATTGGTTCGATGTTGGCAACACAATACACTCAATAAGGTTTTGGTGTAGAGGACATAATATAAAATTATCAGTTAAATTTCAATTGTTGTCAAAACAGAAATTGGTTTCGTTTATTTTAGTCAATTGAACGTGGGTGTCCATTTAACAGCCAATTGTTACATCTAACTATTTTGAAACCGCTCGTCTCCAAGTGCTCTGTATACTGGCAAATCAAAGCATTCTATTCGGGTGCATAATGACCTGACATGGTAACTGCTCTGCCTAGGACCATAAGAAACTACAGACGGTTGCGTGCACAGTCCAGACCATCACGGAAGGCAACCTTTCCTCTATTTATACTTGTCATTGTCGCAGAAACGCTGGCAACATCAAAGATCTCTCCCAAACCAGTAATGATCTCCTACAACCTCTTCCAACAGGGAGGAGACACAGAGGCTTGAAAACATGTACCAGCATGCTCAGGGACACTTCCTTCCCTACCATTATTAGACTGAAAAATTGACATCTCTCACTTTTCAAATAATATTTATCTTGCTAATGTCGATCTTACTTTGCCCACCTCCTATGAAGCTGTAACCTTGTATGCCTCACTCTGTCCAAGGACCTTGTGATCTCTGTTTTCTTGGTTCGGGTCATGTACCTGCACTAAAATAAAAACAAACCTTTCGATTGTACATTTGACTCAAATAAACGAAACCAAATCAGATCAAACACGTGGACTGCAGTGGCTGAAAGTCTTCTTAAGGGCAAATGGAAAAATGAACTAATGCTGCCCCAGTCAGAGATACCCATATCTAATTAATGAATATAAGAAGATGACCACACTTAGGAAGGACAGACAGAGGGAATCAAATCGCTTTAAACATGATCTTAGATGTATCCAGTTTTCCCTCACTATTTGTAATCGAGTGTTCCTACAAAACCATTCACAAGTGGCTATGGTGTAATGTGCAATAGCACTGATTTATATGGGAAGATTTTCGGCTTTCTTCGTAAAAGTGAAAATCCTGTTCGGATTTCTTTTGGTTAGCGAAACAACGTCCTGATTTAAGTCATTCGAAAAAGGGAAGTGGCGAAAAACGAACTTTTGAAAAGTGTGGGATCCCTGTATGTACATGGGCATGATATTCAGGATGATGGGAAAGGCGAAAAATAAATGAGGTGAATCTTACATTTTATTTCCAGCCCAGCTGATCATCATTCTCTTTGTTTGCTGTTTTTCTTCTATATCTCTCTTTCTCTATTGATTCTTCCTCCCCTTCAAAGCAGACTTCCTTGTCAACGGTATAATCACACTCCTTTCCAGCTGCTTTCAGTTCAGGAAAGTTTCCCAGCTCTTTCTGTTTGTTTCTTTGCATTTCTATAATTTCACCTTCAATTTTGTTAATTTGTGGGATGTTGGCATTTGTGGGAAGGGCAGCATTCGGTTACCATCACTAATTGCTCTAATTATGAGGCCATTCCACAAGCGAATATAAAGTAAAGCACATTGTCATGGGTCTCAAGTCACAATTAACCCAGACCGGGTAATAACATTAGATTTCTTTACCGAAAGTGATCAGTGAAAGATGAAGGTTTTCAGACAAAATGTTGCTTTTATGTTTGTTTTTCTTGAAATTCACTTTTGTTCCAAATCTTATCATTTTTATTTAAGTTCTGTCATCAGCTGTGGTGGACTTGAAACACTATTTTTTCGTTTAATAAGCTTCGTTTCTGAATTACATCCAGTGACATTCCTACATTTATAAATTGTCCTAATCATGAAGTAACTTCCGAGGCAAGAACAATTTTATGATTGAAATATTTGTAATTGGAAAATTGGTCAGAAGAGAGCTTGAAACATTAAGTCTGAATTTTACCAACGTGCAGCCAATGGTTTGTTCAGTAACAAAACTGACACAGAGATGAAGATTGTGGATATGAGCAGCTGCGAGTGGACAGGTTTGGTGACAGAGACAAAAAGAGACATAAATCAATTCAGGGCAAAAAGGGATCTCGAGGTTGTGCACAGTTTTGTTCACAGATGTTTGTGAGGGAGTGGTCTGCAATTCATGGGTAATGAATGGAGACTGCAATTGAAACTGAAGACAATAGTTTCTTTCTCTGACAAATACAGATAACAGAAATTGCAAAGAAGTTCAAACTTGTTTGCGGGATTAATGAACGGACAGAGGTAGAGAACACCAACAATAGCGAGAATAGTTGAGTAGCACACCCTCCATCCCACCCAGAATAATCGTCAGCATTGCTGATATCCGATATGGTAGAATCCCCAAGAGAGGGAAATCTTGAAAAGGCTCAAGGAAAACCTCCTTTCCATTGTAATAATGTTCCAGTCCGCTATTCTCAGACTCAGACGTGTGCAGCTGTTGATCTCTGTTACTGTTGGAGCTGATACATCTGTTAGTACAGTGGGATAGTGCACTGAATGAAGGCTCTTACTAATAGGAGAGGGAAACCCTCCGTGACACAGTTGCATTGCATGGAGACCGATATCAATCACAGTCAGAGCAATACAACTTTCAATACAGCACATTCGTTCACAATATATCTGGACTGGATTACATGTTGACATTGCTCGCTATTGGTCACATCTCCAATCACCAATTGCTGTTGTGAATTAAATTGTGAGGGAGAATAAAAATATTTTCTTTTTGTCGGCTACATGATTCTGCTCTGTTGTCTGTTTACTATGCTGTAACCATCTCTCCAAAAATCTCTCCACCCTCCAAAAGAATCACAGTCAGGATGTTGTGACTGTGCTGATCTCTCCTCCACCGGAACAAATACTAGCGAAGAGACAGTCATTGGGCACAGTCGCCATGAACATAGACAGGAAGTGTGGACTTCTCCGAATGTTCCTCTCACTACTCGAATAAGGCAACTTTGGAACTTCCAGAGAGAACATGCTTCAGTAATTTATTTATAAAAATCGACAGACTTCTTAATGCAGTTTCATTTGCTGTAAACTATACTTTTTTACGCATTCTGCCTTCAGTCCAACACTAAAAGTGACAATTACAATGGACATATATATCTAGACGTATGGATTAATGAGGCAGGTTCGAATGAACATGTTATTGGCTGGGAGATAGGGCGGACTGGGAGCAGTGGCTATGGAGACTGCATGGGGAGTACAATGATATTCCCCATTCATCATCCCTCTTTCTGACAGACAGAATTAAATCTAATGCATAACAAGGAAATAGCCAACATTTGGGAGATGCAATGCTGAATGACAATGTGAACTAAAAAGATATTATTCAATGTGATAAAGTGAACTATACTTTATATACATACCATTTTATCATTGGGAATACAGATCGAGTAGCGTCACCGGACCTGAAACATTCACTTTGATTTCTCTTCACAGATACTATCAGACGTGCTGAGCTTTATGTTTGAGATTTATCATGTTGTTCATATCTGGCAGAGTACTTACAATTAAAACCAGACACTCGTAACAAGATGTGAAAGGCAATGGAGACAATACAGGAGTCTAACAGTAGAGAGATAGTCATTCCAAATTGGAAGAGACGATGGACTGAGTTACCCCCACTTTTGCTGTAAATAATTCTGTGATATGTAATGAAAACCTTTAGAGAGGGGGTAGACAAGCTAGTTTAACGAAGGTCACAGAGTGTTCCATCATCAATAATCTATTCCTAATATCTCATGAAATTTCAGCTGCCTCTAAAATGTCTTTTCAAACAAAGTGGAGTTCCTGAGATTTACAGGATAATCAGAAAAATATTCTTTTTTTTCCCCTTTCAGTCTTAAAGAAGAAACAGATTTCGGTCGTAACACAGGTGTCACAGACACGCCAACTATAATAGGAACAAGAAAGGACTACATTATCAATATATAATTAAATTCAGCATGTAACCCTGTCCGGAAACATGAAATATAATGATACAGAAACATGAAATACAAACAGAAATTGATGGTAGAAGCGCAACAGATGAGTAAGTATCTGCAGAGGGAAACAGAGTTAACATATCGAATATGATGTGACACTGTTCTGAAAAAGTCATATGAAATCAAAGGTTAATTCTGCGCATCTCTGCTCAGAAGGTGCCAGACCTGCTGAGTTTCCCTCTATCGATTTCTTTTTCTTTCTGAACTATGACAAATTGACTGATCTGAATGATATAAGCAAAGCTGCTCCCTCAATTGAATCTCGAATATTTGTTTATGGACATTAAATGAGAAATTACAAAGTTCCTATGTTTGATAGAGCTCCAAATATCCATGATGTATTGCACTGTGATACAAGTACATTGTGAGACATTGTTGAAGCAAAAACCGAAGTTGCTGCAAAAGCTTCTGTGCAGAGAAATCAGAATTAACGTTTCTAGTTCAGTGGCCCTTCATCAAAACGGATGGTAGCCCTGAAACTGCTGATTAATATACCGAAGAGGCTGAATAGCTGTTAATGGAGACTGTTAGTCGCTAACAATAGGTGATGAGTAATGGAAGGCCACGTGAAAACTAGGCCTGGTGTATGGGAATAGGGCATTGAGGAGTTCAGTCCATAAAATTATTGAACATTGTTTTGAGTTTGATTGGCTGCAGGGTTCGCCCGCGGAAAATGAGGTGTTGTTCTTCCAGCTTGCGTTGAAATCTCCTGGAACACTGCAGCAAGCCTGACACAGAGATATTGGCCAGGGAACAGGATGGAGTATTAAACTGGCAGGAAACTGGAAACTCAGGGTTATTTGCATAGGTAAACCTTGGATATTCTGTGGAGTGGTCACCCAGTCTACCTTTAGTTTCCCCAAAGGAGAGCAGATAACAATGTGAGCAGCAAACGCAGTAGAACTGATTGTGGGAAATGATTGTAGGATGCTGCTTCACCTGGCAGGTATGTTTGGCCCTTGGATAGTGACAAGGGAGGAGGTAAATGGGAAAGTGCAACACCTCCGGCAGGGGAAAGTGAGTTGTACCTGTGGTGGGGGCTGGGGGAGGTGTGGGCAGTGAATAACGAGCCGACCAGGGTGTCCTGGATGAAATGGTCACTGCAGAGGGCGGAAAAGGGAGAGGAGGAAAATATGTGTCTGGTGGTAGCATCTCGCTGGAGGTGGGGGAATGCAGACTGATGATCTTCTGCATGTGAATGCTGGTGCGATTGTAGGTTAGGACAAGAAGAACTCTAACACTGTTGCAGGATGGAGGAGAGAGGGTGAGCGTAGAAGTGCAGGAGGTGGGTCAAAACTGGTTGAGGGCCCTGTCGAGAACAGTGCTGGGGAATTCTGGTTGATGAAGAAAGTGGACATTTCAGAGGCCACATTTTTGAAATTGTCATCATCAGAACCAATGTGGTGGAGACGGAGGAACTGGGTGAATGGAATTGAGTCTTTGCAGGAAACAGTGTGTGAGGATGTATACTCTAGGTATCTGTGGGAGTAGGTGGGTTAATACTGGATATCAGTGACAGGTCTATCCCCAGAAATAGAAACAGATATTTCGAGGAAAGGAAGGGAGGAATCGAACTAGAAAGTGTGAAAGTGAGAGAGGGGTGCAAATTGGAAACGATGAACTTTTCGAATTCTGGACAAAAGAGAGGAGCAGCAGCGATGATATCATCGTCGTATCGGAGAAAGAGTTGTGGATGGGGGCTGGAATAGAACTGGAACAAGGAATGGTCGACGTACCACACGACGGAGCAGGTATAACATCGGCCCACGTATGTCTCCATGCACCCCCTCTGTATGGCAGAAGCAGGCTGAAGCAATGGATTTGCATGGGCAGTTCTGTTTGTGGATTTTCAGGAGGAGATAAAAGCGAACTCTGATATCAGAGGACCATCAGCCTCGGGACTTTTAGGTGGGGGTGAGTGGGGGCGGAGTGGCTGGGAATCTCCAGATAAAAGGGTTATAGAACAGCATATGACATGTGGAGGTATCTGAAAGCTGGCAATCAGCCTCTGAAATGTAGAGGTGAGTCCACCAGACTACAGCAGCACCACCCTTATCGGCACAAGCTGAGTAACATAGTCAGGGTTGGATCAAAGCATACAGCGTACAGTCTGTTGAATGGTGATAGGTTGGATAGAATGACGGGATACAGAGAAGTTAAGACAACCAAACTCCCGTGGAGCGTTCTCAATGAACAGATTGAGTTCAAGTAAACGCCAGAGGAATGTGAGAGCGTTGGAGCTGGGCGAAGGGGCTATGGGATGGAGAGTGGATTCTTGCCATAAAGAAATTGACACGGAGGAGAAGACGGTGGAAGAGAAGTACAGCATTATGTCGTTCATGAAATTCATTAAAGTGGGATGCAGAGGGATAAAGCTGTGACCATTGCTGAGTACAGAACATTCAGCATTAGAACGTGGAAGGTTAGGAGGGATGGTGAATACACGACAGGAGGTTGGGTTGGGGGAGGGGATGGACTCAGATTGCAGGGCATGGGTGGGATGGCAGGTTCCAGAGGCTCATAGTCATCTCTGAGTTATTCCGTCTTGTGGGCCTCGTCTATTTGGTGAGCATGGCAAATGAGCTGGAGAATGAAGTAGAATTTGGGAATGGTGCAATCTTGAGCCAATGTGATGAGATGCTGTTGGACAGAGAAAATGTTGGTCTCAGTGGCACTGACATCGCACGGTCAGTCCTCAGAAAGTAACGGATTGAAAATTGTAATCGCTATCTTATTGTAATGCTCTGATTTCATTGGGTTGACACTCAACCAGCAAGGTCTTACTTTTCTGAGACTTTAGACCAAACTGTGAAAACAGATGTACCCGATGTTATGAATAAGACAAGTCCATTCATGGTTTTGGAAGGCACTATCAAGGGCTGAGTTTATTTGCCATTCCCAATAGCTCTAGGGAAGGTGTCATTATTCATTGAGGAAATTACCAGCACAGAATCTCCTCTGATTTCCATTAACCAGTTTGCTGAGGGTGGATAATGCTACATGAGTCAAATATTACTTTGATACAAGGGAAGTTACTTTGATATCACCCTCAAATGAAATTGGAAAATCAGTTAAAATGGTAAAGAGCAAAATGATAGAACACGGGTTGTTTGAACACTGTGGTGCATGTCCTCACAACGTTTAAGGAAAAACTGATGCATGAACTTCTGATTCTGAGGAGAGGTTCATCCTATTTGTGATGAGGCTGTTTTGTTCCGCACTGTGACACAGAGACAGAAGAAAAAAGTTCCACTCTGTATGTGGAACAAAACCACCCTTTTCAGAGTGCATTGAACAGTGACAGACACACAATATTGTCTGTTCCTAACTGGACATTGATCATCCAAATCTCATCATTCACTGATGACCAATAGCAGCACAGAAGCCAGCAGTTCCCATCACCCCAGTTGAAAAGCAAAAAACGAAAGGAATGGCCAGTGGAAGTGGGAGTAACTTGGGAACTTGTGTAACTTACAGTGGGAGTGGCAGAGGAAAGATGTGAAGAGATATCATTAGTGGAAGAGTATGTAGCAGCAGAAGGGATAATGCAAGGGAAGTATGAGTGTCAAAAACGAGTAGGAAGGCGGAGGAAAAATGGCTAATGAAGTTTCAGTGACTGGGAAAAACTTGCCTTAGCAAAAGTGAGATTGGGTGAAAAACATGACTGTTCAGAAAAATTGGGATCTTGCTCCATTGAAAATTAAGGTTTGATGTACTTCTTTTTCTTTTCATTCTATATTTCTGTATCTCCATCAAATGCAGATCACATGTGTTTTTTTCTCCCCTGGTATGGTGCCTGAACATTTTTGATTTTTTTAACAGTATGTATTTGCTTCCAATTCAAGGTAGACATAAGAATATGATTTGATCTCCTGCAGTTTGTCCATAACATAGAATTTAATTGAATATTTATCCTCATCACATTAGCTGATTCAAGCAATGAGTCTGTGTCCATCATGCAGATGAAAAATTTCTTCAGTTCTGACTATTGTTACAAAGAACAGTACCACACAAAAGGCTAAATTTCCAGTGGAAGGTGCCAAACCCTTGAGCAGGTAATCTCACAAACTGTCTAAAAAGGTTTTGGATATGCACTTGGTCGTGCAGGCTCGCAGGTTCATTCAATGATTCTATGTGGTGGCAGTCATAAACACTCTGATATATTCTGAAGCAATAGGTCATGGCCGTTGCTGGTTTGTTCCGTTTACTGTACTCAGTAAGTGAGCCTCCAGTGAAGTGCTGGTGTTATCTTCCACTTTCTCTTTCAGTGTTTCGGTTTCCTTAAGTTGGTACTGCAATTTCCTGTGTCGATGATGTCATTTCCGGCTCTTTTTCTCAGAGAGTGGTCGATGGAGTCAAGATTCATGTGTTAGTTGATGTAGTTCCGGTTGGAATGCCATGTTTCCAGGAATTCTTGTTCTTGTCTCTGTTTGGCATGTCTTAGGAAGGATATGCAGACCTAGTCAAAGTGACGTACTTCCTCATCAGTTCGTAAGAAATTAAGGTTGGGGTCTTGTGGCTAGTTGATGTTCATATATCCTGGTGACTAGTTTTCTGCTTGTTTTCCGTTATAGTGTATGTTACAGTTCTTGCAAGGCTTGTTGCTCCTGGAGCAGAACAGACAAAGATGTGAATTTATTGCGGTGCTCAAAAGTATGAAAAAAGTTGCTTAGTAAAAAAAATACTCTGTTAGTTGGCATTACAGCCTCAAGGATTTCTAGATTAGATTACATTACAGTGTGGAAACAGGCCCTTCAGCCCAACAAGTCCACACCGACCCGCCGAAGCGAAACCCACCCATACCCCTACATTTACCCCTTACCTAACACTACGGGCAATTTAGCATGGCCAATTCACCTGACCCTGCACATCTTTTGGACTGTGGGAGGAAACCGGAGCACCCGGAGGAAACCCACGCAGACACGGGGAGAACGTGCAAACTCCACGCAGTCAGTCGTCTGAGGCGGGAATTGAACCCGGGTCTCAGGCGCTGTGAGGCAGCAGTGCTAACCACTGTGCCACCGTGCCGCCCATTTCTAATTCCAAGGTTGTCAGCAAAAGAGCTAGGAGTGCAATAGGAAAAAACGTCTTTATTTAAAAAGTTGTAACGAATTGGAATTGACTGGCTGGGAAATTTGTGGATGAAGATTCAAAAGAGAACTGGATATATATTTGGAAATTATGAATTTAACGAGCAACAGATAGAGGGCTGGCAAATGGGAGGAGGTTGGGAGACATTTCTGGAGTTGATGCATACATAATGGCCAATGGCCTCCTCCTGTAATTTAAAGATTTGTACTCTATCAAGTGTCAGCTGTGCATAAAAGTCAGTATCCAATTGTTTCACAGTGTAAATGCTCGCAAATATCTGTTTATTTGGTGCAGCATAAGCATTTAAGATGCAAGTATTGCAAGGTCAGCTTCATTATGAAATCTAATTATTACTCAGAGCATAAAAAGTTTACATGTCGTATTCCAATTCCTAAAACAAATACATCATTGCTTTGGCACTAAACACTTTGGAAAGTTCTGACTTTTCCCTGACACGATATTATCTTCGTTGTTTTTGTTTTCACTCTCCACATTTCATATTAAACATCATTCATTCTAAAAATTGAAAGTTTTCAAATTATTGTTCACTAACATTTGATAACAAATATTTTATTTAGATTAATATTCAGTCTATGTTGAATTGTTTCCATTTTAAAATTACTAGTAAATAGCTGAAGATCGTACATTTCAGTAAGAAATTAAACTGATTGATTATATATAAATGAATAAGAACGCTAATTCTATTTGTATGTTCAATCTTCTGTTCACGCTGAACATGGAATTATGCAGAAACCAACCACCTTAAAAATATTGGAATGGCAAAAATTGCTTTGAATCCTGACATTAAATATTTAATTCTAATCACAAGAGTTATGTTCTTTTTTCGCTTAGTAAAATATACGTTTTTTATTTCTGTGTTAGAAAATCTTGACAGGAGTTTATATTTTAGTTCCATAAGTATGGAATCAACATAATTGATTTAAGAGATTATAGTTCAGTTGAATGATTATTGTTCACATCTTAGTTTTGCCCAATTCATGAAATATAGCAAACATCCGATTATTGTTCTGGTCAGTAATCTCACCTTGCAATGAGCTACGCTTAAAATTGCTTCCAGTAGATCTGAAATCATTTACAGTGCGATTGTACCTAATAGCTGCCTGGGATATAGACAGACTCAGTGGCCCGTTCCAAAATCTGTGCAGAGAGCGTCTAACCTGGTCCAGCGCAATCAATCAAACATTACTTCAAAACAAATAATTTGGCATCCACCTTGGGCAGGAGAAGAAGCCGTCAACAGACCATCACTGGTCTCAGTGTAGGTACAAATATTGTCCAGGTTAAATAATAATGGCTGATCAGCAACCAGGTTTTGAAAATCATCTTCAATCACAGACTGACCCAGAGAGCAGTGTTGATCTGGAGAGCCAGAATCTCACGATGCAAGTGACCTATGGTGATGAAATCTGACCTACCTCCCAGACTCCATACTTCTGCACCCGGACCACACATGGGTGAATATTTTAACAAGTTGACAATCTGTTGCAGTGCCTTGTGTCTCACAAAGAAACCTCGAAAGCCATATCCAATAAACGTCACCTTCACATTCTCCAGTATCAAAATACAATTGTACCTCTCTATGAATGGTTAGAGATTACTACATCGCTCACACCGTAGAATGTATGTGAAGTAACCAGCAGCAAACGGCAATCCACAAATCACATTAATAACTGAACTTGGTGGATTTTGTCTGGGCTAAGTAACCACACAGATTATACTGGCTTTCAGGCGACTGTAACAATGGACACCATAACTGGAGGTTTGGCCATTCTCCCCTCCAAAGCTTCGTGCTCTCAGATATATCACTCCCTCACACATTCAACAATTGATGAGAATCCACAAGCTGAGTGAAACTGGAAACATAGAACAGTGCAGCACAGTGCAGGCCCTTCGGCCCTTGAAGTTCTGTCGCCCTTTTATCCTAGTCTAAGTTCAGAGTAACTTACATACTTCTCATTATACTATCATTCTTATGCCTATCCAATTAAATATCCCTAATATAGCTGACTTTACTACAACTGTTGGCTGTTCATTGCACACACCCACCACTCTCTGTGTAAAGAACATACCTTTGACATCTCCTCTAAACCTTCCTCCAATTACTTTAAAATCATACCCACTCGAGATAGCCATTTCCACCCTGGGAGAAAGTCTCTGGCTATCCACTCTATGCCTCTCATCATCTTGTACACCCCTGTCAAATCACGTTCCATTCTTCGTTCCAATGAAGAAAACACCTTAGCTCCCTCAAATTTTCTTTGTAGGACATGCCCGCTAGTGCAGGCAGCATCTTGATAAATCTCTTCAGCACCCTCACCAAAGCTTCCACGTCTTTCTTATAACGAGGTAACCAGAACTGATCACAATATTCTAATTGTGGACTCAACAGGGCTCCATAGAGTAGCAGCATAACCTTGCAGCTTTTGAACTCAGTCCCTCGGCTACTGAACACATCAAACGCCTTATTAGCAACCGTATAAACCTGGGTAGCAACTTCGTGGGAGCTATGCCATGGACCATGTATTTCACCCTGTTCCTCTACAATGTAAGAATCCTGCCTTTAACCCTGTATTCTGCATTCAAATTCGAATTTCCAAAACGAATCGTACCCCACTTTTCAATATTGAACACCATCTGCCATTCAGCAGCCGAGTCCTGCATCCAGTCAATGTCCTGTTGCAACCTACAACAGCCCTCCACACTATCCACAGTTCCACCAACCTGTGTTACATCATAAAACTTACGAACCTACCTTTGTAAGTCCACTTCGTCATCCAAGTCATTTATCAAAATCACAAAGAGCAGAGGTCACAGAACCGATCCTTACCGAACACCACTGGTCACCTAGTTCCAGACTCAATATTTCCCATTTACCACCACCCTCTGTCTTCTATGGGCTAGCCAATTCTGTATCCAGGCAGATAGGTCACCCTGTATGCCATGCCTCCTTACTTTCTAAATGAAACTACCAAGGGAAAGCTTATCAAACACCTTGGTAAAATCCATGCACTCGGCATTCGCTGCGCTACCTTCTTCAGTGTGCTTAATCCTATCCTCGAAGAATCCAATAAGAGTTGTGAGGTATGACCTGCCCCTCACAAAGCCATGCTGACTATTTCTAATCAAACTATGATTTTTTCAGAATCTCCTCCAATACTTTGCCCAATACTGATGTAAGACTGACTGGTCTGTCATTCTCAGGACAATCCCTGTTTTCTTGCCTGACCAAGGGAGTAACATTTGCCACTCTCCAATCATCCGACGCTACTCCAATGGAGAATGAAGACACAAAGATCATCGCCAAATGCACAGAAATCTCTTGCCTCTCTTCCTGTAGTAACCTCGGGTGTTTCCCTTCTGGTCGAGTGAGTTTTCTATCCTTAAGTTCAATCAGCCTGTATTTCACCTCAACTTGTTTACTCCCCGTCCCACCAACTGATTGACTGCTTTCCATTTCAGGGCTCTGTACAGTTCTGCTTTCCTGAGCATGTATGGTTCCTAATATCCTGTGTATTATGGAATGGAAAACATGGGACGGGCAGATGTCCAAAGCTTTGACTCTGCTGCTCCTCAGATGTTGCCTGACTGCCTGTGCTTTTCCAGCGCCACACTTTTCGACTCTGATCACCAGGATCGGCAGTCCTCACTTTCTCCATTACTGAGGGCTGTCCCCCCTGCACACTGAGCAGGGAACTAATCAGCCGAAACTCATTCAGTTCGGAAAAGTTGCATTTGATGAACACATTTACTAAAAACGAAATTAAAATTCAACGAATATTCATTAAATCACAGTGTTACAGTTTTTGTTCATGAATTGGACAGGTTGATAACGAACAATTAATGATTGAAGAACTCCGAGGTACAGAGTACGCCAGGTGATATATTTCAGGTTGGATGTGCTTTACCTTAATGCTGATAATATTAACAGACATGCAGATAAATAAAGAAAGAAAGTGACAGGTCGAAGTGTTTTTTTTTTACCATTTCTGAGATGAGTTTGAGGGAGGTCAGGGCTGACAACTCAATATTCTGTGGTACCAGAACTATAGTCAGGACAGGAGAGAGGGTAAAAAAGGAAGTGGTGTTGCCTTATTAATTATGGAGTCAGTTACTGGCGTAAGAAGGGACGATATCTTGAAAGGATCTTCGAATGAGGCTTGGTGGTTAGAGCTCAGGATCAAAACCGTGACAGAAACACTGCTATGGATACATTATAGACCCCCAGATAATGAAAATTAGGGAGCATATACAGAGTACGGTATTAACCAAGTTATTGAGGTGTGCTAAAACAATAATATAATCATTATATTCAGGCATTTGAATTCCAAATATTCATTAGGGCAGTGATAACATATTTTAAGAGAGGGCAGATGCTTTGAGCTATATTCCAGAGAGCTTCTTACATTAACACCGAGCAGATACAACAAAGGGCAGTGCAGTTCTGGGGCTCACTGTGGGGAACGAAACCAGTCAGCTGTTCCAGCCAGAAGTAGGAGAGCATTATAGAACCAGTGACCGTGACATCACACATTTTAAGTTTGCTAAGGAAAAGACCCTCATAAAATTTGAAAAATGAAAGCGTTTTGGATTGGGGAGACAGATTGTATGGGAAAAAAATGACAGGATCTGGCCAAAGTGCATTTGCTTCTGGGTGAAAGTGTAACAGAACTGCGTGGGGTGGGGGGTTAGGGGATCATTTGATTAAAATGGAATTGAGGACAGTATCGGCCCAGCATGTTACACCGCAGATAAAATTTAGGAAAACAAGCCCAAAGAACCTCAGATGTCGACACAAATTCCGAACAGAAAGAAAAAGGAAAGAAAAGCTTAAAGCAGGTATCAAGTGAGCAGGTCAATGGGGGTCTTAAAAGAATATAGAAAGTGTAGGGCTAAGCTTAAAAAGTCAGCGGAAGAGCAGAAGTAGTGGTGATAAAATAGTAGGGGGTAAGATTAACAAGAATCCAGCGTCATTTTGTTTTGTTTCTTAAGGGGAAGAAGTTAACGTGAGAAAGAATGGGGAGTACTAGGAACCAAGGGGACAGCCTGTTCACAGAGCCAGAGAATATGTTATATACATCCAACGAATCGGTCTTCAGATTACAGAAGCAGTTCCTGGATTCAGGGAGATTGACTGTGTGACCCGTGAGCGAATTGATATAGGAGCTGAGGAAGAATTGGAAGTTTATACAAGATAAAGATTTGGCACATAACCAGATTAAAGACCACCACGTCTCACATCAGTGAGAGGGAAACACTTGTAGAAAATTCAGAGGGCTGTTGAAGCTGGATCATTAAATATCTTCAAGACAGATTTTTATACAAGTGTTACTGGGAAATTGCAGGAAAGTGGAATGGGGCATTATCAAAATAAATATGACCTAATCGAAGGAAAAGCAGACTCCGTGAGCGGACAGACATATTGTTGTCCCTATGCCTAATGGCGTTCTTTTCCAATAGCCCTGTATCCACAAGAACATCCACCTCTCCCACTATGGAGTGAGACACAGTTTGGAATGCAATCGAGGGATTCCAGGAATTCATAAACGCGATACTAATAGACAGAAAGGACCAGAGGACTGCGACAATACAGATTGCCGGACGGGGTCAGGATTTGCAGCGATACAGTCACCCCTTCCAGAAAGAAGATTTTAGTAAGACTCTCTCCAAGGCCAAGCAGCGACCTGCACGAGGGAGCAGAGTAACACAGGGGCCTATGTTAACACACCTGGCCCTTCCTTGACAGCAGGGGCCAGGAGTCAAGGAGTGCTGACGGTCCAAACACTACATTACTGTAGTGTCTCCTTCATTCCCTGACCAAAACTAAATTTGGAGGGGTAGAGAGACATGCCGTTGGCAGCAGAATAAGCAGTAAGGCTTTGACACGAGAGGTTTTGGACAACAGCCAAGAGGAGATTTTGGACGTACTAGAATGTTTGAAAGTGGATAAATGTCGCGGTCCTTACCTGTTACAGGAGGAGGCCAATCAGCCCTCAAGGTCTGTAAAACTGCACCTAGAGTAGATCATGCAGCACCAGTGTCCAGCTACACGGCAACATGATTAGTCTATTCAGCTACATGAAGTCAGTTACACAGGAAATGGAAGAGGCCACAACGTGACAGGTCTATAGGGTATACTGATATAACAGCAGGTTACATAGCCCCTTAGGCCCGTCCTTAAATTCAGTAAGGTAGGGGCTGATCTGCATTCGGCTGCAATTTCTCTTTCATGCCCAATTCTTTGTAGCCCTCGACTTTCTAACGGATCAAAATCCATTGACACCCACTACCACCCCCCAACATTTCAGTGATATAGCCTCCCCTTACTGTCTGGTCCCAACCATCATTGCCCTCTGAGAGAAGGAAACACTCCCCACACATATACCTTGGCCTATTGACATGAACAAAAAGTGGGAACACAACGTGAGAGTGATTGGCCCTGATATCACGGCTGCATTTGACTGAGCAAGGTGTGAAGGAGACTGAGCAAAATTGAACTTGATGGGAATCAGTTGTGAACTCCCCACTGGTTCGATCATTCGGAACACAATGGGGCTGGTGGACATCAATCCTCCCAGTCCCTGGATATCTCTGTGGGCAATACTCAGGGTAGCTTCTTCGGCACAAACATCTTCAGCTGCTTCATTAATGTCTTTCCCTCTGTCATACGATCAGAGGTGGGGATGTTCTGTGAAGATTATGTAATGTTCAGAACAATGAGTCAACTCCGAAGTTATTAAAGTATCAAACCTGGACAACATTCAAGCTTGTGTTGTTAATGCATAGGTAACATTAGTGAAAAGCACTGCTGGACACTAAACATTTTCACTATTAATAAAAAGAGGAACCTCTTCAGCAACTCTAGCTTATTTTACAGTTATATAAGAAAGTCATTCAGCCCATCAGACCTATTGGATAACAAGAGGCTCAACACATTCACTCTCTCCTGCCTATTACACAAGAACATATTTTTTAAAACAAAAACAGCGGCTGTTGGAATGAAAAATAGTCAAGCAGGAATCTGGAAGAACAGAATAAGCAAAACAGCATCAAGACATTGAGAAGTCAACGCCTTGGATATAATCCTTCATCAGGACTGTGGGTGGAAGTAAGGGGTCTATAGATAAAGGGGCAGGTGAGAGAGGAGGAGGTAGAGTGGCGAGGTCGGGACAAGTGAACGCAGATAAAGGGTATCAGCGGGTTGGTGATGGGAGGGCTGAATCCAATTGGTAGCTGGACAGAGTGTCGCTCACGGGAATGGAAGGTAGGGGAGGGCCTGGGAAGGGAGTCAGGGGATTGAAAGGGAGGTTATTTGAAATTGGCGAATTTAATGTTGAGTCCCTGGGGTTTAGGCTGCACAGGTGACAGTTGCGATCTTGTTCCTCCAATTTATCGTTTGGTTCGTTGTGGCAGTGGAGAAGGCCAAAGATGGCCATGTTTGAAAGGGATTGGGAGGGAGAATTGAAATAAGAAGTGACTAGGATGTCAGGTCAGCCCTGACAAGCCCGACTGAGATACTCAGCAAAATATTCCCTTCATTTACATTTGGTCTTCCCAATGCAGAGAAGACCACATCGGATGCACCAGATGCAGTATATTCGGATTGGATCCCACTACCGGGCCCATCTCCGACTAATCACCACAATTACCCCCAGGTACCTTCTCCTACAACTTCAAAAGATGCAAAAGTTGCTGGCACACCACCTCCTCCACCTCCTCATAGGGCTTTAAACAGTACTTCCTGCTCAGACAGAGGTTAACCTACCTCTCTTCCAACCTACTATACTTCATCAGGTTCTCCTGATGTGGTGTTCTCTGTATTCCGGAGACCGAATATAAACATTTCACCGAGCATCACACTTGGGCCTGCAGGAGCTGACCTGACCTCCCAGCCATTGCCCATTTGAATTCTCCTTCACACTCTCTTTCCGACATAACCATCCCTGGCCTCCTATTTTGCCATGGTGAGGCAGACTGCAAATTGGAGAAACAAAGCATTATCTTCTCGGTAAAAACAAGGACTGAAGATGCTGGAAACCAGAGTCTAGATTAGAGTGGTGCTGGAAAAGCATGACAGGTCAGGCAGCATCTGAGGCACAGGGAAATCATCGTTTTGGGTAAAAGCCCTTCATTAGGAATAAAGGCAGGGTGGCTGCAGAGTGGAGAGATAAATGGGAGGGGAATGGGATGGGAGAAAATAGCATAGAGTCCAATAGGTGAATGGGGGTAGGGATGGAGGTGATAGATCAGAGAGGAGGGTGGGGGAAGGTAGCAAAGAGAACAACGGGTGAATGAGTGTGTGGATGAAGGTGATAGGTCAGAATGGAAGGTGGAGTGGATAGGTGGAAAGGAAAATAGGCAGGTAGGACAGGTCATGAGGGCGGTGCTGAGCTGGAAGTTTGGAGCTGGGGCGAGGTGGGGGAAGGGGAAATGAGGAAACTGGCGAAGTCCAAATTGATTTCATGGAGTTCAAGTGTTCCAAGGTGGAAGATGAAGCGTTCTCCTTCCAGGCATCGGGTGGTGCGGGAGCGTCGATGGAGGAGGCCCAGGACCTCCATGTCCTCGGCAAAATGGGCTGGGGAGTTGAAAATTTGGGCCACAGGGCGTTGGGGTTGATTTGGTGCGAATGTTCCGGAGATGTTCCCTAAAGTGCTCTACTCGGAGTTATCCAGTCTCCCCAATGTAAAGTAGATCGCTTCGGGAGCAACGGATACAAGAAATGATATTGATAGATGTGCAGGGAAAACTTTGATTGATGTGGAAGGCTCCTTTGGGGCCTTGGATGGAGGTGAGGGGGGAGGCTTTGGCGCAGGGTTTGCCATTCCTGCGGTGGCAGCGGAGAGTTCCAGGAAGGGAGGGTGGGTTGAAGGGGGGCGTGGACCTGACCAGGGAGTCACAGATGAAACGTCTTTGCGGAAAGCGGAAATGGGTGGGGGAGGGAAATATATCCCTGATGGTGGGGTCCGTTTGGAGGTGACAGAAATGTCTTCAGATGATGTGGTTTATGCAAAGGTTGGTCGGATGGAAGGTGAGCTCATTTCCAATTGCGGCCGAGACATTACATGCTTCAACTTGTCTGACCCCGTCCCCCACTCCAACCTCTCACCTCACAATGCTCAGAACTCCACTCCCTCTGTTCAAATCCCAACCTCATCATCAAACCAGCAGATAAAGGGTGTGCAGTGGTAGTTTAGCACACTGACTTCTACACTGCTGAAACCAGACCCCAACTCGAAGTCACCTCCTCCTACCGCCCCCTTGAACATGACCCCAACTCTCACCACGAAACCATCATTTCCCAGACCACACAGAACCTCATCGCCTCAGGAAATCTCCAAATCACAACCTCCAATCTCATAGTCCGGGAACTCCACACTGCCCGGTTATACCTCCTTCCCAAGATCTACAAACTTGAGCACTCTGGCCGACCCTTTGTCTCAGCAACCTCCTGCCCCACCGAACTCGTCTCCACCAACTTTGACACTGTCATATACCCCCAATCCCGGAACTTCCCATATACGTTCGAGACACCACCCACGCCCTTCACCTCCTCCAAGACATCTGTTTCCCAGGCCCCCAACGCCTCATCTACACCATGGATATCCAATCCCTCTGCACGTCTATTCACAACGACCACAGCCTCCACCCCTCCGTATCTTGTTCTCACGAAATCCCCAACAATACCCTTCCACTGACACTCTCATTCGTTTGGCTGAACTGGTGCACACCTTAACAATTTCTCCTTCAAATCCTCCCACTTACTCAAGTCCAAAGGGATAGCCATGGGACCCCGTATGAGCCCCAACCAAGCCTGTCTCTTTGTTGGCTACGTAGAACCGTCCATCTTCCATAATTACACCACTCCACACCTCTTCCTTCACAATATTGATGACTGTGTTGGCGCCACCTCGTGCTCCCGCGAGGAAGCTGAGCAATTCATCAACTTTACCAACACATTCCATCCTGGACTATCTCTGACACCTTCCGCCCCTTCCTGGACCTCTCCATGTCTATTAATGAAGATCGAATTGACGCTGACATTTTTACAAACCCACCGACTCGCACAGCTACCTGGAATACACCTCTTCCCCCTCTACCTCCTGCAAAAATGCCACCCCGTATTCCCAAATCCTCCGCCTCCGCCATATCTGCTCCCATGAGGTTCAGTCGCACTATTGAACACACCAGATGGCCTCCTTCTTTGGAGAGCGCAATTTCCCTTCCCACGTAGTTAAAGATGGCCTCCAATGCATCTCGTCCATACACCGCCCCTCCGCCCCCAAACCCCACCCCTCCAATCGTAACAAGGACAAAACGCCCCCAGTGTTCACCTTCCAACCTACCAACCTTCGCATAAACCACATCATACGAAGACATTTCTGTCACCTCCAAATGGACCGCACCACCAGAGATATATTTTCCTCCGCATCCAGTTCCGTTTTCTGCAAAGACCGTTCCCTCCTTGACTAAATGGTCAGGTGCACGCTCCGAACAACCCACCCTCCCTTCCTGGAACCCTCCCCTGCCACCGCACGAATGGGAAAATCTGCGCCCACACCTCTTCCCTCACGTCCATCCAAGGCTCCAAAACAGCCTTCCAGATACCCATTCACCCGTTGTACTCTTTGCTACCTTACACCAACTTCTCTCTGATCTATCACCTTCATCAAAACCCCAATTCACCTATTGTGCTCTATGCTGCTTTCCATCCACGCCCACCCCCTCTCATTTATCTCTCCACTCTGTAGGCATCCTGTGTATATTCCTGATGAATAGCGTTTTCCCGAAACATCGATTTTTTCTGCTCCTCGGATGCTGCTTGACCTGCTGTGTTTATTTTCCAGCATCATTCTAATCTAGGCCTTATCTTCTGCCTGTCAAGCCTACAGCCTGGAGGACGAAACGTTGTCTTCTCCAATTTGAAATAACATTCCTACCCATGCCCCTTCTCCCTTTCCAGCCAAACTCCCTCGCTTCCATTCCACCTAACGATGATGTCTTCCAGCCCCTAACTGGATTAATCCCTCCCATCGTCCAACTACGTGTCCATGTATCCGTACATTCCAATCCCGCTGCTCTCCCCACCCCAACCACTCCTTTCCCTCTTTACCTGCAGCGCTCCCTACCCTCACCCCCAGTCCTGAAGAAGTGTTATACCTGAAATGTTGACTTTCCCACCTCATGATGCTGCGTGGTTTGTTGTGTTCTTTCAGCCTCTTGTTTGTCTCCTATAACTCAGGAAGATAGAGTCTAGTCAGCACAACATGCCGGTAAGCAGGAAGCACGGGTTGCCAATTGGAGTCCTTGAACCTCCACCCTCGGGCCAGAAGGAAGACATTCAGTTCCTCGTGACACTGACACATGAACGGAAGAGGCCATTCAACACCACCAAACTGGTACACTGAAATAGGAGGTTGTCATTGATGCTGCAGGGCGACAAATCAATGAAGCAGAAACTGCACAGGCAGGCTCCTCTATGTTGTTCGTCTTGGTCCCATTGCTAATGGTACACACATGTTACGTTAACATGGTTTGCTGACCATGAGGAGAGAACGTGATTGGTTTGTATCAAGTACCAAGGAGGCATTTTCTATCTTCGAGATGTTATGGACTAGGCGAGACCACTCAAATTGCCCAGAGCATAACTTGACAATTTATTTCGGTAAGTGTATAACGAAAATTACCCGGAGTAATTTAGCTGATTGACTACTAGATTTTAAAGCAGACAAAAACTTTATTCATAAAATTACACAATGCAACACAAAGAACAGAATAAAGAATCCCGACAGTATTAAACCCATTCAGCTCAACTCAATTACGCTGTTCCGAATATACACAATTCTCCCAATAAGCAAACTCCCAATTAAAACTAGTATTAATGGAATACATGCTTCCAGGTTGAAGTTTAAGGTCATAAAAGAGAAAGAGTTTCCACACAGCAGTCTGTTGAAAATTACAGTTCAAGACTCAACTGAAAACTAATCTGCTCAGCTCAGCTAGGACAGCGAAAAGAGCTCACCCCTCCCCATTCATTTTTCAGGTCACTAATAAAGCATGGCCACTTCGGCCTAAAGTCTCATCTGTTTCCAAAAAACAAAAGGCCTCTGAAAATCCTTTTCATCTCGATAATAAACGAGCCCGGTACCGTTTTATTGTCCCTCTGAAAAACATCAAGGACAGATACAAGGAACAATTTTTTGGACAAAAAAGGGACTAGCTTTGTGACATCTCCACCTCCCTTGAAACAAATAACCCGAGTACAAAAAGAGGGTTGCATTTTTATCCCTTCAAACCCAAACATATAAACTATACTAACTAAACATGCAAACATGCACAAACCCATGCAAATTCAGACCTCCACCAAACGCCTCCGTATCTCATTGCAGTCTGAATAACTCATCAGCTTACATGTTTTCGCGACCTGCGACATGCACAATTGTCAGATTGAACGACTGCGAAAACATCGAAACAGTCTGGCATTTTTGTCCTTAAATCTTTCCACAAACGTCAATGTGTTGTGATCAGTGTCTATGATTGTCTCGGATGCATTGTTGGTAATATAAACACTGTGATGTTTTCATGGCAACACCAAGCTTAAGGTCTCTTTCTACATCGTTGAACATTTCTATTGATACACGTTCGACTTCTTAGAAAAACACCCGATGGATCTTTCCATTCCCTCGTCATCCTCCTGCAGGAACACCAGACTGGCACCCACATTACTGGCATCGATAGCCGCCTTGAAATGCTTCGTGTAATCCTGTGTACCTAATACTGGGGGCAATGGTTAACACAGTGTTTCGGCTGTCAATTACCATTTGACAGTTCTCTGTCCACTGAGTGCTTTTGCCCTTGACAATTCAGTGAGGGGAGCAGCCACACTGCTTAACGTTTGGCATAAACTTTCAGTAGAATCCAGTCAATCCCAGGAACCGTAGTACTGTGTTTTGTATATGTCGACGGTGTGGAACATTCCCAACTACGTTTATTTTCGTATCTCATGAGGCCATTTGTCCAAGACCAATAACGTGACCCAGGAATGTGACTTGGACTTTCGCAAATTCACTTGTAGCTGAGTTTACCACCAAACCTGCCTTCTGAAGTCGATGGAAAAACTCCGAGAAATGCTGTCGATGTTCCTTCCATGAATGACTAAAAATCATTGGGTAATCAATGTACACCACATGATTGGGTAATTCGGCAATGACCTTATTATCAGTCTCTGAAATGTGGCTGGATCGTTTCCCATACCAAATGCCACGACTTTGAACTGATATACTCCATTTGGCATTACGAAAGCCGAAATTGCCTTTGCTCTCTCTGACAGAGGTCCTTGCCAGTAGCCTCTCAGCAGGTCCAACTTAGAAACATAAGTAGCTTCCCCCAGTTTTTCGACACAGTTCTCCAAACATGGAATTGGATATGCATCAGTCTTTGTAACAGCGTTGACTTTGTGATAGTCCACACATGACCGTTGGGTGAAATCTTTGGCACCATGACTATTGGTAAGGTCCAGTCATTGTAACTCACATCAATTATGCCATCTTGGAGCATGCACTCTACTCCTTCTGAACCTGTGCCAATTTTGGAGGGTCATGCCTAAACGAATTTTGCTTAATCAGAACAGCATCTCCTGTATCTAGATCATGCACAATTACGTTCGTACTTCTCAGTTTATTTCCGCATATCTCCCCATGAGATAGTAATGCTCGCTTTGCTTTTCTTGTGGAAGGTAACTCAATAATTTATCCCAATTTTTGACAACCTCCTCATTGTTCAAATTGATTTGAGGAATGTCCAATGCAGAATCCTCTGAACTTGGTTCTTCCTTCTGTGCTGTAATCATTAAAACCTTATCGTCTTGCTTTCCTTCCCTATCTAAATGCCTTTTGAGCATATTCACATGACACACACTATGAGATCTCTTCCTCTCTGGAGTCCGTATCAAGTAGTTTACCTCATTGAATTTATTCCCAATTTGATAAGGTACACTAAAACCTGCTTTTAACGTCTTAATTGTTACTGGGAGTAACACTAATACCTTATTCTCAATTGCAAAATTCCGAATTTGTGATTTCTGATCCACTTCCTATTTCATTGTATACTACGATACTTTTAAATTCTGTCAACCCAAATCTCCAGCTCTATTTAATCGTTCCCTAAAATTTGACACATCATCCAAATGGATGGTCTCTGAATTCTGGCTTATTAATGCTCCTTAACCAATGTTAACGGTCCTTTAACTTCATGCCCCCAAAAATAATTCAAATAGTCTGAATCTGGTCGATTTGAATTGCTTAATTCCCAAGTTATCCATCACTGCCTTGAATAGTTCGAATGTGAGGTTTGATCCTTGATCGACCTGTATCTCGATTGGCAGTCCGTATCTAATCAAAAACGTAAGTATTGTTTTCTACAATTCTTTTATCTGTGATGCTGCATAATGGGATTGCCACTGGACATCTAGTGGACACACCCATTATTGTTAATAAATTGTTGTTCCCACTTTTTGTTTGATGTAGGGGAGCTACACAATCTATCAAGATAATTGGGAAAGGTTCCTCAAATGCTGGAATAGCTATTAAAGTCGCAGGTTTTATTACTGACACGTTTGAGACGTCTGGCAAAATTCAACTACACCTTTGTGTAGTCCAGGCCAGTGAAAATATATTTGTATTTCAATCTGCATTGTCCAACACACCGAAATGATCTCCAAGTGGTCGCTCATGTGCCACTCGCAGCACCTCCTTTCTATACCCAAAAGGCAAAACAATTTGATGAATTTATTCCCAAGTCTGATCTGCTTCAATGTGTGCTGATCTCCATACCCGCATTAAGATATCATTTGTTAAGTAATAACACACAGGAATGCATTCATTTTCTTTCTTGCTAAATGTTTTTTGATATTACTGTTTTAATTCCCCATCTTTCTGCTTCAAATCATTCAGCTAGCAGAGCTAAAAATACTTGCATGTTTTCTGACTTGCTCCTTCTCTGTTCCACTTAACTGGTAAAAAAAAAATGGTTTCGGATAACTTTATGTCAGCTTCCTTATCTGTGCCTCTTGATCTCTCCTGCCTCAAACTGTGCATCTGTGATCTTGTGATCACGCAATCAGGGAAACTTCCTGTATAATTATTCTCCAGTTCTCCACTGGCCTTCCAATTAGAGTAGGCAGCATGCCTACTGGTGAATCAGCTATATCATTTGCAAGTACAAATGTTATTCCTTGAGCTGAGGGTTTGGGGTCCAGTACTCCTACCACACATTCTCCACTCTTCTTTGGGCTCTCTAGCCTCACTTAACATAACTGCGCATTTCTTGTCTCACCATTAAACCTGCTACCCGCACATTTTCTGGCAATAGTCTGTCAGGAGTACATATCTCGTCATCCCTCAGCATTACAGACTGAGAAGATCATGTGTCCCTTAATATTGGAACCTCCATATCTATTACTCGTGGTCGATTTGAATAAACGTTACCCTTGCGTGTAGATAATTTAAGCAGATCTGGCACGTCCTCCTTGATCAACCCCTGACCATTTTAACACTCTGAGGCAGTTGTCTAATTTCCCTTGAGCTTTTTATTACACTCCAAGAAATCTTACAGTCTTCTCTGGTTTTCCTACATCTGGTTTTCTCCTCGCACAACCAGTCTGTGATTTTGTGTGGCTCACTTTATTGTAATGAAAACGCTTGTGTCTTTTATCTTGTTTGTTCCCCATAAGGGTTGTTTTTTGACCCTGTGGTAAATTCGCCTTATGATTTTCACTGAGATCTACTTTTCCCTTTCCACGTGAGGACATCTCTTTGCTTCAATTTGTATTTGTGATGGACTGAAATTGATTCTGGAAGCCAAACCGAGTTTATGGAACAGCTCATATTCCTCAGTTACTTCAGCTGCTAACCTTGATGTTATCACACTCTGCTCTTCCAGATGAGTTCGCACAACTTCAGGCAGTGAATTTATGAATTACGCCAAAATAATTACCTCTCTAAAGGCATCATAGGTTGCTTGGTTTTTTGAAGCTCTTATCCTTCTATCGAAATTACTCTGTTTGATCCTTTCAAACTCAATATATGTTTGACCAGAGAATCTGTTCGATTCCTGAAACGTTTACTATAGGCTTCTGGTACAAGCTCATATGCAGTTAAAATGGCTTTTTCCAGCACCTCATATTCAGCAGATACCTCCTCTGATAGGGATGCCTCACCAGCCCTACCTACAAATTTCGTTTGGATCAACAAAACTCTTATTGCCTCTGGCCATAAGAGGCAATTTGTTTAGCCACCTTTCAAATGAGTGAAAAAGACTTCCACATTCTTCTCATCAAATTTAAACAATGCTTGTAATCGGCTACGCTTCTGACTACTGGGGCTTACTCATCCTCACTCCCTTCCTCACGAACGTTACCCCAAACTTTCTCTCCTGCCTTCTACGCTGACTTTCCTTTTGAAGTGTCAGCTTTTGCTGTTCAAAAGCTTCTCTTTCTTTCTCCTCTACTGCTCTCTCTTTTTCTCTCTCTTCTTCTGCTCTCTATTTTTCCCTGTTTTCTGCTTTTAATCGTAACAGAAACTGTTTCATTTCTGCTGCTCATTTCCTACCTTTCGCCGCTAAGTCAAGCTGCTTCCTTTGCAATTGAATTCTTACCATCTGTATAGATTCTGATTGTTTCTCTAGCAAGTTTAATTGATGACTTACTACTACAACTAACTCTCGTTTCCACACAGAAGCAGGCAGTTCTGATTCCAGCTTCTCTGCTAATTCATGCAACTTGGTCTTATTCATTTTCTACAAAACTTCCAATCACTGCATCCACAAACTTTTAGCGACTGAAAGAGCCATTTATGCCAAGCTTGGTCTACCCACCAAAGCCAAAATCCGAAATACAGATTCGAGCATCTCACGCTTGCTGTTTAAAATCCTGCAAAGAGCCCCCAATCTGTTATGGACTAGGCTAGACCACTTAAAATATTCTTAAGCAGGCAGCCCAGGGCATAACGTTGCAATTTGTTTCGGTAAGTGTACAATGAAATTTAGCAGGAGTAAGATCGGGAGGTTGTCAACTAAATTTTAAAACAGACAAATACTTTATTCACAAAAGTACACAATGAAACACAAAGAACAGAATGAGGACCCCCTTTCGAACTCAACCCATCCAGCTAGACTTAATTATGCTCTTTCAAATATACACAATAGTCCCAATATGAAACCCGTTTTAAAACCAGTAGAAATGGGACACATGCTTACAGTTTGAAGTTGAAGGATAGAAAAGCGAGAGAGTTTCCACACAGTTTCCTGTTGAACTCCCCAGTTCCAGACTTAACTGAAAACTGCTCAGCTCAGCTCAGCTCGTTCAGGTAAAACAAAATCTGACCGCTCCCCTTTCATTATACATGTCCCTTCTAAAACATGACCACTTTGGCCGAAAATTTCATCTACTTACATATATCATGTCTGTAAGAGGCCAGACTGATCGGAGTCAGGCCCCATTTTAATGCTCCTCTGAAAACAATCAAGGACAGAGTCTCCTTGAGCCAAGGAAAAGCATTGAGAAAAAAAGCGACGAGCTCTGTGACAGAGAGGACGGGCTAGTTTTCTGTACGGAGGTCAGAAGCTGGTGGGATTGGCTAACTCTATCAGAGTGTGACTGCTGACAGGTTTGTGAACAACAAGACGTTCAGTGCAGGGTCACAAACTAACTGCACATTGAGGCCGTGAAAGTTCATTCAGAACCCGGAGCTCTCTCTCCAACAACATGTGGGTCCATAGAGCTATGTAAACTAACATAGAATCATAGAGCCCAACACCATGGAGACAACCCCATTAGCCTAAAATGGTCCATGCTTCCAAAAATGTCCATCCAAGCTCACCCAGTTTTCCTGCACTTGGCCAATATCCTTCTCAAAGTTTCCTATCTGTATATTTGTACAAACGTGAAGACGTGTATTGCAGAAAATACTTTATATTTCACGGTATCAACGTTTGGTTTTGGAAATACTGAGTGTTAGTTCATAACACTCAAGTTTCAATGCAATCAGTTTTTCTTATTTTGTAGCGATACAGATTAATCAGTCCTCTCATTCACAGTCTCCTCATGGTACCACCACTGCAAGGAGAGTCTGGTGAAACTCCATTACATTCTCTGTCTGTAGCAAGGAGATCATTCATTATAAAGGAGAGAAAATCTGTTCACAGTGCCCCCAATACATTACAAATGCAGGATGGTGTCTTCACTCTTAGACTTAATCATTGTGTAATGAAGGACACCACTCAATTACTGTGCTGATTAGTTACTGCTTCATATGAATTCTGTCAGTGACTCATGACCAAGGACCATTTCGCCTTCTCATAAATACAAAGTGAGAAGGATGATATGTATTACCAAATCATTTCTTTGCCCTATGAAGCAAAGCCAGACCAACAGCAACATCACTATTGCCATTGGAGATGGTTGGAAATGCTGAAGAGGCAATGGCCTTCGCTGTATTTTCTCCGGAATATTAAACCAGAGACCCAATCAATGACCCAGACCCCGGATTTGAATTCCACCACAGCAAATCTTGGAATTTGAATTCAATAATATATAAGGAATTAAGAATCAAATTAAAAGATGAAGCCATTGTTGATTGTCATACCTGGCACCTTTATGCCCAAAGTTTGTGCGAAGATTTGTAGCTCGGGTGCTCGTTGTTGTGGTTCTGTTCGCCAAGCTGGAAGTTTTTGTTGCAAACGTTTCGTCCCCTGGATAGGCGATCATCACCTTTATGCCCTTCAGGGAAATCTACCATCTTCACCAAGTTTGGCTGATGTGTGACTCCAGACCTACAGCAATGTGGTTAACTCTCAGTTGAAGTTTGCATTGGCCAAGCCAGGCACTCAGTTATATCACTCACTACAAAGTTTCAAAGAAATGAAACTGGATGGACCTCAGCACTGTCAACTTACAGTCCTCGGACTGCATTGGGTCAGAAAGGTTGCTCACCAACACCTTCTCAAGGATAATGAGGAAAGGGAATTTAATACTGAACCAACATCCCATTATTGAAAAGTAAATGATCACACTTTACCAAAGAGAGACAAAGGGACATAACTCACTTTACGCAGGGACTTTGATGCATTCCCTAAATGGGTATGATTTTCAGTCATATCGGAACAGGAGAAAAATAGATGAGGTTAATCTTGTTTATATTTCCATTCCAGCAGATCATCAACAATTCATTTGTTTTCTTCATTCTGTCTACGTGTCTCTTTCTACATCTATTCAACTCACTACTTCTGGCCTTCACAACAGACGTCCCTGTCATCAACATCAATTCGACTATTTCCCAGCGATGTTCAGTTCTGATGTGTGATCATTGGACTCGAAGTGACAATTCTGTTTTTCTCTCGACCCGAAGCTGCTAATGCTCCTCAGTTTCTCTGACAATTTCTTGTTGTTTTTGTTTCTGATCTTGAGCATCATGCTTTGTTTTAGTTAATGTGGTTATTACATGCGATGCCTGCATCACTGGCAAGGGCAGCATTTGTTGACCATCACAAATGCCCTTTATTTTGATGTCATTCTTTGAGGCAGTATAGAGCCAAGCACATTGCTGTGGGATTGAGTCAGACCAGATAATAATGCTAGATTTCTTTACCAAAGGATATCAGTGAATAGATAAAATTATAGATATAATGTTGGTGATGTTATGGTTGTTCTTAGTGAAACTCGCTTTTATTTTCAATTCCTGCATTTACATATATGTTCTGACATCATTTGTGGTAGCATATGAAACAGTGTCTTTATGTGTAATAACCTGTGCCTCTAAATTACATTTCTTGCAATATTACTACTCTGACACAGTGTCCCTTTCATGGAGTTACGTTTGAGACAAGAACAAGGTGGTTATCGAAATATTTGCAACTGAACGAAAGCTCACAGGAGAGTTGGAACCATAAAGGCAGAATTTTACCAAGGCATAGATAATGGTTTACTAAACATCAGCATTGACACCAAGGTATAATCGAGCTGGTCATGGATAGGTTTAGTGATGGATAGAATACTGAGACATAAATTAATTCAGGACAAAACGATACATCGGGATTGTGAACAGTGTTGTTCTGAGATGTTTGTGAGGCTGGAGGTGTGAGTGGTTCTGAAATGTGTGGGTAATGAAAAGAAGTTACATTTGAAACTGAAGACTATAGTTTTCGCCTTTGCCAGATATAGATAACAGAAATAGCAATGGGTTTCACCATGGCTAATGGGCTTAATAAATTGATAGAGATGCGGACACTTACCAGGAACACCAATAATAGCGAGGAGGGGATAATAACCTGCCTGGAGAATCAAAAGTACACAGTATATCCGATATGATACTGTCATCCAAGGCCAGGAAAGATACAAAAGACCATCGGATAAACTCCTGTCCATTGTTACAGCATTGCTGTCTACTGTACTCAGATTCTGATCCATTAATGGAATATTCCAGACTATACTCAGATGTTTATCTCTCCCCTTCCGGTCTCTGCAGCTGTTGATCCCTGTTAATGTGGAGGTGGTGCATCTGCTGCTACAATGGGACAAAACATTGCAAGAAGCCCCTTACGAATAGAAGAGGAAACCATCAAGTGACACAATTAGGATCCATGGAGACTGACATCAATTACAGCCACTGAACAAACACATCCAGTTAACTCCTTTCAGTGTGGTTAGTTCATGTCACAATAACAACTGAAATGAATTGAATGTTGGTATCGCTTGGATATTGGTCACGTCTCCCATCACCAATTGCTCTCGTGAAGTTCGTTGTGAGGGAGAATGATGCATGTTTTCTTATCGCAGGCAAGATTATTCTGCGGTGTTTGTCTGTTTGCAATGTTGTAACTGCCTGAACCTCCCACCACCCCCAGAAAACACAATCTAGATGTTGGTATCATGTTGATCCCTCCTCGACTAGACCACGTGTCAATCTGTAGATTTACAGTGGACATATTTGCCCTGATCATACTCAGGAAGTGTGGATCTGCCTGAACTTTCCTCTCATTGCTCTAATAAGGCACTTTTGTTTCTTCAACACACAATGTGCGTCAGTACTATTTTTTATAAACTCACAAACACTTTAATGCGCTTTATTGGCTTCAAAGGAATAAGACTCACATTTTTTGAAATCAGTCCAAAGCTAAATATGACATCTTGTCACAATGCAGGTCCCTTTACAACGTCATGTAGTCATTGATTTATTTTTGTCACAGAGGGTCTAAACAATCAAGATTCCAATATGTTTGAATTTAGAAATGTTCATTGGGTCACTTTTATTTATACCTAGCAGGTAATGCCTCAGGCAATGGGCTTTCAAGTCGCAAAAATGTCTTGTATAATCAAAAGGATGCGGTCATCTCTCTAGCTCGGCAGATTGGTTCAGTTTGGGGGTTAGTTGACTCAGGGTAACTGTTGAAACTGAATGCTCTCCCCCTTCTAATGCCCTTCTGACCGCATAACCTGTAAGTTTTTTTTGTATCAGATTTACTCCATGTGCTCAGGGGCTTGTTTATTGTGAATTTGCAAGCATTTGGAACAGTATCCTTAAGTCGGGATACCCTGTCGAGTTTGGATAGGACAGTTTATTCGGGTATTCCATTTCGTTCCTTGTGTTTCACTCGGTAATTTGGTAAATACATTCTGTTTGCTTAAAACCCAGCATTCTGACCAGTTAGTTCACTCTGGGAATATCTATGATACACTAAATATCAACAAATACCAAAAGATATTTTTGGGGGCCTGGCCTGGTACATCACAGATTGGGGCCATTTGTGGAATTTAGTCGGCGAGTGGCAGGTGTTAGTGTCTCTTACTTCGGGTGTTGATTTGGTTGAGTAAACAGAGCTTCAGATCGCAATGGCTCTTGCAGTCACCAAGTATGTTTTGGTGGTGGAAGAATTAACTTTGTGGCTTTTTACAAAATGCATTTAAGTCCAAGCTGCGGGAATTAGTGGACGAGCAGAAGTTGAAGGTATCTCCTTGCGTGAGGAAAGATGACATGCTTGCAACAGTGGCTCACCATTCCAATTTGCTGGAATCTCCAGCAGGATCTGTAGAGATGACTAAACTTCAATCGCAGATGAAGCAGCTTACGTAATGACTAATATCAGAAGAGAAAGAAAGAGAATGAATAGGTTTAGCAAAGGAAATAGAAAAAAGTAACAAATAGCTCTAGTAGGAGAAAAAGGAAAAGAGGGAGCTTTTGAGCTTCAGAGGTGGACACTTAGAATGGAAATTCAGCGTAAAAGGACGGAGGCGACGGCTGTAGGTAAGCTTAGTGAGGAACAGCGTGAGGGTGAGCAAACCCATGGTGGTCGAAAGCCTGGACAGAAAGACTTTAAGTATATTCACGGAAAAGCACCACTAGAGACAGAGCAGGATATCCAAAATAAAGGATATACATGGTATATTCATGGAAACCTTTTTCATTTCACTTGAAAAAAGTAGCTAAACAATTGCAGTGACCAATGAGCATGTGGGTTGTGTTGATCGAAACAGATCTTGTGGGTAGAGCTAGTGAGGTATTCGTAACACTATTAGAGGAGAGATCTGGGGAGTATGACGAGGGGGGAAAGTGCATGTGAACTTGTCCCAGAAGTTTCAGGAATCTAAGGCCGAATCTGTTCAAACCCATATTGAGTTTGAAAGGATCAAAAAAGTAATTTTCATAGATGGATAAGAGCTTTAAAAAGAGAGCAAAGTTATGATGTTCTTTGAGAGAAAATTAATTTGAAGGAGTTCAAAACTTCACTTATTGACATTTTGCAAACTCATTTGGAAGAGCAGAGAGTTAAAACTGCAAGGCATGTACATGAAGTTGCTTACGAATGTGAGTATGTCTAGTGATGAATCATTCTAAAACTTGGTTTAGCTTCCAGAATCAATTTCTGTCATTGAGGGATAGAAATTGAGGCAAAGAGAAATCTTCACGTGGAAAGGGAAAGGTAGATCGCGGTGAAGGTCATAATGATAACTTATCACAGGGAAAAAAAGAAATACTTGAAGGAGACAAAGAAGTTAAAAAGTTGTGGTGTTTTCACTGCAACAAATTACATCATATGAATCACCATGTTGGTAGGTTCAGGAATAAACACAGATGCAGGAAAAGAGGATAAGCCTAGGAGTTTTGTTGGAGTGGTAAGAGAAGGCGCAGTGGAAGCTAGAAAGCTGCATCAGCTTGTACAAGCTGATTGGAGGTTTGTTATGTTGGATATGCCGGATCTGCTTTGAAAATATACCTGCAAATGGAATGTTTATTCACATAGGGCAGGTAAAGAGGATGCAATATTAAGAGACACAGTATCCTCTCAGACTGTGATGCTGAAAGATAAGGAGATATATACTACTGAAGGACTATTTCCAGTAAAAAGGTACTGCTAAAGGAAATTCACCGTGAGAGAAAAAGTACAAAATTATGTAAAGCGAAGTTAGAGTGCCCAGAAAGGTGTGGAGAAATTGTGGTAGAAAAATTGGACAAACTCTCAGCTCCAGGAATACAATTTCTCCTTGCGAAAAATATAGCTGATTCACTAGTACGAGTGCTACCTGTTCTGGTTGAAAAGCCAGTGGAGACGCAGGCAACTGAAGCAATGCAGGAGTCTTATCGTGGAAGCTTTCCTGATTGTTGGGTCACAAGGTCCCAATGTCACCAGTTCAAACAGGAGAGATCAAAGATGAACAGATAAGGAAGCTTAAGTGGCATTAACGGAGACTTGCTCCATCAGATATTTGAGAAAAAAAAACAGGAACAAATAGGTGATCATGCAAATGTTTTTAGCTCAGCTAAGCTGATGATTACAGTGGAAAGATAAAAGGTTTAAGCAGTTGTATCAAAAAGTACATACATTAGGAATTTTGCATGTATCCTCGAGTGTTATTACCTTAAAATGATGTCCGAATGAGGAAACAGAGATGATCATATATTCAAGGAGATGATAATTGGGCAGAGTTTCGTCAAATCGTATTGCCCATGGGGTACAGAAAGGAGGTGATGCGGATTGACTAGGTCCCCGACCTCAAACAAAAAAAAGTGGACACCTGTATTTGTTAACAATAATGGACGCATCAACTAGATTTCCAGAGGCAATCCCGAGATGCAATATCATAGCTGAAAGAATTGCAGAAGAATTAATCTTTTTAAAGAGATACAGACTACCAATAGAGATACAGTGAGTTCAAGGTTCAAACGTCACATCCAAATTACTCACTATATTGTCATAGGAATAAAGCAATTCAAATCGACTGCGTACCATCCAAAATTGCAGGGATCGCTACACAGGTGACATTAAACATTAAAGATCATGTTGAGGGTTTATGGTCAGGGTTATCCTGATGATTAGGGTAAGGAATCCCATTTGTGCTTTATGTGATCACGGATGCACCAAATAAACCCAGAGCAAATTCAATCCATTTCGAATTAGGTTCTGGGCATTAAGTGAGAGGAGCATTATAATTGATTAATTAGAAAATAATAAATCAGAATGCAAAGGCCACACATTTGGACTAGGTCGGAAATTTTAGAGAACAATTAATAGCGCTGGGGAGTTGGCTAGACAGCATTTAAAAGTAATGCAACATGCAATAAAACAGGAAGCTGACAGGAAGTCAAAATTTTGCAATTTTAAAATCGGTGTAAGGTTTTACTGTTACTTCCAGGGATAGGTGAACCTTGAAAAGTAAGGTTTAGTGGAGCTTAGCAAATACAAAGGATATTGAATGAGAGCAACCACTTGATAAGGACTCCAGACAGAAAGAAATCTCACAGTGTACGTCATGTGAATAGGCTCAAAATGTACTTTGACAGGGAAGGATTGCAAGAAGACAAGGTGTTAATGATTACGGCACTGAAGGAAGAACCAAGTTCAGAGGATTAAAATCGGATATTCCTCAAATTAAAGTGGACAATGAGGTTTTTGTCTAAATTGGGATAAATTATTGAGTTACCTTCCTGAGAAAAATTGAAGTGACTAGAAAGAGATATTACTATTACATGGGGATATGCAGATATTAACTTGGAAGTACTAACCTAATTGCGCACAATGTAGCGATAGAAGATGCAGTTACGTTTAAGCAACATTCTTACAGGGATAATTCTCTGAAGTAGGCATAGGTTCAGAAGGCGATTACCAGCAAGGTGTCTGAGAATCTTTTGGTGACATTTAAGGACAGAAGTGCTGAACTGTTAACCTGGAGCCTGTTGTAACAGTCATTCAGTGAGAAAATTGTGACGGGGCAGGTCTTGAAAACATGATGGCCAATGCATTGTTGAGACTTGAGTGACAAATGGAGGCACTCAATAATGGGAGTACCGCACACTGAATCCAGATGTTGTTGTACACATTTACATGTTTATAATAAACGAATGTACATGCGCATTTTAAAGTACGAACCACTACTTTTGGGAGTTTTGAAAACCGAAGCCATCTTTGGATATTGATGACTCAATTATATATCTGAGGAGCTGTCACAGAGGCGGTCTCTTTACAATATTATGTTGTCTTTGAATTGTTTTCAGAGAGGTTCTAAGCGATCAAAGGTTCCAACATGTCTCAATTTTGAACGCTTCATTGGAGTACTTTGTTTTTCACCTAACAGATAATGCCTCGTATAGAATGCTTTCAAGTCTATTTTCTTTTAAAAACTGGTGTAATCAAGAGGATGTGGCCAGCTCTCCGGCTGCACGGGTCAGTTCAGTTCGAGGGTGAGTTGAGTCAGGATCACTGTTGAAACTGGATGCTCTCCCCCTCTTTCAGCCCTCTGACTTCGTAACCTATAAGTTCCTTTTTTGTGTAGTTTTTATTCTTTGTGGTTAGGGGTTTGTTTATTAGGATTGTTGTAAGTAATTTGGATCAGCGTCATTAATTAGAGATTGCCTGTCAAATTTGGATAGGATGAATTATTCAGCTACAGTATTTTCAGTTCGTGGTGTTACATTCCTTATTTTTGTAAATACATTATATTTATTTAAAAATCGGTAATCGGACCAGCTCTGGGAATATCCACTATACGCTTAACTTCAACAAATGGCAACATTATGGTCTGGGCAATGTGCTTAAGAATGTTTTGAGGGGTCGGCCCTGGTCCATAACAATGTACAATAACCTTGATAATTAACAGTCATGAATTAATGAGTCAGTGACAGAATGAACATGATAATGGCTATGAGACAGAAAGGGCTGCGGACAGTGACTGAGGAGACCCAGGGGAGTACCGTAATATCTCCCAGTCACGAGTATTCAGCCATCACTGTTTCTGACAAATGGAATGAAATGCAATGCTGAGCAAGATAATACATGAACTTTGTTACATGGAATGCTGAACAACAATTTGAATAGAGCAGGATAATTTTAAATGTGATGTGAAAAAGTATATCTGACATACAGACTGTTTAATCACAGGTTATACAGGTTGTTAAGATTGTTTATATCGGGACGGGATATTCAGAAATAAAAACAGACACAGATAAGAAAATGTGTTGGGTTACTGTGAGTTATAACAGAGTAACAATTAGGATACAGCTCATATCAAGCTGGTACAGAGATGATGGGCTACATGGCAACCATCCTTGTTGAAATTATTCAGAGAAATATATTGAAAATGTTCAGAGACTGAGGAGACAAAGTTAGACATAAAATGCACAGACAATGTCATAATTAATAACCTATTCCTATTTTTACATCAAGTGTAGCTGTCTCTAAAAGGCTCTTTACATCAAAATCACTTTGATGAGATCTGCGCATTTATTTTCAGAACTTAAAGAAGAAACAGACTGTAGTATAATACATGTGTCAATGGCACAAGTGATAGGAACAGGAATGGAGCATATAATCCAAATATAACCGGGGTCAACATCCACACCAACCAAAAAAAAAGCAAAATATTAGAGATAGTGGAAATCTGAAAGACCAATGCAAAATGATGGAGAAATGCAACAGATGACGCAGGATCTGGGCAGATAAACAGAGTTAACGTATCGACTCTTCTATGAACCTGTTCTGAACAAGTTATGTTGGAATCAGTAAGACTTAATTCCATTCTTCTCTGCTTGGATACTGCCTGAACTGCTGGGTTTCTCTCCAGCACATTCAATTGTTGCAATGGCAGGAGATAGGGAGTAATGGTGGGCACTTGCTTTTTGGACTGGATCCGTTTTCCACAGAGGTTGGTTCTTGGTTTTCATTGTTTGACATTTATGTAAATGATTTGAGTGAGAATATCGAAGGCATGGTTCGTACGTTTGCAAATGACACGAAAAACCGGTGATATAGTGGACAGTGAAGAAGGGTTTCTACGAATAAAAAAGATTTTGATAAATGGGTCAATAGACTGACAAATAGCAGATAGAGTTCAAGCTGGATGAATGTGAAGTGCAGTCAATAGTGTGTGTCTGCTGCTGTCTGATTCACCAAGAATGGAATGATTTTAATCCCCATTTCCTGGGTTCAAAACATCGATATCCTTCATGATCTTTGAGAGATCTTACTGTCTTGCTGTGAATGTAGTTGCACAATGTCTTTGAATTATCCTTACAATTATCTGCCCAAGCTATCTCAAATCTCCTTCTTGCTTTCCTGATTTCACTCGACATAACGTCCCACACTCTTTATATTGATGAAGAGATTAAATTGAATAAAGTTGTCCATATCTAAAGTAAGGTTTTCTTTGATTCTTGAATAAAATGTCAATAACTGTACTTGACCATTGCTCCTTAATACTACCGGCCTTGCACTTCATTCTAACTGGAACATAATGCCTCTCAACTGCCATCGTCAGGCAGTTGAGCGCTTCCCACTTGTCATACAGCGTTTTACTTGCTAACAGTCTACTCCAATCAAACTTGGTAAGTCCTGTCCCATGCCATTAACATTTATGGTACTCCAATTAAATAACTATAATGAAAACCTTATTATTTTCCATAACTATTATGAAACGAATAGCGTTATGATTACAATACACAAAATATTCCCTCGTTTACATCAGTCACTTGCACTGCCTCTCGCACAAAAGAAGGCATGGTTTTGCTCCTTCTCTGTTAGAATCATCCACATATTGATTAAGTATGTCTTCTTGAACACATTTGACAAATTATTCACCATCCAACCGCTCCTTACGTTGAAGTAAATTCAATTTCGTGCTTCAGAATTACAATATACTCTTGACTATCTCGTTTTTTTTTCTCTAATTGACATGCTCTCCTCATATTCATAAACTTCTACAACCATCCTACCATTTGTACTGCTATTTGGAATATCCCCCTTGCCGTCTCTATCAATATAACGTCTCCCTACATAGAATGAGCAAATCTCCCTGCGAAGATATTCATTGCATTACAGTTTAGATTAGACCAATCCATTCTGAACAAGTCATTTGTTTCTAAAATAGATTCCAATTTCCCAAAAATCTAAATCCCTCAGCAACACAGTAGCTCTTCAGCCGATAATTTTTCTCCTTTAACCCTTTACTCCTTCCCAGCTGAATTTGGCGTTGAGAGTAAAGCAGGAAGTATTGCTTTAAAGGTTTTTCTTTTTAAAAATACTCACACTCACCTCTTAAGTACACCCTGTACTACTTTAATCTATCCTTAAAAAATGTCATTCCTGCCAATATCTACAATAGCCTTTGGCTACTCAATCTCACCTTTATCAACATGCTTAAAATGTTTCGAGATGTTCTTAATCCAGCACAGGGAAAGCAACAACCCATCCTAAATTAACGATCACTGCCCCAGATTCTCCTGTTGATGCCCCGATAGAAAAGTCCACTGAAGCAACAATTCTACTAAATCTTCTCAACGCTGCTAAACATAAGAATAATTCCAAGTGTCCAACAAAGGACAATCCCCTTCTTCTGTTCGAAAAGCTGAAAATCATTTTGATAGAGGAATAGCCACCGGAGAATTTTGAACTAATTTCTTATCTTTCCGGACGGCCACACATCTAAATGACTGATGTGCGGTATAATGTTTTTTTTTTCTAAATCTTCCAGCCATCCTCTCTGTCCCTTATATGTCACCTTAATAATATTATGCCGAAAAGCCGGACTTTATAACACCTTCTGATAACTTTCATTATCTACAGACAATAATGTTAAAATTAAAAAATATATACATATGCGTATCAAACAAAGAAAAATTGTACAAAATCAAACATTCAGCTAATTAAATGAAAAAAATCCTCTTCAATAAACTCCGAGAAGAAAATAGTCTTTTCCAGAGCTGAAAATGTGTAGGTCTTTTTGTAAGGAAGGTATAACTCCTTATTTTATTTTACAAAAGAAACTGATTAATTTTACAAAACAAAGAAAGCGTTCACAGTATAATAAAATAAACCATTTAAAAACATGAATTGACCATTCCTTTTTTTTTTTGTAAACTAGCATTAAAAATTTATTTTTAAAAATATTCGTTTGAAAGAAAATCGTGAGTTTGTTTTTTTTTTGATCGGATTTAAATGTAAAAACACAAAATAGAAAAAATAATGTTAAATTAATAAACTATAATATCAACTGCAAAAAGGACTACATTAAATATTTAACTGCCTGCAATTCCAGGAGCAGCTATATGATCAATGCTACTCTAAGAACATTTTTTGAAACTGTTTTTACAAGATGAAGAAAACTGGACGTATGTTTTAATAAAGAGTTTCCAACTCAAGATGGACTTGCCGATATGATTTGAACTCTTGCTGTGGGTCTATATGTAGAATTTGTTTGAATCGCATCACTCCAGCTCTTTCAAACAAAATTATGAATTTCTGCCTGTTGTCGACGGAAGGTTTCTTCAGCTCTGCCTATTGCAGGGAACGATACAATGAAAATTATCCAGGACCATGTAGAACACAAATGTTGCAGTGAAAGCCACCAACATCTAATTCAATACTAATTACGTATAAGCATAATTAATAAAACATACAGAGGCGCATACTATAAAAGGAGAATTCAGCTCCACGTCCAAAATAAAAATTGTGGCTCCCTCGTCAAATAAAACCCAACTGCATCATGCTGCAAATTCACCAAAGTAGGAAAAGCAAGAGAATGGAATTCTCAATGCTTTCCCTGTGAACAATATCTGAAGAACTAGATAAAATCAAGGCTTAATTGCGAACTTCATAAACGATGATGATGAGAATGGGAGGGATGCAGTTTGGGGGAAATGATAAATAATGTTGTAGATGACACAAAGATGAGCTGGTGGTTCACTATGAGGAGGAACGTGTGAGGGTACAGGAGGGTATAAATCGATTGTTCAGGTGGACAGATCAATCGCTGGTGAAATTTAACACTGATAAAACGGATACCTTTCTGAAGTAACAAACAAGAGTGTTCTCAAACTGAAGAAAGGCCAGATTTACTTGATTTCACTTTTAAGCAAAGAAGGTTGAGAGGTGCTCCTGATGGAGGTGTTTAACAGCGTGGGGGGAATGCACAGGGTGAACAGAGAGGAGCTCTTCCCCTTACTTGAAGGCTCAATAATAAGGAGACACACTTGGAAATTGAAAGTGCCCTCACCATTAATCTCTACATTCTAGATATAAACTTTCCTATTTCTAAATGCATTTGGTTTTAAAATATTTCAAGATTTATATTGCCTCCTGAAAAAATGTGATGTTGACGCAGAGGTTTTGTTTTGTGATCCAGGTTCACTGTTCCTTGTGCATCAGTTTTGCAATCGATTCATTGAAATAATACACTTTTTTTCATTCAACTCGCCACTGTGCTCAAACACAGACACATTTTCCCAACTATGATCCACAAATCAATATTTGCCCGTTCCCTTGAAATGCCAGGAACTTTTAAAAGACTTATATCGGCTTCACATTTTCCTCTTCTAACCTTTTCAATGTTTGTATTCTCCCACGATACATTCAAAACACTTTCCATAACATATAGGTTGTGGACACTTTCTAACAGAATTGATGATGTGATATTTTTACTCAATATTGAAACTATAAAGTTGCAACAATGCTGACGTATTTTGTTGTCCCATCATCCAGTTCCAGCCTGCAGTTGCACCAAATAGTTATTACATCTCAGAAGAATTGCCAGGTCTTTACTTCTGATCTAAATGGTCGTTTGTACCTTTATTACGAAATGGGCATATTACTTACGGACTGTCTGTCTGACTGCAACATTTTGATGCGGTTTACTCCAGGCAATTAAACATCAGGCGGTAAGAACAGGGATAGGCCATCTGGTTGCCAGGCCTGTTGTCGTAATCAACAAGGCCTGACTGCTGTATTTTCTCCACACTGACGTCATGTGTTCTACTCACAGAGCAATCTGCACCTCCCTCAACCAAAGCCCTCGACCCCTGGTACCCCAGTCACCAACGCTGAATAAAATTCAAAGAACTGTAGATGGACCAAACAAGAAAATCGAAATTAGCAGTGGCGGTAGGAAATTAAACTGTGCAGTTATCCACATTTAAAACCGTCTGCCAGATATAGCAATCAGCCCCATTTTCTAAGCCTATCAGTATTCATCTGTAACCTTTTTAGCTCCTCATTACAGCCTGTTTGAAAACCTAGTTGAATACAATCTATGAATTTAGTTACTACACTCTGTCTCTCCTTCCAGGTCATTTGGGCAGATTGCAAACAATTGAGGTTTGAGAACTGAATCCTCACTATTTTCTGTTCGCCAGAGAAAGACCATTTATCCTAATGCTCTGCTTTCTGTTAGTCAGCAAATCCTCCATCCAATTCAATACTCTACCATTAATACCTCGGATCTAACCTTCTAGATCAGTCTTTTACTCAGCACCTTGTCAAATGCCTTATGAAGTTTAGATGTACAGCTTTTGCTGCATCCCCATTATCCAGCTTGTTGGTTACATTCTCAAAGAACCCCAGCAAGTATGTCAGGGACAACCTGCCCACCATGAAACCGTGCTGACATGGTGAATTCATCTTTGTTTTTCCAATTGCTCAGTTATTTCCTACTTTATGGTTGACTGAAGAAACTTCCCCACTACAGAGGTTAAACTCACTGGTCTATAGTTTGTGAAATTTTGCCTATCTGCACGTTATTACTTTTTCAATACTTCATACCGTTCCAGAATCCAAGGATTTTTTTCAATATCCTAACTAACACATCCACTATCTCTGCTGTTACCTCCTTTAATATGATAGACAGCAGGCCGAGGATCTGACCTGCCTATAAACTCATCATTGTATTTAATATCTTCTTTCTAGTCATCGTACCTCCATCATGATCCTTTGCTGTTTTAAAGTTTGGGAAGAAATTATCTTGCACTGTGAAAACAGGAAGTGTTGGTTTTACCTCTGCCATTTCTGAGTTTTCCATTATTACCTCGCCATTTTCATCCTCTCAAAGTCCAACATTTACTTTCAGCATTCTGTGACTTTTTTTCAACTTGGAGAAGAGTTCTTTATTATTTCTTAAGTTTTCTACTGTTTTTCCTTCGTAGCCATTTTGATTTTGTTTTTAGTAACCATTAGCTGACCAATAAAGTATTTTTCCGAAATTCAGAAAACGATGAGCGTTTCGCTGGTTACGCAGCACTCATTGTCTGTCCCTCATTGCCCCGAGGGTAGTTAAGCGTCAACCGAATTTGTATGAGTTGGAAGTCACATATTGGTCAGACCCGGTAAGGATGGTGATTTCCGTCCCTAACGAACATTCATGAAACATAAGGCTGTTTCCAACAATGAGCAACGAATTCATTATCATCAATAGATTCTTTATTGCAGATTCATATTGGATTTAAATTCCACCATCTGCCATGGTGGCATTTGAACCTGAGTCCCCAGAACATTATCTGGATTAGCATTCAGCAATAATACCACCAGGCAAGAACCTTCATGTTATTGTTGACGCCCATGTTAAGACATGGATCGCTTTTACAATTCGTCTTCCACTCAGGATTACCCTTTAGTTGAGGGGGTTTGACGATCTCTCTAAGTAGTTGCCATTGTCCTTCAAATGTCCTGCACTATAATCTTTTTGACATGTCCAATCAGGCCAAGCCTTTCCTCAGGCCAGTTAGGGTATCATTGTATAATACTAAACCTCTGCTATATGACTCTGTCTTCACTGTTACAGTCTGAATGTGAAACTCCATTCTTTCTAAGATGATACTGTACTACAATATGATTTATAACTCCCTCCTCATGAAGTAATACCAAAGCCAGTTCTCAGGTTGGTTGCATTACATGTTGTTCAAAGAAATAATCCGTCATATATTCGATGCCGTACTAAATTGATTACTCCAGTCAATAAGCATGATCAAATGCACATAATCAATCTTGTGTCCTTATCTCAAGCCATCGTTATTCCCTGGTTCATGCTATTCCCTACACTGAAAGTAATTTGTGAGGGGTGGGAGTGGTTTGTGGGCTGTAAATGCTCATATCAATGGGTTTCTTTTCATCTGTTTTATTTCAAACCAAACTGATTTATCAGTTTTGACCCACGTGTTAATATCATTTCTTAATACAGCCTTGGCATAATTCTTAACCAATACAGGCACTCCACCTGCTGTTCATTCTTGTCTGAATACTGAGCAGCCTTGGGCATTTAACACCCCAGTCCTGACGTTCATGTAACAACATTTCAGTCATGCCCATCATGCCATAAATGTTTATCTCTATTTGCGCTATCAGCTCATTCATTTTATTCCAAATACTGCACATATTTAGTTAAAAACATTTCTGGCATAAGTTCTATTGATTTATCTTTCTCCTTTAATACTTGTGTTCACAAGCTCTCCATCCTTATTTAATGATCCACGATAATAGTGAGCCTAACATATACTTCAACTTTCAACTCACAGTTTTAAAATTGCTATGATTCCTTCAGTCAGCGTGGTCATTAAAATGGCTCAGCATGTTTATTTGACAAACCTATACTTTTGCTCAGTTTCTGACCTGCTATTTTGGTTCCCAGCCTCCTGTATCATTAGCTTAAATCTGCACGATCAAACCTCCCTTTTAAGGTGTTGGGGCCCCTCCATTTAAAGTGTACACTTTCCATTTTGCACAGGTCCCACCTGCACTGGACGCGATCTGAATCATCCAAAAATCAGAAAGCCTCCTCCCAAACTAGCTTTTTACCACATATTCAACTCGACTATCTTCCTCTTCCTTGTCTCACTTCCAGGTGCCCGAGGAGTAATCCCAAGAATACAACGCTTGAGATTCTGCTTTTATATGCACTCCTAACTCCCTGAACTTCCTTTGCAGGTCGTTTCAACCATTCACTCTTCTCACCTATGTCATTGGTATCAATGTGAACCACGACCGCTGTCTGTTCACCCTCCCACCTCTGTCCGCCCTGAGCATGCTCGGAGACATTATTGATCCAGGTACCGACCACCCTTTTTATGAAGAAATCGTAGAATCATAGAATCCCTACGGTGGGGAAGCAGGCCATTTCAAACAGCATGTTGACCCTGACACATTGAAGAGTAACCCATTCCGACCCATTCCCCTATCTATTATTCTACATTTACCGCTGACTAATGCACCTGACCGGCACATCGCTGAACACTATTGGCAAAACATAAATAACCCAGACCCATTCCTCTACATTACGTTCAATTTGCTTTCTCACAAAAGATACTGACAGAACTATTGTGCATTTCCAGCAACTTCTGCTTGTGTCACAGATGATGATTGTATATTCATAAAAACGTATGCAACACAGAATTGAAAACAAAAGCTGAATTTAAACTCTCAAAAGAAAACTAAATATTTGGTCTTTCAATGATCCCAGTAAAGGTTCATTACATTACTGCTGTTCGGTCCATGAACGTCATTTCTTCACTTTCCCAATCCATGAGTAAAGGAGGTTCTCTGTCTTCCAACGATCTCAATGATCTATCTCCCCAGCCTCTCTGGGATAGAGAAGTCCCGATGGTCACTCTCCTCTGTGAGAAGGACACACACCGCACACTTACACTGTGGCATTTTGACATCAATAAAATATATGAACACCAGGTAAGAGTGACTGGCCATGACAACAAGGCAGTATTTGGCTGATGATGGTACCAAGGAACCTGAAGTAAATGGAACATAATGGGGATTAGAAAGAATCCCCCCACTGTTTTTTGTTTGAGTAGGAGCAGCAGCAAAGTTAAGGCGAACTAGGAAGGCTACAGCTAAGGAGCGGGAGATTTTTAAAATTAGCTACCGGTGGTGACCAGCGGTGTTTCTCCTCTACAGCAGGAGCGGGAGCAGCGGCGAAAGTGACGCGGACCAGAGGAGTTGCCGTAAAGGAAAGTAAGTGACCATATATATTAGCAAGGCTCTGTGGCCAAGAAGTAAAGGGGTCAGAATAGAAAAGCGCTAGTGGTAGGCGACTCGATTGTTAGGAGAATTGACAGGAGATTTTGTGGTCAGATTCGGGATTCCCGGAAGGTATGTTGCCTCCCTGGTGCCAGGGTCTGGGACGTCTCCGATCAGATGTATAAAATTCTGAAAGAGGAGGGCGAACAGCCAAAAATCGTGTTACATATTGGCTCCAATGATATAGCCAGAAAAAGGATTGAGGATATAAAAAGTGATTTCAGGGAGGTAGGGTGGAAGCTACAGAGCAGGACGAACAGAATAGTGTTCTCGTGTTAACTACCAGTGCCACGAGATAGCGAGGCGAGGAACAGGGAGCTTGCACAGCTTAACACGTGGCTGCGCAGCTGGTGCAGGAGGGAGTGCTTCAGATATGTAGATAATTAGGATGCCTTCTGGGGAAGGTGGGACCTGTACATGAAGGAGGGGTTGCATCTGAACTGGAAGGGGACCAATGTCCTGGGTGGAAAGTTTGGTCGAGTGGTTCAGGAGGGTTTAAATTGTATGGCGGGGGATGGGAACCTGAGCTATAAACCGGTGGTGAGCGTTGATGGAGATGAGGCAATAGCAAGAGGTAGCGCAGCCAGTGGGAAGGTATTTCCTGGGGAAGAACCAATGGATTAGTTAAAGTGTGTTTGCTTTAATGCAAGGGGTATCAGGAATATACGTGATGAGCTTAGAGCATAGATCAGTACCTGGTATATGATGTTGTGGCCATAACAGAGACGTGGGTTTCTAAGGGGCAGGAATGGTTGCTGGATGTTCCAGGGTTTAGAACTTTTTAAAAAATAGGGAGGGGAAAAAGAGGAAGGGGTGTAGCACTGCTAATCAGAGAGGGTATCACAGCGACAGAGGTTACCATTGTCATGGAGCGTCTGCCTACTGAGTCAATATGGGTGGAAACTAGGAACTGTAAGGGAGCTGTCACCTGATTAGGGGTCTATTACATGCCCACCAAGAGCAACAGGGAGATTGAAGAATGCATAGGTCGGCTGGTTTTGGAAAAGTGTGAATGGAGTAGGGTTGTTGTAATGGGTAACTTTAACTTTCCCAGGTTTGATTGGAACCTCCTTCGAGCAGATGGCTTGGAAGGAACTGTTTTTGTACCGTGTGTTCAGGAGGGTTTTCTAACTCAGTACGGTGACAGGCCGACGAAAGGAGAGGCCATTTTGGATTTGGTGCTCCGCAATAAGCCGGGGCAGGTGTCATATCTTGTGGTGGGAGCGCATTTTGGTGATAACGACCATAACTGCCTCACATTCTACATAGCTATGGAGAAGGAGAGAAACAGGCACAATAGGAGGATATTTAATTGGGGTAAAGGAAACTATGATACTATCAGACGTTCGTTGGGAAGCATGGACTGTGATCAATTGTTCCATGAAAAGGACACTACAGACATGTGGAGACTGTTTAAGGAACAGTTGTTGCGAGTGATGCATGAATGTGTTCCTTTGAGACAGGCAAGAAGAGGCAAGATAAAGGAACCTTGGATGACGAGAGTGGAGGAGCTTCTCGTAAAAAGAAAGAAGGCAGCTTACGTAAGGTGGAGGATGCAAGGGTCTTGCTCAGCTCTAGAGGATTACAGGCAGGCGACGAAGGAGCTCAAAAATGGTCTGAGGAAAGCCAGGAGGGGGCCGGAAAAAGGCTTGTCAAGAAGGCTAAGGGAGAATCCCAAGGTATTTTACATGTATGTGAGGAATAAGGGTATGATCAAAGAACGAGTAGGACCGATCAGGGATAGCATAGGACTCTTGTGTATAGAGTCTGAGGAGGTGGGGGAAGCCCTAAATGAGTATTTTTTTGCTTCTGCCTTTACTGAAGAAAAGGATCTTATAGTGAATGAAACCATTGAGGAGCAGGTAAGCATGCAAGAACAGATGGAGATAGAGGAAGCTGATGTTGAAAATTTTGACAATCATTAAGATTGAAAAGTCACTAGTGCCAGACCAGATTTGTCTTCGGCTGCTTTGGGAAGTGAGAAATGTGATTGCTTCGCTGTTTGCGAACATCTTTGCATCCTCGCTCTCCACTGGATTTGTACCAGAGGACTGGAGGGAGACAAATGTAATTCCTCTCTTCAATAAAGTAAATAGGGAAATGCCAGGCAATTACACGCCAGTCAGTCTCACGTCTGTCGTCTGCAAGGTGTAAGAAAGAATTCTGAGGGATAAGATTTATGACCATCTGGAAAAGCATGGCTTGATTAAAGGCAGTCAGTATGGCTTTGTGAGGGGCAGGTCATGCCTCACAAATCTTATTGAGTTCTGTGAGAATGTTACTAGACAAGTTGATGTGGGTCGAGTGGTGGATTGTGTGGATGCGGACTTCAGTAAGGCATTTGAGAAGATTCCCCATGGTAGGTTCGTTCAGAAGGTCAGAAGGAATGGGATACAGGGAAATTTAGCTATCTGGATACAGAATTGGCTGTTCGATAAAAGACAGCGAGTGGTAGTGGAAGGAAAATATTCTGCCCAGAAGTCAGTGGTGATTGGTGTTCCACAGGGCTCTGTCCTTGGGCCACTATTTTTTGTATTTTTTATTAATGACTTGGCTGAGGAAATTGTAGAATTGGTTAGCAAGTTTGCAGACGACACAAAGGTTGGAGTGTCGTTGACAGTAGGGAGGACTGTTGTAGGCTACAGCGTGACATTGACAGGGTGCAGAGATGGGCTGAGAGGTGGCAGATCGATTAAAACTGGATAAATGCGAAGTGATGCATTTTGGAAGGTCGGACTTGAAATTTGAGTACAGGATTAAAGACAGGATTCTTGGCAGTGTGGAGGAACAACGGGATCTTGGTGTGCAAGTACATATATCCCTTAAAATTTACACCCAGGTGAACAGGGTTGTTAAAAAAGCATATGGTGTTTTGGCTTTCATTAATGAGGGATTGAGTTTAAGAGCCGTGAGATCTTGTTGCAGCTCTATAAAACTTTGGTTAGACTGCACTTGGATTACTGTGTCCAGTTCCGGTCGCCCTATTATAGGAAAGATGTGGATACTTTGGAGAGGGTTCAGAGGAGGTTTACCAGGATGCTATCTGGAATGGAGGGCTTATCGTACGAAGAGAGGTTGACTGAAATCGGACTTTTTTCTTCGGACAAAAGAAGGAAGAGAGGGGACCTAATTGAGGTGTACAAGATAATGAGAGGCATAGATAGATTTGATAGCCAGAAACTTTTTCCCAGGGCAGAAATTGTTAACACGAGGGGTCATAGTTTTAAGCTGTTTGGCGGAAAGTATAGAGGGGATGTCAGAGGCGGGTTCTTTACGCAGAGAGTTTTGAGAGCTTGGAATGCGTTGCCAGCAACAGTTGTGGAAGCGAGGACATTGGGGATATTTAAGAGACTGTCGGACATGCGTATGGTCACAGAAATTTGGGAGTTGATACATTAGGTTTACCTCACATGAGGATCAATGGTCGGCACAACATCGTGGGCTGAAAGGCCTGTTCTGTGCTGTGCTGTTCTATGTTCTGTGTTCTAAATAGTAAACAGTGACAAAACACCACAGATGAGTCAGGATCTGGAGGTAGAAACAAAGCTAGCATATTGAATCTGATATAATCCTCTTCTGAAAAACACATATTGGTTAATTGTGTATCTCTCTGCTTAGAACCTGCAAATGTTTTCCTGCACTTTCAACTTAGTTACTCTTTTGGACAATGGATATTTGTCTGATCTGAAAGGGAACAGTGAAGCTGCCATTGCTGTTGATGCTTAAGAATTTGGTTATGGTTTATGAATGAAAAATGAAAAACTATGTGCCTGACAGCTCTCCAAATAACGATATTTTATTGCCACTGTCATAATGCATTATGAAAATGTTGAAATCGGTGGTCAGGACATCACATGATCAAACATCTGAAAGTAACTGATTGAAGTACTGATCCCAATCGTTATCAATATCTTATCATGCTCCTGATGTCACTGGCATCATACTATCCAGCAAGGTTTTACCTTTTCGAGAGTTTACATACAACGACGAAAACATAAAATATCTTTGCATTTTTAACAGGACATATTCATCCCAGGATTTGGAAGGCACTAGCAAGGGCAGAGTTTATTTGTCATTCCCAATGACTCTGGAATAAGCGATACAGAGTTGCCCAGTTTTACCCCTTCAATCCAAAGTGATACAGATCCAGACAGAGCTGGTTGTAGGGGCATTCCAACATTTTTCACAAATACTTGTAAAGGAACGGCAAATGAGTCCCTAGTCAGGATGACATGCAGTTTAGAAGATGCCTTGCAGAGACTGATTTTTCTATTGCTCCCATTTCCAGTGCAGAATGTTCTCTAATTCCCATTAATCACAGTTTTGCTCAGGGTCCTTGATTCCACCCTCAGTCAAGTCCTGCTTCGATTGAAAGGGAAGTCATTCTGATCTCACCTCAATTACATGGGAAGATCAGTTGAAAGAATAAAGAGCAAAAGACAAGAACACTGTTTGTTTGAACAATGTCCTCACAATATTCAAAAGAAAATTCATGCATAGTCTTCCTTAATGCATTATTTCAACATGGCATCACTTTTTAAAGAATATTCAGAACGGTGGATTTTTTTTCATTTTCTTCCAATTCAACGTAGAAATGAGAACGTGAATTGATCTTCTACAGTGTGTTTATAATCCAGAATTTGACTCAAACGTTATCATCATTGCTCTAGCTCTTTCAAACAAAATTAATGAATGAGCCTGTGTCCACCCTGCAGATGAAAAATGTTCTTTCAGCTCTGACTATTGCAGTGAATGTTTTAAAGGATTTTCTGCAGGCCGAAGTAAAATGGAAATGTTGCAGGGCAAGGTGCCAAAAGTTAATCCAAGGTGAATGATGTCCAAGCATTATGAATAATACCTGCAGAGGGGCGGAGTATAAAAGCAGAATTCAGCTCCATGCCCAAAATACTATTTGTGGCTCCCTCACAAAAGACCACAACTGATCCACGCTGTAAATTCACCAAAATAGAAAAAAACACGAGACTGGAATTCCCAATTCTACAACAACATGTGTAGAACAGGAAGAAAATCAAGGTTTGTTTCTGAAATTCATAAATGTTGATGAGAAGAATGTGGGAGATGGAGGGGATATTAGAGGATGATAAACTATGTTTTAGATGACACAATGATTAGCCGGGTAGGTTATATTGAGCAAGAACGTGTTGGTTACAAGAGGATACAACGGATTGTCAGATGGTCAGATCAATGAATGATAAACGGTAACACTGAAATATGTGAGATGCTGCATTTTGGATGGTGTAACAAGACAAGAGAGAACTCAAACCATGAAGATACGTTATATTTGCTTTTGGAGCAGAGAAGAGTGAGGGGTGAACCTGACAGAAGTGTTTTATAGCATGGGAGATATGGGACGAGTGAACAGACAGCAGCTATTCCTCCTAATAAAAGGATCAAAAACAAAAATACATTGCCTGGGAGGGTTGTTCAGGAAGGTAACCTCACAAACATTACAAAGCACTTCTATCAGCACTGGGTGGTGCAGACTCAATGGGCCTTATCTTTATTACATGATTCCATGTGGTGACAGCCATGAAAGCTCTCATATATTCGGAAGCAGCAGCCAATTGGACTTGTTGGTTTGTTAAATCGAACTGTGCTCAGTAAGTGACGATCCATCTCTGAAATTATCCAGGATAATTCACATGCTCAGTGCAGCAATCGTCCAACAACAGCATCAACATTATTCCAGCTGTTTAACGCCATTATTTTAAGTTCACCAATAACATAGAATCAGACTTCGTTTCATTATTATATAGACTTCTCGTGTAAGGTTGTTACCTCTCTAAAGACTAATACATTCCTTCCATATATTCGTATTGACAAAGAGTCTGTTAACCTGCGAGTTGTTCATCACAGCGTGGCGGCTTGTGTAGCACTCCATCCACCACCAGTAATATTTCCTTCCAGTTAAACCGAGAGGTGAGATGCACAGCTGCCACTCTCTCTCAACAGCCAAATGGATGGACCAACCTAAACTGGACTAGAACTTCTCAAGGAAAATTAATGCTGGTCTAGCTCCATTAAAATCCCAAATGAACTAAAAATACAATCCGATTTTCTAATAATTATTAAACAATGAGGACATTTTGTTGATCTGATCAGCTTGTCGCTGTCTTTGAAGTTGTGTGATCTATTTCAAGAATCTGCCTGCGTCTTCCTTAGGAATATTCAATGCCTTATCCTGCATCGCTCTCTAGGGAGAGAATTGTACAAAGGCACAACACTCTGAGAGGATGACAGCAAATCACCATATTCTTAACAGAGACGTTTTTCAGTTTTATAGTCAGCAGATCCAGAGCTAGTCATTTCAAGATTTCCTCCTGAAATAAACACACCTCCCAGGAGTCAGCTAGGTGAATCTTCTCCGGATTGCATTTCATATCATTGTGGCCATCACTCTCTCGATGTGGTTACACCGCTACATTGTAAATATGTAGAAGATTGTCTCTATTTTTAAATGTATTCTGTTTCAGAAAGTTTCAACATTTGACTTACATCCCTAAAAATGTGATGTACACGTAAAGTTTTTATTTTGTAATCCAGGTGCCCGGTTCCTCTGTGCCTCAAACCAATCGCTCCACTGAAATAATTCACAACATTTACATTGAACCCGCCAATATCTTTTAGTATAGACACATTTTCCTAATATGTTCCATACACCAATATCTGGCTGTTCACTTGACCCACCTTAATCTCCTTATAGACGCATGTCCTCTTCTCGAACAGTTTCAAATTTGTATTCTTCCGAACTACAGACAGGATATTTGATTAAAGAAATTCACTGTGGCCATATTGCAAAATAATTGACAATGAAATATTATTACTCCATGCCTAAGCTATAAATTTGAGACAATGCTAAAGTGTTTTGCAGTCGAATCACTCAGTTCCATTACTTAAAATAGAGTTTGATGGTGTGGAATGTGTGTGGGTAGAATTGAGGAACCGTAAAGGTGAAAAACCGTAGTTGGGGTTAGATATAGGTCTAAACATCGTCGTCAGAAGCTGGGGCGTATGATAGACGAGGAGATATGAACTATATGTCGGAAAGGCAAAGTTACAGTGACTGGGGGATTTCAATAGCTAGGTGGACTGGGAAAATCAGTTGTAGTGGCTTGCAAGGAAAGGTATTTGTGAAATGTCTTCGAGATGGCTTTTTGGAGCAGCTTATGGTGCAGGCAATGAGGGATCGGGCAAAACTGGATTTAGAGCTGTGCAGTGAGGCAGACTTGATAAGGAAGCTTAAGGTAAAGGAACCTTCAGAGGCTGTGATTATAATATTATTGAACCTACTCTTCAATTTGAGAGGGAGAAAGTAGAATCGGAGTTAATATTACAGCTGAACAAAGGCACCTTCAAAGACACAAGTCGAATTGACTGGGAGAGGAGCCGAGCAGGAAAGACAGTGGAACAATAATGGCGAGAGTTTCTCGGAGCAATTTAGGAGTCACAGCAGAGATTTATCCCGAGGTAAAAGATGCATTGTACAGCGAGGATGAGGCAACCATGGATGACTGGAACAGTCATGGCTCGGGTAAAAGAAACAAAGAAAGCAGATAACATCGCAAATGGCAGTGGGAAACCAAACGATTTGGAAGCTTTCAAAGATGAACAGATGACAACAAAATAAGAAATAAGGACGGAGAAGATTAAATATGAGGTTAAGCAATCCAGTGATATAAAGGACAACTGTAAGAGTTTCTTTAGACATATAAAGGGCAAAAGAGAAGCAGAAGTGGATATTGGGGCACTGGAAAATGACGCTGCAGAGATAGTCGTGTGGAACAAATAATAGATGAGAAACTGAATAATTGTTAAGAGTGTGGACAAACAAGTGGCATGTGGAGTACAACTTGGGAAAGTGCGAGGTGATGCACATTAGTAGGAAGAAGACAGGCATGGGCTACTTTATAAGTGGAGAGAAATATCAGAAGTCTGAAGTACAAAGGGAGTTGCGAGTTCCAGTCCAGGATTGTCTCTAGATACACTTGCAGGTTAAGTCAGCAATTAGGAAGGTGTTGTATCTGGTGCACAGTGTGTTTGAAATCTTATATTCAGCAAAAGAACTGAGTTAACTCTTACAAACAATATCTGTTTATTGAACACAATTAATATTAGAACAATAAATCGCATTATAACGCAATGATAAACGCTACAAATTATCTTATGCTTTAACTTATCTTTGGATGGTCACAAACCACCCCACTAGAAGTTGACCGGGTTCGACTTGGTGATGTCTTCTTGTTCTGATGATCTTGGAGGTGTCTTCTCTTTCCGTGGTTATTCTCGGGTTACTGAACTGTGTGGGGTTTTGTGGTGATTCTTATCCTTCCAAGTCTTCACGCCCTTTTGGGAAGGTAAGGAGGATCTGTCAATGGAATGATCAGGTTTATTTACCCTGATCAATCAGACTCAACCATGGGTTGGCTCAAGGGCAACATTCCATTGTCCCATTCAGGTCAAACTTCAGGTGAGTATTACAGGGTCTGGAGCTGTGAGGTTTGTTTGCAAACCGTCTGTGGGTAGCTGCAGCCTGTCTGGATTCTGCAGCATGTGGATTTTCACAAGACTTTAGTCAAGGCTGGAATCCATTTCCCAGCATGCATTAATCATTGTTCATTTTTGTAACTCGATGGTTAATTTATTATTGCCCATCGTAAGATTATTCTTTCAGGTGGCCTACCCGGTCAAAAAGGCAAATACAGTGATGGCATTTATTTTGAGAGACCTTGAATATTAAAGCAGGGACAGATTTCTGAGGCACTATAAGACTCTGGTCAGACCACATTGGAGTATTTTGTACCGTTTTGTGCCCCAGAACTAAGGAAGAATGTACCGTCCCTGGAGTGTGTTCAGACGAGATTTTCAAGAATGGTCCCAGGAATGAAAATCTTAACAGACGAGGTCTCTGGGTCTATACTTGCTGGAGTTGAGAAGGATGAAGTGGGTTCTAATTGAAGCATACGGAATGCTTGTTGCCTGGTCAGAGTAGATGTTGGGAAGATGTTTCCACTGTTAGGTGAGAAAGAACTCAAGGACATAGCCTGAGAGTGAAGAGAAGATCTTTTAACCGGAGATAAGGATAAATGCCTTCAGCCTGAGAGTGGTGAATCTATGATAGAATGGCAGTTTCCTTCCCTAAAGGACATTAGTGAACCAGGTGAGTTTTCCTTGGCAATCGATTAATAACCACCATCTGCCCCTTAATTCCAGATTTCAAATCACGCTCCGCCATTTGCTGTGGCAGGATTTGAACCAAGATCACCAGAACATTGTATGGGTTTATTACATAAGAATCCACTGATAACACCACGACGCCATTAACTTGCCCAATCCTCCACAGTGTGACTAACTTGTGCAGCATGATATGCCCTGGGATTTGCCTTCATGTTATCTTTGACTTCCTTATCAAGATATGAATGATTTTTCTCCGTTATGCAATTCATCTTCGGTTTTTAGTATCTCCCTAATTATTTGCCAAATTTCTTCAGCTGTCCTGCCTTTGACTGTTCTTTTCTCCCCCAGTCCACCCAGGCCAAATCCTTCATTAGACCAGTCTAATTATTATTGCCTAACACTAAAACTCATGTATGACTCAGTCTTCACTCTTCCAATCTGAATGTGAAACTCCAGCATGTTGTGGTTACTCTTTCCAAGGCCAAGCTCATCCACCAATCCTTCCTTGTTACAGAATATCAAATCTCAATTGGTCCATTCTCTAATGGGTTCTATAACATTCTGCTCGCAGAAATAGTCTCTCATACACTTAATGTAAATTTATTCGAAGATATCAATGTCGAGATGATTAATTGAGTCAATTTGCATGTTCAAACCACCCATAGTTACTGTTTTGCCCTTGTTACAAGTCGTCAATCTTTTCAACCTCGGAAGTACTTATGGGGGACAATAGCTGAAAATTACTCTTCCCAAGGTTTTGCTTCCCATGTTTTTTTTTTTATTTGCACTGAGACGGATTTCAAATATATTTTGGCACAAAACACTTTGAAAATGTCTGAGTACCCACTCACACGAACAAGTGTTTATTTTCTTTTCACTAACCACATTTCACAGTAAATATCGAGAATTAAGAGGGCGAAAAGTGGTCATGAGATATCTTTAGCAAACAGGATTGAGGAAAATACCAAAAACTTTGTTTTCATATATAAGGAGCAAGAGGGTAACGAGAGAACTGTTTGGCCCACACAAGAAAGTTATGCATGGAGTCAGAGAAAATGGGTGAGATTCTTAACGAATACTTTGCATCTGTATTCAGTAAGGAGAGGGACATGATGGGTGTTGAGGTTAAGGATAGATCTTTGAGTACTCTTGGTCAAGTCGACATAAAGAGGGAGGGGTTTTGGATATTCTAAAAGGTATTAATGTAGACAAGCCCACAGGTCTGGATGGGATCTACCACGTGTTACTAAGGGAATTGAGAGAGGAAATAAGTGGGGCTTTAACTTGTATCCTTGCAGGATCTTTGAACATGGGTGAAGTCCCAGAGGCTGGAGAATTGCTAATGTTGTCCCCTTGTCTAAGAAGAGTAGCGGGGATAATCTAGGTAATTATAGACCGGCGATTATGACATCAGTGGTAAGGATGCTGCTGGAGAAGCTAATGAGGGACTTGAGTAAGACTTTTTTTTCGGTTCCCTATAGTAGGCTGATTGAGCAGGTGAAGTCGCATGGCGTTCAAGGTGTTCTATATTGATGGATAGAGAACTGGCTGGGCAACAGGAGACAGAGAGTAGTATTAGTAGAAGGGGATTTCTCAAAATGGAGACCAATGACCAGTGGTGTGTTACAGCGATTCGTGCTCGGACCAATGTTGTTTGTGATATATATTAATGATTTGTAAGAAAGTATCGTTTGCCTGATTAAGCAAGTTTGCAGATGACACCAAGATTGTTGGAGTAGCAGATAGTGAAGAGGACTGTCAGAGAATACAGCAGAATATAGCTGGATTGGAGAAATGGGCACAGATATTGCAGATGGAGTTCAATCTGTGCAAATGCGAGGTGATGCATTTTGGAGGATTCAATTCGAGAGCAAACTATGCATTAAATGGAAAAGTCCTGGAGAAAATTGACGTACAGAGAGATCTGAGTGTTCAGGTTCACTGTTTCCTGAAGGTGGCACCGCAGGTCAGTAAAGTGGTCAATAAGGCATACGGCATGCTTCCCTTCTTTGGATCAGGTGTTGAGTACAAGCGTTGGCAGGTCATGTTACAGTTGCATCGGATTTTGGTTTGGCCTCATTTTGGTCAACTCATTACCAAAAGGATGTGGATGCTTGAATCGAGTGCAGAGTAGGTTCACCAGGATGTTGCCTGGGATGGCGGGTGCTGGTTATGGAAAGAGGTTGGGTAGATTAGGACTATTTTAATTATAAAGAAAAAGGTTGATGGGGGACCTGATTGAGGTCTACAAAATCAAGAAGGATATAGACAGGGTGGATACCAAGAAGCTTTATACTAAATTGTGTACTCATAACCCCGAGTAATTGAGTGCCAAAGTGAGAGGGAAAGGTTGAGGGCCTGAGGGATATACGTGGGAAGCTCTTTACACATAGGATGGTGGCAGCCTGGAACGTGCTGCCAGCGGAGGTGGTAGGGGCAGGAACGATAGTGTCATCTACGATGAATCTGCTTGGAGGGCCGAAGGGTCTCTTCCTGTGTTGAAATGCTCTTTGTTCTTTATCATTCATTCTAAAAATTGCAAGGTTTCAACTTATTGTATGCTACAATTTAATAATACAAACCATTTATTTATTTGACCGTGCATGTCAAATTATTGTCATTGCTAAATTACAGTCACAGAGTCAAACAGATGTATAACGTGGAAACAGACCCTTCCGTCCAACTCGTCCATGCCGACCAGATATCCCAACCCAATCTAGTCCCACCTGCCAGCTTTCAGCCCATATCCCTCGAAACACTTTCTATTCATATACCCATCCAGACGCCATCTAAATGTTCATTCCATACAAGTACCACCCTGTGTGTGAAAACGTTGCCCCTTACGTCACTTTTGTATTTTTGCTTCCCAACCTAAACCTATGCCCTCTAGTTCTGGACTCCCCCACACCAGGGAAAATACCTTGTCCATTTCCACATTCATGCCTCTCATGACTTTATAAACCTCTATAAGGTCACCACTCGGCCTCCAACGTTCCAGGGAAAATATCCCCAGCCTATTCAACCTCCATCTATAGCTCAAACCCTCCAACCTTGTCAACATCCTTGTAGATCTCTTCAGAACCCTTTCAAGTTTCACAACATCCTACCGATAAGAAGGATACCAGAATTGCACACAATATTCCAAAAGTGGCCTAACCAACTTCCTGTACAGCCGCAACACGAACTTCTAACCACTTTATTCAATGCTCTGATCAATTAAGAAAAGAATGCCAAATGCCTTCTTCACTGTCTTATCTATCTGTGACTCTACTTTCAAGGAACAATGAACCTGCACTCCACGTTATCTTTGTTCAGCAACACTACCTTTAACCTCACCATTAAGAGTATAACTACTGCTAAGATTTGCATTCCCAAAATGCAGCATTTTGCATTTACCTAAATTAAAATCCATCAACCACTCCTCAACCCATTGGCCCATCTGATCAAAATCCCGTTGTAATCTGAGGTAACCTTCTTCGCTGTCCACCACACCTCCAATTTGTGTGTTATCAGCAAAGTTACTAACTATACTTCTGATACTCACAAGCAAATCATTTATATGAATGACTAAAAGTAATGGACCCAGCACAGATCCTTGTGACACTCCACTGGTGACAAGCAAACAATCTGAAAATCAAGTCTCCACCACCACCACCCTCTGTCTTCTACCTTTAGCGAGTTCTGTATCAAAATGGCTAACTCTACCCATATTCCATGAGATCTAACCTTGCTAACCAGTCTCCCATGGGGAACCTTGACGAATGCCTTAATGAAGTCCTTATAGATCACGTCCACTGCTCTGCCCTCATCAATCATCTTTGTTACTTCTGCAAAAAACTCAATCAGGTTTTTGAGACATGTTTTCCCACGCACAAAGCCATGTTCACTTTCCTTCCCTTTCCAAATACATGTACATCCTGTCCCTCAGGATTCCCTGCAACAACATGCCCTCCAGTGACGTCAAGCTCACTGGTCAATAGTTTCCTGGCTTGTCCTTAACACCTTTCTTAAACAGTGGCACCATGTTCTGGCACTTCACCTGTGACGATCAATGGTACAATTATCTTGGTAAGAGGCCCAGCTATCACTTCCCTAGCTTCCCTCAGAATTCTAGTGTACACCTGATCGATCGGTTCATGGGGAGTTATCCACTTTTATGCGTTTCAAGACATCCAGCACTGCCTCCTCTGTAATATGGACATTTGTGAAGATGTCACCATCTATTTCTCTGTATACCTACATCTCTCATGTCCTTCTCGTGAGTAAACACTGATACAAAATACTCTTTTAGTATCTCCCTATCTCCTGCGGCTCCACACAAAGGCCGCTTTGCTGATCTTTGAGGAGAAAGTGAGGTCTGCAGATGCTGGAGATCAAAGTTGAAACTTTATTGCTGGAACAGCACAGCAGGTCAGGCAGCATCCAGGGAACAGGAGATTCGACGTTTCGGGCACAGGCCCTTCTTCAGGAATGAGCAGAGAGTGTTCAGCAGGAGAAGATAAAAGGTAGGGAGGAGGGACTTGGAGGAGGGGCGTTGGAAATGTGATAGGTGGAAAGAGGTCAAGGTGAGGGTGATAGGTCGGAGTAGGATGGAGGCGGAGAGGTCAAGAAGAAGACTGCAGGTCAGGAAGGCGGTGCCGGGCTGGAGGGATCCGGCTGAGACAAGGTGGGGGGAGGGGGGATGAAGAAACTGGTGAAGTCCAAGTTCATCCCCTGCTGTTGGAGGGTTCCCAGTCGGAAGATAAGACGCTCCTCCTCCGACCGTCGGGTTGTTGTGGTTTGGCGGTGGATGAGTCCAATGACCTGCATATCCTCGGTGGAGTGGGAGGGGGAGTTGAAATGCTGTGCTACAGGTTGGTTGGGTTGGTTCGTCCGGGTGGCCCAGAGGTGCTCTCTGAATCGCTCCGCAAGTAGGCGGCCTGTCTCCCCAATATAGAGGAGGCCACACCGGCTGCAGCGGATGCAGTAGATGATGTGGGTGGAGGTGCAGGTGAATCTGTGGCAGATATGGAAGTTTCCTTTGGGGCCTTGGAGAGAAGTGAGGGGGGAGGTGTGGGCGCAAGTGTTGCATCTCCTGCGGTTGCAAGGGAAGGTGCCGGGAGTGGAGGTTGGGTCGGTGGGGGGTGTGGATCTGACAAGGGAGTCGCGGAGGGAGTGGTCTCTACGGAAAGCTGATAGGGGAGGGGAGGGAAATATATCCTTGGTGCTGGGGTCTGTTTGGAGGTGGCGGAAGTGACGGCGGATGATGCGCTGTACATGGAGATTGGTGGGGTGGTAGGTGAGGACCAGTGGGGTTCTGTCCTGGTGGCGGTTGGAGGGGCGGGGCTCAAGGGCGGAGGAGCGGGAAGTGGAGGAGATGCGGTGGAGGGCACCGTCGACCACGTCGGGGGGGAAATTGCGGTCCTTGAAGAAGGAGGCCATCTGTGTTGTACGTATTTTGAACTGGTCCTCCTGGGAGCAGATGCGGTGGAGACGAAGGAATTGGGAGAATGGGATGGCGTTTTTACAGGGGGCAGGATGGGAGGAGGTGTAGTCCAGGTAGCTGTGGGAGTCGGTTGGTTTGTAGTAGATGTCCGTGTTGATTCGGTCGCCTGAGATAGAAACAGAAAGGTCCAGGATCTTTGAGGGTTCTGTTCAAGCTATCTCATGTTCCTATTTGGCCCTCCAGTTTTCCCTCTTTAGTATACTCATACGACCTTTATACTGTTCTAAGAATTCACTCGATCTAACCTGCCTCTACCTGTCATATGCTTCCTTCTTTTTCTTAACAAGACCCTCAATTTCTTTACTCGTTCAACACTCTCTATATCTACCAGCCTTTCCTTTCACCCTAACAAGAATGTACTCTCTCTGCTCTCTGGCTATCTGATTTGTTAAGGCTTTCCATTTTCCAGCCATCGCTTTATCTGCGAACATCTGCCCCCGATCAGTTTTTGAAAGTTCTTGCCTAATACCATCAAAATTGGCCTCTCTCCAATTTAGAACTTCAACTTTTTGATCTAGTCTATCATTTTACATCATTATTTTAAAACTAATAGAATTGTTGGCAAATAGCTGAAACTCACACATTTCAAGTGAGAAATTAAATTGATTGATTATATTTAAATACGTAAAGAGTTATAAGTCTATTTGATTGTTCAATCATTTGTTCACTCTGAATATGCAATCAGTCAGAGGTCAGCCACTTTGCAAATGATAGAGCGACAATGTGTGTATTTGAATACTGAGATTCAATGTGTAATTGTGATCACCAAAACAGTACGAAAACATGTTCTTTTTTGGTACAAAACAAAATGTGCATTCTTTACTTTTGTATCATAAAAGGTTATTCGGTGTTTATATTTTACTTCCATAAATATCGAATCCAATGTTTTCAGAGATGTTGCAGCTTTTGTTCAGTTGAATAATTGTAAATCATACTTATTATTGCCCAATTCTCAAACATGGCAATCTCCTGATCATTGTTCATGTCAGTAAACCCATCACTTTGCAGCGTGACCGACATTAAAAGTGGATTCCAAAAGGCCTGAATTCGGATACAGTGTTACTGGACCTCACAGCTGCCTGTGACACTAAGTGAGACACTGGCCTGCTCCTGAATCTGTGAAGAGAGTTTCCAACTTTGGTCAGGGCAGTCATTCAAACATTCCCTCACAGAGAATCATTTGAAATCCACCTTGAGCAGGAGGAAACTAGCCAACAGGCTATCACTGCTGTCACTGCAGGTTCAAATGTTGTCTAAATTAGATACCAATGACTGAACAGGAGCCAGGTCTTACAAATTCATCTTCCGTCAAAGCCTGGCCCAGGCAGCAGATTTATGGACATGGAGGGTCAGAATCAAACCGCACAGGTTACTTGTGGTGATGACCTCTGGCATGACCCCAGGACACCATAAACCTGCACCCTAGACCAGACACCTGGGTGAAAACATTCACACTTTGATAGTCTTCTGCAGTATCTTGTGACTCACAATGACCCTTTGAATCTTTATCCAATAAATGTACCTTCACATTCGCCAGTATCAAAATAATATTGTACACGTCTGTGGATGGTCACATATTAATATATGGGTCACCCAACAGAATGTATCTGAAGCAACCAGGAGCAAACAGCAAGCCAAAAATCACATTAGTAACTGAACTTAGTGGATTTTGTTTGGTCGAGGGAACCACACATATTGTGCTGACACTCAGATGACAGTAACCATACACACCATAACTGGAAGTCTTGCCCTAACGCCACTCCCAGCTTCCTGTCCTCACACACCTCACTCCTCACACATTTACCAACTGATGAGAATCCATAAGGTGGATGAAATTTGGAACATAGAAAAGTACAGCGCAGTCAGAGCCCTTTAGCCCTCAATGTTTTGCCTGCCTTTTATCCTACTGTAAGATCAGGCTAACCTTCATAACCTTCAACATACTAACTTCCATGTGCCCATACAAAAGTCTTCTGAAATATCCCCAATGTATCTGATTCTACTACCACTGCTGGCGGTGCATTCCGCTCCCACCACTCTCTGTGTTGAGAACCTACCTCTGACATCTCCACTAAACCTTCCTCCAAACATTTTAAAATTATTCCCCTTGTTGAAAAGACTCTGGCTATGTAATTTTTGTCTCTCAACATCTTGTACACCTCTATCAAGTCAGCTGTCATTCTTCTTCGCTCCAGAGAGAAAAGCCCTAGCTCAATCAAACCTTTTTACTAAGACATGTCCTTCAGTCCAGGCAGCATCCTGGTAAATCTCCTCTGCACACTCTCTGAGCCTTCCACATGTTTCCTCTAATGAGGCAACCACAACTGAGCACAATATGCCAAGCATTGTCGAACAACAACTTTATAGAGAAATGCATTAACCTCGGTATTCTTAAATTCAATCCCCCTGCTAATGAAAGCCAACATACATACATCTTCTTAACAACCCTGTCAGGTTGGGTAGTAACTTTGCAGGATCTATGGACATGGTGCCCAATTTCCCTTTGTTCCTCCCCTTTGCCAAGAATTCTGCCTTGAACCCTATATTCTGTATGCAAACACAAAATTCCAAAATAAATCACTTCACACTTTTTAAGGTTGAACTCCATCTGCCATTATCAGTCCAGCTCTGCATCCTGTCAATGTCCTGTTGCAAACTACAACAGCCCTCCACACTATCCATAACTCCATCAACCTTCATGTCATCGGCACCTTTCTAACCCACCATTCCACTTCCTCATCAAAGTCATTGATAAAAATCACAAAGAGCACAGGTCCCAGAGCAATCCCCTGTGAACACCGCTGGTCACTGAGCTCCAACCTGAATACTTTCAATCTGCTACCATCTTCTGCCTTCTATGGGCTAGCCAAGTCCATATCCAGACAGCCACATTTCCCTGTATCCCATGCTTCCTTACTTATGAATGAGCCTACAATGGGGAACCTTATCAAACACCTTTCTCGAATTCGTGTTCACCACATCTACTGGTCTACCTTCATCAACATTTTTTTCACACCTTCAAAGAATTCAACAAGGATTCTGAGGGATGACATGCCCCTCACAAAGCCATGCTGACCATCTCTAATCAAACTATCGTTTTCTAAATAGTTGCAAAGCCTGTCTCTCAGAATCGTCTCCAATACTTTGCCTACCGCTGATGTGAGACTTACTGTTCTATCATTCCCAGAGTTATCCCTATTCCCTTCCCTGATCAAGGGAATAATATTTGCCACTGTCCAATCATCTGGTACTACGCTAGTGGACAGTGAAGACACAAAGATCATGAGCAAAGGCACATCAATCTCTTTCAATACTTCCTGGAGTAACCTCGTGAATACCCCATTTTGCCCAGGGGGTTTATCTATCCTTATGTTTGTACTTCAATCAGACTGTACTTCCCCTCAACTTGTCTAAGCCTGTCCAACCAATTGATTGACTGCTTTCATCTTCAGTGCGATATGCAGTGCTGCCTTCCTGAGTAAGTACAGTTCCCAACGTCCTGCGAATCACGGAATCCAAAATAAAATGCACCAATGCCTTCCTGATAAAGAGCACATGCCTGAACTATTGACTTTCCTGCTCGTCGGATGCTGCCTGACCTGCTGTGCATTTCCAGTACCACGCTTTTCGACTCTGATCTCTATCAACTGCAGTCCTCACTTTCTCCACTACTGAGGGCTGTCCCTTTTGCACACTGAGAGGGGAATTAACCACCAGAAACTCATTGTATGTGGAGCTGACTGCTCAGATCTGGAAAGTTGCACATGATGAATACATTTGTTTTGAAGAAGTTACATTTCAACAAATATTCGTTCAGTCCCAGAGTTATATTTTTGCTTCATGGTTTGGGTAGCCTGACAACAAATAGTTAATGATTGAAGAGCTCTGAGGCACAGAATATTCCAGGTGTTATATTCCAGCTTATGTTAACGCTGGAAGTATTATCAGACAGACTGATATGATAATGGCATGAGTTGACATGTGGAGATGGAACATTTTGCCATCTCAGAGACGTGTTTGTGAGAGGACAGGGCTAAAACTCAATAGTCTCTTGTACTGGAACTATAGGCAGGACAGGAGAGGGTGTTAAAGAGGAGGAAATGTTGCATTATTAATTAAGGAACAGTTACTGTAGTAAGGAGGGACGATATCTTGGACGTGTCTACAAATGAGGCTTTATCGGTAAAGGTGAGGGTCCAAACAATGACAGATACATTGCTGGAGATATTTTGTAGAGCCGCAGAAAGATGAAAATACAGGAGCAGATATATAACCAATTCACTGAGGTGTGAAAAAACCATTTCACTGAGGTGTGAAGGAAAATAAGGCTGGAGATGTTACAGAGAAAGGAATGCATGGCTGGTGATATCACAGTTATAGGAAAGATTGGCTGGAGATGTTACAGAGGTAGGAAAGCAAGGCTGGAGATGTTGCACAGAGAGGAAAGCAAGGTTGGAGATGTTAGAGAGAGAGAGAGAGAGAGAGAGAAAAGCAACGCTGGAGATGTTAGAGAGAGATAGGAAAGCAAGGCTGGGGATGTTACAGAGATAGGAAAGCAAGGCTGGAAATATCACAGTTATAGGAAAGCATGGTTGAGATGTTACAGAGATAGGAAAGGATGGCTGGAGACGTTACAAAGAGGGGAAAGCTAGGTTGGAAATGTTACAGAGATATAAAAGCAAGGCTGGAGATGTTGCAGAGACAGGAAAGCAAGGCTAGGAATTTTACAGAGACAGCGTGGCCTGTGCATGCTAGAATAGATTAGTGAGATATTTTTAAATTCATTCACAGGATATTTAGAATGGTGAATCATCTGGAGGTTAGAGAGATGCGGAGGGGTGTGGGGCTGGCGGAATTTACGGTGATAGATGGGGCAGGAGTATGAGATAATTATTGTAGTGATACGGAAGTTTCCTGAGATACATATGGATGTAGCAGCTGGAGGACATGATAGAGAAAGATAGAGATAAACATAGATAGTTTAAAAACGAAATTGTGCAATGTCTTAAAAGAGAACATAATGCAGAAATCAGTGGAATAGACAAGGCACTTGGAGGAACTGAAGGAGTGAGACGTTGGGCTGTCCAATCACAAGCGTCATAGAGTGAGTGTCATGCAGCACAGAAGAGGCCCTTCGATTGATAGTGACAAAAAAATTAAAAGCCCTGCAGACACGGGAAATCCGTCCTTCCTAACGTCTTGGGACTAAGGATAGATGTAGGAGAGACGTCCTACAGACTCCTCAAGCAACAATGTCACATAACGAAACCTCACGGTGTCAGATCAAACTCTGACACGGAAACCTCCTGCTGTATCCCTTCCCTCAACTGATGAATCAGTGTCCCTCTATATTGAACAACACTTGGAGGACTCACTGACAGAGGGAATGAGCTGGAGAATGTATACTGGGTGGCTATTTCAAAACCACCACCCAGAGGGGCACAGCAGCAGCATTGCTGATCGAGATGGTCGAGTCCAAAAGAACATAGCTGCAGGAATGGTTCAGCACCGGGTAGAGAGAGAACGATTGACAGGGAGAAACATACTTGACCTCATCCTCACCAACCTATCGGCTGCAGAGACATTAATCGACGAGCACATTGGGAAGAGTGTATACCGCGCACATTATATCTGGAGACAAAGTCCCACTTTTACTTTGTGTGCCTGTGCGTGTGTGTGTGTGCACGCGCGTGTGTGCGTGTGTGTGTGTACACGCATCAGCCCACATGTGAGATACACATGTCCGAGCTTAACGGGACAGATTTCAAAGAGATCTAGAACTCAGCACTGGCCTGTGTGAGGTGATTCGAGTCATCAGCAGCAGAGTTGTACTCTCGCACAATTTTCACTGCCTCACGAAGAGGCAGGCATAGCTGGGGCCCATGCGGGTGCCCATGGCTACTCCTTTTGTTTGTAGAAAGTGGGAGGATTGGAAAGAAAGGTTGTTCAGGGTGAGGACCAGTTCGGTCAGTCGAAGGAGGGTGTTGGTGGAAGGGTACTGGGTGGTACGGCGGGAAAGGAAGAAGCGGAGTGCTTTGAGTCCTTCGTGATGGGGGATGGAGGTGTACAGGGACTGGATGTCCATGGTGAAGATGAGGCGTTGGGGACCGGGGAAGCGGAAATCCTGGAGGAGGTGGAGGGCGTGGGTGGTGTCACGAACGTAGGTGGGGAGTTCTTGGACTAATGGGGACAGGACCGTGTCGAGGTATGCCGAGATGAGTTCGGTTGGGCAGGAGCAGGCTGAGACGATGGGTCGTCCGGGGCAGTCAGGTTTGTGGATTTTGGGCAGGAGGTAGAAACGGGCGGTGCGGGGTTGTGGGACTATGAGGTTGGAGGCGGTGGATGGGAGGTCCCCTGAGGTGATGAGGTTATGGATGGTCTGGGAGATGATGGTTTCGTGGTGGGGGGTGGGGTCATGGTCAAGGGGACGGTAGGAGGAGGTATCTGCGAGCTGGCGTTTGGCCTCAGCGGTGTAAAGGTCAGTGCGCCAAACTATTCGGTGCAGGTCGATGTGTTTGTTGGTCGACCTGGACCCAATATACCGGCCACTACAGCGGAAAGCTGGAACTGACAACAGGAAGCGACAGGGACAGGCCACTATAAATGCCGGAGGAAACAGCACAGAAGCGCTTCACAGGAGTCTCCCAAGCACTGAGGATGTCACCTAGACAGGGGACGAAACGTTTGCAAGACAAATTCCCAGCTCGGCGAACAGAACCTCAACAACGAGCACCCGAGCTACAAATCTTCTCCCAAACTTTGGATATGATGTTTGAAACAATCTGTCAGTCTCTCAGAGGCATGGCCTACATACCGAGCATCACAGACACTGGCATTCTCATCCCACATTACTGAGCTCGAAGATAGACAGAAGCAACTGAAAATACACTCATATCTGACTGGGGCATGTTTAAACACACAGTGATATTGTTGCCACGAAAATTATTATGATTATTATCAGGGAGAAAGTGAGGACTGCAGATGCTTGAGGTCAGAGTCAAAAAATGTGGTTCTAAAAAAAAACTCAAACGTTCAGGCAGAATCTGAGGATTAGGAGAATTGACTATTAGTTAACAGTATTAGGTTAACACACAAGGTCGTTGGGCTGGGATCATCCTGGCCATCAATGGAGCTGCACAATTCTGTTTGGACACTGACATTGTGGGGCTAATATACACTGGATATAACATATGAGGGATTCAATGTAAGATGCCATATGCTGCGGGAGTCCATCACCTTTATAACACCTTCATTCAGGATCAGTGCCAAGGTTCAGAATTACAGAGTTTAGGTGGCACACAAGAAGAGTGTTACAAGGGAACATAAATTTAAGGTGGAGGGTGGAAGGTATAGGGGAGATGTCAGTGGCAGGTCCTTTACCCAGAGAGTGGTAGGGGCATGGAATGCGCTGCCTGTGGGAGTGGCAGAGTCAGAATCATTGGCGAACTTTAAGTGGCAATTGGACAGGGACATGGATGGGTGCTTAAACTAGGACAAATGTTCAACACAACATCGTGGGCCGAAGGGCCTGTTCTTTGCTGTATTGTTCTATGTTCTATGTTCTATGATCTAAGAGATATTTTTGCAAGACATGGATGTTTACATGTTGTTGTTATTGAACTGCGTCTGGTCCAGCACCATGTGCTAGTCCATTGACCAGTCTGCCCCACACACATCTCCCTATTGTTCAGGTATGTCTCTAACTAGTCTATTGTGATGGATTGTGTGAGTAACTGCCCAGCTCCAGTTTGGAAGCTTTCTGGACACATTTTGGAGATGGCCAGTGTTTTTGGAGGTCTTGGTGAGGGCCAGTAACACTATCTGAATTCAGGCTTTTCCTCAAAGTCATGTTCAACAGCTTTGCTGCCTGCAAGATGGTGGGTTCACTGATCTGAAAATGAAGCGGCTGTTTACTCCAGCCACTGAATTGTGTATTAGTTAGGTGTACGCTCTGGTAGTTCAATTATTGTACTCTTCAATTTTTGCAACTGAAAAACAGTGATGTTTGGTTTATTTTAAAATATTTAAGAAATAAAGTGACATTAACTCTTCATTACAGAAAATGTGAAAGTGACCAGGTATATATTTCCCATGGTAAAATCAAGTAACAGTCAGATATTGTCTGTAAAGCATGATTCTGTGAAAAGGACAACATCACCACCCTCTCTGTTAGATTCTATCCCACTGACAGGACACAGACAGGCAGAGGGGGACAGCTCCTTGGTATAGATTGTCATGGTGGCTCAGTGGTTAGCACTACTGCCTCATAGCACCAGGGTCCCAGGTTTGATTCCAGCCTCGGGCAACTGCCTGTGCGGCATTTGCACATTCTCTCTGTGTCTGCGTGGGTTTCCTCCCACAGTCCAAAGAGGTGCAGCTCAAGTGAATTGGCCATGTTAAATTGCCCATAGTGTTCAGTGCATTAGTCAGAGAGGTGTGTGTTGCTCTTCAGAGGGTTGGTATGGGCTGGTTGTGCCGAAGGGCCTGTTCCCATCCTGTAGGGAATCTAATCTAATGATAGTACTCAGCATTGATCCTGTGGCTGCTCGACTGCTCTGTGGCAGGTTATGGTGGAATCAATAAAAGGGCAACATATAACTGACCACATCATCACCGATCTGCCTGCTGCAGATACACCTCTCCATTTCATATATCAGTAACAATGGTCACTGCACAATGGGGAGCAAGGGCTACTTTCGCATTTTGCAGACCCTCCACACCATGATATGTAGCCCCATGAGTACTGAATGGAACAGACTTTACAAAGATCGAATAAACAATGATGATGCAGCCATGAGGTGCAGAGGGCTATCGACATCAGCAGAATCATACTTTGTACAGCTCATACAGTCTGCAACTTCACAGCCAGACAGACTCCCCACTGTACAGTAACCATCATGGCCCGACATACCTCCCACTGTACAGTAACCTCACAGTCAGACATACCTCCCACTGTACAGTAACCGTCACGGTCCGACATGCCTCCCACTGTACAGCAACCTCACAGTCAGAAATACCTCCCACTGTACAGTAATCATCACGGCCCGACATAACTCCCACTGTACAGTAACCTCACAGTCAGACATACCTCCCATTGTCCAGTAACCATCACGGCCCGACATAGCCCCCACTGTACAGTAACCATCACGGCCCGACATAGCCCCCACTGAAGACTAACCATCACGGCCCGGCATACCTCCCACTTTACAGTAACCTCATAGTCAGACATACCTCCCACTGTACAGTAACCATCACGGCCTGACATACCTCCCACTGTACAGTAATGATCACGGTCTGACATACCTCCCACTGTACAGTAACCATCACGGCCCGACATAGCCCCCACTGAAGAGTAACCGTCACGGCCCGACGTAACTCCCACTCTACAGGCACGATCAAGAGAGGCACGGTGGCTCAGTGTTTAGCACCGTTACCTCACAGCGCCAAGGTCCTCGGTTCGAATCTGGCGTTTAGCGACTGTCTGTTTGAAGTTTGCGTATTCCCCACCCCCCACCCCCGCCCCGTGTCTGCGTGGGTTTCCTCCCACAGTCCAAAGATGTGCAGCCCAAATGAATTGGCCATACTCGATTGTCAAGTGTTTTAGTCAGAGGGAAATAGATGTGGGTGGGTTGATGTGGACTGGTTAGGCCGAACTATAAGGAATGCAATCTACTCTCCAAGGTTCAAGTCAGGATTATGATGGAATAATCACTTGACTGAATGAGTGCAACTCTAACAGTATCTAGTATAGACTAGCAACAGGCAACACAGTTGTGTGGGAGGATCATGTCTCACAAAATTGATTGATTATATTGAGGAAGTGACAAAATTGATTGATGAGGGCATGGGACTGGATGTTGGCCGTTTTGACCTTAGGAAGGCCTTTGATATGGTTCCTGATGGCAGTCTCATACAGAATGTGATGTGAAACGGGATCAGCGGTCAGTTAGTAAGATGGATAGAGAACTGCTTGGTCATAGAAGACAGACTAGTGGTGGAACAGTGATTTTGTGACTGGAGATCTGTAAATAGATTGGCAGAGTTGCAGATTGTGAGGATGATTGCCAGACAATACAGCGGGATATAGGTCAGCTGCAGACTTGGATAGAGAAAAAACAGATGTAACTTTGTTTGGACAATTGTGTCGTGATGCACTTTGGAAGGACTAATGCGGGAGAGAAGTATAAAGTGGATGGAAAAACTACTGATCTCATCAACATCTGAAGGCATCTTGGTGTACAGCTCCACAGTTCCCTGAAAGTGGCAAGACGGTGGATAGGGTGTTCAAGAAGACTGACGGAAAATTTGCAGACATGCATCGGAGCATGCAATGTGCATATTAACCGGTCATATTGCGACTGTAGAGAAACTTAGTTCGAGGTACATTTAGAATACTGTGTACACTACTGGTTGCCACACGATGTTGAAATGTTGGAGAGGGTATGGAAAAGTTTTACCAGCATGTTGTCTGGTTTGCAGGGTATTAGCCAGAAGGGGAAATTGAACATACATGGTTTGTTTGCACCTGGGCAACATTGGCTATGGGGCTACCTGATCGATATTTACAAAATTATCAGAGGCATAGATAGAAGGACAGTTAGAGGCTTCCCCCCCCCCACCCCCCAGAGTAGAACTATCAATTACTCAGGACCGTAGATTTTAGGTAAAATGGAGAAAGTTCAGATGTGAGAGGTAAGTGTTTTTTGCTGCTCCAGACAGAATGTGAAAGTGCCTGGAATGCACTGTTCGAGGGGAAGAAGCCTTTTCTAGCAATGTTTAAGGGGGATCTTGGCACGAGTATGAGTAAGTAAGGAATAGAATGACAAAGAAGGTATTGGAGCAAATACTTTTGTTTTAACTTTGGAATGACATCATATGTCAGTGCGGGCTTGCTGGGCTGAAGGGCCTGTTCTTGGACTGGACTGTTGTTTAATTTTATCATTATGGATCCGGGTCTGCAAAATAACCAACAAATGAATACAAACGATAAAATTAATGATCGTTCTAAATACACGCAACAACCCAAAATCAAAACAAAGCCAATTACATTGCATGAGGGGAGAACTGACCAAGATTGGATAAACAGACTAAAATGTTTGACTGTAAATGAAGATTGAGAAACTTGTCAAGGAGTCCTGAAGGACAGGATGTAAATGTATGTGGAAAGGCAAGGACTGATTAGGAATAGTCACACGGCTTTGTGCGTGGGAAACCATGTCTCACAAACGTGATAGAGTTTTTTTTTAAGAAGTAACGAAGAGGATTGATGAGGGCACAGCAGTGGACGTCTTCGATATGAACTTCCGTAAGTTGTTCGAACAGATTCGACTGTTTACCCAGTTTAGATCTCACCGAATACAGTGAGAACTAGCTACTTGGATAGAGAACTGGTTCAAAGGTAAAAGACATAGGTGGTTGTGGAAGGATGTTTTTCAGATTGGAGACCTGTGATCAGTGGAGTGCCACAAGGATCGGTGCTGGGCGTCCTACTTTTCGTTATTTATATAAATGATTCGGATGTGAGCAAAGGAGGTACAGTTAGGAAATTTGCAGATGACACCAAAATCGGAGGTGTAGTGGACAGTGAAGAAGGGTACCTCAGATTATAACGGGAACTTGATCAGATGGGCCTATGGCCTGAAAACTGGCATATGGAGTATAACTTCGATAAATGCGAGGTTCTGCATTTTTGGGAAAGCAAATCTTAGCACAACTTATGCACTTATTGGTAAGGTCCTCCAGAGTAATGCTGAACAACAGACCTTGGACTGTAAGTTCATAGCTCCTTCAAACTGGAGTCACGGATAGATAGCATAATGAAGAAAATGCTTGGTATGCTTTCCATTATTGGTCAGAGTATTGAGTATAGGAGTTGAGGCTGATGTTGCGGATGTACAGGATATTGGTTGGGCTAATTTTAGAATATTGCATGCAATTCTGGTCTCCTTCCTATCGGAAAGATGTCGTGAAACTTGAAAGGTCTCAAAAAAGACTTACAATGATGTTGCCAGGGTCGGAGGATTTGAGCTATAGGGAGAGGTTGAATAGGTAAGGGTTGTTCTCCCTGGAGTGTCAGGAGCTGAGGGGTGACCTTGTTGAGGTTCATAAAATCTTAAAGGGCTTGGAAAGGATGAATAGACAAAGTCTCTTCCCTGGAGTGGGCGAGTCGAGAACTGAAGGACATCGGTTTAGCGTGAGAGAGGAAAGATATAAAAGAGACCGGAGGGACACCTTTTTCAGACAGAGGGTGGTACGTGTATGGAATGAGCTGCTAGAGGAAGTGGTGGAGGCTAGTATGATTGCAACATTTAAAAGACATCTGTATGAGTATATGAATAGGAATAGTTTGGAGGAATATAGAGCAAAGAGTCTGTTTCCTTGCTCTACATCTCTGACTGTATGAGCCTATAAATCATTCAAAATGATCAATGAAAGAACAATCCATTGAAAACCAAGTTAGAAACCCCAGCCACCGGCTGAAAGTGCCCCATGCATTTCCCTGCAGTCTGCTCCCCTGAGACTTTCAGACGTATCAGAGTCTTTGTTGCAGTTGCAGTGCGTTTGATACGATCACTCTTGCCATGTGGTATAAGCGTTAGAATGACATGGAACAGTGATATATAACAGGTGCACATATCCCTGACTGAGGACAATGACACAGTACAGCCAGTAGCCTGGTTGTGTGTCTGTGCCAAGTGCCATCACAAGGCGCTGACAGGGCAAGGTAAAACATGCTGTGGGCATGCTTCGAGGCAGGGAAATGCATGCTCATGTAGCAAGGGAGCAGCCCTGATAGGTAGCCTGATCTGGGATGTGAACTGGGTAACTTTCCTTGGCACTAAGGGCCCATGGTGTCAGAGGTATGGAGAAAAGTTTGGCTGTTTGGCAGAAAACAGAGAGTGGGGATAAAAGAGTTTTTCTCGGTCTGGCAGCCGGTGACATTTGGTGTTCTGTAAGGCTCAGTGTTGAGAGCACAACTTCTCACTTTTTATTGAATCTCTACATTGTGGAAACCTGCCCTTCTGCCAAACTAGTCCACATCGATCTTCCAAAGAGCAACCCATCCAGACCCATTCCCCTTCCCTATAACTCTTCATTTTACCCCGACTAATGCACCTGACCTACACATTCCTGGTTTCTGTGGGCAATTTATCAGCCACGTCCCTCCAACATGTCCATCCTCCAACATTCTGTTCAATCCATCAACTCTACCTTCCCTGCCATCTACCTCCATCAGTTGCCACCTGCTTGCAACAATTCATGCGTTCTACTATATAAGCACATTCCACTATAAGCCCTCACCCACAATCCATTTATCCCACTCTCCATGCCTCTGTCGAGTTTTCAGAGATCCCAGCAGTTCACACTGATCGACAGTAGAGGGAGCTGGACCATCCCAGCTGCTCACAATGAGATTCTCATTTTAGAGAACACGAGCACCTGTCTGTTCACACTGAGATTCCCAGTTCAGGGAGCTGGATAATCCCATTGTTCATAACAACTTTCCCAATTTAGGGAGATAGATCAAACTGGCTGTTCACAACGAGATTCCTGGTTTAGGGAACGGGACCATGCCGGCCATTCACACTGAGATTCCCAGTTTAGGGAGCTGGACTATCATGGCTGTTCACACTGAGATTTTCGGTTTAGGGAGGTAGACCATCATGGCTATTCACATTGAGATTTCCAGTTTAGAGAGCCAAACCATCCCGCTGTTCACACTGAGAAGCCCACTTTAAACAGCTGGACAATTCCAGCTGTTCACACTGAGAATCCCAGTTTAGAGAGTATAACCTTTCCGGCTTTCCCACGGAGATTCCCAATTTAGAGAGCTCGATAATCAAGCTCCCCAGAATCCGTGCAAATACCTAAACACTCTGTGGGATACTCTGTAAAAGCCAACCCACCTCACGGGACTCCCCCTGTAAGTACCAACACAATCCCCGGGAACCTTGTAAACACCAACACACTCCATGGAATCCAAGCAAACACCGAGACACTCCCCTAAATACCCTGCAATTACCGACATTGGCCTCGGAACACCCTCTGTAAGTACCAACACACTCCCCGGAATCAGTACAAATACCGACACACACCTGTGGCACTCCATAAGTACCAACACATTCGACAGAACACTTGCTGCAAATACCGACACACTCCCCAATAAACACCTTATTATTACCACACACTTAACAGGGACTCCCTGTAAATACCGACACAATCCCCGCGAAATCATTGTCGAAACTGACACACTCTCCTCGCCCATGTTGTAAATATAAACCGACACACTTCCTGGACAACTGCCCAGCAAAAGCATATACTCAACGGGACCGCTTCACAGTACCTGCACACTCCCTGGGACTCCCCGGAAATACTGACACAATCCCCGGGAATTCCAACCCCCAAGTATTTACTGACATTACTGACAAATTCCTCAGCAGCACCCTCTAAATTCTGACACACTCAGGGCCACCTGCAAATACTGACACTCTCTCCGGTAGACACTTGTAAAGACAGACAAATGCCCTGGGACACACTTCTAAATAATGATACTGGGAATCCTCTGAAAAGAATGACAAGCTCCCCGGGGCACCCTTGTAAATAATGACACCCTACCCGGGGCACCCTTGTAAATAATTATATCCACCTCGGCGCACCATTGTAAATAATGACACCTTCCCCAAGAGCATCTTGCAAATACCAACACAATCCTGGGGCATCCTTACAAATAACGACACCATCCCTAGTGCACCTTGTAAATATCAACACACTCCCTGGGAACACTGTGTGAATACTGACACATAAACTGGTTCCCCCCTGTACATAACGACACCCTTTCTGGGATCCGCCCTGTGAATACTGACACACTCCATGGGACACCTTGAGAATACGGGCACTCTTTTAAATACCAATACACACTCCAGGAACACTCCAGTAAAGACTGAAATACTCCAAGGGAACCTCCCGTAAGTGCTTAAACAGTCCACAGTCCTCCTTGTACCTACCAAAACACACCTGGGTCACCGTTGTAAATACCAAACCACTCCCCAGGACCAACCCTGTAACTAATGGCACCCTGCCCGGCACACTTTTTAAAATAATGGCACAATTCCCTGGAACCTTCTAATAAATACCAACACACGCGATGGGGCTAATCTGGTAAGAACGATACACTCCACGGGACCCGCCTATAAATAAAGACACATCTGCAGGACCACCTTGTTAATATGTACACACTCCACAGGAGCCCGCTGTCAATACCGACACACTGCTCAGGAGCCCCTGGCAATATTGACACACTCCCCGGGGCCCACTCATGAATACTGACACAGTCCTCGGAAAATCATTGTAAATACTAACGCACTCCCCAGAACACCTCTGTCAATATCGAAACCCATCCCAGGACAACCCCTGTAAACAGAAACGCAATCCCAGGAGCCCCTGGTAAATACAGACAAACTTTCTGGAAATTACTGTAAATACTGACAGCCTCCCAGAACACCCGGTAAACAGTAAAACACTTTCCAGATCCCCTGTAAACACTGGTTCAATCCCTGGGACCGCCTGTGAATACTGACACAGTGCAAGGGATCCTCCCTGTAAATACTGACACACTCCATGGGACATCTTGTAAATGCCAGCACAATCCCTGGAACCACCATTTTGAACACCGACATACTAACCGGGAAACAACTATAAATAACGACGCACTTACTGAACCCACCACTGCAAACACTGGCTCACACCCGTGGACAGCCTCTGTCAACACGTTTTTCTAGTGTCACTCTTCCCCCGGAAATACCAACACACTGTCGGGTATCCCTTGTAAATAACGACACACTCACTGGAAATCCCTTGCTAATACCCATGTTTTTTTCAGTGCCCCAGCATTTTAACACACTGATGCCGTCATCAGGAGCCCAAACCCCACCCAATAATAACGATGCACTCACCGGGACAGCCCTGTAAATACTGACAAACGCATCAGGACTCCGCTGTCGATACCGACGTTCTGCCCATGACACCCCACTGGAAATACCAACAGAATACCAGGTTACCTCGCTGCAAATAACAACACATTCCACAGAACCCCCTCTTTACTACCGGCATTAAGCCTGTGACCCCTGCTTTCAAAATACTGACACACTCTACAGAAATCCACCCTGAAAATTCCAACACTTTCCCTGGGGCACACCCATGCAAACTGACACACTCCCTGGGAAGCACTTTAAATATTGACACACTCGCCGGACCCTCCCTGTAAATACAGGTGAACGCCCTTGGAACCCACCCGTCAATACCGATCTTCTGCTCATGACAGCCCCCTGGAAACACCAACACACTCCCGAATTTCCTCGCTCTTAATAACAACACACTCCCCAGAACCCCTCCTGCTAATACCAACATTCTGCTCGTGACCCCACTTTGAAATTACCAACACGCTCCCAGAACACCTCCTGTACATACCGACACACTCTTTGGGAACGCGGTATAAATACCGATCCACTCCATGAAACATCCCTGTAAATACTGACACAATCCCAAGAACGACCGGTAAATACTGGCATACTGCCTGGGAACCCCCAACCCCCCCCCCTCCCCGTATGAACTGAAAACTCCTCAGGGCCCCAGGTAAATACCAACACATTCCTCAGGTCCAGCCGATAAATACTGATACACACTCCGTGGGACGGTTTGTAAATACTGAAAAACTTCCCGAGACCACCACGTCAACACTGATACACACCTCAGAACAACCCTGGAAACACTGACAAACTCCTAGCGACCATTGTGTAAATACTGGCACATTCCCTGGTATCTCACTGTAAATACCTGGAACCCAGCTGTCAATACTGAAACATGCCACGTTACCACACTGTATATACCGATACTTGTCCAGGACCCCATTGTAAATACGGATCCAGTCCTCGGGACTCAACATGCCAAACCTGATATACACCCTTTCACATCTCGTCAAAACACCAGCACACTTCCCAGGACTCCCCTGTGAATACTGACACACTCCAGGGTTCGCCACCCTGTAAATAAAGACATCCTTCCAGGGAGCCTCCCGTAAATATTGACAACATAAAGATCCAAAAATTAATGTAAAGCGAAAAATTCCGTTTAAATGTAAGCTTCAGAAAAAAACATATAATTAATTGTTAAAGCTCCTGAAGGTATATGAAGGGAGAAAAAGAAAACGATTATTGAAAACAAATCCCTTACAATGAGAAACAGAGGGCGTTATAATGTGGGATAAATGCATGGCATACCAAACAAATATGTATATTGGTTCTGCCATTACAAATGATGACACAAGTAATATTCCTAAATTACAGGGAAGAAAAGGAAAGGAAGGAACTGATGGAAATCAGTATTATCAGGAAGATGTTGTTGTGGAAATTGATGTGATTAAAGACAATAAATTCCACCAACTGCGAATCAAACAACCATGTACTTAAAGTCACCCGAATTGCAGTGAATGCCTTGTGTAACTAGAGTGTGGAGTATATGTAGAGCAAATTAATTTTCATATTTCAATATTCTATCGACTCTGAAACATTATCGATGAATAGGAGGTCAGTTAATGTGACCCGACTATATATAACAGGAAGTAGTGAGAAAACGTGAAATGACAGAGAAGTTAGCCTAACACTGGAAAACAGTAACTGATTGGACAGAACCATCATAAATTTACGAAACTAAAATAGGAAAACAGATCTCGTGTTCTTGTATACAAATCACTGAACGTAAGCATACCAGCGCAGGAGCAGTTGAGGAAGACAAACGGTGTTTTAGCCTTTGTACTGAGAGGATTTGAACACAGGAGCAGGGATGACTTGCTGAAATTGTTCAGGGTCTTGTTGATACAACAACCTAGAAAGTTGTGTGCAGTTGTGTAATCCTGTCATGACAAAGATGTTCTCCATACGGAAACTGCCCAACAAAGGTTTACCAGACTGATTCATGGGATGTCAGGACTGACGTATGAGGAAATAATGGATTCGTGAGGATGAAAATCAATCACGTTTAGAATGATGTAGGAGGATGTCACAGAAACGACCAAAATTCAAAAAGGAATGAACAAGTTAAATGCAGGAAGGATGCTGTCAATGACCAGGACGTCCATAACGTAGGGGGTGGAAAGGTGGCGTCACTTCTAAGAATTTGGGTTAGTTCATTTAAGACTGAGATGGGGATTTTATTTTTTAATCAAAGACTGGTTACTCAGTGGAATTTGCTGCCACTTAAAGCAATTAAATCCAGAACGTGGAATGTTTACAAGATGAAAATGTCCATAATTTTGAGGGTACGAGCGATCAAAAGGTACAGGTCTAGAGAGATAGCAGGTTACTGCGCGAAATGACCAGCCAAGATCATATTGAATTATGGAGAAGGATCAAACATCACAACAAGCCAGTCCTGTTCTGATTTTTTTTTAAAAATTCCATTCTGTTAAACGTGGGATATAATTACCAATTGTCTTGAACTGACACAGATATCAGTAACACATTATCTAGATTACAAAAAATCCTGTAAAGCCTTACCAAACAGCAATCGAGAGCAATATTAGCACAGAACTTCAGCAATTCGAGGAGGTGCAAAATGATTTTTGATGTTCATACACTGGCTGCTCTCTCTCTCAATTTCAATCTAGTTCACACATTACTGAATGCTTTGACAAAAGCGACATATTATGTATGAAATAAGTAAACGTCTTTAAAACATTGCTGATACTGGGTGGAGGGAGTAGGAGGCTCGGGTGGGGAAGAGGAGCAGTGAGTAAAACAATGGGTCTTTTTTGGTGTTGGGATTGGCAACGAATGACCCCAAATTCCAAATACCCCGCGACCCATTAGCCTGCTCAGGAGTCCTGTCCCTCCACTTGCTGCTCCATTCTTTCCGTCTCTGTCACATTTACAGCAAGTTAAGGGGGAGAGATATTCATGGGGTACATTTTCCCATCCATCTCAATCACTAATACTCACATATGCGTCTCCAAAAAACATTAAATAATCATTTACCACAGCAATGATTTTAAAAAATATCATTTATTTTCAGCTCTATTCCCACTAAAGATAGATAAACCAACAGTGACCTGATAAATTTTAAAAAATAAATAAATAAAACTGAGCCAGGAATAGCGGGCCTGTTTCTGGGAAGAAGCGCAGGCTCTCCGTGGTTTACATCGCGGCACCAGATACAGTATGTTTGGTTCCAGAATCATACAATGACCAAACATGAAACCTCTAACTGGGATTTAGCACCTGGCGCTTCCCTCCCTTTTAGCCCTCACTCACCGATTGTCGATTGGAGACAACAACATTTCGGTCCAACGATCACTCGCCGCGAGCATGCTCACAGTTCAGGTTAACCCTATGCATGCTGCTGTTGACGTGTAATGGCCAACTGCGAAGAAGAGGCGGCCCTATAGGACCAAGCTGGAGGCACTGTTCCTCCAACCAATCAGAGAAACTCTTGGGCGCGCTGGGAGCCCTGATAAATCACAGAATGCTGTTGGGCTAAATTAAGCTAAGCAGAACTTCCACACTTCAACTCTCAAACAAACTTCGCTTGAAAGATTCTTCCAGTTAAAAAGACAATTGTTAATGATGACTCTGTTTCCTTTCCTGCAGGCGAAAATGAGGACTTCAGATGCTGGAGATCAGATTCAGCACCGGAGTGGTGCTCAAAACACACAGCAAGTCACGCGGCATCCGAGGAGCGTGAAAATTGAATTTCAGGCAGGCAGCCTTCATCAGTAACCTATCAGGCAGCCAATTTATGATCAATATTGCTACTTTACCTTATATTCCTTCATCCCCAGGTTTCATGGACAGCGGGCTCACAGAACTTTTGCCATTTTTTCCTCCAATCTACATTTATCTGATCGTTTTGGAATATCATCATCAAGACGTCTGCCTACCTCATCAAAAACATCGGCAGACAGTTCACCACAATCTTCTATGAATAATTCTATTTTAGCTCTCCTGATAGAAACACATATTTCTTCACGTGGTACCTCATTTTGACTGGTTTGACCGTTTGCAACACGTTTCATACAGCTTGAAACGGTTGTCCTTTCAGTACCGAATTAATTGACAGAACGTTTCTCATGGCAAACTGAAGGCGTGCATTCCTTTTAAAGACGAGGAAACGTGTCTGAATGAGTTGTGACTTGGGCATTAGTTGTCATGAATACAAAGTAAAGACAATCAGGTTGTGATGGCGTTGACCTCGACCACACTTTCAGAAGCTGCCAGACAAGTTGAATATTTCCAGCATTTTCTGTTTTTTTCATATATATCAGATTGCCAGTATTTTGCTTCTGCACTTGTTCTTGGGAAGAAAGGAATGAGAAGTTGTGGGTCGAAAGCAGGAGCAGTAGCCTCCTTCCGTCATGAAACTCCCAGCTCCTCCTCTGCTTTTGTAGTTTTGTGAAAACACTAACTGGCTTTAATATTGGATTTTAATGATAATCTAAGAGTTTGCATGTTGCTCTTTCTGAGCAAATATGGAATTGAAAAATCAGATCAATTTTTATCAATTTCACCATCTATGTGCGTATGTTCAGGTTCATAATTTTACTTTAAGGCGAAGTCAACATTTCATATTGGTAACTGTAAATGCTAACGATTTGCAGGCCATGGCTGTGAGAGCACGGAAACCAAATTACGAGACTTCCAGGGACAGTCTCTGTTTCTTTCACACTGGACACTGTCTGATTCGGCATTGCAGTCTCTCATCCTTCTGCACATGATGCCTTCAGTTCTGTCTTGGTATTGTTACGACTGGTTTCTAATGCACAGGCTATCCAATCATCTATTATGTTGCAGTTTCTAATGAGTGATAATCCTTCTCTCAGAGCACACTGTCTCGGTCGTTCAATACTTTGATAGGGGAGGAACACGGATACGGGAATGGCTGAATGTTTCCTTTTTTTGCTGTAACCAGACTCTGGTGTTGAAATCTGAAATGAGACAAAATAAGCCAATTGGGTGAAATCCTTCCTTCTGGTTGATCTCTCGTGAGCCCTCAGTCACTCCGCCAGAACGTGTCTGTGTGTTTCCCTCTGTATTGGAAATGGGGTTCAGCTCACCGAAGGGATATAAACACAGGTTGTCCATCTTAACATTCAGTCACATTCATTGTAAAACGTGATTGGATAATAGCATTTGACGAGTGCTTGAAAAATCTGAGAAAAAAGGGGAACAGGCCAAGTGCTGAAAACTTGGATGATGGGCCTCTTTCCGTTCAGTAAGCAGTCGATGACTTGTTCAAACTTATGTCCTGATAAATAAAACACCATACACTTTGACATTAAGAAGCTGTCCAACAACTCATGAGGCAGCACTGGTGGTGTAATGGTTAAGAGTCGGTGTTTCCTTCACCGCGGCCAAATTTGGGTGCCTGGTCAGGGAATCAGGTTTTATTGTACCTGACAGTGACAACGCGAGAGGGGAGCAGCACTGATGGGGATCCTTTCAATGTCTCAGATCAGTTCATGCCTCTAGAACATCAGAGTTATTGCCCTGGCTCCTTCCGGAAATGGAATGCACCTTGACAGTCTCTGCTTAGTCGGTCAGGTCACCCTTCATTCCCCTCCAACAGAGTTTCTAAAGATTCACAGATTTGAAACGGGGCTCTGTTTAGTTGTTTCCATTTCGCTCCCAGGGATTGCAGAGATTGGGTTGGGTTGAAATTGATAATGTACAAAAGAGTAGCGTGCGAGACTATTCTAAATTTCCCTCTTCTGACAGCGCCATTAGGTTGACTCTGATGTTCTCGGTTACATTCATCGATCAGAGACATTAATCGGTATATTAAGAATTGCCACAATTAATTCCAAACACAATGAAATTCTTTCAAATGTTCTGACTACAGAGTACTCAGAAACTGCACAGTTTAGAGTGATATTCAGGAAAATCAAGTTGAAGAAGATAAACCATTCACTTTGCCAGATGCTTCTAATGAAGATGTCAATTCTTTTGAATGATTCGGTGGAATTGTGTTCATCATGTTAGTACTTTCTATTATCACACCGAGCCTCTGTTTAAAAGCGAATCTGTTAGACAAAGAATTGCGGTGTAATCGATTGAAACATTGCCAACCGACAATACTTATAAGTTGACAATAGATTGAAGTTGGGCATAGCTTCATATCCATAGTTTAGACATCCCAGCATTTCAAACATTCTTGTACATAAGGAAGTGGTGCATTGTTGTTAAGAAAAAAATCATCTTCCTGCAGATAAAGAACTTAAAGCACATCTCGACTTTGGGGCAATGAGTTTGCAAGTGTAATGAAATGTGGCAGTGTTCTTGTGAAATTGAAGAGTCGAATGAACTACCCCCAGATTTGCAAACAAGCAAGTCATGAAGCCACTGATTCAAGTGCGCTTGCTGCAGGTCTGTGATGATATCAGGGACAGGAGAAACAATTGTAACCGTCTCAGGGTGAACAACTAGTAAATATAATCAACTTCACCACTAACTGTAATAGTTCCCACATTGTGAAGCGGACAATTTCGAAAAGAAAAAACACACTTGTTCTCATAAAGCTTTCATTCACCCTATGTCTGCACAGCCATTCAATGGGATTACCGCTGATCTTAAAAATTCTAAGTCTACTTTCGTGCTTTTCCGCGATATCTCGAGGTGAAGTTGAGCTGAATAAAAGTGTCGAGTATTCTCATTAATTTAGTAGTTTCGCGGCCGTACCACTCAGTTTCTCTGAATGGTAATTAAATATATGTGATCGTTGTCAGCAGTGATTACTTCTACATGTGAGGTAACGGCTGAAGTAAATGATGTTAAACTACATGACTATTGAAACATGCATTTCACCGTTTGGGTGGCACGGTGGCACAGCAGTTAGCACTGCTGCCTCGCAGTGCCAGAGACCCGGGTTCAATTACCTCCTCAGGCGACTGACTGTGTGGAGTTTGCACATTCTCCCCGTGTCTGCGTGGGTTTCCTCCGGGAGCTCCGGTTTCCTCCCACAGTCACAAAGATGTGCAGGTTAGGTGAATTGGCCATGTTAAATTGTCCGTAATGATAGGTAAGGGGTAAATGTAGGGGTATGGGTGGTTTGCGCTTCGGCGGGTCGGTGTGGACTTGTTGGGCCGAAGGGCCTGTTTCCACACTGTAAAGTAATCTTAATCTAATCTAAACAATATCCCAGGCTATCCTCTCAGCCTTTGACATTCTGTGGAAAACAATTCATCTCAGTCGTCATTCATATGATGGAAACTCCACAGCCTCTGTAAATATTGAAGTTGAAGTTTCAGCCCATTCTGAGTTCCAACATCTCAGTCGAGACTTCGCTAAGTGGTCTTCCTATGTTTGTGTTGTTGTTTCTGACATATCCTCTGCCACTGAAAGTGTTTTTCTTTAAGAGCATTAGTTTGTGTGATGCCGCGTTAGTATTTAGTGGTCAATACCTTGGTTTATGCCCGCATCAGTACGTTTAGAATTCGAGTTATGTTACGTAATATTTTCCCGCTTTTACTTTCTGTGACATGTACTAAATCAGCACAGCATGAAATCGGTTGTTTTCATATGAAAATATTATCCAAGGTGATGTTTTTCGTTCTTCAGAACGTGCTCTCTCACATCATGGCATGTTATATATCAGGAATCGAAACCACCTATTGTCGAATATTTTTGTCTTTCTCCCACTCTTACTGACCCTCCTCTCAATATCCTCTTCAAGTTCCCTCAGGCACTGCGCAATCTAACACTTAATTTCATATTGACCCCATTCAATCTGTGGTGCTGCAGTCATTGTTGATGGGTGCACATGCTTCAATCTCAGCTTTGGCAACTTCAAACTAATCGATCCTGTTAGATGACGTGGTTGTTCGAACAAAGCTCATGTAGCAACTTTAACTGGCATGAACCAGAGGTTCTTGGAGCATGAGTATCAGGAGACGAGAAGATTTAGGTGAATTGGCCATGCTAAAGTTCGCATCCTGTTCAGGCATGTGTAAGTTGGGCGCATTAGTTCGTGGTAAATATACAATAAAATGACAGGAGAATTGATCTAGTTGATTTACTCTTCGGAGGGTCAGTGTGGACTTGTTGAATTAAACGGCCTGTTTCCACACTGGACAGGTTCCATGATTCTATGAAAAGGACACAAGATATTATTGAGTAAAAGAGAGTTTGCTGGAAAAGTGTATGTGACTTTCTGATCATTTATTTGTTTTGTTCATTCGGCTCTAGCTGGACTATTGTGTGGAGTCTGCAATTCACTTTACAAAGGAGATGTGATAGCTTTGGAGACGGTTCAGAGGAGATTTATCAGGATATTGTCTGGGCTGAGGAGTTTCAGTTATAAAGAGAGTTTGGGCTGTTTTTTTTTCTGATAGCAGAGGAATTGAAAGGAGACAAGATTCAGATGTATAAAGTAACAAATCTTCTCACAAACTTTGAATGTATAAAGTAATGACGGATATGGAAAGGTTAAAGTTAAAGAAACAATTCCACTTGATGAAGTGGTTAATCACCAGGGATGCAGAGATTTAAGAGGCAGAAAGATTTGAGTATGTGTTTGTGAAATATAACTCATTTTCAGCCATCCCGTGTTTGGTATCTTGAACTCGCATTAAGGGTCAATAACTCTCATCACATGAAGAACTATTCAGGTGTGAATTTCTGAAGCCATCACATGGCTATGGCGTCAGTGGTTTTAAAGGCATTAGGATAGTGAAATAGTTGTTATTGCCCAGTCCCAACATAGAAGCTGAGGGGGCTTCCTTTTTCACTTTCTCCCTAGGTAGTAAATCTGCCTGTCACCGCGCCAATCCGAGGTTCAGTTACCCATCGAGTAAAGTGCTTGCCTTTTCAGGCAACTCTGTGGTTAACACTGTTGTCTCTCGTCGCCAGGAAACGAGTTTTTATTTTAACCTTGAGTGATTGATAATGTGGAGTTTGCAAGTTATTCCGCATGGGTTTCCTTTGGCTGCTTAGATTATTTCAAAGTACCCAGTGATGAGCACGTTAGTTAGATGGTAAATAAAAGGTGAAAGAGATGAAAGTACTGTAAATCAGAGACAAAAATAGGAATTAAAGCATCAGAGAATTCGGAGTTAACATTTCGACTCAAGTGAACCTTCCTCAGAACAGTTCTTGACTGAAGCATTAACTCTGATTTGTCTCCACTGATGCTGTCAGATCGACTGAAATTTTCTAGTAAATTCTATTTTTGTAGTTGCTTGGTAAGTGCGGGGTTGGAAAGAACGGGTCGCGGAGTGTGAAGCTGTTAGGATTTGTGGGAGATTAGAAATGTAGCTTCTGCACGTAGTGGGTGGGGTGTTGCGGGGGTGGGACATTATACAAACGGTCGTGGAATTCTTGTAGCATGTAGCATACTTAAGGTTAAGACTTTAAAGAATATAGAGGGTCCTTGAAAGAAAATAGTTTTAAGCTAGGAAATAACTTTAAAGTGTTGTAGTTGACCACAAAAAGAAGCAGCAGGGACATTTCACAATAAAGATTATAGTATGATAACAGAAACTGGATAAAAGAACAAGCTGAAACAAAAAAGGAACACAGAATGCAAACATACAAGGACAGCAGGATGGCCAGATGATAAAATAACGAGAGAGAGAGAAAAAAGTGAGCTAATCGGCTAATGATAGGATGGGAAAAGGGAGGCGTGATTCTGCAACTTGTAAACTGAATAAGAAATCTAACATGTTCTATTTTCACGCGCATTTCTGCTTGATTGCAGAAGCGTCCGGGACTTGCAAGGCTGTAATAAATTGTTCTTGTTTCCAAGGCTTTGTCTCAGGCTGATTTATGAGTGAGTTCTGTTTCTCACAATTGGGGGCCTCGTTCTGGGATCCAAAACTCCGACTGCTCGACACTATATGGACGACGGGGGAGGTGCACCTCGCCGATTTCGGTGATCTCCGACTCCCTTGCTTCTCGTTCGCGGATCGGGCGAGTACGATCTGGACCTAGAGAAGCTGGAAACAAGGCGGCAGACGCGGCGGGTTCAGTCGGGCAACTCTTGTGCACAACACTCGGGTATGGAAAGGTCTTAAAGGGTATATCCGGGCGACCGAGGACAGCGGTATTTGCTGCAGGAATTGCCGCGAGATGGGGCGCACCGAAACGCCCAGGTAACTCTGTGCGCAGACCATGGTAAGTAAAGAGACCTTAAAGTATGGCCTTGGTGGTCGGGACGTACAAAAGTACGGGGAATTGGCGATATATAAAATAAAGCATATGTCAATGGAAAACAACCTGTGTCAGAGGGGCTAGTAGCTGAAGAGCTACTGAGGGTGCACTTCGTAACTAACTTATGGCCAGACGTCCTGAAAAATATTCAAAAGCTCGAGGAGTTGTTGTGGGAAGCTCAAAGTGTCTGTGAGACACGGTGTCTATGTGTGTGTGTGTGTGTGTGTGTGTGTGTGTGTGTGTGTGTGTGTGTGTGTGTGTGTGTGTGTGTGTGTGTGTGTGTGTGTGTGTTTGGGTGTGTGTGTGTGTGTGAGAGAGAGAGAGAGAGAGAGAGAGAGAAAGAGAGAGAGAGAGAGAAAGAGCTGTACAGCAAGTAGAAATTTTAACCCTTTGTGATTCGGTTTGAATGCACATTTGTTTGTTGGTGATTGAATGCTTGTGCTTTGTTCCTTGGAGCTTGAGATCCGGGACTGTTTTGAATCTGATTTCTACTATGGAAATTTTAATATGACTTCTTTCAACGTTAAGGATGTTAACGATTATGAAATAAAATGTAAACTCCTGTTATTTTTACGGGTCATGACTGCCTTGCTATCAGTTTCTAACTAATCACTTTTATTCTTGCGTAAAAGTGATTTATGGAGAACAGTTGAAAAAAAAGCATATAATTGGTCAGATTAATCAGACGAGTAAGGTGTCCAGTCAGGACCCTGAAGGGGGTGTGGAAGAAAGTGACACCGGACCTCGTTAAGATTAATTAAATTAGCAACAATGGGAGACACGGGGAGTTGCCTGTGTAACGATCGATTTGTAAGTAACGTTAAAGGGGTTATATCCCGGCCGACAGTTCTTTGGGGAGAATGTCGAGTAATTGGGAACACAACTCCTGGATGCTGGAGAAAGATAAGGCTAGAATGATAAACTATTGTTGTTTCATTTGGACTACAGAAAGTATTAAGGCACATGGCATTTTTTGGCCCAAATATAAGCCGATGAGGATTGGCTGTGTCAAGATCTTAATACATATGTCAATCGAAAAGAACCGGACAGTAAAAAAATGTCCCATTATGCAGCTTGTTGGGTACAGAGCGCGGGAGTAAAATTATGTCGCATGAATACGGAGGAACCAGGGAAAGTACAGAAAAAGAATGAACAAGGGAAGCCACAATGGGATCCCTTAACGTGTTTGCCACCCCATATACTACACCCTGGAACGAGCCTACAGCTCCCGAAGTAGAACCGAGTCCAGACACAGAAAGGGGAACGGACTCTGAACTAAAAGACACAGAACCTCGGGGACACAGAATCACTCGATCCACCACACGTAAAGGAGGGTCAGAGATAATGGAAAATGCAAAATTATGTCGCTTAAGAGAGGTTCCGATTGGGGATTGTACAATCGGATATGTAAACGCTCATTTAACCAGCAGTGAAGTTAGGATCTTTCAAAAGGAACTGAAAAGTTCAACAGAGGATCAGGCTGGACTAGCCGAACAATTAGATCACTTCCTAGGACCTAATTTATGTACCTGGGGAGGATTGATGGCAATTTTAGGAACGTTATTTTCAGGGGAAGAACGAGGTATGATTAGGAGAGCGGCTTTATAGGAATGGGAAAAGAAGCACACAATTGGGGAAGAAGGGGGTCCAGCAGAACAGAAATTCCCAAATGTTGACCCTCAATGACAGAATGATAGGGAGTCAATGCGGGATCTACGAGAAATGGTAATATTAGGAATTAAAGAGGCGGCACCTAGATCACAAAACATTGTTAAGGCCTTTGAAGTACGACAAGAGAAGGATGAAACCGCTTCTGCAGCTCTTAAAAGGTTCAAGGAGGCCAGAAGGAAGTATCCGGGAATGGCTCCCGATAATCCGATAGCACAGGGACTCTTAAAGGTCCAGTTTGTACCTACATCATGGCCGGACATACCAAAGAAATTACGTAAATTAGATGGATGGAGTGAAAGAAACAGATGGAAGGAGTGTTATGTGAGGCACAGAAAGTCTATGTCAAAAGGGGAGACGAGAAGCAGAAAAAGAATGCAAAAATGATGGTGGAGGCAGTGGAAGAAATAACAAAAAGGAGACTGTGATCAAGGGATAATAGGAAGGATAGGGGAGGACACGAAACACAAATGTCGGACATCTGGGGAAGGAGGCAACAGACAGGGTGTTATCATTGCGGGAAAGTGGGGCATTTTAAACGGGAATGCCCGGAATTAGCACGAGAAATGAAAGCCGTTTCCATAATGACCTTAGATGAAGATTAGGGCAGTCAGGGATTCCATCCTCCTGAGACCCACTGGGAACCCTTGATAAATTTAAAGGTGGAACCTGAAGGGGAGGAGGCAGTATTTTTGGTGGACACTGGAGCGGACGATCATCCATAAGTTTTAGACCGACCGGTATTAAACTGACTAACAAGAATCTCAGGGTTTCTGGAGTATAAGGCGAGGAGTTCTTGGTGTCTATTTTTGAACCAACCCTAACTAGAAGAAACGATGAGGAAGTGATAGGACAATTACTATATATTCCTGACATTGGAAGTAATCTATTAGGTAGGGATTTGATTGTATTGCTGGGCTTAAAGGTTGGGGTGGAGGATAGTGCAGTAACTGTAACGCTGGCTAAGACATCCCAAGGAAGATGTGTCCTCCCAGATGGAAGGGAGTTATTAAGTAAACCAGTCATGAGAAACATCCTAACCACCTTGCATCAAGTCAGGCATTGGTGCCCACAAGCTATGTGTGACATAGTGTTAAGGAAGTACGGACGTAAAGGGATATACACATTAGCCAAGCAGGTATGCGCAGGATGCCCGACTTGCCAAAAGATTAATAAAAAAGTAACGGGGGGGGGGGGGTCAAGAGGTAGAAGATAACCTAGGGTAAGACCTTTCAAAGAATACAGGTGGATTACACAGAATTACCCCCAGTAGGGAAACAAAAGTACTTATTAGTCCTAATGGATCACCTAACTGGATGGGTGGAGGCATTTCCAATGTCCTCAGCTACCTCGAAGGGAGTAGTGAAAATTATTTTAGAACATATAATTCCTTGATTTGGAGTGGGGGAATGTATATATTCAGACGAAGGTAGCCGTTTTACCTCTGAGATCCTACAAGGAGTAATTGCGGGATTAGAAATCTCTTAGGAATCCCACACTACTTGGCACCTGCCTTCCTCTTGACTCATGAAACGAATGAATCATACCTTAAAGAAGCAATTGTCTAAGCTAGTCCTAGAGACTCGTTTACCATGGACAAAATGTTAAAAAAAAAACATGACTGTAGATGCTGGAAACCAGATTCTGGATGAGTAGTGCTGGAAGAGCACAGCAGTTCAGTCAGCATCCAAGGAGCAGCGAAATCGACGTTTCAGGCAAACGCCCTTCATCCTGACGTCGATTTCGCTGCTTCTTGGATACTGCCTGGACTGCTGTGCTCTTATAGCACCACGAATCCAGAACCATGGACAAAATGTTTATCTATCGCGTTGCTACGCATTAGGACTGCGCCGAGGCGTGATATAGGCCTCTCTCCTTATGCGATGATGTTTGTGTAGCTTTTCTTGGGTGGAAGAGGGGAATTGCCAACTGTAGAGTTCAATGATAAGTTTTTAAAGTACTATATTGTGGCTCTCGGCTCTTCTTTGTCTGTCCTTAGGGAGAATGGTCTTTTGACCCAGACACATCCACTTGAGTTCGCCGTACATCGAATACAACCGGGTGATTGAGTCCATATCCAAACCTGGAAAGATACCAAACTGCACACGAGCTGTGCGGGACCTATCCTAAACCCCCTGACTACTGAAACAGCCGTCCGAAATTCTGAAAAAGGGTGGAGTCATCACACTCGTGTTCAGTGCCCCGTGGACGCTCCTTCACCTTCGACAGAGTGACAAGCTCATCCTACAGACGACTCTCTGAAAGTCAAGCTGAGCAAAAAGAATGGACTGAGATAAGAGACTATTAAGTATTAGTTAAAAAGAACTGTCTCCCAAAACAATTGTAAGTGTTGCATGGACTAACTCTTCCCTGGCATACAAAGGGTTAGAGAATAGAGAGATAGGGTTGTGAGCTGAAATGAGTGGTCAGCTTTATGTTGTCACGAGAATATTGGCGCTAGCTGCCAAAGGGGGTGGGAAAAATCATTTTACCACTTTATGTCAGATTTATGCTAAACCAAAGGGGCATACCGACTGTTGGGTATATGCGGAGATCCCACACCATGGTGAATCTGGAATTCCTCTCACGGTAGTAACACTTAAAAAAGAAGTGTACGATGCACAGCAATTTGACTCGGGCTCAAACAATACAAAATGGAGATCTGACAGGTGTAATTAAAACTTTGCAGGATGGTTCCGTCGACCAGCCCCAAAAACTCTGGGTACTATCGATGGCCTGAGAGTTTTGCCCCCGAAAGGAGCAGTAATAACCACTTATTTCTGTAATCAGAATGATGGCGCACCCTTCCGATTCTGAAAATCATCTTGTGTCTACACCAGCCAAGCCACTGCCACAACCACTCCCCAATAGTTGAATGGGACATAGTGGGTGGGTTGCTTAAAGGCCTACACATTTATCCCCGGCGAGAAGTACGTTTGGAGTGGCGGATGTAACTGGAATGGGTGCTGGGACCATCCAGTTCAGACACTATCTCAAAACCAGAAAGTATGGTGTGGCTGCTGCTACCTTGCCTATATAATTCCCCACTTGAGGCTGTTAAACAGAGCCCCAAAAATATCTCGGAATAAACAGGGAGGAAGGTGAGTAATCCGGAAAGTGACCGAAAGAGATCGCCTCCTCTGGACTTTGATACCAATGTATGGGACCGCTCGAGCAGGAGTAGAAATACAAAAGTTAGCGGCTTCCTTGGAAGAGTTGGCCAACAATACTGCTGATGCGTTGGCCGAAACCCAATCCCAAGTAACAGCCATAACGACTGAAATGATTACAACTAGGCTAACGACACTTCATTACAGGATGGCTCTAGATTATATTCTGACAGAGAAAGGTGGTACCTATGCTTTAATTGGTGAAGGTGGTTAGTCAATCTGGCTATCTATGGATTGTTGATATTCGTGGGTCTGGTGGTAGGGTTCAATGTCCTAAAATGGGTCATGAGCCGACTGATGACATCTCTTGGGGAAGGAACCCAAATAAATCATCAGATGCTTTTACAATCAGCAGGTGATATGCAACAAAGAGAAAGTCAAAGAATGTTTCTCGAGTTCGAGGGACGAACAACACAAATGTAAAACGTAAGATTGTGAACCTCATCGCCAAAAGGCGTAAGAGGGCAGAACAGAAGAAAACGGATTGAAGGAGACTTAATAAGTGAAGAAACAACAGTTCTTTAAAAAAAACATCAAGGGGGAATTGTGGGAGGTTAGAAATGTAGTTTCTGCACGTGGTGGCGGGGTGTTGCGGGGGTGGGACATTATACAAACGGTCACGGAATTCTTGTACCATGTAGCATACTTAAGGCTTCGACTTTAATGAATATATAGGGTCTTTTAAAGAAAGTAGTTTTAAGCTAGGAAATAACTTTAAAGTGTTGTAGTTGACCACAAAAAGAAGCAGCGGGAGCATTTCACAATAAAGCATATAGTGTGATAAGAGAAACTGGATAAAAGAACAAGCTGCAACAAACAAGGAACAAAAAATACAAACATACAAGGACAACAGGATGGCCAGATATAAAATAACTAGAGAGAAAATAAAAGTGATCTAATCGGCTTATGATGGGATGGGAAAAGGGAGGCGTGATTCTGCAACTTGTAAACTGAATAAGAAAGCTAACATGTTTTGTTTTCGCGCGCATTTCTGCTTGATTGCAGAACTGTCCGGTACTTGCAATGCTGTAATAATTTGTTCTTGTTTCCAAGGCTTTGCCTCAGGCTGATTTATGAGTGAGTTCTGTTTCTCACAGATTAAATGTGCAGATTCAATGGGCCGAACGGTCTTTGTCTGCAGTGAAGGGATTCTATCAGTTCTTTCCCTCCGAGGTTTTGTCGTTTATATATTTTTTTCTTCATTTTTTTAACACCCATCCGAAAATGTGACTTGCAGATCTTGACACAAGATTCTAGCTTTAGCCAAATGAACAAATGAAACAAGTTTAGGAATTGTAAATTGTTCATTTCATTCCCAAACAGGGGTTACTTAAACATCTGCTTCCATGATCAATATGATATGTTTCAGGAAGGACGGTGCTGTATGAGTCAGGGTGGGGAAGGAACGCAGCTCCCAGAGAGACACAGTGTGAAAACACGTTTGTTCTGGAAACCGTACCCTGTGCCCGTGTTGAAATGCAAGCCATTTGATAGATATGTTCCAAATTGAAATGCTTACTGGAAGCAGGAAGCGGTGGAAGGTATACATTCTGTTCAACTTTTACCAATATCCAATCACACTGAACTTCATACCTTGCCAACACAATGCAGGACATTTTCTCTCGTGACCCCCTTGCATCCAAGCAACTGTCCATACAGTACCATTCCACAAAATCACAGAAGGTGTGGCTTGACCACCTGGTAGGGCTCCATCTGGAGTATTGCATGCAATTCTAGTCACTGAATTTTGGAAAGATGTGAAAGTTTTGGAAAGGGTTCAAAGGAGATTTACTGGGATGTTGACTGGTGTGGATCGAAGGTCTTACGAGCAAAGTCTGGGAGCCTGAGATTGTTTTCGTCGGAGAGAAGAAGGTTGACAGGTGAATTAATCGAGACTTATATGATTATCAAAAGGTTAGATAGAGTGGACAGTGAGAGCCTTTTTCCTCGGACGGCGAAGGCCAACACGAAGAGGCATAGCATTAAATTGATTGGCGATTGATTTAGGACAGATAACTATACGGGCGTGGATTAGCCAGCCTGCAACAGTCGTAGACTCGCTGAGTATATGGGCATTTCAATGTGCGTTGGACATACATATGGATAATAATGTAACAGGTCAGTGAAAGATCGAAGGCTGAAGGACCTGCACTGCACTGTAATGTTCTAGCTTCTAAGCAATAAGACCTACTGGGTTATGATATCTCTCTTCACTGTGTAACTTTCCAGAGACACCTTTCAGTTCTTTGTCTGCACTTCATTCAGTCCAAGTAAATGTACTTCCTCCTCAGAATGTTATCTCTCCACAATGGGGAGTGAAAAACAGAGTCAGTGACAATGCTGAGATCGCCTACGTTCTGTTTGGAACAAACAAAGGTTATCCTGATCTTCCAGTATCCTGTCACTTGAATGTTGCACTGTATTCCAAAGACACGATTTCAGACTCTGGTCTACTGCAGTGATACTTGAAGGCTGGAAGAATCGCACCTCATTTTCTACTGACAGACTATGTAGTCTTCAGGACCCAGCAGCGAGTTCAATCATTTCAGAACCCGTCCGCCTTCTTCCAGATTCTTTCACGACCCACACGTCCCATTAGTTCCAAAGACGGATCATTGGACTCGAAACATTAACTCTCCTTTCTCACCACAGATTTCCAATAGCGAATGATTTTGTTCATACGTTTTGGCTTTTCTTCAGAGAACGTTTTTTTTTTTCCCATTGTAGGCTGCAGGATGCGTCTGATTGCAGGAGATGGTGTTCATGGCAGATGATAAGAATGACAATGGCTGGACCATTCCCATTGTGAAGGTAGACAAGCCAAGCTGGGGCTGATTACGTAAGTGCAGAGAAGGCTGTGTGAGAAACTGATAAACATGCACATATTATGAAGAGGACAGATATGTGTGACAGAAATGAGCTTGTTTTTGGGAAGAAATAATAACCAGTGGCACAGATGAAAAGCAAGAGACAGGGATTAAGAAGAGATTTAGGATAAATGTTTTCACCCATACAGTGTTGTTTATCTTGAATTCACTATATGAAAATGTGGTAAAGCTAAGTGTCAGCAGAGCATTTCACCAGTATATAGCCAAACATTTGAATACCCAGAGCACACTTGGATAAGCAGCAGGTACTGGAAATTGTGACGAAGGCAGACATACGTGAATTGGGAGTCCCGAGTCAAAGGTAACCCTGTGTGCTTAGGCGCATCGGCCCGTGCGGCTATGTGGCGCAATGGTAAGCGCGTTGGCGTTTTATGTGGTTATTGAAGCTTTTGTAAAAAGGTCGTGTGTTCGAATTCCACCAGAGTCGAGTTTGGTTTGAAATGTGATCAGAGCAGACTCGGCTGCTCCTCTGCAAACCCGGCATTATGCGTGCAGAATCCCAACTGTCTTGAACCGGGAAAAATCTACTTTTCACAAATGAACAATTTCGATGTCTGTTGAAGGTAGAGCTCGATAAATATCTGTCAGCCAATAGGCAACACGATGATGTTGATAGGCTGAAGAAGGACATTAATATGCTGGCTCAGCCATGATGATTTTGAATGGCCGGGCAGGGAGGCATGGCCTCCTCATGTTCCTTCCTGTCTGTGCCGTTTCTGGCCCAGATTTTTAAACACTAACAGAATGAGGACAGTGTGAATCTACATCATCAGTGGCACGGTGGCTCAGTGATTAGTACTGGTGCCCCACAGCAGCAGTGCTCCAGATTCAATTCCAACCTTGGGTACTGTTTGGGTGGAGTTTGCACGTTCTCCCCGTGTCTGCATGGGTTTGCTCTGGGTACTCCGGTTTCTTCCTGCAATCCAAAAATGAGCAGGTCATGTTAATTGGTCATGCAAAATTGCCCGCAGTGTTAGATGCATCAGTCAAAGGGAAATGGGTCTGACCGGGTTACTCTTCGGAGGTGTGGACTGGTTGGTCCGAAGAGCCTGTTTTCGCACTGGAGGGAATGTAATCTAATCTAAACTGAAATTCAATTTGCCCCTGCATAACGTTGCTTCATCTCTACTCTTTATACAAACCATGCCACGTGCCCTTGGATATAGTAATGCTGAAGATTGTTGACGTCGTGTGCAATGTGGGTCACCGTGTCGTATGAACTGTCCGAAGGAAGTTGGAGAAGTGTCAGTGAATCGAATTCTGTGACGAGTTGAAACTGATGGAAGGAAAATCCCATGACAGTGGCGATGTAAAATTGTCCGTGATCAACGCAGGAAGGCACGGTAAACTTATATTCAGTAACATCTGTTTTTCACCAGTTTTCTCTGTCTTTTTCCTGAACCTGATGCGACATGATCGATGATCCATTCTCATCACAACCACCTCTAAGCTGATTTTCATTTCAGATCCACAGCAAAAAAATGAGTAATTGGATTTATGGCCTCAGTGGCAAGATCAGGAGCCGTTGGTCGTCCTCTTTTGCCAGCTCCAGTGAGAAAATTGATCAGGTTGCCGTGCTTCGATAACAGATTAGAAGTGTGTGAGCTGCCGAAGTTGCGAGATTGATCCTCGCCAGGCGCTCATTTCACTGATCGTGACCAGGATGATTGCAACATCAGGCTGAAGAACAGTTCGAGGACCGAATATTACTGTGCAATAAAGGGTCTTTGGCTCTTGATGTTGAAAGCAACCTGCGATATTAATCAGAAGTCCAGCTTAACGACATTTCATCATTGTAACTCAAAAGATTATCCCCTGATCATTTAAAAGCTCTGAAAGTTGATGAGTCTACGACTGTTGAATGCAAGGCGTTCTGCACCTTTCCTACTCACTGAGAAAAGAACCTACATCGCCATCTGTCAGTCTCAACTTTAAACTGTGAGCCCGTCTACCAACCATTACCATTTGAAGAATAAAGTCCTTCACTGTCCACCTTAACCAAACCTCTGATCATCTTGTATGTATCTATTAAATCACTTCCCAAACTTCGTATCTCTCTCATAAACAACCTCAAGTCCCTCAGTCTTTCCTCGAAAGACGTTTCCTCCATACAAGACAGCATCGTAGTAAATCTCCTTTGCGCCCTTTCAAATGCTTGCACATCCGTCCTATGATGTGGCGACCGGAACTGTATGCAACTTCACAAGTGCAGCCACGCCAGAGAATTTCTGGAGTGCAACATGACCTCATGGCTGTGAAACTCAATCCTCCTCCCAATAAATCTAACACAACGTGCTTCTTCCCAACAAACCTATCAACATGGGTGGTAACCTTCAGAGTTTTATGCACATTAGCACCAAAATCTCTCTGCTCACCTAAACTTCCAAGAATATGACTTTTAGCCCAGAATGTTTTTTCTTTTTGTTGTTCCTTCCAAAGTGAATGACTACACATGTTCCCTCATTAATCTCTGTTTGCGACCTCTGAGCTCAGCTCTGCACATTGTACATGTCCCACTGCAACCTGCAGCAGCATTTGACACAGTTGACAACTCCATCGAGATTCAAGCCATTGGCTAATTTACTGACCCATCATTCCATGCCCTAATCCAGGTTATTTATACAAATGTCAACTGCAGTAGATCAATGAAAAAGCTTCTGGTATACCATTAGTCTCTGAACTCCAGGACGAAGGTTTCCCATCAACTAATCACTCTGTCTTCTGTCAGGCGGCCATTTATTGGTCCAAACAGCTAAATAGCTATCAGTCCTATGCCTGTGTAATTTATGCAATAGCCGACCATGGGGAATATTATCAATGCCTTCGTGAAAACCATATCCACCATTTCAATCGCTTCACCCTCATCCACCTATTTGCTCACATTCTCAATGAGCTCCATAAGGTTTGTGAAGCACAAACTACTCTTCACAAAATCGAATTGACTATCCCGAATCCACTTCTTCCTTATTCGATAATCATAAATCCTATCTCTCATAATCTTTTCCAAAACTTTACCGTCACTGAAACAGAGACTCATTGTTTTATAATTACCAGAGAGTTCTCTACTCCTCATGTTATCGAAGGGGACAGTATTTGCTAAATTTGAGTCTTCTCGCGCTAATCACATATACACAGACGACACAACGTTCATAGTTAAAAGTACAGCACTCTCCACCCACGTTTCCCAGAAAATCCGAGGATAAGTCCCATCAAGCCCAAGGGACAGGTCTATTTTCACATTTTCAAGAATTGCCCAAACAAGCGACCTATGACCATCAATTTCGTATATTCCAATAGGTTGCATCTCAATATTCTCCATGACATCATTGTCTAATTTCATTTGTGACACTGATGAAAAATATTCATTCAGCGCCATACCTTTCCTCAGTCTGCACGGACAACCTCCCACTACAATTCCTGGCAGGTTCTAATCGTATGGCAATCATTCATTTGTTCCTGAAATGCCAACAAAAAGCTTCAGGGTTTTCCTCCATCCTGCAAGCCAAAGACTTCTCGTGTCCCCTCTTAGATCGACTTAGCTCTCTCTTTAGTTCCTTCCTGGCTCATGTCTAATTCTCAAGCACCCGATCTGAGCCTGAACATCTCATCTTTACGTCATCCTCCTGCTCCCTCTTGACAAGAGATTCAACATTTTCAGTACACACAGCTCCCTGACACGACCACATATTCCCCGCATGACGCATACATACTTATCAAGGGCACACAGTCGCTCCTCCATGAGCAAGCTCCAGATTTCAGTTGTACTCAACACCTGCAGTTAATTTCTCCATCGTATGCATCCTAACTCTTGCCTAATCATCTTTCTCCCAGCAATATCTCTTACCCTACAATATAAACCTGTTCCTATCACAAAAGTGCTCACTTCCCTCCAAATCGAACACATGGCTTGCGTCATTACCCAGTACCAAATTCAATGTGGCTTTGCTTTTTGTTGGCCTGTCTATATGCTGTGTCAGGAAACGCTCCTGCACACATTGGACAAAAATTGACCGATCAGATTTACTCAAACTATAAATTTTCCAATCAATATTTGGACAGTTAAGTTCCCCAGAACAACTACCCCGTTATTTTCGCTCCTATCCAGAATCATCTTTGCAATCTTTTACTCTATATCTCTGGAACGTTTCAGTGGGCTATTGAAAACTCCATTCGCAGGGATCTCTCCTTTACTGAGTCTGATATCAGACCATTCTAGCTCAGTATACTCTGTAGAGTGCTCATCAAATATCCTTTATGTTACTGTAATACTGTCCTTGGTTAGTCATGTCACACCTCACCCTCTTTCACCACCTTGCTTGCTCTTACTGAAAAATCGGGACTGCGGCACCAGGAACACCCAGTCCTTTCACTGCTCTATTCATTTCTCTTTAATGCCCACAACTAAGGAATCCCAGTTAACAAACCATGCTATAAGTTATCCTATATTATTCCAGATGATCCTGGCGTTGAAGTAAACACCCTTCAAACCATCTTCATTCTTGCCAGTACACGCTTGCAAACCTGAAAACATAATTGTGTCTTCACATCGCAAGACCTCGTGTACAATTGAGCTAACATTCAGGTTCCCATTCGGCTGCTGAATTCGTTTCCTCAAGAGCATTAGCAAATTATCCCCGCCCCCACCCCGCAGGATATTGGTTCTCCTGTGGTTCAGGTGAAAACCATCCTATTTGTGGAGGTATCACCTACTCCAGAAAGAGACAAAATTGTCCAGGTGTCCGAATCCGTCCCCCCTGCACCATCCCAGTAGCCACATTTTCAAAAGCTCTATCTGTATTCTTCATCTCTGTAGGATGTGTCAGAGGTAACAAATCAGAGAGAATAACTGTTAGATCTGGATCAAAGATGTCATTCCAGATCCCTGAGTTTCTGCCTTATATCCACATCCTTTTCTTATCTATGTTGTTGGTGCATATGTGGACCATGACTTGGGACTGTTCCCCCTCCTCCTCCCTCTTAAGAATAGCAAAAACACGGTGCGAGACATCACAAACTGTGTGAGCTGGGAGGCAACACACCAAACGTACGTGTGTCCTATACCCACTGAATCTGCAATCTGTTCCCCTCACTATGAAGTCTCCAAAAATAATGGTCTCCTTCTCTCTCCCCTACCGTTCTGAGCAAAAGTGACAATCTCTGTGCGAGAGACCTGTACCCCATGTTTAACCCCTGGTAAGTTACTCCCCCTAACAAATATCAATAACGGTATGCTTGTAACAGAGGAGTACGGCCACAGGAGATGCATGCACTATCTGGGAGTTCCCTTTTCGTTCCCCGACTGAAACCCATCGAACTTTTTCTTGTACCTGAGGTGTTGCGGACTACCTGTAACTCATCTCAATTACCTCCTCAGTCTCCCGAATGATCCAACGTCTAGCATCTTTTCCCGAACACACTTTCCAAGGAACTAGGTCTGGGTGCATTTCCCGCAGATGCAGATATCTGGGACACTATTAGTGACTCTTGCTTCCCGCATTCTACAGGAAGAACATTCAATTGCCTGACCATCTATTTCCAACCATCTCAATTCTTACACACACACACACAAACACACATATTTACACACACACACACACACATAAATATAAATGGGTGCGTGCACGTGTGCATGAATGTGCGTGCAAATGTATTTAAACGTTGTAAAACTACGTTGAATAAAACAGTTTTTACTCTAAAAGTCTAACGTCTGATTTTGTGGAGTCTGCTGTCCTTGGGATTTGCCTCCATTACTTACGAACAGTCAGAAATACTCCCCAGGAGAATATCCATCTCTCAACAGAGAAACCGAGATGACGTTTGAGATGGATTCTCTTTCTCATACCGCTGATCCTGCACTGTGTTGTACTGTGGAGAAAGTGAGGACTGCAGATGCTGGAGACCAGAGTTGAAAAGTATGGTGCTGGAAAAACACAGCAGGCCAGGCAGCATCCGAGGAGCAGGAGAATCGTCGTTTCGGGCATTAGCCCTTCCCTTCTTCCAGCACCACACTTTTCAACTGTATTATACTGTGGAAAGGGTGCGGAGCATTTTTCATATTGTTGCAATTGCTGTATACTCATACCGGTTATTAAAACAATGCCAATAGAATGATGCTTATCTCATTGGACATTTTGAATGTTGTTGGAAAAACTCGAATCGAAATGATAAAGTTATTTTAAATTACTGCTGTGAAGTTTAGAGAATTCAAACAGGAATATGTTTCAAGTCTTGTCAGTGGATATTTTTGAGGAAGATGAGTGTGCAGCAAATGGACTCAATCCCTTCTCTGTGATTGCAGGAAATGTTCAAGGCAACAAATGAAAACAAAAAGGTGCGTGATATCGACAGATCAGTACAAACTCACGATGGTATAATTTCCCTTTGATTCTCGCCATCGTCTAATGGATTAGGTGAGTGGGGATATCAGGATCAGAATGGTAAACTGAGACATTGCGAGAATTAATCCCACACTGTTGGTATCAATTTGTATCGTAACCAGTTTTGCAACGGACGGAACTAACCAGCTTTCCTGAAATGTTGAGTTAACACAAACAGTTCAGTTCTTACAGAATTTATAGAAGTTGACTTAGATCAAGCTGCAAAACCGTTCCTAACAATTGGATATTTTCACACTTAGTCGTACTCAATTGTAGGATTTATACAATTTCTTTCCAATTAACCTTAGCAAATTGGAGAGTGTGCACTTAACAAAACCCCATCCCTACAGCGCAGACTCACTGTCCCGTTTAAATTCATTCTTTGTGTGTCTGTTCGCACCTTTAAAAATATTTTGGAATTAGCTACCGAAACTACTTTTCTCTGAAAAAAATCATTCCCGATTTCAATAACTGTAGACTGAAAACAAAACAAGCCGTGCTCCAAATTTTTCTTTATAATCCATCACTGGTTTTGAGGTTCTAAACTCTAGTTATAGATTCATCTGCCCGTGGGAAATTCCTTCCTGTTTATTCTCACCAAATTCACATCATCTGGAAAACTTCCACATGGACACAACTGTGTTTTTCACACCACGTGATCTATTGGTCGGTTCACCACCCCATGAAACCCCGCCTTGCCTTTTCTAATGGCTTTATCCACCAGGACTTCAGTGGCTTCCTCTGCAATGTTTTTAACCATTTGGCTTCTTCTTCCTTCAGTTTAGACTTTAAAACCAGAGTCTGTTTACGTAAGCAAAGAGGTAAACCAGCAGCAGGCTACCGTTGGAGGACAGGCCCAGCCATGAAGTATTGATACATGCTGAACGTATACCTCATGAGGCAGCCTGGCTTCCGGTGTTCTTCCAGCCCCTGTGTGATATCTTTGGATTCCCGTAGTTGTTTTGTCGCTACGTAAGGAACAGGAGCATTAAGCAGCTTCCCTGTACTTTCCCTCCACCACTGTTTCCCCGTTGCTCTACGGCTTCTACTGTGTCACGTTGTTCTTCCTGCCAAACGGGAGCATTCTTCGCATCAGTTGCTTGTTATCTTCATGTTCCTCGAAGGAGAAACACAGAAGTGGAAATCCAAACTCAAACACATTAGCCCTGGAGAGAATGACTTCACGCTTTTTCATCAGAAATAATTCCGAATAACAGTGAGAAAGCTGCAGTATATGTGAGAAAATGCAGCAAGGTCCCAGTGGGACCTTTCATAACCACTGGCAAACAAGTCGAGAGCTCCAATCACTGAGCTGCGGAACCATGCGCGAATGTGTTGCTTTTATACTGAGAAGAAAATGATGGCCTCGAGTAGAATAAACTCCATGACCAGAGGTTTGTGATGCAACCAGAGTTTTATGGTTTAAACTTCTGCTTGAATCCTTCTTGCTTGATCACTTGTTTCTTATAACACTTCGTCACCTTCCCAATATCTCGTTATGTGACTGCGATCAAAATTTGCATAAACTCCTTTCATAGGAAAAGCTTTGAAGTTTCCATATATGAAAGGCATGATGCAGTATTGATACAGTTAAAATCGACCATGATCAATAGGTTGGAATTCGAGGGAAGGTAGATATCTGAGAATTTTTTTTAAAAAAAGAAATAAAATCTTGGTGTGGTTCGCTGGCTGGGTTGGCATTTATTGACCATCTCTAATTGTTCTTGAGTGGGCTGTAGGATATTGCAACGATAGATTGAGCGGAGACAGTTTAAAAGTTTGAATAAAATGACGAATAGTTTGATAAGTAGCAGAGCAGTGATCGATGAAGAACCCCTATTGTGAATACTCCTTCGTGCAGCAGAGTTGTTCAAAAACCTCAGGATTGAAACATTGGGTGAACAACGGACAACCCCTTCCCTTCCACCGTGTGAGAGCCCGTGTGGAAAGATAAAGCTGCGAAGGCAGCAGCACATTTTTGGGAAAATGGGCGGTGGTAAAATCCTCATTCTAATAAGTTACAATAAAACACTGAACAAAGATCAAGTACACGCATGAATAGAGGCAGAGGAAGTTTGACCAGAGTAGAGAGGGAATGTGACAAGACGGATGGAAGTGCATTACGATAGTTTAGTCCAAAGTGATGGAAAAGAGTTTCAGCTGCAGATGAGCAGAGATTTCGAAGAGCCGCATGATGTTAATGAGGTGAAGTATGTTTCCATAGTCATGACGCAACTGGTTCAGACTCTGACAATTATCAAGGAGAAGATTGAATCAGTGGTGAGGCAATTTCTCCACCAATGTGGCCGATTCTGCGCTCCAGCGCACCTCATCCACTTCCAGCAACTCCGCACACAAGACCCACCCCTCCATCTATGAAAAAGGCAGAATCCCCTGGTCATCACCTTCCACCCCACCAAACTCCGTTGACATCATATCATCCTCCGCCATTTCCCAATTTTCAAACGGATGCAATCAGCAGAGATGTATTTCCCTCCCCTCCTCTAGTCGCTTTCTGTGAAGAACATTCCCTCCGTGACTCCCTTGTCAGGTCCACGTCACCCACCAAACCACCCTCCCCTCGAGGCACCTTCCCATTCCATCACAGGAATTGCAAATTCCACCCACACCTCTGCCTTCAACTCCGTCCAAAGACTCAAAGGATTCTTCCACATCCATCAGAGTTTCTCCTGCATTTCCACACATGACATTTACTCTATCCATTGCTCCCAATGCAGTCTCCCCTACATTTGGGAGACAGAGTGCCTAATTGCAGAGTGCTTCAGAGAACATCTCCGGGGCACCCACACCAAATCACATATCTCCCTGTGGCCGAACACTTCAACTCTCCCTCCCACTCAGACAAGTACATGCGGTTCCTGGGCATCCACCATCGCTCCACCTTTACCACCAGACGCCAGGAGGAAGAAGTCCTCATCTTTCACATAGGGACCCTCCAACCACACGGAACCAATGTGGACTTCAATATATTTCTCATTTCCCTCCTCCCATCTCATCCCAGTTCTGATGTTCCAAGTTAGCACCGATCTCATGATCTTTCCTATCAGTCCAGCTTCCTTCTCGCCGATCCGCTCCACCCTGCTCTCCGATCTATCACCATTACCACCACTTCAACCCACCTATCACATTCTTAGCTACCATGCCTCCACCTATTTGTCTCTCTACCGCCTTGGATCACAAGCCTCATTTCAAATGATGGGCTCTTGCTTAAAACGTCGATTCTCCTGCTCCTCGGATGCTGGCTGTCCTGCTGTGCTTTACCAAGACCACACTCTCTACTCAGTGGATTTGTGCTGGGGATTGAAGATAGAGGCCTCACCTTCCATGATTCAGTTAGAGGAAATGTCTGCTCCAACGGAGAGGATGTCAGACAACTCCGGACTGTGTTTGAACTCGAGTGAACAGGGAGTTGATGGTGTTCACATCCACCTGTTGACCTGCTCCTTCTCAGTCGTGGAGGGTGTGTTTATGAAAGATTCTGGCAGAATTCCCTTCAAATTGTTGATGTCTAAACCCCTTAACTTCAATCCCTATCTTCATGCACAATGCAGAGTCTGTGAGAGACTCTTTCTCATTCTTTTGATTTTTAAAAATATACAACATCAATTTCGGAGCATATTAGAAGGGGAAGATTTAAAGAAAAAAACTATTACTCCACCATGATCTGATCAAATCGCGCATTTTAATCCAAATAGAACTTGATCAGAGATAGAACATGGAATGAAAAGGCTCCGGTTACAGTGGGAGAGAATCGTTCACTTGTTGTGTGTGTGGACAAGGCTTCTGCTATCATCAGAGCTCACAAACTACAACTGCAGTCATATTTAGGTGAGACTAGAGACATGTGAGGATTAATTTCTCCATCTGAGCGTGAACCCCATGAAAGCAATTATATCAGGTACAAGCTCTCTGTGTGTGAAACATACACTCATTCTCTGACCTGCTGTGACCCCTGCTCGATCACAATGAGGAGAAATCATCTCAATGTCTGGATTGCATAAAATGCTTTAAAACGTCCGTTGATTGGATTATCCAACACAATGCTCATACTACTGACAAACCCTTTATCTGTCCAGACTTTGGAAAATATTATCAGACCTCTGTGCAGTTAAAGCATGGGAAATGTGCTCACACGAATGAAAGTCCTTTAAAACTTCTGGGGACCTGACGTCCGATCCACGTGCTCACCCGGAGGACAGACATCTTCAATTCCACAACTGTAGAACGTGCTGCAAATGTCCGAGCGACGTGAAGTCCCATCAACATTATTGACAGGTCTTTTCAACGCCCGGAGTGGGAAGTGCTGCAAATGTTCCTGGGGCTGACATGACATCAACGTGTTCACAAAGAAGAGACCTTTTAAATGCTCAGACTGTGGAAATCACGATACAAGATCCTTGGGATCGTTTTATCATGAACATCTTCAAATTGAGAAGAGACCTATCAAATATCTAATGTGTGAAATGTGCTCCCAGTCTCTGCAGGACTGAACTTCCATCGATATTTTCACAAGATGAGAGACATTTCAACGGTTTTCATTGTGGGACTACGTTCAGGCGATTATCTAAACTCTCAGTACACCAGCGAGTTTGCACTGGGCAGAACATATTTACCTGCTTCATTTGAGAAAAACCGTTAGGTCACTCATCGACCCTGCTGAGAGAGCAGAGAGATCCACTGGGGGAAGGAATTCACTCTCTCATCGAGCCTGCTGACACAGCGCAAGTTCACATATCTCAACTGCGAATGGACTTTGTTGTTCATGACATTCAGGACTGAAAGCAAAGTTTTAGTATTTTAGATAAATGACACATCAATTTTGGATTTAATAACGCATGAGAAGTCAATGTAAGGATGGGGTTACGTAGTAATTGAAGCATCAGAATAGGTTCTCAAGGATAAATGTATTAGAATTTTATGAGGCGATAATGCGCAAGTGAGAAAGTGTCTATTCTGTGAATGTGATCAGCTTGAATTTCCAACAGGCATTTGTAAAGGTCGCAGTATCGGAAGATGCAAAATAAGAATCTCTGGTATTAGCGGCAAACTACGGGCATGGCCTGAGTTTTGGTTCACAGGCGGAAGGCAGACAGTTGGGTGAAGGGGACGTTTTCCAGAATTGTTGGTCCATTTGCAGAATACACAATGACAGGTGAAAGGACAGATCGTATTGAGGAGGCGGACAGGCTGCAGAATGACGTGGACGGGCTGAGTGCTTGGATAAAAAATGTTACAGATAGAACACTGTGTGAAAATGAGTGAGGTCATAAAGTGATGGAATGATTAGAGGCCTCGACCATTTTGTAATGGGGAAAGGCTTCAGAGATCTACAATTTAAAGGCACTTGAGAGATCTAGTTGAGGTTTCTCTTATGTTTAACATGCAGGTTCTGTTGGCTGTTAGGAGGGTAACTACAATGTCAGCATTCATTCACGTGAGTTAAAAACCAACAACAGAGGTTTGCAATAGACACGATAAGAGGCTCTCGTCAGATGTATTTGGCTAATCGGGAGTAGCTTTTGGACCCATGTCTAAGGGAAGATATATTATGAGTGGTGGATACAAGGTTTACAGTGGTTGACTCAGTGGTGAGCACTGCTACTATTCCAGCCTCAGCGACACTGGTTCAATTTCATCTTCGGGCGACTTTCTGCACTTGCACATTCTTTCCGTGTCTTCCTGGGTTTCCTCAACATAGGAAAGATATGACGTAATTTGGCCATGGGAAATGCAGAGTTACAGGAATCGGGGAGAGGTGTGAGTTTGAGTAAAATGATCTTCGCATGGTTCATGTCTTCTTGTTGGGCTGAATTGCCTGTTCCCACATTGTCGGGATGCTATTAGAACAACGTTGATCTCAGGGATGAAGGACTTGTCGTCTCAGAACTTATTTTTTTTTAAATCACAGTATCCATGTAAACATGCGGTCTCAAGTCAATCTCTGAACAATATAAGGCGTGCAGGAGCGATATTCAAAGGAAATCATGAAAACAATGTGAGCATATTAGATCACTTTAGCGCACAAAGTTAAGGATGATCGAGAGAGATTTTGTAATTACATTCAGAGCTGGAGACCAAATAGGATCCCTGAAAGATGTAAGATCTCACATTTGCCTTGGACGTTAGCAGATGGGAGAGATATTAAAAGTTGATTTCGCATTAGTTTATACCATGGAGATGAAAATGGCGGCTACAAACATTGATGTTTTAAAAGTAGTTCACATTGAAAAGAGGAAGTTCTGGAGGACTTGGAAAATATAAAGTTGGATATTTCTCTGGGATCTGATCTCGTGCAACCAGGGCTTTGTGGGAAATCAGGAAACTAAACTGTTGGGCCCTTGTTAGAAATATTTGCATCATCGATTACTGCAAGTGATGTGCCGAATAATTTGTGGGCGGTTTTGTTGAGGAAGGGATGAATGGAGAAAACTGAAAACCATAGACCTGTGAGGCTGGCTAAGCTCGTGGCAAAGTTTTTGGTAGCAATTCTGAATGATAGGATTTATAAGCATTTTAAGAGACGAGTAATGAATAGGGATAATCCGTATGGTTTTGTGCGATGTAATTTGTGTCTCACAAACATGGTTGGTTGTTTTGAGGACGTAACCAATAATATTGATGAGGACTGAGTTGTCGGCATTGTTCAGGTGGACTTTAATAAATCCTTTTAAAAGGTTCCACATGGTCGATTAATTTTTAAAGTTAGATCACAGCGAATTCAAGGTGAGCTTTCAGATAAGATATAAAATTAATTTAATGGTAGTTGGATGGGAACGGTGGTGGAGGGTTGTTCTCAGACTGGAAGACTTTGACCAGCTGCGTTCCATAGGGATAAATGCTGAGCCCACTTCCGTTTTACATTCATACAAATGATTTAGATGAAAATACAGAAAACATGGTCAGTGAGTTTTCAGATGACATCAGGGGTGATAGTAGAGTGGACAGTACAAAAGGTCATGTTAGATTTTTAAAAAGGGTTTCTCGTCAGATCAGTTTCTCTCTGTCTTCGAAATTTAAAAGCGTGGGAGAATAGGAACATTCGTCCACCGTGCAGCGCAAGTCATCAGACGTCCATATATTCTCGTCCCTGTTTGTAGCATTTGGCCCATAAGCAGACGTGTTTCCAGGGCAAATGTCAATGATATTCTTTCTGTGATCTTAAATGACACAACAATGGGACTGAAAATTGACATGGTCATACTGCGTTGTAACCCCGTTGAGGAACTTATTCTCCTGTTCACTCGCACAGGCAGACACACCAGCACATTCCCGACAGAGACTGAAGAGTCAGCGTTATGTGTTTCAAGTCTGCAAGTTTCTCTAGAAAAGAAAGCTTCACATGCAACACTAGCCAATTCCACAGAAAATGTGAACCGTTGCTGTGAGCTGGGATATGAAATGGAAACTGAGCTGAAATAGTCCAAAGCACTGCTCGTGTGTAACGTTAAATTTCCAAATTCCACCCAAACAGTCCCTGCGACTCCTGGGATCTGACAGGATACCATTCAGCAGACATTTACCACTAAAAACAACCGACACACGCAAATTCGAAGCACTTTCAAGTCTCGTCTATTCCTGTTTTTGTCCCTGCCACACTTCCAACTTCCTCTGAACATCCAACTCCGTGCTCAATGAGCTGCTTGGTACAAACAGAGACAGATAATGCAGGCAATCATTATCTCGAAAGCAGAACCAGGAAACGTAAGACACAAGGGCTTGCACACTGCTGGAAAATGTGACACAATGATGTTATCTTCTTGATTATCCTGTGGACTGATTCCAGGAATATGCACCATACCAGTTATTACCAATGGAAATTTCCCAATGGATGCCGTGACTGACAGACAGATCAGGAGAGAGTTGTTCAAACCCTTCAATGCTCCGGGACATTTTGCAAACAATTTCCTGTTTCCTCACAAACTGAGGTCCCCACAAATGGTCATGGTGATCGCTAGCACAGAAAATGCGCTTTGACGCACCAGGACAGCTCCAGTTTCACGTAATCTCCTCACTGTTCTTATCTCGTTTTGCAGCACTTGGCGCAGAGGTGCAAATGAAGTCAGTAATGGAAGTGTACAATTAAATGGGTCTCACTTCTTTGGAAAGGTTCTGCTTGTTCAACCTTGAAAAGCAATGGTTCCAGATTCCCAACATTCCTAATATGGGTTATGTGCGTTTTTACCGATTCAGTGTTTCGAATCTCAAACATGAAAGCAAAGAACACACTCTCTTCCAGTTTAGTCGCGGCTGTCAATTACAGTCAGCAAGATGTGAAACTGCACGAGAAAAACGTAGTGGATTTAAAGCCCATCACCTTACCCACTTGGCAGCAACTGCAGAAGCACACGACTGAACTGGTTTGCCAGTTCTCTCTCCCTGTGGAGCTGAGGGACAGTGAACCATTGTTAGGTTTGTTTCCATTCAATCAAGACAGCTTCGACAGTGTTAAATATCGGGGAAGCTATTGTCTGTGTGATCCATCCCGATAGTTGGAATGAATATTAAGTTAAAATCAAAAGCAGATCTATCAGAGAAACCAAACACGTCTGGCAGCATCTGCGGAATGAGAAACTGAGACAACGATTCAGAACTTCTTCAGAGGTTTGTTAGACCTCTGTTTTCTCCGACAGTTACTGCAAACCGGCTGAATTTCTGCAGCAGTTTCTGATTTTGTATCTGATTCCGGGCATCCACAGCCCCTTGGTAGCCACAAAAACAATACAGAAACGCTTTTATGGTTCCTCACTGGGTAAGGTGTCCGTTTGGGGAACATATCCCTGACCACATTAAAAACACAAAACTATGCAGCAAAGGAAACAGATGGAGTAAGTACAGCGACCATTCCATCCATGAGTGGGTGCAACCGAACACCCTCTCGATTAACTGCCGAACGCGCTAACCCATGGCACCACAGAGGCTGGGGAATAAGCTTCTTGTAGCATCTCATAAAGCAGGCGGTTAGTGGATCCAAGCTTTTGCATGGCCTTCGCAGAATAACAATTGCCATCTATCGGTTTTGCTTTTCCATTCTAAAGGCTGGAACATTAAGTTTGGAAACTAGAGAACAGTCTGATCCCAAACTCTGAAGGCACCTCCATGTCACTGGAAACCTACAACTGGGACCGTCTTCCTTCGAAAATTTCAGTGCCTTTTCTGTTCCCATATTTTCTCATTGTCCCGGAGCTGAGATGACTTTTGAATTTCTGACGTGCAAACACGGGAGTTCATTCAATGTTTCAGATTAGTTCTTATCCAGAAAATATCAGAGTCAATGTATCGGCCTCTTAAAGCATGGGAAGTGATCGGGACTGTCTCTGCTCAGTCGGACAGTTCACCCTTCATTCTCCTCTGAATCCGCTACCCAAGGAATGTCTAAAGATTCACAAAGCTGGAGAATGGAATTTCTGTTTGCCTCTTGATGATCTTTCCATATTCCTCTTCGCAACATTTTCCCAGCATCTTTTTCACAATCCCCTGCTTTGCACCAGGTCAAGAGATGAGGAAATCGTCTTTTGTGGAGAAATTGCCGTATCTGCGAACGGTCTCTTTGAAGCAAATAAAGTTAATGGGAAATATCCTGGGGAAGTTTAAAACGATGTTGGAGGGAACAATGGGGATGGGAGAGTTGATGATCAGGAGGAACATTTGCCTCTGACCAGTTCAACTCCCCAGAAGACTGGAATTGAGGACATTTAATGGAAAACAGCATTTGTGTCGAATAAACTTTGCGAACTCTAAATAAACTACACATGTCTGGCATTATCGGTGGTTGGAGGAACAGAGCGAACGTTTTGAGTCAGGTCCGTTTCCGGTTCACAACCCAAGTTTCCTGCATGTCAACAAATAAGCGGATCTGACAAAACGTAGGGTTATTGAGACGTGTTTCCTGTAGTTTGAGGGATTACGCATCCACCGGAAAGTCATTTAAAATCAACAGTGAAGGAATCGCAGTTGTGATTGAAACCTGCGCGGGGAACCCCTAATATATATCTACTACATCGCCTTACCCACTCAGCCACAACTATTACCCTGAGATGCTGCTTAATATTTTAATTGGTGCTTCCAAGAGAAAAAGTGAATACAGTATTCGGTTTGTTCTGTCTGCGCAATGACTCCAAAATTTGGGTTCCCCCTGTAAGTGATTAGAATGGAGGAGGCTGATAGGAAATTGGATTGAACGACACATATTGATGAGAGATAGAGTGCTTGAGAAGATGCATTTTTATGACCAGAGAGATGAGTAAAAATGTAATGGATCGAGAAATGAAGATGTCATAGTATTTTAAAGCGCCTTAATATCACTATCTTTGTCCCAGGCACTGAAGAAAATTTGAAGCAGATGTGTCGTTTTCAAATCTAATGTGCCAATCCGGGCAGTTTGTTCAACCAGAAGATAAAAAGAAACTGCCACAAATACTTAGAACTGACACTGGAGACGCAAGTGAGATTATGCCTTACATTTAGCGTTTGTTCTGCTCTGGGATTGCTATCCGGGATAGTATAGGACTGGAGGTCCTAAAAAAGAAGTGTTTACCCAATTAAGACACAGATGAGGAGGCTGTTGTCACATTCTCAGGGGAGCTAATACGTGTACTTACTTTCAACAGAGAATTCTGTCAATATTGGATATATTTACGGCTTCAATTACTTATGTCTCTGTTAATAGCATGGAGCAAGTGGCATTGTGAAATGTGTCCAAGTTTGCTGAGATAGACAATAATGGGAGAGCATGTTGTGGTGAGGACGTGGGAATCTGCAAAGGAGTATAAATAGTTTGAGTGAGTGGGGGAAACACTTTGCAGATGAAGTTTCATGTTGGGAGAGTCAGGTTGGAAGAGTCAAAAGGCAGAGCACTATTAAAATAGAGGGAAAATAGAAAAAAAAACTTGAAGCACAGAGGAATCTAGGAGTTCTTGTGCCTGACGCAAACAAAGTTTTGCGTAATTTGTTTTCGGACAAAACCGTATGATCTCGTTTGCGAAAGGTTGCAATGAATGATATTTTCCCGAAAAAAAACTATAAATCGAAACTATAAAACGAAGACAAGAAAAGACTTGTGCCGTTCTATTGGCCAACGTTGATGTGTATGGTTCTGTAAAATTTGTTTACAATGGAGTCGGGAGTTGGAATTGTGGGAGCTGGGGAATGGAAGTAAGGAGATCCATGATTACTGCCATCCTTTGTCTGTCTTCTTCAATTTTTGGACGTTTTATTTCGCATTGTGGTTCCTGTGAGTGGACTTGTAAACTACACGCTCTGGTGACTTATTTCCCTCACTGTTTCTCGTCACTCCACGATAGAATTCAATGATCTTAACTCCTGCATCTAGGTAACGTCTAAATATTGTACAAATGTCAGTAAAATCTCGACGTTTCCCACAACTGTCTGGCTGTTTACAATATCAATTGATCCATCACTGTATTACTAATGCACACATGAAGAGCAACGCAAAACAGCAGCAATCGATACTGGGTTATGAACGCAGATGACTGCAGCCACATCTCAGAGTACTGACAAATGTACGATCACAAAAGCACATATCGAAACGCGAGGAAACTCCATGTAAGTACACTGCCAGAGGCCGTGCTAGGCATAGCACCGGAAACACAACGGAAATGCTCTTTTCTGCGAGGGACCTGGTTGTGTTTCTCAATCTGCAATCAAATGTTACACTGGTGACATCAACAGTTCCCTCAAAGAAACAACTAACCACTGCTGCAGACGGAAGTGAAAGTGAGGACGACATGTGCTGTAGATCAGAGTCGAGAGAGTGGTACTGGAAAGAATAGTTGATCAAGCAGCATCCGAAGAGCAGGAAAGTCGACGTTTTGGGCATAAGCCTGATGAAGTATTCATACCCAAAACGTCGATTCTCCTGCTTCTTGGATGCTGCTTTACATGCTGTCCTTTTCCAGCAATAAAGTCTCCACTGCGACAGACTGCCGTATAATCCGGGTTCCCAGGGACGGAATCAGAGAGTCTGAGTGCCCTGAGTACACCTACTGGGGACACCTCGCGGTGGTGTTTGGGGTTAGTTGTTCTTCATGAATGTGGGTCTCGATTTGCCTTCCTCTTGGTCCTTTACAATGTTTACTACACTCGTTGCGTGGAGTATTGTTTGTCCACTTGTGTCCAGCACATGCGGGGTATTGGTCATTTGTTCTGGTGAGTTGTTGGCTGAACCTGGCTTTCGATTTATGTTCTCTCATAAATCCGAATGGTGAGAGGAGTGTGGCTGTCAGTTCTGAGATATTCTCTTCATATATAAGGTAGAGTGGTTAGGATATGAGGTCATAGCATGTCCTCCGAACGTTGTTTCTCTGTAAGGATTCTGCGGGAATATCTATTGGTGGCAAAGCATTTCTGGAATAGCCAGTGAAAACAAAGGCTAGCTGCCCCTCGTCGCAATACACACAGTCGACTGGAAAAACAAGTTGGACTGGGTCAGCACATAAATAATAGGAGAAGCCAAATAGATGGCGGCCAGAGAATTTCTAGAAGGACAACACTCATCGATGAACTCCATCATCAAGCACGTTGAGCTAAACCCAAAATACTGGGACCTGCAACGAAATAACAGAACCAACAAACGAAAGCAGTGCAAACGAACTCAAATCAATTCCAAATGCCACAGGACAGTCACGCTTCACAGGAGTCTCAGCACCCCTGAAGATGTCGCAGAGAAAGGGGAGGAAACGGCTGCAAACCAACTTCCCAAAACCGCCAAATTTAAACACAACTGCAACCTGCACTAGAATTACAAATCTTTACACAAACCTTGAAATCCCAAAACAGTCCGGGCCGTGGCAGCAAGGAAATGAACTCTGGACACCCACATGACAGGTGAGGATAGTAAATATCACACTACGGAGGAGGTCAGAGCTAGCCAAGCTGCCAGCTCCTTGTTCGTAACCTTGTGAAAAATAACTGATTGACTCTCCTCATCCCTTTTTCCATCCTTTAGCATTGTAATGCCGTCAGCATTACAAATTCACAAGTGAACACCTCAGAAGGTTATTAGGGTTTCTGCCGCTCTGACGCTTGGAGACAGTGAGTTCCAGATTCCAAACACTCGCTGTCTGATTAAGTTTTATATCCATCTACTCAAACGCTCTTGCATCTTACCTGAAATCTCCGGTTCACTGGTGATTGGCAACTCCATCATAGGGAAACGTTTCGCTCAATGTGCCCAATCCAGACCCCTAATTATTTTCTGCATATCAATTATATCTCCTGTCAATCTCCCCTGCTCTCAGGAAAATAATCCCAGTCTGTCGAAACACTTCAATAGCTGCGCTTCTTCAATCCAGACAATATCTTGACAAATCACTTCTGCACTGTTTTGATAGCTGTCATATCGCTTCTATCATGTGAATTGCAGAATTGAAATCAATATCCTAGCGACAACTGAATGATGACATGAAACAAATGTGCAGAAACCACCGAAATTGGTCTTTTCCATTAAAGTCTCTTCACTTCTATTCGGTTCAGAGCCTTTTTCGTGAACCTGATTCTCCAATACTCTCTGGTCCATTCAAATAAATCACTATACGTGAGGATTGATCATGCAACCACCTTATCTGAGTGCATTAAGTGGTTTGTCGGTCCTGATGGTGATATTGGGGCACGTTCACCGAGCAACAATGACTTAATAGTGTCAAAGTGAAAGTGAGTGTTAGACGGTGGAATGCATCAGTGACATGGTAGGACTGACAGAAAGGGGGGATAGTGTTTGTGAAAGAGAGAGAAGTCTCCAATATTGGGTGAATTGGAATCCTGATATATGAATCGCAATGACGTCAGAGAGCAGACTGAAGGAATAAAATCATCACCTTGGAGATGATTTTCCCGTTAAAAATGGATTGATTCATTTCGGTGTTTGTTTCACACAAGTTACGTCGCATAACATGGAACAAATGTGCCATGCCATTACTCGGAAATGAGCGGAGTTTGCTGCAGTCACAACGCAGTGTACGAACCACTATATGACCATGTGAAAAAAAAACACGATATAAAAAGCAAAAAACGCAATGGCAGAGGTAGGTGAGGAACAGTACCGCATGAACAACAGGAAATCTTTTCACATACCGGACTGAGGTGTGGATACTGAGATTGAGTTGAAACCTTTTCCTTGATGTCCCTAGAGACTGTGGATATTCGATCATTGAGGATGTTGAAGACTGAATCCGATAGGTTCCTACAAAAGATGAAATGTACAGGCAATAATTCACGGTATTGTCGAAATGTAGTTTTCAGTAACACCGAAGTTTCACATCGTTATTTTATCCGTTCCACGAGACAGGGAAGTAAATATTGTTCACACTCACATTACACCAGTTCCCAGGTCTGGAGTCAGCGAAACTGAGCGGCGCAGAGGCGATGATCGAATCGGAAATGGGGAGTGGAGTGAATGCTTGTTTCTACTCTGTTGTCCCGTGATGAAATCCATAAGAACGCAGTTCTTCTATGAAAGTATATGGCCAATAAAACGCTGAGGCTGGAAGCGTTCACTTGGAGAAGAGAGCATTGGGACATCGGGCTGGGAGGTCTAATATGACCTGAAGATGCTTGAATTGACATGGCGCAGGGAGCACTGGGTTGGCGGGGGGGGGGGGGGGGGGGGGTAAGATACTGAACGATTTTAATCAGAATTGATATAGGTCATGGCAGCACACATGATTGTGGATTGAGAGAGGATTTGCCCCAGGGAATTGTCTCAATTGTAAATAAACATTTCGCAAAGATTGAGCACGTGTACAATGAGAAAAATGATTTAATGATGTCGCTCTCTGACATTTCTTGTATGTCTGACTCAACAGTCGGTCCTTTCTGGAAGGGTTTTTAAAATCTTTTTTTTCAGACTATTCAATTTCCTACAAGCTTGTTCAGGTCATTAAAGTAATCTAAAAGTCCGAAAATTAAAGGAGATATATGATGTTGTGATTCGGCTTGAGTTTCCCTCGAATAATGGAGGAACAACAGGAGAGAGGATGTGGAATTTATCAGATCGGCCGTAATCAAATTCAATATCTGGGCAGACAGAGGGTGAAAGGAAGCTTCATGTGGACAAATGTGTTTTCTTTGCCAATGAAACTAACCACGTCACAAAGTGGTAACGGCATCTGTGGCAGGACTCCTTTCGAAGCCTCGGTTCAATTAATCACCCCAAGAACATTAGTGTCAATGTGTCGTATTCTGACAGAAGGGGAAGATGCCTGGATAGTCACTTCTCTGTCGGCCATTTCAGCATTTGTTCTCCATCAGTTCCATTTACAAAGGAGTTTCTAGGATTTTGAAACTTGAGATTGGGTATTTGTTTCGTTTCCTTGCCATTCCCTGGAGCTGCAGCAATTGAGCAGCTGGGTTTGGTAAATACAAAGTAGTAAGAACAAACTATTTCAGATTCCACTTCTGTCGTGACCATGGTATACTCAGGGGATTTAGGGAAGGGATTCTTGCAATTGCATGTCAGGAATTAAATCCACATCTTAGCCTCACAGCAACTCCGTCATCAGTTTGGTAAAACCGAAAGGCCTTGCTGTCGAACCAAATAGGATTCCAACCTACAAACTCCTGACCCGTAGACAGTTGCATTACCCATTGCGCCATTGGCCAGGACATTACGGCATGTATCCAAGCTGCAAAGCAGTGTTGTTAACACGAATATGAACAACAACGTTCATGCTCACAAGTTGAATAACCAGCAAAGATAATCACCATCACTGCTTCACATCAATGGCCCCCACTTTTGAAGCAACAGACACAAAGGAAATACGTCTGCCCCTATGAAGCTGACATTCACCAGATATCTGCACTATATATTCAATGCGATCTCTGTTAATCTGATAAATTTCAACACAGAATTGTGATGGACAGAACAATGCCAGGAGGCATTTGAGAATTTTAAATCAGGATTATCACCGCACTATTTTTAGACACACCAACTATTTTGAAAACCTTCGAAAATTGTGTTTGATGCTCGGGATATAGGGGTCAGAAATGTATTGATACAGAAAGATGATGATGGAATTGAATGGCCAATTGGCTACTTCTCGAAAAAACTCAAAATCCAGCAGAAAAAATACAAAATCTCCATTATTGAAAAAGAATGATTAAGTTTCACACTGGCCTGACAATATTTTAATGTTTATATGACAAATTATCGGAGATGGTTGTGGACAATGACAAATCTCTCGCATTTTTTAGAATCTTTAAACACCAGAATATGAGACTATTTCATTGGAGTCTTATGTTACCAACTTTAAACTTACAAAATTTAAATGCTCTTGGTCCTAAAATGAGACAGCAGATGTGTTATCTCAGATTTAAAGGAAAACCTTTCGATAAGATTTGACTTATTCCAGTGTTATATAGTTGTGCAGAATTAATATGAATGGTATAACTGAGATTAATACTTTTGTATTTCATAATAAATGGATTAAGAATTAGAGGAAAAGGAATGATGCTATCTTTTAATTCTGATGGTTCATTTCCTTTCTGAAGGGGGGAGGTGTTATGAAGCCAAAAGATGTCTGGTCACTTTAAGACAGAATGGGTCTTGTTGAATAGAAAGTACAGCGACAGATGCCAGCTAAAGGTCAGTCTGTTCCACATGTTACCATTCGCTGGGAAATGGATACCTGAGTTTTGGTTGCTGTTTTGTCGGCAATTCAAATACAACCAAAGGATACAAGAAGCTGACGGAATTTGAATATTATTGTTTGGACACCTGGAAAACAATCAAATTATGAGAATTATTGTATCATGGGGAACATATAATCCCAGCATTTTAAACACTAGAGGGAGAGCCACTGCCATCCAACAGCAGAGTAACTGCTGTCGAGCAGGAGTGCTAACTGGCCATTTCAAACACTCTCTATCAAAGATACATGTTCATATCAAACCGAACTGCAGCAAAAAAAAAATGACCCAGGGAGATCAGCATTTGGAAGAGTGAAATCAGCGGGGAAGATAGAGACTGTGTGGTCTTGAGATTGTAATGTTTAATATGTGGGTTGTTGTTAATGTACCCCCCTCAACCACATCTGCTGGCAGCTCATCCACATACCATCCTCTGTGTAAAGAAGTGGTCCCTCCCGTTCCCTTTTATTCCTTCCCCTCTAGCCTTAAACTGATCCCCCCAATCCTCGATTCTGTACACCTTGGAAAAAGACTGAGAGCATTAACCCTATCCATACCCCTCGTGATCTTATACAGCTCTATAAGGTCCTCCCCACCAGTCTCCTACATTCTCAAGAAAAGGTCCTAGCTTGTCCAAACTCTCCCCATAATTCAGATCATTGGGTCCTGGCAATGTCCTTGTAAATGTCTTCTGTACTATTTCTAATTTAATAACGTCCTCCCTATTGGGAGAAAGTGAGGACTGCAGATGCTGGAGATCAGAGCTGAAAAATGTGTCGCTGGAAAAGCGCAGCAGGTCAGGCAGCATCGAAGGAGCTGGAGAGTCGACAATGCTGGAGATCAGAGTAGAGCGTCGATTGCTGGAAAAGCAGAGCAGGTCAGGCAGCATCCGAAGAGGAGGAGAATCGATGTTTCGGGGATAAGACATTCATCAGGAATCAGCATCAATTACCACATTCTGTCCCTGTGTAAGTACTTTGAGGGGGAATGGCCTCCTACTGTTCCTGTGAAAGTGACCCAAGGGACTGAATGGCTTCTTCCTCGTCCGATTGGATAGGGCCAAGGGCTGGATTGGTTTACGCCTGGTTCCTGCTTGACAGCTCGAAGTGCTAACAAGTGTGATGATGTTGCAGTTTTAATAGGTTATTTTTTTCCTGGTTTCTTTTAAGACAGAGATTGTACGATCATTACCAAGCTGGCTAGTTAAGACCACTTGAGTAAACAGCGAGGGAGACCGTGTGTTTATTTTAATGCAGCCTGAATGGGTGTGGCCAGCTATCACAAATTAGGATCTCTGGGTTTTTGTTTCTCAGTAACATCAGAAACTATTGGGGTCTCCACAGAGTGACTATCTCCTGGCTGCTACTCTCTCTGAATTTTCTCTTGATGCTGTTTTTAATTCCTGGATTAGAGAAATGTTTGTGACAATCTGTGTCTGAATTTTCCTTTCTGCCGGGCGCTGTGTTTATGGGATTTTCCTATATTGGAACAGTTCATTAGTAATAGTTCCTGGATTTGTTATAGTGTTAACTTGTCCAAAAGAATTACGTTTTTTCTAAATTCCTCTTTCTTTGCTTTCATTGTATCTTTCGTGTTTCAATAAATAGTTTTTAGCTTCGCACCGATGAGTGTGACCTGTCACATTGCATCTGGAACAGTCAGTTTACATTCCCTTTAAAATAAAAAAAAGAGTCTAGGTTACCGCCTTCAAATAGTTTCGAGGGGCTCTGGTGTGGTCCATCACACTTGACTCCTTGTCTTCCTGAGTAATCGGCTGGAGGCACTGAATGGGCTGTCCCTGTTCTTCTCCAATAGTGTCAATGGGCTGAATGACTTCCTAATCTTCCTGTGAAACCAGCGTTAGGTGCTGAATGAACTCTTATTTTACTGTGGCAATGTGCAGTGTCAGGCAGTGCTGTTACATGAATGTTACTGACACTTTAACAGCACAAACCTGACTGGTGTCTGGGTCTTGCTGCACATGGACACAGACCGGTTCAGGAGATGACGGACGACAAATGTTCTGAACATTGTGGAATCTTCAGTGACCATCCCCACTTCTGATCTTATGGTGGGGAGGGTGGGGGCGGGGAGACGTTGATGAAGCAGCTGAAGTTGTTTTTGAAGAGGAGGCTATCCTGAGGATCTCCCACAGAGGTGACCCAGGACTGAGATGGTGAAAATCTTCCTTTGTGCCATGTTTGACACATGGAGAGTTTACTCTGATTCCCATTAAGTCAAGCTCCTTGATGTCAGCAGATGTCAACTACTGCCTTGAGATTTGGGCCAATCATTTGAACCCTAGTCTCAACATATTTTGTTCATATCAATAAACCATGATATAGGAGCAGCAAGTGTTTTTTTCAAACAGGCATGACTGAATGTCAGGATTTCTCTTCTCAAGAGTGTCGGGGAGCAAAATGACTGAAAGTATTTGAAGAGGAGGTAGATGGATATTGACCTGTCAGAGAGTTGAGGGCTATGAAGAATTGGGTATGAAAGAGGATTTGAGACCAAGAGCAGATCAGCCATGATCTTAGTGAAGGGCAAAGCAGGCTTGATGAGTGAATGACCTGCCCCTGTTTCTGATATTCTCACATTCTATTCTTGGAAAGTTACTGGGTGTTATTTTCATGAATGTCTGTTATGGAATGTTGCAGGCAGGGAGACCAGAGGATTTTATGAGCCATCTCTGGGCGAGCTAAGGGGGCTTTATTCTCAGTGAACCTGGGTCTAAACATGACCAACAAATGAAGCACAAGTTGCAGAGAGGGGAAGCTCTGTAATGAGAGATGCGGGGCCTCTTTCATACCCATGCCCGGATTTTCCAATTGCATTTCCCAAATCACTTCAAAGCGTGTGTGACAGTCTTGAGAGGCAGAATGGTCTCCTCTGTTTCTGTGCAACAGGTTATAGCAGTAAGTGGCCTCTAACCTCTCCTATCTAGCAGATATGCAGGGCTGGATGGAATACAGAAACATGGGACCGAGGAGTAGGAGTGGGACATTAGATATGTTGAGCCTTCTCCACCAGGCACTAAGATTGTGGACTCAGCCCACTTTCCTGTCTGTATACTATTACCCGTGACTCACTTCCATGTCAAATATTTAATTAAACAGCTTTCAATCCATGTGAACATAGAGGCACGATAAACTTCCAGTGAAGAAAATTCACACTTGAAAGGCCCTTTCAGAATATTTCGCCATCCCTCTTACAGAATCTGACAATCATGCAGAACGGAAACAGACCCGTTAGTCCAATCTGTTCATTCCGATCAGATATGAAATCTGACCTAGTCTCATTTGCCAGCATTTGGCCAATATCCCTCCTATTTCAGATACTTTTTTAAATGTGCGATTGTATCCGCCTTCATCACTTCCTCTGACAGCACTTTCTATACACACACCACTCTCTGTGTGAAGCATTTACCTTCAGGTCCATTCTAAATTATTCGCCCTCTCATTTTCAACCTATGCCCTCTTGTTCTGGACCCCCCTCTCCTGGGGAGCAGATCATGGCTGTTCGGAATATCCATGCCTCTGATGATTCTATAAACCTCGACAATGTCACCCTTCAGCCTCTGACACTCCAGGGGGAAACACCGCAACCTAATTAACCTTTCCCTGAAGCTCAAACCTCCAGTTCTGCAACTGAGTTGTACGCAGTTTTCTTCAAGTGGCCTCACCAACATCCTGTACAGAGGCAACATGCCACCACAACTCCTATACTCAATCCTCAGACTGATTAAGGCAATTGTGCCAAATGTGTTCTGCACCACTCTGTCTACCTGCGACTCCACTTTCAAGGAACTATGTACCTGCAGCCCGAGGTCCCTTTGATCCACAACATGCCCCAGGACTTTACAATTAAGTGTATAATTCCTGCCCTGATTTACCTTCCAAAATGCAAAACTACGTATTTATCTAAATTTGACTATATCTGTCACTCCTTGCCCCTTTGTCCCATCTATTTGTGGTCTCTTTGTACTCTAAGATTATCTACTACACCAAATTCTGATGTAACCTTACTAACTATGGCCCCAATATTCACATCTAAATCCTTTATATAAATGATGAAATGCAGTGAAGTCAGTACCGATTCTTACAGCACCCTGCTGCTCACAAGTCTCCAGTCTGAAAAATATCCCTCTTCCTTCAAGCCAATTGTGACTAGCTTCCTCTGTATCTCGTGTGACCGAACCTTCCTCATCTGCCTACCAATCGGAATGTTGTGAACACCTTACTGAGGTCCATGTAGACAATGTCTACCAAAGTGCCTTCATCAATCTTCTTTGTCATCTCTTCATAAAACTCAATCAAATTAATGAGACATGATTTCCCATGCAGAAAGCCACGTTGACAACCCCGATCAGCCCTTGCCTTCCCAAATGTATGAGCTGAAAAATGTGTTGCTGGAAAAACACAACAGGTCAGGCAGTATCCAAGGAGCAGTAGAATCCACGTTTCATTATGAACATGTATGTAAATCCTGTCCCTCAGAATCCCCTCCAACAACTTACCTACCACTGACATCAGGCTCACCGGTCTATAGTTCCCCGGCTTTTGGGGTCACTGCTTCCTTTTCCATTCCCAATGCTCCACTGCTCACAACACATGTCAACTATAACCAGGTTAGTGATATGGCCGATAATATCGGTCTCAGACTGGGTCAATGCCAGATTTAACAACGTCAGGCTAGTTTTTTTTTTAATCTGCTCAAATAGCACCTTTATGATACAGAGCAATGTTACTCAAACTATGATGGAAAGATGAACGGCAAACTGTTTGGATATTGCAAATAAAGAATCGATATTCCCCTTTCTAACACACACACACTGACACACACACGCACGCACACACACAAACACACACAGACACACAGGCACACACCCACACACACACACACACACATTCACACACATATACACACACACGCACACACACACGCAGATAACCAAAATCGCTGCAATTTCAAGTTGAACACGCTTTGTCCATATATTATTGTAACTTATGACAAAAAGAAAAATTGAGAGATTGTTCAAAATGTTATTCTGCTTCTGAAGACATTCTACTCACACAAGCTGCTAGCAATTGGATTTCATCCTGGAACAGTTGTCTGTGGCTGAATTCCCTTTGCATTAAGCAGTGAAGAGATTCCAATGAATTATGGCCAGCGATCTCCCAAGGGTATCACAGTGGCTCAGTGGTTAGCACTGCTGCCTCACAGCATCAGTGCCTTGCGTTCAATTCCAGACTCGGGTGACTATTTGTGTAGAGGTTGCACATTCTCCCCTTCTAATGTTTGCTCCAGTTTCCTTCCACAGTCCAAAGCTGAGCTGGTTAGATGGATTGGTCATGACAATTTGTCCAAAGTGTTCAGGCGTTTCTTGGTTAGGTGCCTTGGTCGGGCAAACGTAAGGGAGCGAGCCTGGGAAGATTGGTATGGACGTTTTGTGCCGAAGGGCCTGTTTGCACACTGTAGGGATTCTATAAAAATAAGAATGGTAACGATGACTGTAGATTTTTTTGTTTTAGCTTGCACACATTGCTGTCATGAGGAACAATGAAGGAGAGAGAGCGTAATCGGCCGTTCCTTCTCAGGCAGATTACATTGTCTTTCTCTCTGAGTTGAATCACACAGTAACGTCATCCTCTCCCAAACTGGACCATGTGAGGTCTCCTTGTACATTGTGCATACTATGTCTCCATCACATTCCCTGTTCCATGTAGGTGCATCATTGCTGCTGTCATACACAGTGCCATATCCTGAGCAGAAAATGGTCTCGGTCGATTTGAAGATATGTTTATATGTCGCTGCGTCATTAAAAAATAAAATGCTTAATGTATTCAGAATATTGTGTTAAAACGAATGCATTTTGCAACAAATACAGAAAGTGCTGGAAAAGCTTGGCAGGTCTATCAGCATCCAGATGCCTTTTACATGCTGTATTTGTACCAGCCTCCACCACTTCCTCTGGCAGCTCATTCCACATGCCCACCACCCTCTGCATGAACTGGTGTTCGTGGGCTCGTCAAAACCTTTCCCGTCTCAATTTCAACCAATGCCCTCTAGTTTTGTACACTCCAATCTGGGGAAAAACCCTCACTACTCACCCTATCCATGCCCATTTTGATTTTATAAACCTTTACTACTGCAAAATGTGACTCCAATCAACACGAATAGCTGTGCTTTAAATCATCCTGGGCCTAAATTCTGAAATGCAATACTGACACCTCTTCCTTCTCCAGCAAGCCACAATTCTAAATCCGTTTTAATCAGTTTGTTCAGGTGTGTTATGAAACACTTCAGTGGGATTTGCACCAAGACCTTTGTGCCCAGAGGTAGGGTCACTAGCACCACTCAGCAATACTCGTAAAGATGTGACATTATTCTCCTCTGTGTTTGTTCATCAGCCTGTTCTGACATGATGTGACATACCTCTGCAACAGGTAGAACTTGAATACAGAACTTCTAGTCCAGAGCTTGGAACACCACCACGCACGTTCAGGAATCAAATCCAGACCTCTGGCTCAGAGGCAGGGACATTACCCACGACACTACCATATCCAGATTTTGGGTCACATTTTAAGTGTCAGGTTTCAGTTCAGTGTGGATTTATTGTAATGAGGTTACCACTACTGAATTACACAAAACACTTTGTTTTTTGTTAAATAAATGCAATATATTTGTCTCAACTGTCGGATGTTGAGTATACGGGATTAGTGGTGCTGGAAGAGCACAGCGGATCAGGCAGCATCCGAGGAGCAGTAAAATCGACGTTTCAGGCAAAAGCCCTAGCTGATGAAGGGTTTTTGTCCGAAACGTCGAATTTACTGCTTCTCGGATGCTGCCTGAACTGCTGTGCTCTTCCAGCACCACTAATCCAGAATCTGGTTTCCAGCATCTACAGTCATTGTTTTTACTTTGTTGAGTGTACGTGCTGTGCCATCGAAGTTACCTATGAACAGCTTTAATCGCCATTATCTGTAGTCTGCAATATTAGGGAAAGACATCCTGCAGACACACTCTGCACAATGAAGGATCTCGAATAGATTTTCATTACTGAACACCAGAGACGGAAAAAGACCATAATATCTGGCCCCAAAAAACCGATCAGTATTACCCAACTCTCACGTGTGACTGCCTTCTTCCTAAAACCATGAAATGATACCAGGCCGCTGATAACTGTCCAGCCTCTCCTCCCCACTGACTGTGTCTGCAATCTGTCCCTCCTCCCCCTAACCACAGAAGGCAAACCAAGCTCAGGGTCTTTGTGAAAATCAAGGCCGGAGTGTGCAGGCCTCCTGGAAAGGGGGAGGGAATTTTAAAATTAAACGGGGAAGGTGAGGTGGCAGTAACATCACTCACTGGGCTGAGGAGTGGCAGATGGAATTTAGTTTGGATTAATGCGAGGTATTGGATTTGGTAAATCAAACAAGAGCAGGACCTATACAATTAAAAGCAGGGCCTTTGTCAGTGTTGTAGAACAGAGACCTAGGCCGTAAGCGTCCCCATTGGGTGGTGGGGGTGGGGGTAAAAACCATATCAAGTGTCATTGGCACTTTGGATTTTGTTTCGTACTTTTTTTATGATTTTAGCTTTGGAAAGTTTTGAGAGCTTGTTAGTGGCAGTAGTTTTAGTTTGTACAGATTTAAGGCTCGATGAGTCTTTTGTCATTCATGCTCAGCGATGTGTAATTCGATATGAAATTCTCTAGAGTTCAAATGTTGCTGCAGTGTGTTATGGATAATGATGTGCTTAAATGGTGTACCTGGAACATTAAGGGGAGCCATCGTCCAGTCAAGTGGAAAAATATACTTGCTCGTCTTAAAAAAGAAAGAGTTGTCCTATTGCAGGAGATGCACCTTGATGACAAGGAACATTTGACGTTACAGCTGGGCGGGTTTGATCGGGTTTATTTCTCGTATTTTAATACTATGAGGTGGGGGAAATATCATAATGGATAGGAAGAATCTTCCATTTAAATTAGTAGATTGTATTAAACACTCATGGAAGGATCACAGTCGCAAAGTCTTGAACAACGGGAATTAATACATTATTTTAAATGCTTATTGCCACCCGGTGCACCCTCTAAAAGTCCTGGTAGATGCATTTTCCAGATTCAGTTATCTTGCATCATGGCACATGGTTGTAGAAGAAGATTTCGACTGTCTTATGGCCTCACGATGGACAGAATGTCGAAAGGTCCCCCAATACCCCCGTTATTGGATTTGTGTCTAGAACTAGAGCTGGTAGATGTCTGGAGGCAGATCTACCTCACAAGTAGGGATTTTATTTTCTTCTTTAACCCGCAGAAATGGCACACGAGGGTTGATCTCTTCCCCATCCCTGCAACAATCTTAGATTCGGTGGCATCCTACACCATTGGGAATATTATACCAACATTCCTGCCCCAGAAGTGGGATACAAGTCTCATACAATTATGTTGCATGCAGACGGTCTTATGTTTTTGTCAAATCCCGCAATTTCGGCAGCTCACGTGATGCAATGCAATAATTCGCTTGTCGCCTTTTCGGGCTCTATGATTAATTTTACAACGTTGGCGGCCATGCCTGTGGGAGGTCTTGGGGAAATACCTGATGAGGGCAAATCCTGGTTTCCTTTTAAATGGTCACGGGGGGTGTGGTGGGGGAGGGTTTCCCAATTTAGGTATGTTCATTACATCCGTCTTTGATCATTTATTTAACGTGAACTATGTCCATCTATTTGACAAAACCCATTTATTTGATCACCACATCTCGGGCGATAGGGTGAGGCTGAGAGAGTCTCCCCTTCATGGTAATCTCTGTCAGTGTGAGGAACTGAACCGGCGCTGTTGCCCTGCCTCTACATCACAAACCTGCCGTCCTTCCAACTGAGTGGGAGACTGTGTAACTGTTAAAGACAGAAACTGTCACAAACAAAGGGTAAGAGAAACATTCATAGTAAGGAAAGTGGTACAGTTCAGATAATGGTCAAGATAACGCCTGAGGGTAAAAATGTTCTCTGCTCGAAATTGTATTTATAACAAGACGTGTTTAGAAGTTGTTTTTGGTTTAATATCATTAAGGTGAGACAAGTGACTCTTATGTGTTACACATTGGGACACTACCATTTTCCTGAAACTGGGAAATATTTTGGAATATTATGTGTAACATTCTACAATCGTCGTTCTCCAGAATATTCTATGACTGTGTGGGAGGTACTGCAAAGGAGAGAGAGAGAGAGAAGTTGTTGCATGCAGTAGTGAGAGTGGGGGACCATGAGCTTTGTTTGGGGGTAGTTGCAATCACAGATATACAGTGATTGTGAGGGAGCAGACAGAATATGGTGACCCTTATTCTGACAGAGCGGGGAAGGTTATTGATGCTTGTCCTGTATTGCTGGACATTTCTTCAGACCTCAAATACTGCACTGAACACGGTAGTGAGCACAGACCATGCTCGGTGGGTCTGGTGGTGTGGCACCCTCTGGGATGGGAATGTTCACCCTCTGTATTCGCCCATCCAATACACCCAACGTGCTCCGCCAACAAACCATGGTGTAATTGCCATTTATCTACCAATCTGCCATTTCCCTGCCTTTGCTCTGTATCCATCTAATCCTTTCCTATCTGTGTATTTGTCCAAATGCCTTTTCAATGTTGTTATTGTACCCACTTCAACCACTTCCACTGGCAGCTCAGTCTAATTTGCCAGTTCACCTTGGATTCCATGCGATCTAACCTTCTAGAGCGGGCTAGTATGTGAAACCTTATCAAAGGCCTTACTGAAATCCATATAGAATATGTCTACAACCCTGCTCTCATCAACCTTCCTGGTCACTTCCTCAAAAATCTCTAACAAAATTTGTAAGGTATGATCCGCCATGCACAAAGCCATGCTGACTGCTCCAAGTCAAACTCTGTCTTTCCAAATGCATGCACATCTTATCTCTCAGAACCTTCGCAAGTGGTTTACCGAAAACAGGTGTGAACCTTACTGGTCTATATTTCCCAGGCTTTTCTTTGCAGCCCTTCTTGAGTAAGGGCACAACATTTGCTACCGCCCAGTCTTCCGGGATCTTGGTCCCTAAGTTTTTTCTCTCGCCTCTTACAGTGCTCTGAGATATATCTGGTCAGGACCAAGAGATTTGCCTGACTTTGTGCGTTCTAATATGTCCAACAGCAACTCTACTGTGATATAGACGGTACCAAGATATGACAACTAACCTCCTAAAGGTCACAGATCTTCACTGATAAACACAGAGGGGAAATTGAGGACTTCACCCATCTCTTGAGGCTTTACGCATGCATGCCGGTTTTAGATTTTAAAGCATCCTATTCTCTCTCTAGTTGCTCTTCATCTTTCCTATACTGAATTTGGATTCACTCTAATCTTCTCAGCCAAGACTACCTCATACCCCCTTATGGTCTTGCTGATTTCCTTCTTCAGTAATCTCCTCTACCCCCTGTAATACTCCAGGGATTCCCTTGATACGAGCTGCCTGAACATGAGCCACGCATCCTTTTGTCTGGTCAAAGCCTCAATATCTCTTGACATCCAGGGTTCTCTCTTCCAGTCTCACATAATCCTCACCCTCATAGGAAAATGGAAACTTTGAATTCGAGCTATCTCACTTTTCAAACCCTCCCACTTGCCCGAGATCCTTTTACCTGGAATCAAACAACTCCAATCATCTCCAGCAATCTCCTGTCCAACTCCAACAACATACGCCTTGCCCCAATTTAGAACTTGAATCTGTGGACCAATATTGTCCCTACCATACCTATTTTAAAATTAATACAACTCTGATCACTTTTACCAGAATGCTCCCCCACTTTATCTCCTTCACCTATCCTGCCCTATTTCCCAACAGTAGTGGAAGTTTGTCCCTTCCCGAGTACGATACTCTATATATTGATTGTGGAAACCTTGCTAAACACACTTAACAAATTACGTTCCATCTAAGTTCTTAACCATCTGGAAGCCCCTGTCTATGTTAGGAAAATTGAAATCACCTACTATACCAACCCTATTGCTCCTGCAAGTCTCCCCAGTCCCCCTGCATATTTGTTCCTCTAATTCACATTGTTGATTATATTGCAACCACTATAACATTACCATCCCCCTTTATTGGATATTATCTCAGGTATTTCAACTTTAAATACTGGTGTGATACTCGCCTTTATTAGAACTATTGGTATTTAAACTGTTTCCATTTACATCTCTACATCGTAGTGATTTTCACATCAATGGCACCCCTTGTCAAGGCACAGTGGAAATATGGAGCTGTAAATGGATGGGAGCTGCACATCCTGTCACTTCCAACATTGGCTGCAAGTTTCCCCACACTGGGCAGTGATCTAACACTGTGTTACTGAACAATGCAACAGCCTGGGTTTATATATGAATGAACCAGTGCAGTTTGCACAGCTCCCCAAGCTGGACAATTATCCCATGATTATAGATCAAGTATTGGTGTGGGCTGCACAGCGTTCCATTCTGGATATTGCTGGGTTGCATTCAGCAGTACGCTAGCCATATCGACACAGTGCTACAACCTGAAAGTATAATGGATGGGGTGGTTATGTGAGTTGGCTTGCGAAATTGAGAGAACTAAATATCTGGCAATACCTTCATTTTGTGTTTTCATTCTTGTTATTGGACCCTTCAAATCCAGACTCATCCGGTTAGACCCGACCCTCTGGATGAGTCATGGTGACTGTTGTTGCAGCATCTGGGTCTGCAACATGACCAACAAATGGAGCAGAGGCTGCAGAGAGGACAGTCTCCGTAAAATGGAATGAGGGAATCACAATCAGATCAGCCGTGGTCTTAGTGAACGTTGGGGCAGGATTGTGTGGACCACGAATGCAACTTATTCATATATTTCTGTTTGTTCCAAGCAAACTCCCCTTGTCTCCCAGTGTCCCATACTGGTGGGGAGTGAGTCCCCTCCTCCTGCTACTGCATAACAGGATCCTCGGGCCTCACAAGCCTCTAGATTTCCCGGTGTCCCAGTTTCGAGCAGTTGAGTGACTCCATCCTGTACCTATGTCCCAGTTTCGAGGAGTTGAGTGTATGCCTCCTGCTCCTGTGTCCCAGTCTCGAACAATTGAATGACTCCCTCCTGTTCCTGTGACCTAGTCTCGTGCAGTTGAGTGACTGCCTCCTGTTCCTGTGTCCCAGTTTCAAGCAGTTGAATGATTCCCTCCTGATCCCAAGTTTGTGAAAATAGATGTCCTCCAACTGCTCCAGAGTAACAGGCTGCAATAGCTCTGTGCTCAACTGCTGCTCATGTGGAATGGAATTGAGGGACTGAATGGCCTCTTCACATCCTTTACAGCTTTTCTTGACTAAAAGCCTTTCTCCTGTTTCTGTGAAACACCATCAAAATGTGAATGATGTATTTTTGTATTAGACTGTCAGTAATTGAGCAAACAAGCTGACTGATAAACTTCAGAAGCTGCAGAGCCTCCTCCTGCTCCCATGTTAAACACTCAAGAGTCAATCGACTTTCAGAGATGTATAGCATGGAAGAAGATCCTTCGGGTCTGGTCATCTATACCAACCAAATATCCTAAATTAATCTCATTCCCCTTGCCAGCACTTGGCCCATCTCTCTCTAAACACTTCCCATGCACATACCCATCCAAATGCCTTTTAAATGGTGTAACTGTACCTGCCTCCACCACCTCTTTTGGCTGTTCAATCCATACATGCAGCAGTCTCTGTGTGAAAATGTTGTCCCTCACGTCCCTTTTTAAATCTTTTCATGCTCACCTTAAGCCTTAATATTCTATATTTGGAACCGTCTATCCTGGGAAAATACATTGACTGTTTACTTTTTTAATGCCCCTCATGATTTTATATACCTCTTTAAGGTCACCCCTCAGCCTCAACACTAGAAAATAGCCCCAGCCTATTCAAACTCTCCCTGTAACTCTAACCCTCCAACACCTGCAACATTCTTTTAAATCTCTTCTGCACCCTTTCAAGTTTGACAACATCGTTCTGACAGCAGGAAGACCAGAATTAAAGGCAATATTACAAAAGTGGCCAAACCAATGTCCTGTACAGATGCAATGTTTCATGCAATTGCTTAGACTCAAAGCCCGCACCAATAAAGGGAAGATCACCAAGTGCCTTCTTCACTGCACTGTCTACCTGTGACGGCACTTTCAAGGAACTGAGAACCTGCACCACAAGGTGACACAGTAGCTCAGTGGCTAGCATTGCTGCTTCAGAGCGCAGCGATCTTGGTTTAATTCCATCCTTGAATGACTGGCTGTGTGGAGTTTGTACATTCTCCCCATGTCTGTGTGAGCTTCCTCGGGTGCTATGTTTCCCTCCGACAGTATAACGATATACAGGTAAGGGTAGATTGACCATTCTAAATAGTGCATCGTACCCTTGGATGTGAGGGCGACGTGCATTAGCCATGGGAAATGTAGGCTGAGAGGGATCGGGTAGGGTTTGTCCAGTGGGATACTGTTTAGAGGGACGGTGTGGCCTCGATGGGCCGAAAATCCTGTCAGCTAACTGTAGGGATTCTATAATATCTATGGAGTTCTCCTTGATTGGCAACTTTCGACAGGACCCTAACTATATGTCTGGCCCTGACTTTTCTTGCCAAATTGCAACACCTCACATTTATCTAAAATAAACTGTATTTGCCTTCCTCAGCTCACCTAAGTTCCCATTATATTCTGAGAGATCACCACCAAATTTGGAATTATCAACAAACTTACTGACAATACGTCATATACTCAAGTGCAAATGATTTGTATAAGTAACAAAAGGCAGTGGACCCACTATTGATCTTTGCGAGCAGCGCCACTGGTCACAGGTCTCCAAGTTAATGAACAAATGCCAACTGTCACACCCTGTCTCCGATATTCAAGAAAAGTTTGAATCTAAATTGCAAGCTCTCCCTGGATTCCAGGCAGTCTAACCTTGCTAACCAGTCTACCATGTAGAGCATTTTGGTTTTCTTATTGAATTCCATAAAGACAACATTCACTGTCCTGCCGTCATCAATCATCTTCTTCACTTCCTCAAAAAATTCCACCGAATCAGTGAGACGTGATCTCCAATGTACAAAGCCCTCTTCAGTCCTTGTCTTTCCAAATGCATAGACATCGTTTCCCTCAAAATCCCCTCCAACAATTTAGTCACCATTGACGTCAGGCTCACCGATCTATAGTTACCTGGGTTTTCCTTAATTTCTGAAATAATGACACTATGTTAGCAACTCTCCAGTCTCTTGCCACCTCATCTGTGGAAATCAATGTTACAGATATATCAGCAAAAGGCTGAGCAATTTCTTTTCTAGCTTCCCACAATATTCTGGGATACAACTGATCAGGTCCCTGGGCTTTGTTCACCTTTATATGTTTTTAAATGTCCAACATCTCCTTGTAATATAGATGTTTTTCAAGATATCACTATGTATTTCTTCATTCTCTCGCTCTTGTAACCTCTTCTACATTAAATACGAGGCAAAATACTTGTTTAGTATCCCTTCCATCTCCTATGGTTCCACACATAGGTAGCCTTACTGACCTTTAATGTGCCCTATTGTCTCCCTAGTTAATATTTTGCTATTAAAGGATTTGTAGAATTTCTTCAATGGCTCATTAACACTATTTCTGAAGCCATCTCATGTCCACATTTTTCTGGCCCAATTTCCCCATTGACAATACACTTATTGCCCTTATACTCCCCTCGGGATTCACTTAATCTCAGCTCTGTTTTCCTGACATATGCCTCCTTCCTTACCTTGACCATAACATCAATATATCTAGCCATCCAGCACTCCCTGCACCCACCAGCCTTGCCCATCTCACTAATAGGAACATGTTGGCTCTGGACTCTCTGAAACCACGTTTTGATGGCCTTGCATTTTCCAACCATCCCTTTACCTGTGAATAGGGTATTCCAATCTGCCTTTCACAGGGCTCGCCTAACACTTTCAAAATGGGCCTTATTCAAAGTTAGAACTTTAATGTTTACATCAAGTCTTTCCTATTCCACAACTAGTTTGAAACTAATATTTATGCGTAACAGACTTGAATGTTAAATAATCATTTCCTGCCCCTCTGCAACAGGCTCGAGAGGCTGAATGGGCTCCTCGTGTCCCTCTGTAATAGACTGGAAAGGCTAAATGACCTCCTCTTGTCCCTCTGAAATAGACTCAAGAGGCTTAATGGCCTCCTCCTGTCCCTGTGTAACAGATCCAAGACATTAAATGAGATAGCCACCCGTGGATTATGAACAGCCGTTAAACAGTATCTGATGGTGTTACAGAAACACAAACAACACAATGTACTCCAGGTGCCCTCTCAGTAACCCTTTATACAGCTGCAGCGACACATCTCTTTGTTTTGAATGAATCTTTCGGCAAAATGTGCCAATATTCCAGCTTACCACCTTTTCAAGTAGCACCAGGCTAATATGGGCTGAATGGCCTTCTCTTATCCCTCTGTAAGAGGTCCATAGGGACAGAATTGCTTCGGTCTGTTCCTGAGCAGCAGTCTCAATGCTCTGTCTCAAGGTTATGAAAGGATTTGACAACAGGGCATTAACACCAGGAGTAGCCTCACACTGGTCATTAAGTACCGTACTTTTTGTTCAGGTATCGAGAAACTTGCCCACCCGACTTTTCTTTATGCGGCCGATCTGTTTTTTTTATAACTGCCTCCTTTCATAAACAGAGTGGAACATATATATACCCCTGCAGTGTCCTGTTAATACTCTCACATACAAGTTAATAAAAAGAGTTAAAAGAATGAAAGGTTTATGATCCATCCCTCAGCAACCCTCATCCATTCCATCCAAACCCAATAAACGAAAAGTGATGTTTTGAACAATTTAACTGAGCCTATTTGTTCAGTGAATGCGATTAATGCCAATCTCCATGGATTCTAATTATGCCAGTGGAGGATTTCCATCTTTTAATGATAAATGGGCTCCGTTCAATGTATTATTCCATAACATGAGCGGGAGCATCACAGACAGCACTGACAGGGATCAGCAGATCCAGAGAGAGGGGAAGGAGAGATCAGAATCTGAGAACATTAGACTGGAATGGGCCAACAATGGATCAGAATCTGAGAACATTAGACTGGAATATTCAAACAATGGATCAGAATCTGAGAACATTACACTGGAATATTCAAACAATGGATCAGAATCTGAGAACATTGGACTGGCATGTTCCAACAATAGACAGGCGCTTATCCAATTATGTTTGGTATCTTTCTGCATTTGATTGGTTGCCATTATCACCGCGGATCTATTACGCTCTTCTCATTATTCAATATTTTTATTATCCCTTCCTGGCTATCGTTGGTGTTCGTGGTAAGTGTCATTGTCCAGATTTTGTTTCTATAAACCAGTTATGACTGTATTACTGTTATTTCATGTAGTCTACACTTCCTGCCACTATTATTGTTCCTGTTGAATCTCTCAATCCAGATATTCACTCTACAGACCACTACTAACGACATCAATGAATGGGCTCAATTACTGTCTCGCTCTCTGCTCTGGCAGTGTTACTCCGGGTCTCTATGTTGATCTATTCAGTTTCAGGGGAGAACCACAATGCATTGTATCATTTCCTTTGCTGTTAAGAGTATAGAGGTCACTGTCTACTGCTCTGGTTACAAACTCCACTTCCTTCCACTGGTTCCATCCCATCCCTGGCCAATATCTACAGCTGAAGCAGACAAGTCACAACTGTGGGTGATCCCTTTGATCATGAGCTTAATATTGACACCACGTCCTGACCATTTCTAACTTGAAATACTCACCACTCCAGAATATATCTCACTGCTTATTCCATCTGCTGTTTGAATCTTGAGCTATGAAATACAGGCTAAATGAAGCAAATAATCTGCTGCTGACGCTCCCGGCTTCAAACCTGCCGAAGCAAATCTGATTCGAATTCACACCAAACCCCCATCCATCTGTCATTCATGTGCACGCCGATGTATATTGCTGTTGTGTCTGGCAATGACTTTATTTTAATATTCTCAAATACTTTATCTCATCTGTCCATGAAACTTCCCTCGTTCTCTCTGTTGATTAATAAAAAGCCTGCCAGTTGTATCTTATTTAAAAGTTTCCTCCATGTGCGTTCCTTCTCAAACAGTGAGTTTCGCATTCAACCACGCCAATCGCGCGCACACACACAGAGAGCAAACCTTCCCATTGCAAGCAGTAATCTGATGCGAGGAAAGTTAGCATATGATAGTAACGTTTGCAATACTCTCTATGCTGGGCAGATAGTGCAGTTCACTGAACAACACACTAGCATGGTGTGCACAGCTCTCCATGCTGGGCTGTCATCTTGTCCCAGTTTATGTTGTTTGTGATGTTCTGTGAAGCAGATAGAGAATTTGACGTAACAAACCATTCCAGCTGATCTGACAATGCCTTTATTCAATGTTCTCATTCTTGTAAATTTACTCACGAAGATCTCACTTCTCCAGTTAGTCCCACTGCCCTGTCTTTTTCCCCATATTTCCACAACATCTTTTCAGTTAATTAATTGTCTGTTTCTGTCTTTAATGTGAATCTCTCTGTCCCTCTGTATCTTTCCCTGGCCTTGGGTTTTGGCTCCCTGGTGTATCGAGTGCTGGCATTGTGTAGCTCAGAAATACTGAAATGGTGTGTGTCAAACTGTTGTTCACTTCCTGGTATGTTCCATGTTATGGTCCATGGGCAGGTGTGTTTCAGAAGTTATGAGACGTATCCTTGTAACTTGGTCTGTACCTGTGGTTGACCCTCTCAGGTGACCTTGCGATCAGTAACACGAGCAAGCCCACTGAGTAAAGGACCAGGCATCTAAGTTGCCTGACAATGCTGTTACTTTTTAATTAAAACGTTAGCTTCTCATATTTTTTAGTAAGAGATCTTAAAAGCCAAAGTGCCTACTGAAAACGGCTCAAGTAAATAACTCACGGGGCTTTTAGGGTTTTTAATAAATAGTAGTAACAATGGACAGCTCACACAGACCAGGCTTTCTAGTTTGTTCTTTTCTTGCAGCTGGAACACTCACGGGGTGCTTGGGGTCCCAGAGGGGTTGGAAGTTTTAGTAAATTATCCCTAGCTGTTACTCTCTCTAAAGCCTCATTTGATGGTGTTTCCTCCTGGATTGGAGAACTGTATGCAAGAATGCATGTCTGAATGTTCCTTTTTGCCAAGGGGTGTGTTTAGATGATGTTAATAGATTGAACAGTTCATTTGCAGAACGTACTGTACCCATTATTCGGTTAAGGTTTACAATAGTTAAGCTATTCTAAATTCCTCTTCATTTTGTATGGATTTTCATTAGAGGATAGTGAGGTTGAGCAACCCTATAGTAGCCAAAGGCCTGATCAGGATCTGTTTAAATACATCCAGGCATTATCTAAATTTGATGAGAATGATGGGGGAGCCTTTCTAATTTCATTTCAGAAAGTGGCTAAACAAGTGCAGTGGCCAGAGAACATGTGGATTTAGTTTATCCAAACAAAGCTGATAGGTATTTGCATCCCTATCGGAGGAGGTGAAGAAAGCCATCTGAAGTGCATATGAGCTTGTGCCAAAAGCCGACAGTGTTTCAGGAATCTAAAAGAGCATTCCTGGTTAAACGCACGTTGTGTTTGAAAGAATCAAACAAAGTAATTTTTGAAAGGTAGGGAAGGGTATTAAAACAGAGCAAAGTTATGGCACTCTGAGAGAGACTCTAATTTTGGAGAAGTTCAACAATTCACCTCCTGCAGTCGTGAGAACTCGTGTGGAAGAGCAGAGAGTTACTATGGCAAGATTAGAAGCTGAAATGGCTGATAATGATGATTGGGTTCTGAAATCAAAGTTTGGTTTCTGTGAGGGATTAAGAAGAATGTGCGAGATCTTCTTAAAACATATCCCTGTGAGAGTAAGGTTTACTGGCGTAGGCCAGCATTAGCAGGTGAAGCGGTTACATTACAAAGTGGTACAGAAGGATGTAATATTTTTATGCTGAGACATGAGGAGCTATGTCATTCAGAAGGACTATTGGAGAGATGAGAAGTGCTCCATTATGTAACGTGTGGTTGGAGTGTCCAGTAGAAACATCAACAGATTTATTCCACAATGGGGAAGGAGGCCTTGAGCTTGGCGTTGGCGTTACAACATTTCAGCATTTAAATTGCAAATAACATACATGAGACAAATCTTTATCACTGATCGTGACCCTTAAAGATTTTGGAGAAGTTTAGGGAGAAAAATACCAGAGCGTTTTTATTGAGATAATTGAAATTATAAAGTTGACAGGACGAGAAAACCTAAGTTTTGACATGTTGTGGAGACTTGGATGAAGAAAGACAAAAGGCATTCTGTGGCAGGAGTAAAATGACTGAAATCGAATCGAGTTGTGAACATTTGTATGCTCAGAGTCAATGTAATATATGTTCATTCCAGTCTACTAATAGTGGAAGATTAGGAGGTCTAAAATGAATCCATTTGTGTATATTGATGGATCATTTTATTAAAAGTGGAGTTGTGAGAATACTATCACCGTAAAAAGGTTATTTTCTCTTCGGGTTTTTTTTAAATTAAAGCTTTTAAAGGCAGAGGTGCAGAACTGCTGTCTGAAAACAGTTTAAGTAAATAACTGAGAAATCCTTTAGGTTTTATTAAAACGGTGGTAACAATGGAAGGGCAGTGGCCAGCTCTCCCAGACCAGGTTTACTCGTTTTGTTTTTAGCTGCAGCATTCAGAAGCTGTTCGGGTCCCAGAATGGTTGGAAGTGTCAATACTTGATCCCCAGCTGCCTTTCTCTCTGAGATCTCTATTTATGTTGATTTCTCCTGGATCAGAAAACTACAATGTAAGAATCTGTATTTGAATATATCTTTGTGCCAAGCGGTGTATACCAATAAGGTATGGTATCAATTGTATGTGTAATTGTTCCAACATATAAGTCATCCCGAAATGTTCTTTTCTTTGATTGTATTTTAACTAAAGCATTTAAATAGATTATATTTTGCCTAATGTCGAGTGGTTTGACCAATCACAACATATCTGTAAAGCACACTTCCCATCTATATTCAAAATAAGGAAAGGTTTGGGTCTAAGCGGCCTTCTTAAAATATTTTGCGGGAATCTGGTCTGGTCCACAACACTTGTAGCCGAGGGGTTTCTAACTGACTCCTGTTATTGAAAGGTTAGTGCAGCAGCTGGGGATGGTTTGCTGGAAGTTATGCTGTGAGCTGCCTCAGACATTCAGGGAGACCTGAGGATTTGGTGACCCTGGGGACTTTTGGATGGAGCCTGGGGACTGGAGTTACAACATCTGGGTCTGCAACATGAACAACAAATGGAGCAGAGGTTGCAGAGAGGGGAGGCTCTGAAACCACGCAGTGAGTGTGTGTGGGGAAAGAGAACTGCTGCGTCCACCCCGGAATTTTCCGGAACAGCTTCCCAAGCTCCACTTAACCCAGTAGCAGAGTGTGAGGGGACTCTGATTGAATAAGGAGCTGGTCACAGAGCGGTGTCACCTCCTTTAACACGTCCTGCAGCTTCACACCAGGGGGAAGGACGGTGCTGCCAGTGGCTGTTCGGGTCACAGTTTCATTCAGCTTCTATGTTCTGGAACTTTTCAAACAAGACTGGGTGACATATCCGTCATCTCCCAGTATGTTGCCATCAATGTAACCATTCAATGACGGAGGATATATATGTTGAGGTAAATACAGTGTTTCTCCCTCAGCAGGGAGCTGCCGGGTGTATCCAGTATAGTGGGATTCCCGATGGTGCACATGGCATCTGCGGAGTAGCCGTGTCAATGGGGAGAGGTAGAGGAACTGAAGGAGCACTCTCTGTATTAATCTTGCAGTGTGCCCATCACAGTACATCATGTTGGTGAATACCTCTGTCCTGACAGCAGCCACAGCATCTTCATTCACAAGCAGGCAGCCATTCCCATCATCTTCAGATCTCCATGTAGAAAGGAATGAATGTATCTTGGATAAAGGCCATCCCCTTGATACACGTTTGATAACAGCATCCCCCATCACCAACCAAACACTTCAAAGTATTCCATGTGCACGGAGAGCAATGGGGTCACTTGGAGCGTCAAGGAGCAGACAATCAGGGATTGAGTAAAACCTCCCCTGTCTGAACGGGTCAGAGTGAACCCCCCAATACACAGTATTAATAATCCCTGTGATCCCTCTCCATTTCAGTAACATACTGCCTTCCGTTATTCCTGTAAATGAAATGACAGATTATATCCTGTTATATTGCAGCTGCCAAATTATTATCCATTGCATTTACCTCTCTGTATCTATCTGTAGACCCTCCACCCTCTCTTGATAATTTAATCTCTTGCTTATCACAGCAACATGACCAAACTCATTATCTCTATATCTGTTCCATCCTCCTGATCATTGATATAGATTGTAAATAGTTGAGGACCCAGCACTGGTCACTGTGTGACTCCTCTGGTGACGTTCTGTCAAACTGATTTAGACTGATTTATCCGGAGTGCCTGCTTCCTGTTTGATACATCATCCTCCCCTATTACTGTGTAACACAGCCGTAAAGCTGAATATGAACAAGGAGCATCAGTCAGGAATCCAACCCTTCGAACTTGCTCCGCCATGGAATACAATCATGGCTGATGTCATCGCGGCCTCTGTTCCACTTTCCTGCCATCTCTCGATCCTCAAACTCTAGTCTCTTATTGTAGATTGCGCCACATGAAAAAATATCCACTCCACATCTACACTTTCAATTACGTTTAGCATTTTACAGACCTCAATGAGATCTCATTTCATTCTTATAAACTCGACAGAATAGGCCTGAACTGCTCAATTTCTCTTCATAAGACAAACACTTCAAATATGGAATCAGTCTGATGAAGCTCTTCTGAATTGCCTCCAATGGAAATACCTCATTCTGCAGGACACCCAAACTGTACTCCAGTTGCAGCCTCACTAACGCCTTGTATAGCTACAGTAACCTTTCTACTCTATCCTTTTACAAATAAACGCTCAAGTTATGCTTGCATTCCTCATTACTTCAAGTACCCGCAAGTGGTTTTCTGTGATATGCAAGCAGGCACCCAAATCCCTCTGCACTTAAGCACGTTGAAGTTTCTCTCCATTTAGATAATAATTTGCCTTTTTATTAGGCTGGCCAACTTGAATAACCCATATTTATCCACTTTAATTTTCATTGCCAAATGTTTGCCCATTCACCCAATCTATACATGTAGTTTTTAAATCTCTTGCATCATCATTCCGAAGTAATTTCCCACCAATGTTAGTGTCATCTGAAAATGTAGCTATAGCATTTTCTATCCCGTCAACCGAGTAATAATGTCGATCACAAATGGTTGAAGCATGAGAACTGAAATCTATGGCACCCAACAAATTGCATTTTCCAATAGAAAATGACACAATTAATTCATCTGACTGCATTTTGTTGGTTAACCAATCCTCCATCCAAGCCAATAAATTACTCCTAAACCGATGCTGTCTGATCTTTCCACGCACTCTTTGGAGAAGCGACGTATCTGAATCCTTCACGAAGACCAGATATATTCCATTTCCAGGATTCCCACTATCCACCTTGTTTGTCACAACTATAAATAACTCAAGAAAACACTTCAATCATGATTTATCCTTTGTAAAACCACGTTGACTCCGATGAATTGTGGTTTACGTTTGCAAATGTCCACAACAATGGATTCTAATAATTTGCCTTAAATTACAATACTTTATTGTTACATTTTACTCCCTAATGTATGCAGTTATTATAAGTTCTTCCCTTTCTAAAACCTTTACGTTTTCTTTGAATTCCTGTTTGATTGGCAAAAGGGTTTTAAGAGGTGTGCTCCACTTGCTGCATAAGCGGTATGTGTGGCTGACAGGACCCATCCTCCTGCTGGTGTACAAAATCGATGGGATGAAGTCTTTCTGGCGTTCCCATGTTATCATCTCCAAGGCCAGAATGACCACCCCCTGTTGATGCGTTAGAGGAGTGGGGGATTATGGAAACTTCCCGTTGCTGTGCAACATTTTGAGGGGCTGATGAGTCTTCTCATATTTCTCCATAATAGGTGGAGGTACTGAACGGTCTCCTCATGTATCCCAGAGATGGGACTAAGATGGCGAGTGGTCTTCTCTTGTTCCCATACAACAGACACGTGTCTGAATTACCTCCTCCTTTCTCAAGAAATAAGTCTCAAATAGTTTTTATCCTTATCCAATTCTCTTGCAACAGACTCGGTGGGTATGAATGGCTTCCTGCTATCCCAGTGTAACAAATCTCCAGTCACTGTGTGACCGCTTTCAGTTCCTATGTTACAGACTTGAGGAGGCTGAATGGACTGATCCTGTTGCTGTGTAATAGGATACTGGTGCAGCATGGCCTACTCTGGGGCCAGTGTTGTAGATTCGAGGGGCTGATTGGCCTCCTCCTGTAAATATACATCAGGCTCCAAGGGCTGAACAGCCTCGCCCTATTCTGGTGTAACAGGGTCAAAGGCCTGAATATCCTTTATGTTGTTCGTGTGTAACAGGCTGAAGAACGGAATGGATTCCTCCATTATCTGTGTAATTCGCTTCAGTTGTTGACTCCTTCCTGTCATCTATGTTGAAATGAGGTCTTCTTTCATTTTTGTAAACTCCAATGGCTATTGGATCAACCTGATCTTCCTTTCGTTATAAGTTAGCACCTTTATTGCAGGAATCAGTTGAGGGGACCATTTCTGAGCTGCTTCCAAGATAATAACATCCTTTCTTCATCGAAGAGACCAAATGTGTACACACTACTCCAGATGTGATCTCACTAAGATCCTGTACAGCAGCAGCAATGCTTTACCAGCCTGCTGTAAGGTTCCCACCTAGGTTAGAGCAGTCTCAGCTCTCTGAGGGAAATACAGAGCATTGTTGAACGATCATTGTCCTTCTCTACTCCACTAGCATAACGGGAGATCTGGAGAAAATGTCACGATGATGCTTAAGAAGATCATAAATGATGTGGCAAGATGATCTCTATCATTAATCTCCCCAAAGTCCACGTCACTCAGATTCTACAGAATCTTGTAAGGTGGAGCGTAAAAACAGCAAGGAGCAGGAAACATTGATGGGGGTTATATATCAAAGTGAAAGCTGCAATACAAATGTTGGGCACGTTATAAAACAGGAAAATGAGATATACACAATTGTGGCTACTGCAGTAATAATGTACTGTTTACATTATATCTAAACTGTGTTAACCAAACTGAATGCTAATGCTGGGAAAAATGGATTTCATGAGCATGTGTTAGATAACTGGCATTAACATTTTGTTGAGCACAGAGCTAGAGATCAGGTTATTTAGAAATTGATGTTGGATGACCAGAAAAGCTAATTGAAAACTTTAGTTTAAAAGGAACTTTTGGGAACAGAGACCACAATGCATTTGTTTTCTTTTATGCTGTTTGAATAAACGGTAGTTTTTGTTTTATTTGAAGTAACTGTTATAAATCTGAATCATGCAAGCCCTGAAGGTGTGAGGAGAAAGTGGGCACTGCAGCTGCTGGAGATCAGTGGCGCTGGAAAAGCACAGTCAGGCAGCGTACGAGGAGCAGGAGCATTGTCGTTTCGGGCACAACCCTTCATCAGGAATGAGGCTTCTGGGTCAAGGGAGCTGAGAGTTAAATGAGCAGGGGGTGTGGCAGGAGGCAGGTAGCTAGGAATGCGATAGGTAGATGAAGGTGGTGTTGAAAGTGATAGGTGATGAAGGGAGACAGAACGCCTCATCTACTGCATCCTTTAAACTCAGTGTGGTCTTCTCCACATTGGAGAGACACACATGGATCATTTCAGAGAACATCGCTGGAACAGCCACATTGACCAACTCCACCACCTTGTGGTTAAACACTTTACCTCTCCTTTCCACTCTGCCAAGGACATGAGAGTCCTGGGCCTCCTCCATCGCCAAACCTTAACCACCCGAAGCATGGATGGAGAAAGGTTGTTCTTCTGCCTTGGGACCCTCCAACTACAGGGGATTAATGTAGATTTCACCAGTTTCCCCATTTCCCTTAACTCCACCTTATCCCAGTCCAATCTTCCAACTCAGCACACTCCCCCTTTTGAACGTTCCTATGTGTTCATCTTCCTTCCCATCAATCTGGTCCACCCTCCTCTCCGACCTAACTCCTTCAGCCTTACCTTTAACTACCTATTAGGTCAATGGAAGCAGCTTGGAAAAATGCCAAGTGTTGTAGTAAGCCAGTGGATTCGGAGAAATGTAGGACCCAGCAACGGATGACCAAGAAACTGAGAAGGAAATCGAAAAGCGAAACAGCATGCAAACAAAAGAAAAACATACCAACTGCGAAAGAAAAACATAAAGACTGCGAAAAAAAGTACATCAGTGTATGAAACTAATGTAAAAACAAGGTCAAATATGGAACACTATGCGTGCGGGCAGGGTAATTTATTGTAGAGAACAGAGAAATCACAGGAGAAAGAAACAGTTTCTTTGTGTCTATTTTCAAGGCAGAATATCCCGAAATTCTACCAGAAATACCAAGTGACCATGGGACTTGTGCAAGTAAAGTTTAAGATCATTCTTATCAGTGTTGAGGTCATCTTTGAAAAGAAAACTGGATTGAGTATTTGTAAATCTGACAGATCAGATGTACTTCATACAAGAATTTCAGAGGAAGCAGCAATAGACGTATTGATTGCATTGCGAATTTTCATGTTATTTTCCAATATATTCCTGAACGATATTTAGCCAATCTGGATATGGCAAAAGTTATAAATATTATCCAACAGTTTAAGAACGGATGAAGATGGAGATTGGTGAACTACAGATCAGTTAACTTGTAATCCGCGGTCGTGTGTCTCCTGGGCTGAATTACAAAGAACGTGTTACTGGGTATACAGAAGGTAATGGGAAAACTGGGGAGGATGATCATGCATCGATGAAACGAAAACCATACTTGGCAAACATTTTTTGGAACGGTTTGAAGATGATTCTTGTGGACGGAGGCAACAAGGAGCTAATGGATAACGTATGGTTAGATATTCAGGAGGATCTTTCATAAGAAAAGTTAAAGTGAAAGGAATTGGGAAGAACGCATGCAAATAGGAAACGAAAAATTAGGTTAACATTCATGTATATGTAATTGCAATATAGAAGATGTCATGCACCAGCTGCATAAAGTGTTGCTGAGACTAAACTGAGTATTGTGTACCGTTCGGAGTCCCAATCTAAGATAGAATATACTGACTACAGAGGAACTGCGAAAGGTATTCTCTAGACTAATCCCTGAAGTGGCAAGATTGTCTGATGGGGAAACACAGCCTGTGATCTCCAGTTTCAAAAGATGAGAGGTGATTGTAGTGAAACTTAGAAGCTTAGAAACATAGAGGGGACTGAATAACAGAGGGACATGGAGAAGTGCAAGCAGGCGAGATTAGGGAGAATCCCACAGTATTCTACACGGACAAGTAGAACAGAATAATCAGCAAACAGTTAGTGTCCATTAGAAACCAAAGGGGCAATCAGTGCGTCAACCCGGAGAACATTGATAGATTGATACATGTAAACATCACAGCTGTTTTACTTGGAAGAAGGAGGATGCAGGTACAGAATTCAAGAAGATGGACTGGAAAGCTCTTGAAGAGATTGATGTAAAATACGAGCAGATGTTTGAGACTTTGGTATAAAATTGGACAAATCCGCAGGTCTGGACACTGTTGGAGTCAAGGGAAGAAATTTTAATTGGAATCTGACCACAGGGGAGGTGCCAGAGGACTGGAGAGCAGCTAATATGATTCCACTTCACAGTAAGCGTGGTAGATATTTGCCAAGGTAACTACGGATGAGCAAATATTAGATCACTGTTCGGGAAACGACTGGAGAAAATAGAGAAGGAGAAAATCGAAGTCCAATCAGAATCGCAAGGTTTGATCAGGGATAATCATCAGGACTTTATCAGAGTGAAGTCACACCTAATGAATTTGATTGAATTAGTCTGAGAAGGTCGCTTGTTTAGTTTTGCAGCAAGGCCTTTGACAAAGTTCCACATGGAAAATTGGAAAAATAATGTAAAATCTCACAATATCAAGAATAACTTGACAAGTTACAACGAAAATTGTCTTAGTGTCAGGAGGCAGAGGGTAGTGGGAGAAGTCTGTTTGTGTGACTGGAGACCAGTGTTCCCGGTGTACCACAGAGATCAGTGCTGTATCCCTTATTATTTGTAGCATTCATAAATGGTATAGATGTGAATCTGGAGGGGGAGGGGGGTAGGTGGAGGGGTGGGAGTTGTGATAAGTAAGTTTGTGTTTGAAACAAAGATTGGCCGGGTGGTTGGCAGTGAGGAGGAAGTTCTGATTTTACAGGAAAATACAAGTGGAATGATCAGATGGGCAGATCAATGGCAGATGGAATGTGATCCTGATAAATATGAGGTGATGTACTTTGGAAGAAGGAACCAGACATGGGGTGTACACAATGATTGGCAGCACACTAGGAAGCTCACAGGGTGTTTCTCCACGCATCCCTGAACGTGACAGAACAGGGTAATGGACTAGTTAAGAATTGAACCTTGGGTGTAGCGTTTATTAATCAGGGAGTAGATTATAAGTGCTATACAGGGCTTGGTTTAGTCCATGATGGAGTACTGTATGTCGTTCTGGGAGCCACATTACAGGAAGGATGTGATTGTACTGGAGTGGTTGCAGAGGAGATTCACCAGGATGATCCCTGGGATGGAGCATATCAGCTATGGAGAGAGGCTGGATAAGCTCAGGTTGTTTACTTTGGAGCAGAGGAGGCTGCGGGGGATGTGATTCAGAAGGATAAGTTAACAAGGGGCATGGACAGGGTGGATAGACAGCAGCTGTTCCTTTTAGACAGAGGGTCAAGAACCAGGGAGCACACTTTTAAAGTGGGCGGCACGGTGGCACAGTGTTCAATTCCCGACTCAGGCGACTGACTGTGTGGAGTTTGCACATTCTCCCCATGTCTGCGTGGTTTTCCTCCAGGTGCTCCGGTTTCCTCCCACAGTCCAAAGATGTGCAGGTCAGGTGAATTGGCCATGCTAAATTGCCCGTAGTGTTAGGTAAGGGATAAATGTAGGGGTATGGATGGGTTGCGCTTCGGCGGGGCGGTGTGGACTTATTGGGCCGAAGGGCCTGTTTCCACTCTGTAAGTAATCTAATCTAAACGTGAAGGGTTCGAGGTTCAGAGAGGATTTAAAGATTACTTTTTTTCACCCAGAGGGTGTTGAGGTCTGGAATGTACTTCCTGAGAGGGGAGTTATCACGGCTAACCTCTCAACCGTTAAAATTACCTGGAAGTTTCATAACATTCCAGGCTATGGGCCTGGAGTTGGAAAGTGGGACTAATATAGATCGTGCTGTATTTCTGTTGGTACAGAAACTATGCTCCTGTGAGTGTATGATGTGGAGCTGAGCAGCTTAAGACATGAATTGGTGGGTTTCTGAAGATAATGTTCACAAAGATTAAAAGAGTGAACTGTTATAGCTTGTCAAATTATATCAATGTGAGAAGTATGAAAAAACAGTGCAGATTTTTTTCCAGTTTGAAACCAGAGAATGGAGAATGGGAAACAGGGAAATGGCAAAACTATGAATCCACAACTTCAGTTCTGTCTTCACAGAACTTTCTGACAATACCAGGACAACCAAGTATGGTGTGGGAAAACGAAATAGTACATGAAACACAGAATATAGTAAGTAAATTGTTTGGGAGAAATTATTGGGACTTAAAGTAATGGTCATAGACAACACTAACATAGATTTATGAAATGGGAATTATGTTTGAGAAACTGACGGGGAGACAAATGAAAGAGAAACAATGGATGTAAAACACGTGGATTTTCAGAAAAATGTTGATAAATCTCCCAGCCTAGTTTGCAAAATCAAATCTTAGTGGATTGGGGCGAATATATGGCCATGTTTCTAGAATGGGACAGCTGGCAGGAAACAGTGAATAGAAAAAAACAGACACGTGAAGCAACAGCTTGACCTGGTATTTCAGGTCTAATTCTGTGAGTATGGCTATGTCCCAGACACCCCATCACCTTCCCCGGATATCTACTGTTTCACCAGCAGGACAGACAAAGCAGACGTGATGGCACAGTGGGATACAGTTGGAAGGGAATTGCTCTGGGAGTCCACAACAGTGAACTGTATCCCAGGAAGACTCACGGCATTAGTTTACACATGAGAAAGGAAACCTCCTGCTAATTACTATGTACCAGCCTCTCCCAACTGATGAGTCAGTACTCCTCCAAGCTGACCAACACTGGAGGAAGCACTGAGGGTGGCAAAGGCACAAAATGTACTCTGGTTTGGGGATGTCAATGTCCACAAAAAGAGTGGTTCAGCAGCAGAATTACTGCTTGAGCTGGCCGAGTCCTAAAGGATATACCGGATAGACTGGGTCTACGGCAGGTGGTGAAGGAACCCACAAGAGGGAAAATCCATATTTGACCACAGCCTTACTAATCTGCCAGTTGCAGAAGTATCTGTCCATGACATTATCGTTAAGAGTGACCACTGCATAGTTATTGTGGAGATAAAGTCACACCTGCACATTGAGAATAAGCTCCACCAGCATAGGTGGCACTATCACCGTGCTAACTGGGACAGACTTCGAACAGATCTATCTGGGTTGCCATAACGTGTTGCAAGTCATCAATAGCAGCAGAATTGTACTCCAGCACAACCTCATGGCCTGGCATATCCCCCTCACAACAATTACCATCAAACCATTGGATCAACCTTGGTTCAATGGAGTGTGCAGGAGGGCAGGAGCAGCACCAGGCATTCCTGACAATGAGGTGTCAGCCTGATGAAGTCACCAACCAGGACAACTTGTGCGCCAGACAGCATAAGCACTAAGTGATAGACAAAGCTAAGTGATCCCACAAGCAACGGTTCAGATCTCAGCTCTGCAGTCCTTCTAGTTCTAGATGAGAATAGTTATGGACAATTAAACAAGTCATTGGAGGAGGAGATTCCACGAGTATCCCAATCCTTACTGACGGAAGAGCCCAGCACTTCAGTGTATAAGATTAGGCTGGTGCATTCATAACAATCTTCAGTCAGAAGTGCTGAGTGGATGATGCACCTCAGCCTCCGCCGGTGGTCCTCAGCAATCCAGTTACCAGCCATCAGCCAATTTGATTCACTCCACGCGATATCCAGATTCAGTTGGAGATACTGGATACACCAGAGGATACATACTCTGACAACATTCTGTCAATAGTACTGAAAAGTTGTTCTCCAGACCTTGTCACTGCCCTCACCAAGCTGTTCCAATACCTTTACAATTACATTTCCCCGATTACGTGGAAAATTACCCCAAGTATCTCCTGAAAATAAAAAGTAGAACAAATCCAATCCGGCCAATTACCACTCCATCAGTCTACAATCGATCATCAGTAAAGTGGTGGAATGTCTCAGTGTTTTCAAGCTGCACCTGCTCAGCAATAACCTGGTCAATGACGCCCAGTTTGGGCTGCCCCAGGGCCACTCAGCTCCCGACCTCATTACCGTGGTTCAAACATGGACAAAAGAGCTGAATTCCAGAGGTGGGGTGAGAGTGACAGTGCTTTATAACAAGGCTGTCTTCTCCCAAGTGTGGCATCAAGGGGCGTGAACAAAACTGGAATCAATGGGCATCAGGGGCAAACTCCCCGCTGATTAGAATCATACCTGACACGTAGGAAGATGGTCATGGTTGATAAAGGCCAGTCAACTCAGCTCCAGTGCAAGTCTGTTGGAGTCCCTCGGGCAGTGGCCTAGGCCCAAACATCTTCAGGGCTGCTTCATCAATGACATTGCCTCTATTCTAAGATCATAAGTGGGGATGTTTGCCAATGATTGCACAATATTCAGCAACATTTTGGCTCCTAAGATACTGAAGCAGTCCATGTCCAAATGCAACAAGATCTGGACAGTATCCAGGCTGAAAAGTGGCAAGTAATATTCACGTCACACAAATGCCAGACCGTGACCATCACCACTAAAGTACAATCTAACCGCTGTCCCTTGGCATTCAATGGTGTTACTATCACTGAATCCACAGTGGGCTGCAGTGGTTCAACAAGGCAGCTCACCACCACCTTCTCAAGGGGCAACCAGGGACAGGCAATAAATGCTGGCCCAGCCAGTCACACCCAGATTCACGAAATAAATAAATTGAAAAAACAGATTTTTTTTTAACAGAGAAAGGTTGCTGAGGTATCATAGGGATCGGTGCTCGGGTACCAGCTGTTCACAAATCCATTAAAAATGTGGTTGTGGGAATCAAATACAATATATCACAACCTGCTGAGAAAACTAAAAGATGTTGCATTGCGAGTGGGTGAGGAGGTTGAAAAAACGTTTTAAGGTGACTAAGGCAAGTGGAGTGATTGGGCAAATATGTGGCAGATGGAGAGCAATATGGGTAGAGGTGACGGTGTGCCCTTTGGTGGGAACAAGAGATTGGCAGCTTTTCATTTAAAAAGGGATTGTTTGAAACATGTTGATCTAAAAAGCGACATATGGGCCTTTTTGTTGTTTCTTTCTGCGCAGACCTCCGAGGTCCCTGCAGCACAGTGAGGTCTGAAGCAAGAAGTCAACACTGGGAATGGCATTCACACGCTGCCCAGTGTACATAGACCAACCACGTGGGGAGCTGTAACATTGCAAAGGATCTCGATCTCCCTGTACACCAGTCACTGAAAGCAATATTGCAGGAGCAGAAAACAGTTAGGAAGATCAATGATGTGCTGACCTTCATTTCAGGGGGATTTGAATCCAGGAGTAAGGGTGTCTTACTGCAACTGTACAGAGTGTTGGTGAGACCCCGTTTCAAACACTGTGCAGTATTGTGTGCAGGTTTGGTCTCAGTACCTAATAAAGGACAAACCTGACATTGAGGGAGTGCAGTGAAGGATGACCAGACCGATCTTTGTGATGACAGGCTTGTTGTGGGAGCAGAGTTTGGGGCGACTGGGCCTGTATTCGATGGGGTTTAGGAAAATGCGTGGAGATCTCAGTGAGATATATAAAGCTCTGACAGGGTGAGATGGATTGGAAGCAGGGATAATAATTCCCCAGGCTCTGGTGTCTAAAACAAGGTCCACAGTATTAGACAGACCATTCTGCAATGAGATGACAATAAATATCTGCCCTCAGCGTCTGGTGAACGTGGGGAATGCACTCGAATCTGGAAGCCAAGACACTGAATATAAATACGGACGTAGAGACAGTAAAGGAATGGTGGGAGAGAAGGAGAACGATATGGAAATAAAGGGTCAGGTATCATTATATTGAATTGGGTAGGAAACTCGACAGACCAAATGGACTACTGCACTTCCTACTTTTTCGCTTCCCACGGTTAAACACATTAAGGGATGTGTACAGTGTGTGGGAATAGTGCATTGAGGAGATGTTTGAACATGAACTGGAATGGGGAAGGCTCAATGTGTTGTGTGGCCTACTCCATTCCCGATGTTTCTGAGCAGTCTGTAAATGTTGTCACAAGCTCTCCGAAATTAGGAAGGACGTCTCTGCAGGGTCAACAGGACTGTGTTTCTCATTGCCTTGTCCGATACTGAGGCTGGGCCCGGGTGTTCTTTCTCGGAACAGTTTGATGCAATAGAATGTCCTGGTTGGCGGAATCAGAGACCATTGAAAAGTTTATCACATGTCTGTGTGTCTGTAGTCACGTTTTGGCCAGACCAGGAAAGCACGGGAGATTCACTTTCTGAAAGTACATTTGTGAAGCAAATTGGTGTGTACAATCGCCATTGGCTTGAAGGTCACTATTACGGACACCAGATTTTGCATCTTAATATTTTGTCAATTGTGTTTAACTTACACCTGCTGCCAGAGCATTAGCCTGGTCTGGATTAGTAATCCAGTGACCTTTCCACAGCAGCACCATCTCTACACGGGGACCTATCTGAAATCAAACTGAGGGGGAGGTAACTGCTCAGATTGTAATTATAATCCTCTTAGGAACTGGACATAGCTGAGTAATTTCCACATTACCAGGGCGATGTCAGAGTTGGAGCTGGAATGAAACAGCTTCCCAGGAACACGGCTTGTTGTGCAGCACAAGTCTTCAGTCCTATTGCAGGAATGGGGTCAGGGACCATTGTCTTTTTCGTACGTACTGTGTTCAGCTGTTTCTTCATGTCACGTACAGCAAATTGACTTGGTTGAAGACTAAAATCTGTGATTCTGTGGGTATCATGGCGAGGGTGAGGTGGTTCAACAACTCAACACTTTTGGCTGAGGTTGGTGCAGCTACCACATCCTGGTCTTTTACACTGATGTGCAGGGCTGTTTGATTACTGAGGATGGGGATATTTGTGGATCCCTTTGCTCCAGTCATTTGTTTAATCTTTCATCACCATTTATGACAGAACGTGACAGGATTGCGGAGCTTCGATCAGATCTGTTAGTCAAGTGTGGTAGCTTTAATGGGTTCACGTCAGGTTTAGGTTCACGTGGTTCTGATCCAGTCATGTTCACCCACAGTCATTACTGAAACATAGATCGTATTGATGGCAATGGCAGACTGAGGAAATTATTCGAGGCTAAAAGTTACAGGTTGTGGTTGAATGCTGTTCTGCTTCTCCTGCTGCTGTAGTCTACAGCACTACATAAATACGCAGTTTTGAGCTGCAATACCTGCAATGCAATTCTGCTCTCTGTCCCTTAGTTCACAACGAGACCCATTCACCCATCAGCCCTGTACTCAGTGACCTACTTTGGTTTCTGATGTGGTAACACTTCCATTTTCATACTCTCATTCTGCTGAGGGTCTCTCCCCGGGTCATGCCTTCAATCTGACACATTCTGCAAAACCAATTAACTGATTTTAATTCAATTGTTTAATTCATCTGAATCTTTTTCCTTGAGTAATACCATCTTCTGTGTTTAAAGTGAATGCCTTTCCCTCTGTTTCTCTCCCTGAGCATGATTAAGAGCTTTGCAGTGTCAGTGATGTCAGCCTTATGTAGTTTCAGAGCCAATGAATTCTCTGGATTCCCAATCATCTTCACCACATTTTATGTTTCCTCTTTTGGTTTGATGCCTTATTACTCATGGTTGCCTTGTCCTGCCATGAGTATGTTTCATCTCCCTTGGGAGAATTTCTGATATCCTCCGAAATAACCCTTAGAAATTCCAGCTTTTGCTGTTACATGGTCTGCCCTGCTCAGTTCCCCTTCCAATTGACTGTGACCAGCTCCTTCCAAATGTCTTTGTAGTTACATTGCTCAATTATAATCACATTACATCAAGAAGAGAGCAATAGATATAAACCTAAAGAAGGAGCTTTGAGAGAAGGGACGCAAAGAATAATTGGTAAATTCCTTAACTCGATACAAAGAGAGAAAGAGCGAGACAACATAGATGATGAAATGTGAAATATGAGAAAACTAGATCATCGAAAGAAGGAGATGAACATCCCCCAATGTTTTGGCAATGCCTGTGTGCTGTGGTCCTTTGTGCAGTGCATGTACAACAGAGTAATATGTTCAAATGCTGGGTCTGATGCCAGAAATTTTATCTCCAATAATGTGACAGACACTAGCTTTGGAAAGAACCCAACAGGCCAATGTATTGAATTCTGGTAGAAAGGGGATTAACTGAAATAAGCTGGGACACCAGAAGCAAGAAGTTATAATACACATCCTGATAAGAATGAGAGATTGGAGTGGAGATTTCCAGAAAAGGAGGGAACGTTGAGAGAAGGGGAGCATATCATTTTAGATGAGAATCAAATGATGTTTTAATGTTTTATAAATTTTATACATCATATGCAACACTTTCAGTTAACTGTGTCTCCGTTGTGCATTTAGAATGTGTTGTGCACATATGAAAAATGTTACATATCTGCATACACACATTAATTAAACAGTGAGTATAAAATCATTCATCCGCCATTGAAACTGTCCTGTTGTCGTGTTACCAGGATACATGAACACCAACTGGCCACCAAAATACATGACCCATTATCACTATGTTCCATACATACAGACAAAGAAGGGCACCACTTTGATTGGGACAACACACACGCATACTAAGACATGCAAGGACGTTCTTAGAGGAATGGCATTCTGACCGGAAGTCCGTCAATAAACACAGCAATTTAGATCCTATCTACCTTCTCTTGTAAAACAAAAGAACTGGAAATGACATCACCCATCTTAAGAACCCAAGACCGATAAATAGAAAGGCGCGACATCCCACCAGCGCTTCAGCAGAGCATCTCACTGATGATGTTAATTAGTCATAGTATCGAATCGTCAGAAAACAAACCTTCAAGCACAGCGAGCTAACTTGCATACATGCAAACTGTTATTTTTCTTTTATTAGTGGAATTTTGGGAGTTCTTTGTCACTCATGTAAAACAGATTACGAGGTGAGGTGAGCTTTTTTGGGTTTGTGGTTTTAATTAACAGAAGTGCTCGACATAGATGTCTTCACAGTTTGGGGCCCTGCCATAAGGGACTTGGGTAGATTTGAACAGATTTCGGGTACAAAATGTCCCAGCAAATTCCAACACGTTGCAATTAGTGACCTAGTTCTTAAAATAAAACCGGTCGGAAAATCTGATTAATTTTGTTCACTGGTGGTTGTTTAAATTAAAACAGAGGGAAATGGCTCTTAACATTACTAAAGAGGTTCCCAAATTTGCCAAGAAAGTTGAGAAAGACAGAAGCAGGACATTTATTAGAATTAGCAAATAGGTTGGAATTGGGTTTAACCACGGACAGAAGGAAAGCTGAAATTATAATGTAGTTGGTCAAGCACATTGATGTATCAGAGAAACAGACAAGTGCAATAGAGTTAGAAAAAACTTAAATTGCAAATATGGCAACTGAAGTTAGAAGACAAAGAAAGAGATGGAAACAGAGTTAGAAAAAAGAGAAGGAGAGGAAAAAGAAAGAGAGAGAGAATTTGAAATTTAGAAGTTGTGAATTAGACAAGAAAGTTAAATTAACAGGATGGAGATGAAGGGAGAACATCGGGATGTATACAACTATGTTAGTACTTTGCCATATTTCGGTGAGAAAAATGTCAAAACCTTTTTTATCTCATTTGAAAAAAATAACTCGGCAGATGACGTGTCCAGTGAACTTGTGGGTAATGCTAGTTCAGACTAAGCTGGTGGGCACAGCTGGTGAGGCATGTGCAGCACTGTCAGATGGGGGGTCAAGAGATTGTGCAAATGTCAAATTGGCTATTTTGATTGGCTATGAAATGGTACCAGAACCACATAGACAGAAGTTCATAAAAATTGAGACGGAACTTGGTCAGACTTATGTTAAGTTTGAAAGAATTAACCACAGTCATTTTGATAGATGTGTGCTAGCCTTAAAAATAGATAAGACTTGTGAGGCTCGAAGGGAGATTATTCTGCTGGAGAAGTTTAAAGACTCACTTCCAGAGATGGTAAGATTTCATGTGCACGAACAGAAAGTTCAAGAAGTGAGAAGCGCGGCAGAAATGGCAGGTAAATATGTATTGGTGCATGAGATGGAATTTAGCTTCTGGGAGAATTTTCATGCTATGAGGGATAGAAATTGGGAGAAGGGAAGTTCACACATTACAAAGCGAACAGTAGCGCACAATGGTTTACCACAAGTGAAAAAAGAAGCCCAAAGGGGTTGAAAGGAGGTGAAAGGCCTCAGGTGTTCTCAGTATAAGGCAGTGTAAGACATAAAATAACAGTGCCGATGGTTTAAGAAGGGCACTGGGAAAAGGTGTTTTCACTGCAGTGGTCGTTGAAGGAAGGCATTTTGGGGAAAGATGTGGTAGAAGAGGCTAAGCCCAGTGGCATTAGTGAAACTGGTAAAGGAGACCCCAAGTAGAGCCGAGGAGCTGCAAGAGAGTATACAGCCAAGGCAGGGGCGTGGTATGGAGTCAATACCTGATCGCTATAAAGAATTCACCTCTATAGGTAAAGTTTACTCAGAAAGATCGGGGGAGAAGGACAAGAAGTTATAATTTTGTGAGATATGGGATCTGCTCAGTCTCTAATAGTTGAGAAGTGAGGCTCCGGAAAAGCACAACAGATCTGGCAGCATCCGAAAAGCAGGACAATCGAATATCAGGCAGAAACCCATCGTCAGGAATGTGGTGGGGGGACAATGGGGCTGAAAGATAAATACGAGGGTAGTAGCTGGGCCTGTGGGAGGGTCACTGGGAAGGCGATAAGAAGATGTAGGTGGGAGTAATTATGATATGTCGGTTAGGAGGATGGAGTCGGTAGGTGGGAAGTAAGCTGGCCAGTTAGGGTGGTTCAAGAGGGCAGTGCTAGGTTGAACGGTTGGATCTGGGAGAGGTTGGTGGAGGGGAGATTTGGAATTTGGTGAAGTCAACGTTGATGATGGTTCTAATTTGAGGGTTCCAGCTGTCCTACCACTGATAGGTGTCCTATCACCCTCCTGTCCGACCAATCACCATCACACCCCACCTGCATCTACCTCTCGCCTTCCAAGCTATCTTACACCCAGCTCCACCCCCACCCTCCTATTTATTTCTCGGCCCCCTTCCCCCTCCGTTACCCCATCCCCCACTTTCCTGAGAAGGATTTATGCCTGAAAAGTCAACTCTTCTGCCCCTCGGATGCTGCCTGGTTGGCTATGCTTTTCCAATTGGAAACTTTTCAACTCTCATCTCCAGCATCTGCAGCCCTCACTTTCTCTCGGCCTCTAATAGTGAGAGATGAAAGTATTTTCACTCTTTCTGACGTACTAATCAAGATCGTGACAATTTGTGGAATGGGGTTAGAAATTAAGCATTCCCTTGTGTAACATCAGGTTGGAATGCCAAATCAAGGTTGTGGAAGTAACAGTGACAGTGAGTAACAGAGTGTCATTTCCAGGAATACAGTTTGTTCTTGTGAACGATTTAACAGGATCCAAGTTGGGCGTGGCACCCCTTGTGTTAGAGAAGGCAAAAGGAAAACAAGGGAATTGGGGAGTTAAAAGAAAAATACCCAGGATTTTTCCAGACTGTATAGTAACAAGATTGTGGGCGGCACGGTGGCACAGTGGTTAGCACTGCTGCCTCACAGTGCCAGAGACCCGGGTTCAATTCCCACCTCAGGCAACTGTCTGTGTGGAGTTTGCACATTCTCCCCGTGTCTGCGTGGGTTAACTCCGGGTGCTCCGGTTTCCTCCCACAATCCAAATATGTGGACTAAATTGTCCCTAATGTTAGGTAAGGGGTAAATGTAGGGGTATGGGTGGGTTGTGCTTCGGCGGGTCGGTGTGGACTTGTTGGGCCGAAGCGCCTGTTTCCACACTGTAATGTAATCTGTAATCTAATCTGCAATTCCACTGTCATAAGTTAGAGCAGGAAGGAAAACCAAAATAAAAAGCCAAAGGAGATGATGCTCAGTGAACTGACACCCTGCTTGATGTCACGGTGCAGAAAAAAACCCAAACAGGCAGAGGATCAGGCAGGGGTGTTTAGTCCTGAAAGGCTAATGGACTTACAACAGATACATATATATATATACAACAGATATATATATATACACACACATACACATGCACACACACAAAAAAAGGAATCAAAATATATTGTCGAACGTTATTAACTTAAAGATAGAATGCTAAAATTAAAATGGAGACCCCGATAGGTTAGTGCAGAAGGGAAATGGTCCGAAGTGCATCACACTGTTTTCGGAATAGCGTAAAGTGTTATGGGTAGCGCATAAACTAACTGCAGGGGGTCACCTAGGTGTACAGAAGACCCAGGCTAAGGTATAGAGGCATTTCTAGTGGCCTGGAATGCACACGGACGTGGTTATTTTTTGATGTACATGTCAAACATTCTAAATGGTAGGGAAGTCACAGGCAGTACTAAAGCCAGCACCTTTGTTACCAATTCCTGCATTCGAAGAACATTTCATGTGGGTTATGATTAGTTGTGTAGCTCCCCTATCTAAAATAGAAGTGCAAACCAATATTTGCTAGCCATAATGGATGTGTCTACCAGATTCCCAGAGGCAATTCTATTATGGACTCATGATTCGGAGATGCCGGTGTTGGACTGGGGTGTACAAAGTTAAAAATCACACAACACCAGGTTATAGTCCAACAGTTTTAATTGGAAGCACACTAGCTTTCGGAGCGATGCTCCTTCATCAGGTGATTGTGCAATCACCTGATGAAGGAGCGTCGCTCTGAAAGCTAGTGTGCTTCCAATTAAAAGTGTTGCATTATAACCTGGTGTTGTGTGATTTTTAACTATTATGGAGTGTTAAGGTAAAAAGGGAGGTGGAGGAGTTGGTAGCTTTCTTTACTCACTGTGGGCTCCGCTGAGAGATTCAGTCAGACCTAGGTCTCATTTTACCGCTCAGCTGTTCAAGGAAGTCATGGATATTTTAAGGAAGTCATGGATAGCTTAGTCATTCAGCACTTCAAATCAAGGGTGTCCCATCCTGAATCCCAGGCACCCTTGGAAAGTTAGCATCAGGCGCTGAAGACCATACTAACAGCGTACTGTCAGGATTACTGGAATGATTGGAATGAAGGTGTCTCATTAAATTGTTTGCCATTAGACAAAAATTATTTGCCCCAAATAAATCTACTCAGTTTACTTCCTTTGAGTTAATATTTGAAGTCAGAGTTCCTTTGGAATCAATTGAATATAAATTAACAGGACCGAAGTCAGAGACTCGGATTATATATGTGAGATGAGGGAGAGATTTGATGGAGTAGGTGAGTTAGCTAAACAACACCAGAAGGGCACAGTATAGAATGAAGCATGTGGCAGATAAAAAACTCTGAAATTTTGACGATTTCCTGTGGGGATGACGTATTAGTATTGTCACCAGTGATAGGAATCCCGTTCAATGCCAGGTTTAGGGACTCAGGAACAGAGTTATGGTCAGATGGACAAATTGTGTAGTTTATCTATATGATGTAGTGATTTTTAGCAAGTGATTGAAAGCTCACGTGCTGCAGCTGCCAGAGCATGTTGAATGTTTACAAGAAGCAAAGTTTGTAATAAACTTAAAAAAAACTGAATTCGCGAAGGCAGAGGCGACGTTCGTGGGACATTACATTGGACATGGAAGGTTGACCCCCATGGAACACAAAGACAAAGGGCTTTGAGGAATGTCCACGACCATCCTCGATGAAAGAGCATTTTTGGAACTGAGTGGATTCGATCGGAAGTTTGTTCCAAACTTCAGCAGCGTATTTGCACCACTGATGGACTTAGTAAAGAAGGAAACATAATTGTGGTGGACAGAACAATGCCAGGAGGCATTTGAGAATTTTAAAGCAGGATTAATCACCGCACCAGTTTTAGCTACAACAAATATTTTGAAACCCTTTCAAAATTCTATTTGCTTCGAGGGATATAGGGGTTGGAGTTGTATTGATACAGTAAGATGATGATAGAATTGAATGGCTAATTGGCTACTTGTCGAAAAAACGCAATATCCACCAGAAAGAAAAAATACACCATTCTCCATTATTGAAAAAGGATGATTAAGTTTCGAACTGACCTGACAATATTTTAATGTTTATGTGACAAATAAATTGTCGGAGATGGTTGTGGACAACGACAAATCTCTCGCGTTTTTTGGAATATTTAAAGACCAGAATATGAGAGCATTTCATTGGAGTCTTATCACGCCGACTTTAAACTTACAAAATGTACATGCTATGGGTCCTAAAATGTGATAGCAGATGTGTTATCATGGATTTAAAGGAAAAAGTTTAGATAAGATTTGACTTATTCCAGTTTATATGGGTGTGTAAGATTAATATGATTGATATAACTGAGATTAATACTTTTGTGTTTCATAATAATGGGATTAAGAATTAGAAGAAAAGAAACGAAGCCATCTTTTCATTCTGATGTTTTTTTTCTGAAGGAGGGATGTCTTATGAAGCCGAAAGCATGTCAGCTCACTTTAAGACAGAACGGGTTTTGTTGCATAGAAAGTACAGCACAGATGACAGCTAAATGTCAGATTGTTCCATATGTCACAGTTAGCTGTGAAATGGATACCTGAGTTTTGGTTGCTGGTTTGACAACAATTCAAATAAAACCAAAGTGTTTAAATAATGGTCAGGATACCAGAAGCCAACGGAATTTGAATTTTATTGTTTAGACACCTGGAAAGCAATCAAATTATGAGAATTGTTGTATCATGGGGAGTATATAAACCCAGCATTTGAACACTAGAGGGAGAGCCACTGCCATCCAACAACAGAGTAACTGCTGTAGAGCAGGAGTGCTAACTGGCCATCTCAAACACTCTCTTTCAAAGATACATGTTCATGTCAAACCTACTTGCAATAAAAATGACCCAGGGAGATCAGCAGCTGGAAGAGTGAACACAGCGGGGAAGATAGAGACGGTGTCGTCTTGAGATTGTAATGTTTAATATGTGGGCTTTTGGAATAGAATATTTTTACAGAGTCGGAGTCAGATAGTAAGTAGCTAAGAAAGAAGGGGCTTGTATTTGTGAATAGTTATCGTTTAGTGTTCACTTTTAAAGTTAAGAACTAACTTGTTAATTTTTGTTAAATTGTGGAATGTAGGAGATCTGTGTCGATCATATTTTAACAGATTACGAGGTGAGGCGAGCTATTCTGGGTGTTTCTTTTTAATTAACAGAAGGGTTCGACTCCACCTTGTAAATGTCCATCCACGCTAACCCCAATTCCCTGCAGTTGGCCCATATCCTTCCAGCCCATTCCTATTCACATATTTATCCAAATGCGTTTGAAATGTTGTTTATGTACCCCCCAACCACATCTGCTGGCAGCTCATCCGTACACCAGCCATTTATGTAAATAAGTGATCCCTCAGCTTCCCTTTTAATCCTTCCCCTTTAACCTTAAACTGATAGTCTCTCGTTCTCGATTCTCTAAACCTTGGAAAAAGACTGAGAGCATTAACCCTACCATCGTGATCTTATACAGCTCTATAAGGACTCCCTCAGTCTCCTACATGCTAAAGAAAAGGTCCGAGCTTGTCCAACCTCTCCCTATAACTCAGACGATAGGGTTCTGGTAACATCCTTGAAAATTTCTTCTGCACTCTTTCTAATTTAATAGCGTCCTCCCTATAACAAGGTGACAAAACTGAACACAATACTCCAAGTGCGGCCTTACCAAAGTCCTGTGTAACTGCAACATAAATTCCCAACTTCTGTACTCCATGTCCTGCCTGATGAAGGACAATGTGCCAAATGCCTTCTTCACTGCCCTGCCTACCTGTGGCTCCACTCTCAGAGAACCGTGCACCTGAACCCCAAGGTCTCTCTGCCCACTACACCGTTGAAGATCCTCCCATTCACCATGAAACTCCTCCCTTGCTTTGAGTTCCCAAAAATGTAAGACATCACGCATCTATATTAAATTCCATTTGCGATTTCTCGGCCCACTTCCCCACCTGAGTGAGGTTCTGCTGCAATTTCTGATAAACTTCCTCACTGAACATGCTCCCACTTACTTTAGTGTCATCTGCAAACTTACTAATCATAACTTGTACATTCACAACCAATTCATAGATAACAAACAACAATGGACCCAGCCTCCAGTCTGACAAGCATCATTCCACTGCACCCTCTGCTTTCTACCATCAAACCAACTGTGTATCCAATTGGCCAGTTCCCCCAGCATTCCACGTGATGGAAACTTCCAGAGCAGCCTGCCGTGTGGGACCTTATCAAAGGCCTCACTGAAATCCATAGAGACTATATCTACCCCTCTGTCCTCATCAACCTTCCTGGTCACTTCATCAAAGAACTCGAACAAGTTTGGGAAGCATGATCTCCCACTCTAAAATCTATGCTGACTGCTCCGAATCAAACCCTGTGTAGGTAATGGGTACAGTCAATGGTATGCTGTCCTTCATTTTATGATGATTCGAGAACATAAGTAAAGCCATCTTCCTGCAGTTTTAGAGCCTTGCTGAGAGAGCATTTGGGGCACTCTCTACAGATTTGATCTCCTTTGTAAGGAATGATCTCCTTACCACAGACACGGGTGATGGTAACATGAGGATAGAGTGAAGAAGCTAAGTAGAGATGTAAGGGATGAAGAAATGGTGACGCTGAAACACGAGGAGTGGCAGCGATCACTTATTTGCCAAAGAGACATTGATAGGGTGAGAAATTCCATGCTTTACCCAGGATTGTTTGGTTTGATTTATTGCCACGTGTACCTCAGTACAGGGAAACACTTTATTTATGAGCAGTGGATACAGGTCATGGATAGTCTCAGATTCCTCCCTCCCCTTCCTCGACCTTTCTATTTCTATCTCAGGCGACCGAATCAACACGGACATCTACTACAAACCAACCGACTCCCACAGCTACCTGGACTACACCTCCTCCCATCCTGCCCCCTGTAAAAACGCCATCCCATTCTCCCAATTCCTTCGACTCCGCCGCATCTGCTCCCAGGAGGACCAGTTCCAAAAACGCACATCCCAGATGGCCTCCTTCTTCAAGGACCGCAATTTCCCCCCCGACGTGGTCGACGATGCCCTCCACCGCATTTCTTCCACTTCCCGATCCTCCGCCCTTGAACCCCGCCCCTCCAACCGCCACCAGGACAGAACCCCACTGGTCCTCACCTACCACCCCACTAACCTCCATGTACAGCGCATCATCCGCCGCCATTTCCGCCACCTCCAAACAGACCCCACCACCAAGGATATATTTCCCTCCCCTCCCCCTATGAGCATTCCGTAAAGACCACTCCCTCCGTGACTCCCTCGTCAGATCCACACCCCCCAACAACCCAACCTCCACTCCCGGCACCTTCCCCTGCAACCGCAGGAGGTGCAAGACTTGCGCCCACACCTCCCCCCTCACCTCCCTCCAAGGCCCCAAAGGAAACTTCCATATCCGCCACAGATTCACCTGTACCTCCACACATATCATCTATTGCATCCTTTGCACCCGATGTGGCCTCCTCTATATTGGGGAGACGGGCCGCCTACTTGCGGAGCGTTTCAGGGAACATCTCTGGGACACCCGGACCAACCAACCCAACCACCCTGTAGCTCAACATTTCAATTCCCCCCCCCCACTCCACCAAGGATATGCAGGTCTTTGGACTCCTCCATCGTCAGACCACAGCGAAACGACGGTTGGAGGAAAAACGCCTCATCTTCCGGCTAGGAACCCTCCAACCACAAGGGATGAACTCGGATTTCACCAGTTTCCTCATTTCCCCTCCCCCCAGCCTGTCTCAGTCAAATCCATCAAATTCAGCACCGCCTTCCTAACCTGCAATCTTCTTCCCGACCTCTCCGCCCCCACCCCAGTCTGACCTAACACCCTCACCTTGACCTCTTTCCACGTATCACATTTCCGACGCCCCTCCCCTAAGTCCCTCCTCCCTATCTTTTATCTTAGCCTGCTGGACCAACTTTCCTCATTCCTGAAGAAGGGCTAATGCCCGAAACGTCGATTCTCCTGTTCCCTAGATGCTGCCTGACCTGCTGCGCTTTTCCAGCAACACATTTCCATCTCTGATCTCCAGCATCTGCAGACCTCACTTTCTCCTCATTGTAAGCATGGCCAGACAGATCATAGGGTGGACTTAGACTTGGATAGAGTAAGGCACACAAGTTACACGGAACTGGACGTGCACTAGACAAGATCAACATGAATAATATCAGCATTATTTGAACTTAGTGAGTCCATTCATCAGTCTAAGGTGACTTTCCTAATAGTCTATATGCTTTTACTAACTCTCCCCATGTTATTGTGCAGTCGGCGTGTGAGCCCGTACTGAACGTCAGGTTGCTCACAATCCCCAACAGCAGCCACAATACCTTCCATCTGAAACAGGTAGCCATTCCCACCAGCTTCCGTCCTGCATAAAGAACAGCAGGCTGTCTTCTCAAAAATGAAAGGTGCCTTCTTGAGACTTCACACAAGACATATGGCTTCCCTCCTCACTGCGGGAAAACCATGTTAAAGTCCCACGTGCGTGTTATGAGCAATGGAGCCAGGAGGAACAACATGGAGCAGCCTGTCTGTGCAGCCTCAGCTCCAGTTGTTCATCATGTTAGAGCATCTATTAGGAGACAGTGAGGGCTTCCCATGCTGGAGATCAGAGTAGAGCATCAATTGCTGGAAAAGCACAGCAGGACAATCGACGTTTTGGGCATAAGCTATTAATCAGAATCAGCATCAATTAACTCATTCTGCCCCCGTGTAAGTGCATTGAGGTGGGAATGGCCTCCTACTGTTCCTGTATAAGTGGCTCAACGGGCTGAAAGGCCTCCTCTTGTTCATGTGTAAGTAACTCAAGGGGCTGAATGGCCTCGTTCTGTTTCTGTGTAATTGACTCAAGGGACTGAATGACTTCTTCCTTGTTCAATTGGACATGGCCAAGGGCCTGACTGGTTAGCCCTGGTTCCTGTTTAATAGGTCGATGTACTGACAAGTGTGATGATGCTGCAGCTTTAAGAATTATTTTGTCCTGGTTTCTTTGAAGAGAGAGATTGAATGATCATTAACAAGCTGGTTAGTTAAGACCACTGAGTAAACAGCGAGGGAGGCCTTGGGTTTATTTTAGTGCAGCCAAAATGGATGTGGCCAGCTCTCACAGATTAGGATCTTTGAGTTTGTGGCAATCTGTGACTGAATACTCAGTTTTGCCAAGGGCTGTGTTTATGGGATTTTCGTGTATCGGGCCAGTTCATTAGTAATAGCTCCACGATCAATTATTCTGTTAACTTGTCCAATAGAATTAAGTTATTCTAATTTCCTCTTTCTTTGCTTTCATTTGATCTTTCGTGTTAAAATAAATAGTGTTAGCTTCACAGCGAGTAGTTTGACCTGTCACATTGCATCTGGAACAGACCCTTTACATTCCCTTTAAAATAAGAAAACATTAGAATCTACGCTACCGCCTTCAAATATTGTCGAGGGGCTCTGGTGTGGTCCATCACACTAGACTCCTTCTCTTCCTGAGTAATAGGCTGGAGGCACTGAATGGGCTGTCCCTGTTCTTCTCCAATAATGTCAATAGGCTGAATGGCTTCCTCATATTCCTGTGAAACCAGCGTAGGTTGCTGAATGAACTCTATTTCACTGTGGCAATGTGCAGTGTCAGGCAGTGCTGTTACACGAATGTTACAGACACGTTAACAGCACAAGTCTCAATGAAGTCTAGGTCTTGCTGCTCATGGACACAGACTAGTTCAGGAGCTGACGGGCAACAAAATGTTCTGAACATTGTGGAATCTTCAGTGACCATCCCCACTTCTGATCTTATGGTGGGGAGGGTGGGGCTGGGTAGACACTGATGAAGCAGCTGAAGCAGTTTGTGAAGAGGAAGCTACCCTGAGGATCTCCCGCAGAGCTGACACAGGACGGAGATGATGAACATCTTCCTTTGTGCCATGTTTGACTCCAAACACTGGAGAGTTTACTCTGATTCCCATTAAGTCCAGTTTTGTTAAGCTCCTTGATGTCAACAGAAGGCGGGCGGCACGGTGGCACAGTAGTTAGCACTGCTGCCTCGCAGCGCCAGAGATCCGGGTTCAACTCTCGCCTCAGGCGACTGACTGTGTGGAGTTTGCACATTCTCCCCGTGTCTGCGTGGGTTTCCTCCGGGTGCTCCGGTTTCCTCCCACAGGCCAAAGATGTGCAGGTCAGGTGAATTGGCCATGCTAAATTGCCCATAGTGTTAGGTAAGGGGTAAATGTAAATGTAAATGTAAATGTAGGGGTAGGGGTATGGGTGGTTTGCGCTTCGGCGGGGCGGTGTGGACTTGTTGGGCCGAAGGGCCTGTTTCCACACTGTAAAGTAATCTAATCTAATCTAAAAGGCAACCACTGCCTTGGTATCAGGGCCAGTCATTTGTACCTGAACCCCTGTCTCAACCTCTTTTGTTCATATCAATAGGCCATGGTATAGGAGCAGCAAGTGTCTTCTTCAAACAGATGGGATTGAATGTCAGGATTTCTCGTCTCAAGAGTGTTCGGGGAGTTAGATGACTGAAAGTATTTGAAGAGGAGGTACTGGATATTGACCTGTCAGAGAGGTGAGGCTATGAAGAATTGGGTATGGAGAGGATTTGAGACCAAGAGCAGATCAGGCATGATCTTAGTGAAGGGCAAGGCAGGCTTGGAGAGTGAACGACTTGTCCCTGTATCTGATCTTCGCCCATTCTGTTATTGGAAAGTTAGTGGGTGTTATTTTCCTGAATGTTATGGTTTTGAATATTGCAGACAGGGAGACCAGAGGATTTTGTGAGCCAGCGCTGAGTGAGGCATGGGGGCTGTATTCACAGTGAATCTGGGTCTACAACATGACCAACAAATGAAGCACAAGTTGCAGAGAGGAGAAGCTCTGTAAAGAGAGATGAGGGGCCTCTTTCATACCCGTGCCTGGGTTTTCCAATTATATTTCCCAAATCACCTCGAAACATGTGGGGCAGTCTTCAAGGGCCAAATGGTCTCCTCTGTTTCCGTGCAACAGGTTATAGGAGTAAGTGGCCTCCAATTGTTCCTGTCCAGCAGGTATGCGGGGCTGAATGGAACACAGGAACATGGGACTGAGGAGCAGGAGAGGGTCATTAGACATTTTGACCCTTCTCCACCAGGCACTAAAATTGTGGCTGATCAGGTTGGGGCCTACTTTTTGTCTATATCCCATTATCCATTATTCACTTCTCTACCAAATATTTACCTAACGCATCTTTCAATCAATGTGAACATAGAGGCACGATAAACTTCCAGTGAAGAGATTTCCGACTTGAAAGGTCCTTTCAGAAATTTTCATCATCCCTCTTATAGAATAAGAGTCAGGCAGAACGGAAACAGACCCGTTAGTCCAATCTGTTCACTCCGATCAGATGTCAAATCTTATCCGGTCCCATTTGCCAGCAATTGGCCAATATCCCTCCTCTTTCAGATACTTTTTAAATGTGCGATTGTAACCGCCTTCAGCACTTCCCCTAACAGCACTTTCTGTACACACACCACTCTCTGTGTGAAACATTTATCTTCAGGTCTCTTCTAAATCAATCCCTCTCGCCTTCAACTTATGCCCCCTTGTTCTGGACTCCCCGACCCTGGGGAGCAGAACGTGGCTGTTCAGAATATCCATGCCCCTGCTGGTTTTATAAACATCTGTAATGTTACCCCTCAACCTCTGACACTCCGGGGGGAAACACCTCAACGGAATCAGCCTCTCCCTGCAGTCAAACCTCCAGTCCTGAAACATATGTGTAAGTCATTTCTGGAGAAAACCGAGTTGTACACAGTATTCTTAAAGTGGCCTCACCAACATCCTGTACAGATGCAACATGCCACCACAACTCCTATACTCAATGCTCTGACTGATTAAGGCAAATGTGCCAAATGTGTTCAGCACCACACTGTCTACCTGCGACTCCACTTTCAAGAACAATGCACCTGCAGCCCTGTGCCCCTTTGTTACACAACATGCCCCAGGTCCTGACCATGAAGTATATAATGTCTGCCCTGATTTGCCTTCCAAAGATGCAAAACCTCGTATTTATCTAAATTAAACTTCATCTGTCACTCCTTGCATCTTTGTCCCATCTATTTATGGAGTCGTTGTACTCTGAGATAATCTACTAAACCACCATTCTGATATAATCTGCAAACTTACTCTGTCCTCAATATTCATAACTAAATCCTTTACATAAATGATGAAATGCAGTGAACTCAGTACGGATTCTTACAGCACACTGCTGCTCACAAGCCTCCAGTCTGAAAAATATCCCTCTTCCTTCAAGCCGATTGTAACTAGCTTCTTCTGTATCCCAAGTGACCGAACCTTACTCATTTGTCTACCAATCAGAATTAAATACTAGCTATGAAGACAGATTGAGTAGGCTAGGCTTATTTTCACTAGAAAAAGGAGAATGAGGGGGGACCTGATTGAGGTTTACAAATCATGAAGTGTATAGCCAGTGTGGATAGAGACAAGCTGTTTCCCAGGTTGAAGGATTCAGTCACGAGAGGTCGTGCTTTCAAAGTGAGAGGTGGAATGTTTAAGGGGGATACACGCGGTAAGCACTTCACACAGAGTGTGGTGGGCATTTGGAACGCGTTGCCAGCAGAGGTGGTAGAGGCAGGCACGGTCGATTCATTTAAGATGCATCTGGACAGATGCATGAGTAAGTAGTGAGCAGAGGGATACAGATCCTTAGGAATTGTCCGACAGATTTAGACAATACATTTGGATCGGCTCAGGCTTGGAGGGCTGAAGGGCCTGGTCCTGGGCTGTAAATTTTCTTTGCTCTTTGTTCTTTAAATGAACAACTTGCTGAGGTCCATATAGACAATGTCACCCAAACTGCCTTCATCAATCTTCTTTGTTACCTCTTTACCAAATTAATGAGACATGATTTCCCATGCAGAAAGCTACGCTGTGTACCCCGATTGGCCCTTGTCTTCCCAAATGTATGTAAATTCTATCCCTCAGAACCTCCTCCAACAACTTACCCACCACTGACATCAGGCTCACCGGTCTATAGTTCCCCGGCTTTTTGGGTCACTGTTTGCTTTTCTTGTCCCACTCCTGCACTGCTCACAACAGATGTTAAATGTAACCAGGTTGGTGTCATGCCGATCATATCGGTCTCAGACTGGGTCAGGGTCAGTTTTAGGAACAAGTCTGACTAGTTTCTGTAATCTGCTCAAATAGCACGTTTTTGATCCAGAGCAATGTTACTCAAACTCTGATGGAAAGATGCATGTTTGGGTGTTGAAAATATACAATCAATATTTCCTTTTCTAAAAACACTGACACACACACACACACACACACACACACACACACACACACACACACACACACACACACACACACACACACACACACACACACACACACACACACACACACACACACACACACACACACATATAAACAAAATCTCTGCAACTTTAACTTGAAAGAACTTTGACCAGATATTATTGTAACTCATGACAAAAGGAAAAATTGCAAGATTTTCCAAAACATCATTCTGCTTCTGAAGATATTGTACTCACATAGCTGCTAGCAATGGGATTCCATCCTGGGAGAGTTGGATTTGGCTGAATTCCATTTGCTTTAGGCAGTGAGTAGATTCCAATGGATGCTGGTCAGGGAGCACCCAAAGGGTAGCATGGTGGTTAGCATTGCTGCCTCACAGCACCAGGGGCTTGGGTTCGATTCCAACCTTGGGTGACTGTCTGTGTGAAGTTTACACATTCTCCCCTTGTCTGTGTGAGCTTCTAATGGGTGACCCCGTTTCCTACCACAGCTCAAACTGTGTAGGTTAGATGGATTGATCATGCCAAATTGTCTGTAGTTTTCAAGGGTTTCTAGGTGAGGTGCATTAGTCTGGGAAAACTATAGGGGAATGTGTTGGGAAGGTTGGTATGGATTTGTTTGGCCGAAGGGCTTGTTTCAACACTGCAGGGATTCTGTTCCAATAAGAATGGTAACGATGACTGCAGAGTTCTTTTTAGCTCGTATACATTGCTGTGATGAGGAACAATGAAGGAGAGAGAGGACAATAGGCCGTTCCTTCTCGGACAGATTACATTTTCTCCCTTTCTGAGCTGAGTCACACAATAATGTCATCCTCTCCCAAACTGGACCATGGGAGGTCTCCTTGTACATGGTCCAAACTATGTCTCCATCACTTCCCTATTCCATGTTGTTGCATCATTGCTGCTGTCATACACAGAGCCATACCCTTCGCAGAAAATGGTCTCGGCCGATTTGAAATATGTTTACATGGCCCCACGTCATTAAAAAAATGAAATGTTTAATTTATTCAGAATTCCTAAGTTAAAATGCATGCATTTTTAAAGAAATGCATAAATTGCTGGAAAGGCTCGGCAGGTCTGTCAGCATCCAGATGCCTTTTACATGCTGTTTTTGTACCAGCCTCCACCACTTCCTCTGGCAGCTCATTCCATACACACACCAACCTCTGCGTGAAAAGGTGCCCCTTAGGCCTTTTCAAAAACGTTCCCCTTTCACTGTCAACCAATGCCCTCTAGTTTTAGACGCCCCTAACCTGGGAAAAACCCTGACTACTCGCCCTATCCATGACCATTCTGATTTTATAAACCGTTACTGCTGTGAAATATGGCCCCAATCAACACGAATGGCTGTACTTTAAGTTATCCTGGGCCTAAATTCTGAAATTCAATACTGACACCTCTTCCTTCTCCATCAAGTCACAATTCTAAGTCCATTTTATTCAGTTTGTTCAGATGTATCATGAGGCACTTCTGTGAGCTTTACACCTAGACCTTTGTGCAATGAGGTTTGGATACTGGCATCACTCTGCAATACCCATAAAGTTGTAACAGTATTCTCCTCTGTGGTTTGTTCATCAGTCTGTTCAGACATGCTGGGACATACCTCTGCAACAGGCAGGACTTGAATCCAGGCCTTCTATTCCAGACCTAGGAACACTACCACACAATTTCAGGAATTGGAATCAAATCCAGAGCTCTGGCTCAGAGACAGGGACACTACCCACTACACTACCATACCCAGACTTTGGTTCATATTTTAGTGCCCGCTTTCAGCTTGGTGTGGATTTATTATAATCAGGTTACCATTACTGAATTACAAACAACACTTTGCATTATTAAACAAATGCAAGACCTTTGTCTCAACTGTAGGATATTGAGTGTATGTGCTGTGCTATCGAAATTAACTATAAACATCTTTAATTGCTATTATCTGTAGTCTGAAATATGAGAAAAAGAAATCCTGCTGACATAATCTGCCCAATGAAGGGTCTCAAATAGATATTTATTACTGAACACCAGAGACGAAGGAAGAGCTTTACTTCTGGTCACAACACACCGATCACTCTTACCCACCTCTAACCTGCAACTGCCTTCTTCCTAAAATGAAATGACACCAGGCCGCTGATTACTGTCCTGCCTCTCCTCCCCACTGACTGTGTCAGCAATCTCTCTCTCCTCGCCCTAACCACACAAGGCAAAACAAGCTCAGGGTCTTTATGAAAATCAAGGCCGGAGTGTGCAGGCCTCCTGGAGACGGGGAGGATATTTTAAAGGGGGAGAGTGGGGGGTGGTAATATCACACACTGGGCTGAGGGGTGGCAGATAGAGTGCAGTTTGGATTAATGCGAGGTATGGGATTTGGTAAATCAAACAACAGCAGGACCTATACAATTAAAAGCAGGGCCTTTGGCAGTGTTGGAGAACAGAGATCTAGGCTGTCAGGTATAATTCTTTAATATTTGCATCTCATACAGATAGTGTGGTTAAGAAGGTGTTTAACACACTTGTCTTCATTGGTCAGACCTTTGAGTATCAGAATTGGGACGTCATGTTGTGGTTGTACAAGATACTGGTGAGACCTCTTCTGGAATACTGTGTCCAGTCTGGTCACCCTGCCCACTCATTCCATAGCACACCACCCTCTGGTTGAAAAAGCTGCCCCTTAGGTCACTCTTAAATGTTTCCCCTCTCACCTTAAGCCTATTCCCTCTAGTTTTGGACTTCCCGTACCCTTAGAAAACACCTTGTCTGTTCACTTTTATATTACTGACCTTGATATTATTAAGCTTGAGAGGGTTGAGAACAGATTAATCTGTATGTTGCTGGGAAAGGAGGGAGTGAGCTATAAGTAGAGGCTGGGTCGGCTGGGACTCGTTTCACTGGAGAGTATGAGACTAAGAGGTAACTTTACAGAGGTTTATAAAATAATGAGGGGTACAGATAAGCTGAAGGGCTGATGTTTTTTCCCTAGAGTTGGGGATTCAAAACTGAGGGATATTTTAAGGTGCGAGGAAAAAGATTTACAAAAGTCACGAGAGGTAAATATTTTAGACAGAAGCTGGCTTGTGTGTGGAATGAACTTCCAGAGGAAGTGGTGAAATCAGGGACAGTTACAACGTTTAAAGGACATTTAGATCAGTATATGGATAAGACATCAGTTTGGATGGTGCTGTGAGCAGCTGCCCTCTCCCTCCCCTTCTCTGAATGAATCCCTGTTGGTTTTCACCCTCTGCCAATGCTTGTGCAGTGGCGTGGGGAGGCCAGCAGAGGGTGACATTGCATCACTTTAAGCACCACAGAGACTGCCAGACCTGCCCCACCCAGAGACACACAGATACACACACAGCAATTGTTTGGACACAACATTGAGCTCATCTGGTAATTTAAACTAAACATAAAGAAATGCTCAATTTGCTTTGTAAACTGTTAAAATATGAGGGACAGGTCTGCCAAATCCCACTGTTTAAATAAAAACATCAATTTATTTTTTTCACTCTGAAAGTGAACATTTTACATCAACTATTCAAACTCTGAGACCCCCTTTCTCTTAACTGCTTATTACCCGACTCCAGCTCGATAGCAATATACTGTTTCTGGGTCTGCCATCCTCTCATACCACAGGAGCTTGTAAGCTCTCCGTTCAGAACGGCATTCACCCTCTCTTAAAGGTACAGTACACGCTTTCAACTTCATCACATGATACCCTGATGAATATCGATAAGTGGAACCTATCCGGATTTCGTTTGCTCTGTGGTTTGTCAATATTTCATTTGCTCCGTCTGGTGTGTGCAGGATTTTTGTTGCTCCATTGACAGCATGTCGACTCTGTCCATAGGACTATATCAGTATTTCACTTGCTCACACTCGTGTGTGTGGGGCAGAATTTCAGTTGTTACATGGGGACTGTGACGCTATGACAATCTCAATGTTTGTAGATGGCACCGAACCTGGAAGGACTCTGAAGTCTATTGAGGACAGTGTGGAACTCTAACCGTACAATCACACATTGGTATAGTGTTCAGGTTTAAAGCAGATGGGGATCAATGCAGAGCAGTGTGAGGTGATACACTTCGGTAGGAACGACAATGAAAGACAGTTTAAAACAGGCTGTGCCATTATAAAGGGGCTGCAGGAACAGAAGGGCCTGGGTGGATATGAGCACAGATTGTTGAAGATGTCAGGACAAGATGTCAGGGGAGAGCAGTAACTGTCACAGATTAGTTTCAGTATTTGAGCTGTTTACAGGGGGAGGTGTAGGAGGGAGCCTCCGTGCTCCCTTCCTGGGAGGTGGTGGTGATGATGTGTTGTGAGCCCACCCTCCTACTCACCGAGACCGTGGGGTTTCCATTTGTACCAGCTCGACACTAAAGGGAGATGGCATCAGGGCCACGGCTTCTAAGTTGTGTCGGGGGGGAAACGGAGCTGCCAGTGGGTTTAAAGTGAGAATTGCCCTTCACTGAACATTGCTCCTTACTCGGTCGGTGGGACGTGGATGTTTCAGAATCTCCACACGAGGCATCCCCGTCCTCTCCGGCTCGTGCCAGGGTCCTCTCAACATGGCGGGGGGAGGGGGGGAGGGAAAGGATATCGGGCACTCCACCACCCAGCTTGGCCCTTCCTGTGCTATTCCCGGCTGTTTCTCTTGGAATGGAGGAAGGGAGGGAGGGAGTGGGAGGCCCTGCTGTTAGTGCTGGTGTAGGTGGGGGTTGGGGGAGTGTCCGAAGGGAGTCAGTCCACAGTGTTGTATCTATGCAGGGGGTAAAGTGGATGGAGACAGAGAGAGAGAGAAGGTGCTGAATGCAGCAGTGAGAGTGGTGGAGCAGGAACCTAGTTCGAGGGTTGGTGGCATAACAGGTATAAAGTGTGTGTGAGGGAGCAGAGAGAATACGGTGACCCTTTTCCTGATAGAGCAGAGAAGGTTATTGATGCTTGTCCTGCATTGCTGGACATTTCCTCAGGTTGCAGATAGTGCACTGAGCTGGGTGGGGAGCTCAGACCATGCTCGGTGTGTCTGGTGGTTTGCCCCCCACTCTAGGAAGAGAATGGCCCCCTCTGTACTAGGCCCTCCACCAGGAACTCCGTGTCCCTGTCGACAAACCGTGGTGTAATTGCCCAATACCTGACATGCTCGGAGTAAACTGTGCAGGGCTACTCCAAACGGAGAAAGGTCAAACATGTGCCCATTGGCCTTTTAAAGATGGCACCAATGCCAGGGATCAGAGAATATCCAGGGGCATCCGGGCGATGGTGAGTTACTGCGGCCATAATGGGTGGGAGAATTGGGCTGGTATTGAATGAGGGGGACACCATAGGGTGGGCTGGGCAGTTATTGAGGTGAGTCCGATATGATAGCACCAGGAAACTAGCTCAGCCTCGTGCAGATAATCTCTCTGTCACACTCAAGGAAAATCAAACAAAGAGAAATTATTGTTAGAATCTGCCCAATGAGTCATAGATTCGGTTGAAACTAATTCCAGTTACAAAGATGCAGAACATATGCTAAGCTGACGTCACACCAGTATCCCTTTTTCCCATCTTTCCTGGGAAGACAGGCTCATGTTACAGGATGTTATCGAAGTGTCTACACTTCAGCATTCTGAAACCTGTGAACACAACCTTCCTTGACACTTTCTCTCAGTCTCCCCCTCTCTGTCTATACCCCAAACGCATCGCATGTGGTGATATTTAAAGTGATTCGCCCGCCATCACTCTCTGGCAGTGATGTTCACACCCATAGCACCCCCTTGTCATGGCACGGTGGAGAGATGGAGCTGGAAATGGATGGGAGCTACCCATCCTGTCACTTCCAGCATGGTCTGCAAGTTTCCCCACGCTGGGCAGTGATTTATCACAATGTTACTGAGCAATGCACTGGGGCGATGTACACAGCTTTACATGCTGGGAGGGTAACTGCTCCTGGTTACCAATCAATGTACTGGGTGGTGCACACAGTCCTACACGGTGGGAGGGTAACTGCTCCTAGTTTTTGCAGATCTATGCAGTGGAGTTGAGTACACAGTCCTACACGGTGGAAGGGTAACTGCTCCTGGTTTACAGATCAATGCACTGGGGTGGTGTACACAGTCCTACATGCTGAGAGGGTAACTGCTCCTGGCTTTTAGATTAATTCATGGGTGATCACTGCGCAGGTCGCTGTGTTGGTCAGACTATCTGGTTGAGTTTTATAGATAACGCACTGCTGTGGTCTGCACAGCTCTCGATGCTGGATAGATATATGGTCTGTCCTGAAGAAGGGCTTATGCCCAAAACGTCGATTCTCCTGTTCCCTGGATGCTGCCTGACCTGCTGCACTTTTCCAGCAACACATTTTCAGATATATGGTCTGGGTTTATAGATCAATGCCCTGATCTGATCTGCGCAGTGTTCCATTCCGGACAGATTGCTGGATTGTATTGACCAGTGTAATGGATGAATCTGGACAGATTGCTGGGTTGTACTGAGCAGGACACTGGCCTGGTCTGCACAGTGTTCCACGGTGAACGGATATGTCCCCTGGGTATGGTGTCTGGGCTGGTTGTGTGCGGTGGATTGAGAATGTGGTATATCTAACCATTTCAGCTGATCTGGCAATGCCTTTAGCTCCCATTCCTGTGATTGGACACTCCGTCTCTCACCACATTAATGTTACAGTGGGTCCAGGCATCATGTTGGTGTTGTGGGTAGGGGTAAAGGTGATGGACACGTCAAGGGGTTCCCCGCAACGTTCTGTCCCCAACATTCTATAACTATCATTCCCCGGAACGTTCCGTCCCCAACATTCTATAACTGACATTCCCCGGAACGTTCTGTCCCCAACATTCTATAACTGCCATTCCCCGGAACGTACTGTCCCCAACATTCTATAACTGTCATTCCCCGGAACGTACTGTCCCCAACATTCTATAACTGTCATCCCCCGGAACGTTCTGTCCCCGACATTCCATAACTGCCATTCCCCGGAACGTACTGTCCCCAACATTCTATAACTGTCATCCCCCGGAACGTTACATCCCCAACATTCTATAACTGCCATTCCCCGGAACGTACTGTCCCCAACATTCTGTAACTGTCATCCCCCGGAACGTTCTGTCCCTGACATTCCATAACTGACATTCCCCGGAATGTTCTGTCCCTGACATTCCATAACTGACATTCCCCGGAACGTTCTGTCCCCAACATTCTATAACTGCCATTCCCCGGAACGTACTGTCCCCAACATTCTATAACTGTCATCCCCCGGAACGTTCTGTCCCCGACATTCCATAACTGACATTCCCCGGAACGTTCTGTCCCTGACATTTTGTTTGTGAACGGCCGGACGTCAGTGAATTGAACAAATGATAAGATCCCGAGGGAAGAGAAGGAGACGCTGTCCAGAAGGCCCCTCAGGCAGTTAAAGGAGTGAACACGTTTTCCCGGCGTTTACATTTCTCCACGCCACAGGATCAACCACAATTTAGAACAAAATACAGAAATTCCCAAACTCCGTTTGTCTTCAGGAAACTGGGAGAGAATACTTCAGGACAGTAACGTTCCCAACCTCCGTATTAGGAACTGGGAAGGAGTGACCTGTGTCTGCTCTCGAGTGATCGAGTGTGTGGGAATGTTCTAGAAACCATCTGTCCTTATGGATGTGTCTCTGTGTGTTTGGGGAGGGAGGGTTCCTTGTGGTTTATGTCACATTTTTGTCAGTAATTCCGACCTTCCCATTTGTTAGTCCAGCTCCAATTATTTTAATAAATCCCTGAATACAGGGACACATTTGGAAATCTCACTGGGTCCCCGATCAAACGGGTCCCTTTGCCTCCAGGCTGATGGATAATGGGTTTGTTTTCCTTCCTCACAGTTAACGTAGTGACCATCTACGTCCTGCTTTATAAAGATTGTGGATTGTCTCCATGTGTCAGACGTTACCTGGGGGCCATGGCAGCGGCGGATCTCCTGGTCATTATCCTCGACCTGATCCTGAGACACATTCCCATTGTTTATTGGGAACAGTTTTATTTCCTGTACTCCATCTCCGTGTGTAATATCCACGCCGTCCTGCTTTATGCAGCCACTGACTGCTCGGTCTGGTTCACCGTCACTTTCACCTTTGATCGGTTTGTGGTCATTTGTTGCCAGAAGCTGAAAAGTAAATATTGCAGTGAGAAGACGGCGGCTGTGGTTCTGGGAGCAGTGATTGTGCTGAGCTGTTTAAAGAACATTTTCTGGTATTTTATTCTCACGGCTCGGTATTGGCTGGAGAACGTCCCCTGGTTTTGTGAGGTAACACACGCTGTTTATTACTCCAGTGTCTGGGTCACAATCGAGTTCCTCCACCACATTCTAACCCCGGGTGTCCCATTTCTCCTGGTTCTGCTGCTCAATGTTCTCACCGTCAGACACATTGTAGAGACCAGCAGAGCCCGCAGGAGACTCCGCGCTCACACCAATGGGGACGCTCAGTCTGACACTGAAATGAGAAACCGAAAAAAATCCATTATTTTACTGTTTGTGATCTCGGCCAATTTCATCCTGTTATGGTCAACGTTCATGCTGTATTCTATTAGGAACCGGATGTGGTATATTGGGTATTACTCTGTGTCTCTCCATCCCTTTGTGCGGGAATTGGGCTTCATGCTGCAGCTCCTCAGTTGCTGCACAAACACCGCGATTTATGCCGTGACCCAGACTAAGTTCAGGCAGCAGCTGAAGAATGTGCTGAAATATCCCTTCACCCAGATCCATCTATCCATCAAATTCCCTCATTAATCAATCCATCCGGGATTTTCTCATTTCAGTTCAGTGTTTCAGCGATGGAGTAGCCTGTCGCTATGGTAACAGACTGAGGGTAGCGCTGGGATGTCCATCCTTATCCCACAGGGGGGTTACAGGGAAACATTTTAATGTTTCTCCCAACTCAGGGGCCAGTGAGAAAAGGCACCATCTCACTGACTGTATCCATCACTTCCGTTTGTACACAATAAAAATTTTGATTAAAGCGTGCCGAGCAGCAGAGTGACCGATGTTGTTGTGTGTCTTTGTGTTGGAGAAGCTGAGCTGGAGAGAGACAGACTCAGCCCCAAGTCCTGGTCCTCAGGGAAGGGGAGGGCACCGCGCCCTGAGCTCAGGAGCTGGGTTTAACTCCCTCTGAACCCCCCGCCACTCCAACCTGGCCTCCCCATTTCCTCTCCCCGACTCTTCCTCCTCAATTCTCTCCCTCTCTTTCTCTTTCTGCACACTCAGTCTTTCTCACCTCCTCTCCCCTTCACTCTCTCTGGTCCCCTCTCAGACACCACCCCGCAACCCCGGTTTCTCCACCTGCCTCCACTATTTTTTCTGCCGCACTCTCCCCCTCTCTCTCACACCCCCAACCTGCCTCCATTCTTTTCTCTCCCCCTCACCCTCACTCTCTCTCTCTCTCCTGCCATCTCTCTCTCCCTCCCGCAATGTCGTCTCTACCCCATTTTCCCCACCTCCCACTTCCGACATCTTTCGATCATCTCACCCCCACCACCACACGCAGCCTCACCACCAACCCCCAGTCTCTGGGTCAGAGGGAGAGGGAAGGACTAGGGAGACAGATTGTGTCAGAGTGAGAGGAAGGGCAGGATAGGAGGGAGAGAGATTGAGTCAGAGAGAAACGGAGGGAGGTGGGGAGAGAGAGAGACCAAGGTAGGGGGATCGAGAGTGGGAGAAGATGGAGAGAGCGAAGGAGCAGGGAGAGACAGAGGGAGAGAGAGAGGAAAGGGAGAGATAAGGTGAGGGAGGGAGAGAGAGAAATAGGGGAGGACATAATGAGAGAGGGGTCAGAGAGAGGGGGACAGAGAGAGGGGGACAGAGAGAGGGGGGACAGAGAGAGGGGGACAGAGAGAGGGGGGACAGAGAGAGAGGGGGACAGAGACAGAGGAGGGCAGAGAGAGAGGGAGACAGAGTGTGGGGAAGATAGAGAGGGACAGAGAGAGAGGGGGACAGTGAAATGGGGGAAAGAGAGAGGCAGGTGGGAGGGTGAAGGGGCAGAGAGGGGGTGACAGAGAGAGGGGCACAGTGAGAGGGGGATATAGAGGGAGACAGAGAGAGGGGGACGGAGAGAGGGGTACAGAGTGGGTGGGGGAGAGAGGGGGGTCAGAGAGAGTGGGACAGAGAGTGGGGGATGGAGAGAGTGGGGGACAGAGAGAGAGGGAGAACAGAGAGAGAGGGGGCAGAGAGAGCGGGAGCAGGGAGAGGGCGACAGAGGGGGGCAGAGTGCGAGGGAGAGATCGACGGGACAGAGAGAGGGGGACAGAGAGAGTGGGGGAGAGAGAGAGAGGGGACAGAGAGATGGTGACAGAGAGATGGTGACGAGAGAAGGGGACAGAGAGAGGGGTACAGAGTGGGAGAGAGAGGGGGGGGGTCAGAGAGAGGGGGACAGAGAGTGGGGGGATGGAGAGAGTGGGGGACAGAGAGAGGGGGCAGAGAGAGGGCGACAGATTGGGGTTCAGACAGTGGGGGGGGGGAGAGAGAGGGGACAGAGAGAGGGGGACAGAGAGAGAGGGGGAGATAGAGGGGACAGAGAGAGGGGGACAGAGAGTGTGGGGATGGAAAGAGTGGGGGACAGAGAGAGAGGGGGACAGAGAGAGGGGGACAGAGAGAAGGGAGCAGAGAGAGGGTAACAGAGAGGGGGTCAGAGAGCGGGGGAGAGAGATAGGGGACAGAGTGAGGAGGACACAGAGAGGGGGAGATAAAGGGGGCAGAGAGAAGGGGGCAGAGAGTGGGAGACAGAGAGGGGTACAGAGTGGGGGGAGAGAGGGGGACAGAGAGTGGGTGGATGGAGAGAGTGGGGGACAGAGAGAGAGAGGGGGACAGAGAGAGAGGGTGACACAGAGGGGGCCAGAGAGAAAGGGGAACAGAGAGAGGGATGCAGAGAGAGGGGTACAGAGAGAGAGGCGAAGAGAAAGAGGGGGACAGAGAGAGAGGCGGGTCAGAGAGAGAGGGAACAGAGAGAGGGGTACAGAGAGAGAGTGGGACAAAGAGGGGGGATAGAGAGAGGCGGGTAGGAGACAGAGGGGGACAGAGAGAAGGCGACAGAGAGAGGGAGCAGAGAGCGGGGCAGAGGGAGAGACAGGTGGGAAAGAGACGGGGTCAGAAAGAGGGGGACAGAAAGAGGGCGACAGAGAGAGGGGGCAGAGAGCGGGGGAGAGAGAGAGAGGCGGTTGGGCGAGAGAGGGGGTCAGAGAGAGGGCGACAGACAGAGAGGGACAGAGAGTGGAGTAGATAGAGGGGGGCAGAGAGAGGGGGACAGAGAGTGAGGGGGACAGAGAGAGAGGGGGCAGAAAGAGGGTGACAGAGAGAGGGAGATAGAGAGAAGGGAAACAGAGAGAGAGGGAGACAGAGAGAGAGGGGACAGAGAGAGAGGGGACAGAGAGCGAGAGGTGTAGAGAGAGAGGGACAGAGAGAGAGAGAGGGACAGAGAGAGTGGGACAGAGAGAGGGGTCAGAGAGAGGGCGACAGAGAGGGGTGGAACAGAGAGAGCGGGAAAAAGAGAGAGGAGGACAGAGAGAGAGGGTACAGAGAGAGAGAGGGGGTTAGAGAGAAGGTACAGAGAGAGAGGGGGACAGAAAGAGAGGGTACCGAGAGAGAGGGGGGCAGAGAGAGAGGGGATCAGAGACGGAGGGGGTCAGAGAGAGAGGGGCAGAGAGAGAGGGGGACAGAGAGAGAGGGGGACAGAGAGAGAGGGGCCGAGAGAGAGGGAGGAAGGGGGGGGGGACAGAGAGAGTGGGGGACAGAGAGAGTGGGGCAGAGAGAGAGAGGGGGGCAGGGGGGGGACAGAGGGAGAGGGTGACAGAGAGAAAGGGGGCAGAAAGAGGCAACAGAGAGAGGGAGACAGAGAGAGGGGGACAGAGAGATGGGGACAGAGAGAGGGGGAACAGAGAAAGGAGGAACAGAGAGAAGGGGGGTAAGAGAGACGGTGACAGAGAGGGAGACAGAGAGAGGGGGACAGAGAGAGAGAGGGGGACAGAGAGAGGGGTCGGGGGGCAGAGAGAGTGGGGGCAGAGAGAGGGCAACAGAGAGGGGTGGAACAGAGAGAGCGGGAAAAAGAGAGAGGAGGACAGAGAGAGAGGGTACAGAGAGAGAGAGGGGGTTAGAGAGAAGGTACAGAGAGAGAGGGGGACAGAGAGAGAGGGGCCGAGAGAGAGGGAGGAAGGGGGGGGGACAGAGAGAGTGGGGACAGAGAGAGAGGGGCAGAGAGAGAGAGGGGGGCAGGGGGGGACAGAGGGAGAGGGTGACAGAGAGAAAGGGGGCAGAAAGAGGCAACAGAGAGAGGGAGACAGAGAGAGGGGGACAGAGAGGGGGGGACAGAGAGAGGGGGAACAGAGAAAGGAGGAACAGAGAGAAGGGGGTTAAGAGAGACGGTGACAGAGAGGGAGACAGAGAGAGGGGGACAGAGAGAGAGAGGGGGACAGAGAGCGGGGTCGAGGGGCAGAGAGAGTGGGGGCAGAGAGAGGGCAACAGAGAGAGGGTCAGAGAGCGGGGGAGAGAGCGAGGGGACAGAGAGAGAGGGACAGAGAGAGAGAGGGGGACAGAGAGAGTGGGACAGAGAGAGGAGGGTCAGCGAGAGGGCGACAGAGAGGGGTGGAACAGAGAGAGCGGGAAAAAGAGAGAGGGGGACAGAGAGAGAGGGTACAGAGAGAGAGAGGGGGATAGAGAGAGGGTACAGAGAGAGAGAGGGGGACAGAAAGAGAAGGTACCGAGAGAGAGGGGGGCAGAGAGAGAGGGGATCAGAGACGGAGGGGGTCAGAGAGAGAGGGGCAGAGGGAGGGGGGACAGAGAGAGAGGGGGACAGGGAGAGAGGGGCAGAGAGAGAGGGAGGCAGAGGGGGGGACAGAGAGAGTGGGGGACAGAGAGAGAGGGGCAGAGAGAGAGAGGGGGCAGAGGGGGGACAGAGGGAGAGGGTGACAGAGAGAAAGGGGGCAGAAAGAGGCAACAGAGAGAGGGAGACAGAGAGAGGGGGACAGAGAGAGGGGACAGAGAGAGGGGGAACAGAGAAAGGAGGAACAGAGAGAAGGGGGGTAAGAAAGACGGTGACAAAGAGGGGGGGCAGAGAGAGGGAGACAGAGAGAGCGGGACAGAGAAAGAAAGGGGGACAGAGAGAGGGGTCGGGGGGCAGAGAGAGTGGGGGCAGAGAGAGGGCAACAGAGAGGGGGTCAGAGAGCGGGGGAGAGAGAGAGGGGGCAGGGAGAGAGGGACAGAGAGAGAGAGGGGGACAGAGAGAGTGGGACAGAGAGAGGAGGGTCAGCGAGAGGGCGACAAAGAGGGGTGGAACAGAGAGAGCGGGAAAAAGAGAGAGGGGGGCAGAGAGAGAGGGTACAGAGAGAGAGAGGGGGATAGAGAGAGGGTACAGAGAGAGAGAGGGGGACAGAAAGAGAGGGTACCGAGAGAGAGGGGGCAGAGAGAGAGGGGATCAGAGACGGAGGCGGTCAGAGAGAGAGGGGCAGAGGGAGGGGGAACAGAGAAAGGAGGAACAGAGAGAAGGGGGGTAAGAGAGACGGTGACAAAGGGGGGGGGCAGAGAGAGGGAGACAGAGAGAGCGGGCGAGAGAGGGGGTCAGAGAGAGGGCGACAGACAGAGAGGGACAGAGAGTGGAGTAGATAGAGGGGGGCAGAGAGAGGGGGACAGAGAGTGAGGGGGACAGAGAGAGAGGGGGCAGAAAGAGGGTGACAGAGAGAGGGGGATAGAGAGAAGGGAAACAGAGAGAGAGGGAGACAGAGAGAGAGGGGACAGAGAGAGAGGGGACAGAGAGCGAGAGGTGTAGAGAGAGAGGGACAGAGAGAGAGAGAGGGACAGAGAGAGTGGGACAGAGAGAGGGGTCAGAGAGAGGGCGACAGAGAGGGGTGGAACAGAGAGAGCGGGAAAAAGAGAGAGGAGGACAGAGAGAGAGGGTACAGAGAGAGAGAGGGGGTTAGAGAGAAGGTACAGAGAGAGAGGGGGACAGAAAGAGAGGGTACCGAGAGAGAGGGGGGCAGAGAGAGAGGGGATCAGAGACGGAGGGGGTCAGAGAGAGAGGGGCAGAGAGAGAGGGGGACAGAGAGAGAGGGGGACAGAGAGAGAGGGGCCGAGAGAGAGGGAGGAAGGGGGGGGGGACAGAGAGAGTGGGGGACAGAGAGAGTGGGGCAGAGAGAGAGAGGGGGGCAGGGGGGGGACAGAGGGAGAGGGTGACAGAGAGAAAGGGGGCAGAAAGAGGCAACAGAGAGAGGGAGACAGAGAGAGGGGGACAGAGAGATGGGGACAGAGAGAGGGGGAACAGAGAAAGGAGGAACAGAGAGAAGGGGGGTAAGAGAGACGGTGACAGAGAGGGAGACAGAGAGAGGGGGACAGAGAGAGAGAGGGGGACAGAGAGAGGGGTCGGGGGGCAGAGAGAGTGGGGGCAGAGAGAGGGCAACAGAGAGGGGTGGAACAGAGAGAGCGGGAAAAAGAGAGAGGAGGACAGAGAGAGAGGGTACAGAGAGAGAGAGGGGGTTAGAGAGAAGGTACAGAGAGAGAGGGGGACAGAGAGAGAGGGGCCGAGAGAGAGGGAGGAAGGGGGGGGGGACAGAGAGAGTGGGGACAGAGAGAGAGGGGCAGAGAGAGAGAGGGGGGCAGGGGGGGACAGAGGGAGAGGGTGACAGAGAGAAAGGGGGCAGAAAGAGGCAACAGAGAGAGGGAGACAGAGAGAGGGGGACAGAGAGGGGGGGACAGAGAGAGGGGGAACAGAGAAAGGAGGAACAGAGAGAAGGGGGTTAAGAGAGACGGTGACAGAGAGGGAGACAGAGAGAGGGGGACAGAGAGAGAGAGGGGGACAGAGAGCGGGGTCGGGGGGCAGAGAGAGTGGGGGCAGAGAGAGGGCAACAGAGAGAGGGTCAGAGAGCGGGGGAGAGAGCGAGGGGACAGAGAGAGAGGGACAGAGAGAGAGAGGGGGACAGAGAGGGGGGGACAGAGAGAGGGAGACAGAGAGAGGGGGACAGAGAGGGGGGGACAGAGAGAGAGGGTACAGAGAGAGAGAGGGGGATAGAGAGAGGGTACAGAGAGAGAGAGGGGGACAGAAAGAGAAGGTACCGAGAGAGAGGGGGGCAGAGAGACGGTGACAAAGGGGGGGGGGCAGAGAGAGGGAGACAGAGAGAGCGGGACAGAGAGAGAAAGGGGGACAGAGAGAGGGGTCGGGGGGCAGAGAGAGTGGGGGCAGAGAGAGGGCAACAGAGAGGGGGTCAGGGAGCGGGTGAGTGAGAGAGGGGACAGAGAGAGAGGGACAGAGAGAGAGAGAGGGGACAGAGAGAGTGGGACAGAGAGAGAGGAGGGTCAGAGAGAGGGCGAAAGAGAGGGGTGGAACAGAGAGAGCGGGAAAAAGAGAGAGGAGGGCAGAGAAGAGAGGGTACAGAGAGAAAGAGGGGGATAGAGAGAGGGTACAGAGAGAGAGAGAGGGGGACAGAAAGAGAGGGTACCGAGAGAGAGGGGGGCAGAGAGAGAGGGGATCAGAGACGGAGGGGGTCAGAGAGAGAGGGGCAGAGAGAGAGGGGGACAGAGAGAGAGGGGGCAGAGAGAGAGGGGCAGAGAGAGAGGGAGGCAGAGGGGGGGACAGAGAGAGGGGGGACAGGGAGCGGGTGAAATAGAGGGGGTCAGAGAGAGTGGGGGCCAGAGAGAGAGGTGGACAGAGAGAGTGGGGGTCAGAGAGAGGGCGACAGAGAACAGGGGACAGAGAGAGAGGGGGACAGAGAGAGGGGGAACAGAGAAAGGGGGAACAGAGAGAAGGGGGATAGAAAGACGGTGACAGAGAGGGGGACAGAGAGAGGGAGACAGAGAGAGGGGTACAGAGTTGGGGAGAGAGAGCGGGTCAGAGAGAGGGGGACAGAGAGTGGGGGGGCAGAGAGAGTGGGGGCAGAGAGAGAGAGGGGGACAGAAAGAGAAGGTACCGAGAGAGAGGGGGGCAGAGAGAGAGGGGATCAGAGACGGAGGGGGTCAGAGAGAGAGGGGCAGAGGGAGGGGGGACAGAGAGAGAGGGGGACAGAGAGAGAGGGGCAGAGAGAGAGGGAGGCAGAGGGGGGGACAGAGAGAGTGGGGGACAGAGAGAGAGGGGCAGAGAGAGAGAGAGGGGGGCAGAGGGGGGACAGAGGGAGAGGGTGACAGAGAGAAAGGGGGCAGAAAGAGGCAACAGAGAGAGGGAGACAGAGAGAGGGGGACAGAGAGAGGGGACAGAGAGAGGGGGAACAGAGAAAGGAGGAACAGAGAGAAGGGGGTAAGAGAGACGGTGACAAAGAGGGGGGGCAGAGAGAGGGAGACAGAGAGAGCGGGACAGAGAGAGAAAGGGGGACAGAGAGAGGGGTCGGGGGGCAGAGAGAGTGGGGGCAGAGAGAGGGCAACAGAGAGGGGGTCAGAGAGCGGGGGAGAGAGAGAGGGGGCAGGGAGAGAGGGACAGAGAGAGAGAGGGGGACAGAGAGAGTGGGACAGAGAGAGGAGGGTCAGCGAGAGGGCGACAAAGAGGGGTGGAACAGAGAGAGCGGGAAAAAGAGAGAGGGGGGCAGAGAGAGAGGGTACAGAGAGAGAGAGGGGGATAGAGAGAGGGTACAGAGAGAGAGAGGGGGACAGAAAGAGAGGGTACCGAGAGAGAGGGGGCAGAGAGAGAGGGGATCAGAGACGGAGGCGGTCAGAGAGAGAGGGGCAGAGGGAGGGGGAACAGAGAAAGGAGGAACAGAGAGAAGGGGGGTAAGAGAGACGGTGACAAAGGGGGGGGGGGCAGAGAGAGGGAGACAGAGAGAGCGGGACAGAGAGAGAAAGGGGGACAGAGAGAGGGGTCGGGGGGCAGAGAGAGTGGGGGCAGAGAGAGGGCAACAGAGAGGGGGTCAGGGAGCGGGTGAGTGAGAGAGGGGACAGAGAGAGAGGGACAGAGAGAGAGAGAGGGGACAGAGAGAGTGGGACAGTGAGAGAGGAGGGTCAGAGAGAGGGCGAAAGAGACGGGTGGAACAGAGAGAGCGGGAAAAAGAGAGAGGAGGGCAGAGAAGAGAGGGTACAGAGAGAAAGAGGGGGATAGAGAGAGGGTATAGAGAGAGAGAGGGGGACAGAAAGAGAGGGTACCAAGAGAGAGGGGGGCGGAGAGAGAGGGGATCAGAGACGGAGGGGGTCAGAGAGAGAGGGGCAGAGGGAGCGGGGGCAGAGAGAGGGCAACAGAGAGGGGGTCAGAGAGTGGGGGAGAGAGGGGGTCAGAGAGCGTGGGAGAGAGAGGGGACAGATAGAGGGGGACAGAGAGAGGGGGGACAGAGAGAGAGCGGGACAGAGAGACGGCGACAGAGAGAGGGGGACAGAGAGTGGGGGAGATAGAGGGGGTCAGAGAGAGAGGGGGTCAGTGAGAGAGTGGGGACTGAGAGAGAAGGGGGCAGAAAGAGTAGACAGAGAGAGGGGGACAGAGAGAGAGAAGAGGACAGAGAGAGAAGAGGTCAGAGAGAGGGGGGACAGAGAGGGGGGCAAAGAGAGGGGGAACAGAGAAAGGTGGGACAGAGAGAAGGGGGGATAGAGAGACGGTGACAGAGAGAGGGGGCAGAGGGAGAGAGAGAGGGGGATACAGTGTGGAGGGAGATAGGGGGTGCCAGAGAGAGGGGGACTGAGAGTGGGCGGATGGAGAGAGTGGGGGATAGAGAGAGAGAGGGGGACAGAGAGAGAGGGGGACAGAGAGGGGACAGAGAGAGAGGGGGCAGAGAGAGGACGACAGAGAGGGGGTCAGAGAGTGGGGGAGACAGAGGGGACAGAGAGATGGGGACAGAGAGAGAGCGACAGAGAGAGGGGGGACAGAGATTGGGAGGCTGGAGAGATTGGGGGATAGAGAGAGAGAGGGGGACAGAGAGGGTGGCAGAGAGAGAGGGGGCAGAGAGAGGGACAGAAAGGGGGTCAGAGAGTGGGGGGAGAGAGGGGACAGAGAGATGGGGACAGAGAGAGGGCGACAGAGAGAGAGGGGGCAGAGAGATGGGTGGCAGAGAGAGAGATGGGGGCAGGGGGGACAGAGGGAGAGGGTGACAGAGAGAAAGGGGGCAGAAAGAGGCAACAGAGAGAGGGAGACAGAGAGAGGGGGACAGAGAGGGGGGGCAGAGAGAGGGGGAACAGAGAAAGGAGGAACAGAGAGAAGGGGGGTAAGAGAGACGGTGACAGAGAGGGAGACAGAGAGAGGGGGACAGAGAGAGAGAGGGGGACAGAGAGAGGGGTCGGGGAGCAGAGAGAGTGGGGGCAGAGAGAGGGCAACAGAGAGGGGGTCAGAGAGCGGGGGAGAGAGCGAGGGGACAGAGAGAGAGGGACAGAGAGAGAGAGGGGGACAGAGAGAGTGGGACAGAGAGAGGAGGGTCAGCGAGAGGGCGACAGAGAGGGGTGGAACAGAGAGAGCGGGAAAAAGAGAGAGGGGGACAGAGAGAGAGGGTACAGAGAGAGAGAGGGGGATAGAGAGAGGGTATAGAGAGAGAGAGGGGGACAGAAAGAGAGGGTACCAAGAGAGAGGGGGGCGGAGAGAGAGGGGATCAGAGACGGAGGGGGTCAGAGAGAGAGGGGCAGAGGGAGGGGGGGACAGAGAGAGAGGGGGACAGAGAGAGAGGGGCAGAGAGAGAGGGAGGCAGAGGGGGGGACAGAGAGAGTGGGGGACAGAGAGAGAGGGGCAGAGAGAGAGAGGGGGGCAGAGGGGGGACAGAGGGAGAGGGTGACAGAGAGAAAGGGGGCAGAAAGAGGCAACAGAGAGAGGGAGACAGAGAGAGGGGGACAGAGAGAGGGGACAGAGAGAGGGGGAACAGAGAAAGGAGGAACAGAGAGAAGGGGGGTAAGAGAGACGGTGACAAAGAGGGGGGGGCAGAGAGAGGGAGACAGAGAGAGCGGGACAGAGAGAGAAAGGGGGACAGAGAGAGGGGTCGGGGGGCAGAGAGAGTGGGGGCAGAGAGAGGGCAACAGAGAGGGGGTCAGAGAGCGGGGGAGAGAGAGAGGGGGCAGAGAGAGAGAGGGACAGAGAGAGAGAGGGGGACAGAGAGAGTGGGACAGAGAGAGGAGGGTCAGCGAGAGGGCGACAAAGAGGGGTGGAACAGAGAGAGCGGGAAAAAGAGAGAGGGGGCAGAGAGAGAGGGTACAGAGAGAGAGAGAGGGGGATAGAGAGAGGGTACAGAGAGAGAGTGGGGGACAGAAAGAGAGGGTACCGAGAGAGAGGGGGGCAGAGAGAGAGGGGATCAGAGACGGAGGGGGTCAGAGAGAGAGGGGCAGAGGGAGGGGGGGACAGAGAGAGAGGGGGACAGAGAGAGAGGGGCAGAGAGAGAGGGAGGCAGAGAGAGAGAGGGGGGCAGAGGGGGGACAGAGGGAGAGGGTGACAGAGAGAAAGGGGGCAGAAAGAGGCAACAGAGAGAGGGAGACAGAGAGAGGGGGGAAGAGAGAGGGGGGCAGAGAGTGGGGGAACAGAGAAAAGAGGAACAGAGAGAAGGGGGGTAAGAGAGACGGTGACAAAGAGGGGGGCAGAGAGAGGGAGACAGAGAGAGGGGGACAGAGAGAGAGAGGGGGACAGAGAGAGGGGTCGGGGGGCAGAGAGAGTGGGGGCAGTGAGAGGGCAACAGAGAGGGGGTCAGGGAGCGGGTGAGAGAGAGAGGGGACAGAGAGAGAGGGACAGAGAGAGAGAGGGGACAGAGAGAGTGGGACAGAGAGAGGAGGGTCAGAGAGAGGGCGAAAGAGAGGGGTGGAACAGAGAGAGCGGGAAAAAGAGAGAGGAGGGCAGAGAGAGAGTGTACAGAGAGAAAGAGGGGGATAGAGAGAGGGTACAGAGAGAGAGAGAGGGGGACAGAAAGAGAGGGTACCGAGAGAGAGGGGGGCAGAGAGAGAGGGGATCAGAGACGGAGGGGGTCAGAGAGAGAGGGGCAGAGAGAGAGGGGGACAGAGAGAGAGGGGGACAGAGAGAGAGGGGCAGAGAGAGAGGGAGGCAGAGGGGGGGACAGAGAGAGGGGGGACAGGGAGCGGGTGACATAGAGGTGGTCAGAGAGAGTGGGGGCCAGAGAGAGAGGTGGACAGAGAGAGTGGGGGTCAGAGAGAGGGCGACAGAGAGCTGGGGACAGAGAGAGAGGGGGACAGAGAGAGGGGGAACAGAGAAAGGGGGAACAGAGAGAAGGGGGATAGAAAGACGGTGACAGAGAGGGGGACAGAGAGAGGGAGACAGAGAGAGGGGTACAGAGTGGGGGAGAGAGAGCGGGTCAGAGAGAGGGGGACAGAGAGTGGGGGGGCAGAGAGAGTGGGGGCAGAGAGAGAGGGGGCAGAGAGAGAGGGGGCAGAGAGAAAGGATGACAGAGAGGGGGTCAGAGAGCGGGAGAGAGAGAGAGGGGGCAGTGAGAGGGGGATAGAGAGAGGGGGACAGAGAGAGGGGCGCAGAGAGAGAGGTGGCAGAGTGAGGGGGACAGGAGTGAGGGGGACAGAGAGAGGGGGCGGGGGCAGAGAGAGCGGGGGCAGAGAGAGGGCAACAGAGAGGGGGTCAGAGAGTGGGGGAGAGAGGGGGTCAGAGAGCGTGGGAGAGAGAGGGGACAGATAGAGGGGGACAGAGAGAGGGGGGACAGAGAGAGAGCAGGACAGAGAGACGGCGACAGAGAGAGGGGGACAGAGAGTGGGGGAGATAGAGGGGGTCAGTGAGAGAGGGGGTCAGTGAGAGAGTGGGGACTGAGAGAGAAGGGGGCAGAAAGAGGAGACAGAGAGAGGGGGACAGAGAGAGAGAAGAGGACAGAGAGAGAAGAGGTCAGAGAGAGGGGGGACAGAGAGGGGGGCAAAGAGAGGGGGAACAGAGAAAGGTGGGACAGAGAGAAGGGGGGATAGAGAGACGGTGACAGAGAGAGGGGGCAGAGGGAGAGAGAGAGGGGGATACAGTGTGGAGGGAGATAGGGGGTGCCAGAGAGAGGGGGACTGAGAGTGGGCGGATGGAGAAAGTGGGGGATAGAGAGAGAGAGGGGGACAGAGAGAGAGGGGGACAGAGAGGGGACAGAGAGAGAGGGGGCAGAGAGAGGACGACAGAGAGGGGGTCAGAGAGTGGGGGAGACAGAGGGGACAGAGAGATGGGGACAGAGAGAGAGCGACAGAGAGAGGGGGACAGAGAGTGGGAGGCTGGAGAGATTGGGGGATAGAGAGAGAGAGGGGGACAGAGAGGGTGGCAGAGAGAGAGGGGGCAGAGAGAGGGACAGAAAGGGGGTCAGAGAGTGGGGGGAGAGAGGGGACAGAGAGATGGGGACAGAGAGAGGGCGACAGAGAGAGAGGGGGCAGAGAGATGGGTGGCAGAGAGAGAGAGGGGGCAGAGACAGAGGATGCAGACAGAGAAACGGGGCAGAGAGAGGGGTACAGAGAGACGGCGACAGAGAGAGGGTCGACAGAGAGCGCGGGCGACAGAGAGGGGGTCAGAGAGCGGGGAGAGAGACAGTACACAGAGAAAGGGGGACAGAGAGAGGGGGGGACAGAGACGGGGGTCAGAGAGAGGGGGGACAGAGAGAGAGGGAACAGAGAGGGGGGAACAGAGAGAGGGGGACAGAGAGAGGGGGTACAGAGAGAGGAGGACAGAGAGAGGGGGACAGAGAGAGGGGGAACAGAGAGAGGGGGGCAGAGAGAGGGGGGACAGAGAGAGGGGGGACAGAGAGAGGGGGAGCAGAGAGAGGGGGGACAGAGAGAGGGGGAACAGAGAGAGGGGAACAGAAAGGGGGGGACAGAGAGATGGGGTACAGAGAGAGGAGGACAGAGAGAGGGGGACAGAGAGCGGGAGAGAGGGGACAGTGAGAAGGGGATAGAGAGAGGGGGATAGAGAGAGAGAGGGGGGGGTCAGAGAGATAGGGGCAGAAAGAGGGCAACAGAGAGGTGGTCAGAAAGCGGGAGAGAGAGGGACAGTCAGAGGAGGATAGAGAGAGGGGGACAGAGAGTGAGTGTGACAGAGAGAGAGGGGGCAGAAAGAGGGCGACAGAGATTGAGTGGGGCAGAGTGGGGGAGACAGAGAGCGAGGGAGACAGAGAGAGGGGAGACAGAGAGAGGGGAGACAGAGAGAGGGAGACAGAGAGAGAGGGGGCAGAGGGAGAGGGGACAGAGAGAGAGAGGGGGACAGAGAGAGAGGGGGGACAGAGAGAGGGTACAGAGAGAGAGCGGGACAGAAATAGAGGGTACCAAGAGAGAGGGGCAGAGAGAGAGGGGGTCAGAGACAGAGGGGGTCAGAGAGAGAGGGGCAGAGAGAGAGGGGGACAGAGAGAGAGGGGGACAGAGAGAGAGGGTCAGAGAGAGAGGGGGTCAGTGAGAGAGAGGGGGACAGATAGAGAAGGGGCAGAAAGAGGAGACAGAGAGAGGGGGACAGAGAGAGAGGTGGACAGAGAGAGAAGGGGTCAGAGAGTGGGGGGGACAGAGAGGGGGGGAAACAGAGAGAGGGGGCGCAAAGAGAGAGGGGACAGAGAAAGGTGGGACAGAGAGAAGGGGAGATAGAGAGACGGTGACAGAGAGAGGGGGCAGAGGGAGAGAGAGAGAGGGGTACAGTGTGGGGGAGATAGGGGTGTTAGAGAAAGGGGGACAGAGAGTGGGCGGATGGAGAGAGTGGGGGATAGAGAGAGAGAGGGGGACAGAGAGAGAGGGGGACAGAGAGGGGGCAGAGAGAGAGGGGCCAGAGAGAGGGCGACAGAGAGGGGGGTCAGAGAGTGGGGGAGAGAGAGGGGACAGAGAGATGGGGACAGAGAGAGACGGGGACAGAGAGGGGGCAGAGAGAGAGGGGGCAGAGAGAGGGCGACAGAGAGGGGGGTCAGAGAGTGGGGGAGAGAGAGAGGGGACAGAGAGATGGGGACAGAGAGAGAGCGACAGAGAGAGAGGGGGCAGAGAGGTGGGGGCAGAGAGAGTGGGGGCAGAGAGAGAGGGAGCAGAGAGAGAAAGGGGGCAGAGAGAGGGGGGCAGAGAAACGGCGACAGAGAGAGGAGCGGCAGAGAGCGCGGGCGACAGAGAGGGGATCAGAGAGCGGGGAGAGAGAGAGTACACAGAGAAAGGGGGACAGAGAGAGGGGGGGGGACAGAGACGGGGGTCAGAGAGAGGGGGGACAGAGAGAGAGGGAACAGAGAGGGGGGAACAGAGAGAGGGGGACAGAGAGAGGGGGTACAGAGAGAGGAGGACAGAGAGAGGGGGACAGAGAGCGGGAGAGAGGGGACAGTGAGAAGGGGATAGGGAGAGGGGCACAGAGAGAGAGAGAGGGGGGCAGAGAGGGGGAGAACAGAGAGGGGCAGAGAGATAGGGGGCATAAAGAGGGCAACAGAGAGGTGGTCAGAGAGCGGGAGAGAGAGGGGACTGTCAGAGGAGGAGAGAGAGAGGGGGACAGAGAGTGAGTGGGACAGAGAGGGGGCATAGAGAGGGGGACAGAGTGGGGGAGACAGAGAGCGAGGGAGACAGAGAGAGAGGGGAGACAGAGAGAGGGGAGACAGAGAGAGGGATACAGAGAGAGAGGGGACAGAGAGAGAGGGGACAGAGAGATAGAGGGGGACAGAGAGAGAGAGGGGGACAGAGAGAGTGGGACAGAGAGGGGTGGAACAGAGAGACCGGGACAAAGAGAGAGGGCACAGAGAGAGAGGGTACAGAGAGAGAGGGACACAGAGAGAGGGGGGGACAGAGAGATGGGGGACAGAGAGAGAGGGGGACAGATAGAGGGGGCGGGGTGCAGAGAGAGAGGGGTAGAGAGACGGCAACAGAGAGGGTGTCAGAGAGCGGGGGAGAGAGAGAGGGGACAGAGAGAGGGGGACAGAGAGAGAGGGGAGAGAGAGAGGGGGACAGAGAGAGAGGGGGACAGAGAGAGGGGGGGACAGAGAGACTGCGACAGAGAGAGGGACGACAGCGAGAGAGGGGGAGAGTGAGGTGGTACAGGGAGAGGCGGGTGTGAGAGAGGGGGTCAGGGAGAAGGCGATAGAGAGAGGGCGACTGCGAGAGAGGGGCAACAGATAGAGGGGGGACAGGGAGCGGGGGAGATAGAGGGGGTCAGAGAGAGTGGTGGTCAGAGAGAGAGGGGGGGACAGAGAGAGTGGGGGTCAGAGAGAGGGCCACAGCGAGCAGAGGACACAGAGTGGGGGAGATAGAGGGGGTCAGAGAGAGAGGGGGGAAAGAGAGAGGGGGACAGTGAGAGAGGGGGGACAGAGAGAGGGGGGACAGAGAGAGGGGCGGACAGAGAGAGAGGGACAGAGAGAGGGGGAACAGAGAAAGGGGGAACAGAGAGAAGGGGGATAGAAAGACGGTGACAGAGAGGGGGGCAGAGAGAGGGAGACAGAGAGAGGGGGGCAGAGAGAGTGGGGGCAGAGAGAGAGGACCTGGTCCCTATTTCTACGGGTATCATTTGTGCCAACGTGCATAATGATTTCCGACTGCTACCCCTCCCCCTCCCACTTGGAGACATGCTGGACCCCAGCACCTGGGAAGTAACACACCATCCTGGATTCCTGTTTGTGATCACAGAATCTCTGATCTTTCCCACTAACAATCGACCCTCCTATATTTAACGTCATGTTTGCCTTTACCCTTTCCCGCTGTCCCCCAGAGCCAGAGGTAGTACCACCAACTGGCTACTGCTGCTTTCCCCTGAACGGTCATAGCTCCCAACAATCCAAAATGGTCTACTTGTTTTCGAGGGGAATGGCTACAGGGGATTCCTGCACTCCCTTTGCCATTCCTGGTGTTTGTCCATCTACTCTCTGCCTGGTACATGACAGGAAGCAAGGAACGCCTGTTGGATTAAATTGCGTTTATTAAATACAACAGGACTGATAGGTAAACTCAGGGCGATGAACGTTGGACTGGAATACTACAGTCATTATTAGATTAGATTAGATTAGATTACATTACAGTGTAGAAACAGGCCCTTCGGCTCAACAAGTCCACACCGACCCGCCGCAGCGAAACCCACCCATACCCCTACATTTACCCCTTACCTAACAGTACGGGCAATTTAGCATGGCCAATTCACCTGACTCTGCACATCTTTTGGACTGTGGGAGGAAACCGGAGCACCCGGAGGAAACCCACACAGACACGGGGAGAACGTGCAAACTCCACACAGCCAGTCGCCTGAGGCGGGAATTGAACCCGGGTCTACAGGCGCTGTGAGGCAGCAGTGCTAACCACTGTGCCGCCCACTCGGTCAGTATCTTGGATTACCCTGAGTGCATTCTAGATCAGATTACTACTGTGTGTAAACACGCCCTTTGACCCAAGAAGTCCGTACCGACCCACTGAAGAGCAGCCCAACCAGTCTCACTCCCCTACACACAACACTGCAGGTAATTTAGCATGACCTTTCACCTAACCTGCACATCTTTGGACTGTGGGCGGAAACCGCAGCACCCAGAGGAAACCCATGGAGACACGGCGAGAATGTGCAAACTCTACACAGAACCCTGGTCCCTGGTGCTGAAGCAGCAGTGCTAACTACTGAGCCAACGTGATGCCCAGCTTCAGCTCCCTAACACGGTCTCCCAGGAGCTGAAGCTGGGTGCAGTGCCCACACGTGTAGCCATCAGGGCCGGTGGAAATCTCCCTGAGCTGCCACATCCCACAAGAGGAAAGTGCGACTGCCCTAAATGCCATCTCGACTGCTGTAACAATAAAGTTAAAAGAACTTTATTTGAGTTTACATGTACATTTTGCTGAACTGGAGCTGTCTGTAGCCTCTCGTTTGAAAGCCTTCCTGCTTACTCTGCTACAACGGCGTGTTTCTCTACACCTCCACATTTAATTTTGATCAGGGAAGGAAGGAGACACGACAGAGATGTAGTGTTTCGGCCTTTAGCTCTCCTTGACACCTGGCCCCTGACTATGTGCTCTCCAATGCAGGTCTTTGCTTGGCCTTGGAGGGTGTCTTGCTGAGGTCTTCCTTATTGTAGTGGTGACTGTGTCGATGCAAATCCTCACCCCGACAGGCAATCCGTGTTATTGCAGTCCTCTCATACTTTCTATCTGTTAGTATCGCGTTTAGGAATTCCTTGAATCCCTCGTTTGCATTCCAAACTGTGTCTCACTCCATAGTGAGAGAGGTTGATGTTCTTGTGAATACAGGGCTATTGGAAAAGAACACCATTAGACACAGGGGCAACAATATGTCTGTCCGCTCACTGAGTCTGCTTTTCCTTCGATTAGGTTATATTTATTTTGTTAATCCCCTATTCCACTTTCCTCTGATTTCGCTGTAACACTTGTATAAAAATCTGTCTGTCTCAGCCTTAAAGATATTTAATGATCCAGCCTCAACAGTCCTCCGAATATTCTACAATCGTTTCCCTCTCACTAATGTGAGACTTGGTGGTCTCTAATCTGGTGATTTGTCCACTCTATCTTGCATAAACTTCCAATTCTTCCTTAGCTCCTCCAAACTGAAGACCGATTCGTAGGATGTGTTTAACATATTCTCTCGCTAATACTCCCATTTTTTTTCCCCGCGTTATCCTCTTCCCCTTAATAATCCAAAAAAAGTGACTTTGGATTCTTGCTAATCTTACCCGCTAATGTTTTATCACCCCTCCTTCTGCTCTTCCACTGAGTTTTTAAATTTAGTCCTACACTTTCCATATTCTTTTAGGACTTGCATTGACCTGCTCACTTTGTACCTGCTATAAGCTTCTCTTTCCTTTTTCATCCTGTTCGGGATTTGTGTCGACATCTGAGGTTTTCTGGGCTTATTTTCCTAAATTTTATCATCGGTGTAACATGCTGGGCCGACACTGTCATCAATTCAATTTTAATCAAATTATCCATCAACCTCCACCTCACCTTATTCAGCTACAGTTTCACCCAGAAGCAACTGCACTTTGGCCAGATCCTGTCATTTTTTCCATAAAATCTGTCTCCCCAATGCAAAAAGCTTTTATTTTTCTAACATTTTTTGGGTCTTTTCCTCAGCAAAGTCAAAATGTGTGATGTCACGGTCACTGGTCCTATAATGCTCTACCATTTCTGCCTGGAACAACTGACTGGCTTCGACCCCACAGTGAGGCCCAGCACTGCACTGCCCATTGTTGTATCTGCTCTATGTTAATATAAGAAGCTCTGTGGAATAAATTTCAAAACATCTGCCCCCGCTTAAAAAAGTTATCACTGACCTAATGAATATTTGGAATTGACATGTCTGAATATAATCATCCTATTATTGTTTTTACATACTTCAATATCTTGGTTATATACCATTTCCCTTACTTTCCTTTAGCTGGGGGGGGGGGGGGGGGTCTAATAATATGTCACTAGCAGTGTTTCTGTCATGGTTTTGATCCTGAGCTCTAACCACCAAGCCTCTTTACAAGATCCTTTCAAGATATCGTCCCTTCTTAACAACTGTCTAAATAAAGACGTTTTTCCTTATTTCCCTCCTAGCTCTTTTGCTGACAACCTTGAAATTAGAATTCCTTGATGCTGTAATGCCAACTAATAGAGTATTCTTTTCCTACTCTGCAACTTTTTTCATACTTTTGACCACCGCAATAAATTAACATCTTTGTCTGTTCTGCTCCTGGAACAATAAGCCTTGCAAGAACTATAACAAACTCTACAACGGAAAAACAAGCAGAAAACTAGTCACCAGAATATATGAACATCAACTAGCCACAAAGTACATGACTCAAACACTAATTTCTTATGTACTGATGAGGAAGTACGCCACTTTGACTAAGTCTGTATATTCATTCTAGGACAGGCCAAACAGAGACAAACACAAAAATTCCTAGAAACATAGCATTCCAACTGGAACTCCATCAGCAAATACATCAATTTTGATTCCATTTACCACCCTCTGAGGAAAACGGCCGGAAATTACATCGTCGACTCAGGAAATTACATTATCAACTCGAGGAAACCGAAACACTTAAATAGAAAGTGGGAGATAACACTAGCACTTCACAGGAGGCTCACTCACTGGGTACAGTCAATGGAACAAACCAGGAACTGTCCTTAACTATTGCTTCAGAATATATCTGAGTGTTCGTGACTGACACCACATAGCATAATTGAATGAAAATGCGAGCCTGCACCACCAAGTGCATATCCAAAGGCTTTTTGAAATGTTTGTGAGATTACCTGATAAATCACCAGCCGAGGCAATGCATTCCAGACACAAGTCACCTTGGACAGAACCGCGCCTCAGTGGCTAGCACTCCAGCCTTCGAGCGCTGGGGACTCAGGTTTTATTTCAGCCTTGAGAGACTGCCTGTATGGATTTTGAACATTGTCTGCGTGGATTTCGTCTAGGTACTCCGGTTTCCTCCCAAAATCCAAAGATGTGCAGGTTAAGTGAATTGGCCATGCTAAATTGCCGAAAATGTTCAGGGATGTTTAGGTTAGGTGCATTAGTCAGGGGTAAATATAGGAGGAACATGTTTAGGTGGGTTACGCTTTGGAGGGTCAGTGTGGATTTGTTGGACTGAAGGGGCCTGTTTCCACACATAGGAACTTTATATTCTATGTCTGTGCCTCCCTCTCTGTTCAATACAGACTCCACAAACCCTCTCTCAATCCCCTGTCTTTCAATCTAAGTATTTATCCCTTTGTTTTTGACCCTTCGAGTAAGGGAAACAGCTGCTGTCTGTTCATCCTTTCCATACCCTTTATGCTCTTGTACACCTGTACCAGGTTCCCTCCTCAAACTTCCATGCTGCAAAGAAAAAAGGAGCAAGATAAGCCCTCGCCCTTCAAAATTTGAGTACTCACTTGTCTTGTTAATTCAGATTTATCTCACATTTATCAGTATTAAACTTCATCGGCCATTAATCTGGAAACAGAAATTACGTGTTTATATCGTCCTGTAGCCTAACTCTTTCCTCCTCACTGTGAAGAACTCGGCTAATCTTTGTGTCATCCCAACTTTAGTTATCATTCCAAGGCTATCCATCTTCCACATTCTCACCAAAATCATTTATGAATATCACAAACAAACTTTGATTTCCTTCCTGTTCTCCAGATGTTATTCACAAAGGAATAATTAAGAATTCCAGTCTCTTGTTGTTCTTATTTTGGGAAATTTACAGAGTGATGTAGTTAACACCTATTATGAGTGTGCTGCAAATACCATTTTCGACACAAAGGTAAATTTACCTTTTACACTCTGTCCCTCAGCATGTCTGATTCATAAAGCTTGTAACTAATTTAGCATGAACTACGGTTTTGGCCCCTTGCACTGGAACATCAGCCTTTTGTGTGGCACTGTCCTTTGTAACAATAGTCAGAAGTGAAGAAACTTTTCATCTGCAGGATGGACACAGATTCATTGCTTGAATCAGTTAATGTGATGAGGAGAAATATTCAATTAAATTCTATGTTATGGACAAACTGCAGGAGATCAAATCATATTCTCATGTCTACCTTAAATTGGAAGCAAATACATACTGTTAATAAAATTCAAAAATGTTGAGACACAGCACCAGGGGAGAAAAAAACCCACATCACCTGCATTTGATGGAGATACAAAACCACAGAGTGAATGTACAATATGATAAAGAATCAAGTGATAGAAAAGGAAGTACGTCAAATCTTAATTTTCAATGTAATCAGACCCCAATTTTCCTGAACAGTGGTGGTTTTCACCCAACCTCACTTTTACAAAAACAAGCTTTACCCAGTCACTAAAACTTCATTAGCCATTCTTCCTCCCCTTCCTACTCTTTCTTTACACTCCTACTTCCGTTGAACTACCCCTTCTGCTGCCACATACTCTTCCACTGATGATAGCTCTTCACACCCTTCTTCTGCCACTCCCACTGTAATTTACACCAATTCCCTAGACACTCCCACTTCCACTAGCCATCCCTTACCCGTTTTTGCTTTCCAACTAGGGTGAAGGGAGCTCCTGGCTTCTGTGCTGCTGTTGGTCATCAGTGAATGATGAGATTGAGATGATCAATGCCCAATGTCCAATAGTGTATGTCTGTCATTGTCCAATGCACCGAGAATAGGGTGGGTTTTTTTCCCCATACAGAGTGGAACTTTTTTTCTGTCTCTCTGTCACAGCGCTTAACCAAACAGCCTCATCCCAAATAGGAAACACCTCTCCTCAGAATCAGAAGTCCATGTATCTGTTTGTCCTTAAACGTTGCGAGGACAGTGACCACGTTGCTCAATAAGCCGTGTTCTATCCTTTTTCTTTTTAGTATTTTAACTGATTTTCCAATGTCAGTTGAGGTGAGATCAGAGTAACTTCCCTTGCCATTAAAATAGCATTTGAGTCATGTAGCATCATTCACCCTCAGCAAATTGTGGTTAACGGGAATCAGAGGAAATTCTGTGCTGGTAATTTCCTCAATGAACAATGACACCTTCCCCAGAGCTATTGGGAATGACAAATAAACTCTGCCATTGCTAGTGCCTTCCAAAACAATGGATGGATTTGTTTTATTAATAACATCAAGATACATATAGTTTTCACTGTTTGGTCTAAAGTCTCAGAAAAGTAAGACCTTGCTGGTTGAGTGTCACCCCAATGAAATCAGAGCATTACAATAAGATAACGATTCCGATTATTTTCAATCATTTACTTTCTGAGGACTGATCGTGCGATGTTAGTGCCACTGAGATCAACATTTTCTCTGTCCACCAGCATCACATCACATTGGCTCAAGGCTGCACCATTCCCCAATTTTACTTCATTCTCCAGCTCATTTGCCATGCTCGCCAGATATACGAGGCCCACAAGATGGAATAACTTAGAGATGCCTGTGAGCCTCTGGAACCTGCCACCCCACCCATGCCCTGCAATCTGAGCCCATCCCCTCCCCCAAGCCTGTCGTGTATTCACCATCCCTCCTAACCTTCCACACTCTAATGCTGAATGTTCTGTACTCAGCAAATTTCTCAGCTTTATCCCTCTGTGCCCCACTTTATTGAATTTCAGGAACGACATCATGTTGAAATCCTCTTCCAACATCTTCTCCTCGGTGTCCATTTCTTTGGGCAAGAGTCCACTCCCCATCCCATTGACCCTTCGTCCAGCTACAACACTCTCCACCCCCCTGGACCCATTCCTCTGGCGTTTACTTGAGCTCAATCTGTTCATTGAGAACGCTCCATGGGAGTTTGGTTGTCTTACATTCTCTGTATCTCCCTCACCCTATCCAACCTATCACCATCTGAACAGACTGTACGCTGTATGCTTCGATCCAACACTGACTATGTTATTTAGCCTGTGCCAATAAGGTTGGCGCTGCTGTAGCCTGGTGGACTCACCTCTACATTTCAGAGGCTGAGTGCCAGCTCTCAGATACCTCCACGTATCACCTGCTGGTCCATAACCCTACCATGGCAAATCAGGTTATTTTATTTACTAAATCTGACCAAATTTCATCTCGAGATTCCCACTCACTACCTCACCGCCCCCCCTCCCCGCACCCACTCACCCCCACCTAACAGTCCCGAAGCTGATGGTCCTCTGAAAGCAGAGTTCGCTTTTATCTCCTCCTGAAAATCTACAAACAGATCTGCCCATGCAGACCTATTGCTTCAGCCTGCTCCTCCCATACGTGGGCCTAAGTTATACCTGTTCCTTCATGGGGTACGTAGATAATTCCTTGTTCCAGTTCTATTCCAGCCCCCAATCCACAACTCTTTCTCCAATACATAGATGATATCATCGCTGCTGCTCCTCTCTCTTGTCAATAATTGGAAAAGTTCGTCGTTTCCAATTTTCACCTTTCCCTCACTTTCACCTGGTCTACCTCTGACTCCTCCCTTCCTTTCCTCGACATCTCTGCTTCTACTTCTGGGGATAGGCCGGTCACTGATATCCACTATTAAACTACCGACTCCCACAGCTACCTGGAGTATACACCCTCAAACCCTGTTTCCTGCAAATACTCCATTCCATTCTCCCAGTTCCTCCGTCTCCACTGCATTGCTTCTGATGATGTCAGCTTCAAAATGTGGCCTCTGAAATGTCCACCTTCTTCCTCAACCGAGAACTCCCCAGCATTGTGATTGACAGGGCCCTCAACCAGTTCTGACCCACCTCATGCACTGCTACCCTCAGCCTCTTTCTTCCCTGCTGCAACAACATTAGCGTTCCCCTTGTCCTTACTTAACATCTCACCAGCATTCAGATGCAGAAGATCATCAGTCTGCATTCCCCCACCTCCAGCGAGATGCATATTTGCCTCATCTCCCTTTTCCACTTTCTGAAGTGACCATTTTCTCCAGGACACCCTGGTCCGCTCGTTATTCACTGCCCACACCTTCCCCCCCCCACCCCCCCAACACACCATCTCCCCCAGCCCCCACCACAGGTACACTTCACTTTCCCCTGCCGGAGGTGTTACACTTTCCAATTTACCTCCTCCCTCGTCACTAACCAAAGGCCAAACATACCTTCCAGGTGAAGCAGCATCCTACCAACATTTCCCACAATTGGGTCTGCTACATTCCCAGCTCACATTGTGGTCTGCTCTACATTGGGGAAACTAAAGGTGGACTGGGTGACTACTTCACAGAATATCCAAGCTGTAACTATGCAAAAGACTCTGAGTTTCCAGTTGCCTGCCAGTTTAATACCCCATCCTGTTCCCTGGCCAATATCTCTGCGTCAGGCTTGCTGCAGTGTTCCAGGGCATTTCAACGCAATCTGGAAGGACAACACCTCATTTTCCGCGGGTGGACCCTGCAGCCCTTCAGACTCAAAAAATGTTCCATAATTTTAGGGACTGAACTCCTCAATGCCCCCTACCCATACCTCGGCCTAGTTCTCACATGACCTTCCATTACTCACCCCCTATTGTTAGCTACTAACAGTCTCCATTAATAGCTATTCAGCTTCTGCTGTATATTAAACAACATTTTAAAGGCTACATCCGTTCTGAGGAAGGGCCACTGAACTAGAAACGTTAATTCTGATTTCCCTGCACAGATGCTGCAGACCTTTTGCAGCAACTTCGGTTTTTGTTTCAACAATGTTTCACAATGTTTTGTATCACAATGCAATACGTTATGGATATTTGGAGCTCTGTCAAACATAGGAACATTGTAATTTCTCATTTAATGTCCATAAACAAATATTCGAGATTCAACTGAGACAGCAGCTTTGATTGTATCGTTCAGATCAGTCAATTTGTCACAGTTCAGAAAGAAAACGAAGTCGATAGAGGAAACTCAGCAGGTCTGGCACCCTCTGAGCAGAGATACACAGAATTAACCTTTGATTTCAATCTGACTTTTTCAGAACGGTGTCACATCATATTCGATATGTTAACTCTGTTTCTCGCTGCAGATACTTCCTCATCTGTTGCGCTTCTAGCATCATTTTCTGTTTGTATTTCATGTTTCCGTATCACTATATTTCATTTTCTTGACAGGGCTACATGCTGGTTACATATGGACAATATAGTCCTTTCCTGTTCCTATTATAGTTGGTGTGTCCGTGACACCTGTGCTACAGCCGAAATCTGTTTCTTGTTTGATATTCAAAGGAAAAAAGAATATTTTTCTGATTATCCTGTAAATCTCAGGGACTCCGCTTATTTTGAAAAGACATTTTAGAGGCAGCTGAAATTTCAGGAGATAATAGGAATAGATTATTGATGGTGGCGCACTCTGTGACCTTTGTTGAACTAGCTTGTCTACCTCCTCTCCAAAGGCTTTGATTACATATCACAGAATTATTTACAGCAAAAGTGGGGGAAACGTAGCCCATGATCTCTTCCAGCTTGGAATGACTATATCTCTACTGTTAGTCTCCTGTATTGTCCCCATTTCCCTTCACATCTTGTTACGAGTGTCTGCTTTTAATTGTAAGTATCCTGCCAGATATGAACAATATGATAAATCTCAAACAAAAAGAAAAACAGAACTTAGAGGGCAAGCTCAGCAGGTCTGGCAGTATCTGTGAAGAGAAATCAAAGTGAATGTTTCAGGTCCGGTGACCCTACTCAATCTCTACACCCAATGATTAAATGGTATGTATATAAAATATAGTTCACTTTATCACATTTAATGTTATCCTTATAGTTCACATTGTCATTCAGCATTTCATCTCCCAAATGTTGCCTGTTTCCTTGTTATGCATTAGATTTAATTCTGTCTGTCAGAAAGAGGAATGATGACTGGGGAATATCATTGTACTCCCCATGCAGTTTCCACAGCCACTGCTCCCATTCCGCACTATCTCCCAGCCAATAACATGTTCATTCGAACCTGACTCATTAATTCATAAGTCTAAATGAATACGTTCATTGTAATTATCACTTTTAGTGTTGGACTGAAGCCAAAATGCATAAAAATACGGTTTACAGCAAATAAAACTGCATATAGGAGTCTGTCAATTTATATAAATAAATTACTAAAGCATATTCCCTATGCAAGTTCCAAAGTTGCCTTATTAGAGTAATGAGAGGAACATTCAGAGAAGTTCACATTTCCTGTCAATGTTCAGAGCGACTGTGCCTAATGACAGTGTGTTCGCTAGCGTTTGTTCCCGTGAAGGAGCGATCAGCACAGTAACAACATCCTGTTTGTGATTCTTTATTTTTTGGGGGGGAGGGTGTGGAGGGATTTTTGGAGAGATGGTTACAGCATAGTAAACAGACAACAGAGCAGAATCAAGTAGCCTACGAAAAGAAAATATTCTTATTCTCCCTCACAACTGACTTCACTAGAGCAATTGGTGATGGGAGATGTGAACCAATAGCCAGCAATGTCAACATGGCATTTATAAGGTGCAGTTTACAAGGTGTCTGCATACAATTTAGAATGCTTGAATATTCCAGTCAAACATCATGTAAGACTGGAGGCTAGAGTGTCAAGATATCTTCAGTGAATTTGGAAAGTACAATATAATATTCACTGGGAGACAAGCAATGCTTGTTACAGTCATAGAGGCAGACAGCACGGAGACAGGCCCTTCGGCCTAAACTGGTCCATTCCGACCAAAATGCCCATCCACGCTAAACCCATTTCCCTGCCATTGCCCCGTATCTTTCTAATCCTTTACTATCCATGCATTTGTTCAAATGCCTTTTAAATATTTTTAATGTATCCGCCTCAACCACTTCTCATTCCATATGCGTAACAGCTCTTGTGTTAAAAAGTTGTTCCTCAAGTTCCCTTTAATTCTGCCCCCTCTGACCTTAAACTGATGCCCTCTAATCTGTGATTGCCCAACCCTGGGAAAAAAGACTGGGTGCATCCACTGTGGTCCCAGTACCAACCCCTGAGTCATTCCACTATTCACAGGCCTCCAGTCTGACCAGCATGTTTCCAGTATTAATCTCTCCTTCCTACCATCAAGGCAATTTTGTACCTAATTTGCCAGCTCCCTCTCAATTCCATGCGATCTAACCTTCCGGAGCAACGTACCATGTGGAAACCTACTGAAGGCCTTACTGGAATCAACCTAAACTACGTATAGCACCTGGACCTCCTCAATGTTGCTGGTCATCCGAGGATTTTTCTGCTCCCCGGATGTTGCCTGACCTGCTCTGCTTTTCCAGCACCATTCTAATCTTACTCCGAACCACACCCTGTCTTTCCAAATGCATGTATATCCAATCTCTCCGAATCTTCTAAAGTAACCTACCCACTAGATTTTAAGATTACTAGTCTTTAGTTCCCAGGTTTATCTTTGTAGCATTTCTTGAATACGGGCTCAGTATTCTCTACACTCCAGTCGTCCAGGACGGCACTCGTTGGCCAGAGATGATGGAAAAGAGCCAAGCAGTGCTCCAACAATTTTTTCTCTGTCCTCCTGCTGTGTTCCTGAATATAACTGGTCAGGACCAGGAGTTTTTGGAAATACTGCAAAGTCTGAAACATGCATCTATTTATTTCAGGTACAAACACCAAAGAGTGAGAAAGTGACTTAGTGATGATTAACATAACAAATTAGAAAATATGTTAATCGTAGGAAGTGACTTCAGAAGAATTCCAGCTATTGTGGAAACCTGAGAATTCTCAGAAATTAACGATCCAGGAAAGGAAGGCCATGAAACTGATAAAGGAATCAAAAAGCGAATATGCATGCGAACAAACAGGAACACAAAGACTGCATCAATCTACGATCTATATTTCAAAGGAAACAAAAAGCAATGGCAAATGTGGAAGTTTGTAAACGGGAGAGGAGAGGTCCTTGTGGAGAACAGGGAAATGGCCAAGAAAATAACCATTTAAATTGCATCTGTCTTCATGGAGGAAAATTCAGAAAATCACCCAGTAATACCAAGTGATCATATCGGACTCCTGGAGCCAAAAACAAAGTCAATTCATATCAGTAACAAGGTAGTACTTGAACATGTAGCTGGATTGAGCATTGCTAAGATATACTTCATATCAAAATGTCGGAAATTAACCACCAATAGTAGTATTAATTGCACTGTCGACGACTGTGTTTTATTTTCCTGTACATTTTGCAGAGACCGGAAACTATTGTGGATAAACTATAGATGAATGGAAGGGATCCAAACAGCTACAAAGGGAAAAAGACATAGTGTGGAGAACTGTAGACCAGTTAACTTGACATTTGTAGGGAAACTGTTGGAATCTATTACACAGGATGACCTTTTTGATATTTGAAAATTAACAGCAATAATGGAGAAAATCTGCATGCATTTCTGAAAGAAACATCATAATTGATAAACTTCGGAATTGTTTGAAGATGTTTCTTACAGCATAGATAATGGGGAACCAGTGGAAGTGGCATATATTGTATTTTCGGAAAGGTTTCTATAAGATCTCAGTGAGTTCGTAAATGCAATGAATGTGAAGGGTATTTGGAGGAATATATGTAAGTGGAAAGTTAAAGTTTGGTTCGCCTTCATTAAGGGAGTCAGAATATTGATGTAAAGACATGTTGAAACAGTTTCACTGCGTGTTGGTGGGACTGTACCTGGAGTATTGTGTACAGTTTTGGTGACTAAATCTCATAAATATACTGACCTGAGAGTAAGTGCAATGGACATCTCCAGATTAATCCCTCAGATGGTGAGATTGCCTAATGAGGAAACTCGGCCTCTGTTCTCTAGAGTTTCAAAGAATGAGAGGTGGGTCACAGTGAAATTTAGATAATTCACAAAACATCTGACAAGTTGGAAATTAACAGAATGCTTCCCTTGCTGTCTATTCCACATTCAAGGCAAATAATGGCAGGATCTGGGACAGGCCAGTTAAGACTGCAATAAGGAGGAAATTCATCACTTGGAGGGGACTGGCTAACAGGGGCATGGATACCTACTGGTAGGCAAGATTCAGGAGAATCTCCAGATATTCTACAAGTGTCTCCAGCGGAACAGAATAACCAGGGAACAGCTAGGACTCATTAGTGACTTGCCAAGTTGCAACCAAATCAATTTTAGTGGTAGGGGACAGAGGGTGGTGGGAGAAGGCTGTTTGTGCGATTGGAGGCTAGTCTCCTATGGTGTACCACAGGGATCAGTGCTGTGTCTCTTAATATTTGTGATTCTGAGGTGTTGGTGTTGGACTGGGGTGGACAAAGCTAAAAATTGCATAACACCAGGTTATAGTCCAAAAAGTTTATTCGGCGGCACTAGGTTCAAAGTGCTTCATTAAAGCGCACAACCAACTGACGAAGAAGCAACGTTTTGAAAGCTCGTGCCTCTGAATGAACCTGTTAGACTACAAGCTGATGTTTTGTGATTTTAAACCTTATCATAAAGGATGCAGCTGTGAATATGGACGAGGGGTGGGTGGGGAGTATCATAAGTAAGTTTGTGTTTGATACAAATATTGGCTGGGTAGATGACAGTGAGGAGGAAGGCCTTATGCTGCAGAAAGATATAGATGGAATGGTCAGATGGTCACATCAATACAGAGAAAATGGTCAGATGTGTGGATCAATGGCAGATGGAATGTAACCCTGATAAATATGAGGTAATGCACTTTGGAAGAAGGAACCAGACAGGCAAGGATTCAATGAATGGTAGCATACTAGGAAGCTGAGCGGGTGCTTCTCCATACATCCCCGAATGTGGCTGGACAGGGTAACACACAATTTGAGAAAGCGTACGGGAGCGTAAACATAGCCTTCACAAATCGAAGCATAGATTATAAGAGCTATGTGGAACTTGCATTAGCCAAGATGGAATACTGTGTGTAATTCTGGGAGCTACATTACAGGAATGATGAGATTCTTCTGGAGGGGGTGCAGAGGAGACTCACCAGGATTTTCCCTGGGATGGAGCATATCAGCAATGGAGAGAGCCTGGATAAGCTCTGACTGTTTACTTTGGAGCAGAGAAGGCTAAGGGGGACGTGAATCAGGAGGATAAGATTACGAGGGATATGGACGGAGTAGATAGACAGCAGCTGGTCCTTTTAGTCAAAGGGACACACTTTTAAAATGAAGGGTTTGAGGCTTAGTGAGGATTTGAGGACTGTTTTTCAAGCAAAGTGTCTTTGGGTCTGGGATGCACTTCGTGAGAGGGGAATTGTCATGTTAACCTCAAAACCATTAGAAAATACATGGTTGTGCACTTGAAATGCCATAAGATTCACAGCGACAGGTTTTGTGTTGGAAAGTAGGGCTAATGTAGACCGTGCTTTATTTCTGATAGTACAGAGTCTGTGCTTCTGTGATTGTATGGCTGTGGAAGGTCAATCATTCAGCAGCTCAAGATAGGAATTGATGGGTTTCTGAAGAAGATCTTATCACAGTGTATATGAGTGAACTTGCAATATCTTCTGAAAATACGCCAATGGCAAAATTAAGAGAAAAAGGTACAGCTTACTTACAGTCTAATACCAGATAATTGAGGACCGGGAAATAGCAGATCAATGGAGCAAATATTTCGGTTATGCCTTCACAGAAGAAGAAAAAAAAAAAAAGTTCCTTGTAATACGAGGGAACTTTAGTCTGGTGAGATAAAGGGAATAGAATGAAATTAGCAACTAAATAGTTTTAGAGAAAATATTGGACTGAACTTAATGGGCATAGACAAATTCAACAGAGGTTTATGAAATAGGAATCATGTTTGAGAAAATGGCTTTTAGCAAAATTATGGAGAAGGTATCAACGCAATACGATTGGAATCTCAGAAAGATTTTTGATAAAGCCCCAATCCTATTGTGCAAATTCGAATCCTATGGGACTGGGGCTAATATATGGTCATGGTTTTAGAATGGGAGAGCTGGCAGGAAACAGTGAGTATGAACAAAATCATGTTTTTTGAATGGAAGGCTTGGAGGATATAACAAGGATCGGGTTTTGGGATCCAGTTAATCCCGATACACATCATATCTTTGGTTGAGGAGCTCAATTGCAATATTCCCAAAACTGCTGACAGCTCTAAACGATGTCAGCTTGTGAGTGGATGAGGAGAATGGAAAAAAAGGCTCCAAGTTGATTGAGAGAAGTGGAGTGACTGGGCAAATACCTGGCAGATGGAAAGCAATGGCAGAGATGAGAGGCTGTGTACATTGATGGGATCAATTGAATGGCAGCCTATCACTTGAAAAGGTATTGGTTGAAAATTGTTGATCTATAAATGAACTTAAGCTGCATTTTTGTTTATTTCTGCGCAGCCTTCCGATTCCATGTCGGGCAGTGAGTTCTGAACACGGAAGTCAATACTGGGAATGGCATTGGCATGCCGTATACAGTGTACATAGACCAAGCAAGTTGGGAGCTGTAACATTGAAAAGAATCTGGATCTCCCTGTACACTAGTCACTGAAAGCAATATTGCAGTAGCAGAAAGCAGGTAGCCACATAAATGGTTTATTCACCTTCATTTCAGGGGGATTTAGAATACAGGAGTAAGGGTCATTTACTGCAACTGAACAGGGCCTTGGTGGGACCCCATCTCGAACATTGTGAAGTATTGTGTGCAGTTTTAGTGTCCTTACCTAATAAAGGGCAAACCTGGCATTGAGGGAGTGCAGTGAAGGATGACAGACTGATCTCTGGGATGACACTTAGTTGTGGGAGCAGAGTTTGGGGTGACTGGGCCTGTATTCCATGGGCTTTAGGAAAATGAGTGGAGATCTCAGTGAGATAAATAAAAATCTAACAAGGTGTGACAGCTTGGAAGCAGGGATGATAGTTCACTTTATAGAAAATGGTTCACGAATCGCATTGCAGTCAAATCGCACTTAATAAACAAACATTATCAGTGAACTCCCTATATATTGAATGGCCGAAGGCACTATAGTTCATAATGTTCAAACATATTTTGGGATATGAGCATTGTGTGGGGAAAACTGCATTGAGGAGATGTTCGGCCATGAAATAGCATGGGGAAAGCTCAATGTGCTGAATGACCTCCTCCTCTCCCGCTGCTTCTGTGCAGTCTGTGGGAAAGCTCTGCAAACGTTGTCACAAGCTCTCAGATGTTAGGAAGGATGTCTATGCAGGGTCAACAGGACTGTGTTTCCCATTCCCTTTTCTGATAACGAGGTTAATGCCGGGTGTTCTGTCAGGTTTTATCCTTTAAGACCTCAGAGTAGTTTGATACAATTGAGTGTCTCACGTGGCCGATTCAGAGACCATGTCTCCGCGTCTGGAGTCACTTTTTGGCCAGACCAGGAAGGTACGGGAGATTCTCTTCCTGAAAGTATATTGGTGAAGGAGATCGATGTTTACAATCAACATTGGACACAAGATCACTATTACCTACACCAGATTTTAGGTCTCAATACTTTATTAATGATATTTAACTTCCACCAGCTGCCAGAGCATTGACCTGGCCTGGATTCGTAATCCAATGATATGTTCACAACAGCACCATCTCCGGAAACCACACCGACCTGATTATTTCGCTGCTACTTGACAGCTCTACCAAAAAGTATTCCCACCAATTTGACTTCGTGATGGGACTGAGGGTGTGGTAATTGGGCAGATTGTAATTTTTATCCTATTAAGGGACTGGACATAGTTGAGTAATTTTCCTCATTGCCAGGGAGATGTTAGAGTTGGAGCTAGAACGAAAGAGCTTCCCCAGGGACACGGCTTGTTGTGCAGCACAAGTCTTCAGTCCTATTGCAGGAATGGTGTCAGGGCCCATTGCCTTTGTCGTATCTACTGTGTTCAGCTGTTTCTTCATGTCACGTGCAGCGACTCGAATTGGTTGAAGACTGACATCTGTGCTTCTGTGGGAATCATGATGAGTGTGAGGTGGAACATCCATTCAACACGTCTGGCTGAGGATAGTGCAGACACCACATCATTGACTTTTTTCACTGACGTACAGAGCTATTCCGATATTTAGGATGAGGATATTTGTGGAGTCCCCTCCTCCAGTAAATTGTTTAATAATCCATCGACATTATTATTTGGATTTGGCAGAACGACAGAGCTCAGATCTGATCTGTTAGTCTTGGGATCATTTCCCCTCTCCATCAGACATTAGTTCTGCTGGTCGGAATTTAACCAGTTCAGTGTGGTCGCTTTAATGGGTTGTCAACAGGTTTAGGTCCACGTGATTTAGACCCTGGCATGTTCAGCCACACTCATCACTGAACCATGGATCGGCTTGATGGCAATGGTAGACTGATGAATTATCGCCGGGTTGTCGTTGAATACAGTTCTGCTTCTGCTGTTGCTGCAACATCAAATGATAACCCAGTTTGAGTTGCAATATCTACAATTCAATTCTACTGACTGTCCCCCAGTTCACACCGAGACCCATTCACCCATCAGCCCTATATTCTCTACCTAACCTGGTTTCTGATGCGATAACACTTGCATTTTCATATTCTCATTCTGCTGAGAGCCTCTCCCTGGCGTCACACCTCTAATTTGGTATTTTAACTCAATCCATTTACAGTAATGATCTAAATCGCTTCTCTCCCACAATGCCAGCTTCTGTATTTGAAGTGAATGTGTTTCCCTCTGTTTTTCTCCCTAACCATGATTAAGAGCTCTGTAGTGTCAGTGATGCCAGACTTGTGTAGTTTCATAGTCAAGGAACTTGTCCACCATGCGTTATTGTTCAGTTCGCAGTGTACGACACTCCATGTTGGACAGGATGTTTGAGCATCTTTGACATACTTCTTTGGAAATTGTCCAAAAACAGAAATTGCTGAAGAAATTGAACCATTTTCTGGAATGAATGCAGTGTTTATCTTTCAGGTACAGTGACCCTCGACAAAGCTCCCAGTTTCTCAAGCAATTTTAGTATTTTTATTCCCAGTATCCATAGTTATTTGTTTTGTGAAAATTTGTTCTGTGCCTATTCATTTCTGAAGAAATTCAGCAGATCGGTCAGCATCTGCAGAGACAGAGAAACAGCGTTCGCATTTCAAGCCCAGTGTGACACTTCTTCACAACTGAAAAGGATTGGAAACTTGGATTTTTAATAGCTTTGCAGAGGTGGGAGATAGATGACAGGGAAAAGAGGGGGTGGCAAAGATAAACCGGCTTTTAGCAATGGTGAATGATAAGATGATATAAAATGGGTTTAAATTAAGGTGTGAATGGAGAAATGGGTTCTCTCTATTGAGTGCAAGATAAAGAAAACACAATCACACAACCTCATAGGGATACCAGGAGTCAGAATGTTGACTATGTGGCATTATAAAGATCTGGCCATAAATACGTTTTCACTGTCGAGATCATCGCCCCCTTTAGACAAAGGATATCAGGTGCTTGACGTCTTATTGGCACTAATAAGCGTTTCATGCTGCCTGAGTATAGTAATAGGGAGAAAAAACAAATCACAGTATGAATTTTGGGCCGAGTATTGTTTACCTAACATGTTTACTATAGTTTCAAATTTGCAGTATTTATCTTTAAATGCTTGTTCTTGAAGTTAGTATTGGATGGAGTGTAGAAGGTTGAGGGATGACATTATGGAAGTTTCTAAAATAATGAGAGGTATGGATAGGGTGAAAGCCAAGGTCTTTTCCACAGGATGAGGGAGTTCAGCCGTAGAAGGCATAGGTTTAAGGTGAAAGAGGGAAAATTTACAAGGGACGCAGGGGCAATGTTTTTACACAGAGGCTGGTGTGGGTATGGAATGAGCTGCCAGAGGAAGAGTGGTAGATGCATGTACAGCTAAAACATTTCAAACACATTTGGACAAACACATGGATGGGAAACATTTAGAGGCATATGAGCCAAATGAAAGCAGATGGGACTAGCTTAATTTGGAAAACCTGGCTCACATGGACATTTAGAAAAGCTTCACGCAGGTTCAGAGTGGTTTTGTGAAAGGGAAAATATGTTTTGCCCTGTAAAATCATGGAAGTATTTCTGGAGATGCCTGAAAATATAACAAGCGGACTTGATAAAGGGGATCTGGTAGACACCAGGCTTTCCACAGTTTTTTCCACAAGGTATTACAAAATAAAGTCCTTACACAAGACAGAAGCTCGTAGGGTGATGGAGAATGTATTATTATGGGATGATTGCTTAACGTATAGAATTTGGAGAGTCAGGATTAATGGATCTTCATGATAAAGGTATAGGTTTAAGGTGAAAGAGGGAAAATTTACAAGGGACGCAGGGGCAATGTTTTTACACAGAGGCTGGTGTGGGTATGGAATGAGCTGCCAGAGGAAGAGTGGTAGATGCATGTACAGCTAAAACATTTCAAACACATTTGGACAAACACATGGATGGGAAAAATTTAGAGGCATATGAGCCAAATGAAAGCAGATGGGACTAGCTTAATTTGGAAAACCTCAGTTATTTACACTCTATACTGATAGTCTGAAGGAGGGAACTGAGTATACATCCGAGTTCGAGGATGACACTGAGGATCAAAAGGCAGGCAGTTATTTAATGGAGAGGACTTCCAGAAAAAGAACAGTACAAAGGGATTGGAGTGTTCCTGTATATGAAACATAAAGTCAGCATGCTGATGCAGCAAGTAACTAGGTTGGTGCATTAGCCGGCTTCCAGGGATGAAAGGGTTGTATTATTGAGAATCTCTAAAATGGAGAGGCGATTATTCATTGGGCTTTAAATGAATGAGGAGTGATACTGCTGAAAAATACAAGACACAGAAGGGACTTGAGAAGGTAGATGTTGAGACATTGTTACCATTCTTGAGTGAAGTCTCGAACTCGATGACATAGATACCGAATATGGAACATCGATTTCTATCTGAGATGCAAAGTGATGTCTTTTCTCAGAAGGTAGTGAATGTCTGGAATTCCCTAACCCAGAGAGGTGTGGAGGGATACAAGGAGTTGGCAAGAAAGTGGAGTAAGACCTGGAGTAGATCAGCCATGTTCGTAATTAATGACAGGGCAATCTTGAGGGGCCGAATAACCTACTCTTGTTCCTATTTATTAATTTCACATGTCATGCTTTTGCAAAGTAACTGGTTATTTTCCCGGAAGGTTTGTTGTGAAATGCTATATTCGGGTGAGCAGAGTATTTGTTTAAGTTCGTGCTGGGTGGGGTATGGGGGCTATATTCACAGCAAATCTGGGTCTGTAACATGACCGACATCTGGAGCAGACGTTGCGGAGAGGGGAAGTCTGGAAACAGAGATTGGGGGTTAGTGTCACTTCCTGACCCAGCCTGGATTTTCCAAGTACATTTCAAAAACTGCACCTAACCATCGGAGTGGACTTGATTTGCCCTTGTGTAGCAGGTCCGAAGGGCTGAATAGAACATCAGAACAAAGGGCTGAGGGACACGAGTGGGCCATTCGGCCCTTTGACACTGCTCAACCAGTAAATAAAGTCGTGGCTCATCTCATTGTGGTTCCAACTGCACTTTTCTCTCCATGCACCATTATCCCTGATTCACCTGTCTATGGAAAATCAGACAATATAATATACTATAATATAAAAATATAATATCAAGATTCAGGCATCCCAAACTTCTGAGAAAGAGAATTCCCACTTGAATGAATTCCCACTTTGTGATTTTTTTCTCTCTCCAGTTGTGACTGATAATGGAGGGTGTCACTCCTTTTTTTTCTAGTCCCATTCTTCCACTGATCACAACAAATTTGAAATGTAAGCAGGTTGGTGATATGGCCGATAATAAAGGTCTCAGACTTCGTCAGGTTCAGTGATAAGAACAAGTCAGGCAGATTTCTTTAGTCAGCCACAAGTTACTCACAGAAATACCGGAGGAGTATGGTGGATCTGTGGGTAGCACTGCTTCCTCACATCATCAAGGAGCTGGGTTCAATTCCAATCTCGAGCGACCCTCTATGTGGAGTTTGAACATTCTCCCTGTGCCTTTAGGGCTTTCCTCTCATTGCTCCAGTTTCCTCCCACAGTCCAAAGATGTGCAGTTTAAAGCGGATTGCCCATAGTGCCCAGGGATGCGTAGGTTAGGTGGGTTAGTTATGGGAAATGCAGGGTTACGTGGATAAGATTGGGGGGCACGTCCAAGTGGGATGCTGTTTGGTGGATCAGTGCGGACTTCATGGACGGAATGTCCTGCCTCCACACTGTAGAGATTCTATGACAATGACAATAAATTTGGACTATACAAATATTCAGTGGGTACATACCTAATCCACTCTTATCAAGTTCTTATATGTTTCATTCTCATTCCAAGAGTAACCTGTTAAGGCCTTCATAATATAAGCCCTTCACCCCAGGAATACGTGAAATGAAATATCTCTGAACTGCTTCCAATATAATCATATCCTTTCTCACATAAGGAGACACAAAAAACTAATCTCACACTCAGATCATAATGTTTATAATTGTTTTCTCAAAGTGCTGTGAGTCTTTGGAACACTCTTCCCCACAGACCATTGGAGGCAGAAGTATTGAATATTTTTGAGGCACAGATGGGAGGTTCATAAATAACAACAGAGTCAAGGATTATCGAGGAATGGGCAGCAATGTGCAGTGTGGGGGGAAATGTAGACAGTGGTATCAAATAACACGGCTTCAGAACCTCCAGGAATATAATGCAAAATGAAATGATAATATCGATAAAATGTTAAGGGAGGAATATAAGATGGCGGCGATCCAGAAGGTCTGCTTTGTTGGGCTTTGCATTAATGCACGGACAAAGTGGTTCTCTAACCCATCCCATCCCTGCCATTTTCTTAAAATTCAACACTAGAAGAGCGATAGAACCTTTACTAATCCCGATTTGTCAAGTGGAAATGACAAAACATGGGAAAGGATAGAGTAAGTCCCAACACACGGTGCACCCGTCAGAAGCATCGAACATGCCTGAGGCTGTAGCTGCAACCCCCTCTGCTCGTTCAATCGACCCAGTCACTCACCAGCCCTTGGTCACTGAGTTCACCAAGTTACGTGAAATTGTTGAAGCCATGATTGAAGAACCGTTCAGCCGTGGCTACAGCCGCTCTCAGCCGTGCTCCAAAAACATGAGCAGCAACGTGACAGCCTTAGAAACAGAACAGACGATGCCAAGGGCCGAACTGCAGTGACAGAGACCGTGATCGATTCCTCTCGGGAGAGGATCCTCGCCTTTGAAAAACAGGTCTGCAACTTAACTGAACAAGATGACGTCCTCGAGAACAGGGGTAGGATGAAGAATATTCACATCGTCGGTTTGCTGGCGCGGACAGAAGGTGGTCAGCCGGTGAGTTTTTTCAAGAACTGGCTGCAGCGATTCCTTCACTTCGAAGCTGAAGAGGGACGGGTGAAGAGTGAGACAGTTCATCGGGTTACGGCGCGGAAGTCAGACTCAGACCAAGCCTTCATCCTGTCCTTGTGCGGTTACGTAGTTATGGGGACAAACAAAGACTGATGGAAGCTTTCAGAACACAGGGGAACGATCAAATAGGCTTATTTCACGAGAGCTCCAGGATTATGTTCTTGCAGGACTTTTCAGCGGCGGTGATTCAGGAAAGAAAATCTTTTGATGACATCAAGAGAAGAGTAAGGGAACTCTGGATTCAGTATTCCTTACGGTACCCAGCGATGCTCTGTATTGCTTTCAATGGATCCACGAACTCGTCTGACTCTCCAGAGAAAGCGAAAACTTTGTGGACATTTTAAAGTAAGCTGGATATTTAGATAATCATGTTTCTCCTTAAAGAAATTTTGTTGTTTTTTTCTGGTATTAACCAGTGTTAAATTATAGTCGGGGATGGGTAGAGTACTCATTTGTACCTCCTTCATTAATATTAGTACTCTTTTTGTCTTTCTTTGCTTGTGTCTGGGGTGCAGCTCAAGCTGGAGGGATTTACAAAGGTAGTTGTGATGACTAGGTGCCGACCGAAAGGCAGGTTTTGTTGTTAATTGCCATGGATTCCATATTGGTAGCGGGCAGAAGATAAAGTTTTAAGATATGTAAGCATCCCCAGTTGGCAGGGGGTGGGGTCCAGGACAGGTAAATTCCCCTTTCGAGTGTCATTGGAACTTTGGATTTTATTTCGTTGTTTGTTTTTTATGTGTTTAGGTTTGGAAAGTTTTGAGAGCTTGTTAGTTGTAGTAGTTTTAGTTTGTACAGTTTTTAGGCTCTATGAGTTTTTTCATTAATGATCAGCGATGTGTAATTCAATGTGAAACTCTAGAGTTGAAATGTTGCTGCAGTCTGTTATGGATAATGATGTGCTTTAATGTGTACCTGGAACATTAAGGGAGGCCATCTTCCAGTCAAGAGGAAAAAAGTATTTTCTCGTCTTAAAACAGAAAGGGTGGATGTTGTTCTATTTCAGGAGATGTACCTTGATGGCAAGGAACATTTGATGTTACAGCAGGGCGGGTTTGATTGGGTTTATTTCTCGTCTTTTAATAGTAGGAATAGGGGAGAAGCCATACTACTTAGGAAGAATTTTCCATTTAGAACATAGAACATAGAACAGTACAGCACAGAACAGGCCCTTCAGCCCACGATGTTCTGCCGACCACTGATCCTCATGTATGCATCCTCAAATTTCTGTGACCATATGCATGCCCAGTAGTCTCTTAAATGTCCCCAGTGACCCTGCTTCCACAACTGCTGCTGGCAACGTATTCCATGCTCTCACAACTCTCTGTGTAAAACCCGCCTCTGACATCCCCTCTATACTTTACTCCAACCAGCTTAAAACTTTGCAATACCTCCCACAAAGTTATAGAATATTCTTGAGAATGCCTATTATGGAATGCTCCAGATAATGTTCCAAATAATTCCTAGTTCCAGGAAAATGGCAATGTCCCAGTGTGTAACACATAAGAGGAAGCAGTAGAGATGTATGTTTTTTTTAAATAACACACAATTCAAACCATGTTAAGGCCATTCAGCCCTTCAAATGTGCTCTAACATTTAATAAGGTCCCGGCTAATCTGATGGTTTTCTCAGCTCCATATTACAGAAACCTTCAGTCATTAAACGGCCTGGGTTCCTGTCACTGACCAGACAGCATTCAGGCACTTTTTCCCGGTTTTTTTTCAAGCGCCTGTTTGAGGGCATTTCCCATAGGGACGGACACTCCTAACAATATATTCCGTCATCTTTATACTTTCATGCAACGGTCACCATGCTTTACACAGACCAAACAAAAATCTACACTTATTTTATGGTTATAGGTATCCAATCACACTTCGTAATTCTGGTTATTTCACTTTTCCCAAAATGCTCCTCCACTTTATCTCCTTCACCTATCCTGCCCTATTTCCCAATGGTAGGTCGAATTTGTCTCTTCCGAGTAGAATACTCTACATATTGCTTGTGGAAACTTTCCTGAACACACTTAACAAATTACATTCCTTCTAAGATCTTAACCATCTGGAAGTACCAGTCTATGTTGGGAAATTTAAAATCACCTATCATAACAACCACATTGTTCCTGCATGTCTCCCCACTCTCCCTGCATATTTCTTCCTCTAATTCCCATTGATGATTTGGAAGCTTATTGTGCAACCACTATAACATTACCATCCCCCTCTAACAACTTTGCACCATTCACGAAACCTCATTGGGTATTATCTCAATTATTTCAACTTTAAATACAGATGTGATCGTTGCCTTAATCAGGACTATTGATAATTAAACTGTTTCCATTTGCATCTCTCCATCGCAGTGATTTTCACATCCATGGCTCCCCTTGTCAAGGTACAGTGGAGATATGGAGCTGTAAATGGATGGGAGCTGCAAATCCTGTCACATCCAACATTGGCTGCAAGTTTCCCCACACTGGGCAGCGATCTAACACAGTGTTACCGAACAATGTAACAGCCGGGGTTTATATATGAATGAACCACTGCGGTCTGCACAGCTCCCCACGCTGGACATCTAGCCCATGATTATAGATCAAGTATTGGTGTGGGCTGCACAGAGTTCCATTCTGGATATTGCTGAGTTGCAGTCAGCAGTGTGCTAGCCGGATCTACACAGTGCTCCATCCTGAAAGTATCATGGATGGGCTGGGTATGTGAGTTGGATTGCGAATGTGAGAGAACCAAACATCAGGCAATACCTTTATTTTTTGTTTTCATTCTTGTGACTGGACCCTTCAAATCCTGACTCATCCGGTTAGACCCATCCTTCTGGATAAGTCATGGTGACTGTTGTTACAGCATCTGGGTCTGCAACATGACCAACAAATGGCGCAGAGGCTGCAGAGAGAACAGTCTCCGTAAAATGGAATGAGGGAATCACAATCAGATCAGCTGTGGTCTTAGTGAATGGTGGGGCAGGGTTGAATGGACCACTAATGCAACTTAACATACATTTCTGTTTGTGCCAAGCAAACCCCTCTTTTCTCCCAGTGTCCCATACTGGTGGGGAGTGAGTCACCTCCTCCTGTTCCTGCGTAACAGGATCCTCGGGCCTCACTAGCCTCCAGATTTCCCTGTGTCCCAGTTTCGAGCAGTTGAGTGACTGCCTCCTGCTCCTGTGTCCCAGTCACGAACAGTTGAATGACTCCCTCCTGTTCCTGTGACCCAGTCTCGAGCAGTTGAGTGACTGCCTCCTGTTCCTGTGTCCCAATCTTGAGCAGTTGAGTGACACCTTCCTGCTCCTGTGTCCCAGTCTCATGCAGTTGATTGACTGCTTCCTGTTCCTGTGCCCCAATCTCATGCAGTTGAGTGATTGCCTCCTGTTCCTGTATCCCAGTCCCGAACAGTTGAATGACTGCCTCCTGTTCCTGTGTCCCAGTCTTGAGTAGTTGAGTGACACCCTTCTGTTCCTGTGTCCCAGTCTCATGCAGTTGAGTGAATACCTCCTGTTCCTGTGACCTATTCTCGTGCAATTGAGTGACTGCCTCCTGTTCATGTATCCCAGTCCCGAACAGTTGAATGACTGCCTCCTGTTCCTGTGCCCCAGTCTTGAGCAGTTGAGTGACACCCTTCTGTTCCTGTGTCCCAGTCTCATGCAGTTGAGTGAATGCCTCCTGTTCCTGTGACCTAATCCTGTGCAATTGAGTGATTGCCTCCTCTTCCTGTATCCCAGTCTTCAGCAGCTGAGATATGTCCCCCACATGCTCCAGAGTAACAGGCTCCAACTGCTGCTCAACTGCTGCTCCAGTGGAATGGAATTAAGGTACTGAATGGCCTCTTCGCATTCTTTACAGCTTTTCTTAACTAAAAGCTTTTCTCCTGTTTCTGCAAAACACCATCATAATCTGAGTGATTTATTTTTGTATTTGACTCTCAGTAATTGAGCAAACAAGCGGACTGACAGAATTCAGAAGCTGACCAAACTCCACCTGTTCCCATGTTAAACACTCAAGAGTCAATAGAATCTCAGAGATGTACAGCACAGAAAAAGATCCCTCAGTCCGGTGGTCCATGCCGACCAAATATCCTAAATAAAGTTTGTCCCCCTTGCCACCACTTGGCCCATCTCCCTCTTTATATCTCCCATGCATATTTCCATCCAAATGCCTTTTAAATGGTGTAACTGTACCTGCCTCCACCACCTCTTTTGGCTGTTCAATCCATACACATAGCAGTCTCTGTGAGAAAATGTCCCTCATGTCCCTTTTTAATTCTTTCTCCTCTCACCTTAAAACTTTGTATTCTAATTTTGGACTCGTCTATCCTGGGGAAAAGACATTGACTGTTTACCTTATCTATACCACGCATGGTTTTATAATCCTCTTTTCGGTCCCCCCTCAGACTCAACACTTAAAAATAGTCCCAGCCTATTCAAACTCTCCCTATAACTCTAACCCTACAACACCTGCAGCATTCTGTGCCCTTTCAAGTTTGACAACATCTTTCCGACAGCAGGGAGACCAGTATTAATGGCAATATTGTAAAAGTGCCCAAACCAAAGTCCTGTACAGATGCAACACGTCATGCAAATGCTTAGACTCTAAGCACGCACCAATAAAGGGAAGATCTCCAAGTGCCATTTTCACTGCGCTGTCTACCTGTGATGGCACTTTCAAGGAACTGAGAACCTGCACCACAAGGTGCCTCACCGGGCAGTGATCTCGGTTTAATTCCATCCTTGAATGACTGACTGTGTGGAGTTTGTACATTCTCTCTGTGTCCACGTGGTTTTCCTCCGGGTGCTATGTTTTCCTCAGACAGTATAAAGATATACAGGTAAGGGTATATTGGCCATCCTAAATTATGCATAGTACCCTGGGATGTGCAGGCGAGGTGGATTAGCCATGGGAAATTCAGGCTCAGGGGGATAGCGTAGGGGTTTGTCCAGTGGGATACTGATTAGACGGTCGGTATGGCCTCGATGGGCCAAAAATCCTATTTCCTAACTGTAGGGATTCTAGAATTTCTATGGAGTTATCCTTGATTAACAACGTTCGGCAGGACATCACCTATATATCTTGCCCTGCTTTTTCTTGCCAAAATGCAACACCTCACATTTATCTAAAATAAACTCCATCTGCCTATCCTCGGCTCACCTCATCAACGTCCCATTACATTTTGAGATATCAGTCTTCACTGTCGACTACAACACCAGATTTCGAATTATCCAAAAACTTACTGACTGTACTTCATATACTCAAGTGCAAATGATTTGTATAAGTGACAAAAGGCAGTGGACCCACTATTGATCTTTGCGGCACGCCACTGGTCACAGGTCTCCAAGTTTAATGAACAACTATCCACTGTCACACCCTGTCTCCAATATTCAAGAAAATTTTTGATCTAAATTGCGAGCCGGCCCTGGATTCCAGGCAGTCTAAACTTGCTAACCGGTCTACCATGTAGAACATTTTGGTTTTCTTATTGAATTCCAAAAGGCAACATCCCCTGCCCTGCCTTCATCAATCATCTTCATCACTTCCTCAAAAGATTCCACCGAGTCAGTGAGACGTGATCTCGAATGTACAAAGCCCTCTTCAGTCATTGTCTTTCCAAATGCATATACATTCTTTCCCTCAAAATCCCCTCCAACAATTTAGTCACCATTGATGTCAGGCTCATCGGTCTATAGTTACCTGTTTTTTCCTTAGTTTCTTAAAAAATGACACTATGTTAGCAGCTCTCCAGTCTTTTGACACATCACCTGTGGAAATCAATGATACAAATATATCAGCAAAATTCAAAGCAATCTCTTTCTTGCTTCCCAAAAACGTCTGGGATACAAGTGATCAGTCCCAGGGATTTGATCAACTTTTTGCGTTTAAAAATGTCCAACGCCTCCTTGTAATATAAAAACTTTTCAAGATATCATTATATATTTATTCATTCTCTCTCTTGTAACCTCTTCCACATTAAATACTGAGGAGAAATACTTGTTTCATATTCCTCCCATCTCCTGTGGTTCCACACATAGGTAGCCTTACAGATCTTTAAGGAGCCCTATTCTCTCCCCAGTTAATATTTTGCCATTAAAGGATTTGTAGAATTTCTTCAATGCCTCGTTAGCCCTATTTCTAAAGCCATCTCATGTCCATATTTTTCTGGCCCGATTTCCCCGTTGACTCTACAATTACTGCACTTATACTCCTCTCGGGATTCACTTGATCTCAGCTCTGTTTACCTGACATACGCCTCCTTCCTTACCTTGACCAGAGCATCAATATATCTAGCCATCCAGCACTCCTGCACCCATCAGCCTTGCCCCTCTCACTAATCGGAACACATTGGCTCTGGACTCTCTGAAACCAAGTTTTGATGGCCTCGCATTTTTCAACCATCCCTTTACCTGTGAATAGGGTATCCCAATCAGCCTTTCACTGGGCTCGCCTAACAATTTCAAAATTGGCCTTGTTCAAAGTTAGAACTTTAATGTTTAAATCAGGTCTTTCCAATCCTTAACTAGTTTATAACTAATATTTATGCGTAAAGACTTGAACTGTTAAATACATACTTCCTGTCCCTCTGTAACAGGCTCGAGAGACTGAATGGGCTCCCTCTATTCCTCTGGAATAGAATGGAGAGGTTGCATAATCCTCCTCCTGTTCCTCTGTAATAGACTCGTGAGGCTGAATGGCCACCTCCTGTCCCTCTATAACACACTCGACAGGCTGCATGACCTCCTCCTGACCCTGTGTAACAGACACGAGACATCAAATGACACAGCAACCTCTGGATTACGAGCAGGCGGTAAACTGTATCTGATGGAGGTCCATCCGTTCTCAGTTACAGAAATACAAACAACACAATGTACTCCAGGTGCCCTCTCAGTAACACATCATACAGCTGCAGTGACACATCTCTTTGTTATGAATCATTCTGTTGGCAAAATGTGCCAATATTCTAGCTTTCCACCTTTTCAAGTAGCAACACGCTAATATGGGCTGAATGACCTTCTCTTATCCCTCTGTAAGATGCCCATAGGGACAGAATGCTTTGGCCTGTTCCTGAGCAGCAATCTCAATGCTCTGTCTCAAGGTGATGAAAAGATTTGCTAACTGGGAACTTAAAACCTGGAGTAGCCTCACATTGGTCAATAAGTATCATACTTTGGGTTAAGATATGTAGAAACATGCCCACCCAACATTTTTAGGTAGCCAATCTGTTATTTTATAACTGCCTCCTTTCATAAGCAGAGTGGAACGTATATAGACCCCTGCAAAGTCCTGTTAATACTCTCACATACAAGGAAAAAAATATTTAGAAATTGAAAGATTTATGGTTCATCCCTCAGCTACCCTCATCCATTCCACCCAAAACCAGTAAATGTTCCCTGTTACAGTGATTTGAAAAGTGATGTATGGAAATGGTAAACTGAGCCTGTTTGTTCAGTGACTGTGATTAATGCCAGTCTTCATGGATTCTAATTATCCCAGTGGAGGGTTTCCATCTTTTAATTATAAATGGGCGCCATTCAATGTTATCCCATAACATGAACGGGAATATCTCCAACAGCACTGACAGAGATCAGTAGATCTAGAGAGAGGGCGCGGAGAGATCAGAATCTGAGAACATGAGACTGGAATGTTCCAAAAATGGATCAGAATCTGAGAACATTAGACAGGAATATTCCAACAATAGACAGGAGCTTATCCGATTATATTCGGTATCGTTCTGCATTTTATTGGTTGTCATTATCATCGCAGATCTATTACGCTCTTCTCAATATTCAATACTTTTATCATCCCTTCCCAGCTATCGTTGGTGTTCCTGGTAAGTGTCACTGTCCAGATTTTTTTTTTCTATAAACTAGTTATGAGCGTCGTACTGTTCTCTCATATAGTCTACACTTCTTGCCACTATTATTGTTCCTGTTGAAACTCTGAATCCAGATATTACTCTACAGACACTGCTAACTACATCAAGGAATGTGTTCAATTACTGCCTCCCACTCTGCTCTGACAGTGTTACTCACGGGTCTCTCTGTTGACCTACTCAGTTGCAGCGGAGAACCACAATGTATTGTATCATTGTCTTTGTTGTTTAAATATTAAGAGCATGGAGGTCACTCTATACTGTTCTGGTTACAAACTACACTTCCTTCCACTGTTTCCATCACATCCCTGGCCAATAACTGCGGCTGAAGCAGACAAGTCATAACTGTGGGTGATCCCTTTGACTATGAGCTGATTCCTGACACCATGCCCCACCATTTCTAACTTGAAATACTCACCACTCCAGAATATATCTCACTGGTTTATTCCATCTGCTGTTTGAATCTTGAGCTATGAAATACAGTCTTAAGAAAACCAATAATCTGATGCTGACATTCCCGGCTTCAAACTTTCCGGAGCAAATCTGATACGAACTCACAGCAAAATCCCATCCATCTATCATTCATGCACACGCGGATGTATATTGCTATTGTGTCTGGCAATGCCTTTATTTTAACATTCTCAAACACTTAATCTCATCAGTCCATGAAACTTCTCTTGTTCACTCTCTGTCGATTAACTAAAACTCCGCCAAAAAATTTCCTCCATGTGCGTTCCTTCTCAAACAATGAGTTTTGCATTCAACCACACCTGTTGCGCGCACACACGTATTCTCCCTCAGTTTCTGATTAACACACACACGCAGCAAATCTTCCCATTGTAGGCAGTAATCTGATGCGAATATGGTTAGCATATAGAACATACAACATAGAAGAATACAGCGCAGTACAGGCCCTTCGGCCCTCGATGTTGCGCCGATCCAAGCCCACCTAACCTACACTAGCGCACTATCCTCCATATGCCTATCCAATGCCCGCTTAAATGCCCATAATGAGGGAGAGTCCACCAGTGCTACTGGCAGGGCATTCCATGAACTCACGACTTGCTGAGTAAAAAACCTACCCCTAACATCTTTCCTATACCTACCACCCCTTAATTTAAAGCTATACCCCCTTGTAATAGCTGACTCCATCCTTGGAAAAGGATTCTCACTGTCGACCCGATGTAAACCCCTAATCGTCTTGTACACCTCTATCAAGTCAACCCTAAACCTTCTTTTCTCCAATGAAAACAACACCAAGTGCCTCAGCCTTTCCTCATATGATCTTTCTACCATACCAGACAACATCCTGGTTAACCTCCTCTGCACCCGTTCCAGTGCCTCCACATCCTTCCTATAGTATGGCGACCAAAAGTGCACACAATACTCCAGATGCGGCCGCACCAGAGTCTTATCCAACTGCAACATGACCTCAGTACTCCGGAACTCAATTCCTCTACCAATAAAAGCCAGTACGCCATATGCCTTCTTCACCGCACTATTTACCTGGGTGGCAACTTTCAAAGATCTGTGTACATGGACACCAAGATCCCTCTGCTCATCCACACTACCAAGTATCCGACCATTAGCCCAGTACCCCATCTTTTTATTACTCTTACCAAAGTGAATCACCTCACACTTAGCTGCATTGAACTCCATTTGCCACCTTTCTGCCCAGTTCTGCAGCTTATCTATACCCCGCTGTAACCTGCCACATCCTTCCTCACTGTCTACAACTCCTCCGACTTTTGTATCATCCGCAAACTTGCTCACCCAACCTTCTAACCCCTCCTCCAGGTCATTTATAAAAATGACAAACAGCAATGGTCCCAAAACAGATCCTTGCAGAACACCGCTAGTGACGGCACTCCAAGATGAACCTTTGCCATCAACTACTACCCTCTGTCTTCTTCCAGCCAGCCAACTCCTAATCCAAACCTCCAACCCACCCTCAATGCCATACCTCCGTATTTTTTGCAATAGTCTACCATGGGGAACCTTATCAAACGCCTCACTAAAATCCATATACACCACAACTACCGCTTTCCCCTCGTCCACCTCCTTAGTCACCTTCTCAAAGAATTCAATAAGGTTTGTGAGGCATGACCTGCCCTTCACAAAACCATGCTGACTATCCTTGATCACATTATTCCTATCCAGATGTTCATAAATCCTATCCCTTACAATTCTCTCTAAGATTTTGCCCACAACAGAAGTGAGACTCACCGGCCTATAGTTACTAGGGTTATCCATACTCCCCTTCTTGAACAAGGGAACCACATTTGCTAGCCTCCAATCTTCGGGCACTACCCCTGTAGACAACGAGGACATAAAAATCAAGGCCAATGGCTCTGCAATATCCTCCCTTGCTTCCCAGAGAATCCTAGGATAAATGCCATCAGGCCCAGGGGACTTATCTATTTTCACCCTTTCCAGAATTTCCAACACCTCTTCTCTACATACCTCAAAGCCATCCATTCTACTTAATTGTGACTCAGTACTCACATTGACAACAATGTCCTGTTCCTGTTTGAATACTGACGAAAAGTATTCATTCAGAGTCTCTCCAATCTCTTCAGCCTCCACACGCAACTTCCCACTACTATCCTTGACTGGACCTATTCCTACCGTAGTCATTCTTTTATTCCTGACAGAAAGCCTTAGGGTTTTGCCTAATCCTACCAACTAAAGACCTGTCATGTCCCCTCCTTGCTGCTCTTAGCTCTCTCTTCAGGTCCTTCCTGGCTACCTTATAACTCTCAATCGCCCCAATTGAACCTTCACACCTCATCTTTACATAGGCCGCCCTCTTCCATTTAACAAGGAATTCCAATTCCTTATTAAACCACGGCTCCCTCACACGACCCTTTCCTCCATGCCTGACGGGTACATACTTATCAAGGACACTCATTAGTTGCTCCTTGAACAAGCTCCACATATCAATTGTGCCCATGCCTTGAAGCTTACTTTTCCAATCCACACATCCTAAGTCATGCCTCACCGCATCATAATTTCCCTGCCCCCAGCTATAACTCTTGCCCTGTAGTGCACACTTATCCCTCTCCATCACTAGAGTAAAAGTCACCGAATTGTGGTCACTGTCCCCAAAGTGCTCACCTACCTCGAATTCTAACACCTGGCCTGGTTGATTACCCAGAACCAAATCCAGTATGGCCTCACCTCTTGTTGGCCTATCTACATATTGTGTCAGGAAACCCTCCTGCACACATTGGACAAACACTGACCCATCTAACGAACTTGAGCTGTAGCTTTCCCAATCAATATCAGGAAAGTTAAAGTCCCACATAACAACCACCCCATTACTTTCACTCTTCTCTTGAATCATCCTCGCAATCCTTTCTTCTATGTTTCTAGGACTATTAGGAGGCCTGTAAGAAACTCCTAATAGGGTGACCTCATATTTCCTATTCCTAACCTCAGCCCAAACTACCTCAGATGGCGAGTCTATCCATCGTCCTTTCCACAGCTCTAATACTATCTTTGACAAGCAATGCCACACCTCCCCCTCTTTTTCCCCCACCTCTGACCCTACTAAAACATTTAAACCCTGGAACCTGCAACAGCCAATCCTGTCCTTGTTCTACCCAAGTCTCCGTAATAGCCACAACATCGATGTCCCAGGTACCAACCCACGCTGCAAGTTCACCTATCTTATTTCGTATACTTCTTGCATTGAAGTATACACACTTCAAGCCACTTTCCTGTTTACGGGCACCCTCCTTTGAAATTGATTCAATGTTCCTAACCTCCCTACACTCCAGGTCCTGCACCCTAAAGCTACAGTCTGGGTTCCCATGCCCCTGCAGAGTTAGTTTAACCCCCCCCCCCCTCCCAAGAGCACTAGCAAACCTCCCACCAAGGATACTGGTGCCCCTCAGGTTCAGGTGCAGACCGTCCTGTTTATAGAGGTCCCACCTTCCCCAGAAAGAACCCTAGTTATCCAAATACCGGAGTCCCTCCCTCCTGCACCATCCCTGTAGCCACGCATTTAACTGTTCTCTCTCCCTATTCGTCGACTCTCTATCACGTGGCATGGGTAACAATCCAGAGACAACAACTCTGTTCGTTCTAACTTTGAGCTTCCAACCTAGCTCCCTGAAAGCCTGCCTAACATCCTCAGCGCTCCTCCTACCTATGTCGTTGGTGCCAATGTGGACCACGACTTCGGGCTGCTCCCCCACACCCCCTTAAGGACCCAGAAAACACGATCAGAGACATCACGTACCCTTGCACCTGGGAGGCAACATACCACACATGAGTCTCTCTCGTTCCCACAAAACCGCCTATCTGTGCCCCGAACTATCGAGTCCCCAATTACTATTGCTCTCCTCTTCTCCACCCTTCCCTTCTGAGTAACAGGGACAGGCTCCATGCCAGATGCCTGAGCCCCGTTACTTACCCCTGGTAAGTCGTCCCCCCCACAAGTATCCAAAACGGTATACTTGTTCTTGAGGGGAACGGCCGCAGGGTGTCCCTGCACTGGCTGCTTCCTCCCAGTCCCCCTCACTGTCACCCATCTATCTGCCATCTTTGGAGTTACTACTTCCCTAAAGCTCCGATCTATGACCCCCTCTGCCTCCCGAATGATCCTAAGTTCATCCAACTCCAGCTCCAGTTCCCTAACACGGTCTTGGAGGAGCTGGAGATGGGTGCACGTCCTGCAAGTGTAATCAGCAGGGACGTCCATGGCATCCCTCACCTCAAACATGTTGCAAGAGGAACATTGCACTGCCATCACTGCCATCCCTCTGAAAGTAAACTTTTATTTAAAAAAAACTGGGTCTAAAGAATACAACAACAAAATGCAGCACTTACCTACTTACCACAACGGGTCTTATTATTTAGGTTAGAGGAGGAGGGCGGGTGGGAGACACTACCTCTGTAGTGCCTCGGGTTCTTCCCCTGCGTGCTTTTAAAGGGTAAAAAAAAACCTACCCGGCTGCCCCCCTGGTCTTCGTCACTTCCCCCTGCTGCTCCCGCTCTTTCTGTAAAGAGAGAAAAATACACCGCTGCATTCTACCGGTAAGTAATTTTAAAACAAACTGTCTTATCTTAGCTGCTGCTCGCACTCAAACGTTATGATAGCAACGTTTGCAATACTCTCCATGCTGGGCAGATAGTGCAATTTCCTGAGCCACACACTAGCATGGTCTGCACAGCTATCCATACGGGGCTGTCATCTTGTCCCCGTTTATGTTGTTTGTGGTGTTCTGTGAAGCAGATTCAAAATTTGATATAACCAACCATTACAGCTGATCTGACAGTGCCTTTATTCAGTGTTCTCATTCTTGTAATTTTACTCTCGAAGAGCTCACTTCTCCAGTTAGTCCCATTGCCCTATCTTTATCCCCCTATTTCCACAACATATTTTCAACTAATTACCTGTCTGTTTCTGTCATTAATGTGAATCTCTCCGTATCTTTCCCTGGCCTTGGGTTTTGGCTCCATCGCTTGTCGAGTGCTGCCATTGTGTAGCTCAGAAATAATGAAATGGGGTCTGTCACGCTATTGTTCACTTCCCGGTATGTCCCATGTGACAGTCCATGGACAGGCGTGTTTCAGAAGTTATGAGACACATCCTTGTAACTTGGTCTGTACCTGTGGTTGTCCCTCTCAGATGACCTTGCAATCAGTAAGACGAGGAACCCCATTGAGTAAAGGACCAGGCATCTAAATTGTGTGACAATGCTGTCATTTTTAAAAAAAAACGTTATTTTCTCCCATGTTTTGTAATAAGAGGACTTAAAGGCCAAGCTGCCTACTGAAAACGGCTCAAGTAAATAACTTCCGAGGTTGTTGGGTTTTTAATAAATAGTAGTAACAATGGCCAGCTAGCACAGACCAGGCTTTCCAGGTTTGTCCTTGTGATTGTAACAGTTACCAGTTGCTTTGGGTCCCAGAAGGGTTGTAAGTTTTTGTAAATTATCCCTAGCTGCTATTCTCTCTGAAACCTCACTTGATGCTGTTTCCTCCTGGACTGGATAACTGTATGCAAGAATATATGTCTGAATGTTCCTTTTTGCCAAGGGGTGTGTTTCGGTGATGTTAGTGTATTGGAACAGTTCATTTGTAGAAGGTATTGTATCCATTATTCGGTTAGGTATCCAATAGTTAAGTTATCTAAATTCCACTTCATTTTGTACGAATTTTCATTACAATGATAATATATGATGTGTTTTGCTTAATGGTGAGTGGTTTGATTAGTATCATCGCATCTGGAGCACCCAACTGACATTTACCTTTAAAATTTGAAAAGGCTGGCATCCAAGCTACCCTCTTAAAATAGTTTGAGGCAGTCTATAGTAAACTGTGGAATCTTGTGGTTCTAAGTCGATATTCCGAAAATTACAATCCCTACAGTGAGCAAATAGGCCATTTGACCCAACAGTCCACACCGACCCTCCGAGGAGTAACCTACCCAGAGCCATTCCTCTTCCATATTATTGCATATTTGCCACGACTAAGGCTCCTAACCCACACATCCCTGAAAACTCCAAACAATTTAGCATGACCAATTCACCTGAAATGCACATCTTTCTATTGTGGTAGGAAACTAGAGAATCCAAAACAAGTTCATGCAGACACTGGAGAGTAAGCACCGGGAGACTATTGGGTTGAAAGGTCGCGTATGGTAGTCAGTGTCCTTTGTTGCGGATGTTGAATTTGGTTGGTTTACACAGCGTTTTGTGCATAAAGATTCTTTCAGTCACTAAGAGTTCTCTGGGTGTGGAAGAAGTGAAGTTGGGGGTTTTACGAAAGGTAATGAAGGCAAAGCTGTAGGAATTGACAGACAAGCTGGAGTTGGGGTTGCCATTGTCTGTGAGAAATTGAGAGATAATTACAGCTATAGCTCGGCAATTACATTTGGTGGAACTACCATCAGACTCTTTGGAAATAGATAGAATTCAATTTCAAATGAGGCACCTTCAAGATGAGAAGGAATTGAAACAGTTTGAAGTATGAGGAAAACAAAGGAAATGAAGAAGAAAAGGCAATGCATAAGAAAGAGAGAAAAAGAGAGAAGAAAAGCAGAGTGTTTCAACTTCAAAAGTTATCAATTAGAGAGGAAAGTTGACATAGAAGGCGGGGATGTAGGTAGACGGTAGTCTGGATGAGGAAGTTAATGCGGTTAAGCAACCCTATAGGAGCCAATGGCCTGATATGGATCTGTTTAAATACATCCAGTCATTATCTAAATTTGATGAGAAGGATGGGGGGAGCCTTTTTAATTTCAATTGAGAGAGCGGGTGAACAAATGCAGGGGCCAGTGACCATATGGATTTAGTTGAATCAAACAAAGCTGGTAGGTATTTGCATCCCTATCGGAGGAGATATCTACGGAGTATGAGAAGGTGAAGAAAGCCATCTGAAGTGCATATGAGCTTATGCCAGAAGCCTGCTGACAGTGTTTCAGGAATCTAAAATAACGCCCCTGGTTAAACTCACATTGAGTTTGAAAGGATCAAACAAAGTAATTTTGAAAGATGGGAAAGGGTATTAAAAACAGGGCAAACGTATGAAACTCCTAAAGAGATTCGTATTTTGGAGAAGTTCAACAATTTACTTCCTGCAGTCGTGAGAACTTGCGTGTAAGAGCAGTGAGTTCCAATGGCAAGATTAGAAGCTGAAATGTCTGATGATGTTGATATTTTTCAGAAACCAAAGTTGGGTTGCTGTGAGAGATTGAGAATAATGTGTAAGATCTTCGTAAAACATAAATCTGTGAGAGTAAGGTTTACTGCCATAGACCAGGAGTAGCAGGTAAAGATATTTCAGCATTAAGAGTTACAGAGGATGTAATTATTTCATACTGAGACATGAGGAGCTATGCCATTCAGAAGGACGATTGGAGAGATGAGAAGTGCTCCCTTATGTAACCTGTCGTTGGAGTGTCTAGTGAAAACATCAACAGATTTATTCCACAATGGGGAAGGAGGCCTTGAGCTTGGTGTTGGCGTTAAAACATTCAGCATTTAAATTGCGAATAAGATATATGAGACAAATCTTTATCAGTGATCATGTCCCGTTAAAGGTTTTGGAGAAGTTTAGGGAGAAAAATACCAGTCTGTTTCGATTGAGCTTATTATTGCTGCCATTCAATTTGAAATTATACAGGTGACAGGGTGAGAAAACCTAAGTTTTGACACGTTGTGGAGACTTGGATAAAGAAAGACAAAGGCATTCTGTGGCAGGAATAAAATGACTGAAATCGAATCTCGTTGTGAACATTTGTGTGCTCAGAGTCAATGTAATATATATGCATTTCACTCTTCTAATAGAGGAAGATTAGGACGTCTAAAATGTATATTGATGGATTATTTTATTCAAGGTGGAGTCGTAAGGATACTATCGCTGTAAACAGGTAATTTTCTCTTGGGTTTTTTGAAGAGAGGTTATAAAAAAAGAGGTGCAGAACTGCTGTCTGCAAACAGTTTAAGTAACTAACTGAGAAAGCCTTTAGGTTGTATTAAAATGGTGATAACAATGGAAGGGCAGTAGCCAGCTCTCCCAGACCAGATTTCCTCGTTTTGGTATTAGCTGCAGCATTCAGAAGCTGCTGGGGATCTCAGAAGGGTTGTAAGTTTCAATATATGATCCCAAGCTGCTTTTCTCTCTGAGATCTCTGTTGACGTTGTTTCCTCCTGGATTGGAAAACTGCTATAAGGATCTGTATTTGAATATATCTTTGTGTCAAGCGGTGTATACCAAGAAGGTACGCTATTTATTGTTTGTGTAAGTGTTCCAACATATAAGCTATCCCAAAATGTTCTTTTCTTTGATTGTATTTTAACTAAAGCATTTGAATAGATTATATTTTTCTTAACGTCGAGTGGTTTGACCAGCCGGAACGTATGTGGAACGCACACTTCACATCTATATTCAAAAAAAAGGAAAGTTTTGGGTCTAAGCGGCCTTCTTAAAATACTTTGCGGGGATTTGGACTGGTCAACAACACTTGTAGCCGAGGGGTTTCTGATTGACTCCTGCAATTGAAAAGTTAGTGAATGGGTTGGGGATGGATTGATGGAAGTTGTTCTGTGAGCTGCCTCAGACATTCAGGGAGACCTGAGGACTTGGTTACCCAACTCTGGATGGAGCCCGGGGACTGTAGTTAGAGCATCTGAGCCTGCAACATGAACAACAAATAGAGTAGAGGCTGCAGAGTGGGGAAGCTCAGAAACCACGCATTGAGTGTGTGTAGGGAAAGGGATCTGCTGGATCCACCCCGGACTTTCCAGGAACAGCTTCCCAAGCTTCACTTAACCCAGAAGCAGAGTGTGAGGGGACCCTGAATGAACAAGGAGCTGGTCACAGAGCGGTGTCACCTCCTTCAACACGACCTGCAGCTTCACACCAGGGGGAGGATGGTGCTGCCAGGGGCTGTTAGGGTCACTGTTTCATTCAGCTTCTATGATCCATAACTTTCCAGGCACGACTAGGTGACATATCAATCATTTCCCAGTACCTCAACATCAGTGTCACCATTTGGTGATGGAGGATATATGTGGTGGATAAGGTGAATGTATTCTTTCTCCCACAGCAGGGAGCTGCCGGGTGTATCCAATATAATGGGATTCCCGATGGTGTACATTGCACTTGCAGAATACCCATGTCAATGTGGAGAGGTAGAGGAACTGAAGGAGCTCTCTCTCTCTATTAATGTTACAGTGTACCCATGCACAGCACATCGTGTTGGTGAATACCCACTGTCACGGCCTCTTCATTCAGAAGCAGTCAGCCATTCCCATCGTCATCTCCACGTAGAAAGAAATGAATATATCTTGGATAAAGGCCGTCCCCTTGATACACGTTTCAAAACACTACCCCTACCACCAACCAACCACATCAAAGTCTTCCATGTGTACGGAGAGCAATGGCGTCACTTGGAGCAACAAGGAGCAGACGACCAGGGATGGAGCAAAACCTCCCATGTCTGAACGGGTCTGAGTGAACGCCCCAGTACACAGCATCATTAAGTCCTGTAATCTCTCTCAATTTCAGTAACGTACTGCCTTCCATTATTCTTGTAAATGAAATGACAGGTTATATCATGTTAAATTTCACCTGCCAAACTATGATTTATTGCCTTTACTTCTCTGAATCTATTTGCAGACTCTCCATTCTCTCTTAATAATTTGATCTCTTGCTTATCACAGCGATATCACCAAACTCGGCATCTGTATATCCGTTCCATCCTCCTTATCATCAATATAGATTCGAAATAATTAAGAAGCCAGCGCTAGTCATTGTGTGACCCTCCTGGTTAGTTCTGTCTAACTGATTGAGACTGATTTATCCTGAGTGCCTGCTTCTGTATGATACCCAGTCCTCCCCCATTCCTGTGCAACACAGTCGAAGGGTTGAATAAGAACAAGGAGCATCTGTGAGGTATCCAACTCCTCGATGAGGCTGATGTCAACGCAGCCTCTGTTTCACTTTCCTGCCATCTCTCCATCCTAAAACTCTAATCTCTTGTTGTAGATTGCACCACATGAAAAATAATCCACTCCACATCTGCACATTCAATTACTTTTAGCATTTTACAGGCCTCAACGAAATCTCCTTTCATTCTTATAAACTCAAGGGTATAGGCCTAAACTGCTCAATTACTCTTCATAAGGCAAACAATTCAAATATGGAATCAATCTAATGAAGCTCTTCTAGATTGCCTCCAATCCAAATACCTCATTCTGCAGGAACCCAAACTGTACTCCAGTTGCATCCTCACATAGCTACACCAACACTCCCTACCTTTCTACTCTATCCTTTTATAAATTAACACTGAAATTATGCTTGCATTTCTCATTACTTGCAGTACATGCATGCAAGTTTTCTGTGATGTGCAAGCAGACACCCAGATCCCTCTGCACCTAAGCACTTTGAACATTCCCTCCATTTAGATAATAAATTTTCTTCCTATTATACTGGCCAACTTGAATAGCCCCACATTTATTCACTATAATTTTCCTTGCCAAATATTGACCCATTCACCCAATCTATCCGTATAGTTTTAAAATCTCTTGCATCATCATTCCGAAGTAATTTCCCACCGATGTTTGTGTCATTTGAAAATGTGGTGTCGTATTTTCTATCCCATCAACTGAGTAGGGTAATACCATTAATCGCAAATGGTTGAGGCATGAGTACTGAAATCAATGGCACCCCACAAATTGCATTTGCCAAATGAAAATGACACATTTATTCCATCTGACTGCATTTTGTTGGATAACCAATCCTCCATCCAAGCTAATAAATTACTCCTAAACCCATGTTGTCTGATCTTACCACTTACTCTTTGGAGAAGCGACATATCCGATGCCTTCAGGAAGACCAGATATAGTCCATCTCCAGGATCCCCACGATCCACCTTGTTTGTGACATCTTCAAATAACTCAAGCAAACAATTCAAACATGATTTAGCCTTCGTAAAACCATGTTGACCCTGACGGATTGTGGTTTAAATTTGCAAATGTCCTGAACAATGGACTCTAACAATTTGCCTTAAATTACAATAGTTTATTGTTACACTTTAGTCCCTAATGTATACCATTATTATAAGTTCTTGCCTTTCGAAAACCTTTTCCTTTTCTTTGAATTCCTATTTAATGGGCACAAGGCTTTAAAAGATCTGCTCCAAATGCTGTGTAAGAGCCATGTGTGGCTGAATGGACTCAACATCTTGCTGGTGTACAAACTCGATGGGCTGACGTCTTTCTGGTGTTCCCATGTTGTCATCTCCAAGGCCAGAATTACCTCCTCCTGTTGATGCTTGAGAGGATTGGCAGATTATAGAATCTTCCTGTTATTGTCTAACATTTTGAGAGGCTGATGGATCTTCTCATACTTCTCCATAACAGGTGGATATACTGAACGGTCTCCTCATGTATCCCGGAGAAGGGACCGAGGGATTGATTGGTCGTTTCTTGTTCCCATACAACAGACACGTATCTAAATTACCTATTCCATTTTCATGAAAAGTCTCAGATAGTTTTTATCCTTATCCAATTCCCTTGCAATAGGCTCGGTGGGTCTGAATGGCCTCCTGTTATCCCAGTGTAACAATCTCCAGTCACTGTGTGACCTGTTCCATTTCCTATATTACAGACTTGAGGAGGCTGAATGGACTGAACCTGTTGTTGTTTAACAGGGTCCTGGTGCAGCACGGCCTACTATTATAGGCTCGAGTGGCTGATTGGCCTCCTTCTGTAAATGTATGTCAGGCTCCAGGGGCTGACTAGCCTCGTCCTGTTTTGGTGTAACAGGGTCGAAGGCCTGAATATCCTCCTGTTGTTCCTATGTAACAGGCTGGAGAACGGAATGGATTGTTCCACTCTCTGTGTAATTCACTTCACTTGTTAATTCCTTCTGTCATCTATGTTCAAATATGATCATCCTTATTTTTTGGAAACTCCAATGGCTATTGGGTCAACCTAATCATCCTTTCGTTATAAGCTAGCACCTTCATTACAGGAATCAGTTGAGGGAACCATCTCTGCGCTGCTTCCAATTTAACAACATCCTTTATTCATTGAAGAGATTAAATCTTTACACACTACTCCAGATGTAATCTCAGTGAGCCCCTGTACAGCAGCAGCAACACTTTACCAGCCTGCTGTAAGGTTCTCACCCAGGTTAGAGCTGTCTCAGATCTCTGGGGGAATATAGAGCATTGTTGGAAGATCATTGTTCTTCTTACTCTATCAGCATAACGGGAGATCTGGAGAAATTAAAGTTTGAGAAGATCATAAATGTTGTGACCAGATGATCTCTACCATTAATCTCCCCAGAGCCCACATCGCTCAGATTCCACAGAATCTTGTAAGGTGGAGCGTAAAAACAGCAAGGAGGAGCAAACATTGATGGGAGTTATATATCAAAGTGAAAGCTGCAATACAAATCCTGGACATGTTATAAAACAGGAAATGATATATACACATTTGTGGGTACTGCAGTAATAATATATGTTTAAATTATATCTAAACTTTGTTGACCCAACTGAATGCGAATGCTGGGAAAATGGATTTCATGACCACGTGTGAGATGGTCTAGATGAACATTATGTCGAGCACTGAGCTCGAGATCAGGTTATTTAGGAATTGGTGTTGAGTGATCAGAAGAGCTAATTGAAACTTTTGCTGGAAAGGACCTTTTGGGAACTGTAACCACAATGTATTGGTTTTCTTTTATGCTGTTTGAATACACGACAGTTTTTGTTTTATTTGAAGTAACCGTTATAAATCTGAGTCATGCAAGACATGAAGGTGTGAAGAGAAAGTGGGGGCTACAGATGCTCGAGATCAGAGTCGAAGAATGTGGAGCTGGAAAAGCACAGTCAGGCAGCATACGTAGAGTAGATAAATCGATGTTTCGGGCATAAGCACTTCATCAGGAAGGCGGTTTGTGGGCCAAGGGGGCTGAGAGATAAATGAGAAGGTGGTGTGGCAGCGGGGAGGTTAGCAGGGATTGCGATAGGTAGATGAAGGTGGGGTTGAAAGTCATTTGTGATGAAGGGAGACAGAACGCCTCATCTACTGCATCGATTAAACCCAATGTGGTCTTCATTACATTGGCGAGACAGGATGTCAACTTGCAGATCATTTCAGAGAACATCTCTGGGACAGCCACATTGAACAACTCCATCGCCTTGTGGCTGAGCACTTTAACTCCCCTTCCCACTCTGCCAAGGGCATGAGTGGCCAAGGTCTGCTCCATCACCAAACCCAAGCCACCAGAAGCCTGGAGGAAGAAAGCCTCCTCTTCTGCCTTGGCCTCCTCTTCTGCCTTGGATCATGGTGGATTTCACTATTTCCCCATTTCCCCTAATCCCACATTATCTCACTCCAACCTTCCAAGTCAGCACCGCCCTTTTGAATGTTCCCATGTGTCCACCTTCATTCCTGCCAATCTGGTCCACCCTCCTCTCCGACTATCACTTTGAACCCCACCTTCATATTCTTATTAGATGAAAGGAGTCAGCTTAGAAAAATGTGTTGCAGTAAGCCAGTGGATTCAGAGAAATGTAGGACCCAGCAAAGGATGACCAAGAAACTGAGAAGAAAATCAAAAAGAGAAAAGGCGTGCAAACGAAAGAAAAACATAAAGACTGCCAAAAAGCGTCTATCAATGTATTAAAAAAATAAAAACAGGGTCAAATGTGGAACAGTTGGTGTGCGTTCAGGATAATTTATTGCAGAGAACAGAGAAATTGCAGGGAAAAGAAACAGTTTTTTTGTGTCTATCTTCATGGAAGAATGACCAGAAATTCTTCCAGAAATACCAAGTGACCATGGGACTTGTGTAAGTAAAGTCTAAGATCATTTTAATCAATGTTAAGGTCATCTTTGAAAAGAAAGCTGGATTGAGTATTTATAAATCTGACAGATCAGATGTACTTCATACAAGAATTTCAGAGGAAGCAGCAATAGACATACTGATAGTATTGCGGATTTTCACTTTATTTTCCGACACATTCCTGAAAGGGATTTAGCCAATCTGGACAAGGCAAAGGTTATAAATATTATCCAATAGTTTAAGAAAGGATGAAGATGGAGAATGGTGAACAACAGACCAGTTACCTTGTCATCCGCAGTCGGGTGTCTGTTGGACACGATTACAAAGGACATGCTACTAGATATATAGAAGGCAATAACATAACTGGGGAGTGTGAGAATGTACCGATGAAAGGAAAACCAGAAGTGGCAAACTTTTTTTGGAATGGTTTGAAGATGATTCTTGGAGACAAAGGCAATGAAGAACCAATGCATACCGTGGAGTTGGATATTCAGGAGCTTTTTTAAACGAATTCACACAGTAAGCTCATTAGAAAAATTAGAATGAGAGGTATTGGGAAGAACATATGCAAATGGTAAAGTAAAAATTAGGTTTACATTTTTGTTCATGTAATTATAATATAGAGGATGTCGTGAACCAGTTGCATCGAGTGTTGTTGAGACTAACCTTAGAGTATTGTGTATCGTTCGGAATCCCTATCTCAGAAAGAACATACTGACGACAGAGGAACTGCAAAAGGTATCATCCAGATTAATTCCTAAAATGATTATCCAAATTAATCCCTAAAATGGCAAGATTGTCTGATGTGGAAACTCAGCCTGTGAACTCGAGTTTCAAAACATGAGAGGTAATTGCAGTGAAACATAGCGGGGACTCAATAACAGAGGGACATGGAGAAGTACAAGTAGTAAAAGTAGAACAGAATGATCAGCAAACAGTTAGTGCCCATGAGAAACCAAGGGGCAATCTGTGTGTCAAGCTGGAGAACATTGATGGACTGTTACATGAGACCTTCCCATCTATTTTACTTGGGAGAAGGAGGAGGCAGTTACAGAATTCAAGAAGATGGACTGGAAAACTCTTTAACAGATTGATGTAAAATACGAGAAAGGATTTGAGGCTTTGTTCTGTACAAATTTGGACCAATCTCCATGTCTTAATGAGTTGTATCACAGTTGGCTGTTGGGGTATGAATATTTTAATTAAAATCTGACCATAGGTGAGGTGCCAGAGAACTGGAGAACTGCTAATATGATTCCACTTCACAGTTAGGGTGGGAGAGATAGACCAGGGAACTATAGATGAGTGAGTGTTAGATCACTGTTAAGGAAACTATTGGAGAAATTAGGGAAGGAGAAAATTTAACTCCAATCAGAGTCACAAGGTTTGATCACTATAATGATTATGACTTTATCAGAAGGAAGTCACATCCAATGGGTTTGATTGAATTACTTTGAGGAGGTCGATTGTTTAGTTTTGTAGGAATGCCTTTGTCAAATTTCCACCTGAGAAACTGAAAAATAAATTAAATCTCACAATATGAAGGATAACTTGACAAGTTACAATGAAAATTATCTTAGTAGCAGGAGGCAGAGGGTGGTGGGACAAGGCTGTTGGTGTGACTGGAGACCAGTGTCCCCTGGTGTACCACAGGGATCAGTGCTGTGTCCCTTATTGTTTGTGTTATTCACAAAAAAAAAATGTGAATGTGGAGGGGGCTAGGTGGAGAGTGTGGGAGGTGTCATAAGTAAGTGTACGTTTAGCATAAAGATTGGTTAGGTGGTTAGCAGTGAGGAGGAAGGACTTATGTTACAGGAATATGCAGATGGAATGGTCAGATGGGCAGATCAATGGCAGATAGAATCTAACCCTGATAAATATGAGGAGGCGCACTTTGGGAGAAGGAACCAGGCCGGGGGGGGGGGGGGGGGGTCTCAATGAATGGCAGAACACTGGGAACCTCAAAGTGTGCTTCTCCACACATGCCTGACTGGACAGGTTAGATTAGATTACTTTACAGTGTGGAAACAGGCCCTTCGGCCCAAGAAGTACACACCGACCCGCCGAAGTGCAAACCACCCATACCCCTACATTTACCCCTTACCTAACACTACGGACAATTTAACATGGCCAATTCACCTGACGTGCACATCTTTGTGACTGTGGGAGGAAACCGGAGCACTCGGAGGAAACCCACGCAGACACGGAGAGAATGTGCAAACTCCACACAGTCAGTCGCCTGAGGCGGGAATTGAACCCGGGTCTCTGGCGCTGCGAGGCAGCAGTGCTAACCACTGTGCCACCGTGCCGCCCACAAATGGACTAGTGGGCGGCACGGTTAATGGACTAGTTAAAAATTGGACCTTGAGTGTTGTGTTTCCTAATCAGGGCGTAGATTATAAGAGCAATATAGGGCTTTGGTTCAGCCAAAATGGAGTACTGTATGTAGTTCTGGGAGCCACATTCCAGGAAGGATGTGATTGTATTGGAGAGAGTGCAGAGGTGATTCACCAGAATGTTCCCTGGGATGGAGCATATCAGCTATGGAGAGAGGTTGGATTAGCTCGGGTTGTTTAGTTTGGAGTAGAGAACGCTGAGGAAGATGCGATTCAGAAGAATAAGATTCTGTGCGACATGGACAGGGTGAATAGACAGAAGCTGTTCCTTTTAGTCAGAGTGTCGAGAACAAAGGAGCACACTTTTAAAATGAAAAGATTGAGGTTCAGAGAGAATTTAAACTTTTTTTCACCTAGAGGATGTTTGGTTCTGGGATTACTTCCTGAGAGGTGAATTATCCCGGTAACCTCACAATCGTTAAAGAGTACTTGGACGAACACTTGGAAGTGTCATAACATTCCAGGCTACGGGCCTGGTGTAGAAAAGTGGGACGAAGATAGATCGTGCTTTATTTCTGTTGGGACAGAGTCTATGCTCCTGTGAGTGTATGGTGTGGAAGGTCAATTATTTACCAGTTTAAGGAAGGAATTGATGAGTTTCTGAAGAGTATATTCACAAGGGTTATAAGAGTGAACTGTAATAACTTGTTAAATTATGTCAATGTGAGAAATATGAGAAAAAAAGTGCAGCTTCCGTACAAACTGAACCCAGAGAATGGAGAAGGGTAACCGGGAAATGGCAGAACTATGAAGCCACTACTTCAGTTCTGTCTTCACAAAACTTTCTAACAATACCAGGAAAACCAAGCCTGGTGTGGGAAAATGATAGAGTACAAGGAACATAGAACATAGTAAGTAAATGGTTCAGGAGAAATTATTGGGTTTGAAAGTAATGGGCATAGACAACACTAACAGAGTTATGAAATGGCAATTATGTTTGAGAAACAGGCTGAGAGATAAATGAAAGAGAGGCAATGGATATAAAAATTTTGATTTTTAGAAATATTTTGGTAAAGCTCCAAGCCCAGTTTGCAAAATCAAATATTAGTGGAATGGGGCTAATATATGGCCATGTTTCTAGAATGGGACAGCTTGCAGGAAACAGTGAATAGAAATAAACAGACTCGTCAATCAACAGCCTGACATTGTCTGTAAGGCATGATTCTATAAGGATGTCGTTACACATCTAGTCAAGAAACGTTACGGACAATTAAACAATTCACTGGGGGAAGAGATTCCACAAATAACCCCTTCCTCCATGATGGAAAAGCCCAGCACTTTAGTGTATAAGATAAGGCTGATTCATTCGCAACAATCTTCACTCAGAAGTGCTGAGTGGATGATCCATTTCAGACTATGTCCCAGATTCCCCATCACCTTCACAGGATATCTCCTGTCTCATCAGCAGGATGGACACAGCAGAAGTGGCTGCACAGTGGGATACATTTGGAAGGGAATTGCTCTGGGAATGCTCAACAGTGGCTCCGTATCCCATGAAGTCTCATGGCATTAGTTTACACATGGGAAAGGAAACCTCCTGCTGATTAGTATGTACCAGCCTCTCTCAACTGATGAATCAGTACTCCTCCATGTTGATCAATACTTGGAGGAAGGACTGAGGGTAGCACGGACGCAAGATGTACTCTGGCTGGGGGAATTCAATGTCCACCTCCAAGAGTATCTCAGCTACAGCATTACTGATCGAGCGGACCGGGTCCTAAAGGATATAACTGCTCGACTGGTACTGCAGCAGGTGGTGAAGGAACCAACAAGAGGAAAATACATATTGACCACAGCCTAACTAATCTGCCAGTTGCAGAAGTATCGGTCTATGACAGTATCGGTAAGAGTGACCATCGCATAGTCATTGTGGAGACAAAGTCACACCTGCACATTGAGAATAGCCTCCATCATTGTGGGTGGTACTATCACTACAGTTGTTATGGGGGATTTTAACATGCAGGTAGACTGGGAGAATCAGGATGGTATTGGGCCACAAGAAAGAGACTTTGTGGAGTGCCTCAGAGATGCATTCTTAGAGCAGCTGGTGCTGGAGCCGACCAGAGAGAAGGCAATTCTGGATCTGGTATTGTGTAACGAACCAGAATTGATCAGAGACCTCGAAGTGAAGGAGCCATTGGGAAGTAGTGACCATCATACAATAAGCTTCAATCTGCAATTTGAGAGGGAGAGGGTACAGTCGGAAGTGACAGTACTTCTGTTGAATAAAGGGAATTATGGAGCTATGAGGGAGGAGCTGGCCAAAGTTCAGTGGTGCAATACCTTAGCAGGGATGACCGTGGAGTGACAATGGCGGATATTTCTGTGTATAATTCAGAAGTTGCAGGATCAGTTCATTCCTAAAAGGAAGAAAGATCCCAGGAGAAGGCATGGGCGGCCGTGGCTGACAAGGGAAGTAAAGAAACATATAAAGTTAAAAGAGAAAAAGTATAACATAGCTAAGATAAGTGGGAAAACTGAGGACTGGGAAGCTTTTAAAGAGCAACAGAGGATTACTAAGAAGGAAATACGCAGAGGAAAAATGAGGTACGAAGGTAAACTGGCCAAGAATATTAAGGAGGATAGTAAAAGCTTTTTTAGGTATGTGCAAGGCAAAAAAATGGTTTGGACAAAAATTGGACCCTTGAAGACAGAAACAGGGGAATATATTACTAGGAACAAAGAAATGGCAGAGGAATTAAATGGGTACTTCAGATCCGTGTTCACATGGGAAGACACAAGCAATCTCCCTGAGGTAACAGTGGCTGAAGGACCTGAACTTAAGGGAATTTATATTTGCCAGGATTTGGTGTTGGAGAGACTGTAAGGTCTGAAGGTTGATAAGTCTCCGGGGCCTGATGGTCTGCATCCCAGGGTACTGAAGGAGGTAGCTCGGGAAATCGTGGATGCGTTGGTGATTATTTTCCAGAGTTCAATAGATTCCGGGTCGGTTCCCGAGGATTGGAGGGTGGCTAATGTTATACCACTTTTTAAGAAAGGTGGGCGAGAGAGAGCAGGTAATTATAGACCAGTTAGTCTGACCTCAGTGGTGGGAAAGATGCTGGAGTCTATTATAAAGGGTGAAATTACTGCACATCTGGATAGTAGTGACAGGATAGGACAGAATCAGCATGGATTTATGAAGGGGAAATCATGCTTGACTAATCTTCTTGAATTTTTTGAGGATGTAACTATGAAGTTGGACGAGGGAAATCCAGTAGATGTAGTGTACCTGGACTTTCAGAAAGCTTTTGATAAAGTCCCACACAGGAGGTTAGTGAGTAAAATTAGGGTGCATGGTATTGGGGGCAAAGTACTAGATTGGATTGAAAATTGGTTGGCTAATAGGAAACAAAGGGTAGTGATAAACGGCTCCATTTCGGAATGGCAGGCAGTAACCAGTGGGGTACTGCAGGGATCCGTGCTGGTACCACAGCTTTTTACAATATATGTTAATGATATAGAAGATGGTATCAGCAATAACATTAGCAAATTTGCTGATCATACAAAGCTGGGTGGCAGGGTGAAAAGTGATGAGGATGTTAGGAGATTACAGGGAGACCTGGACAAGTTAGTTGAGTGGGCAGATGCATGGCAAATGCAGTTTAATGTGAATAAATGTATGGTAATCCACTTTGGTAGCAAGAACAGGAGGGCAGACTACTACCTCAATGGAATCAATTTTGTATAAAGGGGCAGTACAGAGAGATCTGGGTGTTCTTGTACATCAGTCAATGAAGGCAAGCATGCAGGTACAGCAGGTAGTGAAGAAGGCTAACAGCATGCTGGCCTTCATAACAAGAGGAATTGAGTATAGAAGCAAAGAGGTACTTCTGCAGCTGGTGAGACCACACCTGGAGTACTGTGTGCAGTTCTGGTCTCCAAATTTGAGATAAGACGTTCTGGCTATTGAGGGAGTGCAGCGCAGGTTCACGAGGTCAATTCCTGGAATGGCAGGATTACCGTACACTGAAAGACTGAAGCGACTGTGCTTGTATAGTCTTGAGTTTCGAATATTGAGAGTGGATCTGATTGAGACGTATAAGATTATGAAAGGATTGGACACTCTGGCAGTAGGAAACATATTTCACTGATGTGTGAGTGCCGAACCAGAGGACACAGCTTAAAAATACGGGGTAGACTATTTCGGACAGAGCTCAGGAGAAACGTCTTCACCCAGAGAGTGGTGGCTGTGTGGAATGCTCTGCCCCAGAGGGCAGTAGAGGCCCACTCTCTGGATTCATTTAAGCAGTAGTTGGATAGAGGTCTCAAAGATAGTGGAATCAAGGGTTATGGAGATAAGGCAGGAACAGGATACTGATTAGGAATGATCAGCCATGATTATATTGAATGGCGGTGCAGGCTCGAAGGGCTGAATGGCCTACTCCTGCGCCTATTGTCTATTGTCTATTGTCTATCACAGTGCTTAATAGGACAGACTTCGAACTGATCTAGCAGCTCAAGTCTGGGTGCCCATAAGGTGATGTGGTCCATCTATAGGAACAGAATATTACACCACACAACCTCATGGCCCGGTATATCCCCCTCACAACAATTACCATCAATACAGAGGTTCATCATTGGTTCAATGGAGTGTGCAGGATGGCAGGAGCAGCACCAGGCATACCTGACAATGAGGTGTCAGCCTGGTGATGCCACTAAACAGGACGACTTGTGCACCAAACAGCATAAGCAATAAGAGATAGACAGAGCTAATTCATCCCACAAGCAAAGGATCAGATCTAAGCTCTGCAGTCCTTCCACACCTAGTCTAGAAACGTTGGAGACAATTAAAAAACTCACTGAAGGAAGAGATTCCACAAATAACCCCTTCCTCCATGATGGAAGAGCCCAGCACTTAGGTGTATAAAATAAGGCTCGTCCATTCTCAACAATCTTCAGTCAGAAGTGCTGAGTGGATGATCCATTTCAGCCTCCTCCAGTGGTCGTCAGTAATTCAGTTATCAGTCATCAACCAATTTGATTCAGTCCTGAAATGGTTATATCCTGAAATGGTTAGAGATAATGGATACTCCAAAGGGTCCATACTCTGACAACATTCTGGCAATAGTACTGAAAACGTGTGCGCCATAACTTGCCACTCCCTTTGCCAAACTGTTTCAACACAGTTACAACAATGGCTTTCCCCGATGATGTGGAAAATTACCCCAAGTATCTTCTGTATATAAAAAGTAGAACAAATCCAATCCGGCCAATCACCACCGCATCAGTCTATTCGAGATCATCAGTAAAGTGGTGGAAGATCTCACTGTTTTTAAGCAACTCTTGCTCAGCAATGCCCTGGTCAATGACACCCAGTTTGGGCTCCACTAGGGCCACTCAGCTCCTGACCTCATTACCATGGTTCAAACATGGACAAAAGACCTGAATTCCAGAGGTAGGGTGAGAGTGATAGCCCTTTAAATCAAGGCTGCATTCGACCAAGTGTGGTATCAAGGGGCCTTAGCAAAACTGGAATCAATGGGTATCAGAGGGAAACTCCCTGCTGGTTACATTCACACCTGACACGTCGGAAAGTGGTCATGGTTGATGAAGGTCTGTCAACTCAGCTCCAAGTCTGTAGGAGTCCCTCGAGCAATGGCCGAAAACTTCTTCAGGGCTGCTTCGTCAATGACCTTCTCTCCATTTTAAGGTTAGAAGTGGGGATGTTCGCCAATGATTGTACAATGTTTTGCAAAAATTGTGGCTCCTCAGACACTGAAGCAGTCCATGTTCAAATGTGACAAGATCTGGACAGTATCCAGGCTGAGAAGTAGCAAGTATATTCAGGCCACACAAATGCCAGACCGTGACCATCACCAAAAAAATACAATCTAACCTGCCCCTTGGCATTCAATGGTGTTACTATCAGTGAATCCCCCAGTATCAAATTCCTGGTGGGTAATCATTGCTCAGAAACTCACTGGTCTCGCCACATGAACACAGTAACTATAAGAACAGGTCCGAAGCTAGAAATACAGCGGCGAGTAACTCACATCCTGACTTCCAAACGTCTGTCCATCATCTACACTGCATAAGTCAGAAGTGTGATAGACGACTCCCAATTTGCCTGGATGAGTGCAGCCCCAACAACACTCAAGAAGCTTTATACCATCCAGAACAAAGCAACCAGTCTGACTGTCCCTTCATCCATAATGCTCCACCATCCACGCTCAGCAGCAGCAGTGTTTTACTGTCTACATGCTGCAATGAAATAATTCACCAAAGATCCTCAGAGACCACCTTCCCAACTCACGACCACGTCTATCTAGAAGGACAAGGGCTGCAGATGTATGGAAATACCATCATCTTTAGGTTCTCCTCCAAACCAGTCACCATCCTGACTTGGAAATATAACACCACTCTTTCATAGTCGCTGGGTCAGAATCCTGGAATTCCCTCCCTAATAGTATTGGAGGTCAACAGCAGCAGGTGGACTGCAGCGTTCAACAAGGCAGCTCACCACCACCTTCTGAAGGGTAATTGGGGACGGGCAATAAATACTGGCCAAGCTACTGACACACAGATTCACGAAATAAATAAAATACAAATTAACAGAGGAAGTTTGCTGAGGTGTCGCAGGGATCAGTGCTTGGGGCCCAGCTATTCACAATGCCCTTTAAACATTTGGCTGCGGGAATAAGATACAATATACCCCAGCCTGCTGACAGCACTAACGGATGTGGGATTGTCAGTGGGTGAGGAGGATGTAAAAAAGCACCGAGAAGACTAAGACAAGTGGAGTGAATGGGTAAATACGTGACAGATGGAGAACAATGTGGATAGAGGTGACCGTGTGCCCTTTGGTGGAAACGATAAATTGGCAGCCTACCATTTGAAAGGGATTGGTTGAAACATGTTGATTTACAAAGGAGCGTATGGTACTTTTTGTTGTTTCATTCTGCATAAACATCTGAGCTTCCTGCAGCGCTGTGAGTTCTGCAAGCAGAAGTCAACACTAGGAATGACATTGCCACGCTGACCAGAGTACATAGAACCAGCAATGGGGGAGCTATAACATTGAAAAGGATCTGGATCTCCTTGTACACCAGTCACTGAAAGCAATGTTGCAGGAAAGAAAGCAGTTAGAAAGAAGATAAATGGTGTGCTGACCTTCATTTCAGGTGGATTTGAGTCCAGGAGAAAGGGTGTCTACTGTAGCTGTACAGGGACTTGGTGAGACATCATCTCATACATTGTACAGTATTGTGGGCAGTTTTGATCTCCGTACCTAATAAAGGACAAACCTGACATTGAGAGAGAGCAGTGAAGGATTACCAGACTGATCTCTAGTATGGCAGGCTTGTTGTGGGAGCAGAGTTTCGGGTGACTGGGCCAGTATTCCATGGGGTTTCGGAAAATGAGTGGAGATCTCAGTGAAATATACAAAACTCTGACAGGGTGAGACAGATTGGAAGCAGGGATGATAATTCCCCTGGCTGGGACATCTAAAACAAGGAGCCACAGTATTGGGTTCAGGCAGGTCACTCTGCATTGAAATGAGAATAACTGGCTGCACTCACTGACTAGTGAACCTGGGGAATTCGCTCGCATCTGGAAACCAAGATATTGATTACAAATAAGGATTTAGAGACAGTAAAGGGATGGTGGGAGAGCAGGAGTACGGTGTGGAAATGAAGTCCAACCATCATTACATTGAATTGTGTAGCAAACCCGATGGACCAAACGTACGACTGCATCGCCTATTTTATAGCTCCCCAAGGTTACTCACATTAACGGATATGTATATTGTGTGGGGTAAGTGCATTGCGGAGATGTTTTCCATGCACTAGAATGGGGGTGGCTCAATGTGTTGTATGACCTACTCCTCTCCCGATGTTTCTGTGCAGTCTGTGGAAAAGCTCTGTAAATGTTGTCACAAGCTCTCAGATGTTAGGAAGGAGGTTTCTGCAGGGTGGCCAGGACTGTGCTCCCATTCCCTTTTCCGACATTGATGCTGAAGCTGGGTGTTCTGTCCGGTTTCATCCTTTCAGACCTCGGAGTAGTTTGATACAAATGAGTGCCCTTGCTTGGCCATTTCAGAGACCATTGAAATGTTTATCACATGCCTTTAGAGTCAGTTTTAGGCCATCCCAGGAAATCACAGGCGATTCACTTCCTAAAAGTATATTGGAGAAGGCAATTCTGTTTACAATCCATATTGGCTTCAAGGTCACTGTTACTGACCCCAGATTTTAGATCTCGATATTTTATTAATTGTCTTTGACATCCACCCGCTGCCAGAGCATTACCCTGGTCTGGATTAGTAATCCAGTGACATTTCCACAATAGCACCATCTCCACATGGGGACCTGTCAAAAACCACACTGAGCAGGTTATTTCTGTGCTGCTTGATGGCTCTGTCAAAAAGAACTCCCACCAATTTGACTGTCATGATGGGAATGAGGAGGTGGTAATTGGTCAGATTGTAATTATTCCCGTTTTAGCGGACAGGCCATAGCTGAGTAATTTTCCACATTGCCAGGGAGATGTCAGAGTTGGAGCTTGGATGAAAAAGCTTCCCCAGGGACACTGCTTGTTGTGTCGCACAAGGCTTCAGTTCTATTGCAGGAATGGGGTCATGGACCATTATCTTTGTCGTTTCTATTGTGTTCAGCTGTTTCTTCATGTCACGTGCAGTAAATCAAATTAGTTGAAGACTGGCATCTGTGATTCTGTGGACACCATGAGGAGGGTGAGGTATATCATCGATTCAACACTTCTGGCAGAGGATGGTGCAGATAAAACATCCTTCTCTTTTACACTGATGTGCAGGTCTGTTCCATTATTTTGGATGGGGATGTTTGTGGAGCTCTCTCCTCTAGTCATTTGTTTAATCGTCCATCACCATTTATAACTGAATGTGGCAGGACTGCAGGGCTTCGATCAGATCTGTTGATCAAGTACGGTAGCTTTAATGAGTTAGCATCATGTTAAAGTTCATTTGATTCTGACTCTGACATGTTCACCCACACTTGTCACTGAGCCATAGGTGGTATTGATGGTAATGGCAGACTGAGGTGTTATCCTGGCAAATATTACAGGTTGTGGTTGAATGCAGGTCTGCTTCTCCTGATGCTATGGTCTACAGCACTACATGAATACGCAGTTTCGAGCTGCAATATCTGCAATACAATTCTGCTGCCAATTCTCACTGAGACCCTTTCACCCATCAGCCCTGCACTCAGTGACCTAACCTGGTTTCTGATATGGTAATACTTCCATTTTCAAACTCTCATTCTGCTGAGGGTCTGTCTCCCCGGGTCTTGCTTCCAATCTGACCCATTCCGCAAAAGCATTTAACTGATCTTAAATTCAGATGTTTAATTCAACTGAATCTTTTTCGTTGAGAAATACCATCTTCTGTGTTTGAAGTGAATGTATTTCCTCTGTTTTTCTCCCAGACCATGACTAAAAGCTCTGTAGTGTCAGTGATGCCAGCCTTATGTAGTTTCAGGGCCAATGAATTCTCTGGATTCCCAATCATCTTCTCCACATTGTATGTTTTCTTTTCTGGTTTGATGCCTTATCACCCATGGCTGCCTTGTTCTTTCATGAGTATGTTTCATCTTCTTGGGGTTTCATTCTGGTATTATCTTCCGAATTATCTCCTGAAACTCCTCCCATTGCTGCTCCATGGTCTTTCCTGCTCAGCTCCCCTTCCAATTAACTCCGACCAGCTATGCCCGCATGTCTGTGTAGTTACATTGCTTAATTATAACCACATTACATCTTGAAGACAGCATTACTTCTAAACTGAGAGAGGGAGTTTTGAGAGATGGGACATGAAGAATAATTGGTAGATGTATTAACTAGATACAAAGGGAGAACGAGAGAGAGGATACAGATATGGAGATGTGGAAAATGGGAAAACTTGATTATCGAAAAAAGTCGCTGTACTTCACTCAATGTTTTGGCAATTCCTGTGTGCTGTAGTCCTTTGTACAGTGCACGTACAACAGAGCAATATGTTCAAATGTTGGGTCTGATGCCATAACTTTTCTCTCAAATAATATGCCAGACATTAGTTTTGGAAAGAACTCAGCAGGCCAATACATTTAATTGCTGTTAGAAAGGGGATTAATTGAAACAAGTTGGGACACGAGAGGCAAAAAATATAACACACATACCAATAAGAATGAGAGATTAGAGTTGGGAATCCCAGAAAAGGGGAACGTTGAAAGAAAGGGAAGGTACCACTTCAGATGAGGATCAAATAATGTTTTAATGCTTTATAAATGTTATGCATCATGTGCACCATTTTCCGTTAACTGTGTCTCCATTGTTCATTCAGAATGTGTTGTACACATATGGACAACCAACATTGTCTGAACACACACTGATTAAACAGCGTATATAAAATCATTTTTCCTCCATTTCAAACTCTCCTGCTGTCATGCTACCAGGAGACATGAACGCCAACTGGCCACCAAAAGACATGACCCACTATCAGTAGTTTCCATACATACAGATAAAGGAGGACAGCACGTTCACTGTGACAATACACACTTCCTTGGACAAAGCCATGCACAAGTTCTTAGAGGCATGATATTATAACCAGAAGTCCATCAATAAACACATCAGTTTAGATCCTACCTACCTTCCCTTGGGAAAAAATGTCATCACACACCTTACGAAACCAAGACCTATAAATAGAAAGACAGGACATAGCACCAGTGCGTCACCAGAGAATCTCACTGATGATGTTACCTAGTCATGGTGAGGAAACATCTGAAAACAAACCTTCAAGCTCAGCGAGTTAAATTGCATACTTATAAATGGTTGTTTTTCTCTTAATAGTCGAATTTGGGACATCTCTGTCACTCATGTTTTAACAGAGTACGAGGAGAGGTGAGCTTTTCTGGCTGTGTGGTTTTAATTAACAGACGGGTTTGACATCGACATCATAACGGTTTGAGGGCTTGTCGTATGGGATTTGAACAGATTTGGGGTACTAAAGTTCCCAGGAGATTCCATCACTTGGCAGTTAGTGACCTAGATCATCAAGTAAAACAGGTGACAAAATTCATTTAATTTTGTTTCCTTGTGGTTGGTTAAATTAAAAGCAATGGCTTTCACATTACTAAAGAGGTTCTGAGGTTTGAAGATGATTCCCAAGTTTGCCAAGAAAGTGTAGAAAGACAAAGGAAGGGCATAATTTTAGAATTATCATGTAGATTAGAATTGGGTTTCACCAGAGACAAAAGGAAAGCTGTCACCATAATGGAGTTGGTCAAGCACTTTGGTGTATCAGAGAAGCAGGAAACTGCAGACGAGTTAGAAAAAACTTAAATTGCAAGTGTGGCAACTGAGGTTAGAAGGGAGAGACAGTAAGAGAGAGAAGATAGAGAAAGAGAAAGACAGGAAAAGGAAGAGAGGGAGGATTTGAAATTCAGACGTTTGGAATTAGATAAGAAAATTAAATTAGCAGGATGAAGATGAAGAGAGAAGGTAGGGATGTATAAAACTATGTTAATACATTGCCATATTCCTGTGAGAAAAAGGCCAAATCTTTTTTAATTTCATTTGCAAAACTGGCTCGGCAGATGGTGTGTCCAGTGAACTTGTGGGTAATGCTAGTTCAGACTAAGATGGTTGGCACAGTTTGAGAGGTATGTGCAGTGCTGTCACATGAGGGAGCAAGAGATTATGCAGATGTCTGACAGGCTATTTTGAGTGCTTATGAATTGGTACTAGAAGAATATAGACAGTGGTTCAGAAATATAGAGACGGAACCAGGTCAGACATATATTGAGTTTGAAAAATTAACCACAGTCATTTTGATAAATGGGTGCAGGCCTTAAAAATGTTCAAGACCTGTGAGGCCCGAACGGAGATTATGCTGCTTGACGTTTAAAGACTCACTTCCAGAGATGGTAAGAATTCATGTGAATGAACAGGAAGTTCAAGGAGTGAGAATTGCGACAGAAATGGCAGATAAATATGCATTAGTGCATGTGATGAAATTTAGCTTCTGGGAGGATTTTCATCCTGTGAGGGATAGAAATTGGGAGAACGGGAGATCCTACACTACAAAACATTGAGAAAAGCACACTGTCAATAGTTTACCATCGGTGGAAAAAAAAGCCCAAAGGGCTTGAAAGGAAGTGAAAGTCATCAGCTGTTCACACTATAAATAGTGGAACACATAAAAATTACAGTGCCGATGGTTTAAGAAGGGCACTGGGAAAAGCTGTTTTCACTGCAGTGAGCTGGGACACACTGGGATGGGGGTTTTAGAAGGGCACTGGGAAAAGCTGTTTTCACTGCAGTAAGCTGGGACACACTGTGCTGGGGGTTGAAGGAAGGCACTTTGGGAAAAGATGTGGTAAAAGAGTTTAAGCCAGTGGCTTTCGTGAACCTGGAAAAGGAGACCCCAAGTCGAGCCAAGCTGCTGCAGGAGAGTGCACAGCCATGGCAGGCGAGAGGGTCACCGGGAGGGCGATATGAAAATTTATGTGGGAGTGATAGTGATATGTCGGAGGGGAAGGTGGAGTGGATAGGTGGGAAGGAAGATGGACAGTTAGAATAGTTCAAGAGGGCAGAGCTAAGTTGAACGGTTGAATCTGGGATGAGGTTGGGGAGGGGCGATTTGGAAATTGGTGAAGTCAACGTTGATGCTGCATAGTTTGAGGGGTCCAGTACTTCACCCTCCTCTCCAACCTATCACCATCAGACCCCACCTGCATCAAACTTCGCCTTCCAGGCTACCTTCCACCAAGCTCCACCCCCACCCTCCTATTTAATTCTCACCCCCTTCCCCCTCCCTTAACTCCCACTTTCCTGATGAAGTACGTATGCCTGAAACGTCAACTCTCCTGCCCCTCGGATGCTGCTGGTCTGCTGTGCTTTTCCAGAACCACACTTTTCAACTCTGATCTTCAGCATCCTAAGTCCTCACTGTCCGTTGGCCTCTAATAATAAGAGAAGAAGTATTTTCATTCTTTCAGACATGTTATTCAACAGCGTGATAATTTGTGAAATGGGGACAGAAATTAAACATTCCCTTATGTAACATTAGGTTGGAATTCCAAATCAAGGTTGGGGAAGCAACAGTGAGATTGAGTGACAGATTGTCAGTTCCAGGAATACAGTTTGTTCTTGGGAATGATTTACCAGGATCCAAGGTGGGAGAGGCACACCTTGTGGTGAAGAAGCCAAAGTAAGATCAGGGAACTGGGGAATTAAAAGAAAAACACCCAGGGATTTTTCCAGACTATTTAGTAACAAAATCCCACTGTCATAAGTTACAACAGGAAGGAAAACCGAAAGAAAAAGCCAAAGGAGTTGATGCACGGAAGACTCAGGCTAAAGCATTTCTAGTAGCTGGAATGCACAAGGACATGGTTAATTTTTGTTGTACATGTCATACATGCCAAATGGTTGTTAAGTTACAGGCAGTAATAAAACCAAAAGCTTTGTTGTCAATTCGAAGACACTTTCATGTGTGTTATGATTAATTGTGTAGCTCCCCTTTCTAAAATAGAAGTGGAAACCAATATCTGCTGATCCTAATGGATGTGTCTACCCGATTTCCAGGGATAATTCTATTATGGGTTGTTAAGGCAAAAAGGGAGGTAGAGGAGTTGGTAGCTTTCTTTACTCGCTGTGGGTTACGCAGTGTGATTCAGTCAGACCAAGGGTCTCATTTTACCGCTCAGCTGTTTAAGGAAGTCATGGATAGTTTTGGCATACATCAGTTTAAATCTAGCGCATCCCATACCAAATCCCAGGGAGTCTTGGAAAGTTGGCATCAGATGCTGAAGGAAATATTAACAACGTACTGTTAGAATTACCCGAATGATTGGAATAAAGGCGTCTCATTATATTGTTTGCCATTACAGATGCCCCAAATAAATCTACTCACTTCCCTTCCTTTGACTTAACATTCGTACATGAAGTGAGAGATCCTTTGAAATGAATTAAATATAAATTGACAGGACCGAAGTCGAAGATCTCACACTTGGATTATATATTTGAGGTGAGGGAGAAATTAGAAGGAGTAGGTGAGTTAGCTAAACAGCACCTGAAGAGGGCAGAGTATAGAGTGATGCAGGTGTCTGATAAAAACTCTGAAACTTTGACGATTTCCCGTGGGAATGATGTATTAGCATTGCCACTTGTGGTAGGAAATCTCTTCAAAGCCAGGTTTAGTGTCCCCTTTCAAATAAAAAAAAATATTGAGTCAGTTAACTATCTGATAAAGATACCAGAAATGATAATAAAAAAGTTAGAGTATGTCATATGAATGAATAATGCTCCAGCCACATTTAAGACTCAGGAACAGAGCTGTGGCCAGATGAACAAATTGTGCAGTTGATCTGTATGATGTAGTCATCTTTAGCAAGTGATTGAAAGCTCAGTTGTTACAGTTAGCAGAGCATGTTGAACGATTACAAGAAGCAAACTTGGTAATAAAATTAAAGAAAACAGAATTCACGATGGGAGAGGTGACGTTCTTGGGACATTACATTGGACATGGGAGGTCGACCCCATGGAACACAAGGAATTTCCACAACCATCCTCGAAGAAAGAGGTGGTTCGGTTTTTGGACTCTATCGGACATTTGCTTCAAACTTCAGCAGCATATTGGCACCCCTGAATGATTTACTAGCGAGAACACAGAATTGTGGTAGGCAGCACAATACAAGGAGGCATTGAGAATTTTAAAGCAAGATTAATCACCGCACCAATTTTAACAGCACCAAATATTTTCAAACCCTTTGAAAATTGTGATTGATGCGATGGATATAGGGGGCAGAAATGTATTGGTACAGAAAGATGATGATGGAATTGAATGGCCAATTGGCTCCTTGTTGAAAAAACTCAATATCTATCAGAAAAAATGCAAAATCTCCATTATTGAACAAGGAAGAATGGGTTTCATACAAGTTTAAGTTTCGTACTGACGTGACAATATTTTAATGTTTATATGACAAGCAAATTGGATGTGGACAACAATGACAATCCTCTCGCATGTTCTGGAATATTATAAGACCAGAATATGAGACTGTTTCATAGGGGTCTTATGTTACAGACTTTAAACTTACAACATGTACATTCTGTGGGTCGTATAAATGTGATAGCAGATGTGTTATCACGGAGTTAAAGGAAAAATGTGTAGATAAAATTTGCCTTTTTCCAGTGTTATATATGTGTGCAGAATTAACATGAATGGTATAACTGAGATTAATACAATAATGGGATTTCACAATAATGGGATTAAGAATTAAAGGAAAATAAATGAAGCCATCTTTTCATTCTGATGGTTCATTTTATTTCTGAAGAAGGGAGGTGTTATGAAGCCGAAAGCATGTCTGGTCACTTTAAGAATGAACGGATTTTGCTGAATAGAAGTACAGCCACAGATGCCAGCTAAAGGTCAGACTGTTCCAAATGTAACCTTTAGCTGGGAATTGGATAACTGAGTTTTGGTTGCTGTTTTGACAACAATTCAAATACAACCAAAGAGTTTAAATAACGCTTAACATACCAAAAGCCAACGGAAATCGATGTTATTGTTTGGACAACTCGAAAGTATGAGATTTATTGTAACATGGCAAGTATATAAACACAGGATTTTAAAACACTACAGGGAGAGCCACTGCCATCCAACAGCAGAGTAACTGCTGTAGAGCAGGAGTACTAACTGGTCATCTCAAACACTCTCTATTAAAGATACATGTTCATGTCAAACCTACTTGCAGTAAAAAAACAATGACCCAAGGACATCAGCAGCTGGAAGAGTGAACACAGTGGGGAAGATAGAGACTGTGTGGTCTTGAGAGTGTAATGTTTAATATGTGGGTTGTTGGAACAGCATAATTTTATAGATGTGGAGTCAGATAGTAAGCAGTTAACAAAAGAGGGGCTAGTATTTGGGAATAGTTGTTGTTTAGTGTTCACTATTAAAATTAAGAAATCATCTTGTTAATTTTCTTAATAATGGAAGATCTGTGTCACTCATATTTTAACAGAAGACGAGGTGAGGGTGTTTGGCTTTAATTAACAGAGGGGTTACACTCCACGTTGTAAATGTCCATCCACGCTAACCCCATTTCCCTGCAGTTGGCCCATATCCTTCTAGTCCCTTCTTGTCCACATATTTATCCAAATGCTTTTGTAATGTTGTTAATGTAATGCCCTCAACCACATTGCTGGCAGCTCATCCACGTACCAACCCTCTGTGTAAAAAAGTGGACCCTCAGGTTCCCTTTTATTCCTTCCCCTCTAACCTTAAACTGATCCCCTCTCGTCCTCAATTCTCTAAACTGCGGAAAAAGACTGAGAGCATTCACCCTATCCATACCCCTCATGATCTGATACAGCTCTATAAGGTCCCCCTCAGTTTCCTACACTGTAAAGAAAAGGTCCTAGCTTGTCCAACCTCTCACTCTATCTCAGACCATTGAGTCCTGGCAACGCCCTTGTAAATTTCTTCTGCACACTTTCTAATTTAATGACATCCTTTCTATAACAAAGGTGACAAAACTGAACACAATGCTCCAAGTGTGGCCTTACCAAAGTCCTGTGTAACTGCAACAAAAATTCCCAACTTATATACTCAATGTCCTGCCTGATGAAGGCCAGTGTGCCAAATGCCTTTTGCACTGCCCTGTCTACCTGTGACTCCAGTCTCAGGGAACCAACCACCTGTACACAAACGTCTTTCTGACCACGACACCCCTTAAGGACCTCCCATTCAACATGAAGCTCCTACCTTGATTTGACCTTCCAAAATGCAAGACCTCACACATCTACACTACATTTCATTTGCCATTTCTCGGCACACTTCCCCACCTGATTGAGGTCCTGCTGCAATTTCTGATAAACTTCCTCACTGATCTCGATACCACTTATTTTAGTGTCATCTGCAAAATTACCAATCATGCCTTGCACATTATCAACTAAATCATAGATAACAAACAGCTATGGACCCGGCCTCCAGTCTGACAAACATCCTTCCACTAAACCCTCTGCTTTCTATCATTAAGCCAACTATGTATCCAATTGGCCAGTTCCCCCAGCATTTCACGCGATATAACTTTCCAGAGCAGCCTGCCATGTGGAACCTTATCAAAGACCTTACTGAAATCCATAGAGACTATGTCTACCGCTCTGCCCTCATCAAATTTCCTGGTCATTTCATCAAAGAATGCGAACAAATTTAGGAAGCATGGTCTCCCACTCACAAGTCTATGCTGACTGCTCCAAATCGAACTCTGTGTAAGTAAGGGATGCACTCAATGATATGCTGTCCTTCATTGTAAGATGATTCGAGTACATAAGTAAAACCATCTTCCTGCTTTTGTAAAGACTTGCTGAGAGAGTATTTGGGGCACTCTGTACAGATTTGATCTCCCTTGTAAGGAATGATCTCCTTACCACAGACACAGGTGATGGTAACATAGAATAGAGTGAAGAAGCTGAGTTTTTAATCTGTGGAGCCGTGAGAAACGAAGATATAATGATGCTGAAACACGAGGAGTGGCAGAGATCACATTTTCCAAAAGGTACATTGACAGGGTGAGAAACCCCATACTTTACCCAGGTTTGATTGGTTTGATTTATTGCCAGGTGTACCTCAGTACAGGGAAAAAAAAACTTTATTTGTGACCAGTGGAGGAAGATCATAGTAAGCATGGCCAGACAGAGCATTGGATAGAAATAGACTTGGACAGAGTAAGGCATACAGGTTACACTGAACAGGACGTGCAGTAGACAAGATCAACACGAGCAAGAGCAGCATTATTTGAACTTAGAGAGTCCATTCATCAGTCTAACATGACTTTCCTAATCGTTTATATGCCTAAATTAACTCTCCCCATGTTATTGTGCAGTCGGCGTGTGAACCCATACTGAACGTTAGGTTGCTCACAATCCCTAACAGCAGCCACAATACCTTCCATCTGAAACAGGTAGCCATTCCCACCAGCTTCCGCCCTACATAGAGAACAACAGGCTGTCTTCTCGGAGATGAAATATGACTTCTTGAGACTTCACACAATACATATGGCTTCCATGCTCACCACTAGAAAACCACCTTAACGTCCCACGTGTGTATCATGAGCAACGGAGCCAGGAGGAACAACTGGAGCAGTCTGTCTGTGCAGCCTCTGCTCCATTTCTTCATCATGTTAGAGCGTCAATTAGGAGACAGTGACGACTGCCGATGCTGGAGAGCAGAGTCGCCAGTGGATTGCTGGAAAAGCACAGCAGGTCAGGCAGCATCCGAGGAGCAGCTGAATCGACGTTTCGGGCATAAGCCGTTCATCAGGAATCATCATCAATTACCTCATTCTGCCCCCGTGTAAGTGCATTGAGGTGGGAATGGCCTCCTACTCTTCCTGTGTAAGTGACTCAAGGGACTGATTGGCTTCTTCCTCGTCCGAGTGGACAAGGCCAGGGGCCTGGCTGGGTTACCCCTGGTTCCTGTTTGACAGCTCAATGTGCTGACAAGTGTGATGATGCTGTAGCTTTAAGAGTTTTTTTTTGTCCTGGTTTCTTTTAAGAGAGAGATTGAACGATTGTTACCAACCTGGCTAGTTAAGATCACTTGAGTAAACAGCGAGGGAAGCCTTGTGTTTATTTTAATGCAGCCTGAATGGGTGTGGCCAGCTCTCACAGATTATGATCACTGGGCTTTGGTTTCTCAGTAACATCAAAAACTATAGGAGTCTCCACAGAGTTGGAAGCTTCAGGGAATGTCTCCTGGCTGCTAGTCTCTCTGAATTTTCTCTTGGTGCTGATTTGAATTCCTGAATATTCCTTTTTGCCAAGGGCTGTGTTTATGGGAGTTTCCTATATTGGAACAGTTCACTAGTAATAGCTCCTAGATCTATTATTCTGTTAAGTTGTCGAATAGAATTATGTTATTCTAAATTCATCTATCTTTGGTTTTATTTCATCTTTCGTGTTTAAATAAATGGTGTTTTGCTTACCACTGTGTAGTTTGACTATTCACATTGCATCTGGAACAGATATTTTACATTTCCTTTAAAATAAGAAAACATTAGAGTCTCGTCGACTGCCTTAAAATATTTTCGAGGGGCTCTGGTGTTGTCCATCCCACTAGACCCCTTCTCTTCCTGAGTAATACGCTGGAGGCACTGAATGGGCTGTGTTCTTCTCCAATAGTGTCAATGGGCTGAATGGCTTCCTCATATTCTTGTGAAACAAGCGTGAGGTACTGAATGAACTCTTGTTTTACTGTGGCAATGTGCAGTGCTAGGCAGTGCTGTTACATGAATGTTATGGACCCTTTAACAGCACAAGTCTCAATGGAGTCTGGGTCTTGCTGCACATGGACACAGACCAGTTCCGGAGCTGATGGGGAATAAAATGTTCTGAACATTGTGGAATCTTCAGTGACCATCCCCACTGCTGATCCGATGGTGGAGAGGGTGGGGGTGGTGGCGGGGAGGCATTGATAAAGCAGCTGAAGCTGTTCGTAAAGAGGAAGCGACCCTGAGGATCTCCCACAGAGCTGACCCAGGACTGAGATGATGAACATCTTCCTTTGTGCCATGTTTGACCCCAAACATGGAGAGTTTACTCTCATTCCCATTTAGATTTGTTCAGCTCCTTGATGTCAACAAAAGCCAACCACTGTCTTGATATCAGGGCCAGTCATTTTTATCTGAACCCCTGTGTCAACCTCTTTTGTTCATATCAATAGGCCATGATACAGGAGCAGCAAGTGTTTTCTTCAAACAGGTGGGATTGAATGTCAGGATTTCTCTTCTCAAGAATGTTCGGGGAGCTAGATGACTGAAAGTATTTGAAGAGGAGGTAGATGGATATTGACCTGTCAGAGAGGTGAGGGCTATGAGGAATTGGGCATTAAAGAGGATTTCAGACCGAGAGAAGATCAGCCACGATCTTAGGGAAGGACAAGGCAGGCTTGGGGAGTGAACGACCTGCCCCTGTTTCTGATATTCTCACATTCTGTTATTGGAAAGTTAGTGGATGTTATTTTCATGAATGTTTGTTATTGAATTTTGCAGTCAGGAAGACCAGGCTTTTTTAGTGAGCCATCTCCGGGTGAGGTATAAGGGCTGTATTCTCAGTGAATTTGGGTCTACAACATGACAAACAAATGAAGCACAAGTTGCAGAGAGGAGAAGCTCTGTAAAGAGAGATGAAGGGGCTCTTTCATACCCAGCCTGGATTTTCCAATTACATTTCCCAAATCACCTCAAAGCGTGTGGGACAGTCTTGTGGACCGAATAGTCCCCTCTGTTTTTGTGCAAAAGGTTATAGGAGTAAGTAGCCTCCAACTGTTCCTGTCTAGCAAGTATGAGGGGATGAATGGAACACAGGAACATGGGACTGAGGAGCAGGAGTGGGTCATTAGACACTTTGAGCCTTCTCCACCAGGCACTAAGATTGTGGCTGATAGGTTGTGGACTCAGCCACACTTTCCTGTCTCCATCCCATTACGCATGACTCACTTCTCTGTTAAATATTTATATAACGCAGTTTTCAATCAATGTGAACATAGAGGCATGATAAACTTCCAGCGAAGAGAATTCTGACTTGAAAGGTCCTTTCAGAATTTTGTGTCATCCCTCTTATAGAATCAGAGAGTCATGCAGAACGGAAACAGACCCGTTAGTCCAATCTGTTCACACTGATCAGATATCAAATCTGATCCAGTCCCATTTGCCAGCATTTGACCAATATCCCTCCTCTTTCTGATACTTTTTAAATGTGCGATTGTAACCGCCTTCACCGCTTCCTCTGACAGCACTTTCTGTACACACACCACTCTCTATGTGAAATATCTATCTTCAGGTCCTTTCTAAATTAATCGCCCTCTCCCCTCCAACCTATGCTCTCTTGTTCTGCACTCCCCTACCCTGGGGAGCAGAGCGTGGCTGTTCAGAATATCCATGCCCCTGATGATTTTATAAACCTCTATAATGTCTCCTCTCAACCTCTGACACTCCAGCAGAAAGCACCTCAAACTAATCAGCCTCTCCTGACAGCTCAAACGTCCAGTCCTGGAATATCCGTGTAAGTTATTTCTGCAGAAAACCGAGTTGTATGCATTTTTCTTAAAGTGGCCTCACCAACATCCTGTACAGATACAACATACCACCGCAACTCCTATACTCAATGCTCTGACTGATTAAGGCCAATGTGCCAAATGTTTTCAGCACCACACTGTCTACCTGCGACTCCACTTTCTAGGAACAATGTACCTGCAGCCCTATGTCCCTTTTTTTCCACAACACTCCCCAGGACTTTACCATAAAGTGTATAATTTCTGCCCTGATTTGCCTTCCCAAACTGCAAAACCTCGTATTTATCTAAATTAAATTTCATCTGTCACTCCTTGCCCCTTTGTCCCATCTAATTGTCGTCTCGTATTCTGAGACAATCTACGACTCCGCCTGCCTGATGTAATCTGTAAACCTACTAACTGTGGCCCCAGTATTCACATCTAAATCCTTTACATAAATGATGAAATGCAGTGAACTCAGTACTGATTCTTACAGCACACTGCTGCTCACAAGCATCCAGGCTGAAAAATATCCCCCTTCCTTCAAGCCAATTGTGACTAGCTTCTTCTGTATCCCATACAGAAACTTACTAATCTGCCTATCAATCAGAATGAAATACTAGCTATGAAGATAGACTGAATAAGTCAGGTTTATTTTCACTAGAAAAAAGGAGATTGAGGGGGGGCCTGATTGAGATTTACAAAATCATGAAGGGTATAGACAGGGTGGATATAGACAAGCTTTTCCCCATAGTGAAGGATTCAATAACGGAAGGTCATGCTTTCAAAATGAGAGATGGGATGTTTAAGGAGGATACACGCCGTAAGTACTTCACACAGAGGGTGGTGGCCGTTTGGAACGCGTTGCTCGCAGAGGTGGTAGAGGCAGGCACGGTAGATTCATTTAATATGCGTCTGGACAGATACATGAGTAGGTGGGGAGTAGAGGGATACAGATGCTTAGGAATTGACCGACAGATTTAGACAGTACATTTGGATCGGCTCAGGCTTGGAGGGCGAAGCGCCTGTTCCTGGGCTGGAAATTTTCTTTGCTCTTTGTTCTTTAAATGAACACCTTGCTGAAGTCCATATAGACATGTCAACCAAACTGCCTTCATCAATCTTCTTTGTCACCTCTTCAAAAAACTCAATCAAAGTATTGAGCCATGATTTACCATGCAGAAAGCTACGTTGTCTACCCCTATCAGCCCTTACCTTCCCAAATGTATGTAAATGCTATCCATCAGAATCTCCTCCAACAACGTACCACCACTGACATCAAGCTCACCGGTCTATAGTTCCCCGGCTTTTTGGGTCACTGTTTCCTTTTCTAGTCCCACTCCTCCACTGCTCACAACAGATGTTAAATGTAACCAGGTTGGTGATATGGCAGATGATATTGTTCTCAGACTGGGTCAGGGTCAGTTTTAGGAATAAGTCAGGCTAGTTTCTTTAATCTACTAAAACAGCATATTTATGATCCAGAGCAATGCTTCTCAAACTATGGTGGAAGGACGAATGGCAAACTGTTTGGATATTGCAAATATATAATCAATATTTCCCTTTCTAAAAACACTGACACACACACACACACACACACACACACACACACACACACACACAAACACACACACACACACACACACACACACATACACACACACACACACAAACCGATAAACGAAATCTCTGCAATTTTAACTTGAAAGAGCTTTGTCCAGATATTATTGCAACTCATAACAAGGAAAAATTGTGAGATTGTCCAAAATGTTATTCTGCTTCTGAAGATATTGTACTCACACAGCTGCGAGCAATGGGATTTCATCCTGGGAGAGTTGGATTTGGCTGAATTCCCTTTGCTTTAGGCAGTGAGTAGATTTCAATGAATTCTGCGCTGCGAACACCCAAAGGGTAGCACGGTGGTTTAGCACTGCTGCCTCACAGCATCAGGAGCTTGGGTTCGATTCCAGCCTTGGGTGACTGTCTGTGGAGTTTGCACATTCTCCCCTTGTCTGTGTGAGCTTGTAATGGGTGATCTAGTTTACTCCCACAAACTGTGTAGGTTAGGTGGATTGGTCACGCTAAATTGTCTGTAATGTTTAGGGATTTCTGGGTTACGTTCAATAGTCAGGGGTAAATATAGGGGAATGGGTTGGGAACGTTGGTATGGACTTGTTGGGTCGAAGGACATGTTTCAACACTGTAGGGATTCTATAAAAATAAGAATGGTAACGATGACTGTAGAGGTTTTTTAGCTCGCCGACATTGCTGTGATGAGGAACAATGAAGGAGAGAGAGTGCAATAGACCATTCCTTCTCGGGCAGATTACATTTTCTCCCTCTCTGAGTTGAATCACACAGTAATGTCATCCTTTCCCAAACTGGGCCATGTGTGGTCTCCTTGTACATTGTCCAAACTATGTCTCCATCACATTCCCTGCTCCATGTAGGAGCAACATTGCTGCTGGCATATCCAGAGCCATACCCTTAGCAGAAAATGGTCTCGGTCGATTTGAAATATGTTGACATTGCCTTGCGTCATTAAAACATAAAATATTTAATGTATTCAGAATACCTGTGTTAATCTGAATGCATTTTTAAAAAGAAATAAGAAATTGCTGGAAAAGCTCGGCAGGCCTGTCAGTTCTCAGATGCCTTTTACATGTATAGTTGTACCAGGCTGCACCACTTCCTCTGGCAGCTCATTCCATACACACACCACCCTCTGTGTGAAAAGGTGCCCCTTAGGCCTCATCAAAATCTTTCCCCTCTCGCTTTCAACCAATGCCCCCTAGTTTTGGACGCCGCTAACCTGGGGAAAAACCCTGACTACTCACCCTATCCATGACCATTCTGATTTTATAAACCTTTGCTGCTGCAAAATGTGACTCCAATCAACACGAATAGCTGTACTTTCAGTCATCCTGGGCCTAAATTCTGAAACGCAATACTGACACCTCTTCCTTCTCCATCAAGTCACAATTTTAAATCCATTTAATCAGTTTGTTCAGATGCATCACGTGATACATCTGTGAGCTTTACACCGAGACCGTTGTGCCTGGAGGGAGGGACACGAGCATCACTCAGCAATACCCATAAAGCTGTAACAGAATTCTCCTCTGTTTGTTCATCAACCCGTTCTGACATGCTGTGACATACCACTGCAGGACTTGAATCCAGGTCTTCTAGTCCAGAGCTAGGAACATTACCACACAAGTTCAGGAATTGTAATCAAATCCAGAGTTCTGGCTCAGAGGCAGGGACATTACCCACTACACTACCATACCCAGATTTTGAGTCGTATTTTAGTGCCCGTTTTCAGCTCGGTGTGGATTTATTATAATCAGGTTACCATTACTGAACTACACAAAACACTTTGTATTGTTAAACAAATGCAAGATATTTGTCTCAACTGTAGGATATTGAGAGTATGTGCTATGCCATCGAAATTAACTATAAACATATTTAATTGCTATTATCTGTAGTCTGCAATATTAAGGAAAGAAATCCTGCAGACACACTCTGCCCAATGAAGGGTCTCAAATAGATCTTTATTACTGAACACTAGAGACGAAGGAAGAGCTTAATTTCTGGTCCCAAAACACCGATCACTCTTAGCCACCTCTAACGTGTGACGCCTCTTCCTAAAACCATGACATGACACCAGGCCGCTGATTACTGTCCAGACTCTCCTCCCCACCGACTGTATGTGCAATCTGTCTCTCCTCCCCCGAACCACACAAGGCAAACCAAGCTCAGGGTCTTTGTGAAAATCAAGGCCGGAGTGTGCAGGCTTCCTGGAGGGGATGGGCATTTTAAAATTGAAGAGGGAGGGGGAGGTGGCAGTAATATCACACAATGGGCTGAGGGGTGGCAGATGGAGTTTAGTTTGGATTAATGCAAAGTATTGAATTTGGTAAATCAAACAAGAGTAGGACCTATACAATTAAAAGTAGGCCTTTTGCAGTGTTGTAGGACAGAGACCTAGCCGTCAGGTATAATTCTTTATAATTTGCATCTTATACAGATAGTGTGTTTACGAAGATGTTTAACACGCTTATCTTCAATGGTCAGACCTTTAAATATCGGAATTGGGACGTCATGTTGAGGTGGTACAGGACATTGGTGAGACCATGCTGGAATACTGTGTCCAGTCTGGTCACCCTGCCCGCTCATTCTATAGGCACACTATCATCTGGGTGAAAAAGCTGCCCCTTAGGTCACTTTTAAATGTTTTCCCCCTCATCCCAAGCAAATGTCCTCTAGTTTTGGACTCCCCGTACCCTTAGAAAATACCTTGACTATTCACTTTGATATTATTAATCTGGAGAAGGTTCAGAAGAGATGAACCTGGATGTTACTGGGAATGGATGGAGTGAGCTATAAGGAGAGGCTGGGTAGGTTAGGACTTTTTCACTGGAGAGTATGAGATTAAGTGGTAACTTTACAGCGGTTTACAAAATCATGAGGGGTACAAATAAGCTGAAGGGCTGATGTATTTTCCCTAGAGTTGGGGTTTCAAAACTGAGGGATATTTTAAGGTGCGAGGAAAAAGATTTACAAAAGTCACGAGAGGTAAATATTTTCGACAGATTCTGGCTTGTGTGTGGAATGAACTTCCAGAGGAAGTGGTGAAAGCAGGGACAGTTACAACGTTTAAAAGACATTTAGATCAGTTAGGATGGTGCTGTGAGCAGCTGCCCTCTCCCTCCCCCTCTCTGAATGAATCCCTGTTGGTTTTCACCCTCTGCCAATGCCTGTGCAGTGGCGTGGGGAGGCCAGCAGAGGGTGGCATTGCATCACTTTAAGCACCACAGAGACTGCCAGACCTGCCCCACATAGAGACACACAGATACACACACGGCGTGAACCTCATCTGGTAACTTAAATGAAGCATAAAGAAATGCTCATTTCGCCTCGTAAACTGTTAAAATATGCGTGACAGATCTGCCAAATTCCACAATTTAAATAAAAACATCAATTTATTTTTTTAACACTGAAAGTGAACATTTTATATCAACTATTCACAACTCTGGGACCCTCTTTCTCTTAACTGCTTATTACCCGACTCCAGCTCTATAGCAATATATTGTTTCAGGGTCTGCCATCCTTTCATATGCACAGGTGCTTGTCGGCTCTCAGTTCAGAACAGCATTCCCACTCTCTTAAAGGTACAGTACACGCTTTCAACTTCATCACATTATACCCTGATGAATATAGATAAGTGGAACCTATCCACATCTGTCTTGCTCTGTGGTTTGTCAATATTTCATCTACTCTGTCTCGTATGTGTGAGGAATTTTGTTGCTCCATTGACAGCATGTCATTATTCGACTCTGTCTGTGGGAATATAACAGTATTTAATTTGCTCACACTAGTGAGTATGGCAGAATTTCAGTTGTTTCATGGGGACTGTGATGGTTGACAATCTCAGTGTTTGTAGATGGCACCGAACCTGGAAGAACTCTGAAGTCTATGGAGGACAGTGTGGAACTAGGAACAGGACAGTGATACGTTGGTGTAGTGTTCAGGTGCGAGGCAGATGGGGATCAATGCAGAGCTGTGTGAGGTGATGCACTTTGGTAGGAAAGACAATAAAAGACAGTTTATAACACGCTGTGCCATTATAAAAGGGTTGCAGGATCAGAGGGGCTTGGGTGCATATGAGCACAGATTATTGAAGATGTCAGGACAAGTGAGGAGAGCAGTAACTATCACAGATTAGTTTCAGTATCTGAGCTGTTTACAGGAGGAGGTGTAGGAGGGAGTCTCCGTGCTCCCTCCCTGGGAGGTGGTGGTGACGATGTGTTGTGCGCCCACCCTCCTGCCCACCGAGACCGTGGGGATTCCATTTGTAACAGCTCGACACAAAAGGGAGATGGCATCAGGGCCACGGCTTCTAAATTGTGCCGGGGGTAAACGGAGATGCCAGTGGGTTTAAAGTGAGAATTGCCCTTCACTGAACATTGCTCCTTACTCGGTCGGTGGGACGTGGATGTTTCAGAATCTCCATACCAGGCGTCCCAGTCCTCTCCGGCTCGTACCAGCGTACATGGCGGGGGGAGGGGAGTGAGGGAACGGATATCGGGCACTCTACCACCTGGGTTGGCCCTTTTTGTCCTTTTCCAGGCTGTTTCTCCTGGAATGGGAGGAAGAGAGGGAGAGACTGAGAATGGGAGTGGATGGACCTGTTGTTAGTGCTGGTGTCGGTGGGGAAACATGGGGAGGGGTTCGGAGGGAGTCAGTACACAGTGTTGGTGTGGGTAAAGTGGAGGGGGGAGAGAGAGAGAGAGAGCGCGATGGGGTGGAGGGGAAGGTGCTGCATGCAGTAGTGAGAGTGGTGGAGCATGAGTCTTGTTTGCGGGTAGGTGCTATAACAGATATACAGTGAGTGCGAGGGAGCAGAGAAGATCTGGTGACCCTTATCCTGACAGAATGGGGAAGGTTATTGATGCTTGTCCTGTATTGGTGGACATTTCCTCAGACTGCAGATACTGCACTGAGCTGGGTGGTGAGCTCAGACCATGCTCGGTGGGTCTGGTGGGTCTTGTAGTCCAGCAAGTAGATTAGCTGTTTGTCAGGATGTCCATGAATGTAGGGAGGCTGTGGACGTGGACTCTGTCTGTCTCAGAGAGTGTCAGAGAGTATCAATGCGTGTCTCAGGGTGTCAGAGAGTGTCACAGTATATCTCAGAGAGAATCACAGTGTGTCTCAGAGAGTGTCAGAGAGAGCGGCAGTGTATCTCATAGTGTGTCAGAGAGATTCAGAGAGTGCCACAGGGTGTCACAGTCTGTCACAGCGTGTCACAGTTTGTCTCAGAGTGATACAGTGTGTCAGAGAGAGAGAGAGTCAGAGTGTGTGACAGTGTGTTAGAGAGTGTCTCAGAGCGTCGGAGAGAGAGTCAGAGAGTGTCACAGTGAGTCTCAGACCATGTCAGGGAGTGTCACAGCGTGTCTCGGAGAGGGTCAGAGACCGTCACAATGTATCTCAGAGCGTGTCAGCAAGAGTCACAGTGTTTCAGAGAGTGTCACAGGGCGTCAGAGAGATAGGGTCAGAGAGTGTCATAGTGTGTCAGAGTTTGTCTCAGAGAGTGTCCCGGAGAGTCAGAGAGCGTCGCAGTCTGTCAGAGAGTGTCACTGTGTGACAGACAGAGTCAGAGGGTGTCAGTGTGTGTCAGAGTGTCACAGCGTGTCTCAGAGAGAGTCAATATGTATCACTATGTGTCTCAGAGAGTGTCACCGTGTGTCGCAATCTGTCACAGAGAGTCAGAGATTGCCACAGCGTGATTCAGAGAGTGTCAGAGAGGGTCAGAGTATGTCACAGTTTGTCTCAGAGAGTGTCACAGTGTATCAGAGTTTGTCCCAGTTTCTCACAGTCTGTCAGAGAGTGACAGAGAGAGTCGGAGAGTGTCACAGTGTATCAGAGTGTGTTCCAGTGTCTCACAGTCGGTCCGAGAGTGTCAGAGAAAGTCAGAGAGTGTCATAGTGCGTCTCTGAGAGTGTCAGAGAGAGTCAATGTCACAGTGTGTAACAGTCTGTCAGAGAATGTTACAGCGTGTCGCAGAGAGTGTCACAGTCTCTCAGAGAGTGTCACAGTGTGCCAGAGAGTAACACAGTGTGTCTCAGAGAGTCACACAGTGTGTAAGAGAGTGTCACAATGTGTCTCAGAGAGACAGAGAGTGTCAATGTGTTTCCTGTCTGTCTCAGAGAGAGTCACTGTGCGTCTCAGAGTGTCAGAGTGTCACAGTGTGTCAGATATTGTCACGGTGTGTCAGAGAGAGCGTCAGAGAGGGTGAGAATGTGTCGGAGAGTGTCACTCTGTGTCTCAGAGAGAGTTAGAGAGTATCACTGTGTGTCTCAGAGAGTGTCAGAGAGTGTAAGAGAGTGTTACAGTATATGACAATCTGTCAGAGAGTGTCACAGTCTGACTCAGATAGTGTCAGAGAGTCAGAGAGTGTCAATGTGTGTCTCTGAGAGTGTCAGAGAGAGTCAGGGAGTGTCACAATGTGTCTCAGAAAGAGTCAGAGAGTGTCACGGAGTGTTTCATACAGAGTCAAAACGTGTCACAGTGTGTTAGGGAGTGGCACAGTATGACTCAGAGAGTGTCAGAGAGAGTCAAAAAGTGTCACACTGTGTTACAATCTATCGGAAAGTGTCACAGTGTTTCGGAGAGTGTCAGAGAGTATCAGAGAGAGTCACTGATAGTATCAAACTGGGTCAGAGTGTGTCACAGTGTGTCTCACAGAGTGTCAGAAAGTGTCACATGTGTCTCAGGGGATGTCACAGTGTGTCAGAGATTGTCACAGTGTGTCTCAGAGAGTGTCAGAGAATGCCAGCGATTGTCACAGTGTGTCACAGTCTGTCAGAGAGTGTCACAGTGAGCCTCAGAGAGTGTCACAGCCTGATTCAGAGAGTGTCAGAGAGTATCACAGTGTGTCACAGTCTGCCAGAGAGTGTCACTGTGTGTCATTGTCGGTCAGAGAGTGTCACAGTATGTCTCAGAGAGTGGCAGAGTGAGTCAGAGAGTGGCACAGTCTGTCAGAGAGTGGAGCAGTAAGTCTCAAAGAGTCAGAGATTGTCAAAGTGGTTCTTAGAGAGTTAAAGAGAGAGCCAAAATGCGTCACAGTGTGTCGCAGTCTGTCAGAGAGTGTCACAGAACAGTTCGGAGAGTGCCAGTGAGAGTCAAAGTACATCACAGTGTGTTACAGAGATTGTCAGTGAGAATCAGAGAGTGTCAGCGAGTGTGACTGAGAGTCAGAGAGTGTCACAGTGTGTTACAGAGAGTGTCAGAGAGAGTCAGAGAGTGTCACAGTGTGTCTCTGAGTGTGTCAGAGAGAGTCAGGGAGTGTCACAGTATGTCCCAGAGAGAGTCAGAGAGTGTTACAGTGTGTCTCACAGAGTGTCAGAGTGTGTCACACAATGTTTCACACAGAGTCAAAAAGTGTCACAGTATGTCACACAGTCTGTCAGAGAGTGTCACAGTGCTTCTCAGAGAGTGACAGAGAGAGTCAGAGAGTGGCACATTATGTCTCAGAGAGAGTCAGAGAGTGTCAAAGTGGGTCTCAGAGAGTGTTGGAGGGAGTCAAAAAGTGTCACAGTGTGTCGCAGTCTCTCACAGAGTGTCACATAACGTTTCAGAGAATGCCACAGTGTGTTTCAGAGAGTATCAGAGAGATTCAGAGAGTGCCTCAGTGTGTTTCAGAGAGTGTCAAAGAGAGAGTCAGAGAGTGCCACAGTGTGTCTCAGAGAGTCAGAGAGTGTCAGAGTATGTCACAGTGTGTGTCAGAGAGTGTCACACTGCATCAGAGAGTGTCACAGTGTCTCACAGTCGGACAGAGAGTGTTAGTGAGTGTCAGAGAGTGTCACAGTCTGTCAGAGAGTGTCACAAGTGTGACAGAGATTAGACTATATTAGATTACTGACAGTGTGGAAACAGACCACACCGTCCACACCGAGCCGCCGCAGAGCAACTCACCCAGACCTATTCGCCTACATTTACCCCATCACCTACCACTACGGGCAATTTAGCATGGCCAATTTACCTAACCTGCACAGTTTTTGGACTGTGGGAGGAAACCGGAGCATCCGGAGGAAACCCTCGCAGACACAGGGAGAACGCGCAAACTCCACACAGACAGTTGCCTGAGGCGGGAATTGAACCCGGGTCTCTGGCACAGCCTTCTCTGGCGCTGTGAGGCAGAGAGGTTCAGGGAGTGTCAGAGAGTGTCAGAGTGTGTAACAGGCTGTCAGAGAGAGTCACATTGTGTCAGACCGTGTCAGAGTGTGTCTCAGAGTGTCAGAGCATGTCAAAGTGTTTCACAGTCTGTCTCAGAGAGTATCACAGTGTGTCAGAGTGTGTCAGAATGTGTCAGAGATTGTCACACTGTGTCTGAGGGAGAGTTAGAGAGTATCAGTGTGTGTCACAGAGAGTGCCAGAGAGAGGCAGAGCGTGTCACAGTGTGTCACAGTCTGTCAGAGAGTGTCAAAGTTTGTCTCAGATAGTGTTAGAGAGTGTCAGAGTTGGTACGAGAGTTTCACAGTGTGTCACAGTCTGATAGAGATTCACAGTGTCTCTCAGAGAGTGCCAAAGAGTGTCAGAGAGTCAGAGAGTGTCACAGTGTGTTTCACCGAGTGTCAGAGAGGGTCAGAGTGTGTCACAATATGTCTCACAGACAGTCAGAGAGTGTCACAGTGTGTCTACGAGAGAGTCATCAAGTGTCACAGTGTGTTAGAGAGTGGCACAGTATGACTCAGAGAATGTCAGAGAGAGTCAAAAAGTATCACACTGTGTCACAGTCTATCAGAGAGTGTCACAGTGTGTTTCAGAGAGTGACGGAGAGAGTCACAGTCTGTCTCAGAAAGTGTCAAACAGGGTCAGAGTGTGTCACAGTATGTCTCAGAGAGTGTCACAGTGTGTCAGTGTCGGTCACAGAGTATTACAGTGTGTCTCAGTGTCTCACAGTTGGTCAGGGAGATCCAAAGAGAGAGATAGACGGTGTCACAGTGTGTCTCAGAGATCAGAGACTTCCACATTGTGTCTCAGAGAGTGGCAGAGAGAGTCAGAGAGTTCCACAGTGTGTCACAGTCTGTCAGAGAGATTCACAATGTGTCGCAGAGAGTGTAAGGGAGTGTCAGAGAGTGTCCAAGAGAGTCAGAGAGTGTCACAGCGTGTTTCAGCGAGTGTTAGAGAGGTTTGGGGAGAGTCCAAAAATGTCACACTGTGTCACAGTCTATCTAAGAGTGTCACAGTGTGTTTCAGGGTGTGACAGAGAGAGTCAGAGAGTTTCACAGTGTGTATCTGAGAGTATCAGAGAGAGTCAGAGAGTGTTACAGTGTGTACCAGTTTGTCAGAGAGTGTTACAGCGTGCCTCAGAGTGTCAGAGAGTGGCACAGTCTTTCAGAGAGAGTCACAGTGTGTCACATTCTGTTAGAGAGTCACAGTGTGTCAGAGCGTGTCCACGTTTGTCTCAGAGAGTCAGAGAGTGTCAAAGTGTTTCACAGTCTGTCTCAGAGAGTGTCACAGTGTGTCTCAGAGAGACAGAGAGTGTCAAAGTGTGTCTCAGAGTGTCAGAGTGACACAGTGTGTCACAGTTTGCCACAGTGTGTCAGAGAGAGCGTGGGAGAGAGTCAGAATGTTTCAGAGAGTCTCACAGTGTCTCAGAGCGGTTCAGAGAGTATCATTGTGTGTCAGAGACAGTGTCAGAGAGAGGCAGAGAGTGTCACAGTGTATCACAGACTGTCAGAGAGTATCGCAGTCTGTCTCTGATTGTGTAAGGGAGTGTCACGTGAGTCTCAGAGAGTGTCAGAAAGTGTCAAAAGTGTCACATTGAGTCACCGTCTGTCAGAGAGTGTCACAATGTGTTTCAGAGAGTGTCGGAGAGAGTCACAGTCTGTCTCAGAAAGTGTCAAACAGGGTCAGAGTGTCTCACAGTATGTCTCCGAGAGTGTCACAGTGTGTCTGTGTCAGTCAGAGAGTGTCACAGTGTGTCTCTGTGTCTCACAGTCGGTCAGAGAGATTCAGAGAGAGTCAGAGAGTGTCACAGTTTGTCTCAGACAATGTCAGAGAGAGTCAGAGAGTGTCAGTTTGTGTCAGAGAGTGTCAGAGGATGTCAGCGATTGTCACAGTCTGTCACAGTCTGTCAGAGAATGTCACAGCATGCCTCAGAGAGTGTCAAAGAATGTCACACTCTGTTTCAGAAATGTAAGAGAGTGTCGCAGTGTGTCACAGTCTGTCAGAGAGTGTCACAGTGTGTCTCATTGTCTCACAATCGATCAGAGTGAGAGAGAAAGTGTCACAGTGTGCCTCAGAGAGTGTATGAGAGTGTCACATTGTGTGTCAGACAGCGTCAGAGAGACTCAGAGTGTGTCACAGTGTGCCTCAGAGAGTGTTCGAGAGTGTCACAGCATGTCTCAGAGACTGTCAGAGTGTGTCGCAGTGTGTCACGTCTGTCAAAGAGAGACACAGTGTGTCTCAGAGAATGTCAGAGAGTGTCGCAGTGTATCACAGTGTGCCTCAGAGAGTGTCGGAGAGTGTTAGAGCGTGTCACAGTGAGTCAGAGAATGTCACAGTGTGTCTCAGAGACAGTGGGAGGTGTCAAAGTGCATCAGAGTGTGGCAGAGTATGTCTCAGACAGTGTCAGAGAGTGTCAGAGAAAGTCAGAGAGTGTCAGAGAGTGTCAAAGTGTGTTTCGGAGGGTGTAACAGTGTATCTCGAAAGTGTCAGAGAGAGTGAGGGAGTGTCACAGTGTGTCACCGAGTGTCAGAGAGGGTCACAATATGTCTCAGAGACAGTCAGAGTGTATCACAGTGTGTCTTCGAGAGGGTCATAAAGTGTCACAGTGTGTTAGAGAGTGGTACAGTATGACTCAGAGAATGTCAGAGAGAGTCAAAAAGTATCACACTGTGTCACAGTCTATCAGACAGTGTCACAGTGTGTTTCAGAGAGTGTCGGAGAGAGAGTCACAGTCTGTCTAAGAAAGAATCAAACAGGGTCAGAGTGTGCCACAGTATGTCTCAGAGAGTGTCACAGTGTGTCAATGTCGTTCACAGAGTGTTACAGTGGGTCTCAGTGTCTCACTGTCGGTCAGGGAGATCTGGACAGAGACACAGATGGTGTCACAGTGTGTCGCAGAGAGAGTCCGAGACTTCCACAGTGTGTCTCAGAGAGTGGCAGAGAGAGTCAGAGAGTTCCACAGTGTGTCATAGTCTGTCAGAGAGAGTCACAGTGTGTCGCGGAGAGTGTAAGGGAGTGTCAGAGAGTGTCCAAGAGAGTCAGAGAGTGTCACAGCGTGTTTCAGCGAGTGTCAGAGAGGGTCGGGAAGAGTCCAAAAATGTCACACTGTGTCACAGTCCATCTAAGAGTGTCACAGTGTGTTTCAGGGTGTGACAGAGAGAGAGTCGGAGAGTTTCACAGTGTATATCTGAGAGTATCATAGAGAGTCAGAGAGTGTTACAGTGTGTAACAGTTTGTCAGAGAGTGTTACAGCGTGCCTCAGAGTGTCAGAGAGTGGCACAGTCTTTCAGAGAGAGTCACAGTGTGTCACATTCTGTTAAAGAGTCAGTTTGTCAAAGCGTGTCACGGTGTGTCTCAGAGAGGCAGAGAGTGTCAAAGTGTTTCACAGTCTGTCTCAGAGAGTGTCACAGTGTGTATCAGAGTGTCAGAGTGTCACAGTGTGTCACAGATTGCCACAGTGTGTCAGAGAGCGCGTCAGAGAGTTAGAATGTTTCAGAGAGTCTCACACTGTCTCAGAGAGATTTAGAGAGTATCATTGTGTGTCAGAGAGAATGTCAGAGAGACGCAGAAAGTGTCACAGTGTATCACAGTCTGTCGGAGAGTATCACAGTCTGTCTCAGATAGTGTAAGGGAGTGTCACGTGAGTCTCAGAGAGTGTCAGAAAGTGTCAAACAGTGTCACACGGAGTCACCGTCTATCAGAGAGTGTCACAATGTTTTTCAGAGAGTGCCAGAGAGAGTCACAGTCTGTCTCAGAAAGTGTCAAACAGGGTCAGAGTGTGTCACAGTATGTCTCAGAGAGTGTCACAGTGCGTCAGTGTCGGTCACAGAGTGTTACAGTGTGTCCCTGTGTCTCACAGTCGGTCAGAGAGATTCAGAGAGAGTCAGGGAGTGTCACAGTTTGTCTCAGACAATGTCCGAGAGAGTCGGAGAGTGTCAGTGTGTGTCAGAGAGTGTCAGAGGATGTCAGCGATTGTCACAGTCTGTCACAATCTATCAGGGAGTGTCACAGCATGCCTCAGAGAGTGACAAGGAATGTCACACCCTGTTTCAGAAATGTCAGAGAGTGTCGCAATGTGTCACAGTCTGTCAGAGAGAGTCACAGCGTGTCACAGTCTGTCAGAGAGCGTCTCAGTGTGCCTCAGGGAGTGTCAAAGAGTGTCACAGTCTGTTTCAGAAAGTGTCAGAGAGTGTCGCAGAGTGTCAAACTCTGTCAGAGAGTGTCACAGTGTGTCTCATTGTCTAACAATCTATCAGAGAGAGACAGAAAGTGTCACATTGTATCTCAGAGAGTGCATGAGAGCGTCACATTGTGTGTCAGACAGCGTCAGAGAGACTCAGAGAGTGTCACAGTGTGCCTCGGAGAGTGTCCGAGAGTGTCACAGCATGTCTCAGAGACTGTCAGAGTGTGTCGCAGTGCGTCACAGTCTGTCAGAGAGAGACACAGTGTGTCTCAGAAAATGTCAGAGAGTGTCGCAGTGTGTCACAGTGTGTCTCAGAGAGGGCCGGAGAGTGTTAGAGAGTGTCACAGTGAGTCAGAGAATGTCAGAGTGTGTCTCAGAGACAGTGGGAGAGTGTAGAAGTGTATCAGAGAGTGGCACAGTATGTCTCAGACAGTCTCAGAGAAAGTCAGAGAGTGTCAGAGAGTGTCACAGTGTGTTACAGAGAGTGTCAAAGAGGGTCAGAGTGTGTCACAGAGTGTCTCGGAGGGTCTCACAGTGTATCTCCGAGAGTATCAGAGAGAGTGAGGGAGTGTCATAGTGTGTCACAGTCTGTAAGAGAGTATCACAGTATGTCTCAGAGAGCGTCAGACTTATCACAGTGTCTTAGGTAGGGATACTGTATGGCTCTCTGAATGTGTCAGAGAGTGTCACACTGTGTCTCAGTGAGAGTCAGAGAGTATCACGTGTGTCAGAGAGAGGCAGAGAGTGTCAGAGTATCGCAGTCTGTCAGGGAGTGTCACAGTCTGACTCAGATAGTGGCAGAGAATTTCACAGTGTGTCACAGTCTGTCAGAGAGAGTCACAGTGTGTTTCAGAGAGTGTAAGGGAGTGTCAGAGAGAGCTAGAGAGTGTCACCGTGTGTTTCAGCGAGTGTCAGAGAGGGTCAGAGAGTGTCACAGTATGTCACAGAGACAGTCAGAGAGTGTCACAGTGTGTCTGCAAGAGGGTCATAAAGTGTCACAGTGTGTTAGAGAGTGGCACAGAATGTCTCAGAGAGTGTCAGAGAGTCTCACCTGGGCCTCAGAGAGTTTTAGAGTGCCACTTGGGTCTCAGAGAGTGACAGAGAGAGTCACAGTCTGTCACAGAGAGTATCAAGCAGGGTCATAGTATGTCACAGTGTGTCTCAGAGAGTGTCATAGTGTGTCAGTGTCGGTCAGAGAGTGTCACAGTGTGTCTCAGTGTCTCAGAGTCGGAGAGGGAGATTCAGAGAGAGTCAGAGTGTGTCACATTGTGTGTCAGACACTGTCAGAGAGAGTCAGGGAGTGTCAGTGTTTCTCAGAGAGTGTCCGAGAATGCCAGCGATTGTCACATTGTGTCACAGCCTGTCAGAGAGTGCCACAGTGTGCCTCAGAGTGTGTTACCGTCTATTTCAGAGAGTGTCAGAGAGTGTCTCAGTGTGTCATTGTCGGTCAGACAGTGTCAAAGCGTGTCTCACAGTCTCACAATCGGACAGAGAGAGTCTGAAAGTTTCACAGTGTGTCTCAGACAGTGTCAGAGAGAGTCAGAGAGTGTCACAGTGTGTCTCAGAGAATGTCAGGGAGTGTCGCAGTGTGTCATAGTGTGTTTCAGAGAATGTCAGAGAGAGTTAGAGAGTGCAACAGTGAGACAGAAAATGTCACAGTGTGTCTCAGAGACAGTGAGAGAGTGTCAAAGTTCATCAGAGAGTGGCACAGTATGTCTCAGTCAGTTTCAAAGTGTGTCACAGTGGGTGTCAGAGAAAGTCAGAGAGTGTCAGTGTGTTACAGAGATTGTCAAAGAGGGTCAGAATTTGTCACAGTGTGTCTTAGAGAGTGTCACAGTGTATCTCAGGGAGTGTCAGAGAGAGTCAGGGAGTGTCACAGTGTATCAAAATCTGTCCGAGAGTATCACAGTATGTCTCTGAGAGCGTCAGAAAGTGTCACAGTGTCTTTAAGAGTGTCACAGTGTGTCAGAGATTATCACAGTGTGTCCAAGAGAGAGACGCAGAGTGTCAGAAGGTGTCAGAGAGTGTCACACTGTGCCTCACAGTGTCACAGTGTGTCTCACAGAGTGTTTCACAGAGAGTCAAAAGGAGCCACAGTCTGCTAGAGAGTGGCACAGTATGTCTCAGAGAGAGTCAGAGAGTGCCACGTGGGTCTCAGAGTGTGTCAGAGAGAGTCAGAAATGTCACACTGTGCCACAGTCTGTCAGAGAGTGTCACAGTGTGTTTCAGAGTGTGTCAGAGAGAGTCAGAGAGTGTCGCAGTGTGTTTCAGAGAGAGTCAGAGAGTGTCAAAGTGTGTCTCTGAAAGTATCAGAGAGAGTCAGAGAGTGTCACAGTGTGTTACAGAGATTGTCAAAGAGGGTCAGAGTTTGTCACAGTGTGTCTTAGAGAATGACACAGAGTATCTCAGGGAGTGTCAGAGAGTCAGGGAGTGTCACAGTGTGTCAAAATCTGTCCGAGAGTATCACAGTATCTCTCAGAGAGCGTCAGAGATTATCATAGTGTCTTAAGACGGGTACAGTATGTCTCCGAGAGTGTCAGAAAGTGTCACAGTGTGTCAGAGAGTGATATAGGGTGTCAGAGAGAGAGTCAGAGAGTATGACAGTGTGTCAGAGAGAGTCAGAGTGTGTCACAGTGTTTCTCAGAGTTACAGAATGTCAAAGTGTGTCTCAGAGTGTGTCAGAAAGTGTCACAGAGAGTCAGAGAGTGTCGGAGAGTGCCACAGAGTATCTCAGAGAGTTTCAAAGAGGCTCATAGTGTGTCACAGTGTGTCTCAGAGAGTGGCACAATGTGTCGCAGAGAGAGAAAGAGAGTGTCACAGTGTGTCTCAGATCGTGTCAGAGACAGTCACAGTGTTTCTCATAGAGAGTCAGAGAGAATTAAAAAGTGTAACACTGAGTCACACTCTATTAGAGAGGGTCACAGTGTGTTTCAAAGAGTATCAGAGAGAGTCACAATCTGTCTCTGAGTGTCAAAGAGGGTCAGCGTGTGTCACAGTGAGTCTTAGAGAGTGTCACAGTGTGTCAGTGTCGGTCAGAATGTGGGACAGTGTGTCTCTCTGTCTCACAATCGTTCAGAGAGCGACAGAGATTGTCACAGTGTGTCTCAGAGAGTGTCAGAGAGTGTCACAGTGTGTCTCAGAGAGTGACAGAGAGAGTCAGAAAGGGTCACAATGTGGTAAAAATGTGTTTCAAAGATTGTCCAAGAGTGTCGCAGTGTGGCACAGTCTGTCAGAGATTGCCACAGTGTGTCTCATAGGGAGTCATAGAGAGTTACATTGTGTTGGAGAGTGGCACAGTCTGCCTCGGAGAATGTCAGAGAGTGTCAGTGTGTTTCAGCATCTCACCGTCTGTCAGGGTGTCAGAGAGAGTCAGAGAGTGTCACAGTGTATCTCAGACAGTGTCAGAGAGTCAGAGCGTGTCACAGTGTCTCACAGTCTGTCAGAGAGTGTCACAGTGTGTTTCAGAGAGTGTCAGAGACCAATAGATTGCGTCACATTGCGTCTCAGACAGTATAAGCGAGTTCAAGTTGTTTCACGGTGTGTCTCAGAGAGTGTCAGAGTCTCTCGGCGAGAGACAGTGCCTCAGAGAGAGACGGACAGGGAGTGTCACAGCGTCATAAATAGTGGAACAGTGTGTCAGAGAGAGAGAGTCAGAGTGTGTCAGAGACTGTCACAGCGTGTGTCAGAGAGAGTCAGACAGTATCACGTAATGTCACAGAGTGTGTCACAGTGTGTCTCACAGTGTCCGAGAGTGTCAGAGAGTGTCTCAGTGTGAGTGAGAGGGTGTGGCAGTGTTTCTCATAATGTGTCAGAAAGAGTCAGAGAGTCTCAGAGTGTGTCACCAAGAATCTCACTGTGTGTCAGAGAGAGAGAGTCACAGTGTGTGACAGTGTGTCAGAGAGTGTCACAGTGTGTCTCGAAGAAGTGAAGGAGTATCACTTTGTGTCTCAGAGAGAGTTACAGAGTATCACTGTGTGTCTCGGCCTGACAGTGAGTGTCATAGTGTGTTTCAGAAATGTCAGAGAGTGTCACAGTGTGTAACAGTGAGTCTCAGACAGTATCAGAGAGGGTCAAAGTGTTTCAAGGTGTGTCTCAGAGATTGTCACAGTCTGTATCAGAGACTGTCACAGTGTCTCAGCGAGAGACAGAGAGTGTCACGCAGTTTCTCAGAGAGAGACAGACAGAGAGTGTTACGATGTCTTAGAGAGTGTCACTGTGTGTCAAACAGAGAGAGTCAGGGAGTGTCAGAGTGTGTCAGAGAGTGTTACAGCGTGTCTCGGCGAGAATCAGAGATTGTGGCAGTGTTTCTCATAGTGTGTCAGAACGAGTCAGCGTGTCACAGTGTGTCTCAGAGTGTCCCAGTGTGTCAAAGATTGTCACAGTGTGTCTCAGAGAGTGTCAGAAAGAGTCAGAGTGTAAAAGTGTATCTCAGAGTGAGTCAGAAATCGTGGCAGTGATTCTCATAGTGTGTCAGAAAGAGTCAGAGTGTCACAGTGTGTCCAGAGGGTGTCAGAGAGCGTCGGGATGTGTCACAGTGTGTCTCAGACAGTATCAGAGAGTGTCAAAGTGTTTCACGGTGTATCTCAGAGAGTATCACAGTCTGTCTCAGAATGTTTCACAGTGTGTCTCCGCGAGAGACAGAGAGTTTCACACAGTGTCTCAGAGAGAGACAGAGAGTGTCACAGTGTCTAAGAGAGTGTCACTGTGTGTCAGAGAGAGAGAGTCAGAGAGCGTCAGAGTGTGTCAGAGAGTGTTATGGCATGTCTCGGAGAGAGTAAGACTGTATGGCTTGTTTCTCATAGTATGTCAGAATGAGTCAGAGTGTCACAGTGTGTCTCAGAGTGTCACAGTGTGTCAGAGATTATCACAGTGTGTCAGAGAGAGAGTCAGAGAGTGTCACAGTGTGTCAGAGACTTTCACAATATGTCTCTAAAAGAGTCAGAGAGTATCACTCTGTGTCTCAGAGAGTGTCAGAGAGTGTCAATGCGTGTCTCAGGGTGCCAGAGAGTGTCACAGTATATCTCAGAGAGAATCACAGTGTGTCTGAGAGAGTGTCAGAGAGAGTGGCAGTGTTTCTCATAGTGTGTCAGAGAGATTCAGAAGTGTCACAGGGTGTCACAGTCTGTCACAGCGTGTCACAGTTTGTCTCAGAGTTATACAGTGTGTCCGAGAGAGAGGGAGTCAGAGTGTGTGACAGTGTGTCAGCGAGTGTCACAGCGTGTCTCAGAGAGAGTCAGAGACCGTCACAATGCATCTCAGAGCGTGTCAGCAAGAGTCACAGTGTTTCTGAGAGTGTCACAGGGCATCAGAGATAGAGTCAGAGAGTGTCATACTGTGTCAGAGTGTGTCTCAGAGAGTGTCCGGGAGTGTCAGAGAGCGTCGCAGTCTGTCAGAGTGTGTCACTCTGTAACAGACAGAGTCATAGGGTGTCAGTGTGTGTCAGAGAGTGTCACAGCGTGTCTCAGAGAGAGTCAATGTGCATCACTATGTGTCTCAGAGAGTGTCACCTTCTGTCAGAGAGTGACAGAGAGTGTCAGAGTGTTTCAATTAGTGTCACAGCGCGTCTTGGAGAGAGTCAGAGAGTATCACTGTATGTTTCAGTGGGTGTCAAAGTATTTCTTAGAGTGTGTCAGAGAGTGTCACAGTGAGTGCCAGAGAGTGTCAGAAAGAGTAAGAATGTCACAGAGTGTCTCAGAGAGAGTCAGAGAGTGTGGCAGTGTTTCTCATAGTGTGTCAGAAAGAGTCCGAGAGTGTCACACTGTATCTCAGACAATGTCAGAGAGAGTCAGAGAATGTCAGTTTGTGTCAGAGAATGTCAGAGGATGTCAGCGATTGTCACAGTCTGTCACAGTCTGTCAGAGAGTGTCACAGCATGCCTCAGAGGATGTCAAAGAATGTCACAATCTGTTTCAGAAAGTGTCAGAGAGTGTCGCAGTGTGTCACAGTTTGTCAGAGAGTGTCACAGTGTGCCTTAGAGAGTGTCAAAGAGTGTCACAGTCTGTTTCAGAAAGTATCAGAGAGTGTCGCAGTGTGTCACAGTCTGTCAGAGAGTGTCACAGTGTGTCTCATTGTCTCACAATCGATCAGAGAGAGACAGAAAGTGTCACAGTGTGTCTCAGAGAGTGCATGAGAGTGTCACATTGTGTGTCAGACAGCGTCAGAGAGACTCAGAGAGTGTCACAGTGTGCCTCAGAGAGTGTCCAAGAGTGTCACAGCATTTCTCAGAGACTGTCAGAATATGTCGCAGTGCGTCACAGTCTGTCAGAGAGAGACACAGTGTGTCTCAGAGAATGTCAGAGTGTGTCGCAGTGTGTCGCAGTGTGTCTCAGAGAGTGGCAGAGAGAGTCAGATAGTGTCACAGTGTGTTTCAGAATGTGTCAGAGAGAGTCAGAGAGTTTCACAGTATTCCCAGAGAGAATCAGAGAGTGTCTCAGCGTGTTTTAGAGTGTGTCAGAGAGAGTGAGAGAGTGTTACTCTGTGTCTCTGAGAGTATGAGAGAGAGTCAGAGAGTGTCACAGTGTGTCCCGGAGAGAGTCGGAAAGTGCCACAGTGTGTTTCAGAGAGTGTCAGAGAGGGTTAGAGTATGTCACAGAATGTCTCAGAGAGTGTCACAGTGTATCAGAAAGTGTCACAGTGTCTCACAGTCCGTCAGAGAGAGTCAGAGAGTGTCACAGTGTGTCTCAGACAGTGTCAGTGAGAGTCAGAGAGTGTTACAGTCTGTCAGAAAATGTCACAGTGGGCTACAGAGTGTGTCAGAGAGAGTCTGAGTGTGTCACCGTGCGTTTCAGAGTGTGCCAGACAGAGTCAGATAGTATCACAGTGTGTCTCAGAGAGAGTCAGAGAGTGTCACAGCGTTTTTCAGAGAGTGACAGAGAGTCAGAGAGTGGCACAGTGTGCAAGCAAGTGGCGCAGTATGTCTCAGGGAGAGTCAGAGAGTGTCAAAGTGGGTCTCAGAGAGTGTCAGAGACAGTCAAAAAGTGTTACAGTGTGTCGCAGTCTGTCAGAGAGAGTCGGAGATTGTCACAGTGTGATTCAGAGAGTGTCAGAGAGGGTCAGAGTATGTCACAGTTTCTCTCAGAGGGTGTCACAGTGCATCAGAGTTTGTCCCAGTGTCTCACAGTCGGTCAGAGAGAGCCAGAGAGAGTCGGAGAGTGTCACAGTCTGTCTCAGAGAGTCAGAGAGTGTCAGAGTATGTCACAGTGTGTGTCAGAGAGTGTCACAGTATCTCACAGTCGGTCAGAGAGTGTCAGTGAGAGTCAGAGAGTGTCAAATGTGTTACAGAGATTAGACAAGATTAGATTACTTACAGTTGGAAACAGACCTTTCGGCCCAACAAGTCCACACCGAGCCGCCGCAGAGCAACTCACCCAGACCTATTCGCCTACATTTACCCCATCACCTACCACTACGGGCAATTTAGCATGGCCAATTTACCTAACCTGCACAGTTTTTGGACTGTGGGAGGAAACCGGAGCATCCGGAGGAAACCCATGCAGACACAGGGAGAACGTGCAAACTCCACACAGACAATTGCCTGAGGCAGGAATTGAACCCGGGTCTCTGGCACAGCCTTCTCTGGCGCTGTGAGGCAGCGAGGTTCAGGGAGAGTCAGAGAGTGTCACAGTGTGTAACAGGCTGTCAGAGAGAGTCACAGTGTGTCACATTCTGTCAGGGAGAGTCACAGTGTGTCAGAGCGTGTCAGGGTGTGTCTCAGACAGTCAGAGCATGTCAAAGTGTTTCAAAGTCTGTCTCAGAGAGTGTCACAGTGTGTCTCAAAGTGTCAGAGTGTGACAGTGTGTCAGAGATTGTCACGGTGTGTCGGAGAGAGCGTCAGAGTGTGTCAGAATGTGTCAGAGAGTGTCACACTGTGTCTGACGGAGAGTTAGAGAGTATCAGTGTCTGAGAGAGAGTCACAGTATGTCTCAGTGAGTGTCACAGAGTGTCAGAGAGTCAGAGAGTGTCACAGTGTGTTTCAGTGAGTGTCAGAGAGGGTCAGAGAGTGTCACAGTGTGTCTCCGAGAGGATCATAATGTATCACAGTGTGTTACTGAGTGGCACGGTATGAATCAAAGAGTGTCAGGGAGGTTCAAAAAGTGTCACACTGTATCAGAGAGTGTCACAGTGTGTTTACGAGCGTGTCGGAGAGAGTCATAGTCTGTTTCAGAAAGTGTCAAACAGGGTCAGAGTTTGTCACAGTATGTCTCAGAGAGTGTCACAGTGTGTCAGTGTCGGTCACAAAGTGTTACACTGTGTCTCAGTGTCTCACAGTCGATCAGAGATATCGAGAGAGAGAGTCAGTGGGTGTCACAGTGTGTCTCAGAGAGAGTCAGAGAGTTCCACAGTGTGTCTCAGAGAGTGGCAGAGAGAGTCAGAGAGTTCCACAGTGTGTCACAGTCTGTCAGAGAGAGGCACAGTGTGTCGCAGAGAGTGTAAGGGAGTGTCAGAGAGTGTCAAAGAGAGTCAGAGAGTGTCACAGCGTGATTCAGCGAGTGTCAGAGAGGTTCGGAGAGAGTCCAAAAATGTCACACTGTGTCACAGTCTATCTAAAAGTGTCACAGTGTGTTTCAGGGTGTGACAGAGAGAGTCAGAGAGTTTCACAGTGTGTATCGGAGCGTATCAGAGAGATTCAGAGAGTGTTACAGTGTGCAATGGATTGTCAGACAGTGTTACAGCATGCCTCAGAGTGTCAGAGAGTGGCACAGTCTTTCAGAGAGAGTCACAGTGTGTCACATTCTTTTAGAGAGTCATAGTTTGTCAGAGCGTGTCAAAGTGTGTCTCAGAGAGTCAGAGAGTGTCAAAGTGTTTCACAGTCTGTCTCAGAGAGTGTCACAGTGTGTCCCGGAAATACAAAGAGTTTCACAGTGTGTCACAGATTGCCACAGTGTGTCAGAGAGAGCGTCAGATAGAGTCAGAATGTGTCAGAGAGTCTCACACTGTGTCTCAGAGAGATTCAGATAGTATCATTGTGTGTCAGAGAGAGTGTCAGAGAGAGGCAGAGAGTGTCACAGTGTATCACAGTCTGTCAGAGACTTTCACAGTCTGTCTCAGATGGTGTAAGAGAGTGTCAAAGTGTGTCTCAGAGAGTCAGAGATTGACAATGTGTTTCACAATCTGTCTCAGGGAGTATCAAAGTGTGTCTCAGAGAGACAGAGTGTGTCCCAGTGTGTCTCAGAGTGTCAGAGTGTCACAGTGTGTCACAGATTGTCGCAGTGTGTCAGAGAGTACATCTGAGTGAGTCAGAATGTGTCAGAGAGTTTCACACGGTGTCTCAGTGAGATTCAGAGAGTATCATTGTGTGGCAGAGAGAGTGTCAGAGAGAGGCAGAGAGTGTCACAGTGTATCACAGTCTGTCAGAGAGTATCGCAGTCTGTATCAGATAGTGTTAGAGAGTGGCAGAGAGAGTCAGAGAGTTTCACAGTGTGTCACAGTCTGTCAGAGATTCACAGTGTGTCTCAGAGAGTGTAAGGGAGTGTCACGTGAGTCTCAGAGAGTGTCAGAAAGTGTCAAAAGATGACTGTGTCACCGTCTATCAGAAGTTTCACAATGTGTTTCAGAGATTGTCAGAGGGAGTCACAGTCTGTCCCAGAAAGTGTTAATCCGGTCAGAGTGTGTCACAGTATGTCTCAGAGAGTGTCACAGTATGTCAGTGTCGGTCAGAGAGTGTCACAGTGTGTCTCAGTGTCTCACAGTCGATCAGAGAGATTCTGAGAGAGTCAGAGAGTGTCACAGTGTGTCTCAGGCAATGTCAGAGAGAGTCCGTTTGTGTCAGAGAGTGTCAGAGGATGTCAGCGATTGTCACAGTCTGTCACAGTCTGTTAGAGAGTGTCACAGCATGCCTGAGAGTATCAAAGAATGTCACAGTCTGCTTCAGAAAGTGCCAGAGAGTGTCGCACTGTGTCACAGTCTGTTAGAGAGTGTCATAGTGTCACAGTCTGTCAGAGAATGTCACAGCGTGCCTCAGAGAGTGTCAAAGAGTGTCACAGTCTGTTTCAGAAAGTGTCAGAGAGCGTCACAGTCTGTCAGAGAATGTCAATGTTTGTCACATTGTCTCACAATCGATCAGAGACAGAGACAGAAAGTGTCAAAGTGTGTCTCAGAGAGCGCATGAGAGTGTCACATTGTGTGTCAGACAGCGTCAGAGAGACTCAGAGAGTGTCACAGTGTGCCTCAGAGAGTGTCGCAGTGTGTCACAGTCTCTCAAAGAGAGACACAGTGTGTCTCAGAGAATTTCAGAGATTGTCGCAGTGTGTCACAGTGTGTTTCAGAGAGTGTCGGAGAGAGTTAGAGAGTGTCACAGTGAGTCAGAGAATGTCACAGTGTGTCTCAGAGACAGTGGGAGAGTGTCAAAGTTGATCAGAGAGTGCCACAATATGTCTCAGATAGTGTCAGAGAGTGTCAGAGAAAGTCAGAGAGTGTCAGAGAGTGTCACAGTGTGTTACAGAGAGTGTCAAAGAGGGTCAGAGTGTGTCACAGTGTGCCTCCGAGAATGTCAGAGAGAGTGTGGGAGTGTCATAGTGTGTCACAGTCTGTCAGAGAGTATCGCAGTATGTCTCAGAGAGTGTCAGAGTTATCACAGTGTCTTAGAGAGGGATACTGTATGGCTCTAAGAGTGTCACAAGATGTAACAATGTCTTAAAGAGTTCACAGTGTGTCAGAGATTGTCACAGTGTGTCAGAGAGAGAGTCACAGAGGCTCGGAATGTGTCAGAGAGTGTCACACTGTGTCTCAGAGAGTGTCAGAGTATCACAATCTGTCAGAGAGTGTCACAGTCTGACTCAGATAGTGACAGAGAGAGTTGGAGAATTTCACCGTGTGTCACAGTCTGTCAGAGAGAGTCACAGTGTGTCTCAGAGAGTGTAAGGGATTGTCAGAGAGAGTTAGAGAGTGTCACCGTGTGTTTCAGCGAGTGTCAGAGAGGGTCAGAGAGTGTCACAGTATGTCAAAGAGACAGTCAGAGAGTGTCACAGTGTGTCTCCAAGAGGGTCATAAAGTGTCACAATGTGTTAGAGAGTGGCACAGAATGTCTCCGAGAGTGTCAGAGAGTCTCACGTGGGCCACAGAGAGTGTCAGAGAGTGCCACTTGGGTCTCAGAGAGAGTCACAGTCTGTCACAGAGTGTGTCAAGCAGGGTCAGAGTGTGTCACAGTGTGTCTCAGTGTCTCACAGTCAGGTAGAGAGATTCAGAGAGAGTCAGAGAGTGTCACAGTGTGTCTTAGACTGTGTCAGAGTGAGTCAGGGAGTTTCAGTGTGTCTCAGAGAGTGTCTAAGAATGCCAGCGATTGTCACATTGTGTCGCAGTCTGTCAGAGAGTGCCACAGTGTGCCTCAGAGAGTGTCAAAGTCTATTTCAGAGAGTGTCAGAGAGTGTCACAGTGTGTCAGTGTCGGTCAGAGAGTGTCACACTGTGTCTCAGTGTCTCACAGTCGGTCAGAGATAATCAGAGAGTGTCACAGCGTGTCTCAGCCAATGTCAGAGAGAGTCAGAGAGAGTCAGTTTGTGTCAGAGAGTGTCAGAGGATGCCAGCAATTGTCACAGTCTGTCACAGTCTGTCAGAGAGTGTCACAGCATGCATTAGAGGTGTCAACAAATCTCACACGCTGTTTCAGAAAGTGTCAGAGAGTGTCGCAGTGAGTCACAGTCTGTCCGAGAGTGTCACAGTGTGCATCAGAGAGTGTCAAAGAGTGTCACAGTCTGTTTCAGAAAGTGTCAGAGAGTGTCACAGTGTGTCTCGTTATCTCACAATCGATCAGAGAGAGACAGAAAGTGTCACAGTGTGTCTCAGAGAGTGTATGAGAGTGTCACATTGTGTGTCAGACAGCGTCAGAGAGACTCAGAGAGTGTCACAGTGTGCTTCCGAGAATTTCCGAGAGTGCCACAGCATGTCTCAGAGACTGTCAGAGTGTGTCGCAGTGCGTCACAGTCTGTCAGAGAGAGACACAGTGTGTCTCAGAGAATGTCAGAGAGTGTCGCAGTGCGTCACAGTGTGTCTCAGAGATTGTCGGAGAGAGTTAGAGAGTGTCACAGTGAGTCAGAGAATGTCACAGTGTGTCTCAGAGACAGTGGGAGAGTGTCAATGTGTATCAGAGAGTGTCACAGTGTGTTACAGAGAGTGTCAAAGAGCGTCAGAGTGTGTCACAGTGTGTCTCGGAGGGTGTCACAGTATATCTCCGAGAGTGTCAGAGAGAGTGAGGGAGTGTCATAGTGTGTCACAGTCTGTAAGTGAGTATCACAGTTGTCTCAGAGAGCGAAAGACTTATCACAGTGTCTTAGAGAGGGATATTGTATAGCTCTGAGAGTGTCACAAGGTGTCACAGTATCTTAAAGAGTTCACGGTGTGTCAGAGATTGTCACAGTGTGTCTAAGAGAGAGTCACAGAGTATCAGAATGTGTCAGAGAGTGTCACACTGTGTTACAGAGAGAGTCAGAGAGTATCACTGTGTGTCTCAGAGAGTATCAGAGAGAGGCAGAGAGTGTCAGTGTATCACAGTCTGTCAGAGAGTGTCACAGTCCGACTCAGATAGTGGCAGAGAGAGTCGGAGAATTTCACAGTGTGTCATAGTCTGTCAGAGAGAGTCACAGTGTGTCTCAGAGAGTGTAAGGGAGTGTCAGAGAGGTTCAGAGAGTGTCACAGTATGTCACAGAGACAGTCAGAGAGTGTCACAGTGTGTCTCCAAGAGGGTCATAAAGTGTCACAGTGTGTTAGAGAGTGGCACAGAATGTCTCAGAGAGTGTCCGAGAGTCTCACGTGGGCCGCAGCGAGTGTCAGAGAGTGCTACTTGTGTCTCAGAGAGTGTCAGAGAGAGTCAGAGTCTGTCACAGAGTGTGTCAAGCAGGGTCAGTGTGTGTCACAGTGTGTCTCAGAGAGTGTCACACTGTGTCAGTATCGGTTGGAGAGTGTCACAGTGTGTCTCAGTGTCTCACAGTCGGTTAGAGAGATTCACAGAGAGTCCGAATGTGTCACATTGTGTCTCCGACAGTGTCAGAGAGAATCAGGGAGTGTCAGTGTGTCTCAGAGAGTGTCCGAGAATGCCAGCGATTGTCAAATTGTGTCACAGTCTGTCAGAGAGTGCCACATTGTGCCTCAGTGAGTGTCACATTCTATTTCAGAGTGACAGAGAGTGTCACAGTGTGTCATTGTCGGTCAGAGAGTGTCACAGCGTGTCTCACAGTCTCACAATCGGACAGAGAGAGACAGAAAGTTTCACAGTGTGTCTCAGACAGTGTCAGAGAGAGTCAGAGAGTGTCACAGTGTGTCTCAGAGTGTATCATAGAATGTCAGAGATTGTCACAGTATGTCACAGTCTGTCAGAGAGTGTCACAGTCTGTCAGAGAGTGTAACAGTCTGTCAGAGAGAGTCTGAGAGTGTCACAGCATGTCGCAGAGATTGTCAGAGTGTCGCAGTGTGACACAGTCTATCAGAGAGAGTCACAGTGTGTCTCAGAGAATGTCAGGGAGTGTCGCAGTGTGTCGCAGTGTGTCTCAGAGAGTGTCAGAGAGAGTTAGAGAGTGTAACAGTGAGACAGAAAATGTCACAGTGTCTCAGAGACAGTGAGTGAGTGCCAAGGTGCATCAGAGAGTGGCACAGTATGTTCAGACAGTTTCAAAGTGTGTCACAGTGGGTGTCAATGAAAGTCAGAGAGTGTCACAGTGTGTTACAGAGATTGTCAAAGAGGGTCAGTGTTTGTCACAGTGTGTCTTAGAGAATGTCACAGAGTATCTCAGGGAGTGTCAGAGAGTGTCAGGGAGTGTCACAGTGTGTCACAATCTGTCCTAGAGTATCACAGTATGTCTCAGAGTGTTTCAGAGATTATCATAGTGTCTTAGAGAGGGATACAGTGTGTCTCTGAGAGTGTCAGAAAGTGTCACAGTTTCTTAAAGAGTGCCATAGTGTGTCAGAGATTATCACAGTGTGTCAGAGAGAGTCACAGAGTGTCAGAATGTGTCAGAGAGTGTCACACTGTGTCTCACAGAGTGTCACAGTGTGTCTCACAGAGTGTTTCTTACAGAGTCAAAAAGAGCCACAGCGTGTTAGAGAGTGGCACAGTATGTCTCAGAGAGAGTCAGAGAGTGCCACGTGGGTCTCAGAGAGTGTCAGAGAGAGTCAGAGAGTGTCACAGTGTATTTCAAAGTGCGTCAGAGAGTGTTACTGTGTCTCTCAGAGAGTGTCAGCAAGTGTCACATTGTGTCAGAGAGTGTTATAGGGTGACAGAGAGAGAGTCAGAGAGTATGACAGTGTGTCAGAGAGAGTCAGAGTGTGTCTCAGAGAGTGTCAGAGAGAGTCCATGTGTGTCACAGTGTTTCTCAGAGAGTTAAAGAGTGTCACAGTGTGTCTCAGAGTACGTCAGCAAGTGTCACAGTGTTTCAGAGAATGTCACAGGGTGTCAGAAAGTGTCACGGCGTGTCTCAAGAGTGCAAGAGTGAGTCAGAAAGTGTCACAGTGTGTCTCAAAGTGTCAGAGAGTGTCACAGTGTGTCAGAGGTTTTCACAGTGTATCAGAGAGAGAGGCAGAGAGTGTCAGAGAATGTCACAGTGTGTCTCAGAGCTTGTCAGAGACAGTCACAGTGTTTCTCAGAGAGAGTCAGAGAGAATCAAAAAGTGTAAACTGAGTCACACTCTATTAGAGAGGGTCACAGTGTATTTCAAAGAGTGTCAGAGAGAGTCACAGACTGTCTCTGAGAGTCAAAGAGGGTCACAATGTGTCACAGTGTGTCTTAGAGAGTGTCACAGTGTGTCAGTGTGGTCAGAGAGTGTCACAGTGTTTCTCAGAGAGTTAGAGAGTGTCACAATGTGTCTCAGAATGCATCAGCAAGTGTCACAGTGTTTCAGAGAATGTCACAGGGTGTCAGAGAGTGTCACGGCTTGTCTCAAGCGTGCAAGAGTGAGTCAGAAAGTGTCACAGTGTGTCTCAAAGTGTCAGAGAGTGTCACAGTGTGTCAGAGGTTTTCACAGTGTATCAGAGAGAGAGGCAGAGAGTGTCACAGTGTGTCTCAGAGCGTGTCAGAGACAGTCACAGTGTTTCTCAGAGAGAGGCAGTGAGAATCAAAAAGTGTAACACTGAGTCACAGTCTATTAGAGAGGGTCACAGTGTGTTTCACAGAGTTTCAGAGAGAGTCACAGTATGTCTCTGAGAGTCAAAGAGGGTCAGAGTGTGTCACAGTGAGTCTTAGAGTATGTCACAGTGTGTCAGTGTCGGTCAGAGAGTGTCACAGTGTGTCTCACTGTCTCACAATCGGTCAGAGAGCAACAGAGATTGTCACAGTGTGTCTCAGAGAGTGTCACAGTGTGTCTCAGAGAGTGTCAGAGAGAGTCACAGTGTGTCTCAGAGAGTGTCAGAAAGGGTCACAGGGTGTTTCAGAGATTGTCCAAGAGTGTCGCACTGTGGCACAGTCTGACAGAGATTGGCACAGTGTTTCTCATAGGGAGTCATAGAGAGTTACAGTGTTTTGGAGAGTGGCACTGTCTGCCTGAGAGAATGTCAGAGAGTGTCAGTGTGTTTCAGCATCTCACCGTCTGTCAGGGTGTCAGAGAAAGTCAGAGAGTGTCACAGTGTGTCACAGTCTGTCAGAAAGTGTCACAGTGTGTTTCAGAGAGTGTAAGAGAGCAATAGAGTGCGTCACATTGCGTCTCAGACAGTATAAGAGCGCGTCAAGTTGTTTCACGGTGTGTCTCATAGAGTGTCAAAGTCTCTCGGCGAGAGACAGAGAGTGTCACACAGTGTCTCGGAGAGAGACTGACAGAGAGTGTCACAGCGTCATAAATAGTGGAACAGTGTGTCAGAGAGAGAGTTAGACAGTATCACGTAATGTCACAGAGTGTGTCACAGTGTGTCTCAGAGTGTCCGAGAGAGTCAAAGTATGTCACAGTCTGTCAGAGCATGTCTCAGAGTGTCAGAGGCAGTCATAAAGTGTCACAGTGTGTCTCAGAGAGTCAGAGAGTGTCAGAGAGTGTCTCAATGAGAGTCAGAGAGTGTGGCAGTGTTTCTCATAATGTGTCAGAAAGAGTCAGAGAGTCTCACAGTCTGTCACCAAGTGTCACAGTGTGTCAGAGATTATCACATTGTGTCAGAGAGAGAGTCACAGTGTGTGACAGTGTGTAAGAGAGTGTCGCAGTATGTCTCGAAGAAGTGAGGGAGTATCACAGTGTGTCTCAGAGAGAGTTACAGAGTATCACTGTGTGTCTCGGTCTGACAGAGAGTGTCATAGTGTGTTTCAGAAAGTGTCAAAGAGTGTCACAGTGTGTCACAGTGTGTCTCAGACAGTATCAGAGAGGGTCAAAGTGTTTCATGGTGTGTCTCAGAGAGTGTCACGGTCTGTCTCAGAGACTGTCACAGTGTCTCAGCGAGAGACAGAGAGTGTCACGCAGTTTCTCAGAGAGAGACAGACAGAGAGTGTTACGATGTCTTAGAGAGTGTCACTGTGTGTCAAACAGAGAGAGTCAGAGAGTGTCAGAGTGTGTCAGAGAGTGTTACAGCGTGCCTCGGCGAGAATCAGAGATTGTGGCAGTGTTTCTCATAGTGTGTCAGAACGAGTCAACGTGTCACAGTGTGTCTCAGAGTGTCCCAGTGTGTCAAAGATTGTCACAGTGTGTCTCAGAGAGTGTCAGAAAGAGTCAGAGTGTAAAAGTGTATCTCAGAGAGAGTCAGACATCGTGGCAGTCGTTCTCATAGTGTGTCAGAAAGAGTCAGAGTGTCACAGTGTGTCCAGAGAGTGTCAGAGAGCGACAGAGTGTCTCAGACAGTATCAGAGAGTGTCAAAGTGTTTCACGGTGTGTCTCAGAGAGTGTCACAGTCTGTCTCAGAGTGTTTCATATTCTGTCTCCGCGAGACCCAGAGAATTTCACAGTGTCTCAGAGAGATACAAAGAGTGTCACAGTGTCTTAGAGAGTGTCACTGTGTGTCAGAGAGAGAGAGTCAGTGAGCGTCAGAGTGCGTCAGAGAGTGTTACAGCATGTCTCGGAGAGTCAGACTGTATGGCAGTGTTTCTCATAGTGTGTCAGCATGAGTCAGAGTGTCACAGTGTATCTCAGAGTGTTATAGTGTGTCAGAGATTATCACAGTGTGTCAGAGAGAGAGTCAGAGAGTTTCACAGTATGTCTCGAAGAGAGTCAGAGAGTATCACTCTGTGTCTCAGACAGTGTCAGAGAGTGTCAATGCGTGTCTCAGGGTGTCAGAGAGTGTCACAGTATATCTCAGAGAGAATCACAGTGTGTCTGAGAGAGTGTCAGAGAGAGTGGCAATGTTTCTCATAGTGTGTCAGAGAGATTCAGAGAGTGTCACAGGGTGTCATAACCTGTCACAGCGTGTCACAGCTTGTCTCAGAGTGTCACAATGTGTCAGAGAGAGTGTCAGAGAGTGTCACAGTGATTCTCAGACCAAGTCAGAGAGTGTCACAGCGTGTCTCAGGGAGAGTCAGAGAGCGTCACAATGCATCTCAGAGCGTGTCAGCAAGCGTCACAGTGTTTCAGACAGTGTCACAGGGCGTCTTAGATAGAATCAGAGAGTGTCATAGTGTGTAAGAGTGTGTCTCAGAGAGTATCCGGAAGAGTCAGAGAGCGTCACAGACTGTCAGAGAGTGTCACTGTGTGACAGACAGTCAGAGTGTCAGAGTGTGTCAGAGAGTGTCACAGCGTGTCTCAGAGAGAGTCAATGTGTATCACTATGTGTCTCAGAGAGTGTCCCCGTGTGTCAGCAAGTGTCAGAGAGTGTCAGAGAGTGTCAGAGTTTGTCAATTGGTGTCACAGCGCTTCTTGGAGAGAGTCAGAGAGTATCACTGTATGTCTCAGTGGGTGCCAAAGTATTTATTAGAGTGTGTCAGAGAGTGTCACAGTAAATCTCAGAGAGTGTCAGAAAGTGTAAGAGTGTCGCAGTGTGTCTCTGAGAGAGTCAGAGAGTGTGGCAGTGTTTCTCATAGTGTGTCAGAAAGAGTCCGAGAGTGTCACAGTGTGTTTCTGAGAGTGTCAGACAGAGTCAGAGTGTCTCACAGTGTGTCTCATACAGTATCGGAGAGATTCAAATTGTTTCACGCTGTGTCTCAGAGAGTTTCACAGTGTGTCTCAGCGAGAGACAGAGAGTGTCACACAGTGTCTCAGAGAAAGACAGACAGAGTGTGTCACAGTGTCACTGTGTGTCAGAGAGATTCAGAGAGTGTCAAAGTGTGTCAGAGAGTCTCTCAGCGTGTGTCAGAGAGTGTCAGATAGTGTGGCAATGATTCTGATAGTGTGTCAGAAAGAGTCAGAGCATCACAGTGTGTCTCAGAGTGTCACGGTGTGTCAGAGATTGTCACAGTGTGTTAGTGAGAGAGTCATACAGTGTCACAGTGTGTCAGATCGTGTCACAGTATGTCTCGAAGAAAGTCAGAGAGTGTCACTGTGTGTCTGAGAGAGTGTCAGTGAGTATCAATGCGTGTCTCAGGGTGTCAGAGAGTGTCAAAGTGTATCTCAGAGAGTGCCACCATGTGTCTCAGAGAGTGTCAGAATGTGTCTGAGAGTGTAAGATAGTGTCTCAGAGACAGTCAGAGAGAATCACTTAATGTCTCAGTGGGTGTCAAAGTGTGTCTTAGAGTGTGTCAGAGAGTGTCAGAGAGTGTGACAGTGTATCACCGTCTGTCAGAGAGTGTCACAATGTGTCAGAGAGTGTCACAGTATGTCTCGAAGAGAGTCAGAGAGTATCAGTGTGTGTCTCAGTGTCAGAGAGCATCAATGCGTGTCTCAGATTCTCAGAGAGTGTCACAGTGTGTCTCAGAGAGTGTCAGAGAGTATATGGGATTGTCTCAGAGCCAGTCAGAGAGTATCACTGCATGTCACAGTGGGTGTCAAAGTGTATCTTAGAGATGTCAGAGAGTGTCACAGTGACTCCGAGAGAGACATAGAGTGTCACACTTTGTCTCAGCGAGAGGCAGACAATGTCCGAGAGAGTCTCAGAGAATGTCAGAGTGAGTCAGAGAGTGTCACAGTGTGTCTCAGAGAGAGTCAAAGTGTATCACTATGTGCCTCAGAGAGTGTCACAGTGTGTCTCAGAGAGTGTCAGAGAGAGTGGCAGTGTTTCTCTTAGTGTGTCAGAGAGATTCAGAGAATGTCACAGGGTGTCACAGTATGTCAGAGCGTGTCACAGTTTCTCTCAGAGTGCCGCAGTGTGTTAGAGAGAGTCAGAAAGTCTCACAGTGTGTCTCAGAGTGTCACAGTGTGTCTCAGAGAGAGTCAGAGAGTGTGGCAGTGTTTCTCATGATGTGTCAGAAAGTGTCAGAGAGTGACACAGTGTGTCTCAGAGAGTGCCAGAGAGAGTCAGAGAGTGTCAGAGAGAGTCAGAGAGTGTGACAGTGTTTCAGAGATTGTCACAGTGTGTCTGGAAGAAGTGAGAGAGTATCACTGTTTCTCAGAGAGAGTTACAGAGTATCGCTGTGTGTCTCAGAGAGTGTCAGAGAGGATCAATGCGTGTCTCAGAGTGTCAGAGAGTTTCACAGAGCGTCAGAGAGTGTCAGAGTGTGTCTCAGACAGTGTCAGAGTGGGTCAGAGAGTGTCACAGTGTGTCACGGTCTGACAGAGAGTGTCATAGTGTATTTCAGAAAGTGTCAGAGTGTGTCACAGTGTGTCTCAGACAGTATCAGAGGTTCAAAGTGTTTCACGGTGTGTCTCAGAGAGTGTCACTGTCTGTCTCAGAGAGTGTCACATTGTCTCAGCGAGAGACAGAGAGTGTCACGCAGTGTCTCAGAGAGACAGACAGAGAGTGTCACAATGTCTTAGAGAGTGTCACTGTGTGTCAAACAGAGAGAGCCTGAGAGTGTCAGAGTTTGTCAGTGTTACAGCGTGTCTCAGAGAATGTCGCAGTGTGTCAGAGAGTATAAGTAATTGCCTCAGAGAGAGTCAGCGATTATCACTGCATGTCACAGTGGGTGTCAAAGTGTCTCTTAGACTGACTGTGCCAGAGAATGTCACAGTGACTCCGAGAGAGACATAGAGTGTCAGTATGTCTCAACGAGAGACAGAGAATGTCCGAGTCAGTCTCAGAGAATGTCAGAGTGTGTCAGACAGTCACAGCGTGTCTCAGAGAGAGTCAGTGAGAGTGGCAGTATTTCTCATAGTGTGTCAGAGAGAGTCAGAGAGTGTCACAGTCTGTCAGAGAGTGTCACAGTTTGTCTCAGAGTGTCACAGTATGTCAGAGAGAGAGAGTCAGAGAGTCTGACAGTGTGTCAGAGTGTGTGTCACAGTGGGTCAGAGAGAGAGAGTCAGAGAGTGTAACAGTGAGTCTCAGACCATGTCAGAGAGTGTCACAGCGTGTCTCAGAGAGAGTCAGAGAGTGTCACAATGCATCTCAGAGCGTGTCAGCAAGTGTCACAGTGTTTCAGAGAGTGTCACAGGGCGTCAGATACAGTGTCAGAGAGTGTCACAGTGTGTGACAGTGTGTCACATTGTGTCTCAGAGAGTGTCTGGAAGAGTCAGAGAGCATCGCAGCCTGTCATGGAGTGTCACTGTGTGTCAGACAGAGTCTGAGTGTCAGAGTGTGTCAGAGAGTGTCACAGCATGTCTCAGAGAGAGTCAATGTGTATCACTATGTGTCTCAGCGAGTGTCACCGTGTGCCAGAGAGTGTCAGAGAGTGTCAGAGTATGTCAGAGACGGTCATAGCCTGTCTTGGAGAGCGTCAGAGAGTATCACTGTACGTCTCAGTGAGTGTCAAAGTGTGTCTTAGAGTGTGTCAGAGAGTGTCAGAGAGTGTGACAGTGTATCACCGTCTATAAGAGAGTGTCAAAGTGAGATTCAGAGAGTGTCGGAGAGCATCAATGCGTGTCTCAGAGCGTCAACCAGTGACACAGTGTATCTCAGAGAGTGTCACAGTGTGTCTCAGAGAGTGTCAGAGAGTGTAAGGGATTGTCTCAGAGAGAGTCAGAGAGTATCACTGCATGTCACAGTGGGTGTTAAAGTGTGTCTTAGACTGTGTCAGAGAGTGTAACAGTGACTCCAAGAGAGACATAGAGTGTCACAGTGTGTCTCAGCCAGAGACAGAGAATGTCCAAGAGAGTCTCAGAGAATGTCACATTGTGTCAGACAGTGTAACAGCGCGTCTCAGAAGAGTCAAAGTGTATCACTATGTGTCTCAGACAGTGTCACAGTGTGTCCGAGTGTGTCAGAGAGTGTCACAGTGTGTCTCAGAGAGTGTCAGAGAGAGTGGCAGTGTTTCCCATAGTGTGTCAGAGAGAGTCAGAGAGTGTCACAGTGTGTCACAGTCTGTCAGAGCGTGTCACAGTTTGTCTCAGAGTGTCACAGTGTGTCAGAGAGAGAGTCAGAGAGTCTGACAGTGTGTCAGAGTGTGTCACAGTGCGTCAGAGAGAGTCAGAAAGTGTCACAGTGAGTCTCAGACCACGTCAGAGAGTATCACAGCATGTCTCAGAGAGTCAGAGTGTCACTATGTATCTCACAGCGTGTCAGCAAGTCTCACAGTGATTCCGAGAGTGTCACAGGGCGTCAGATATAAAGTCAGAGAGTGTCACAGTGTGTCAGAGTGTGTCACAGTGTGTCTCAGAGAGTGTCACAGTCTGTCAGAGCGTGTCTAAGAGTGTCAGAGGGACTCAGAGAGTGTCATGGTGCCTCAGCGAGAAACAGAGTGTCACACAGTGTCTCAGAGAGAGACAGACAGAGAGTGTCGCAGTGTCTTAGAGAGTGTCAGAGTGTGTCATAGAATGTCACAGCATGTCTCAGAGAGAGTCAATGTTATCACTATGTGTCCCAGAGAGCGTCAGAGTGTGTCAGAGAGTGTCAAAGCGCGTCTTGGAGAGAGTCAGAGAGTATCACTGTATGTCTCAGTGGGTGTCAAAGTGTGTCTTAGAGCATGTCAGAGAGTGTCAGGGAATGTGACAGTGTATCACCGTCTGTCAGAAAGCGTCACAGTGTGTCTCAGAGAGTGTCAGAAAGAGTAAGAGTGTCGCAGTGTATTTCTGAGAGTGTCAGAGAGCGTCAGAGAGCGTCAGAGTGTGTCTCAGACAGTATCAGAGACGGTCAAAGTGTTTCCCGGTGTGTATCAGAGAGTGTCACAGTGTGCCTCAGCGAGAGACGGAGAGTGTCACACAGTGTCTCAGAGAGGGACAGATAGAGATTGTCACAGTGTCTAAGAGAGTGTCTCTATCTGTCAGAGAGAGTTAGAGAGTGTCAGAGTGTTTCCGAGACTCTCAGAGCTTGTCTCAGAGAGAGTCAGAGAGTGTGGCATGGGATTCTCATGGTGTGTCAGAAAGAGTCAGAGCGTCACAGTGTGTCTCAGAGGGTCACAGTGTGTCAGAGATTGTCACAGTGTGTCAGAGATTGAGTCAGAGAATGTCACAGTGTGTCAGAGAGTGTCACAGTGTGCCTCAGAGATTGTCATAGTGTGTCAGAGAAAGAGTCAGAAAGTGTCACAGTGTGTCAGAGATTGTCACAGTGTGTCAGACTGAGAGTCAGTGAGTGTCAAAGTGTCACAGTGTGTCTCAGAGAGAGTCGGAGAGTGTGGCAGTGATTCTCATAGTCTGTCAGAAAGAGTCCGAGAGTGTCACAGTGTGTTTCTGAGCGTGTCAGACAGCGTCAGAGTGTGTCACAGTGTGGCTCAGACAGTGTCAGCGAGGGTCAAATTGTTTCATGATGTTTCTCAGAGAGTGTCACAGTGTGCCTCAGCGAGAGACAGAGAGTGTCACACAGTGTCTCAGAGAGAGACAGAGAGAGAGTGTGTCACAGTATCTAAGAGAGTGTCACTGTGTGTCAGAGAGTGTCAGAGTGGGTCAGAGAGTATAAGGGAACGTCTCAGAGAGAGTCAGAGAGTATCACTGCATGTCTCAGTGGGTATCAAAGTGTGTCTTAGAGTGTAGCAGAGAGTGTCAGTAAGAGTCAGAGTGTCCCAGTGTGTCTCAGAGAGAGTCAGAGAGTGTGGCAGTGTTTCACATAGTGTCAGAAAGAGTCAGAGTGTGTCAGAGTGTGTATCAGAGTGTCACAGTGTTTCAGAGAGTGTCACAGTGTGTCTCGAAGAGAGTCAGAGAGTATCACTGTGTGTCTTAGAGAGAGTTAGAGAGTATCACTGCGTGTCTCAGAGAGTGTCAGAGCGTATCAATGCGTGTCTCAGAGTGTCAACGAGTGTCACAGTGCCTCTCAGAGTGTGTCACAGTATATGTCAGAGAGAGTCAGAGTGTTACAGTCGGTCAGAGTGTGTCTCAGAGTGTCAGAGAGTGTTTCACGGTGTGCCTCAGAGAGTGTCACAGTGTGTCTCAGACAGTTTCACAGTGACTTCGAGAGACTCATGGAGTGTCTCAGAGTGTCAGTGTGTCAGAGAGTCAGAAGTTGTGACAGAGTGTCAGAGTGTGTCACAGTGTGTCTGGAAGAGAGCCAGAGAGTATCACTGTGTGTCTCAGAGAGAGTTAGAGAGTATCACTGTGTGTCTCAGAGATTGTCAGAGAGTATCAATACGTGTCTCAGAGGGTCAGAAAGTTTCAGAGAGTCAGAGAGTGTGAGAGTGTGTTTCAGACAGTGTCAGAGAAAATCAGAGAGTGTCTCAGTGTGTCATAGTCTGTCAGAGAGTGTCACAGTGTGTCTCAGACCCTATCAGAGAGAGTCAAAGTGTTTCACGGTGTGTTTCAGAGAGTGTCACAGTCTGCCTCAGTGAGTGTCACAGTGCCTCAGCGAGAGACAGAGCGTGTCACACAGTGTCTCAGCGAGAGACAGACAGAGAGTGTCACAGTGACTTAGAGAGTGTCACTGTGTATCAGACAGAGAGTCAGAGAGTGTCAGTGTGTCAGAGAGTGTCACAGCGTATCTCAGAGAGAGTCAAAGTGTATCACTGTGTGTCTCAGAGAGTGTCAGAGTGTGTCAGAGACTGTCAGAGTGTGTCTCAGCGAGTGTCAGAAAGCGTCAGAGTGTCACAGTGTGTCTCAGAGAGACTCAGAGAGTGTGGCAGTGATACTCATAGTGTGTCAGAAAGCGTCAGAGTGTGTCACAGTGTGTCTCAGACAGTATGAGAGAGGGTCAAAGTGTTTCACGGTGCGTCTCAGAGAGTGTCACAGTCTGTCTCAGAGTGTCATAGTGGGACTCAGTGAGAGACAGAGAGTGAAACACAGTGTCTCAGAGCCAGACAGACAGAAAGTGTCAGAGTGAGTGTCACTGTGTGTCAGAGAGAGGGAGTCAGAGAGTGTCAGAGTGTGTCAGAGAGTATCACAAGTGTCTCAGAGAGTGAGTCAGAGAGTGTGGCAGTGTTTCTTATAGTGTGTCAGAAAGAGTCAGAGTGTCACAGTGTGTCTCAGAGTGTCACAGTGTGTCAGAGATTGTTACAGTGTGTCTGAGAGAGAGTCAGAGAGTGTCACACTGTGTCAGACAGTGTCACAGTGTGTCAGAGAGTGTCACAGTGTGTCCCGAAGAGAGTGAGAGAGTATCACTGTGTGTCTCAGAGAGTGTCAGAGAGTATCAATGCGTATCTCAGAGGGTCAGCGAGTGTCAGAGAGTCAGAGAATGTCAGAGTGTGTATCAGAGTGTCAGAGAGAATCAGAGAGTGTCACAGTGTGTCACAATCTGTCAGAGAGTGTCACAGTGTGTTTCGGAGGGTGTCAGAGAGTATCAGAATATGTCACAGTGTGTCTCAGACAATATCAGACACAGTAAACGTGTTTCACTGTCTCAGAGACTGCCACAGTCTGTCTCAGAGAATGTCACAGTGCCTCAGCGAGAAGAGAGAGAGAGAGAGAGTGTCACACGGAGTCTCTTAGAGAGACAGACAGAGAGTGTCACAGTGTCTTAGAGAGTGTCACTGTGTGTCAGACAGAGATTCAGAGAGTGTTACAGCGTGTCTCAGAGAGAGTAAACGTGTATCAATATGTGTCTCTGAGAATGTCACAGTGTGTCAGAAAGTGTCACAGTGTGTCTCAGAGAGAGTCAGAGAGTATCACTGTGTGTCTCAGTGGGTGCCAAGGTGTGTCTTAGAGTTAGTCAGAGAGTGTGACATTATATCACCGTCTGTCAGAGCGAGTCACAGTGTGTCTCAGCGAGTGTCACAGTGTGTCAGAGTGTCGCAGTATGTCTCAAAGAGAGTCAGAGAGTATCATTGTGTGTCTCAGAGAGAGTTAGAGAGAATCAATGCGTGTCTCAGAGTGTCAGAGAGTGTCACAGTGTATCTCAGAGAGTGTCCCAGTGTGTCTCATAGAGTGTCAGGGAGAGTCAGAGAGTGTCAGTCTGTCAGAGTGTGTCTCAGAGTGCCAGAGAGTGTCTAAGTGTTTCACGGTGTGTCTCAGAGAGTGTCATAGTGTGTGTCAGAGAGGTTCACAGTGACTCCAAGAGAGACATAGAGTGACACAGTGCCTCAGCGAGAGACAGAGAGTGTCAGAGAGAGTGTCAGAGAGTGTCAGAATATGTCAGAAAGTGTCACTTAGTGTCACAGAGAGAGTCAAAGACTTTCACGATGTGTCTCACAGAGAGTCAAAGTGTATCTCTTTGTGTCTCAGAGAGTGTCACAATGTGTCTTAGAGAGTGTCAGAGAGAGTCAGAAAGTGTGTCAGTGTTTCGCATAGTGTGTCAGAGAGAGTCAGAGATTGTTACTGGGTGTCACAGTCTGTCAAAGCGTGTCACAGTTTGTATCAGAGTGTCACAGTGTGTCAGAGCGAGAGAGTTAGAGAGTGGGACATTGTGTCAGAGAGTGTCACAGTGAGTCAGAGAGAATCAGAGAGTGTCACAGTGTGTCAGAGAGTGTCTGAGAGAGTCAGAGTGTGTCAGAGTCTGTCAGAGCGTGTCTCAGTGTCAGAGGCAGTCCGAAAGTGTCACAGTGTGTCTCAGAGTGTCATAGAGGGTCACAGTGTGTCTGGGATTGTCAGAGTATGTCAGAGAGAGAGTCAGAGCGTTTTAGAGTGTGTCAAAGAGTGTCACAGTGAGTCTCAGAGAGAGTCAGAGACTGTCACAATATCTCAGAGAGTGTCACGTTGTGTCAGAGAGTGGCACAGTGTGTCTCAGAGCGAGACAGAGTATCACCGTCGGTATCATAGAGAGTCACAGAGTGTCAGTGTGTCTCAGAGAATGTCAGAGAGTGACACAGAGAGACAGAAAGAGACACACAGTTTATCACAGTCTGTCAGAGAGTGTTACAGACTGTCTCAGATTGTGTCAGAGAGTGTCAGAGAGTGTAAAATGTGTTTCAGAGCGTGTCAGAGAGTGTCAGAGAGAGTCAGAGAGTGCCACAGTCTGTCAGACCATGTCTTAGAGTGTCAGAGGTAGTCACAAAGTGTAACAGTGTGTCTCAGGCAGGGTCAGACCATGTCACAGTGTGTCAGAGAGAGAGTCTGAGAGTGTCACAGTGTGTCAGAGAGCGTCACAGCCTGTCTCACAGAGCGTCAGAGAGAGTCTGAGAGTGTCACAGTCTGTCAGAGCATATCTCAGTTTGTCAGAGGTAGTCACAAAGTGTCACAGTGTGTCTCAGAGTGTAAGAGAGTCTCACAATGTGGCAGAGATTGTCATAGTATGTTAGAGAGATACCCAGAGCGTGTCAGAGTGAGTCAGAGAGTGTCACAGTGTGTCTCAGTGTGTCACAGTGTCTCAGAGAGTGTCACATTGTGTCAGAGAGTGTCACAGCGTGTCTCAGATAGTGTCAGAGAGAGAGAGAGAGAGTCACAGTTTACCACAATCTGAAAGAAAGTGTCATAGACTATCTCAGAATGTGTCAGAGAGTATCAGAGAGTGTCACAGTGTATCTCAGAGAGAGTCAGGGAGTGTAAGGTGTGTCTCAGAACGTGTGAGAGAGTGTCAGAGAGAGTCAGCGAGTGTCACAGTCTGTCGGAGCATGTCTCATAGTGTCAGAGGCAGTCACAAAGTGTCACAGTGTGTCTCAGAGAGGGTCAGCAAGTGTCACAGTGCTTCAGACGGTGTCACAGGGCATCAGAGAGAGCGTCAGAGATTGTCACAGTGTGTCAGCGAGTGTCACAGCGTGTCTCAGAGAGTGTCAGAGAGAGTCAGAGAGTGTCACACTTTATCAGAGCATGTCTCAGAGTGTCAGAGGTTGTCACAAAGTGTCACAGTGCGTCTCAGAGTGTCAGAGAGTCGCACAGTGTGACAGAGATTGTCACAGTGTGTTAGAGAGGTAGCCAGACGGTGTTCGAGTGTGTCAGAGAGTGTCAGGGTGTCACAGTGTCACATTGTGTCAGAGAGTGTCACAGCATCTCGCGGACCGAGACAGGGAGTATCATAGTGTGTCAGAGATTGTTACAGTGTGTCTGAGAGAGAGTCAGAGAGAGACAGAGTGAGACAAAATTTACCACAGTCTGAAAGAAAGTGTCACAAACTGTCTCAGAATGTGTCAGAGAGTATCAGAAAGTATCACTGTGTGTCTCAGAGAGAGTCAGAGAGTGTTACAGTGTGTCACAGTCTGTCAGAGAGTGTCACAATGTGTCTCAGACAGTGTAAGGGAGTGTCAGAGAGAGTTAGAGAGCGTGAGAATGAGTTTCAGAGAGTGTCAGAGAGAGACAGAGAGTATCTTTTTGTGTCTCAGAAAGTGTCAGAGAAAGTCAGGCAGCCTCGCAGTGTGTCAGAGAGTGTCACAGTGTGTCAGACATTGTCACAGTGTGACAAAGGAGAGTCAGAGTCTCACAGTGTGTTTCAGAGAGAGTCGGAGAGTGTCACAGTTTGTCTTGGAGAGAGTCAGAGAGTATCTCTGTGTGACAGAGGAGAGTCAGAGAGACTCTGAGAGTGTCACAGTATCTCTGAGAGTGTCACATTGTGTCAGAGTGTCGCAGTGTGTCTCAGAGTGAGACAGGTAGTATAACTGTGTGTCTCAGAAAGAGACAGAGAGTGTCATAGTGTGTCTCAGAGCGTGTCAGAGAGTATCATAGTGTGTCTCAGTGAGCGTCAAAGAGTGTTACAGAGCGTGTCACAGTGTATCAGATAATGTCACAGTGTGTCTCAGAGCCTGTCATAGTGTGCCTGAGAGTGACACAGTGTTTCTCAGAGAGTCAGAGCGTGCCACATAGTGTCTCAGAGCGTGTCACAGTGTGTCTCAGACAGTGTCAGAGAGAGTCAGATTGTGTCACAGTCTGTCGGAGCATGTCTCAGAGTGTCGGAGGTAGTCAGAAAGTGTCACAGTGTGTCTCAGTGTGTCAGATAGTGTCACAGTGTGACAGAGAGTGTCACAGGGTGTCAGAGAGAGAGTCAGAGCGTGTCAGATTGTGTCAGAGAGTGTGACCGTGTCTCTCAGTGAGTGTCAGAGAGTCAGAGTGTGTTACAGTCTGTCAGAGAGTGTCTCAGAGTGTCAGATGAAGTCAGAAAGTGTCACAGTGTGTCAGAGATTGTCACAATTTGTCAGAGAGAGATTCAGAGAATTTCAGAGTGTGTCACGGAGTGTCACAGTGAGTCTCAGAGAGTCCGAGAGTGTCACAGCATCTCGGAGTGTCACATTGTGTCCGAGAGTGTCAATGTGAGCCTGAGAACAAGACAGAGTGTATCACAGTCTGTCTCAGAGAGAGTCAGAGATTGTCACAGTGTGTCTCAGAGCGAGACAGAGAGTATCACTGTGTGTCTCAGAGAGAGTCAGAGGGTGTCACAGTGCGTCTCAGAGCGAGACAGAGAGTATCACTGTGTGTCTCAGAGAGAGTCAGAGGGTGTCACAGTGTGTCTCAGAGCGAGACAGAGAGTATCGTTGTGTGTCTCAGAGAGTGTCAGAGAGTGGTACAGTATCTCAGACAGTGTCACATTGTGTCAGAGAGTGTCACAGCTTACCACAGTCTGAAAGCAAGTGTCACAGACAGTCTCAAAATGTGCCAGAGAGTATCACTGTGTGTCTCAGAGAGAGTCAGAGAGAGTTACAGTGTGTCACAGCCTGTCAGAGAGTGTCACAGTGTGTCTCAGAGAGTGTAACGGAGTGTCAGAGAGATTAGAGAGTGTCAGAGTGAGTTTCAGAGAGTGTCAGAGAGAGTCAGAGAGTATCTCTGTGTATCTCAGAGATTGTCAGAGAAAGTCAGGGAGAGTCGCAGTGTGTCAGAGAGTGTCAGTGTGTCAGACATTGTCACATGTGTCAGAGGAGTGTCAGAGTATCACAGTGTGTCTCAGAGAGAGTCAGGGAGTGTGACAGTGTGTCTCAGAGTGAGTCAGAAAGTATCTCTGTGTGTCAGAGGGGGGTCAGAGAGAATCTGAATGTGTCACAGTATCTCTGCGTATGTCACATTGTGTCATAGAGTGTCACAGTGTGTGTCAGATCCAGACAGAGAGTATCACCGCGTATCTCAGAAAGAGGCAGAGAGTGTCACAGTGTGTCACAGAGCGTGTCACAGTGTGTCTCAGAGAGTGTCAGAGAGAGTCATATTGTGTCACAGTCTGTCAGAGCATGTCTCAGAGTGTCAGAGGTAGTCAGATAGTGTCACAGAGTGTCTCAGAGTGTCACAGGGTCTCAGAGAAAGAGTCAGAGCGTGTCGAGTTTTTACAGGGTGTGTCAAAGTGAGTCTCAGAGAAAGTGTGAGAGTGTCACAGTGTCTCAGAGAGTGTCACATTGTGTCAGAGAGTGTCAATGTGTGTCTGAGAGTGAGACAGAGATTATCACTGTCTGTCTCAGAGAGATTCAGAGAGTGTCACAGTGTGTCAGAGAGTGTCAGAGCTTGTCTCAGAGAGTGTCAGAGAGAGTCAGAGAGTGTCACAGTCTTTCAGAGCATGTCTCAGAGTGTCAGAGGTAGTCACAAAGTGTCACAGTGTGCCTCAGAGTGTCAGAGAGTCTCACAGCGTGACAGAGATTGTCAGAGTGTGCCAGAGAGATAGCCATAGCGTGTCAAAGAGTGTCAGAGTGTGTCTCAGAGTGTGTCACAGTGTCTCAGAGAGTGTCACATTGTGTCAGAGAGTGTCACAGTGTTCCTCAGAGCGTGACAGAGAATATCACTTTGTGTCTCAGAGTGTGTCACAGTGTGTCTCAGAGTGTCAGAGAGAGACAGAGACAGAGAGAGTCATAGTTTACCACAGTCTGAAATAAAGTGTCACAAACTATCTCAGAATGTGTCAGAGAGTGTCACAGTGAGTCTCCGAGAGAGTCCGAGAGTGTCAAAGTACCTCAGAGAGTGTCACATTGTGTCAGAGAGTGTCAATGCGTGTCTGAGAGCGAGCCAGAGAGTATCACTGTCTGTCTCAGAGAGAGTCAGAGAGTGTCACAGTGTGTCTCAGAGAGTGTAAGGGAGATTTAGAGAAAGTTAGAGATTGTCAGAGTTAGTTTCAGAGAGTGTAAGAGAGAGTTAGAGAGTATATGTGTGTCTCAGAGTGTCAGAAAAAGTCAGACAGCATTGCAGTGTGTCAGAGAGTGTCACAGTGTGCCAGACATTGTCACAGTGTGTCAGAGGAGAGTCAGATCATCTCTGTGTGTCTCAAAGAGAGTCAGAGACTGTCACAGTGTGTCCCGGAGAGAGTCAGAGAGTATCTCTGTGTGTCAGAGGAGAGTCAGAGAGTGTCACAGTGTGTCCCAGAGAGAGTTAGAGAGAGTTACAGTGTGTCACAGTCAGTCAGAGAGTGTCACAGTGTGTCTCAGAGAGGGTAAGGGAGATTTAGAGAAAGTTAGAGATTGTCAGAGTAAGTTTCAGAGAGTGTCAGAGAGAGTTAGAGAGTATCTCTGTGTGTCTCAGAGTGTCAGAAAAGGTCAGAGAGCATCGCAGTGTGTTAGAGAGTGTCACGGTGTGCCAAACATTGTCACAGTGTGTCAGAGGAGAGTCAGACCATCTCTGTGTGTCTCAAAGAGAGTCAGAGACTGACACAGTGTGTACCAGAGAGAGTCAGAGAGTATCTGTGTGTGTCAGAGGAGAGTCAGAGCGTGTCACAATGTGTCTCAGAGAGAGTCAGAGAGTATCTCTGTGCGTCAGAGGAGAGTCAGAGAGACTCCGAATGTGTCACAGTACCTCTGAGATTGCTACACTGTGTGTCAGGGCGTGTCAGAGAGTGTCAATTTGTGTCTCAGAAAGAGTCAGAGAGCGTCACAGTGTGTCTCTGATAGGGTCAGCAAGTGTCACTGTATTTCAGAGAATTTCACAGGGTGTCAGAGAGACAGAGAAAGAGACATAGAGTGTCACAGTGTGTCAGAAAATGTCACAGTGTGTCTCAGAGAGTGTCAGAGAGAGTCCGAGAGTGACATAGTCTGTCAGAGTATGTTTCAGAGTGTAAGAGGTAGTCAGAAAGTGTCACATTGTGTCTCAGAGTGTCAGCGAGTGTCACAGTGTGTCAGAGAGTGTCACAGTGTGTCTCAGAGAGTTACAGAGAGACTCAGAGAGTGCCATAGTCTGACAGAGAGTGTCTCAGAGTGTACGAGGTAGTCAGAGAGTGTCACAGTATGTCTAAGAGCGTGTCAGAGAATGTCACTGTGTGTCTCAGAGATTGTCACAGTGCTTCAGAGAGTGTCAAAGTGTGTCAGAGACAGAGAGTCAGAGAGTGACACAGTGTGTCACAGTGTGTCACAGTGTGTCTCAGAGAGTGGCCGAGAGAATCAGGGAGTGTTGCAGTGTGTCAGATAGTGTCACAGTGTGTCTTAGAGTGTCAGAGAATGTCACAGTGCTTCAGAGTGTCAAAGGGTGTCACAGAGAGTGTCAGGGAGTGTCACAGTGAGTCAGAGAATATCACAGCGTGTCTCAGAGAGTGTCAGAGAGAGTCAGAGAGTGTCACAGTCAGTCGGAACATGTCTCAGAGTGTCAGAGAGTCTCACAGTGTGGCAGACATTGTCACAGTGTGTCAGAGAGATAGCCAGAGCGTGTCATAGTGTGGCAAATAGTGTCACAGTGTGTCTCAGAGTGTGTCACAGTGTCTCAAAGAGTGTCACATTGTGTCAGAGAGTGTCACAGTGTGTCAGAGAGAGACAGAGAGAGTCACAGTTTACCACAGTTTGAACGAAAGTGTCGCAGATAGTCTCAGAATGTGTCACAGAGTGTCAGAGAGTGTCACTGTGTGTCTCAGAGAGAGTCTGAGAGTGTTACAGTGTGTCACAGTCTGTCAGAGAGTGTCACAGTGTGTCTCAGAGAGTGGAATGGAGTGTCAGAGAGAGTTAGAGAGTGTCAGAGGAAGTTTCAGAGAGTGTTAGAGAGAGTCAGAGAGTATCTCTGTGTGTCTTAGAGAGTGTCACAGAATGTCAGAGAGCATCGCAGTGTGTCAGAGAGTGCAACAGTGTGTCAGACATTGTCACAGTGTGTCAGAGGAGAGTCAGAGTGTCACAGTGTGTCTCAGAGAGAGTCAGAGAGTATCTCTGTCTGTCAGATGAGAGTCAGAGAGTGTCACAGTGTGTCAGAGCGTGTCACAGTGTGTCTCGAAGAAAGTCAGAGAGTATCACTGTGTGTCTCAGAGAGAGTTAGAGAGTATCACTGTGTGTCTCAGAGAGTGTCAGTCAGTATCAATCCGTGTCTCAGAGTGTCAGAGAGTGTCATCGTGTATCTCAGTGAGTGTCAGAGTGTGTCTCAGACAGTATCAGAGAGTGTCACATTCTGTCAGAGTGTGTCTCAGACGGTTAAAGAGTGTCAAAGTGTTTCAGAGTGTGTTTCAATGTGTCAGAGAATGTCAGTGTGTCAGAGAGTGTCACAGAGTGTCTCGAAGAGAGTCAGAAAGTATCACTGTGTGTCTCAGAGAGAGTTAGAGAATAGCAATGCGTGTCTCAGAGTGTCTGAGAGTGCCATAGTGTATCTCAGAGAGTGTCACAGTGTATGTCAGAGAGTGTCACAATGACTCCGAGATAGACATAGAGGGACACAGTGTCTCAGCGAGAGACGGTGAGTGTCAGAAAGCGTCTCAGAAAGTTTCAGAGTGTGTCAGAGAGTGTCACAGCGTGTCTCAGATGGTGTCTGAGAGTGTCACAGAATGTCTCAGAGACTGTCAGAGCGAGTCACAGTGTGTCGCATTCAGTCAGAAAGTCACACAGTTTGTTTCAGAGTGTCACAGTGTGTCAGAGAGAGAGATAGTCAGAGGGATTGACAGTGTGTCAGAGAGATTGACAGTGTTTCAGAAAGAGAGAGTGAAAGAATGTCAAATTGTGTCTCAGAGCTTGTCAGAGAGTGTCACTGTGTGTCTCAGAGAGAGGTAGAGAGTGCCACAGTGCGTCAGAGAGGGAGTCAGAGAGTGACAGTGTGTCTCTGAGTGGGTCAGCAAGTGTCACAGTGTTTCAGAGAGTGTCACAGGGTGTCAGAAAGAGAGAGAGAGACAGAGGGTGTCACAGTGTGTTTCAGAGATTGTCAGAGAGTGTCATAGTGTGTCAGAGAGCGTCTCAGAGTGTAAAAGGTAGTGAGATAGTGTCACATTGTGTCTCAGAGTGTCAGCGAATGACACAGTGTGTCAGAGAGTGCCATAGTGCGTCTCAGAGAGTTATAAAGAGAGTCAGAGAGTGTCACAGTGCGTCAGAGCGTGTCACAGTGTGTCTCAGAGCGTGTCAGAGTGTGTCAGAGAGTGTCACAGTGTGTCTCAGAGCGTTACAGAGAGTATCATTGTGTGTCTCAGAGAGCGTCACAGTGTGTCTCAGAGTGTCATAGAGAGAAAGAGTGAGTCATAGTTTACTTCAGTCTGAAAGAAAGTGTCACAGGCTATCTCAGAATGTGTCAGAGAGTGTCATTGTGTGTCTCAGAGAGAGTCAGAGCGTGTTACAGTGTGTCACAGTCTATCAGAGAGTGTCACAGTGTGTCTCAGAGAGAGTCGGAGAGCGTCTCTGTGTGTCTCAGAGAGAGTCAGAGAGTGTCACTATGTCTCAAAGAGAGTCAGAGAGTGTCTCTGTGTGTCATAGGAGAGTCAGAGAGTGTCACATTGTGTCAGAGAGTATCACTGTGTGTCTCAGAGAGTGTCAGAGTGTATCAATACGTGTCTCAGAGTTTCAGAGAGTGTCATCGTGTATCGCAGAGAGTGTCAAGAGTGTGTCTCAGACAGTATCAGAGTGTGTCACACTCTGTCAGAGTGTGTTTCAGACGGTCAGAGAGTTTCAAAGTGTTTCACGTTGTGTCTCAGAAAGTGCCACAGTGTGTCAGAGAGTGTCACAGTGTGTCTCAGACAGTGTCATAGAGTGTTCGAGCATGTGGAAGTGTTTCTCACAGTGTGTCAGAGAGCATCAGAGAGTGTCACACAGTCTGTCAGAGCCTGTCCAAGTTTGTCTCAGAGTGTCAAGTGTGTGAGAGAGAGAGTCAGAGAGTGTGATATTGTGTCAGAGAGTGTCGCAGTGATCAGGGAGAGAGTCAGAGAGTGTCAAAGTGTGACTCAGAGGGTGTCAGAATCTGTCACAGTGTGTCTCAGAGAGAGTCAGAGTGTCACAATGCGTCAGAGAGAGTCAGAGAGTGGCAGCAATGTGTCACAGGATTTCAATGAGTGTCACAGGGTGTCAGAGAGTGAGTTAGAGAGTGTCAGAACATGTCTCAGAGTGTCGGAAGTAGTCACAAAGTGTCACAGTGTGTCTCAGAGAGGGTCAGCAAGTGTCACAGTGTTTCAGAGAGAGTTACAGGGTGCCAGAGAGAAAGTTAGAGAGTGTCACAGTGTGTAAAAGAGTGTCACAGCATGTCTCAGAGAGTGTCAAAGAGAGGCAGAGAGTATCACACTCTGTCAGAGCATGTCTCAGAGTGTCAAAGGTAGTCACAAACTGTCACAGCGTGTCGCAGAGTGTCAGAGATTCTCACAGTGTGACAGAGATTGTCAGAGTGTGCCAGAGAGTGTCAAGATAGTCTCAGATGAGCCAGAGAGCATCAGAGTGAGACAGTGACAAAGTGAGTTTCAGAGACTGTCAGAGAGAGTCAGAGAGAATCTCTGTGTATCTCAGAGAGTGTCGGTGAAAGTCAGGGAGCGTCGCAGTGCGTCAGAAAGTGTCAGTGTGTCAGACATTATCACAGTGTGTCAGAGGAGAGTCAGAGTATCACAGTGTGTCTCAGAGAGAGTCGGAGAGTGTCACAGTGTGTCTCAGAGAGAGTCAGAAAGAATCTGAGAGTGTCACAGTATCTCTGAGTGTGTCACAATGTGTCATAGAGTGTCGCAGTGTGTCTCAGATCGAGACAGGGAGTTTCACTGCGTATCTCAGAAAGAGACAGAGAGTGTCACAGTGTGTCTCAGAGCATGTCAGAGAGTGTCACAGTGCGTCTCAGAGAGTCAGAGAGTGTCACAGTGTGTCTCAGAGAGTCAGAGAGTGCCACTGTGTGTCTCAGAGCGTGTCACAATGTATCAGATAGTGTCACAGTGTGTCTCAGAGCGTGTCACAGTGTGTCAGAGAGTCTCACAGTGTGTCTCAGAGAGTCAGAGAGTATCACTGTGAGTCTCAGAGCGTGTCACATTGTGTCTCAGAGAGTGTCAGAGAGTCAGATTCTGTCACAGTCTGTCAAAGCATGTTTCACAGTGTTGGAGGTAGTCAGAAAGTGTCACAGTGTGTCTCAGAGTGTCACAGGGAGACAGAGAGAGAGAGAGTCAGAACATGTCAGACTTTGTCAGAGTGTCAGAGAGAGACAGAGAGTGTCACAGTACGTCTCAGAGAGTGTCAGAGACAGAGAGAGACAGAGAGAGTCACAGTTTACCACAGTCTGAAAGAAAGTGTCACGGATAGTCTCAGAATGTGCCAGAGAGTATCAGAGCGTAAAACTGTGTGACTTAGAGAGTCAGAGAATGTTACAGTGAGTCACAGTCTGTCAGGGAGTGTCACAGTGTGTCTCAGAGAGTGTAACGGAGTGTCAGAGTGAGTTTCAGAGAGTGTCAGAGAGAGTCAGAGAGTATCTCTGTGTATATCAGAGAGTATCGGAGAAAGTCAGGGAGCGTCGCAGTGTGTCAGACATTGTCACAGTGTGTCAGAGGAGAGTGTCAGAGAGTGTCACAGTGTGTCTCAGAGAGAGTCAGAAAGTATCTTTGTGTGTCAGCGGGGAGTCAGAGAGACTCTGAGATTGTCACAGTATCTCTGAGTGTGTCGCAATGTGTCAAAGAGAGTCGCAGTATGTCTCAGTGAGAGTCAGGGAGTTTCATTGCGTATCTCAGAAAGATACAGAGAGTGTCACAGTGTGTGTCAGAGCATGTCAGAGAGTGTCACAGTGCGTCTCAGAGAGAGTCAAAGCTTGTTACAGTGTGTCTCAGAGCATGTCACAGTGTGTCAGAGAGTGTCACAGTGTGTCTCAGAGCGTGTCACAGTGTGTCAGAGTCTCACAGTGTGTCTCAGAGAGTCAGAGAGTGTCACAATCTGTCTCAGAGCGTGTCACAGTGTGTCTCAGAGAGTGTCAGAGAGAGTCAGATTGTGTCACAGTCTGTCAGAGCATGTTTCAGATTGTCGGAGGTGGTTAGAAAGTGCCGCAATATGTCTCAGAGTGTCACAGTGTGTCAGAGAGAGTCAGGGCGTGTCAGAGTTTGTCAGAGAGTGTGACTGTGTGTCTCAGAGAGTGTCAGAGAGAGTCAGAGAGTGTCACATTCTGTCAGAGTGTGTCTCAGAGTGTCAGATGGAGTCAGAAATTGTTACAGTTTGTCAGGGATTGTCTCAGTGTGTCAGAGAGAGATTCAGAGCGTTTCAGATTGTGGCAGGGAGTGTCACAGTGAGTCTCAGAGAGAGTCCGAGAGTGTCACAGTATCTCAGAGAGTGTCACATTGTGTCAGAGAGTGTCAATGTGTGTCTGAGAGCGAGACAGAGAGTATCACTGTCTGTCTCAGAGAGTGTCACAGTGTGTCTCTGAGCGAGACAGATAGTATCACTGTCTGTCTGAGAGAGTGTCAGAGAGTGTCACAGTGCGTCTCAGAGCGAGACAGAGGGTATCACTGTGTGTCTTAGAGAGAGTCAGAGAGTGTCACAGTATCTCACAGTGCGTAACATTGTGTCAGAGAGAGTCACTGTGTGTCTCAGAGAGAGTCAGAGAGTGTTACAGTGTGTCTCAGAGAGTGTAATGGAGTGTCAGGGAGAGTTAGAGATTGTCAGAGGAAGTTTCAGAGAGTGTCAGAGAGAGTCAGATAGTATGTCTGAGTGCCTTAGAGATGGCACAGAAAGTCAGAGAGCATCGCAGTGTGCCTGAGAGTGTCACAGTGTGTCAGACATTGTCAAAGTGTGTCAGAGAGAGTCAGTGTCACAGTGTGTCTCAGAGAGAGTCAGAGAGTATCTCTGTCTGTCAGGAGAGTCAGAGAGTGTCACAGTGTGTCAGAGCGTGTCACAGTGTGTCTCAGAGAGTGTCACATTGTGTCTCAGAGAGTGTCAGAGAGCGTGAGATTTTGTCACAGTCTGTCAAAGCATATTTCAGAGTGTTGGAGGTAGTCAGAAAGTGTCACAGTGTGTCTCAGAGTGTCACAGGGTGTCAGAGAGAGAGAGAGTCAGAGCGTGTCAGAGTTTGTCAGAGAGTGTGACTGTGTGTCTCTGAGAGTGCCAGAGAGAGTCAGAGAGTGTCACAGTATGTCTCAGAGAGTGTCAGAGACAGAGAGAGACAGAGAGAGTCACAGTTTACCACAGTCTGAAAGAAAATGTCACAGATATTCTCAGAATGTGCCAGAGAGTATCAGAGCGTATCACTGTGTGTCTCAGAGAAAGTCAGAGAGTGTTTCAGTGTGTCTCAGTCTGTCAGAGAGTGTCACAGTGTGTTTCAGAGAGTGTAGGGGAGTGTCAGAGAGAGTGAGAGAGTGTCAGGGTGAGTTTCAGAAAGTGTCAGAGACAGTCAGAGAGTATCTCTGTGTATCTCAGAGTGTCGCAGAAAGTCAGGGAGCATCGCAGTCTGTCAGACATTGTCACAGTGTGTCAGAGGAGAGTCAGAGTATCACAGTGTGTCTCAGAGAGAGTCAGAGTGTCACAGTGTATCTCAGAGAGAGTCAGAAAGTATCTATGTGTGTCAGCGGAGAGTCAGAGAGACTCTGAGATTGTCACAGTATCTCTGATTGTGTCACAATGTGTCATAGAGTGTCGCAGTGTGTCTCAGTGAGAGTTAGGGAGTTTCACTGCGTATCTCAGAAAGAGACAGAGAGTGTCACACTGTGTCTCAGAGCATGTCAGAGAGTGTCACAGTGCGTCTCAGGGAGCGTCAAAGTTTGTTACAGTGTGTCTCACAGTGTGTCTCAGAGAGTCAGAGAGTGTCACAGTGTGTCTCAGAGCGTGTCACAGTGTGTCTCAGAGAGTGTCAGAGAGAGTCAGATTGTGTCACAGTCTGTCAGAGCATGTTTCAGAGTGTCGGAGGTAGTCCGAAAGTGTCACAGTGTGTCTCAGACTGTCACAGGGTGTCAGAGAGAGAGAGAGAGAGTCAGAGAGTTTCAGAGATTGTAGGAAGTGTGGCTGTGTGTCTCAGAGAGTGTCACAGAGACTCAGAGAGTTTCACAGTCTGTCAGAGAGTGTCTCAGAGTGTCAGATGGAGTCAGAAATTGCTACAGTGTGTCAGGGATTGTCTCAGTGTGTCAGAGAGAGATTCAGAGCGTTTCAGATTGTGTCAGGGAGTGTCACAGTGAGTCTCAGAGAGAGTCCGAGAGTGTCACAGTATCTCAGAGAGTGTCACATTGTGTTAGAGAGTGTCCATGTGTGTCTGAGAGCGAGACAGAGAGTATCACTGTCTGTCTGAGTGAGAGTCAGAGAGTGTCAAGTGTGTCTCTGAGCGAGACAGATAGTATCACGGTCTGCCTCAGAGAGTCAGAGAGTGTCACAGTGCGTCTCAGAGCGAGACAGAGAGTATCACTGTGTGTCTTAGAGAGAGTCAGAGAGTGTCACAGTGTCTCACAGTGCGTAACATTGTGTCAGAGAGAGTCACTGTGTGTCTCAGAGAGAGTCAGAGAGTGGTACAGTGTGTCTCAGAGAGTGTAATGGAGTGACAGAGAGAGTTAGAGATTGTCAGAAGAAGTTTCAGAGAGTGTCAGAGAGAGTCAGAGAGTATGTCTGAGTGCCTTAGAGAGTGTCACAGAAAGTCAGAGAGCATCGCAGTGTGCCTGAGAGTGTCACAGTGTGTCAGACATTGTCACTGTGTGTCAGAGGAGAGTCAGATTGTCTCAGTGTGTCACAGAGAGAGTCAGAGAGTATCTCTGTCTGTCAGGAGAATCAGAGAGTGTCACAGTGTGTCAGAGCGTGTCACAGTGTTCCCCGAAGAGAGTCAGAGAGTATCACTCTGTGTCTCAGAGAGTGTGAGAGAGTATCAATGCGTGTCGCAGAGTGTCAGAGAGTGTTATCGTGTATCTCAGAGAGTGTCAAAGTGTTTCGCGGTGTGTCTAATAAAGTGCCAAAGTGTTTCAGAGTGTGTCTCAATGCGTCACAGTATAGAGTGTCGCAGTGTGTCTCAGTGAGAGACAGGGAGTTTCACTGCGTATCTCAGAAAGAGACAGAGAGTGTCACAGTGTGTCTCAGAGCATGTCAGAGAGTGTCACAATGCGTCTCAGAGAGCTTCAAAGTTTTTAACAGTGTGTCTCAGAGCGTGTCACAGTGTGTCAGAGAGTCTCACAGTGTGTCTCAGAGAGTCAGAGAGTGTCACAGTGTGTTTCAGAGCGTGTCACAGTGTGTCTCAGAGTGTGTCAGAGAGAGTCAGATTGTGTCACAGTCTGTCAGAGCATGTTTCAGATTGTCGGAGGTAGTTAGAAAGTGCCACAATATGTCTCAGAGTGTCACAGTGTGTCAGAGAGAGTCAGGGCGTGTCAGAGTTTGTCAGAGAGTGTGACTGTGTGTCTCAGAGAGTGTCAGAGAGAGTCAGAGAGTGTCACAGTCTGTCAGAGTGTGTCTCAGAGTGTCAGATGGAGTCAGATATTGTTACAGTTTGTCAGAGATTGTCTCAATGTGTCAGAGAGAGATTCAGAGAGTTTTAGAGTGTGTCAGGGAGTGTCACAGTGAGTCTCAGAGAGGGTCCGAGAGTGTCACAGTATCTCAGAGAGTGTCACATTGTGTCAGAGAGTGTCAATGTGTGTCTGAGAGCGAGACAGAGAGTATCACTGTCTGTCTCAGAGAGTCAGAGAGTGTCACAGTGTGTCTCTGAGCGAGACAGATAGTATCACTGTCTGTCTGAGAGAGTGTCAGAGAGTGTCACAGTGCGTCTCAGAGCGAGACAGAGGGTATCACTGTGTGTCTTAGAGAGAGTCAGAGAGTGTCACAGTATCTCAAAGTGCGTAACATTGTGTCAGAGAGAGTCACTGTGTGTCTCAGAGAGAGTCAGAGAGTGTTACAGTGTGTCTCAGAGAGTGTAATGGAGTGTCAGAGAGAGTTAGAGATTGTCAGAGGAAGTCTCAGAGAGTGTCAGAGAGAGTCAGAGAGTATGTCTGAGTGCCTTAGAGATGGCACAGAAAGTCAGAGAGCATCGCAGTGTGCCTGAGAGTGTCACAGTGTGTCAGACATTGTCAAAGTGTGTCAGAGAGAGTCAGTGTCACAGTGTGTCTCAGAGAGAGTCAGAGAGTATCTCTGTCTGTCAGGAGAGTCAGAGAGTGTCACAGTGTGTCAGAGCGTGTCACAGTGTGTCTCAGAGTGTGTCACATTGTGTCTCAGAGAGTGTCAGAGAGCGTGAGATTTTGTCACAGTCTGTCAAAGCATATTTCAGAGTGTTGGAGGTAGTCAGAAAGTGTCACAGTGTGTCTCAGAGTGTCACAGGGTGTCAGAGAGAGAGAGAGTCAGAGCGTGTCAGAGTTTGTCAGAGAGTGTGACTGTGTGTCTCTGAGAGTGCCAGAGAGAGTCAGAGAGTGTCACAGTATGTCTCAGAGAGTGTCAGAGACAGAGAGAGACAGAGAGAGTCACAGTTTACCACAGTCTGAAAGAAAATGTCACAGATATTCTCAGAATGTGCCAGAGAGTATCAGAGCGTATCACTGTGTGTCTCAGAGAAAGTCAGAGAGTGTTTCAGTGTGTCTCAGTCTGTCAGAGAGTGTCACAGTGTGTTTCAGAGAGTGTAGGGGAGTGTCAGAGAGAGTGAGAGAGTGTCAGGGTGAGTTTCAGAAAGTGTCAGAGACAGTCAGAGAGTATCTCTGTGTATCTCAGAGTGTCGCAGAAAGTCAGGGAGCATCGCAGTCTGTCAGACATTGTCACAGTGTGTCAGAGGAGAGTCAGAGTATCACAGTGTGTCTCAGAGAGAGTCAGAGTGTCACAGTGTATCTCAGAGAGAGTCAGAAAGTATCTATGTGTGTCAGCGGAGAGTCAGAGAGACTCTGAGATTGTCACAGTATCTCTGATTGTGTCACAATGTGTCATAGAGTGTCGCAGTGTGTCTCAGTGAGAGTTAGGGAGTTTCACTGCGTATCTCAGAAAGAGACAGAGAGTGTCACACTGTGTCTCAGAGCATGTCAGAGAGTGTCACAGTGCGTCTCAGAGAGCGTCAAAGTTTGTTACAGTGTGTCTCAGATCGTGTCACAGTGTGTCAGAGAGTGTCACAGTGTGTCTCAGAGAGCGTCAAAGTTTGTTACAGTGTGTCTCACAGTGTGTCTCAGAGAGTCAGAGAGTGTCACAGTGTGTCTCAGAGCGTGTCACAGTGTGTCTCAGAGAGTGTCAGAGAGAGTCAGATTGTGTCACAGTCTGTCAGAGCATGTTTCAGAGTGTCGGAGGTAGTCCGAAAGTGTCACAGTGTGTCTCAGACTGTCACAGGGTGTCAGAGAGAGAGAGAGAGTCAGAGAGTTTCAGAGATTGTAGGAAGTGTGGCTGTGTGTCTCAGAGAGTGTCACAGAGACTCAGAGAGTTTCACAGTCTGTCAGAGAGTGTCTCAGAGTGTCAGATGAAGTCAGAAATTGCTACAGTGTGTCAAGGATTGTCTCAGTGTGTCAGAGAGAGATTCAGAGCGTTTCAGATTGTGTCAGGGAGTGTCACAGTGAGTCTCAGAGAGAGTCCGAGAGTGTCACAGTATCTCAGAGAGTGTCACATTGTGTTAGAGAGTGTCCATGTGTGTCTGAGAGCGGGACAGAGAGTATCACTGTCTGTCTGAGTGAGAGTCAGAGAGTGTCAAGTGTGTCTCTGAGCGAGACAGATAGTATCACTGTCTGCCTCAGAGAGTCAGAGAGTGTCCATGTGTGTCTGAGAGCGAGACAGAGAGTATCACTGTCTGTCTGAGTGAGAGTCAGAGAGTGTCAAGTGTGTCTCTGAGCGAGACAGATAGTATCACTGTCTGCCTCAGAGAGTCAGAGAGTGTCACAGTGCGTCTCAGAGCGAGACAGAGAGTATCACTGTGTGTCTTAGAGAGAGTCAGAGAGTGTCACAGTATCTCACAGTGCGTAACATTGTGTCAGAGAGAGTCACTGTGTGTCTCAGAGAGAGTCAGAGAGTGGTACAGTGTGTCTCAGAGAGTGTAATGGAGTGACAGAGAGAGTTAGAGATTGTCAGAAGAAGTCTCAGAGAGTGTCAGAGAGAGTCAGAGAGTATGTCTGAGTGCCTTAGAGAGTGTCACAGAAAGTCAGAGAGCATCGCAGTGTGCCTGAGAGTGTCACAGTGTGTCAGACATTGTCACTGTGTGTCAGAGGAGAGTCAGAGTGTCACAGTGTGTCACAGAGAGAGTCAGAGAATATCTTTGTCTGTCAGGAGAATCAGAGAGTGTCACAGTATGTCAGAGCGTGTCACAGTGTTCCCCGAAGAGAGTCAGAGAGTATCACTCTGTGTCTCAGAGAGTGTCAGAGAGTGTTATCGTGTATCTCAGAGAGTGTCAAAGTGTTTCGCGGTGTGTCTAAGAAAGTGCCAAAGTGTTTCAGAGTGTGTCTCAATGCGTCACAGTATAGAGTGTCGCAGTGTGTCTCAGTGAGAGACAGGGAGTTTCACTGCGTATCTCAAAAAGAGACAGAGAGTGTCACAGTGTGTCTCAGAGCATGTCAGAGAGTGTCACAATGCGTCTCAGAGAGCTTCAAGGTTTGTTACAGTGTGTCTCAGAGCGTGTCACAGTGTGTCAGAGAGTCTCACAGTGTGTCTCAGAGAGTCAGAGAGTGTCACAGTGTGTTTCAGAGCGTGTCATAGTGTGTCTCAGAGTGTGTCAGAGAGAGTCAGATTGTGTCACAGTCTGTCAGAGCATGTTTCAGAGTGTGTCACAGTGTGTCAGCCAGTCTCACAGTGTGTCTCAGAGAGTCAGAGAGTGTCACAGTGTGTCTCAGAGCGTGTCACAGTGTGTCTCAGAGAGTGTCAGAGAGTCAGATTGTGTCACAGTCTGTCAGAGCATGTTTCAGAAAGTGTCACAGTGTGTCTCAGAGTGTCACAGGGTGTCAGAGAGAGTGAGTCAGAGCGTGTCAGAGTTTGTCAGAGAGTGTGTCTGTGTGTCTCAGAGAGTGTCAGAGAGAGTCAGAGAGTTTCACAGTCTTTCAGCGAGTGTCTCAGAGTGTCAGATGGAGTCAGAAATTGCTACAGTGTGTCAGGGATTGTCTCAATGTGTCAGAGAGGGATTCAGAGCGATTCAGAGTGTGTCAGGTTGTGTCACAGTGAGTCTCAGAGAGAGTCCGAGAGTGTCACAGTATCTCAGAGAGTGCCACATTGTGTCAGAGAGTGTCAATGTGTGTCTGAGAGCGAGACAGAGAGTATCACTGTCTGCCTCAGAGAGAGTCAGAGAGGGTCAAGTGTGTCTCTGAGCGAGACAGATAGTATCACTGTCTGTCTCAGAGAGTCAGAGAGTGTCACAGTGCGTCTCAGAGCGAGACAGAGAGTATCACTGTGTGTCGCAGAGAGTCGGAGAGTGTCACAGTATCTCACAGTGCGTAACATTGTGTCAGAGAGTGTCACAGTGTGTCTCAGAGAGAGTCTGAGACTGGCACAACGTGTCTCAGAGAGTGTCACAGATAGACATAGAGGCTCACAGTTTATCACAGTCTTTCAGAGTGTATAGACTGTCCCAAATTGTGCCAGAGAGAGTCAGAGAGTGTCACATTGTGTCTCAGAACGTGTCAGAGAGTGTCACAGTGTGTCTCACAGATTGTCAGCAAGTGTCTCAGTGCTTCTAAGAGTGTCAAAAGGTTTCAGAGAGCGAGTCCGAGAGTGTCCGATTGTGTTAGACTGTGTCACAGTGTGTCTCAGAGAGCGTCCGAGAGAGTCAGAGAGTGTCACAGTGTGTCAGATAGTGTCACAGTGTGTCTTTGAGAGTGTCAGAGAGAGAGGCAGAGAGTGTGATATTGTGTCAGAGAGTGTTGCAGTGCATCACGGAGAGAGTGAGAGAGTGTCACAGTGTGACTCAGAGGGTGTCAGAGTCTGTCACAGTGTGTCTCAGAGTGTCAGAGAGTGTCACAGTGCTTCAGAGTGTCACAGGGTGTCAGACAGAGAGAGTCAGAGAGTGTCACAATGTGTCAGAGAATGTCACAGCGTGTCTCAGCGAGAGTCAGAGAGTGTCACAGTCTGTCAGAGCATGTGTCATAGTTTCAGAGGTAGTCACAGAGTGTCGCAGTGTGTCTCGGAGTGTCAGAGAGTCTCACAGTGTGGCAGAGATTGTCACAGTGTGTCAGAGAGATAGCAAGAGCGTGTCAGAGAGTGTCACAGTGTGTCAGAGAGAGACAAAGAAAGTCACAGTTTACCACAGTCTGAACGAAAGTGTCACAGACTATCTCAGAATGTGTCAGAGATTGTCAGAGAGTGTCATCGTGTATCTCAGAGAGTGTCGAAGTGTTTCGCGGTGTGTCTAAGAAAGTGCCAAAGTGGTTCAGCGTGTGTCTCAGTGCGTCAGAGAATGTCACAGTGTGTCAGAGTGTGACACAGTGTCTCAGAGAGTGTCACATTGTGTCAGAGAGTTTCACAGCATCTCTCAGAGCGAGACAGAGAGTTTCACTGTGTGTCTCAGAGAGTGTCACAATATGTTTCAGAGAGTGTCAGAGAGAGAGAGAGAGAGAGAGAGTCACAGTTTACCACAGACTGAAATAAAGTGTCACAGATAGTCTCAGAATGTGCCAGAGAGTATCATAGTGAGAGAGTGTCAGAGTGAGTTGCAGAGACTGTCAGAAAGAGTCAGAGTGTATCTCTGTGTATCTCAGAGTGTGTCGGAGAAAGTCAGGGAGCGTCGCAGTGTGTCAGAGAGTGTCAGTGTGTCAGACATTGTCACAGTGTGTAAGAGGAGAGTCAGAGTATCACAGTGTGTCTCAGAGAGAGTCAGAGAGTGTCACAGTGTGTCTCAGAGAGAGTCAGAAAGTATCTATGTGTGTCAGCGGAGAGTCAGAGAGACTCTGAGAGTGTCACAGTATCTCTGAGTGTGTCACAATGTGTCATAGAGTGTCGCAGTGTGTCTCAGAGATTGTCCAAGTTTGTTACAGTGTGTCTCAGAGCGTGTCACAGTGTATCAGAGAGTGTCAATGTGTCTTTGAGAGCGAGACAGAGAGTATCACTGTCTGTCTCAGAGAGAGTCAGAGAGGGTCAAGTGGGTCTCTGAGCGTGACAGATAGTATCACGGTCTGTCTCAGAGAGAGTCAGAGAGTGTCACAGTGCATCTCAGAGCGCGACAGGGAGTCTCACTGTGTGTCTTAGAGAGAGTCAGACAGTGTCACAGTATCTCACAGTGCGTAAAATTCTGTCAGAGAGTGTCACTGTGTGTCTCTAAGAGTGTCATAGAGAGTCAGAGAGTGTCACAGGATGTCTCAGAGAGTGTCAGAGACAGAGAGAGACAGAGAGAGTCACAGTTAACAACAGTCTGAAAGGAAGTATCACAGATAGTCTCAGAATGTGCCAGAGAGTATCAGAGCGTATCACTGTGTGTCTCAGAGAGAGTCGGAGAGTGTTTCAGTGTGTCACAGTCTGTCAGAGTGTGTCACAGTGTGTCTCAGAGAGTGTAATAGAGTGTCAGAGAGAGTTAGAGATTGTCAGAGGAAGTTTCAGAGAGTGTCAGAGAGAGTCAGAGAGTATCTGTGAGTGTTTTAGAGAGTGTCGCAAAAAGTCAGAGAGCATCGCAGTGTGTCTGCGAGTGTCACAGTGTGTCAGACATTGTCACAGTGTGTCAGAGGAGAGTCAGAGTGTCACAGTGTGTCTCAGAGAGAGTCAGAGAGTATCTCTGTCTGTCAGAGGAGAGTCAGAGAGTGTCATAGTGTGTCAGAGCTTGTCACAGTGTACCTCGAAGAGTGTCAGAGAGTATCACGGTGTGTCTCAGAGAGTGTCAGAGAGTATCAATGCGTGTCTCAGAGAGTGTCAGAGAATGTTATCGTGTATCTCAGAGAGTGTCAAAATGTTTCACGGTGTGTCTCAGAAAGTGCCAAAGTGTTTCTGAGTGTGTATCAGTGCGTCAGAGAATGTCACAGTATGTCAGAGTGTGTCACAGTGTCTCAGAGAGTGTCACATTGTGTCAGAGAGAGTCACAGCATCTCTTAGAGCGAGACAGAGAGTTTCACTGTGTGTCTCAGAGAGTGTCACAATATGTCTCAGAGAGTGTCAGAGAGAGAGAGAGAGACAGAGAGAATCACAGTTTACCAGAGTCTGAAAGAAAGTGTCATAGATATTCCCAGAATGTTCCAGAGAGTATCAGAGTGAGAGAGTGTCAGAGTGAGTTTCAGAGAGTGTCAGAAAGAGTCAGAGAGTATCTATGCGTATCTCAGAGAGTGTCGGAGAAAGTTAGGGAGCATCGTGGTGTGTCCGGGAGTGTCACAGTGTGTCAGTCATTGTCACAGTGTGTCAGAGGAGAGTCAGAGTATCACAGTGTGTCTCAGAGAGAGTCAGAGAGTGCCACACTGTGTCTCAGAGAGAGTCAGAAAGTATCTCTGTGTGTCAGCGGAGAGTCAGAGAGACTCTGAGAGTGTCACAGTATCTCTGAGTGTGTCACAATGTATCATAGAGTGTCGCAATGTGTCTCAGATCGAGACAGGGAGTTTCACTGCGTATCTCAGAAAGAGACAGAGAGTGTCACAGTGTATCTTAGAGAATGTCAGAGAGTGTCACAGTGTGTCTCAGAACATGTCACAGTGTGTCTCAGAGAGTGTCAGAGATCGTGCGATTGTGTCACAGTCTGTCAATGCAGGTTTCAGAGTGTTGGAGGTAGTCAGAAAGTGTCACAGTGTGTCTCAGAGTGTCACAGGGTGTCAGAGAGAGAGTCATTGCGTGTCAGAGTTTGTCAGAGATTGTGACTGTGTGTCTCTGAGAGTGTCAGAGAGAGTCAGAGAGTGTCACAGTATGTCTCAGAGAGTGTCAGAGACAGAGAGAGACAGAGTCACAGTTTACCACAGTCTGAAAGAAAGTATCACAGATAGTCTCCGAATGTGCCAGAGAGTGTCAGAGCGTCTCACTGTGTGTCTCAGAGAGTCAGAGAGTGTTTCAGTGTGTCACAGTCTGTCAGAGAGCGTCACAGTGTGTCTCCGAGTGTGTCACATTGTGTCTCAGAGAGTGTCAGAGAGCGTGAGATTGTGTCACAGTCTGTCAAAGCATGTTTCAGAGTGTTGGAGGTAGTCAGAAAGTGTCACAGTGTGTCAGAGAGAGAGAGAGAGTCAGAGCGTGTCAGAGTTTGTCAGAGAGTGTGACTGTGTGTCTCTGAGAGTGTCAGAGAGAGTCAGAGAGTGTCACAGTATGTCTCAGAGAGTGTCAGAGACAGAGAGAGACAGAGAGTCACAGTTTACCACAGTCTGAAAGAAAGTGTCACAGATAGTCTCAGAATGTGCCAGAGAGTATCAGAGCGTATCACTGTGTGTCTCAGAGAGATTCAGAGAGTGTTTCAGTGTGTCACAGTCTGTCAGAGAGAGTCACAGCGTGTTTCAGAGAGTGTAGGGGAGTGTCAGAGACAGTGAGAGAGTGTCAGAGTGAGTTTCAGAGAGTGTCAGAGAGAGTCAGAGAGTATCTCTGTGTATCTCAGAGTGTCGCAGAAAGTCAGGGAGCGTCGCAGTATGTCTGACATTGTCACAGTGTGTCAGAGGAGAGTCAGAGTATCACAGTGTGTCTCAGAGAGAGTAGAGAGTGTCACAGTGTATCTCAGAGAGAGTCAGAAAGCATCTCTGTGTGTCACCGGGGAGTCAGAGAGACTCTGAGATTGTCACAGTATCTCTGATTGTGTCACAATGCGTCATAGAGTGTCGCAGTGTGTCTCAGTGAGAGTCAGGGAGTTTCACTGCGTATCTCAGAAAGAGACAGAGAATGTCACAGTGTGTCTCAGAGAGCGTCAAAGTTTGTTACAGTGTGTCTCAGATCGTGTCACAGTGTGTCAGAGGTGTCACAGTGTGTCTCAGAGCTTGTCACAGTGTGTCAGAGAGTCTCACAGTGTGTCTCACAGTCAGAGAGTGTCTCAGTGTGTCTCAGAGCGTGTCACAGTGTGTCTCAGAGAGTGTCAGAGAGAGTCAGATTGTGTCACAGTCTGTCAGAGCATCTTTCAGAGTGTCGGAGGTAGTCAGAAGGTGTTACAGTGTGTCTCAGAGTGTCACAGGGTGTCAGAGAGAAAGAGTCAGAGCGTGTCAGAGTTTGTCAGAGAGTGTGACTGTGTGTCTCAGAGAGTGTCAGAGAGAGTCAGACAGTGTCACAGTCTGTCAGAGATTGTCTCAGTGTGTCAGAGAGAGATTCAGAACGTTTCAGAGTGTGTCAGGGAGTGTCACAGTGAGTCTCAGAGAGAGTCCGAGAGTGTCACAGTATCTCAGAGAGTGTCACATTGTGTCAGAGAGTGTCAATGTGTGTCTGAGAGCGAGACAGAGAGTATCACGGTCTGCCTCAGAGAGTCAGAGAGTGTCACAGTGCGTCTCAGAGCGAGACAGAGAGTATCACTGTGTGTCTTAGAGAGAGTCAGAGAGTGTCACAGTATCTCACAGTGCGTAACATTGTGTCAGAGAGAGTCACTGTGTGTCGCAGAGAGAGTCAGAGAGTGTTACAGTGTGTCTCAGAGAGTGTAATGGAGTGTCAGAGAGAGTGATAGATTGTCAGAGGAAGTTTCAGAGAGAGTCAGAGAGTATGTCTGAGTGTCTTAGAGAGTGTCACAGAAAGTCAGAGAGCATCGCAGTGTGTCAGAGAGTGTCACAGTGTGTCAGACATTGTCACAGTGTGTCAGAGGAGAGTCAGAGTGTCACAGTGTGTCTCAGAGAGAGTCAGAGAGTATCTCTGTCTGTCAGAGGAGAGTCAGAGAGTGTCACAGTGTGTCAGAGCGTGTCACAGGGTGCCTCGAAGAGAGTCAGAGAGTATCACTGTGTGTCTCAGAGAGTGTCAGAGAGTATCAATGCGTGTCTCAGAGTGTCAGAGAGTGTTATCGTGTTACTCAGAGAGTGTCAAAGTGTTTCACGGTGTGTCTCAGAAAGTGCCAAAGTGTTTCAGAGTGTGTCTCAGTGCGTCAGAGAATCTCACAGTGTGTCAGAGTGAGTCACAGTGTCTCAGAGAGTATCACATTGCGTCAGAGAGTGTCAGAGAGTATCTCTGTGTATCTCAGAGAGTGTCGGAGAAAGTTATGAAGCATCGCGGTGTGTCAGAGTGTCACAGTGTGTCAGACATTGTCACAGTGTGTCAGAGGAGAGTCAGAATATCACAGTGTGTCTCAGAGAGAGTCAGAAAGTATCTCTGTGTGTCAGCGGAGAGTCAGAGAGACTCTGAGAGTGTCACAGTATATCTGAGTGTGTCAAAATGTGTCATAGAGTGTCGCAGTGTGTCTCAGTGAGAGTCAGGAAGTTTCACTGCGTATCTCCGAAAGAGACAGAGAATGTCACAGTGTGTCTCAGACCATGTCAGAGAGTGTCACCGTGCATCTCAGAGAGCGTCAAAGTTCGTTACAGTGTGTCTCAGAGCGTGTCACAGTGTGTCAGAGAGTGTCACAGTGTGTCTCAGAGCGTGTCACAGTGTGTCAGAGAGTCTCACAGTGTGTCTCAGAGAGTCATAGAGTGCCACAGTGTGTCTCAGAGCGTGTCACAGTGTGTCTCAGAGCGTGTCAGTGAGTGTCAGATTGTTTCACAGTCTGTCAAAGCATGTTTCAGAGTGTTGGAGGTAGTGAGAAAGTGTCACAGTGTGTCTCAGAGTGTCACAGGGTGTCAGAGAGAGAGAGTCAGAGCGTGTCAGAGGTTTTCAGAGAGTGTGACTGCGTGTCTCTGAGAGTGTCAGAGAGAGTCAGAGAGTGTCACAGTATGTCTCAGAGAGTGTCAGAGACAGAGAGAGACAGAGAGAGTCACAGTTTACCACAGTCTGAAAGAAAGTGTCACAGATAGTCTCAGAATGTGCCAGAGAGTATCAGAGCGTATTACTGTGAGTCTCAGAGAGAGTCAGAGAATGTTACAGTGTGTCACAGTCTGTCAGAGAGTGTCACAGTGTGTCTCAGAGATTGTAACGGAGTGCCAGAGAGAGTGAGTGTCAGAGTGAGTTTCAGAGAGTGTCAGAGAGAGTCAGAGAGTATCTCTTTGTATCTCAGAGAGTGTCGGAGAAAGTCAGACATTGTCACAGTGTGTCAGAGAGTGTCACAGTGTGTCAGACATTGTCACAATGTGTCAGAGGAGAGTCAGAGTATCACAGTGTGTCTCAGAGAGAGTCAGAGAGTGTCACAGTGTGTCTCAGAGAGAGGCAGAAAGTATCTATTTGTGTCAGCGGAGAGTCAGAGAGACTCTGAGATTGTCACAGTATCTCTGATTGTGTCACAATGTGTCATAGAGTGTCGCAGTGTGTCTCAGAGAGAGTCAGGGAGTTTCACTGCGTATCTCAGAAAGTGACAGAGAGTGTCACAGTGTGTCTCAGAGCATGTGAGCATGTCAGAGAATTTCACCGTGCGTCTCAGAGAGCGTCAAAGTTTGTTACAGTGTGTCTCAGAGCGTGTCACAGTGTGTCAGAGAGTATCACAGTGTGTCTCAGAGCGTGTCACAGTGTGTCTCAGAGAGTTTCACAGTGAAGCTCAGAGAGTCACAGAGTCTGACATTGTGTCTCAGAGAGTCATAGCGTGTCACAGTGTGTCTCAGAGGGTATCACAGTGTGTCTCAGAGAGTGTCAGAGAGTGTCAGATTGTGTCACAGTCTGTCAGAGCATGTTTCAGAGAGTCGTAGGTACTCAGAAAGTGTCACAGTGTGTCTCAGGGTGTCACAGGGTGACAGAGAGAGAGAGAGTCAGAGCGTGTCCGAGTTTGTCAGACAGTTTCACCGTGTGTCAGAGATTGTCTCAATGTGTCAGAGAGAGATTCAGAGAGTGTCAGAGTGTGTCAGGGAGTGTCACAGTGAGTCTCAGAGAGAGTCCGAGAGTGTCACAGTATCTCAGAGAGTGTCACATTGTGTCAGAGAGTGTCAATGTGTGTCTGAGAGCGAGACAGAGAGTATCACTGTCTGTCTCAGAGAAAGTCAGAGAGTGTCACAGTGTGTCTCAGAGCGAGACAGATAGTATCACTGTCTGTCTCAGAGAGAGTCAGAGATTGTCACAGTGCGTCTCAGAGCTTGACAGAGAGTATCACTGTGTGTCTTAGAGAGAGTCAGAGAGTTTCACAGTATCTCACAGTGCTTCACATTGTGTCAGAGAGTGTCACAGTGTGTCTCAGAGAGAGTCAGAGACTGGCACAACGTGTCTCAGAGAGTGTCAGAGATAGACAGAGAGACTCTCAGTTTATCACAGTCTGTCAGAGTGTCATAGAGTGTCCCAGATTGTGTCAGTGAGTGTCACAGTGTGTCTCAGAGAGAGTCAGAGAGTGTCACATTGTGTCTCAGAACGTGTCAGAGAGTGTCACACTGTGTCTCACAGATTGTCAGCAAGTGTCTCAGTGCTTCAGAGAGTGTCAAAGGGTTTCAGAGAGCGAGTCCGAGAGTGTCACATTGTGTTAGACTGTGTCTCAGAGAGCGTACGAGAGAGTCAGAGAATGTCACAGTGTGTCAGATAGTGTCACAGTGTGTCTTTGAGAGTGTCAGAGAGAGAGGCAGAGAGTGTGATATTGTGTCAGAGAGTGTTGCAGTGCAATCACGGAGAGAGTGAGAGAGTGTCACAGTGTGACTCAGTGGGTGTCAGAGTCTGTCACAGTGTGTCTCAGAGGGAGTCCGTGAGTATCACAATGCTTCAGTGAGAGTCAGAGAGTGTCAGCAATGTGTCACAGTATTTCAATGATTGTCACTGGGTGTCAGAGAGTGAGTCAGAGGTTGCCACCGTCTGTCAGAGCATGTCTAAGAGTTTCAGAGGTAGTCACATAGTGTCACAGTGTGTCTCAGAGTGGGTCAGCAAGTTTCACAGTGCTTTAGAGTGTCACAGGGTGTCAGAGAGAGAGAGTCAGAGAGTGTCACAGCATGTCCCAGAGAGTGTCAGAGAGAGTCAGAGTGTCACAGTCTGTCAGAGCAAGTCTCAGAGTGTCAGAAGTAGTCACAAAGTGTCACAGTGTGTCTCTGAGTGTCAGAGAGTCTCACAGTGTGACAGAGATTGTCAGGGTGTGCCAGAGAGATAGGCAGAGCGTGTCAGAAAGTGTCAGAGTGTGTCTCAGAGTGTGTCACAGTGTCTCAGAGAGTGTCACATTGTGTCAGAGAGTGTCACAGTGTGTCTCAGAGCGTGACAGAGAGTATCATTGTGTGTCTCAGAGAGTGTCACAGTGTGTCTCAGAGAGTGTCGGAGAGAGACAGAGAGAGTCACAGTTTACCACAGTCTGAAATAAAGTGTCACAGACCGTCTCAGAATGTGTCAGAGAGTGTCACTGTGTGTCTCAGAGACAGTCAGAGAGTGTTACAGTGAGAGTCAGAGAGTGTCACAGTGTGTCTCGGAGAGTGTCACAGTGAGTCTCAGAGAGACTCCGAGAGTGTCACAGTATCTCTGAGAGTGTCACATTGTTTCAGAGAGTGTTGCAGTGTGTCTCAGAGTGAGACAGAGAGTATCACTGCGTGTCTCACTGTGACACTCTCTGAGACACACTGTGACACTCTCTGAGACACACTGTGACATGCTCGGAGACGCATTGTAACACTATTTGACTCTCTCTGAGACACATTGTGACACACTCTGACACGCTCTGAGACACACTGTGACACTCTTTAACTACCTCTTACACTCTGAGACACTCTCTATCCGTCTATGACACTCTCTGACTCTCTCTGAAACTCTGTGAGACACCCTGTGACACTGTCTGAAACACTGTGACACTTGCTGACCCTCTCAGAGATACACTGTCACTCTCTGACTCCCTCTCTGACGCACTGTGGCACTCTCTGACTCTCTCTGAGACACACAGTGACACTCTCTGACACGTTCTGAGACACACTGTGACACTCTCTGACTACATCTTACACTCTGAAACACTCTCTGTCAGACTATGACACTCTCTGGTTCTCTCCGAAAGTCTCTGAGACACACTGTGACACTCTCTGACACTCTCTGTGACACTCGCTGACACTCTGAGACACAATGTGACACTCTCTGACTACCACTTACACACTGAGACGCTCTCTGACAGACTGTGACACTCTCTGACTCTCTCTGTCTCTCTCTGACACACTGTGACGCTCTCTGACACACTCTGACACGCTCTGGCTATCTCTCTGACACGCTGTGAGAATCTCCGTCACATTGTGAGACTCTCTGACACTCTGAGACACGCTGTGACACAATGTGTCAGAGAGTGTCACAGTGTGTCTCAGAGAGTTTCACAGAGAGACACGAGAGAGTCAGAGAGTATTTTTGTGTGTAAGAGGAGAGTCAGAGAGTGTCACAGTGTGTCAGAGAGTGTCACAGTGTGTCGTGAAGAGAGTCATAGAGTATCACTGTGTGTCTCAGAGAGAGTTAGAGAATATCACTGTGTGTCTCAGAGAGTGTCAGAGAGTATCAATGCGTGTCTCAGAGAGTGTCAGAGTGTGTCACAGAGAGGGTCAGCAAGTGTCACGGTGTTTCAGAGAGTGTCAAACGGTGTCAGAGAGAGAGTCAGAGAGTGTCACAGTGTGTCAAGATAGTGTCACAGCATGTCTCAGAGAGTGTCAGACAGAGTCAGAGAGTATCACAGTCTGTCAGAGCATGTCTCACAGTGTCAGAGATAGTCACAAATTGTCACTGTGAGTCTCAGAGTGTCAGAGAGTCTCACAGTGTGACAGAGATTGTCAGAGTGTGCCAGAGAGATAGCCAGAGCATGTCAGAGTCTGCCAGAGAGTGTCACAGTGTGTCTCAGACAGTGTCAGAGAGAGTCAGAGAGTGTCATAGTCTGTCAGAGAGTGTCTCCGAGTGTAAGAGGTAGTCAGATGGTGTCACATTGTCTCTGAGAGTGTAAGCAAATGACACAATGTGTCAGAGACGGTCACAGCGTGTCTCAGAGAGTTTCACAGAGAGTCAGAGAGTGTCATAGTCGGACAGAGAATGTCTCAGAGTGTAAGAGGTAGTCCGGGAGTGTCACAGTGTGTCTCAGAGCATGTCAGAGTGTGTCACAGTGTGTCTGAGAGAGAGTCAAAGAGTGTTCACTGTGTCTCCGAGCGTGTCACAGTGTGTCAGATAGTGTCACAGTGTGTCTCAGAGTGTCAGAAAGTCTCACAGTGTGACAGAGATTGTCAGAGTGTGTCAGAGAGACAGCCAGAGCATGTCAGAGTGTGTCAGAGAGTGTCACTGTGTGTCTCAGAGTGTGTCACAGTGTCTCAGAGAGTGTCACATTGTGTCAGAGAGTGTCACAGCATCTCTCAGTGTGAGACAGAGAATATCACTGTGTGTCTCAGAGAGTGTCACAGTACGTCTCAGACAGTGTCAGCGAGAGAGAGAGACAGAGAGAGTAACAGTTTACCACAGTCTGAAAGAAAGTGTAACAGACTGTCTCAGAATGTGTCAGAGAGAATCAGAGTATCACTGTGTATCTCAGAGGGTCAGAGAGTGTTACAGTGTGTCACAGTTTGTCATAAAGTGTCACAGTGTGTCTCAGAGAGTGTAACAGAGTGTCAGAGAGAGTTAGAGAGTGTCAGAGTGTGTTTCAGAGAGTGTCAAAGAGAGTCAGAGAGTATCTCTATGTATCTCAGAGAGTGTCAGAGAAAGTCAGGGAGCGTCGCAGTGTGTCAGAGAGTGTCACAGTTTGTCAGAGAGTGTCAGTGTGTCAGACATTGTCACAGTGCGTAAGAGGACAGTCAGAGTATCACAGTGTGTCTCAGAGAGAGTCAGAGAGTATCACAGTGTGTCTCAGAGAGAGTCAGAGAGTGTCACAGTGTGTCTCAGAGAGAGTCAGAAAGTATCTCTGTGTGTCAGCGGAGAGTCAGAGAGACTCTGAGATTGTCGCAGTATCTCTGAGTGTGTCACAGTGTGTCAGATAGTGTCACAGTGTGTCTCGGAGAGTGTCACAGTGAGTCTCAGAGAGACTCCGAGAGTGTCAAAATATCTCTGAGAGTGTCACATTGTATCAGAGAGTGTCGCAGTGTGTGTCAGATCGAGGCAGAGAGTATCACTGCGTATCTCAGAAAGAGACAGAGAGTGTCACAGTGTGTCTCAGAGCGTGATAGAGAGTGTCACAGTGTGTCTCAGAGAGCGTCAAAGAGTGTTACAGTGTGTCTCTGAGCGTGTCACAATGTATTAGATAGTGTCATAGTGTGTCTCAGAGCGCGTCAAAGTGTGTCAGAGAGTGTCAGTGTCACAGTGTGTCTCAGAGAGAGTCAGAGAGTATCTCTGTCTGTCAGGAGAGTCAGAGAGTGTCACAGTGTGTCAGAGCGTGTCACAGTGTGTCTCAGATTGTGTCACATTGTGTCTCAGAGAGTGTCAGAGAGCGTGAGATTTTGTCACAGTCTGTCAAAGCATATTTCAGAGTGTTGGAGGTAGTCAGAAAGTGTCACAGTGTGTCTCAGAGTGTCACAGGGTGTCAGAGAGAGAGAGAGTCAGAGCGTGTCAGAGTTTGTCAGAGAGTATGACTGTGTGTCTCTGAGAGTGTCAGAGAGAGTCAGAGAGTGTCACAGTATGTCTCAGAGAGTGTCAGAGACAGAGAGAGACAGAGAGAGTCACAGTTTACCACAGTCTGAAAGAAAATGTCACAGATATTCTCAGAATGTGCCAGAGAGTATCAGAGCGTATCACTGTGTGTCTCAGAGAAAGTCAGAGAGTGTTTCAGTGTGTCTCAGTCTGTCAGAGAGTGTCACAGTGTGTTTCAGAGAGTGTAGGGGTGTGTCAGAGAGAGTGAGAGAGTGTCAGGGTGAGTTTCAGAAAGTGTCAGAGACAGTCAGAGAGTATCTCTGTGTATCTCAGAGTGTCGCAGAAAGTCAGGGAGCATCGCAGTCTGTCAGACATTGTCACAGTGTGTCAGAGGAGAGTCAGAGTATCACAGTGTGTCTCAGAGAGAGTCAGAGTGTCACAGTGTATCTCAGAGAGAGTCAGAAAGTATCTATGTGTGTCAGCGGAGAGTCAGAGAGACTCTGAGATTGTCACAGTATCTCTGATTGTGTCACAATGTGTCATAGAGTGTCGCAGTGTGTCTCAGTGAGAGTTAGGGAGTTTCACTGCGTATCTCAGAAAGAGACAGAGAGTGTCACACTGTGTCTCAGAGCATGTCAGAGAGTGTCACAGTGCGTCTCAGGGAGCGTCAAAGTTTGTTACAGTGTGTCTCACAGTGTGTCTCAGAGAGTCAGAGAGTGTCACAGTGTGTCTCAGAGCGTGTCACAGTGTGTCTCAGAGAGTGTCAGAGAGAGTCAGATTGTGTCACAGTCTGTCAGAGCATGTTTCAGAGTGTCGGAGGTAGTCCGAAAGTGTCACAGTGTGTCTCAGACTGTCACAGGGTGTCAGAGAGAGAGAGAGAGTCAGAGAGTTTCAGAGATTGTAGGAAGTGTGGCTGTGTGTCTCAGAGAGTGTCACAGAGACTCAGAGAGTTTCACAGTCTGTCAGAGAGTGTCTCAGAGTGTCAGATGAAGTCAGAAATTGCTACAGTGTGTCAGGGATTGTCTCAGTGTGTCAGAGAGAGATTCAGAGCGTTTCAGATTGTGTCAGGGAGTGTCACAGTGAGTCTCAGAGAGAGTCCGAGAGTGTCACAGTATCTCAGAGAGTGTCACATTGTGTTAGAGAGTGTCCATGTGTGTCTGAGAGCGAGACAGAGAGTATCACTGTCTGTCTGAGTGAGAGTCAGAGAGTGTCAAGTGTGTCTCTGAGCGAGACAGATAGTATCACGGTCTGCCTCAGAGAGTCAGAGAGTGTCACAGTGCGTCTCAGAGCGAGACAGAGAGTATCACTGTGTGTCTTAGAGAGAGTCAGAGAGTGTCACAGTGTCTCACAGTGCGTAACATTGTGTCAGAGAGAGTCACTGTGTGTCTCAGAGAGAGTCAGAGAGTGGTACAGTGTGTCTCAGAGAGTGTAATGGAGTGACAGAGAGAGTTAGAGATTGTCAGAAGAAGTTTCAGAGAGTGTCAGAGAGAGTCAGAGAGTATGTCTGAGTGCCTTAGAGAGTGTCACAGAAAGTCAGAGAGCATCGCAGTGTGCCTGAGAGTGTCACAGTGTGTCAGACATTGTCACTGTGTGTCAGAGGAGAGTCAGATTGTCACAGTGTGTCACAGAGAGAGTCAGAGAGTATCTCTGTCTGTCAGGAGAATCAGAGAGTGTCACAGTGTGTCAGAGCGTGTCACAGTGTTCCCCGAAGAGAGTCAGAGAGTATCACTCTGTGTCTCAGAGAGTGTGAGAGAGTATCAATGCGTGTCGCAGAGTGTCAGAGAGTGTTATCGTGTATCTCAGAGAGTGTCAAAGTGTTTCGCGGTGTGTCTAATAAAGTGCCAAAGTGTTTCAGAGTGTGTCTCAATGCGTCACAGTATAGAGTGTCGCAGTGTGTCTCAGTGAGAGACAGGGAGTTTCACTGCGTATCTCAGAAAGAGACAGAGAGTGTCACAGTGTGTCTCAGAGCATGTCAGAGAGTGTCACAATGCGTCTCAGAGAGCTTCAAAGTTTTTAACAGTGTGTCTCAGAGCGTGTCACAGTGTGTCAGAGAGTCTCACAGTGTGTCTCAGAGAGTCAGAGAGTGTCACAGTGTGTTTCAGAGCGTGTCACAGTGTGTCTCAGAGTGTGTCAGAGAGAGTCAGATTGTGTCACAGTCTGTCAGAGCATGTTTCAGATTGTCGGAGGTCGTTAGAAAGTGCCACAATATGTCTCAGAGTGTCACAGTGTGTCAGAGAGAGTCAGGGCGTGTCAGAGTTTGTCAGAGAGTGTGACTGTGTGTCTCAGAGAGTGTCAGAGAGAGTCAGAGAGTGTCACAGTCTGTCAGAGTGTGTCTCAGAGTGTCAGATGGAGTCAGATATTGTTACAGTTTGTCAGAGATTGTCTCAATGTGTCAGAGAGAGATTCAGAGAGTTTTAGAGTGTGTCAGGGAGTGTCACAGTGAGTCTCAGAGAGGGTCCGAGAGTGTCACAGTATCTCAGAGAGTGTCACATTGTGTCAGAGAGTGTCAATGTGTGTCTGAGAGCGAGACAGAGAGTATCACTGTCTGTCTCAGAGAGTCAGAGAGTGTCACAGTGTGTCTCTGAGCGAGACAGATAGTATCACTGTCTGTCTGAGAGAGTGTCAGAGAGTGTCACAGTGCGTCTCAGAGCGAGACAGAGGGTATCACTGTGTGTCTTAGAGAGAGTCAGAGAGTGTCACAGTATCTCAAAGTGCGTAACATTGTGTCAGAGAGAGTCACTGTGTGTCTCAGAGAGAGTCAGAGAGTGTTACAGTGTGTCTCAGAGAGTGTAATGGAGTGTCAGAGAGAGTTAGAGATTGTCAGAGGAAGTCTCAGAGAGTGTCAGAGAGAGTCAGAGAGTATGTCTGAGTGCCTTAGAGATGGCACAGAAAGTCAGAGAGCATCGCAGTGTGCCTGAGAGTGTCACAGTGTGTCAGACATTGTCAAAGTGTGTCAGAGAGAGTCAGTGTCACAGTGTGTCTCAGAGAGAGTCAGAGAGTATCTCTGTCTGTCAGGAGAGTCAGAGAGTGTCACAGTGTGTCAGAGCGTGTCACAGTGTGTCTCAGAGTGTGTCACATTGTGTCTCAGAGAGTGTCAGAGAGCGTGAGATTTTGTCACAGTCTGTCAAAGCATATTTCAGAGTGTTGGAGGTAGTCAGAAAGTGTCACAGTGTGTCTCAGAGTGTCACAGGGTGTCAGAGAGAGAGAGAGTCAGAGCGTGTCAGAGTTTGTCAGAGAGTGTGACTGTGTGTCTCTGAGAGTGCCAGAGAGAGTCAGAGAGTGTCACAGTATGTCTCAGAGAGTGTCAGAGACAGAGAGAGACAGAGAGAGTCACAGTTTACCACAGTCTGAAAGAAAATGTCACAGATATTCTCAGAATGTGCCAGAGAGTATCAGAGCGTATCACTGTGTGTCTCAGAGAAAGTCAGAGAGTGTTTCAGTGTGTCTCAGTCTGTCAGAGAGTGTCACAGTGTGTTTCAGAGAGTGTAGGGGAGTGTCAGAGAGAGTGAGAGAGTGTCAGGGTGAGTTTCAGAAAGTGTCAGAGACAGTCAGAGAGTATCTCTGTGTATCTCAGAGTGTCGCAGAAAGTCAGGGAGCATCGCAGTCTGTCAGACATTGTCACAGTGTGTCAGAGGAGAGTCAGAGTATCACAGTGTGTCTCAGAGAGAGTCAGAGTGTCACAGTGTATCTCAGAGAGAGTCAGAAAGTATCTATGTGTGTCAGCGGAGAGTCAGAGAGACTCTGAGATTGTCACAGTATCTCTGATTGTGTCACAATGTGTCATAGAGTGTCGCAGTGTGTCTCAGTGAGAGTTAGGGAGTTTCACTGCGTATCTCAGAAAGAGACAGAGAGTGTCACACTGTGTCTCAGAGCATGTCAGAGAGTGTCACAGTGCGTCTCAGAGAGCGTCAAAGTTTGTTACAGTGTGTCTCAGATCGTGTCACAGTGTGTCAGAGAGTGTCACAGTGTGTCTCAGAGAGCGTCAAAGTTTGTTACAGTGTGTCTCACAGTGTGTCTCAGAGAGTCAGAGAGTGTCACAGTGTGTCTCAGAGCGTGTCACAGTGTGTCTCAGAGAGTGTCAGAGAGAGTCAGATTGTGTCACAGTCTGTCAGAGCATGTTTCAGAGTGTCGGAGGTAGTCCGAAAGTGTCACAGTGTGTCTCAGACTGTCACAGGGTGTCAGAGAGAGAGAGAGAGAGTCAGAGAGTTTCAGAGATTGTAGGAAGTGTGGCTGTGTGTCTCAGAGAGTGTCACAGAGACTCAGAGAGTTTCACAGTCTGTCAGAGAGTGTCTCAGAGTGTCAGATGAAGTCAGAAATTGCTACAGTGTGTCAAGGATTGTCTCAGTGTGTCAGAGAGAGATTCAGAGCGTTTCAGATTGTGTCAGGGAGTGTCACAGTGAGTCTCAGAGAGAGTCCGAGAGTGTCACAGTATCTCAGAGAGTGTCACATTGTGTTAGAGAGTGTCCATGTGTGTCTGAGAGCGAGACAGAGAGTATCACTGTCTGTCTGAGTGAGAGTCAGAGAGTGTCAAGTGTGTCTCTGAGCGAGACAGATAGTATCACTGTCTGCCTCAGAGAGTCAGAGAGTGTCACAGTGCGTCTCAGAGCGAGACAGAGAGTATCACTGTGTGTCTTAGAGAGAGTCAGAGAGTGTCACAGTATCTCACAGTGCGTAACATTGTGTCAGAGAGAGTCACTGTGTGTCTCAGAGAGAGTCAGAGAGTGGTACAGTGTGTCTCAGAGAGTGTAATGGAGTGACAGAGAGAGTTAGAGATTGTCAGAAGAAGTCTCAGAGAGTGTCAGAGAGAGTCAGAGAGTATGTCTGAGTGCCTTAGAGAGTGTCACAGAAAGTCAGAGAGCATCGCAGTGTGCCTGAGAGTGTCACAGTGTGTCAGACATTGTCACTGTGTGTCAGAGGAGAGTCAGAGTGTCACAGTGTGTCACAGAGAGAGTCAGAGAATATCTTTGTCTGTCAGGAGAATCAGAGAGTGTCACAGTATGTCAGAGCGTGTCACAGTGTTCCCCGAAGAGAGTCAGAGAGTATCACTCTGTGTCTCAGAGAGTGTCAGAGAGTATCAATGCGTGTCGCAGAGTGTCAGAGAGTGTTATCGTGTATCTCAGAGAGTGTCAAAGTGTTTCGCGGTGTGTCTAAGAAAGTGCCAAAGTGTTTCAGAGTGTGTCTCAATGCGTCACAGTATAGAGTGTCGCAGTGTGTCTCAGTGAGAGACAGGGAGTTTCACTGCGTATCTCAAAAAGAGACAGAGAGTGTCACAGTGTGTCTCAGAGCATGTCAGAGAGTGTCACAATGCGTCTCAGAGAGCTTCAAGGTTTGTTACAGTGTGTCTCAGAGCGTGTCACAGTGTGTCAGAGAGTCTCACAGTGTGTCTCAGAGAGTCAGAGAGTGTCACAGTGTGTTTCAGAGCGTGTCATAGTGTGTCTCAGAGTGTGTCAGAGAGAGTCAGATTGTGTCACAGTCTGTCAGAGCATGTTTCAGAGTGTGTCACAGTGTGTCAGCGAGTCTCACAGTGTGTCTCAGAGAGTCAGAGAGTGTCACAGTGTGTCTCAGAGCGTGTCACAGTGTGTCTCAGAGAGTGTCAGAGAGTCAGATTGTGTCACAGTCTGTCAGAGCATGTTTCAGAAAGTGTCACAGTGTGTCTCAGAGTGTCACAGGGTGTCAGAGAGAGTGAGTCAGAGCGTGTCAGAGTTTGTCAGAGAGTGTGTCTGTGTGTCTCAGAGAGTGTCAGAGAGAGTCAGAGAGTTTCACAGTCTTTCAGCGAGTGTCTCAGAGTGTCAGATGGAGTCAGAAATTGCTACAGTGTGTCAGGGATTGTCTCAATGTGTCAGAGAGGGATTCAGAGCGTTTCAGAGTGTGTCAGGTTGTGTCACAGTGAGTCTCAGAGAGAGTCCGAGAGTGTCACAGTATCTCAGAGAGTGCCACATTGTGTCAGAGAGTGTCAATGTGTGTCTGAGAGCGAGACAGAGAGTATCACTGTCTGCCTCAGAGAGAGTCAGAGAGGGTCAAGTGTGTCTCTGAGCGAGACAGATAGTATCACTGTCTGTCTCAGAGAGTCAGAGAGTGTCACAGTGCGTCTCAGAGCGAGACAGAGAGTATCACTGTGTGTCGCAGAGAGTCGGAGAGTGTCACAGTATCTCACAGTGCGTAACATTGTGTCAGAGAGTGTCACAGTGTGTCTCAGAGAGAGTCTGAGACTGGCACAACGTGTCTCAGAGAGTGTCACAGATAGACATAGAGGCTCACAGTTTATCACAGTCTTTCAGAGTGTATAGACTGTCCCAAATTGTGCCAGAGAGAGTCAGAGAGTGTCACATTGTGTCTCAGAACGTGTCAGAGAGTGTCACAGTGTGTCTCACAGATTGTCAGCAAGTGTCTCAGTGCTTCTAAGAGTGTCAAAAGGTTTCAGAGAGCGAGTCCGAGAGTGTCCGATTGTGTTAGACTGTGTCACAGTGTGTCTCAGAGAGCGTCCGAGAGAGTCAGAGAGTGTCACAGTGTGTCAGATAGTGTCACAGTGTGTCTTTGAGAGTGTCAGAGAGAGAGGCAGAGAGTGTGATATTGTGTCAGAGAGTGTTGCAGTGCATCACGGAGAGAGTGAGAGAGTGTCACAGTGTGACTCAGAGGGTGTCAGAGTCTGTCACAGTGTGTCTCAGAGTGTCAGAGAGTGTCACAGTGCTTCAGAGTGTCACAGGGTGTCAGACAGAGAGAGTCAGAGAGTGTCACAATGTGTCAGAGAATGTCACAGCGTGTCTCAGCGAGAGTCAGAGAGTGTCACAGTCTGTCAGAGCATGTGTCATAGTTTCAGAGGTAGTCACAGAGTGTCGCAGTGTGTCTCGGAGTGTCAGAGAGTCTCACAGTGTGGCAGAGATTGTCACAGTGTGTCAGAGAGATAGCAAGAGCGTGTCAGAGAGTGTCACAGTGTGTCAGAGAGAGACAAAGAAAGTCACAGTTTACCACAGTCTGAACGAAAGTGTCACAGACTATCTCAGAATGTGTCAGAGATTGTCAGAGAGTGTCATCGTGTATCTCAGAGAGTGTCGAAGTGTTTCGCGGTGTGTCTAAGAAAGTGCCAAAGTGGTTCAGCGTGTGTCTCAGTGCGTCAGAGAATGTCACAGTGTGTCAGAGTGTGACACAGTGTCTCAGAGAGTGTCACATTGTGTCAGAGAGTTTCACAGCATCTCTCAGAGCGAGACAGAGAGTTTCACTGTGTGTCTCAGAGAGTGTCACAATATGTTTCAGAGAGTGTCAGAGAGAGAGAGAGAGAGAGAGAGAGAGAGTCACAGTTTACCACAGACTGAAATAAAGTGTCACAGATAGTCTCAGAATGTGCCAGAGAGTATCATAGTGAGAGAGTGTCAGAGTGAGTTGCAGAGACTGTCAGAAAGAGTCAGAGTGTATCTCTGTGTATCTCAGAGTGTGTCGGAGAAAGTCAGGGAGCGTCGCAGTGTGTCAGAGAGTGTCAGTGTGTCAGACATTGTCACAGTGTGTAAGAGGAGAGTCAGAGTATCACAGTGTGTCTCAGAGAGAGTCAGAGAGTGTCACAGTGTGTCTCAGAGAGAGTCAGAAAGTATCTATGTGTGTCAGCGGAGAGTCAGAGAGACTCTGAGAGTGTCACAGTATCTCTGAGTGTGTCACAATGTGTCATAGAGTGTCGCAGTGTGTCTCAGAGATTGTCCAAGTTTGTTACAGTGTGTCTCAGAGCGTGTCACAGTGTATCAGAGAGTGTCAATGTGTCTTTGAGAGCGAGACAGAGAGTATCACTGTCTGTCTCAGAGAGAGTCAGAGAGGGTCAAGTGGGTCTCTGAGCGTGACAGATAGTATCACGGTCTGTCTCAGAGAGAGTCAGAGAGTGTCACAGTGCATCTCAGAGCGCGACAGGGAGTCTCACTGTGTGTCTTAGAGAGAGTCAGACAGTGTCACAGTATCTCACAGTGCGTAAAATTCTGTCAGAGAGTGTCACTGTGTGTCTCTAAGAGTGTCATAGAGAGTCAGAGAGTGTCACAGTATGTCTCAGAGAGTGTCAGAGACAGAGAGAGACAGAGAGAGTCACAGTTAACAACAGTCTGAAAGGAAGTATCACAGATAGTCTCAGAATGTGCCAGAGAGTATCAGAGCGTATCACTGTGTGTCTCAGAGAGAGTCAGAGAGTGTTTCAGTGTGTCACAGTCTGTCAGAGTGTGTCACAGTGTGTCTCAGAGAGTGTAATAGAGTGTCAGAGAGAGTTAGAGATTGTCAGAGGAAGTTTCAGAGAGTGTCAGAGAGAGTCAGAGAGTATCTGTGAGTGTTTTAGAGAGTGTCGCAAAAAGTCAGAGAGCATCGCAGTGTGTCTGCGAGTGTCACAGTGTGTCAGACATTGTCACAGTGTGTCAGAGGAGAGTCAGAGTGTCACAGTGTGTCTCAGAGAGAGTCAGAGAGTATCTCTGTCTGTCAGAGGAGAGTCAGAGAGTGTCATAGTGTGTCAGAGCTTGTCACAGTGTACCTCGAAGAGTGTCAGAGAGTATCACGGTGTGTCTCAGAGAGTGTCAGAGAGTATCAATGCGTGTCTCAGAGAGTGTCAGAGAATGTTATCGTGTATCTCAGAGAGTGTCAAAATGTTTCACGGTGTGTCTCAGAAAGTGCCAAAGTGTTTCTGAGTGTGTATCAGTGCGTCAGAGAATGTCACAGTATGTCAGAGTGTGTCACAGTGTCTCAGAGAGTGTCACATTGTGTCAGAGAGAGTCACAGCATCTCTTAGAGCGAGACAGAGTTTCACTGTGTGTCTCAGAGAGTGTCACAATATGTCTCAGAGAGTGTCAGAGAGAGAGAGAGAGACAGAGAGAATCACAGTTTACCAGAGTCTGAAAGAAAGTGTCATAGATATTCCCAGAATGTTCCAGAGAGTATCAGAGTGAGAGAGTGTCAGAGTGAGTTTCAGAGAGTGTCAGAAAGAGTCAGAGAGTATCTATGCGTATCTCAGAGAGTGTCGGAGAAAGTTAGGGAGCATCGTGGTGTGTCCGGGAGTGTCACAGTGTGTCAGTCATTGTCACAGTGTGTCAGAGGAGAGTCAGAGTATCACAGTGTGTCTCAGAGAGAGTCAGAGAGTGCCACACTGTGTCTCAGAGAGAGTCAGAAAGTATCTCTGTGTGTCAGCGGAGAGTCAGAGAGACTCTGAGAGTGTCACAGTATCTCTGAGTGTGTCACAATGTATCATAGAGTGTCGCAATGTGTCTCAGATCGAGACAGGGAGTTTCACTGCGTATCTCAGAAAGAGACAGAGAGTGTCACAGTGTATCTTAGAGAATGTCAGAGAGTGTCACAGTGTGTCTCAGAACATGTCACAGTGTGTCTCAGAGAGTGTCAGAGATCGTGCGATTGTGTCACAGTCTGTCAATGCAGGTTTCAGAGTGTTGGAGGTAGTCTGAAAGTGTCACAGTGTGTCTCAGAGTGTCACAGGGTGTCAGAGAGAGAGTCATTGCGTGTCAGAGTTTGTCAGAGATTGTGACTGTGTGTCTCTGAGAGTGTCAGAGAGAGTCAGAGAGTGTCACAGTATGTCTCAGAGAGTGTCAGAGACAGAGAGAGACAGAGTCACAGTTTACCACAGTCTGAAAGAAAGTATCACAGATAGTCTCCGAATGTGCCAGAGAGTGTCAGAGCGTCTCACTGTGTGTCTCAGAGAGTCAGAGAGTGTTTCAGTGTGTCACAGTCTGTCAGAGAGCGTCACAGTGTGTCTCCGAGTGTGTCACATTGTGTCTCAGAGAGTGTCAGAGAGCGTGAGATTGTGTCACAGTCTGTCAAAGCATGTTTCAGAGTGTTGGAGGTAGTCAGAAAGTGTCACAGTGTGTCTCAGAGTGTCACAGTGTGTCAGAGAGAGAGAGAGAGTCAGAGCGTGTCAGAGTTTGTCAGAGAGTGTGACTGTGTGTCTCTGAGAGTGTCAGAGAGAGTCAGAGAGTGTCACAGTATGTCTCAGAGAGTGTCAGAGACAGAGAGAGACAGAGAGTCACAGTTTACCACAGTCTGAAAGAAAGTGTCACAGATAGTCTCAGAATGTGCCAGAGAGTATCAGAGCGTATCACTGTGTGTCTCAGAGAGATTCAGAGAGTGTTTCAGTGTGTCACAGTCTGTCAGAGAGAGTCACAGCGTGTTTCAGAGAGTGTAGGGGAGTGTCAGAGACAGTGAGAGAGTGTCAGAGTGAGTTTCAGAGAGTGTCAGAGAGAGTCAGAGAGTATCTCTGTGTATCTCAGAGTGTCGCAGAAAGTCAGGGAGCGTCGCAGTATGTCTGACATTGTCACAGTGTGTCAGAGGAGAGTCAGAGTATCACAGTGTGTCTCAGAGAGAGTAGAGAGTGTCACAGTGTATCTCAGAGAGAGTCAGAAAGCATCTCTGTGTGTCACCGGGGAGTCAGAGAGACTCTGAGATTGTCACAGTATCTCTGATTGTGTCACAATGCGTCATAGAGTGTCGCAGTGTGTCTCAGTGAGAGTCAGGGAGTTTCACTGCGTATCTCAGAAAGAGACAGAGAGTGTCACAGTGTGTCTCAGAGAGCGTCAAAGTTTGTTACAGTGTGTCTCAGATCGTGTCACAGTGTGTCAGAGGTGTCACAGTGTGTCTCAGAGCTTGTCACAGTGTGTCAGAGAGTCTCACAGTGTGTCTCACAGTCAGAGAGTGTCTCAGTGTGTCTCAGAGCGTGTCACAGTGTGTCTCAGAGAGTGTCAGAGAGAGTCAGATTGTGTCACAGTCTGTCAGAGCATCTTTCAGAGTGTCGGAGGTAGTCAGAAGGTGTTACAGTGTGTCTCAGAGTGTCACAGGGTGTCAGAGAGAAAGAGTCAGAGCGTGTCAGAGTTTGTCAGAGAGTGTGACTGTGTGTCTCAGAGAGTGTCAGAGAGAGTCAGACAGTGTCACAGTCTGTCAGAGATTGTCTCAGTGTGTCAGAGAGAGATTCAGAACGTTTCAGAGTGTGTCAGGGAGTGTCACAGTGAGTCTCAGAGAGAGTCCGAGAGTGTCACAGTATCTCAGAGAGTGTCACATTGTGTCAGAGAGTGTCAATGTGTGTCTGAGAGCGAGACAGAGAGTATCACGGTCTGCCTCAGAGAGTCAGAGAGTGTCACAGTGCGTCTCAGAGCGAGACAGAGAGTATCACTGTGTGTCTTAGAGAGAGTCAGAGAGTGTCACAGTATCTCACAGTGCGTAACATTGTGTCAGAGAGAGTCACTGTGTGTCGCAGAGAGAGTCAGAGAGTGTTACAGTGTGTCTCAGAGAGTGTAATGGAGTGTCAGAGAGAGTGATAGATTGTCAGAGGAAGTTTCAGAGAGAGTCAGAGAGTATGTCTGAGTGTCTTAGAGAGTGTCACAGAAAGTCAGAGAGCATCGCAGTGTGTCAGAGAGTGTCACAGTGTGTCAGACATTGTCACAGTGTGTCAGAGGAGAGTCAGAGTGTCACAGTGTGTCTCAGAGAGAGTCAGAGAGTATCTCTGTCTGTCAGAGGAGAGTCAGAGAGTGTCACAGTGTGTCAGAGCGTGTCACAGGGTGCCTCGAAGAGAGTCAGAGAGTATCACTGTGTGTCTCAGAGAGTGTCAGAGAGTATCAATGCGTGTCTCAGAGTGTCAGAGAGTGTTATCGTGTTACTCAGAGAGTGTCAAAGTGTTTCACGGTGTGTCTCAGAAAGTGCCAAAGTGTTTCAGAGTGTGTCTCAGTGCGTCAGAGAATCTCACAGTGTGTCAGAGTGAGTCACAGTGTCTCAGAGAGTATCACATTGCGTCAGAGAGTGTCAGAGAGTATCTCTGTGTATCTCAGAGAGTGTCGGAGAAAGTTATGAAGCATCGCGGTGTGTCAGAGTGTCACAGTGTGTCAGACATTGTCACAGTGTGTCAGAGGAGAGTCAGAATATCACAGTGTGTCTCAGAGAGAGTCAGAAAGTATCTCTGTGTGTCAGCGGAGAGTCAGAGAGACTCTGAGAGTGTCACAGTATATCTGAGTGTGTCAAAATGTGTCATAGAGTGTCGCAGTGTGTCTCAGTAAGAGTCAGGAAGTTTCACTGCGTATCTCCGAAAGAGACAGAGAATGTCACAGTGTGTCTCAGACCATGTCAGAGAGTGTCACCGTGCATCTCAGAGAGCGTCAAAGTTCGTTACAGTGTGTCTCAGAGCGTGTCACAGTGTGTCAGAGAGTGTCACAGTGTGTCTCAGAGCGTGTCACAGTGTGTCAGAGAGTCTCACAGTGTGTCTCAGAGAGTCATAGAGTGCCACAGTGTGTCTCAGAGCGTGTCACAGTGTGTCTCAGAGCGTGTCAGTGAGTGTCAGATTGTTTCACAGTCTGTCAAAGCATGTTTCAGAGTGTTGGAGGTAGTGAGAAAGTGTCACAGTGTGTCTCAGAGTGTCACAGGGTGTCAGAGAGAGAGAGTCAGAGCGTGTCAGAGGTTTTCAGAGAGTGTGACTGCGTGTCTCTGAGAGTGTCAGAGAGAGTCAGAGAGTGTCACAGTATGTCTCAGAGAGTGTCAGAGACAGAGAGAGACAGAGAGAGTCACAGTTTACCACAGTCTGAAAGAAAGTGTCACAGATAGTCTCAGAATGTGCCAGAGAGTATCAGAGCGTATTACTGTGAGTCTCAGAGAGAGTCAGAGAATGTTACAGTGTGTCACAGTCTGTCAGAGAGTGTCACAGTGTGTCTCAGAGATTGTAACGGAGTGCCAGAGAGAGTGAGTGTCAGAGTGAGTTTCAGAGAGTGTCAGAGAGAGTCAGAGAGTATCTCTTTGTATCTCAGAGAGTGTCGGAGAAAGTCAGACATTGTCACAGTGTGTCAGAGAGTGTCACAGTGTGTCAGACATTGTCACAATGTGTCAGAGGAGAGTCAGAGTATCACAGTGTGTCTCAGAGAGAGTCAGAGAGTGTCACAGTGTGTCTCAGAGAGAGGCAGAAAGTATCTATTTGTGTCAGCGGAGAGTCAGAGAGACTCTGAGATTGTCACAGTATCTCTGATTGTGTCACAATGTGTCATAGAGTGTCGCAGTGTGTCTCAGAGAGAGTCAGGGAGTTTCACTGCGTATCTCAGAAAGTGACAGAGAGTGTCACAGTGTGTCTCAGAGCATGTGAGCATGTCAGAGAATTTCACCGTGCGTCTCAGAGAGCGTCAAAGTTTGTTACAGTGTGTCTCAGAGCGTGTCACAGTGTGTCAGAGAGTATCACAGTGTGTCTCAGAGCGTGTCACAGTGTGTCTCAGAGAGTTTCACAGTGAAGCTCAGAGAGTCACAGAGTCTGACATTGTGTCTCAGAGAGTCATAGCGTGTCACAGTGTGTCTCAGAGGGTATCACAGTGTGTCTCAGAGAGTGTCAGAGAGTGTCAGATTGTGTCACAGTCTGTCAGAGCATGTTTCAGAGAGTCGTAGGTACTCAGAAAGTGTCACAGTGTGTCTCAGGGTGTCACAGGGTGACAGAGAGAGAGAGAGTCAGAGCGTGTCCGAGTTTGTCAGACAGTTTCACCGTGTGTCAGAGATTGTCTCAATGTGTCAGAGAGAGATTCAGAGAGTGTCAGAGTGTGTCAGGGAGTGTCACAGTGAGTCTCAGAGAGAGTCCGAGAGTGTCACAGTATCTCAGAGAGTGTCACATTGTGTCAGAGAGTGTCAATGTGTGTCTGAGAGCGAGACAGAGAGTATCACTGTCTGTCTCAGAGAAAGTCAGAGAGTGTCACAGTGTGTCTCAGAGCGAGACAGATAGTATCACTGTCTGTCTCAGAGAGAGTCAGAGATTGTCACAGTGCGTCTCAGAGCTTGACAGAGAGTATCACTGTGTGTCTTAGAGAGAGTCAGAGAGTTTCACAGTATCTCACAGTGCTTCACATTGTGTCAGAGAGTGTCACAGTGTGTCTCAGAGAGAGTCAGAGACTGGCACAACGTGTCTCAGAGAGTGTCAGAGATAGACAGAGAGACTCTCAGTTTATCACAGTCTGTCAGAGTGTCATAGAGTGTCCCAGATTGTGTCAGTGAGTGTCACAGTGTGTCTCAGAGAGAGTCAGAGAGTGTCACATTGTGTCTCAGAACGTGTCAGAGAGTGTCACACTGTGTCTCACAGATTGTCAGCAAGTGTCTCAGTGCTTCAGAGAGTGTCAAAGGGTTTCAGAGAGCGAGTCCGAGAGTGTCACATTGTGTTAGACTGTGTCTCAGAGAGCGTACGAGAGAGTCAGAGAATGTCACAGTGTGTCAGATAGTGTCACAGTGTGTCTTTGAGAGTGTCAGAGAGAGAGGCAGAGAGTGTGATATTGTGTCAGAGAGTGTTGCAGTGCAATCACGGAGAGAGTGAGAGAGTGTCACAGTGTGACTCAGTGGGTGTCAGAGTCTGTCACAGTGTGTCTCAGAGGGAGTCCGTGAGTATCACAATGCTTCAGTGAGAGTCAGAGAGTGTCAGCAATGTGTCACAGTATTTCAATGATTGTCACTGGGTGTCAGAGAGTGAGTCAGAGGTTGCCACCGTCTGTCAGAGCATGTCTAAGAGTTTCAGAGGTAGTCACATAGTGTCACAGTGTGTCTCAGAGTGGGTCAGCAAGTTTCACAGTGCTTTAGAGTGTCACAGGGTGTCAGAGAGAGAGAGTCAGAGAGTGTCACAGCATGTCCCAGAGAGTGTCAGAGAGAGTCAGAGTGTCACAGTCTGTCAGAGCAAGTCTCAGAGTGTCAGAAGTAGTCACAAAGTGTCACAGTGTGTCTCTGAGTGTCAGAGAGTCTCACAGTGTGACAGAGATTGTCAGGGTGTGCCAGAGAGATAGGCAGAGCGTGTCAGAAAGTGTCAGAGTGTGTCTCAGAGTGTGTCACAGTGTCTCAGAGAGTGTCACATTGTGTCAGAGAGTGTCACAGTGTGTCTCAGAGCGTGACAGAGAGTATCATTGTGTGTCTCAGAGAGTGTCACAGTGTGTCTCAGAGAGTGTCGGAGAGAGACAGAGAGAGTCACAGTTTACCACAGTCTGAAATAAAGTGTCACAGACCGTCTCAGAATGTGTCAGAGAGTGTCACTGTGTGTCTCAGAGACAGTCAGAGAGTGTTACAGTGAGAGTCAGAGAGTGTCACAGTGTGTCTCGGAGAGTGTCACAGTGAGTCTCAGAGAGACTCCGAGAGTGTCACAGTATCTCTGAGAGTGTCACATTGTTTCAGAGAGTGTTGCAGTGTGTCTCAGAGTGAGACAGAGAGTATCACTGCGTGTCTCACTGTGACACTCTCTGAGACACACTGTGACACTCTCTGAGACACACTGTGACATGCTCGGAGACGCATTGTAACACTATTTGACTCTCTCTGAGACACATTGTGACACACTCTGACACGCTCTGAGACACACTGTGACACTCTTTAACTACCTCTTACACTCTGAGACACTCTCTATCCGTCTATGACACTCTCTGACTCTCTCTGAAACTCTGTGAGACACCCTGTGACACTGTCTGAAACACTGTGACACTTGCTGACCCTCTCAGAGATACACTGTCACTCTCTGACTCCCTCTCTGACGCACTGTGGCACTCTCTGACTCTCTCTGAGACACACAGTGACACTCTCTGACACGTTCTGAGACACACTGTGACACTCTCTGACTACATCTTACACTCTGAAACACTCTCTGTCAGACTATGACACTCTCTGGTTCTCTCCAAAAGTCTCTGAGACACACTGTGACACTCTCTGACACTCTCTGTGACACTCGCTGACACTCTGAGACACAATGTGACACTCTCTGACTACCACTTACACACTGAGACGCTCTCTGACAGACTGTGACACTCTCTGACTCTCTCTGTCTCTCTCTCTGACACACTGTGACGCTCTCTGACACACTCTGACACGCTCTGGCTATCTCTCTGACACGCTGTGAGAATCTCCGTCACATTGTGAGACTCTCTGACACTCTGAGACACGCTGTGACACAATGTGTCAGAGAGTGTCACAGTGTGTCTCAGAGAGTTTCACAGAGAGACACGAGAGAGTCAGAGAGTATTTTTGTGTGTAAGAGGAGAGTCAGAGAGTGTCACAGTGTGTCAGAGAGTGTCACAGTGTGTCGTGAAGAGAGTCATAGAGTATCACTGTGTGTCTCAGAGAGAGTTAGAGAATATCACTGTGTGTCTCAGAGAGTGTCAGAGAGTATCAATGCGTGTCTCAGAGAGTGTCAGAGTGTGTCACAGAGAGGGTCAGCAAGTGTCACGGTGTTTCAGAGAGTGTCAAACGGTGTCAGAGAGAGAGTCAGAGAGTGTCACAGTGTGTCAAGATAGTGTCACAGCATGTCTCAGAGAGTGTCAGACAGAGTCAGAGAGTATCACAGTCTGTCAGAGCATGTCTCACAGTGTCAGAGATAGTCACAAATTGTCACTGTGAGTCTCAGAGTGTCAGAGAGTCTCACAGTGTGACAGAGATTGTCAGAGTGTGCCAGAGAGATAGCCAGAGCATGTCAGAGTCTGCCAGAGAGTGTCACAGTGTATCTCAGACAGTGTCAGAGAGAGTCAGAGAGTGTCATAGTCTGTCAGAGAGTGTCTCCGAGTGTAAGAGACAGTCAGACTGTCACAGTGTGTCTCAGAGAATGTCAGAGAGAGACATGGCGACTCACAGTTTATCGCAGTCTGTCTGTGTCACAGACTGTCTCAGAATGTGTCAGAGCGTGTCACAGCGTGTCGCAAAGCGTGTCAGAGAGTGTCACAGTGTCTCAGAGATTGTCAGCAAGTGTCAGAGTGCTTCAGAGAGTGTCATAATGTGTCACAGAGTGTCACAGTGTGTCAGAGAGTGTCACAGTGTGTCTCAGAGAGAGTCAGAGAGCATCTCTGTGTGTCAGACGAGAGTCAGAGAGACTCTGAGAGTGTCACAGTATCTCTCAGAGTGTCACATTGTGTCTCAGGGCGTGTCATAGAGTGTTACTCTGTGTCTTAGAGAGAGTCAGAGAGTGCCACAGTGCCCAAGAGAGGGTGTCAGAGAGTGTCAGTGTGTCTCTGAGAGGGTCAGCAAGTGTCATAGTGTTTCAGACAGTGTCACAGGGTGTGTCACAGAGTTTCAGAGAGAGTCAGAGAGTGTCGTAGTCGGATAGAGAGTGTCTCAGAGTGCAAAAGGTAGTGAGAGAGTGTCACAGTGTGTCTCAGAGCGTGTCACAGTGTGTCAGATAGTGTCACAGTGTGTCTCGGAGAGTGTCACAGTGAATCTCAGAGAGACTCCGAGAGTGTCACAGTATCTCTGAGAGTGTCACATTGTATCAGAGAGTGTCGCAGTGTGTCTCAGAGCGAGACAGAGAGTATCACTGCGTGTCTCAGAAAGAGACAGAGAGTGTCACAGTGTGTCTCAGGGCGTGTCAGAGAGTATCACTGTGTGTCTCAGATAGAGTTAAGAAGTATCACTGTGTGTCGTAGAGAGTGTCAGTGTGTGTCAGTGCGTGTCCCAGAGTGTCAGTGAGTGTCACAGTGTACCACAGAGAGTGTCACAGTGTGTCTCAGAGAGTGTCACAGCATGTCTCAGAGAGAGTCACAGTGTGTCAGAGTGTGTGTCAGAGAGTGTCAAAGTCTTTCACAGAGTGTCTCAGAGAATGTCACAGTGTGTCTCAGGGAGTCTCAGAGTGTCTCCGAGAGAGAAATAATGTGATACATTGTGTCTCAGCGAGAGACCGAGAGTGTCAGAGAGAGTCTCAGAGAGAGTCAGAGGGAGAGTCTCAGAGAGTGCCAGAGTGTGTCACAGCGTGTATCAGAGAGAGTCAAAGAGTATGACGAAGAGTGAAAGAGTGTCACAGTGTCTCTGAGAGAGAAATACTGTGACACAGTGTCTCAGCGAGAGACCGAGAGTATCAGAGGATGTCACAGTGTGTCTCAGTATGTGACAGAGAGTGTCACAGTGTGTCTCCGAGTGTCAGAGAGAGTCACAGTGTGTCTCAGAGCGTGTCTGAGAGTGTCACAGTTTGTTTCAAAGAGAGTCAGAGCGCGTCACTTTGCGTCAGAGAGAGAGAAAGAGTCAGAGAGTGTCACAGTGTGTCTCAGAGAGTGTCAGCAAGTCTCAGTGTCACAAGGTGTCAGAGAGTCAGATAGTGTCACAGTGTGTCTAAGAGCGAGAAAGAGAGTGTCACAGTGTGTCTCAGAGAGTGTCAGAGAGTGTCACAGTGTGTCTCAGAGAGTGATAGAGAGTGTCACAGTGTTTCAGAGAGTGTGACACGTTATCAGAATGATAGTCAGAGAGTGTCACAATGTGTCAGTGAGTGTCACAGTGCGTCAGAGAGAGTCAGAGAGTGTCACACTGTCTCAGAGAGTGTCACATTGTGTCAGAGAGTGTCACGGTGCGTCTCAGAGAGTGACAGACAGTATCACTGTGTGTCTCAGAGAGAGTCAGAGAGAGTCAGAGAGTGTCACACTGTCTCAGAGAGTGTCACAGTGCGTCTCAGAGCGAGACAGACAGTATTACTGTGTGTCTCAGACAGAGTCAGAGAGAGTCAGAAAGGGTTGCAGTGTTTCTCATAGTGTGTCAGAGATTGTCAGAGAGTGTGACATGGTGTCACATTCTGTCAGAGCGTTTCACAGTGTGTCAGAGAGAGAGTCAGGGAGTGTGACAGTGTATCAGAGAGTGTCTCAGTGTGTCAGAGCGAAAGTCAGAGAGTGTCGCAGTGTGTCTGGGAGAGAGACAGGGAGTGTGTCGGTGTGTATGAGAGTGTCACAGTGGGTAAGGGAGAGGGTCAGAGAGTGTCATAGTCATGTCATAGTTTGTCTCAGAGTGTCACAGTGTGTCACAGAGAGATTGTCAGAGAGTGTGACAGTTGCCAGAGAGTGTCTCAGTGCGTCAGAGAGTGTCACAGTGTGTCTCAGAGCATATCAGAGAGTGTCACAGTTTCTCTCAGAGAGAGTCAGAGAGCGTCACAGTGCGTAAGAGAGAGAGAGGCAGAGAGCATCACAGTGCGTAAGAGAGAGTCAGACAGAGTCAGAGAGGGTAGCAGTGTTTCTCATAATGTGTCAGAGATTGTCAGAGAGTGTGACATGGTGTCACAGTCTGTCAGAGCGTTTCACAGTGTGTCAGAGAGAGAGTCAGGGAGTATGACAGTGTATCAGGGAGTGTTTCAGTGTTTCAGAGCGAAAGTCAGAGAGTGTCACAGTGTGTCAAAGAGATTCAGAGAGTGTGTCAGTGTGTAAGAGAGTGTCACAGTGGGTCAGGGAGAGAGTCAGAGAGTGTCACAGTGTGTCTCAGCGTGTCAGAGAGTGTCACAGTTTCTCTCAGAGAGAGTCACAGAGCGTCACAGTGCGTAAGAGAGAGAGAGGCAGAGAGCATCACAGTGCGTAAGAGAGAGTCAGACAGAGTCAGAGAGGGTTGCAGTGTTTCTCATAGTGTGTCAGAGATTGTCAGAGAGTGTGACATGGTGTCACAGTCTGTCAGAGCGTTTCACAGTGTGTCAGAGAAAGAGTCAGGGAGTGTGACAGTGTATCAGAGAGTGTCTCAGTGTGTCAGAGCGAAAGTCAGAGAGTTTCGCAGTGTGTCAGAGAGAGAGTCAGAGAGTGTGTCAGTGTGTAAGAGAGAGTCACAGTGGGTCAGGGAGAGAGTCAGAGAGTGTCACAGTGTGTCTCAGCGTGTCAGAGAATGTGACAGGGTGTCAGAGAGAGAATCAGTGAGTGACACAGTGTGTCAGAGAGTGTCACAGTATGTCACAGAAAGTGTCAGAGAGATTCGAGTATCATAGTTTTTCAGAGCGTGTCTCAGAGTGTCAGAGACAGTCATATAGTGTGGCAGTGTTTCTCATGGTTTGTCAGAGAGGGTCAGAGAGTGTCACAGGGTGCGACAGTCTGTCAAAGCATTTCATAGTTTGTCTCAGAGTGTCACAGTGTGTCACAGAGAGATTGTCAGAGAGTGTGACAGTTGTCAGAGCGTGTCTCAATGCGTCAGAGAGTGTCACAGTCTGTCTCAGAGCATGTCAGAGAGTGTCACAGTTTCTCTCAGAGAGAGTCAGAGAGCGTCACAGTGCGTAAGAGAGAAAGAGGCAAAGAGCATCACAGTGCGTAAGAGAGAGTCAGACAGAGTCACTGTATCGCAGAGAGTGTCAGCAAGTCTCACAGTGTTTCAAAGAGTGTCACAAGGCGTCAGAGTGTTTCAGAGTGTGTCACGAGGTGTCACAGTCTGTCAGATAGTGTCACAGCTTGTCTCAGAACGTGACAGAGAGTGGCACAATGTGTCTCAAGAGAGTCAGAGAGTGTCTCAGAGTGTGTCAGAGAGTGTCACAGTGTTTCAGAGAGTGTCACAGGTTATCAGAAAGAGAGTCAGAGAGTGTCACAATGTATCAGTGAGTGTCACAGTGTGTCAGAGAGAGTCAGAGAGTGTCACACTGTCTCAGAGACTGTCACACTGTGTCAGCGAGTGTCACAGTGCGTCTCAGAGCGAGACAGAGAATATCACTGAGCGTCTCAGAGAGAGTCAGAAAGTATCACAGTGTGTCAGCGAGTTTCAGTGTGTCTGCGAGAGACTCAGAGAGAGTCAGAGAGTGTCACAGTATTTCTCAGTATCAGAGAGTGTCACAGTGTGTCAGAGATTGTCACAGTGTGTTAGAGAGAGAATCAGAGAGAGAATCAGAGAGTTTGTCAGAGAGTGTCACAGTGTGTCTCAGAGAGAGTCAGACAGTTTCACAGTATCTCAGAGAGTGTCACATTGTGTCAGAGAGTGTCAATGTGTGTCTCAGATCGAGACAGAGAGTATCAATGTGTGTCTCAGAGAGAGAGAGAGTGTCACAGTTTATCACAGTTTGTCAGAGAGTGTCACAGTCTGTCTCAAATTGTGTCCGAGGGTGCCAGAGAGTGTCACAGTGTGTCACAGAGAGAATCAGAGAGTATCTCTGTGTGTCAGAGAAGAGTCAGAGAATGTCACAGTGTGGGTCAGAGAGAGTCAGAGAATATCCCTGTGTGTATCAGAGAGAGTCAGACTGTATCTCTGAATGTCAGAGGGTGTCAGAGAGTGTCACAGTGTGTCTCAGAGAGAGTCCGAGAGTGTCGCAATGTCTCAGAGAGTATCACATTGTGTCAGAGCTTCAATGTGTGTCTGAGAGCGAGACAGAGAGTATCACTGTGTGTCTCAGAGAGCGTCAGAGACTGTCACAGTCTTTCTCAGAGAATGTCAGAGAGAGACAGAGCGACTCACAGTTTTTAGCAGTCTGTCAGTGTCACAGACTGTCTCAGATTGTGTCAGAGCGTGTCACAGTGTGTCTCAGTGCGTGTCAGAGAGTGTCACCGTGTCTCAGAGATTGTCAGCAAGTGTCACAGTGCTTCAGAGAGTGTCATAATGTGTCAGAGAGTGTCACAGTGTGTCAGAGAGTGTCACAGTGTGTCTCAGAGAGAGTCAGACTGTCGCAGTCTGTCAGAGCATGTCGCAGAGTGTCAGAGGTAGTCACAAAGTGCCACAGTGTTTCTCAGAGTGTCAGAGAATCTCGCAGTGTGACAGAGATTGCCACAGTGTGTCAGAGAGATAGTCAGAGCGTGTCAGAGTGTGTCTGAGAGTGTCAAAGTGTGTCTCAGAGAGAGTCAGAGAGCATTCTGTGTGTCAGACGAGAGTCAGAGAGACTCTGAGAGAGTCACAGTATCTCTCAGAGTGTCACATTGTGTCTCAGGGCGTGTCAGAGAGTGTTACTCTGTGTCTTAGAGAGAGTCAGAGAGTGCCACAGTACGCAAGAGAGGGAGTCAGAGAGTGTCAGTGTGTCTCTGAGAGGGTCAGCAAGTGTCACAGTGTTTCAGATAGTGTCACAGGGTGTCTCACAGAGTTTCAGAGAGAGTCAGAGAGTGTCATAGTCGGATAGAGAGTGTCTCAGAGTGCAAAAGGTAGTTAGAGAGTGTCACAGTGTGTCTCAGAGCGTGTCAGAGAGTGTCACTATGTGTCTCAGAGAGAGTCAAAGAGTGTTACAGTGTGTCTCCGAGCGTGTCACAGTGTGTCAGATAGTGTCACCGTGTGTCTCGGAGAGTGTCGCAGTGTGTCTCAGAGCGAGACAGAGAGTATCACTGCGTGTCTCAGAAAGAGACAGAGAGTGTCACAGTGTGTCTCAGGGCGTGTCAGAGAGTATCACTGTGTGTCTCAGATAGAGTTAAGGAGTATCACTGTGTGTCGTAGAGAGTGTCAGCGTGTATCAATGCGTGTCCCAGAGTGTCAGTGAGTGTCACAGTGTACCACAGACAGTGTCACAGTGTGTCTCAGAGAGAGTCACAGTGTGTCAGAGTGTGTCTCAGAGTGTCAGAGAGTGTCAAAGTCTTTCACAGAGTGTCTCAGAAACTGTCACAGTGTGTCTCAGAGAGTCTCACAGTGTCTCCGAGAGAGAAATAATGTGGTACATTGTGTCTCAGCGAGAGACCGAGAGTGTCAGAGAGAGTCTCAGAGAGAGTCAGAGGGAGAGTCTCAGAGAGTGCCAGCGTGTGTCACAGCGTGTCTCAGAGAGAGTCAAAGAGTATGACGAAGAGTCAAAGAGTGTCACACTGTCTCTGAGAGAGAAATACTGTGACACAGTGTCACAGCGAGAGACCAAGAGTATCAGAGGGTGTCACAGTGTGTCTCAGTATGTGACAGAGAGTGTCACAGTGTGTCTCCGAGTGTCAGAGAGAGTCACAGTGTGTCTCAGAGCATGTCAGAGAGTGTCACAGTTTGTCTCAGAGAGAGTCAGAGCGCGTCACATTGCGTCAGAGAGGGAGAGAGAGAGTCAGAGAGTGTCACAGTATGTCTCAGAGAGTGTCAGCAAGTCGCACAGTGTCACAAGGTGTCAGAGAGTCAGATAGTGTCACAGTGTGTCTCAGAGCGAGAAAGAGAGTGTCACAGTGTGTCTCAGAGAGTGTCAGAGAGTGTCACAGTGTCTCTCAGAGAGTGATAGAGAGGGTCACAGTGTTTCAGAGAGTGTGGCACGTTATCAGAATGATAGTCAGAGAGTGTCACAATGTGTCAGTGAGTGTCACAGTGCGTCAGAGAGAGTCAGAGAGTGTCACACTGTCTCAGAGAGTGTCACATTGTGTCAGAGAGTGTCACGGTGCGTCTCAGAGCGAGACAGACAGTATCACTGTGTGTCTCAGAGAGAGTCAGAGAGAGTCAGAGAGGGTTGCAGTGTTTCTCATAGTGTGTCAGAGATTGTCAGAGAGTGTGACATGGTGTCACATTCTGTCAGAGCGTTTCACAGTGTGTCAGAGAGAGAGTCAGGGAGTGTGACAGTGTATCAGAGAGTGTCTCAGTGTGTCAGAGCGAAAGTCAGAGAGTGTCGCAGTGTGTCTGGGAGAGAGACAGGGAGTGTGTCGGTGTGTATGAGAGTGTCACAGTGGGTAAGGGAGAGGGTCAGAGAGTGTCATAGTCATGTCATAGTTTGTCTCAGAGTGTCACAGTGTGTCACAGAGAGATTGTCAGAGAGTGTGACAGTTGCCAGAGAGTGTCTCAGTGCGTCAGAGAGTGTCACAGTGTGTCTCAGAGCATATCAGAGAGTGTCACAGTTTCTCTCAGAGAGAGTCAGAGAGCGTCACAGTGCGTAAGAGAGAGAGAGGCAGAGAGCATCACAGTGCGTAAGAGAGAGTCAGACAGAGTCAGAGAGGGTAGCAGTGTTTCTCATAATGTGTCAGAGATTGTCAGAGAGTGTGACATGGTGTCACAGTCTGTCAGAGCGTTTCACAGTGTGTCAGAGAGAGAGTCAGGGAGTATGACAGTGTATCAGGGAGTGTTTCAGTGTTTCAGAGCGAAAGTCAGAGAGTGTCACAGTGTGTCAAAGAGATTCAGAGAGTGTGTCAGTGTGTAAGAGAGTGTCACAGTGGGTCAGGGAGAGAGTCAGAGAGTGTCACAGTGTGTCTCAGCGTGTCAGAGAGTGTCACAGTTTCTCTCAGAGAGAGTCACAGAGCGTCACAGTGCGTAAGAGAGAGAGAGGCAGAGAGCATCACAGTGCGTAAGAGAGAGTCAGACAGAGTCAGAGAGGGTTGCAGTGTTTCTCATAGTGTGTCAGAGATTGTCAGAGAGTGTGACATGGTGTCACAGTCTGTCAGAGCGTTTCACAGTGTGTCAGAGAAAGAGTCAGGGAGTGTGACAGTGTATCAGAGAGTGTCTCAGTGTGTCAGAGCGAAAGTCAGAGAGTTTCGCAGTGTGTCAGAGAGAGAGTCAGAGAGTGTGTCAGTGTGTAAGAGAGAGTCACAGTGGGTCAGGGAGAGAGTCAGAGAGTGTCACAGTGTGTCTCAGCGTGTCAGAGAATGTGACAGGGTGTCAGAGAGAGAATCAGTGTGTGACACAGTGTGTCAGAGAGTGTCACAGTATGTCACAGAAAGTGTCAGAGAGATTCGAGTATCATAGTTTTTCAGAGCGTGTCTCAGAGTGTCAGAGACAGTCATATAGTGTGGCAGTGTTTCTCATGGTTTGTCAGAGAGGGTCAGAGAGTGTCACAGGGTGCGACAGTCTGTCAAAGCATTTCATAGTTTGTCTCAGAGTGTCACAGAGAGATTGTCAGAGAGTGTGACAGTTGTCAGAGCGTGTCTCAATGCGTCAGAGAGTGTCACAGTCTGTCTCAGAGCATGTCAGAGAGTGTCACAGTTTCTCTCAGAGAGAGTCAGAGAGCGTCACAGTGCGTAAGAGAGAAAGAGGCAGAGAGCATCACAGTGCGTAAGAGAGAGTCAGACAGAGTCACTGCATCGCAGAGAGTGTCAGCAAGTCTCACAGTGTTTCAAAGAGTGTCACAAGGCGTCAGAGTGTTTCAGAGTGTGTCACGAGGTGTCACAGTCTGTCAGATAGTGTCACAGCTTGTCTCAGAACGTGACAGAGAGTGGCACAATGTGTCTCAAGTGAATCAGAGAGTGTCAGAGTGTGTCTCAGAGTGTGTCAGAGAGTGTCACAGTGTTTCAGAGAGTGTCACAGGTTATCAGAAAGAGAGTCAGAGAGTGTCACAATGTATCAGTGAGTGTCACAGTGTGTCAGAGAGAGTCAGAGAGTGTCACACTGTCTCAGAGACTGTCACACTGTGTCAGCGAGTGTCACAGTGCGTCTCAGGGCGAGACAGAGAATATCACTGAGCGTCTCAGAGAGAGTCAGAAAGTGTCACAGTGTGTCAGCGAGTTTCAGTGTGTCTGCGAGAGACTCAGAGAGAGTCAGAGATTGTCACAGTATTTCTCAGTATCAGAGAGTGTCACAGTGTGTCAGAGATTGTCACAGTGTGTTAGAGAGAGAGTCAGAGAGTTTCAGAGTTTGTCAGAGAATGTCACAGTGTGTCTCAGAGAGAGTCAGACAGTTTCACAGTATCTCAGAGAGTGTCACATTGTGTCAGAGAGTGTCAATGTGTGTCTCAGATCGAGACAGAGAGTATCAATGTGTGTCTCAGAGAGAGAGAGAGAGTGTCACAGTTTATCACAGTTTGTCACAGAGTGTCACAGACTGTCTCAGATTGTGTCAGAGGGTGCCAGAGCGTGTCACAGTGTGTCACAGAGAGAATCAGAGAGTTTCTCTGTGTGTTAGTGAAGAGTCAGAGAATGTCACAGTGTGGGTCAGAGAGAATCAGAGAATATCCCTGTGTGTATCAGAGAGAGTCAGACTGTATCTCTGAGTGTCAGAGGGTGTCAGAGAGTGTCACAGTGTGTCTCAGAGAGAGTCAGAGAGAGTCAGAGAGTGTGCCAGTGTGTCAAAGTCTGTCGGACAGTGACACAGCGTGTCAGGGAGAGTCAGAGGAGTCTGTGTGTCTCCGAAAGATACAGAAAATGTCACGGTTTGTCTCAGAGTGTGTCTGACAGTGTCACGGTGTGTCAGATAGTGTTACAGTGTCTCAGAGGTTGTCACAGTGTATCAGAGAGTGTCTGTGAGAGTCAGAGAGGGTCACAGTCTGTCAGAGAGTGTCACAGTGCATCTCAGAGAGTGTACGGGGGTGTCAGAGAGAGTTAGAGAGTGTCACAGTGTGTTTCAGAGAGTGTCAGAGAGAGTCAGAGAGTGCCACAGTGTGTCTCTGAGAGTGTCAGAGAAAGTCAGAGAGCGTCCCTGTGTGTCAGAGAGTGTCACAGCGTGTCAGAGGAGAGTCAGAGAGTGTCACAGTGTGTCTCAGAGAGTATCTCTGTGTGTCTCAGTGAGTGTCAGAGAAAGTCAGAGAGCGTCCTAGTGTGTCAGACAGTGTCACAGAGTGTCTCAGAGAGTGTCAGAGAGAGCCAGAGAGTGTGACAGTTTGTCTCAGAGTGTGTCAGACAGTGTCACGGTGTGTCAGAGAGTGTTCCAGTGTCTCGGAGGTTGTCACAGTGTGTCAGAGAGTGTCTGAGAGAGTCAGAGAGGGTCACAGTCTGTCAGAGTGTGTCACAGTGTGTCTCAGAGAGTGTACGGGAGTGTCAGAGAGAGTTAGAGAGTGTTGCAGTGTATTTCAGAGAGTGTCAGAGAGAGAGTCAGAGAGTGCCACAGTGTGTCTCTGTGAGTGTCAGAGAAAGTCAGAGAGCGTCCCAATGTCTCAGAGAGTGTCACAGTGTGTCTCAGAGAGAGCCAGAGAGTGTGACAGTTTGTCACAGTCTGTCAGACACTGACACAGCGTGTCAGAGAGAGTCAGAGGAGTCTGTGTGTCTCAGAAAGATACAGAAAGTGTCACGGTTTGTCTCAGAGTGTGTCTGACAGTGTCACGGTGTGTCAGATAGTGTTACAGTGTCTCAGAGGTTGTCACAGTGTATCAGAGAGTGTCTGTGAGAGTCAGAGAGGGTCACAGTCTGTCAGAGAGTGTCACAGTGCATCTCAGAGAGTGTACGGGAGTGTCAGAGAGAGTTAGAGAGTGTTGCAGTGTGTTTCAGAGAGTGTCTGAGAGAGTCAGAGAGTGTCACAGTCTGTCAGGGAGTGTCACAGTGTTTCTCAGAGAGTGTTCGGGAGTGTCAGAGAGAGTTAGAGAGTGTTGCAGTGTGTTTCAGTGAATGTCAGAGAGAGTCAGAGAGTGCCACAGTGTGTCTCTGAGAGTGTCAGAGAAATTCAGAGAGCGTCCCTGTGTGTCAGAGAATGTCACCGCGTGTCAGAGGAGAGTCAGAGTGTCACAGTGTGTCTCAGAGAGTATCTCTGTGTGTCTCAGTGCGTGTCAGAAAATGTCAGAGAGCGTCCTAGTGTGTCAGAGAGTGTCACAGTGTGTCTCAGACAGTGTCAGAGAGAGCCAGAGAGTGTGACAGTTTGTCACAGTCTGTCAGACAGTGACACAGCGTGTCAGAGAGAGTCAGATGAGTCTCTCTGTGTCTCAGAGAGAGACAGAAAGTGTCACAGATTTGTCTCAGAGTGTGTCAGACAGTGTCACGGTGTGTCAGATAGTGTTACAGTGACTCAGAGGTTGTCACGGTGTGTCAGAGAGTGTCTGAGAGAGTCAGAGAGGGGCACCGTCTGTCAGAGAGTGTCACAGTGCGTCTCAGAGAGTGTACGGGAGTGTCAGAGAAAGTTAGAGAGTGTTGCAGTGTGTTTCAGAGAGTGTCAGAGAGAGTCAGAGAGTGCCACAGTGTGTCTCTGAGAGTGTCAGAGAAAGTCAGAGAGCGACCCTGTGTGTCATAGAGTGTCACAGCATGTCAGAGGAGAGTCAGAGAGTGTCACAGTGTGTCTCAGGGAGTATCTCTGTGTGTCTCAGAGAGTGTCAGAGAAACTCAGATAGCGTCCCAGTGTGTCAGAGAGAGTCACAGTGTGTCAGAGAGTGTCAGAGAGAGACAGAGAGTGTGACAGTTTGTCACAGTCTGTCCGACAGTGACACAGCGTGTCAGAGGGAGTCAGAGGAGTCTCTGTGTGTCTCAGAGAGAGACAGAAAGTGTCACAGTTTGTCTCAGAGTGTGTCAGACAGTGTCACCGTGTGTCAGAGAGTGTTACAGTGTCTCAGAGGTTGTCACAGTGTGTCAGAGAGTGTCTGAGAGAGTCAAAGAGTGTCACAGTCTGTCTCAGAGAATGTCAGAAAGTGTCACAGTATCACAGAGAGAGACACCGTGTCTCAGAGAGTATCGCAGTGTCTCAGAGAGTGTCGTAGAGTGACAGAGACGGAGTCAGAGAGTGTCACTGTGTATCTCAGACAGTTTCACAATGTCTAAAAGGGTGTCACTCTGTGTCAGAGAGGGTCACAGTATTTAAGAGAGTTAGTCAGAGAGTGTCAGAGTGTGTCTCAGAAATTTGCAGAAAGTTTCACAGTTTGTCTCAGAGAGTGTCAGACAGTGTCACAGTGTGTCTCAGAACGTGTCAGAAAGTGTCGCAGTGTGTCAGAGAGTGTCTGAGAATGTCAGAGAGTGCCATAATCTGTCAGACAGTGTCACAGTGTGTTTCAGAGAGTGTCTGAGAGAGCCAGAGAGTGTCACAGTGTGTCTCAGGGAGTTTCAGAAAGTGTCACAGTGTGTCAGAGATTGTCACAGTGTGTCAGAGTGTGTCTGAGAGTGTTGGAGAATTTCACAGTATGTCCGAGAGTGTCACAGTGTGTTTTAGCGAGTGTCTGAGAGAGTCAGAGAGTGTCACAATGTGTTTCAGAGAATGTAAGAACGAGTCAGAGAATGTCACAGTGTGTCTCAGAGAGAGACAGAAAGTGTCAAAGCTTCTCTGAATGAGTGTCAGAGAGTGTCGCAGTGTGTCAGAGACTGTTACAGTCTGTCTCAGAGTGTGTCACAGTATACTTCAGCGAGTGAGGGAGACAGAAGTTGTCACAGTGCGTCTCAGAGAGAGGGAGAGACAGAGAGTATCACAGTGCGTCACAGAGAGTGTCAGAAAGGGTCACACTGTCACAGAGAGTGTCACAGTGTCTCAGAGAGTGTCACAGTGTGACAGAGACGGAGTCAGAGAGTGTCACTGTGTGTCTCACACAGTTTCACAATGTCTCAGAGAGTGTTACTCTGTGTCAGAGAGGGTCACTGTGTCAGAGAGATGGTCGAGTGTGTCACAGTGTATCTCAGAAATTTGCAGTGTCTCAGTTTGTCTCTGAAAGTGTCAGACAGTGTCACAGTGTGTCTCAGAGAGTGTCAGAAAGTGTAACAGTGGTCAGTGAATGTCACAATGTGTCAGAGAGTGTCTGAGAGTGACACAGTCTGTCAGAGAGTGTCACAGTGTGTTTCAGAGAGTGTCTGAGAGAGTCAGAGAGTGTCACAGTGTGCCTCAGATAGAGAGAGAGAGACAGAGTGTCACAGAGAAGATTAGAAAGTGTCACAATGTCTCAGAGAGACACACAGTGTCTCAGAGAGTGTCACAGTGACTCACAGAGTGGCACTGTGGCTCAGAGTGAGAGAGAGTCAGAGAGTGTCATTGTTTGTCTCAGACAGTTTCACGATGTCTCAGAGAGTGTCACAGTATTTCAGAGAATGTCACAGTATGTCAGATAGAGTGAGTCAGAGAGTGCCACAGTGTTTCTCAGAGATTGTCACATGTGTCAGCGAGAGAGTCAGTGGGAGTCAGAGAGTGTCACATTGTGTCTCAGAGAGGGTGTCACCCCTGTGTGTCTCAGAGAGAGTTAGAGAGTGTGACAATGTGTCTCAGAGAGAGTCAGTGAGTGTCACAGTGAATCTCAGAGAGTGACAGAGAGTGTCATAAAGTGTCACAGTGTGTCACAGTCTGTCAGACAGTGTCACAGTGTGTTGCAGAGAGTGTCAGAGAGAGTCAAAGAGTGTCACAGTGTGTATCAGACAGTGTCAGAGTGGGTCAGATTGTGTCACAGTGTGTCTCAGAGTGTCAGAGAGAGTTACAGAGTGTCGCAATGGGTCTAAGAGAGTGTCAGAGAGCGTCGGAGAGTGTCACAGTGTGTCTCAGAGAGTGTCAGAGAGCGTCACAGTGTATCACAGAGAGGATCAGAATGTGGCACAGTCTGTCAGAGAGTGCCATAGTGTGCCTTAGAGAGTGTCAGAGAAAGTCAGAGAATGTCGCAATGTATCATAGAATGTCAGAGATTGCCAACGTGTGTCTCAGAGAGTGTCAGAGAGGGTCAGAGAGTGTCACAATGTCTCTCAGGGAGTGTCATAGTGTGTATCAGAGAGGTAGAGAGAGTTAGAAAGTGTCACTGTGTGCCTCAGAGAGTGTCACAGTATGTCACAGTCTGTCAGAGAAGGTTATAGTGCATTTCAGAGTGTGTCAGAGAGAGTCAGACAGTGTCACCGTGCGTCATACGTTCTCTCAGAGAGTGTCCGAGAGGGTCAGCGTTTGTCTCAGAGAGGGGCACAATCTGTCAGAGAGTGTTACAGTGTGCCTCAGAGAGTGTCAGATAGAATCAGAGAGTGTCACAGTCTGTCTCAAAGTGGGTGAGAGTGTGTCACAGTGTGGCACAGTTTGTTTTGGAGAGTGTCAGACATAGTCCGATTTTGTCTCAGGGAGGGTCACAGTCTGTCAGGGAGTTTTACAGCGTGTCTCAGACAGTGACAGAAAGAGTGAGAGAGTGTCACAGTGTACCCCAGAGCGTGTCCGTGAGAGTCAGAGAGTGTCACAGTCTGTCTCAGAGAGTGTCAGAGAGAGTCAGAGAGTCCACAGAGTGTCTCAGAGAGTGTCACAGTGTCTCAGAGATTGTCACAGTGTCTCAGAAAATGTCACAGTGTGTCAGAGAGTGTCACAGTATGTCACAGAGAGTATTACAGTCTGTCACAGTCTGTCAGAGAGAGTTACAGTGTGTTTCAGAGAGTGCCAGAGAGAGTACGAGAGTGTCACAGTGTGTCTCAGACATTGTCAGTGAGGGGCATATTGTTTTACAGTGGGTCTCAGAGTTTCAGAGAGAGTCACAGAGTGTCACGGAGGGCCTAAGAGAGTGTCAGAGAGCGTCAGAGAGTGTCACAGTTTGTCTCAGAGAGTGTCGGAGAGTGCCACAGTGTGTCTCGGAGATTGTCACAGTGTGTCTCAGAGAGTCAGAGGGAGAAAGGAAATGTCACAGTGTGTCTCAGAGAGTGTCACTGTGTCTCAGAGAATGTTACCATGTGTCAGAGAGTGTCACAGTCTGTCACAGAGTGTCACAGTGTGTCACAGATAGTGTCACAGTCTGTCACCGCCTATCAGAGAGTGTCACAGTGTGTTTCGGAGATTGTCAGAGAGAGTCAGATTGTGTCACAGTGTGTCTCAAAGAGAAAGAGAGTGTCACAGTGTGTTTCAAACAGTGTCAGAGAGAGTCAGATTGTGTCACGGTGTGCCTCAGAGAGTGAGAGAGTGTGACAGTATCTCACAATCGGTCAGAGAGTGTCACAGTGTGCCTCAGAGACTGTCAGAGAAAATCAGAAAATGTCACATTGTGTCATAGACTGTTAGAGAGTGTCAAAGTGAGACACACTGAGTGTCAGGACGGTCAGGAAGTGTCGCAGTGTGTCTCAGAGTGTCAGAGAGAGTCACAGAGAGTCACAGCGTGAATAGGAGAGTGTCAGAGAGCATCAGAGACTGTCACAGTTTGTCTCAGAGAGTGTCACAGTGTGTCTCAGAGAGTAAGAGGGAGATAGAAAATGTCACAGTGCGTCTCAAAGAGAGTTACACAGTGTCTCAGAGAATGTCACCATGTGTCAGAGAGTGTCATAGTCGGTCAGAGAGTGTCACAGAGAGTGTGACAGTCTGTCACAGTCTGTCAGAGAGTGTCACAGAGAGTGTCACAGTTTGTCACCGTCTATCAGAGAGTGTCATAGTGTCTTTCAGAGAGTGTTAGAGAGTGTAACAGTGTGTCTAAGAGAGTGTCAGAGAGCGTCAGAGAGTATCACAGGTTGTCTCAGAAGGTGCCACAGTGTGTCTCTGAGAGTCTCACAGTGTGTCTCAGAGAGTCAGAGGGAGACAGAAAATGTCTCCATGTGTCACAGAGTGTCACAGTCGGTCAGAGAGTGCCACAGTGTGTCGCAGAGAGTGTCGCAGTGTGTCAGAGAGTATCAGACTCTGTAACAATCTATCAGAGAGAGTCACAGTGTGTTTCAGAGAGTGGCAGAGAGAGTCAGAGAGTGTCATAATGTGTTTCAGGCATTGTCAGAGAGGGTCAGATTGTGCCACAGTGTGTCTCAGAGTGTCAGAGAGAGTCACAGAGTGACACAGTGTGTCTAAGAGATTGTCACGGTGTATCTCAGAGAGTGTCACAGTGTCTCAGAGAATGACACCATGTGCCAGAGAATGTCACAGTTTCTCAGAGTATGTCACAGTATGTCAGAGAGTGTCACAGTATGTCTCAGAGAGAGTCAGAGAGTGTCACAGTCTGTCAGAGAGTGCCACAGTGTGTCTCAGTGTCAGAGAGAGTCACAGTGTGTCGCAGCGTATCTACGAGAGTGTTAGATAGCGTCAGAGAGTATCACAGTCTGTCTCAGAGAGTGCCACAGTGTGTCTCAAAGAGTCTCATAGTGTGTATCAGAGTCAGAGGGAGACAGAAAATGTCACAGTGTGTCTCAGAGAGTGTCATAGTGTCTCAGAGAATGTCACCATGTGCCAGAGAGAGTCTCAGTCGGTCAGAGAGTGCCACAGTGTGTCTTAGAGAGTGTTACAGTGTGTCTCAGAGAGTCAGAGGTATACAGAAAATGTCACGGTGTATCTCAGAGAGTGTCACAGTGTCTCAGAGAATGGCACCATGTGTCAGAGAATGTCACCGTTTCTCAGAATATGTCACAGTATGTCAGAGAGTGTCACAGTATGTCTCAGAGAGAGTCAGAGAGTGTCACAGTCTGTCAGAGAGTGCCACAGTGTGTCTCAGTGTCAGAGAGTCACACATTGTCACAGCGTATATAAGAGAGTATCAGATAGCGTCAGAGAGTATCACAGGTTGTCTCAGAGGGTGTGACAGTGTCTCAGAGAGTCAGAGGGAGACAGAAAATGTCACCATGTGTCAGAGAGTGTCACAGTCGGTCAGAGAGTGCCACAGTGTGTCGCAGAGAGTGTCACAATGTGTCAGGGCGTATCAGAGTCTGTAACGGTCTATCAGAGAGAGTCACAATGTGTTTCAGACATTGTCAGAGAGGGTCAGATTGTGTTACAGTGTGTCTCAGAGTGTCAGAGAGAGTCACAGAGTGACACAGTGTGTCTAATAGATTGTTAGAGAGCGTCAGAGAGTGTCACAGCGTGTCTCAGAGAGTGTCACAGTGTCTCAGAATGTCACCATGTGTCAGAGAGTGTCACAGTCGGTCAGAGCGTGTCACAGTGTGTCAGAGAGTGTCACAGTGTGTTTCAGAGAGTGGCAGAGGGAGTCAGAGAATGTCAAAGTGTGTCTCAGACAGTGTCAGAGAGGGTCAGATTGTATCACAGTGTGTCTTAGAGTATCAGAGAGAGTATCACAGTGTGTCTAAGAAAGTGTCAGAGAGCATCAGAGAGTGTCACAGTTTGTCTTAGAGCGTGTCAGTGAAGTCAGACAATGTCACAATGTGTCATAGACTGTCAGAGAGTGTCATAGCGTGTCTCAGAGAGTGTCAGAGAGAGTCATAAATTTTCACTCTGTGTCTCAGAGACGTTCAGAGAGTGCCACAATGTACACCAGCGAGTGTGTCTCAGAGAGTGTCACAGTCTGTCAGAGAAGGTTACAGTGCATTTCAGAGTGTGTCAGAGTTAGTCAGACAGTGTCACAGTGTGTCATACTTTCTCTCAGAGAGTGTATGAGAGGGTCAGCGTTTGTCTCAGAGAGGGTCACAGTCTGTCAGAGAGTGTTACAGTGTGTCTCAGAGAGTGACAGAAAGAGTCAGAGACGGTCACAATGTGTCTCAGATAGTGTCACAGTGTCTCAGAGAATGTCACCGTGTATCAGAGGGTGTCACAGGCGGCCAGAGAATGTCACAGTGTGTCAGAGAGTGTCACAGAGAGTGTCACAGTCTGTCAGGGATTGACACAGTGAGTCTCAGAGATTGTCAGAGAGGGTCAGATAGTGTCACAATGTGTCTCAGAGTGTCAGACATAGAGTCACAGAGTGCCACAGTGTGTCTCAGAGTGTCAGAGAGAGTCACAGGGTGTCACAGTGTGTCTAAGAGAGTTTCAGAGAGTGCCACAGTGTGTCACAGTTTGTCACAGAGAATGTCACAGAGAGTGTGTCTCAGAGAGTGTCATAGCGTCTCGGAGAATGTCACCATGTGTCAGAGAGTGCCACAGTGTGTCTCAGAGAGTGTTACAGTGTGTCTCAGAGAGTCAGAGGGAGACCGAAAATGTCACTTTGTATCTCAGAGAGTGTCACAGTGTCAGAGAATGTCACCGTTTCTCAGAGTATGTCACAGTATGTCAGAGAGTGTCACAGTATGTCTCAGAGAGAGTCAGAGAGTATCACAGTCTGTCTCAGAGAGTGCCACAGTGTGTCTCAAAGAGTTTCATAGTGTGTCTCAGAGAGTCAGAGGGAGACAGAAAATGTCACAGTGTGTCTCAGAGAGTGTCATAGCGTTTCAGAGAATGTCACCATGTGTCAGAGAGAGTCTCAGTCAGTCAGAGAGTGCCACAGTGCGTCTCAGAGAGTGTCACAGTTTGTCACAGAGAGTGTGACCGTCTGTAACTGTCTGTCAGAGAGCGTCACAGTGTGTTTCAGAGAGTGGCAGAGAGAGTCAGAGAGTGTCAAAGTGTATCTCAGACAGCGTTGGGGAGGGTCAGATTGTGTCACAGTGCGTGTCAGAGTGTCAGAGAGTCAGAGAGTCACAGAGTGTCAAAGTAGGTCTAAGAGAGTGTCGGACAGCGACAGAGAGTGTCACGGTGTGTCTCAGAGAGTGTTAGAGAGTGCCACAATGTGTCTCAGAGAGTGTTACAGTGTGTCTCAGAGAGTAATAGGGAGACAGAAAATGTCACAATGTATCTCAGAGAGTGTCACAGTGTCTCAGAGAATGACACCATGTGTCAGAGAATGTAATAGTTTCTCAGAGTATGTCACAGTATGTCAGAGAGTGTCACAGTATGTCTCAGAGAGAGTCAGAGAGTGTCACCGTCTGTCAGAGAGTGCCACAGTGTGTCTTAGTGTCAGAGAGAGTCACAGAGTATCACAGCATATCTAAGAGAGTGTCAGATAGCGTCAGGGAGTACCACAGTCTGTCTCAGAGAGTGCCACAGTGTGTCTCAAAGAGTATCACAGTGTTTCTCAGAGTCAGAGGGAGACAGAAAATGTCACAGTGTGTCTCAGAGAGTGTCATAGTGTCTCAGAGATTGTCACCATGTGTCAGAGAGTGCCTAAGTCTGTCAGAGAGTGCCACAGTGTATCACAGAGAGTGTCACAGTGTGTCACAGAGAGTGTGACAGTCTGTAACAGTCTGTCAGAGAGAGTCACAGTGTGTTTCAGAGAGTGGCAGAGAGAGTGAGAAAGTGTCTCAGTGTGTCTCAGACAGTGTCGGACAGGGTCAGATTGTGTCATAGTGCGTCTCAGCGTGTCAGAGAGTGTCACTATGGGTCTAAGAGAGTCTTGGACAGTGTCAGAGTGTCACGGTGTGTCTCAGAGAGTGTCAGAGGATGCCGCAATTTGTCTCAGAGAGTGTCACAGTGTGTCTCTGAGAGTCAGAGGGAGACCGAAAATGTCACAGTGTGTCTCAGAGAGTCAGAGGGAGACAGAAAATGTCACAGTGTGTCTCAGAGAGTGTCACAGTGTCTCAGAGAATGTCACCATTGTCAGAGAGAATCACAGTCGGTCAGAGAGTGTCACAGAGAGTGTTTCAGTCTGTTACAGTCTGTCAGAGCGTGTCACAGAGAGTGTCACAGTTGGTCAGAGAGTGTCACAGAGAGTGTGACAGTCTGTCACAGTCAGTGAGACAGTCTGTCACAGTCGGTCAGAGAGTGTCACAGAGAGTGTCAGAGTCTGTCAGCGTCTATCAGAGTGTCATAGTGTGCTTCAGAGAGTGTTAGGGAGTGTCACAGTGTGTCTCAGAGAAGGTCAGAGACGGTTAGAGTGACAGAGACAGTCACAGATTGTCACAGTGAGTCTAACAGAGTGTCAGAGAGCGTCAGAGAGTGTCACTGTCTGTCTCAGAGAGGATCAGAATGTGTCACAGTCTGTTAGAGAGTGCCATAGTTTGCCTCAGAGAGTGACAGAGAAAGTCAGACAATGTCTTATTATGTCATAGACTGTCAAAGACTGTCATAGTGTGTCTCAGAGATTGTCTGAGAGAATCAGAGTATGTTACGCTGTGTCTCAGAGAGTGTCAGAGGGGGTCAGAGAGTGTCACAATGTGTCTTAGGGAGTGTCACAGTGTCCCTGAGAGAGTGTCACAGTATGTCACAGTCTATCAGAGAAGGTTACAGTGCATTTCAGAGTGTTTCAGAGTCGGTCAGAAAGTGTCACAATGTGTCATACTTTCTCTCAGAGAGTGTCTGAGAGGGTCAGCGTTTGTCTCACAGAGAGTCACAGTCTGTCAGAGAGTGTTACAGTGTGTCTAAGAGATTATCAGAGAGCGTCAGAGAGTGTCACAGTCTGTCTCAGAGTGTCAGAGAGTGCTACAGTGTGTCTCGGAGAGTGACACAGTGTGTCTCAGGGAGTCAGAGGGAGTCAGAAAATGTCACAGAGTGTCAGAGAGTGCCACAATCGGTCAGAGATTGTCACAGTGTGTTAGAGAGTGTCACAATGGGTCTCGGAGTGTCAGAGAGTTAGTCACAGAGTGCCACAGTGTGTCTCAAAGTGTCAGAGAGAGTCACAGGGTGACACAGTGTGTCTAAAGAGTGTCAGAGAGTTCCACAGTGTGTTTCAGAGAGTGTTACAGTGTGTCTCAGAGAGTCAGAGGGAGACAGAAAATTTCACAGTGTATCTCAGAGAGTGTCACAGTGTCACAGAGAATGACACCATGTGTCAGAGGGTGTCACAGGCGGTCTGTGAGTGTAACAGTGTGTCACAGAGAGTTTCATAGAGGGTCAGAATGTGTCACAATTTGTCTCAGAGGTTCAGAGAGAGAGAGAGTCACAGAGTTCCACAGTGTGTCTCAGAGAGTCAGAGAGAGTCACAGAGTGTCAAGGTATGTGTAAGAGAGTGTCAGAGAACGTCATAGAGTGTCAGAGTCTGTCTCAGAGAGTGTCAGAGAGTGCCACATGTGTCACAGAGAGTGTTACAGTGTGTCACAGAGTGTCACCGTCTGTCAGAGAGTGACACAGTGTGACTCAGAGATTGTCAGAGAGGGTCAGAGAGTGTCACAGTGTGTCACAGAGAGTGTCACAGTCTGTAACAGTCTGTCATAGAGAGTCACAGTGTGTTTCAGAGAGTGGCAGAGAGAATCAGAGAGTGTCACAGTGTGTCTCAGACAGTGTCGGAGAGGGTTAGATTGTGTCACAGTGTGTCTCAGTGTCAGAGGGAGTCACAGAGTGTCACAGTGGGTCTAAGAGAGTGTCAGACAGCGTCAGAGATTGTCACAGTGTGTTTCAGAGAGTGTCAGAAAGTGCCATAGTGTGTCTCAGAGAGTGTCACAGTATGTCACAGAGAGTGTCACAGTGTGTCTCAGAGAATGTCACAGTCTGTCTCAAAGAGCGTCAGAGAAAGTCAGAGAATGTCACAATGTGTCATAGACTGTCAGAGAGTGTCATAGCGTGTCTCAGAGAGTGTCAGAGAGACTCAGAAATTGTCACTCTGTGTCTCAGAGAAGGTCAGAGAGTGTCACAATGTCCCTCAGGGGGTGTCACAGTGTCTCTCAGAGAGTGTCACAGCCTGTCAGAGAAAGTTACAGTGCGTTTCAAAGTGTGTCCGTGAGTGTCAGATAATGTCACAGTGTGTCTCAGAGAGTGCCACCGTGTGTCTCAGAGAGTTAGAGGGAGACAGAAAATGTCACAGTGTGTCTCACAGAGTGTCACAGTGTCTCAGAGAATGTCACCATATGTCAGAGTTTGTTAAAGTGTGTCAGAGTGTCAGTGTGTCAGAGAATGTCAGTGTTTCACAGAGTGTCACAGTCTATTAGAGAGTGTCACAGTGTGTCTCAGAGAATGTCAGAGAGTGTCAGATAGAGTCACAGTGTGTCTCAGAAAGTGTCACAGTGTGTTTCAGACAGAGTCTGAGAGAGTCAGAGTGTCATAGTTTGTCATATTGTGTCTCAGAGCGTGTCAGAGAGTGTCCCAGTCTGTCTCAGAGATTTTCAGAGAGGATGTGAGTGTTTCACAGTGCCTCTCAAAGTGTCAGAGAAAGTCAGAGAGTGTTGCAATGTGTCTCAGAGAGAGTCAGAGACTGTCACCGCGTGTGTAAGACAGTGTCAGAGAGCGTCAGAGTGTGTCACAGTCTGTCTGAGAGAGTGTCAGAGAGTGCCACAGTGTGTCTCAGAGAGTGTCACAGTGTATCTCAGAGAGTCAGAGGGAGACAGAAAATGTCACAGTGTGTCTCAGAGAGTGTCACCATGTGTAATAGAGTGTCACAGTTTGTCACAGAGAATATCACAGTCTGTTACAGTCTGTCAGAGAGTGTCACAGTGTGTTTCAGAGTGTCAGAGAATGTCACAGTGTGTCTCAGAGAGTATCAGAGAAGGTCAGATTGTGTCACAGCGTGTCTCAGAGTGTCAGAGAGAGTCACAGAGTGTCACAGTGGGTCTAAGAGTGTGTCAGAGAGCGTCAGAAAATGTCACAGCCTGTCTAGAGAGGATTAGAATGTGTTGCAGTCTGTCAGAGAGTGTCACAGTGTGTCTCTGAGAGTGTCAGAGAGAGTAAAGAGAGTGTCACATTCTGTCTCAGAGCGGTCAGAGTGTGTCACAGTGTGCCTCAGAGAGAGTCAGAGACTGTGACAGCATGTCAGTCTGTCAGAGAGTGTCACAGTGTGTCGCAGAGTGTGCCACGATGTCTCAGAGAATTTCACCATTTGTCAAAGAGTGTCACAGTGTGTCATTGCCGTCCACACACCGCTGCAAGCCTGACCCTCACTGCCGTTAACACACCGCCGCTAGAATGATCCTCACCACTGTCTACACACCGCCCCCTGCCTGACCTTCACTGCCCACTGCACATTGCCCACAGCCTGACCCTCACCACGGTTCACACACTGCCCCCAGCCTGAACCTCAGCATCGCCCACACACCACCGCCATCCTGACCCTGACTGCGGTTCAACATGGCCCCCAGCCTGACCCTCAACACCGTCCAACACCGCCCCCAGACTGACCCTCACTGCCATCCACACACCGCCCCCAGCCTGACCCCCTCTGCCATCCACACACCGCCCCCAGCCTGACCCTCACGGCCGTCCACACACCGCCCCTAGCCTGACCCTCACCAATTTCACACACTGTCCCAAGCCTGACGCTCTCTGCCAAAAAACACTGACCCAAGCCTGACCCTCATTGCCATCCACACACCGCCCCCAGCCTGTCCCTCGCTGCCATCCACGCACCGCCTCCAGCCAGACCCTCACTGCCGTCCACACACCGCATCCAGCCTGACCCTTACCGCCATCCACCAACTGCCCACAGCGTGACCCTCATCGCAGTCCACACAGTGCCCTCAGCCTGACCCATGCACCATCCACACACCGCACCCAGCCTGACCCCCACCACCATCCAACACCACTCCCAGCCTGATCCTCAATGCTGCCCACACACCGCACCCAGGCTGACCCTCACTGCTGCCAACACACCACCCCCAGTCTGGCCCCCACTGCCGTCCACACACCGCCCACAGCATGACCCTCACTGCCATTCACATACACAACCCAACCTGACCCTCACCGCTGTCCACACACTGCCCCCAGCCTGACCCTCACTGCCGTCCCGCACCGACCCCAGCCTGGCCCTCACTGCAGTCCAGACACTGCCATCCAACCCCGCCACACTGCCGTTCACACACTGCCCCAGCCTGACCTTCAACGTTGCCCACACACCGCCCTGAGCCTGACCCTTCACTGCCATCCAACCCCGCCCCAATCCTGACCAGCACTGCCGTCTACACACCATCCACTGCCTGACCCTCACTGCCATCCACACACCGCCCCTAGCCTGACCCTCACCACCGTCCATTCACTGCCCCCAGCCTGACCCGCATCACCGTCCAACACCACCCCCAGCCTGACCCACACCATCATCCACACACCACCTCCAGCCTGACCCCCACCACCATCCAACACCGCCCCCAGCCTGACCCTCACTGCTGTCCAAACCCCACCCCCAGCCTGATCCTCACCGCCGTTCACACACCGCCCCCAGCCTGACTCGCACTGCTGTCCAAAACACTCCCCCAGCCTGACCCTCACTGCTGTCCAAAAACCACCCACTGCCTGACCCCACCACCATCCACACACCGCCCCCAGCCTGACCCTCACTGCTGTCCAAACCCCACCCCCAGCCTGATCCTCACCACCGTTCACACACCACCCCCAGTCTGACCCGCATTGCTTTCCAAAACACTCCCCAGCCTGACCCTCACTGCCGTCCATTCATCGTCCCCAGCCTGACCCTCACCGCCGTCCACTCATCGTCCCCAGCCTGACCCTCAACGCTGTGCACACAACGCTCCCAGCCTGAATCTCACTGCCGTCCACACACCGCCCCAAAACTGACCCTCACCGCCGTCTACATATCGCCCACAGCCTGACCCTCAATGCTGCCCACACACCGCACCCAGGCTGACCCTCACTGCTGCCAACACACCACCCCCACTCTGGCCCCCACTGCCGTTCACACACCGCCCCAACCTGACCCCTCAATGCCATCCATACAGCGCACCCAGTCTGACCCTCACCTCTGCCCACACAACCCCCCAACCTGGCCCCCACTGCCATCCACACACCGCCCCCAGCCTGACCTTCACTGCTGTCCAACACTGCCCCAAACCTGACCCCCACCGCCATCCATACACCGCCCCCAGCCTGACCCTCACTGTTGTCCAAAACCCACCCCCAGCCTGACCCTCACCGCCGTTCACACACCACCCCAAGCCTGACCATCACCGCCGTTCACACACCGACCCCAGCATGACCCTCACTGCCGTTCACACACCGCCCCCAGCCTGAACCTCACAGCTGCCCAACAACGCCCCAGCCTGACCATCACCGTTACCAGCCTGACCCTCACCAGTGCCCACACACCGCCTCCAGCATGACCCACACCACCGTCCACCACCGCCCACTGCATGAAACTCACCGCCGTCCACACATCGCCCCCACCCGTACCCCCACTGCCGTACAACACTGCCCCAACATGAACCGCACGAACGTCCACACACCATCCCAGCCTGACCCTCGCCACCATCCAACACCGCCCCAACGCTGACTCTCACTGCCGCCAGTACACTGCCCCCAGCCTGACCCTCGCTACTGTCCACACACCGCACCCAGCCTAAATCACACTGCCGTCCACATACCACCCTCAAACTGACCCTCACCACCATCCACACACCGCCCACAACCTGACCCTCAGTGCTGCCGCACACCGCACCCAGGCTGACCCTCACCTCTGCCCACAAACTGCCCCCAGCCTGACCCTCACTGCCGTCCACACTCTGCCCCAGCCTGACCCTCACCACCGTCATACACCGACCCCAACCTGACCATCAATGCTGCCCTCAGCCTGTCCCTCACCACCGTCCACATGCCGCCCCCAGCTTGTCCCTCACTGCCATCCCACACCGCCCCCAGACTGATCCTCACAGCCGACCAACACCTTCCAACCTGACACCCATAGCCATTCAACTCCACCACCAGACTGACCCACACCGCCATTCAACTCCACCCCCAGACTGACCCTCACCGCCATCCACACACTGCCCACAGCCTGACCATCAATGCTGCCCACATACTGCACCCAGACTGACCCTCTCCACTGCCCACACACTCCCCCCAGCCTGGCCCTCACCACCGTCCACACACCACCCCCACCCTGACCCCACTGCCGTCCACACATCGCCCCAGCCTGACTCTCACCGCCATCCACAAACCGCCCTCGCCCTGACCCTCAACGCTGCCCACAAACCGCCCTGAACCTGACCTTCACTGCCATCCAACACCACCTCAACCCTGACCGTCACCGGTGTCCACACAACGTCGCTAGCCTGACCCTCACCACTGTCCACACAACGCCCCAAGCCTGACCCTTACTGCCGTTCACACATCGCGCCCAGCCGACCCTCACGGCTGCCCAACAACGCCCCCAGCCTGACCCTCACTGTCCCCAGCCTGACCCTCACCACCACCCACACATCGCCCCATCCTGACCCTCACCACCGTCCACACACTGACGCCAGCCTGACCCACACCACCGTCCAACACCGCCCCCTGCATGAGACTCACCACCGTACACTCACTGCAGCCACCGATACCCCCACCACCATACAACACCGGCCCAGCATGAACTGCACCACCGTCCACACACCGCCCCCAACATGATCCTCAGCGCCGTCAAACACCGCCCCAAACCTGACTCTTATTGTCGCCCGTACACCACCCACAGCCTGACCCTCACTGCCATCCACACACCGCACCCAGCCTAAATCTCACTGCCATCCACACACCCCCAACCTGACCCTCACCACTATCCACATACCGCCCATAGCCTGATCCTCAACGCTGCCCACACACCACACCAGGCTGACCCTCGCCTCTGCCCAAACACTGACCCCAGCCTGACCCTCACCGCCGTGCACACACTGTCCCCAGCCTGAACCTCACCGCCGTCCACGAACCCCCAGCCTGACCCTCAACGCTGCCCACACATGCCCCGTGCCTGACCTTCACTGCCATCCAACACCACCCCTACCCTGACCCTCACCGCCATGCACACACCGCCCCCAGTCTGACCCCCACCGACATCCACACCCCACCTCCAGCCTGACACTCAACGCCGTGCACACACCGCACTCAGCCTGACCGTCACCTCCGTGCACACACTGTCTCCAGCCTGACCCTCACCACCGTCCACCCACCGCCTCCAGCCTGACCCTCACTGCCGTCCACGCACCGCAGCCAGCCTGACCCTTAACGCTGCCCATGCACCACACCGAGCCTGATCCTCATTGCCGTCCGACGGCGCCCCAACCCTGACCCTCACCACCGTCCACACAATATCCCCAGCCTGACCCACACCGCCATCCACACACCATCCCCAGCCTGACACCCAAACTGCACACCGTCCCCAACTTGACCCTCAACGCTGCCCACACGTCGCCCCCAGTCTGACCCTCACCGCCATCCCCACACCGTCCCCAGCCTGACACTCAAAGCTGCACACAGACCGCCCCGAGCCTGGCCTTCACTGCCATCCAAAACCGCCCAAAACATGAACATCACCGCCGTCCGCACACCGTCCCCAGCCTGAACCTCATCACCTTGCACACAACGCCCCCAGCCTGACCCTCACCGCCATCCACTCACTGCGCCCAGCCTGACCCTCACTGCCATCTACACACCGCCCCCAACCTGACCCTCACCACCGTTCTCACATCGCCGCCAGCCTTACCCTCATCGACCTCAACACACCGCCTCCAGCCTGACCCTCATGGCCGTTTACACACTGTCCCCACCCTGACCTACACTGCCGTTCACACACTGCCCCCAACCTGACCCTCAATGCTGCCCACACACTGCATCGAGCTTGACCTTCACTGCCTTCCAAAAACGGCCCAACCCTGACCCTCACTGCCGTCTACACACTGTCCCCAGCCTGACCCTCACCGCCGTCCACTCACCGTTCCCAGCCTGACCCTCACCGCCGTCGACACACTACCCCAGCCTGACCCTCACCGCCGTCCACTCACTGCCCCCAGCCTGACCCTTACTGCTGTCCACATACCGCCGCCAGCCTGACCATCACCGCCATCCACATACAGCCCCCAGCCTGACCCTCACCGACGCCCACTCCCGCCCCCAGCGTGACACCCACTACTGTCCAACAACGCACCCGGCCTGTCCTACACCACAGTCCAATACCGCCACTAGCCTGGCCCTCAATGCTGTCTACACACCGTCCCCAGCCTGACCCACACCACCGTCCTCAAATCACCCCCAGCCTGACTGTCACCACTGTGCAACACCGCACCAGCCTGACCCTCACCTCCATCCACAGCCCGCTCACAGTCTGACCCTCAATGCTGCCACACACCGCACCCAGGCTGGTCCTCACCTCTGTCCACACACCGCCCCCAACCTCACCCCACTGCCGTTCACACACCGTCTCCCACTTGACCCTCAACGCTGCCAACACATCGCCCCCAGCCTGACACTCATCGCCGTCCACACTCTGCCCCCGCCTGACCCTTCTGCCATACACACAACGCCCCCAGCCTGACCCTCACCGCTGTACACAAACCGCCCACAGCCTGACCCTCACCGCTGTCCACACACCTTCCCCAGTTTGATCTTCACTGCAGTCCACACACCATCACCGGCGCTGAAAACCCGGCCCCAGACTGACCCCCACCACCGTCCACAAATCACCCCCAGCCTGACCCTCACAACCGTCCAACACCGCACCCAGCTTGTCCCTCACCACAGTCTAATACCGCCCCTAGCCTGGCCCTCACCACTGTCCACACACCGCCCCCAGACTGACCCTCACCATCGTCCAACACCGTACCCAGCTTGTCCCTCATCACAGTCCAATACCGCCTCTAGCCTGGCCCTCACCGCTGTCTACACACTGTCCCCAGACTGACCCTCACCACTGTCCACACACCGCCCCCAGCCTGACCCTTACCGCCGTCCAACACCTTCCCCAGCATGACCCCCAGCGCCATTCAACTCCACCCCCAGAATGACCCTCACCGTCGTCCATACACCAGACAGAGGCAGAATCTCACTGCCGTCCACACACCGCCCACAGCCTGACCATCAACGCTGCCCACACACTGCACCCAGGCTGACCCTCACCAATGCCCACACACTTCCCTCAGCCTGGCCCTCACCACTGTCAACACACCGCCCCCAGTCCTGACGCTCACTGCCGTCCTCCCACAGTGCCCATCCTGATCCTTATCGCCATCCAACGCCTTCCCCAGCCTGACCCCCAGCGCCATTCAACTCCTCTCCCAGACTGATCCTCACCGCCGTCCATACCCCGCCCCCAACCTGACCGTCACCACCGTCCACACACCACTCCCAGCCTGACCCTCACTGCCATCCAAACACTGCCCCCGGCCTGACCCTCACCGCCATCCACACACCTCCTTCAGATTGACCCTCTCATCCATCCACACACCGCCCCAACCTGACTCTCACTGCCATCCACATACTGCCCCCTGACTGTCCCTCACTGCCCCTAACCTGGCCCTCACCACCCATAGCCTGACCCTCACCGCCTTGCAACTCTGCCCCCAGCCTGACTCTCTACCAACGCTCCAAACGGACCCGCACTGCCGTCCAACACCGCCTCAGCTTAACTCTCACTGCTGTCCACACCGCCTTCAGCCTGACCCCCACATTCGTCCACAAACCGTCCCTACCTGACCCAATTGCCGTCCACACACCGCCCCAGCCTGACCCTCACCGCCGTGCACACACCGCTCCCAGTCTGACGCCCACCGACATCCACACACCGCCTCCAGCCTGACCCTCACCGCCGTCCAACATCGCGCCCAACCTGACCCTCACTGCTGTCCAAAACCCGTCCCCAGCCTGACCCTCACTGCCATTCACACACCGCCCCCAGTCTGATCCTCACTGGTGTCCAAAAACAACCCCAAGCCTGACCTCCACCGCCATCCACACACCGCCCCCAGCCTGACCCTCACTGCTGTCCAAAACGCGCCCTCAGCCTGAACCTTACCATTGCCATCCACACACCACCACCCCCAGGCTGACACATACCACCATCCAACACCGCCCCCAGCGTGAAACTCACCGCAATCCACACACCAACACAAACCATATCCCCACTGCCATACATCACCGCCCCAGTATGAACTGCACCACCTTTGACATACCAGCCCTAGCCTGACCCTCACCACCGTCCAACACCGCCCCAACTCTGACTCTCACTGCCGCCCGTGCACCGCCCTCAGCCTGCCCCTCACTGCCGTCCACAAAACGCCCCCAGCCTGACCCTCACAGCCATCCACACACCGCCCCCAATCTGACCCTCACCGCCATCCACACACCGCCCCCAACCTGACACTCACTGCCGTCCCACACCAGCCCCCAGCTTGACCCTTACAGCCGTCCACACGCTGACCCCAGCCTAACCCTCACTGCCATCCAAGAACCCCCCCAGCTTGTCCCTCACTGCAATCCCACACCGCCCCCATCCTGACCGTCATCAGCATCCAACACCGACCTCAGCCTGACCCCCATCGTCATCCACACACCACCCACAGCCTGATCCTCACCGCCGTCCACACGACGCCCCCAGCTTGTCCCACAATGCCATCCAACACTGCCCCCAGACTGATCCTCACCACTGTCCACACACCGGCCCCAGACCTGACGCTCACTGCCGTCCTCACACAATCCCCAGCCTGACCCTCACCGCCGTCCCACACCTTCCCAGCCTGACCCCCACAGCCATTCAACTCCACCGCAGACTGACCCTCACTGCCGTCCACACACCACCTCCAGCATGACTCTCATCGCCGTCCATCAGCGCCCCAAACCTGACTCTCACTGCCGCCCACATGCCGCACAGAGGCAGGATCTCACTGCCGTCCACACACCTCCTCAACCTGACCCTCACCACTATTCACACACCAGCCACAGCCTGACCCACCTCGCTGCCCACACACTGCACCCAGGCTGACCCTCACCACTGCGCACACACTTTCCCCAGCCGGGCCATCACCACCGTCTACACACCACCTCCAGCCTGACCCCCACTGCCGTCCACACTCTGCCCCCAGCCTCTCCCTCACTGCCATCTAAACATTGCCCCCAGACTGAACCTCACCGCCATCCACACACCGCCCCTAGCTTGACCTCCACCTCCGTCCATACACCGCCCCCAGCTTCATACTCACTGCCGTCCATACACTACCCCCAGTCATACCCCCACTGCCGTACAACACTGCCCCAGCATGAACTGCACCGCCGTCCACACACCGCCCCCAGCATGACCCTCATCGCCATCCAACACCGCCCCAAACCTGACTCACACTGCCATCCACACACCAGACAGAGGCAGAATCTCACTGCCGTCCACACACCGCCCGCGGCCTGACCATCAACGCTGCTCACACACTGCACTCAGGCTGACCCTCACTAATGTGCACACACTTCCCTCAGCCTGGCCCTTACCGCCCCCAGCCCTGACGCTCATGGCCGTCCTCCCACTGTGCCCAGCCTGATCCTTACCGCCATCCAACGCCTTCCCCATCCTGACCCACAGCGCCATTCAACTCCACTCCCAGACTGACCCTCACCGCCGTCCATACGCCGCCCCCAACCTGACCGTCACCACCGTCCACACACCACTCCCAGCCTGACCCTCACTGCCATCCAAACACTGCCCCCAGCCTGACCCTCACCGCCATCCACACATCTCCTTCAGCTTGACCCCCACATCCGTCCACACACCGCCCCAGCCTGACTCTTACTGCCGTCCATATACTGACCCCAGCCTGTCCCTCACTGCTCCTAACCTGGCCCTCACCACCGTTAGCCTGAGGAGAAAGTGAGGTCTGCAGATGCTGGAGATCAAAGTTGAAACTTTTTTGCTGGAACAGCACAGCAGGTCAGGCAGCATCCAGGGAACAGGAGATTCGACGTTTCGGGCACAGGCCCTCCCTCACCACCGTCCAATACCACCCCAATCCTGACTCTCACTACCGACCATACACCGCCCGCCGCCTGCCCCTCACTGCCGTCCGCACACCGCCCCCAGCCTGACCCTCACCCCCATCCAGACACCGCCCAAACCTGACCCTCACTGAAGTCCCACACCATCCCACAGCTTGACCCTTACAGCCATCCACACGCCAACAGACGCCTGACCCTCACTGGCATCCAAGACCGCCCCCACCTTGACCCTCACTGCCACCCTACACAGCTCCCAGCCTGACCCTCACCACCGTCCAACACCGCCCGAACCCTGACTCTCACTGCCGCCCGTACACCGCCCGCAGCCTGGCTGTCACTGCTGTCACACACCGCCCCCAGCCTGACCCTCACTGCCATTCACACAACGCCCTCAACCTGACCCTCACCGCCATCCACACACCGCCTCCAGCCATCCACACACCGCCATCCACACACCGCCCCCAACCTGACCCTCACTGCCGTCCCACACCAGCCCCCAGCTTGACCCTTGCAGCCGTCCACACGCTGACCCCAGCCTGACCCTCACCACCATCCAACACGGACCCCAGCCTGACCCCCATCGTCATGCACACACCACCCCCAGCCTGAACATCACCGCCGTCTACACAATGCTCCCAGCTTGTCCCTCACTGCCACCCCACACCGCCCCCAGACTGATCCACACCACTGTCCTCACACCGGTCCCAGACCTGACGCTCACTGCCGTCCTCACACAGCTTCCAGCCTGACCCTCACCGCCATCCCACACCTTCCCACCCTCACCCCCACAGCCATTCAACTCCACCCCCAGACTGACCCTCATTGCCGTTCACACGCCACCCCAGCATGCCCCTCATCGCCGTCCAACACCGCCCCAAACCTGACTCTCACTGCGTCCACACTCCGCACAGAGGTAGAATCTCACTGCCGTCCACACACCACCCACAGGCTGACCCACACACTGCACCCGGGCTGACCCTCATCACTGCGCACACACTGCCCCTAGCCTGGCCATCACCACCGTCTACACCCCACCTCCACCCTGACCCCCACTGCCGTCCACACTCCGCCCCCAGCCTCTCCCTCACTGCCATCCAAACACTGCCTCCAGCCTGAACCTCACTGCCATCCACACACTGCCCCTAGCTTGAACCCCACCTCCGTCCATACACCGCCCCCAGCTTGATACTCACTGCCGTCCATACACCGCCCCCACTCGTACCCCCACTGCCCAACAACTCTGCCCCAGCATGAACTGCACCGCCGTCCACACACCGACCCCAGCATGACCCCCAACGCCAAACAACACCGCCCCAAACCTGACTCTCACTGCCGTCCACACACCAGACAGAGGCAGAATCTCACTGCCGTCCACACCTCCCCCCCAACCTGACCATCACCGCCATCCACATACCGCCCACAACCTGACCATCAACGCTGCCCACACACTGCACCCAGGCTGACCCTCACCAATGCCCACACACTTGCCTCAGCCTGGCCTTCACCACTGTCAACACACCGCCCCCAGCCCTGACGCTCACTGCCGTCCTCCCACAGTGCCCAGCCTAACCCTTACCGCCATCCAACGCATTCCCCAGCCTGACCCCAGCGCCATTCAACTCCTCTCCCAGACTGATCCTCACCGCCGTTCATACACCGCCCCCAACCTGACCGTCACCACCGTCCACACACCACTCCCAGCCTGACCAACACTGCCATCCAAACACTGCCCCCAGCCTGACCCTCACCGCCATCCACACACCTCATTCAGCTTGACCCCCACATCCGTCTACACACCGCCCCAGCCTGCCACTCACTGCCGTCCACATACTGCCCCCTGACTGTCCCTCACTGCCCCTAACCTGGCCCTCACCACCCATAGCCTGACCCTCACCGCCGTGCAACTCTGCCCCGAGCCTGGCTCTCTACCACTGCTCCAAACTGACCCGCACTGCCGTCCAACACCGCCCCCAGTTTGACTCTTACTGCCGTCCACACCGCCTTCAGCCTGACCCCTACATTCGTCCACACACCGCCCCCAGCCTGACCCAATTGCCGACCACACACCAACACCAGCCTGACCATCACTGCCATCAAACACGGCCCCCAGCCTGACCCCCATCATCGTCCAACACCGCTCCCAGCCTGTCGCTCAACGCCTTCCAACACCACCCCGAGCCTGATCCTCACTGCTATCCAAAACCCGCCCCCAGCCTGACTCTCACTGCCAGTCACACACCACCCCCAGTGTGACCCTCACTGCTGTCCAAAAATCACCCATAGCATGACCTCCACCGCCATCCACACACCGCGCCCAGCCTGATCTTCATTGCTGTGCAAAGAACACCCATAGCCTGACCTCCACCGACATCCACACACAGCCCCCAGCCTGACCCTCACTGCTGTCCAAAACGCGTACTTAGCCTGAACCTTACCTCTGCCATCCACACACCGCCCCCAGCCTGACACATACCACCATCCAACACCGCCCCCAGCGTGAAACTCACCGCCATCCACACACCAATGCAAACCATACCCCCACTGCCGTACATCACCGCCCCAGTATGAACTGCACCACCTTCTACATACCGCGCTCAGCCTGACCCTCACCACTGTCCAACACCACCCCAATCCTGACTCTCACTGCCGCCCGTACACCGCCCGCAGCATGCCCCACACTGCTGTCCACAAACCGCCCCCAGCCTGACCCTCACCGCCATCCACACACCGCCCCAACCTGACCCTCACTGAAGTCCCACACCATCCCACAGCTTGACCCTTACAGCCGTCCACACGCCAACCCCAGCCTGACTCTCACTGCCATCCAAGACCGACCCCAGCTTGCCCCTCACTGCCATCCCACACCGCTCCCAGCCTGACCCTCACCACCGTCCAAAACCACCCTTACCCTGACTCTCACTGCCGCCCGTACACCGCCCGCAGCATGGCCCTCACTGCTGTCCATACAACGCCCCCAACATGACCCTCACTGCCATCCACACAACGCCCCCAACCTGACCCTCACCACCATCCAACACCGCACCAGCCTGACCCCCATCGTTATCCACACACCACCCCCAGCCTGACCCTCACCGCCGTCTACTCGCCGCCCCCGGCTTATCCCTCACTGCCATCCCACACCGCTCCCAGACTGACCCTCACCACTATCCACACACCGACCTCAGACCTGACGTTCTCTGCCGTCCCAACACAGTACTCAGCCTGACCCTCACCGCCATCCCACGCCTTCCCAGCCTGACCCCCACAGCCATTCATCTCCACCCCCAGACTGACCCTCATTGCCATTCACACACCGCCCCCAGCATGACCCTCATCGCCATCCAACACCGCCCCAAACCTGACTCTCTCTGCCGTCCACACACCAGACAGAGGCAGAATCTCACTGCCATCCACACACCGCCCCAACTTGACCCTCACCGCCATCCACACACCACCCACAGCCTGACCATCACCGCTGCCCACACACTGCACCCAGGTTGACCCTCACCACTGCCCACACACTTCCTCCAGCCTGGCCCTCACCACCGTCAACACACCCCCCCAGCCCTGACGCTCACTGCCGTCCTCCCACAGTGCCCAGCCTGACCATTACCGCGGTCCAACACCTTCCCCAGTCTGATCCCCAGCGCCATTCAACTCCTCTCCCAGGCTGACCCTCACCGCCGTCCGTACACCGCCTCCAACCTGACCGTCACCAGCTTCCACACATCGTCCCCAGCCTGACCCTCACACCCGTCCACACGCCGCCACCAGCTTGACCCTCACTGCCATCCAAACACCGCTACACCCAGACAATACTGCTCCTCTGCCATGAACTCACTCCCCAACCCGATACGACACTGATACCCCGAACCCCATCCATCACCGTCCACTCCCTCAACCCCGTCCAGCACTGCCCCTCCCTCAACCCCGTCCAACACTGCTCCCTTCCCAAACCCATCCAACACTGCCCCCTCCCCAAACCCCATCCAACACCGCCCACTCCGCAACACTGCCCCCTACCCAACGCCATCTGACACCGCCCATTCCCCCAACACCGCCCCCACCCCAACCCTATCTAACACCGCTCTATCCCCAACCCCATCCAACACCGCCGCCCCCTCAACCCCGTCTGACAACGTCCCCTCCCCCAACACCGCCCCCCTCCCCCACCTCGTCCGACACCACCCCCTCCCCCAATACTGCCTGCTAACCCAACAGCATCCAACACCGCCCACTCCCCCTACACTGTTCCCTCCCCAAACACGTCTGACACCTCCCCCGCCCCCAACACCGCCCCTTTCCAAACCCGTCTAACACTGCCCTCTCCCCCAACACTGTCTAACACCTCCCCTCTTCCAAACCCGCCCAACACCGCCTCCACTTCAACTCAATCCAACACCAACCCCCCCATCCCTCTCTGACACCTCCCCCTCCCCAAACCTGGCCAACTCCGCCCCTTCCCCCAACCCCATCAAACACCGCCCCCCTCCTCTACACCCTCTCTCCCCTCTCTCCCCCTCTCTCTTCCCCACTCTCTTCCTATATCTCCCCCTCTCTCTTGCCCCTTCTCTCTCTCACGCCCCCTCTCCCTCCCCTCTCTCTTAACCCCCCTCTCTCTCGCCCCCTCGCTCCCCTCTCTCAAACCCGTCTCTCTCTCTCTCTCCCACTCTCACTCCCCTCTCTCAACCCCCCCTCTCTCTCGCCTCCACTCTCTCTCTCACCCCCCTCTTTCACCCATTCTCGCTTCACCCTCTCTCTTTCGCCCCACCCTTTCGCCCCCTATCTTTCGCCTCCTCTTTTGCCCCGCTTCTCTTTCGCCCCACTTTCGCCCTCCTTTTACACCCCTCTTTTCCCCCCTTTTCGCCCAATCTTTCGTCCTCATCTTTCACCCCTCCTTTCGCCCCCTCTCTCTTTTGCCACCCCTGTCTCTTTCACCCCACCTCTCTCTTTGGAACCCCTCTCTCTCGCCCCCATCTCTTTCACCCCCTCTCTTTCACTCCTCCCTCTTTCACCCCCCTCTCGCCCCGCCCTCGCCCCTCTTCCCCTCTTTCTCTCGCCTCCTCTCTCTCTCGGCCCCCCCTCTCTCGCCCCCCTCTCTCACCCACCTTTCTCTCTCGCCCACCTCTCGCTCTGGCCCACCTCTCTCTCTTGTCCCTCTCTCTCTTGCGCCCCTCTCTCTCCACCTCCCCTATCTCTCCCTGCTTATTCACCCTCCATGTACATTCTCTCTCTCTCGCCCATTCTCAGTCTGTCGCTCTCTCCCCACCATCTCGTCTCTCTGTCTGTATATCTCTCATTCTCTGTCTCTCTTTCTCTCCCTGTTCAAAAAAGGGAATAGGGATAACCCCGGGAATTACAGGCCAGTTAGTCTTATTTCGGTGGTAGGCAAAGTAATGGAAAGGGTACTGAGGGATAGGATTTATGAGTATCTGGAAAGACTCTGCTTGATTAGAGACAGCCAGCACGGATTTGTGAAGGGTAGGTCTTGCCTTACAAGTCTTATTGAATTCTGTGAGGAGGTGACCAAGCATGTGGATGAGGGTAGAGCAGTGGATGTAGTATACATGGATTTTAGTAAGGCATTTGATAAGGTTCCCCATGGTAGGCTTATGCGGAAAGTCAGGAGGTATGGGATTGTGGTGTAAAATTATGTCCCAATACATGTGTGAATCATAATGTAACACATGTATTGGGCCAAGCAGTGGAATGTGGTGTGTCCCAATACATGTGTGCTCATAATGTAACACATGTATTGGGCCAAGCAGTGGAATGTGGTGTAAAATTATGTCCCAATACATGTATGAATCATAATGTAACACATGTATTGGGCCAAGCAGTGGAATGTGGTGAAAGGGTTAAAATTGTGTCCCAATACATGTGTGAATCTAACCGAAAATGGAAGGTGTCGCTTAGTCCCGTGTGAATCTTATTATACACCTTCCCGTGTGAATCTTCTTATCTGTATGTGACCAGAATGGAATGTGTTTTTCAGCCTTGCTCTGCTGTTCACATGAATGTTTAGATCTCGAAAAGAGTATATCAGCTGGAAAAGTCTCCAGTTCGGTAGAGTCTGCTCCGGGGTTGCGTTTAACCGCCGAGCGTGGGTTGTTGGCAACCGCTCTACGAGAACTAACGGCTCCCAGTTCCGGTAACACGTAGAGTGAGTATAAACCAGACCCGTTGTAAGTACGAGACCTGGTTGTGGCGACGCTGCGGGGAATAAAACACTTATATTCTAGCAGACTCGCCTCTTGGCTGTTTGTTCTGTGTCAGACTACTTTCCTGCGAGCCTGGTCCTTGACCTTGAGAATTTTTTAAAACAGGGATAGAGGGAAATTTGGCCAATTGGATAGAAAACTGGCTAACCGGTCGAAGTCAGAGAGTGGTGGTAGATGGCAAATATTAAGCCTGGAGCCCAGTTCCAAGTGGAGTTCCGCAGGGATTAGTTCTGGGTCCTCTGCTGTTTGTAATTTTTATTAATGACTTGGATGAGGGAGTCGAAGGGTGGGTCAGTAAATTTGCAGATGATACGACGATTGGTGGAGTTGTGGATAGTGAGGAGGGCTGTTGTCGGCTGCAAAGAGACTTAGATATGATGCAGAGCTGGGCTGAGGAGTGGCAGATGGAGTTCAACCCTGCCAAGTGTGAGGTTGTCCATTTTGGAACGACAAATAAGAATGCGGAATACAGGGTTAACGGTAGGGTTCTTAGTGAGGTGGAGGAACAGAGGGATCTTGGGGTCTATGTTCATAGATCTTTGAAAGTTGCCACTCAGGTGGACAGAGCTTGTAAGAAGGCCTATGGTGTATTAGCATTCATTAGCACAGGGATTGAATTCAAGAGTCGTGAAGTGATGTTGCAACTGTACAGGACTTTGGTTAGGCCACATTTGGAGTATTGTGTGCAGTTCTGGTCGCCTCACTTTAGGAAAGATGTGGAAGCTTTGGAGAGGGTGCAGAGAAGATTTACCAGGATGTTGCCTGGAATGGAGAATAGGTCGTACGAGGATAGGTTGAGAATGATAGGCCTTTTCTCGTTGGAACGGCGAAGGATGAGGGGTGACTTGATAGAGGTTTATAAGATGATCAGAGGTATTGATAGAGTAGATAGTCAGAAACTTTTTCCCCCGGTGCAACAGAGTGTTACAAGGGGACATAAATTTAAGGTGAAGGGTGGAAGGTATATGGGAGATGTCAGGGGTGAGTTCTTTACCCAGAGAGTGGTGGGGCCATAGAATGCGCTGCCTGTGAGAGTGGTAGATTCAGAATCTTTGGTGACTTTTAAGCGGCAATTGGATAGGTACATGGATGGGTGCTTAAGCTTGGACAAGTGTTCGGCACAACATCGTGGGCCAAAGGGCCTGTTCTGTGCTGTATTGTTCTATGTTCTATGTTCTATGTCTCTCTCTCTCTCTCTCTCTCTCTTTCTCTGTACCCATGCCCCCTTGCTCACTCACTCTCTCTCTCAAGTAACTATCGCCTCATCTCCCTCTCTCTACACTTCTCTCTCTCGTTTTCGCTCCTTATCTCTCTCTCTCTTGCCGCCATTCCCCTTCCTCTCTTGCCCCCTCTCTCGACTCAATACCTACATCCTCTCTCTCTGTTTTGCTCAGCTCCTCTCTTTCTCTTGGTCAACCTCTCTCTCTCAATCTCTCTCTCTCTTTCTCACCCTCTCCCTCTCTCCCTCTCTCTCACTCTCTCTCACCCTCTCTCTTTCTCTCTCATCCTCTCTCTCTCTCATCCTCTCTCTCTCACCCTCTCTTTCTCTGTCTCTCTCTCTCTACTGCTCGCCGTCTGTCTGTCCTTCTATCTCTCTCCTCGTATGTCTCTCTCTCTCGCTATCTCCCTCTCTCACCCCTCTATCTGGCCCCACTCTTCCGCTCTCTCTCTCATCCTCTCTCTTCTGCTGCCAACCTCGTCCCTTCGCTCTCTCTCTCTCGACAACTCTCTCGCATCCTTGTCTCCTTATCACCCTTCCTCTCTCTTTCCTCTCTCACCATCTCTCCATATATTTCTCTCACTCTGTCTGTCTCTCTCTCTCTCTCTCTCCCGTCTCTGTCTGTTTCACACACGCACACCCAACTCTGAACTTATTTCTCTCTCTTCCTTGCTCTCGCCGACTCTCTTCTGTCCCTGTATTCTCTCTCGTTTCTTTTCTCCCTCCCTCCTCTCACTCTGTCTCTATCGCTCTCTTTCTTTCTCGCCCTCTCTTGCCCCTGCGTTCTCGCTGTCACCCTTTCTGTTTCCCACCCCTTCTTTGTTAAGCCCCCTCTCAGAGAGCTCTCTCTCCTTCTTGACCTTCCTCTCTATCGTCTCTCTCGCCCTCGCTCTATCTCTCACCGCCCATCACTCTCTCTCTCATCCTCTCTCTCTCTCTCTTTCCTTCCCTCGCTCTCTTTCTTGCCCTCGCTCTCTTTCTTGCCCTCACGCTGTCTCTCTCTCGCACCTCTCTCTCTCGTCCCCTTTCTCTCTCCCTCGCCCCCTCTCTTTCGAGCCCTCTATCTCACCCCCTCTTTCTCTCTTTTGCCTCTCTCTCTCTTTCGAACCCTGTTTTTCTCTCTCTCTTGGTGGTGAGGCTGGGTGTGTGGGGTAGGGGTGAGATGATAGATGTGGGAAGTCGGAGGTGGGTAAGATTGGGTAGAGACGGAATTGTGGGAGGGAGACAGAGACGGCAGGAGAGAGGGGGGAGGGTTCGGGAGAAATAATAGTGGAGGCAGGTGGAGAAACCGGACTTGGGGGGTATCTGAGAGGGGACGAGAGAGAGGGAATGGGAGAGGTGGTGAGAAAAAGGCGGTGTGCAGAGAGAGAGAGAGAGGGAGAGAAGTGCTGAGAAAGAATAGGAGAGAGGTAATGGGGATACCAGGTTGGATTGGAGGGACACAGGGAGTTAGACACAGGTCCTGAGCTCAGGGGTCGGTACCCTACCCTTCCCCGAGGACCAGGACTTGGAGCTGAGTCGATCTCTCTCCAGCTCAGCTTCTCCAACACAAAGATACACAACAACATCGGTCACTCTGCTGCTCAGCACGCTTTAATCAACATTTTTATTGTTTACAAATGGAAGTGATGGATATAGTCAGTGGAATGGTGCCTTTTCTCACTGGCCCCTGAGTTGTGAGAAATATTGAAATGTTTCCCTGTAACCCCCCTGGGGGATAAGGATGGACAAACCAGCGCTACCCTCAGTCTGTTGCCATCGTGATAGGCTGCACCATCGCTGAAACACTGAACTGAAATGCGAAAATCCCGGATGGATTGATTAATGAGGGAATTTGATGGATGGATGGATTTGGTTGAAGGGATATTTCAGCACATTCTTCAGCTGCTGCCTGAACTTAGTCTGGGTCACAGCATAAATCGCGGTGTTTGTGCAGCAACTGAGGAGCTGCAGCATGAGGCCCAATTCCTGCACAAAGGTATCGAGATACAGAGGGGAAACCACAATATCAGTTATCCGGTACCATATAGAATACAGCATTAACATTGACCATAATAGGATGAAATTGGCCGAGATCACGAACAGTAAAATGATGGATTTTTTTCGGTTTCTCATTTCAGTGTCAGACTGAGCATCCCCATTGGTGTGAGCGTGGAGTCTCCTGCGGGCTCTGCTGGTCACTAAAATGTGTCTGACGGTGAGAACATTGAGCAGCAGAATCAGGAGAAATGGGACACACGGGGTTAGAATGTAGTGGAGGGACTCGATTGCGACCCAGACACTGGAGAATGCAACAGCGTCTGTTACATAACAAAACCAGGGGGCGTTCATCAGCCAATACCGAGTCGTGAACATAAAATACCAGGAAATGTTCTTTAAACAGCTCAGCACAGTCACTGCTCCCAGAACCACAGCCGCCGTTTTCTCATTGCAATATTTACTTTTCAGCTTCTGGCAACAAATGGCCACAAACCGATCAAAGGTGAAAGTGACGGTGAACCAGACAGAGCAGTCAGTGGCTGCATAAAGCAGGACGGCGTGGATATTACACGCGTGGACGGAGTCCCTCAGGAAATAAAACTGTTCCTGAAAAACAATGGGAATGTGTCTCAGTATCAGGTCGAGGATAATGACCAGGAGATCCGCCGCTGCCATGGCCCCCAGGTAACGTCTGACACATGGAGACAATCCACAATCTTTATAAAGCAGGACGTAGATGGTCACGACGTTAACTGTGAGGAAGGAAAACAAACCCATTATCCATCAGCCTGGAGGCAAAGGGACCTGTTTGGTTGGGGACCCAGTGAGGTTTTCAAATGTGTCCCTGTAGTCAGGGATTTATTAAAATAATCGGAGCTGGAACAACAAATGGGAAGGTCGGAATTAATGACAAAAATATGACATAAACCACAAGAAACCCTCCCTCCCCAAACACACAGAGACACATCCATAAGGACGGATGATTTCTGGAACATTCCCACACACTCGATCACTCGAGAGCAGACACAGGTCACTCCTTCCCAGTTCCTAATACGGAGGGTGGAAACGTTGCTGTCCTGAAGGATTCTCTCCCAGTTTCATGAAGACAAACGGAGTTTGGGAATTTCTGTATTTTGGTCTAAATTGTGGTCGATCCTGTGTCGTGAAGAAATGTAAATGCAGGGAAAACGTATTCACCCCCTTAACTGCCTGAGGAGCCTTCGGAACAGTGTCTTATTCTCCCTGGAACGGGATCTCTTCCCTCGGGTTCTTATTGTTTGTTCAATTCACTGACGTCCGCCCGTTCACAAACAATGTCAGGGACAGAACGTTCCGGGGAATATCAGTTATAGAATGTCAGGGACAGAACGTTCCGGGGAATGGCAGTTATAGAATGTCGGGGACGGAACGTTCTTGGGAACCCCTTAAGTTGTCCATCACCTTTCCCCCCTGCCCACCCCATTAACATGCTGTACTGTGCCTGGGCACACTGTAACATTAATTAGGTGCGAGACCGAAGGTCCACTCACAGGAATGGGAACTGAAGGCATTGCCAGATCAGCCGAAATGGTTACATATACCACATTCTCAATTCACCCCACAGAACCAGCCCAGACACCATCAATCCAGTGGAGATATCTGTTCTCCGTGGAACACTGTGCAGACCAGGCCAGTGCACTGCTCAGTGCAAACCAGCAATCTGTCCAGATTAATCCATTGTACTGGTCAATACAACGCAGCAATCTGTAAAGAGTGGAACATTGTACAGATCAGATCAGGGCATTGATCTATAATCCTAAACCATACATCTGTCTAGCACAGTGAGTTGTACAGGCCACAGCAGGGCATTGATCTATAAACCAGGACTAGATATCTGTCCAGCACCGGGAGCTGTGCAGACCACAGCAGGGCATTGATCTATAAACCCGGACTAGATATCTGTCCAGCACCGGGAGCTGTGCAGAATTCCGAATGCATTGATCTATAAACCCGGACTAGATATCTGTCCAGCACCGGGAGCTGTACAGGCCACAGCAGGGCATTGATCTATAAACTCGGACTAGATATCTGTCCAGCACCGGGAGCTGTGCAGACCACAGCAGGGCATTGATCCATAAACCCGGACTAGATATCTGTCCAGCACCGGGAGCTGTGCAGAATTCCGAATACATTGATCTATAAACCCGGACTAGATATCTGTCCAGCACCGGGAGCTGTACCGACCACAGCAGGGCATTGATCTATAAACTCGGACTAGATATCTGTCCAGCACCGGGAGCTGTGCAGAATTCGGTAGGGCACTGGTCTACAAACCCGGACTCGATATCTGTCCAGCACGGGGAGCTGTGCAGAATTCCTCAGGGCACTGATCTATAAACCCAGACTAGATATCTGTACAGCACCGGGAGCTGTGCAGAATTCCGCAGTACATTGAGATGTAAACCCGGACTAGATATCTGTCCAGCACCGGGAGCTGTGCAGAATTCAACAGGGCACTGATCTATAAACCCAGACTAGATATCTGTCCAGCACCGGGAGCTGTGCAGAATTCCGCTGGACACTGATTTATAAACCCAGAATAGATATCTGTCCATCACCGGGAGCTGTGCAGCCCACAGCAGTGCATTGATCTATAAACCCAGACTAGATATCTGTCCAGCATCGGGAGCTGTGCAGAATTCCGCTGGTCACTGATCTATAAACCCGGACTAGATATCTGTCCAGCACCGAAAGCTGTGCAGAATTCCGCAGAGCACTGATCAATAAAAGCGGGGTAGATATCTGTCCAGCACCGGGAATGGTGCAGGCCCCAGCAGTGCATTTATCTATAAACCCAGACTAGATATCTGTCCTGCACCGGGAGCTGTGCAGAATTCCGCTGGGCACTGATCTATAAACCCAGACTAGATATATGACCAGCGCGGGGAGTTGTGCAGACCACAGCAGTGCATTGATCTATAAACCTGTACTAGACATCTGTCCAGCACCGAAAGCTGTGCAGAATTCCGTAGGGCACTGATCTATAAAAACGGAGTAGATATCTATCCAGCACCGGGAGTGGTGCTGACCCAAGCAGTGCATTTATCTATAAACCCGGACTAGATATCTGTCCAGCACCGGGAGCTGTGCAGAATTCCGCAGTGTATTGATCAATAAACCCAGACTAGATATTTGTCCAGCACCGGGAGCTGTGCAGACCACAGCAGTGCATTGATCTATAAACCCAGACGAGATAGCTGTCCAGCACCGGGAGCTGTGCAGACCACAGCCCAGGGCACGAATGTGTGAATCTGAAAGAAATATCCATCCAGCATGAGGAGCTGCACTGACCACATCATCGCATTATCTATAAACCTCAACCGGATAGTCTGACCAGCATAGCGACCTGTGTAGTGGTCACCCGTGAATTAATCTTTAATCCAGGAGCAGTTTCCCTCTCAGCATGTCGGACTGTGTACATCACCCCAGTGCATTGATCTGTAAACCCGGAGCTGTTACCCTCCCAGCATGTAGGATTGTGTACACCACCCCAGTGCATTGAACTGTAAACCAGGAGCAGTTACACTTTCCGCATGTAGGATTGTGTACCCACCCCAGTGCATTGATCTGTAAACCAGGAGCAGTTACCCTCCCAGCATGTCGGACTGTGTACCCCACCCCAGTGCATTGATCTGTAAACCTGAGCAGTTACCCTCCTAGCATGTAGGACTGTGCACCCCACCCCAGTGCATTGATCTGTAAACCAGGAGTTGTTACCCTCCCAGCATGTTGGACTGTGTATCCCACCCCAGTGCATTGATCTGTAAACCAGGAACTGTTACCCTCCCAGCATGTAGGGCTGTGTACACCACCCCAGTGCATTGCTCAGTAACACTGTGTTACATCCTTGCCCAGCGTGGAGAAACTTGCAGCCCATATTAGAATTGAAAGGATGTGCAGCTTCCATCCATTTACAGCTCCATCTCTCCATTGTACCATGAAAAAGGGGTGCTGTGGGTATTTTAGCAATGGGGAAAAGTGTTGTTTTTGCAAATATAGAAAAAATCATACAGAAAAGGGGTGCAGCAAGAGAACTATTAATTCTGCAGGTATTTAGGGAAGAGAATCTCCACTTATCAGTGCATAATTATGGATAATTAAGTACTAACTTTAATGTAGATTTATTAAAGGAAATGATTCCTTTTACCATAATGTTTAAAACAACTGTTTCAGCAAAAAGCTAAGATTACTGAAACATATAAGCGAAACACCAAAACGATACATTGTTAAGATGAATGTACAAGAATGGAATGTTTCTATGGACAATGAAAGAAGTTACAAGGGGGAACATCGAGATAAGAGTTTAGCCTTATGACAGCATGTGCAAGGGGGGAAATTGCCAACTTGGAAAGAAGGGGTCAATGGGCGTGGAGCATAGATGGGTAGAGGCGAAATAGTAAGAGAGATTGGTAATTAGGAGTCTGGAGAGATGACCTCACTCACCAAAAAGGGTATAACTGGACACTAACCTCAATTCTCATTTGTTCATTTGCTTATGCAATTGAAGCCCTTACTTGCAAGTTCGTAATAAATTGTCTTATTTCCAGTTTTGGTGGTCTCGTCTAAATTATATTGATTTTGTTTCTAACAGGTGTAAACATCACATGCCAGAGAGAGATGGCAGGGGAATCAGTTTAAATATCACCACATGGGAGGGGTTTGGGAAATGGACAGTGATGGGGAGACTTGATAGGCAGTGTCATGGAAGGATGTGTTCCCAGGTTTCAGAATGCTGAAATGTAGACACTTCGATAGCATCCTGTAACATGAGCCTGTATTCCCAGGAACGATGGGAAAAAGGGAGATTGGTGTGAGGTCAGATGAGCATTTGTTCTGCAACTTTGTAACTGGAATTAGGTTCGACAGAGTCTATAACTTATTGGGCCGATTCTCACAATAATTATCTTTTTGAATTTCATAGAGTGAGACAGAGGAACTGTCTGCACGATGCTGAGGTAGTTTCCTGGTGTTATCGTATTGCATTCACCTCATTAACTACCCACCCACCCCATGGTGTCCCTCTCATTCAATGTCAGCCCAATTCTCCCACCCATCATGGCTGGAGGTACACACGATCGCCCAGATGCCCCTGGATATTCTGTGATCACTGGTACTGGTGCCATCTTTTACAAGCCAATGGGCACATGTTTGAGCTTTCTCTATTAGGAACTGCCCTGCACAGTTTACCCCGAGCATGGCAGATAAGAGGCAATTACACCATGGTTTGTCGACAGAGGCACGGAGGGCCTGGTGGATGGGCTAGTACAGAGGGGGGCATTGTCTTCCCGGGGGGTGGGCCAGGTCACACCACGAGTCACACCGAGCATGATCTGAGTTCACCAACCAGCTCAGTGCAGTATCTGCAGTCTGAAGAAATGTCCAGCAATACAGGACAAGCATCAATAACCTTCCCCGCTCTGTCACCGTATTCTCTCTGCTCCCTCACACTCACTGTATATCAGTTATCGCACCAGCCTCCGAGCAAGGCTCTCTTTCTCTCTTTCTCTCTCTCTTTTTCACTTTTTCTCTTTTTTCTCTCTCTTTCTCTCTCTTATTCTCTCTTTCTCTCTCTTTTTCTCCCTTTTCTCTCTCCCTCTTTCTCTCTCTCTCTCTTTCTCTCTCTCTTTTTCATCTCTATTTTTTTCTCTCTCTCCCTCTTTCTACCATTCCAGGAGAAGCAGTTTGGAATAGGACAAAAAGGGCCACGCCAGGTGTTGGAGTGCCCGATGTCCGTTCCCTCACTACCCATCCCCACCTCCTCAGGACGCTTCGTGTGGGGACTCTGAAATATCCACGTCCCACCGACCGAGTTCAGTTAAGGGCAATTCTCACTTTAAACCACTGGCAGTTCCGTTTCCCCCCGGCACAACTTAGAAGCCGTGGCCCTGATGCCATCTCCGTTTTGTATCGAGCTGGTACAAATGGAATCCCCACAGTCTCGGTGGGCAGGAGGGTGGGCTCACAACACATCGTCACCCCCATCTCCAGGAAGGGAGCACGGAGGCTCCCTTCTACACCTCCCCTTGAAAACAGCTCAGATACTGAATCTAATCTGTGATAGTTACTGCTCTCCCCACTTGTCCTGACATCTTCAACAATCTGTGCTCATATGCAACCAGGACTCTCTGCTCCTGGAGCCCCTTTATAGCGGTACAGCCTGTTTTAAACTGTATTTCATTGTCTTTCCTACCAAAGTGCATCACCTCACACAGCTCTGCACTGATCCCCATCTGCCTTACACCTGAACACTATACCCATGTGTGATTGTACTGTTAGAGTTCCACACTGTCCTCCATAAACTTCAGAGTTCTTCCAGCTTCGATGCCATGTCCAAACATTGAGATTGTTATAGCGTCACAGTCCACAGGAAACAACTGAAATCCTGCCCCACACTCACGAGTGTAAGCAAGTGAAATACTAATATATTCCCATGGACAGAGTCGAATAGTGACCTGCTGTCAAGGGAGCAAGAAAAGTCCTGACACACACTAGACGGAGCAAATGAAATATTGACAAACCACAAAGCAAGAGAAATCTGGACACGTCCCACTTATCTATATTCACCAGGGTATAATGTGATGAAGTTGAAAGCATATACTGTACCTTTAAGAGAGGGTGACTGCTGTTCTGAGCTGAGAGCTTATAAGCACCTGTGGTGTGAGGGGATGGCAGACCCAGAAACAGTATATTGCTACAGAGCTGGAGTTGGGTAATAAGCAGTTAAGAGAAAGAGGGTGCCAGAGTTGTGCATAGTTGATGTAAAATGTTCACTTTCAGAGTGAAAATATAAATTAATGTTTTTATTTAAAAAGTGGAATTTGGGAGTTCTCTGTCACTCCTATTTTCACAATTTAAGAGGTGAATTTACCATTTCTTTATGTTTAGTTTAAATTACCAGATGAGCTCAATGTTGTGCCCTAACCATTCCCGTGTGTGTATCTGTGTGTCTCTGTGTGGGGCCGGTCTGGCAGTCTCTGTGGTGCTTAAAGTGATGCAATGCCACCCTCTGCTGGCCTCAACATGCCACTGCACAGCCATTGGCAGAGGGTGAAAACTAACAGGTATTTATTCAGAGAGGGGGAGGGAGAGGGCAGCTGCTCACAGTACCATCCAAACTAATGCCTTATCCATGTACTGATCTAAATGTCCCTGCATTCACCACTTCCTCTGGAAGTTCATTCCACACACAAGCCAGATTATGTCTAAAATAATTACCCCTAATGACTTTTGTAAACCTTTTTCCTTGCATCTTAAAATATCCCTCAGTTTTGAATCACCAACTCTAGGGAATAGACATCAGCCCTTCAGCTTATCTGTACCCCTCATTATTTTATAAAGCTCTGTAAAGTTACCCCTTAATCTCATCCTCTCCAGTGAAAATAGTCCCAGTCTACCCAACCTCTCCTTATAGCTCATTCCCTCCATTCCCAGTATCATCCAGGTTAATCTCTTCTGAACCCTCTCTAGCTAAATAATACCAAGATCAATAATATCAAAGTGAAGAGCCAAGGTATTTTCTAAGGTTAGGGGAGACCAAAACTAGAAGATATAGGCTTAAGGTGAGAGAGGAACAGTTAAAAGTGACCTAAGGGGCAGATTTTTCACCCAGAAGGTGGTGTGCCTATGGAATGAGCGGGCAGGATGACCAGACTGGACACAGTACTCCAGAAGGGGCCTCACCAATATCCCTTACTATTTCAACATGACGTCCCAATTCCGATACTCAAAGGTCTGACCTATGAAGACAAGTGTGTTAAAAACCTTCTTAACCACATTATCTATATGAGATGCACATTTTAAGGAATTTCACCTAACGGCCTCGGGCTCTGTTATGCAACACTTCCAAATGCCCTACTTTTAATTGTATAGATCCTGCTGTTGTTTGATTTACCAAATCTAATACCTCACATTAATCCAAAATAAACTCCATCTGCCATTCCTCAGCCCAGTGTGTGATATTACTGCCACTTCACCCTCCACCTTCAATTTTAAAATACCCATCCCTTTCCAGGCAGCCTGCACACTCCGGCCTTGATTTTCACAAAGACCCTGAGCTTGGTTTAACTTGTGTGGTTAGGGGAAGGAGGGACAGATTGCAGATACAGTCAGTGGGGAGGAGAGGCTGGGCAGTAATCACCGGCCTGGTATCATTTCATGGTTTTAGGACGAGGGCAGTTGCACGTTAGGGTTGGAAAATACTGATTGGTGCTTTGGAACCAGAAATTAAGCTCTTCCTTCGTCTCTGGTATTCAGTAATAAATATCCATTTGCGACCATTAATTGGGCAGAGTGTGTCTGCAGGATTCTTTCCCTAATATTTTAGACTAAAGATAATAGCGATAAAAATTGTTCATAGTTAATTTCGATAGCACAGGACGTGCACTCAACATCCTACAGTTGCGACAAATATCTTGCATTTGTTTAACAATACAAAGCGTAGTTCAGTAATGTGAACCTGTTTATAGTACATCCACACCGAGCCGAAAGCTGGCACTTAAATTATAACCCAAAATCTAGTTATGATAGTGTAGTGGGTAGTGTCCCTGTCTCTGAACCAGAACTCTGGATTTGATTCCAATTCCTGAACTTGTGTGGTAGTGTTTCTAGCTCTGGACTAGAAGGGCTGGATTCAAGTCATGTCTGCTGCAGAGATATGTCACAGCATGTCAGAACACACAGGAGAATACTGTTACAGCTTTATGTTATTGCCTAGTGGTGCTAGTGTCCCTACATCCGGGCACAAATGTCTCGGTGTAAAGCCCACAGAAGTGTCTCAGGATACATCTGACCAAACCGATTAAAATGGATTTAGAATTGTGACTTGATGGAGAAGGAAGAGGTGTCAGTATTGAGGTTCAGAATTTAGGCCCAGGATGATTTAAAGCACAGCCATTCGTGTTGATTGGAGTCACATTTCTCAGCAGCAGAGGTTTATAAAATCAGAATGGTCATGGATAAGGTGAGTAGTCAGGGTTTTACCCATGTTAGGGGCGTCCAAAACTAGAGGGCATTGGTGGAAAGTGAGACAGGAAAGATTTTGATGAGGCGAAAAGGGCACCTTTTCACACAGAAGGTGGTGAGCATATGGAATGAGCTGCTAGAGGAAGTAGTGGAGGCTGGTACAACTACATAATGTAAAAGGCATCTGGATGGTGACAGACCTGCCGAGCCTTTCCAGCAATTCCTGTATTTGTTGAAAAAATGCATCCATTTTAACACAGGTATTCTGAATACATTACACATTTTTTTTTTCATGACGCACGGACATATAAACATATCTTCAAATCGTCCAGAAACATTTTCTGCTAAGGGTATGGCTCGGTGTATGACAGCAACAATGATATACTTACATGGAACATGGAATGTGATGGAGACATAGTTTGGACAATTTACAAGGAGAGCTCACATGGTCTAGTTTGGGAGAGGATAACATTATTGTGTGATTTAACTCAGAGAGAAAGAATTGTCATCTGCCCGAGAAGAAATGGCCTATTGCACTCTCTCTCTTTCATTATTTCTCATCACAGCAATGTGCACGAGCGAAAACAAAACCTCTACTGTCATAATAACATTCTTGTTTTTATAGAATCCCTGCAGTGTGGAAACAGACCCTTCGGCCCAACAAGTCAATACCAAACTTACAAAGAGTAACCTTTCCAGTCCCGTTCCCTTACAGTTACCCCTGACTAGTGCATCTAAATTAGAAACCGCTGAAGACTATGGACAATTTGACCAATCCACCTGAACTACACCAGCTTTGGATTATGGGAGGAAACTGGACCACCCATTAGAAGCTCACGCAGACAAGGCGTAGAGTCCACAGAGTCACCCGCGGCTGGAATCAAACCCAA